>NC_134645.1:9361500-10615000 GCF_030463565.1 Pelecanus crispus | reverse complement strand
TGGTAAACATATTCCAGAGTACATTATTTTTGCTGGGGAGTGGTGATCCAGCTATCTGGAAAGAAGGCATAATTTGGGGGATGTATTTGCCAGCCTTTTCCCGTAGGTCTGGGGCATGGGTACCGGTCTCCCGGGAGCACGCAAACCGGGCGCTTCCTCCCCATCTCAGTTTTTAACTTTTTATTTTTTTGGCCCCGCAGCCCTCCTGGAACAGAGACCACGATGACACGGCGTCAACGCGCTCCGGGGGAACCCCCGGGCCCTCCAGCGGGGGACACACATCGCACAGCGGGGACAACAGCAGTGAGCAAGGTAGGAACAGAGCCCTTGTGCTTTCTTAGCTGGCAAGCGGTCACCGATGCGCTCGGGGACCGGTTACTCTCTTTCCGATGTTGAAATGTGCTCAGGTACTAGGGGGTTTGTGCTGAGAAGGGTCTGCCTTCCTTTTTTTTTTGACACTTTTTTCCCCATCTCCTCCTAGTAAAAGGACTGGCATCTTTATTTCTTCAACCCTGCCAGCAGGCACATGTTAGAGCAACATATGTACCAAATTTGCAGTTTGCTTAATAAAAATAAGCAATGAGAAGGTTTGGGGTTTTTTTTTCTTCATTCAAATGGGTTAAAAGATGAAATCTTCAAAAGCAAATGTAATTAAGATTGCAGAAATGCATGCTAGTATTTCAAAGATGCCATCGAAACTTTGCTGCGTATAGAGACGAGATGTTAGCTGGCCCATTTTACGAAATCCTGAGCAGTGCTGTTATTTACTTTTTTTACTCAATTCCGTTTACTTGAATGCAAAAATGTTTTGTTTGAGTGCCAAGCCAAACAGAGTAACTGATTTAGCAAGATGAGTGTGAAACGAGCTTGGTGCAATTGAAGTGGGACATACTACAAATAATTAGCGCTGTCTCAGAAGCTCCGAAGTCTAAAAAACTGAAGTTCTGGGTTTTCCTGAGAAGCTGTTTAAATGCTTCATACTTTTTCTGAAGAGACCAACTGCAGTGGATTTAGTGTTAATTTAATGCAATTAAAATTTAAAAAGGATCCTTAATCTGAATATAAAAGGGAGTGCTTTATTGAAGTTGACTCTGAACTCACAATAGGTATATACTTTTAAATCTGGTTTTATGATCATGGTTCATTCAAGTGCTGTTAGACAACAAAGGAATTGTGTTTCCAAAAAAAGGTTGAGCAGTACTGATTAGCATTGCAAAGTCTGCATTTAACAAGATTAGTTTTTAAACTAAACCAGTATATTTTAATTTTTTATACGCATGGACCTAACGTACATGGTGAATAACATCTCTTTATAGAATTTTAAGTATTTGAGACACTTTATTGTTTAAAGAAAAGTTGCTGACTTCATCGCAAGTATAGCCTAGTAAAAATGGGGCCTGGAATAGTAAACTGTTGCAGAGCTGAGGCAGAAACTGGTAACCTTCTGACCTCTGACTTTTACTGGAAAATGATATGCAACATAAATTCAGGGGGCCTTTTTTTCTTTCAAGTATGTATACGTATATATTCTAGTGGTGCTGTTCACAATGCTATAGTTGAAGTGGTGTCAATATGTTCATTAGAGCCTCTTGCTTTCGGAGCAAACTTTAAATCCCTGGGTTTTTTAAGGGTGGAAAAGCTGCTGCAAAATAGGCTTTGAACTAAAACACGGTGTTTGGAGGGGGTTTTTGTACTCGGATAGGGCCGTTCTCTTATTAGACGGGTGTGCGTGTGTTTCTGTGTGTATGTGCGTGGACAAAACATCTGCGGGGAGGCTTGCCAGCATGGTCCTAAACCTCTTGGGCACTTTGGAAATCGAGCTTCTCAGTTCCTGGTGTACTTTTTAAGATTTTCAGGCTTCGTTTTCTCCTAAATGTGGCATTTCACTTGTCCGGAGTGCCAGTCGTATCTGATGTTTCATCATCGCCATCCTCGGCCCCTGTTAGCAAGGTGCATGCTATAACCTTGGTCAGGAAGGGTTTTCTAAAGTGACTTTAGAGCCTGAGTCCTATTAAATATCCACAGAAGGACTTCTCAACAATGCTTTAGCCGGTTCTGAAACTTTTACCTGAATTTTAGGGTAAGGTTTATTGAGGCTGGAATTGCTGCCAGTGCTTGATAGATGCATTTCGTGAAGAAGGCTCGTTGCATTAAAACTTTATGAAAGAGCAAAAAAGCGGGAATTTGTGAACTGGAGCTCTCAGGTCAAGTTAGGGAAAGGAGTTTTGGAAAGGAGACCCTGTCCCAGAGGGTCTCTGTTACTGAGACTTGCCTCCAGGCCACTTGGCCACCTATGGAAATGGCGGGTTTTTTGAGGAACGGGGATGCAGGGAGGGTAGCGGTGGTCTTGCTGAGCCTTGCTTTATGTTTTGTTTGCTCAAAGTCCTCTGAAGGCTGAGATTATGGGGGAATCTCAATCGTTTAAGCACACCCATGCCTGCTTATACACCTTGTGTAAAAAAAGCATGCTTTTAGCCTTCCTTCATGGGGAAGAAGTCAAAAAACATGATCCTGAATGACCAAAAGGGAAGAGAAGAAAAAGATAGCAAATACCCTGCCTCTCCCCAACCACATTTAAGTTCAAAATGCCGTGATTGGGAGGCTTTTCTTCTGTGGCCTGATGTGAGGAGCGGCAGTGCTGTGGTCAAACTCACAGTTTCGCCTCTGCCGGATGCTTTTCTTGGCAGCAGAAGCAGCCGGCATGGCACTGCCGCAGCAGCCGGGTGCCACGGAGGGGTGGCAGCGAAAGGCTGGGGACCGGCACGTTCATGCTTGCAAGTGCAGGAGTTAACTGGAGATGCATGCGTTGCGTGACATATATTCAGTATATTATGGGCTTCCCTATTTTTAGGAGTTTGTAAAAGTTCCTTTTGGTTCCATCTGTCAAGAGCGCGTTTGTCATTTAAAAAAACAAGTCTAATCACTCTAAAACTGTCTATTTTTAGGTTGTTCCCACAACCTACTTCCCCTGTTGGGGTAGGTGAAAGAACTTTCTGGGCTGGGTTTCCAGCCTGGCTGAAGATATCACAAGGATGTGAGTGCGAGCTTTGCATTTTCAGAGGCGCACACAGACTGGAGAGCTTAAGCCCCTTAGCAAGAGTTTTCTCCCTTAGTCCTTAACCGAGACTATGTTAGGGTCTATTTTTGAACTTTTGGGAAATTTTTCTTCTTCACCTGATCCCTTACTGCTTTTAATCCCCACAAAGTGCATTTTTAGCCTGTTTATGTCCCTATGCACAACACACATCGAATGGTTACCTTTGAAAACAGGAGAGAGATGCTCTTTCCTGTAAACATTTTAAAGTCTTTTTTTAACATGTAAATTTATTTACTTAGTAAATAGTAATGACTCCCAGCTGCTTCGTTCTATTGTAGAAACCCATGTTTAACTGCTAGGGAGCTGTTCTGGGGTCTCCTGCCACTGAACAGCAGGATATGTTATTGCATAGCACGTTGACACAACCTCTTATAAAGGCCCAGTATTGTGTCATCGTAGGGGATAGTTATAGTACAGGAATGCAGAATAATATTATGAAAAAGTTTCGTGGGCTGTTTTCCCATTGCTCCGAACTTATCGTGAAGGGCCTTTGGAGGTCTGTCTCCGAATGGTGCAAAGAGATCTGAATTTGCACAGCGGAGAAATAACTTGCTAAATTCTACTTAAAAAAAGAGAAGCAAGTTCTTAGGTACGGGCGGGTGATGCTGAGCTCACGGCAAAACTATTTTATCTTATTGCATATTCTAACTCTAAAAGATTCCTGTTTGGGGTATTAACAGATCTATTTTGTTTGTTTTTCAAATAGTCAGGCCAGGAGGATGCTGAACAAAGCCCTGGTACAGTCACTTTTAATCCAGAGCGGGGCTCTTTAATTCCCATGTTTAGCTCTCCTACATGGCTTAAAAGAAAAAGAAAATAAATCCATCAGTGTCTCCTATTTGTGCGCATTGTTTCTTTCCCCTTTTTTTTGTGCAAGCCTCCGCCTGGGTTCAAAACATTTTTTTAACCTCCAAATAATTGTCGCTCTTTCAAGCCGGGAGTAGAAAGCGGCGATATTTCTTTATAAAAATGTATCAATGGCTGCAATGGTTTTTTTCAGGCTTTTGTAGGAGTTCGGGCAACCTATAGGCAAAAAGGCAATCGTGTTTATTATTGCCGGGAATCTCAAGGCGGTTGTTTGGAGGCTGCGAAGGCAGGCGGCAGAGCCGGGCAGAGGGGGAGAGAAGGGCCACATTATGTTCCAGATGACTGAGCAAGGATTTATATACCAGCTCGCCTTTTTTTTTTTTTTTTTTTTTTTTTTAACATGGGAGAAGAAAAGTAATAAGAGCGGGGAGGCAAGGCATTTGAAGCGGTCAGATGGCCGATGACTAATGGGATAGGTGGGCAGGAGCCCGCGGATTGGGTGTCTTAATGAGCACATTTCGCACCGAGTTTGGGCTGCAGTTCCCCTTCACCTTTGGCCTTTATTGACCGAACTGACACTTCATTTTTCACATACTTCCAATTATGGCTGAGCTTAAGTGTTGCCCTGCCTCCTTTCTTTCTTGCCTGTGGACGGCTCGAGAGTGGCTGAGGCCACAGAAGATATTTTAATTTGAAAAACTACCATAGCAAGGCAGGTTTAGGGTGTAACCTGAAACTGCTGTCACTTTGCAGTTTCTCTGACAAAAACAAAAGTTTTAATGTTTTTGTTTAGTGCTTCCCCCCCCCCCCCCCCCCTTCTCCATGGTGAGGCAGGGGATTGCTTTGGGGGCAGTTGGGTTGGCGAGGGGTGTTTTCCTTGGGGTCAATCCTTTTTGGCAGTACAGGTGCTGTGGGTAGGAGTCACCCAACTAAAGAGGTAAACCCAAGTAAAAAGCGGTGCCGTGCTCAGACGATGACTCCTTGTTCCCACTCAACACCGTGTCTTCTCAAGAGGCTTCTTGTGGTGCGATGCCTTACTATGTACTTCGCCTAACGCTCTCCTTGTGGAAAAGCAACGCATAATTGTGCCTGCACTTCTCAAGCCTTAAACCAGTGTGGATTTGTTGTTTGGGTAATACTTAGTGCGTGGATGCGGATTTGAGAGTGGCCTGGCTGTGAGGCTTTGAGAAGTGGCCAAAGATGATGCTGGGAGAGGGAGGTACGATGAAGGGATGGACAAATTGCCAGCCTGCAGCCACCCCTTTGCTATACGGGGAGAACCATGATATATGTCCCACAGCCCAAGCCTGTGTGCATTTCCACCTTGGCTTTTACACGCAAAATCCTTCCAGGGCGGAAATGTCTGTTTGCTTTTGCAGGGCTTTGGGGGTTTCGGAGCATGCGGTTTTCCTACCGAATGTGAATTCTGTCGGAAACAGTCGGAATAAGTTGCGCTCGCATGGGGTGGGTGGGTTTAAGAACAAAATAGCTGCTGTTAGACCTTAACTTCCCGGCAGCGCCACTGGATTTTGCAGCGTGGCTTTCACTACCGGCTCTGTCACGTGAAGTTTGGATGAGTAATGAGCGGGCACGTCACCTGCGTGCCGGTGGTGATTGCTTTGCATTTAAATACGCGGTGAGTATATCGGCAATTATTTACATCCAAACAGAGGCCCCTAAACCACAGAAGTATTTATCTCAAAAAAAAAAAAAATTGTATGAAGTATTGCCTCCTTTATTATGTAGCCCTCTGGCATAGTAATGGCATGGCATATTTTTACTATAATATGGTAATAAAAGAATATGTAAAAGGCAGACAAAGGTTCTGTCTTTTCACTAAGGTGACCCCTGTTACCAAGTAACTGCTTTACTTATGAGCTTATTAAAAACTCAAAAAAAATGAGCTTTTCATACTTCACAGGCATTGATGTGAAAATGAGCTGTCCTGCGAGTAGTTTTCTTGATCATTTTTAGAACAATTGATTAGCCAAAGAGCCGCTGTCATTAGTTGACATTGACTGATAGCAATTTGTCACAAGCTCCGAAGGTCAGCCAGGCAGTGGAAGCTTCGGCTTGTCTTTGATTGACCTTTTCTGATGCCATTATCATGTGATCGGTTAGACTGGATGTGACCCTCGATTGGAAAAGACAGGGCATTAGTCAACAGGGGCTGCTCCCGGTTTTTTTTCTGGCGCTTTATGTATTGTGAATCCCGAATTAAGCGTAATAGGCTTGTTTGGAAACGCAGCAGTATCAGTTTTCTTGCTGAGGCTCTGCCATCCCCTTTTCTTTTCTTGCTTTTCCATCAAGTGGGCAGTGCTCAGTTTGCTTTAAATCAGCGTGAGCACCTGTGCCCTCTTCCTTTGATGTGAGATACAAGATTTCAGACAACCCCATATTTATTTGAAACTCTTCGTGTAGATGCATATTCTTCAGCAGCACCAGCATTAATTATTTTTATCTCCCCAGAATCATGTTTTATTTTTTAACAGTGATTGAGTAGTTGAGGATTATGCTCATAACAACACGATGTCAATTTATCATTCTGCTCTAAAGCCGGAGGGCGTGAAACTGTTTTTTTCCTCCTTCTGGTTTGGTTGTGGTTTGTGCTTCTATTTTTTTTTTTTTTTGGTCTCATCAGCCTGATTCAGCTGTTAAAGTTAGATTTCAGTAGCGTTAAGCCTCTGTGCCTCAGCTAGGCAGGGTTACGCTTCCAGTATGGTGCAAGGAGAGAGTCCTCGCTTTGAAGCGGGTGTCTGTCGTGATTCAAGCATCAATCCACTCCCGGTGTCAGGATTTATTTCAATCGTTCACATTAGCTCCGAACGTCTGTTACTACCAGGCGTTTTTCCTTTCCATTTGACAAAGCTAACTTAAATACTTATAAATGTTGCTTGTTTTGCTTAAATTGTGGGTAACACAGTCGCAAATGAATTCTTTTCCTTGTAAAAAACCTTCCTTCCTCCCATTTGCCTTTCAGGGGAAACTTGAATTTCTCTAAGTACCAACTTGTTTTTCAGGTCAGCCCCCAGAGATAATAAGCAGTTCAAAACCAGCACAACCATTTCAGCACAGTTTAATGCGACTTTCAGTCTTTGCTTAGGAAAAGCTTCCAGCCGGGAGGGGAGCAGAGAGGTGATCACGTCAGGAAGCAGATCCCGATCACGTCAGGAGGCTGATCCCTCAGGCTGAGGCTATTTGCCATCGTTGGCAGAGAGAAAGGAGGGAAGAAGACTTTGGGAACTGTTTACCTTTAAAGTGGCTATGGAAACACAAATATTCCTGACTTCTTGGCCCATCTATAATCAAGCAGCAAAATTCATGTGCTGGACTCCTTTTTTTTTTTTTTTTTCCCTTTTTCTTGGCAACTTTTTCTAAACTTAGAAATGTCTAGCCCATTAAACATTTGTGTGGCTGTGCACAAGTCTATGTATACATAGACATGTATGTAAGAACATGGCCCTGACCCTGAACTGAGCATCCCATCAGCAGTGCAGGGCTTTTGCAGGCCCCAAAGTGTGTCTACATGGCCCCAGGTGTGTTACTGAGGACAAGGTCTTGAATATGCCAAGCAGGGAATAGCAGTGGAAAATACCACATTGCTAAATCACATCTTGGGCTGTTACCCAAAAAGCCAGGTGTAGGACTGAAGGGCGTCTTGCTTTCCTCCTTGGATAGGGCAGAGAGAGGTTTGGTTGTAGAAATAGGTTTGAAGTTTTTGGTGTCCAAGATACCCCTTTTCAGCAGTACCCGAGTCTTGTGTTTTGAAGATCATGGATTTCATTTGATGTGGAAAAATTGTTGCTTTATTCTGGTAGGGGTTTTTTCCCCTATACATCCTGGGCGTGCTCCTTTAGGTTACAGTGGCTCACTGAAGCCAATGAACTTCCCATATGGCCCATGTGCTTTCCATCTTGAAGGCACCAGCCCGATTCCCATTTGCCCATCCAGGTCTTGGTGGCTTCAGCTGAATGTTTTGCTATCTGACGCAGACAGAGTGTGACATTCAGGTGTGCATCACTGACCTCTTTGAATCCGAGGTTAAAGAAGCAAAGTCATGTTCCTGAGATGGCCTCCGCTTTTGAGAAATGTTTTATTGCAATGAGCGTAAACGTGTAAGGAGGCCTTGTTTCTGGATTAGTGATGCAGCAGGGTGTGCCACTGCGCTGCTTGGTGTAAACCATTTTCCTACCTCTCACGTGAAATGCTGGGAGGGGAAAAAAAAAGATTACTAAGGTTGGAAGAAAAGTCTTTTAAAAAATGAGTTGTGTATGGAGAAAGCAAAGCGGGTGCTTGTCCCATAATGCAAGGACTAAGGCTGGGTGTTCACCAGGTCTCACGGCACAGGAGCTTTCCAGAGCGTTGGCAGGTTTAAAAGAAACAGAAATGTTTTACGTGTTGGGTTAAATTTATTGCTACAGTGTGCTGTGGAGGTCAGCAGGGGACAAAAAGAGATTAGACCAATTCGTGGAAAAATAGGTCCTTCTGTAGCTATTAAAAACCCTGGTCCAGATGCAACTGCTGGCTCAGGAAGCTGCCCAAGTGCTGATTGTCAGAGCTGTGGCACAGCCGCCTCTGTGTAACCCCCCTTTTTATACGGCTTTCCAAAACATCCATTATTGCTCCTGGGAGAGACCGACATGAGATCGAGCTACTTGGACTGTTCTCCTCTGTTTTTCATGTTAAAATAATTTTTTTTTAATTCAATTCAGGAAATAAGATACTGGATTTTTTATTTACCCTATTTTTGATGGCTCTTGCTAATGCTGGCGTGCTTTTGTTGGGAAGAAAGTAGACATAGTTTGTATTTTCTCGCCCTTGTTACCCCAGTGGTGGGAATGGTTTGACGCTATTCATTCAAATTTGACAGGTGATTGCTTCTGTAAATGAATGCACTCAAATCATAATTGTTGCAACAGAATTGTTTGATTACCTGGCGGTAGCCTCTTTCTCTCTGATAGCTTTTGGATCACCTGTTTGCTGAGAGCATTTGACAGTCCTCATGTTTATTACCCAATTGAATGTCAGTAGCAATTGCAGCTAAAGATAAACGAAAATGCAAGTACTTGTTGACCTTGACTTTTTTCCACAAGATATTGGACTTGATGGCTCTATTGCTGTTGAACTGATAAGAGTTATAAACAGTAGTTGAAGGAAAATGTTTTATTCCCAGAGGAAAATACCACACTGCTGTGGGAAATGGCATCTGACTAGCGCTCTTTGCCAAATTTGCTTGGTTCACCTTCATTTAGGCTGTGGGAAAATAAAATACAAATTTCCCCTTTTATGACTTTAATATCTCTGCAAACATGAATTCCTGCGCTCTTTGTAAAGTTTTCTTGGCAGACTGCGCCAATAACATACAGCGAGCGCGAGACCTCGACGCGTTTTATGATGTGCTATAATGAGGATTCTCAATTCTTCCTCATTTTCGGGCTGATTTGATAATTACAGGGAGGGAGCAGAGCTTTCTTCTTCTATTCCATGGGAAGCTTAATATGTCCATAACCAGGGAAGATCGGGAAATGCGTGGTTGCAGGTGCATGTTGCCAGAGCAGGGCCGTGCTGGCAGGAGGGTGGCCTGGGGATGAGGACAAAGTTATTGCAGGGATGGAGGGCTGATACTTTGGTAGGTCTTGCTCGCACCCACTTTTTTGGGCGGGGTTCCAGGTGGGTTCCCTTGCAGTTTTTTGAGAGGAAGGAGCCAGCTCGGCGTCACCCATCCCAGCTGCATTTGGGGGACGGCAGGGCTGAGCATCCTGCCCTAGCAGATCTTGCTGCTATAACCCCCCCGCTTATATATATATGTATTTCTTTTTCATTTCTAATCCTGCTCCAATATGAAACCTGAACGGAAGACTTCCGTGGAAACAGGAACAGACAATAGGCTTTGAGATCTTCTGTGATGAAAGTCGTTCTATAAAAATAACGCGTAAAGAGCACAAAAGACCGTGGAATTACATTGTTTAAAACATAAGTCCTCCTTGTCTCGGCAACTGCTCTTGATAAACTCTGTACAGTATTGTAGGAGCTTGTTAAATCACCGAAATACAGGATTAAGCAGTGCTGTAACAGTTAGCAGAGTCAGACTAGTAATCTTATTGCATTGTATTTTTTTTTTTTAGGTAAGATTAAGCCGGCATTACATTATATGTTTGTGGGCGAGGGGGCATTCTTTAAGGGATTAATTAATAGGATCAGCGCTGTAAGGTGCTGACATCATTTTTTCTAAGCACATTGATGCACACGGGCTTTTCTGGTTTTTATTTTTTTCTTTAAATTCATGAATGAGATGGGGACCTTCTCTGGGTGACAGGAGCAGCCCCTGCGGCTTGTGGCGGAGCCACCTGTCACCGTATAATTCATCGGGGACCGCTTCTCGCTGGCCTGGTGACCCAGTAGTCGGTGCCACGTGAAATACCAGAGGGAGAGGCCCGATGTCTCTTCTCCCCGAGCTGGTAGGGGTTCGCAGGGCTGTGACTAAGCAAATGCCTGACGCTGCTCTGGCGGGTCTTTGAACGAGGGTGTCGGTGGTAAAACCTTCTAGCTCTCTGGCTTGTCTCCTCAGCTGTAATGCCTCCTCCAGGTAGCCTTTGCATCGTGCCTTTGGCTTGCTTGAGTTTTTGCTGGTAGGGCTTGGGAGGTGGGAAAGGACACGGGAGAGCCTGTCCGGGCCCGTGACGCGCCGTGGCAGCAGCGTCACATCGGGGGAAGCGCTGTCTCCCCAGAGCCCTCTGCCACCCTCCGGCACCCTGTGGCTTGGGAACTTCCTCATCGCCAGGTGGTATCTCTGGCGTTTAATAGCCACAGATGATATATATATACATTTTTATATATTTTATTTTTTATTTTCTTCCTCATGAGCGTTGAAAATCTCACACAGAGTTTGCAGGCAGTTTTTTGTGGTTGCTCTTTGCAGAAGCATAATGTGGAGGTGTCAGAAAGAAGAACCATCATATAAGTAAATAAAAATATGGTAGCGACAGCCTTTTCAACTTCAGTTTTCCATGGATGATCCTGTGCCACAGGAGAGCGATGGCCCTTGCAACCCTGATACCCTGTGTCATCTCAGGGCTGTAAATTCATCGCTTGCAGAAGGACAGGAGAAGACCTACCAGGAGACACCAGTTATGTCCTCAGAAAAGAGCTAAAGGTGGTGGACGTAACCTAACTGATTCTTAAATCTTCCCCCAGCTCTCTGAATAGCAGTTAGTGTCACATGGATGCATGCTAAAAATATTCTGGAGTCTGTAGTGTCCCGATGGACTTAAGAAGGCGGCGTATCTTAGCTCTGTCTGGTCAGCAAGTGAAGGTCATGGAAGCAAGGCTTCTAGGGTGGAGGACCTTTTGTTGCTCTCATTGCCGTGCCAAGAAGATCTGCTCCTTCCCTGGCACAGCACTGAGGGAGAAATGCCACCGTGGTGCTCCTGCTTGGGGCCCTGGGTTATAGCACATGCACTTCAGCATCGACTGGCTTCGTAAAGCAGGGGAAGGACATAATGTGGTCAGTATTAACTGCCTGGAGTAAAGTCTCATCGTTTAAAATTGTGTTTAAGTTTCTTTCAGGGCTCTGTAACGTCACAGCGTAGCAGCCTCTTGCTAAAGAGTAGGGGATAAGATGCAGGCAAATTGCAGGGGGTGGAAAACAGGCAGCAAAGTGGGGTTGAAACGTTATGCTCATGCCACACTCCTCCTCCCTTCCCCTCTTAGTAAAGCATCTCCTATTTGTCCTCTGCTGTCCCTGGCTGTGGCGGTGAGGATGCCCTAGGAGAGGCCTTGGTGCAGGATTCTGCCCATTTTCTTTTTTTCTGTATCTGTCTGGAATAACCCATGCAAATTCTGTGTGAGGCTGACTGTGTAAAAGCAAGAATCGTGGTGATATTATTTCAGCCTAACTATCAAACAGACTTGGTCCAGTGTTGTAGTTTTGTGATGGGCTCAAGCTGCGCCAGGGGAGGTTTAGATTGGATATTAGGAAAAATTTCTTCACGGAAAGGGTTGTCAAGCATTGGAACAGGCTGCCCAGAGAGCTGGTGGAGTCACCATCCCTGGAAGTGTTCAAAAAACAGGCAGATGTGGCACTTCGGGACATGGTTTAATCTAGTGTACCCTTGATTGGTTTAGTGTGGACTTGGTAGTGTAGGTTAATGGTTGGACTGGATGATCTTAAAGGTCTTTTCCAACCTAAACGATTCTATGATTGTATGATTCTGTGAAGCAGGGGGCTGTTTTGTTGGTTGGTGCGCAGACTGAGACACAAAATCTTTGGATGTCAGTGTATAAATATTTATAGTTTGTGTGTGTGTTTGGTCATATACGTGCTTGGATGTGACTACCTCCCACTACTATACATTTTTATTCTGTGAACCTAGCCAGAAAGGTGGTAAAACAACCACCCTTGTGAAGTACAGAGCTTTTTTTAGTATCTTTCGTATTTCCATTAGAAAGAGCATTGTACTAAGTTCCTTGGCGGCACAGCTACAAGAAACAAATTAGCAAGCGGTGCTAACATTAGTGTCTCACCGCAGATTTAATCCAACTAAAAAAACCCTGAGGTGGCCATAATTTACCAGGTTGAACAGCAGACTGGCGAGCAGAGAGGGCTGGCGTAGCCACGTCATCGGGAAATGTAAAGTCGGTGTCTTGGTTTAATTTAATCCCAATAAAGTTGGTGACTTGGTTTAATTTAATCCCAGTAAAGTAACCAGCTAACAGTCTGCAGGAACGGAGGCTGCAGCAGGAGGAGCATGTAAGTCGTAACATGGGTGTGTCAACTCTTCACCACGATTAATTATGTTCTGTCACTGAAAAGCAGAGTATGCACAGATACGCAATTTTGCAGCATGGCTTTCAATATATTATGTTTTAATATAAATTAGAATTGCCTCAGACAAATGAATTGAAATTCTGTGTGTTATTAATACACAAATTTTATTTACTGTTGCACTTGGTGTAGGTGAAATGACAGCATTAGACTTAAAAGTGCCTCTCAAGTTGATAAATGCCAACTTGATACTAAACATATTAATACTCAATTAAAATTAATAATCAATTTACTTGAATATTGGAGGTTAGCCAGGGATGGATCTGAAGTTGTATTAGGTATATCATGCTGGTCTGAATACATCATACACTGTTGCAAAAGCATTGTGCTAATTTTAGCTTACAAAGAGGATGAAGATAAACTGCCTGCTGCTAGTTTGCCATATGCTATCCTGGTGATAATATTCAAGTACAAAATATTCTGCAGAGAGTCTTATTGTTTCAGTAAAAGTGGAAAAGAGTTAAGCAAATTTCTGCTCCGTAAGTGTATACAAAATAATGAAATAAAACAGATCTCAAATGCTGGTAGATGAGATCTGTGAAATTTGTTTTGGTTTTATTGGCTTTCATGGGAGTCAACAATTTGTTTTAGTATATATTTGATCCAATTGTATCCATTTCTCGCATGTAAATCTTAAAATCAATCTAAATAAAAATCGATCTTCGTTCTGGTAGGCAAAAATATAGTCTGAGTTTCTCCTAACTAGTTAAGCCTCCCATCCTTCAAGTTTAGTGCAGGAATAAAGTCTCTGCTGAGCTGAATTTTTAGGAGCCTTTCCTTTTGCTTTGTTTATTTAAAAACACAAAGCATGTTCCAGTTTCTATACGGGGTGGATTTTGCTTCTGTAGCTTCACCGAGGAGCATTTGCCTTCTCCATCTGCACCGTGGCCAGGAGAGGGGTGCGTGGGGAGGGGGTGCCCCCGACCCCCCAGGCTTCGGAGGGCTGCGGAGAAGCTTTGGAGGGCTGGGGGGAAGCTTTGCATTAGCAAGTGGTGAAAAGCTTGACCTTCAAGTGACCCGGGTCAAGCAAACCCCCCACCGAAGAGTCCCATTTGGACACGGATACCTGTGGGGTGAGGGAGGAGATAAAAGAAGGGGGAGGAAGATAAAGTAATCCTATTGACCTGGGAACTTCTCAGATATTACAAGCGAGGGAATGGCAGGAATAATAAAAGAGCAGCAATATTTGCCTGCCCCCCCGTATCTGTGTAATGTCATTTCCAAAGGGCTGGAGTAGATAATAGCAAATGTGCTTTCAAGTATCAGATCAATCTCTTGAAGTGATGGGGAAGGCTGGATGCTCTGATCTGGCGGGTGCTGGAGAGTGTAATACAATCCTCGTCACAGCAGAGAGAATTGTATAAATGGACAAAGATCCACTGATTACATCTTTTGCTAAAGTGTTAAGTAAAAGATCTGGCTATAAGAGATGGCGGGTCTACTATTGTCCGGTCTTCCAACTTGTTTTTATAGGGGTTTTCACAGGAACAAATACCAATTACCAAAATAAAAGCAAGCAGTGTGGCCGGTCCGTATCATGGTGGGACACATGCTCTTGAGTCAGTGTGGGCAGGAAGCTTGGCAGGTCTGTCCCCTACCATTGCCATTGCATCTTTATCTCTCTGGTTCATTGTTTGCCCCTGAGTGCCTGAAATTCCAGTTTCCAAGTAAAAGCTTCCTGTTTCTTGCATTTACATTCAGTTTGGTAAGACATAAATTTAGCTATCTGTTAAGGAGGGCTTTTTTTTCCCCCCCCTCAAGTTAAGCCAAAATAGGAAGAAGAAATTAATTCTGATTTGATGATAAGAGGTAGAATTTTGCATTTTCCCAGATTCTTAGTGGCAGGAAGCATGAGGTTGTATCCTCATGATAAGGTGATGGATGGGTGCTAAATTCAGCCTTTCCATCCTGAGTAATTTTAGAAGGGGCCCTGAAGTCCAGAGATGGGCATAGTCAGTCTTTGTTAGCCATCATTTCCTCACGATAGCCTTGCTGCTTGTAAGTTTTTACTGTTCTGTGCAGTATTCAAAGCTAATAGCGCGCATATTCTTGTAGTCATCTCAATCCTGAATTTCCCTCCGGAGAGTTTCTGTTTCTCTCCATTCACTGTGGAGGGACTCGGGGAGGACTAATCGCCTCACTCAGACACTTAGCTTGGAAGTCTGACTTTAATGCCTAGAGTAAGGAGGGATGAATCTGTGCTAAAACTTGTCATTTTTTTAGGGAGGAAATTTTTGCTCTGTGTGGAGAAGCAGAATAAAGTGTTTTGTACTGCTGAAGATGAGGGGAGTGGGCTCAGGCATTGCGTGCATGGGTGAGGCTGTGTCCTCTGCAGCTCCTGAGCACGCTGGCCCGAGCATCTCATGAAAGTTGTCATCTTTGCTAACCTGTATCGGTGATCTGAAGCGTTCAAAAATCTTGACGTGCATAGAAAAAGAGAGAATTATATTTTAATATTACTCACGGAGGGGGGGAGTGTTTGTATTCTCATGCCTCACTCTTGGGAGGCCAGGTTGCAAGCTTTCTCTGCCATCAGGAGGTTGCTTGCTTCATCAGCGTGTGTGTGGTTTTGGTGGAAGATTTTCATGTGACTTCGGGAGCTGGGGACTTAAATGTAAAACCTGATGGATGGGGCCTGTGAAACTTGGTAGCAACGCTTTGCTCAACTTTCAACTGAACGTCATTGAGGTCTTTCATGAGATGAAAGGTGCCACAAGTGAAGCCTTGAAAGGAAACCTGTGGCTGAGTTGATGTGGTAGGAATGGCCACATTCAAACAACTCAGGGCTTTGCTTTGTTGTGCTGTTTGGGCACAGGGTCCTTTGTTTGCTGGCATGGTAGCCATTGGGACTTCTCTCCACGCACCCTCCTTGTCTGCTTGTAAATGTAAAACCAGAGTTAAACCTACTTCCACTCCAAACTAACAAGATGCACATTCAGTCCATTTAAGTGCACTAATACGCATTCAAACAGGCTCATTTGTCCACTTCGTTTTGTAGTCATATTTGTAGCAATCCTCACTAGCAGATGAGGTGGAGGGGAGTTTTAATAATTTTTATGCAGAATATCAAACTCTTTATTTTCATGTCGAAACAAGCAAGTCCTCTTTGGATGCTGTCCTGAAAAATACCTCCAGATTGTGTGCCTTGACCCCTCTGTGCCCCAGAAACATTAAATTCAGGGTTTGCTTCCTTGGGAAGCTGTGAGTGCAAAGGTTGGGGATGGTGCTGGGTTTCGAGTGCTGGAGGTTTACAGGCGTGGAGGGAGGGCAGGTTACTGGCAGCAACAGGGTGGGCTTTCATTCAGCACCTTGTCAGTGTGCCTTATCTGGGATCTTGAGGGATGGCTCTCCAGGGTAAACCCAGGGAAAGGAGCCAAGTGAGGTGCTTCCAGGGTTGTTGCGATGGAGGCTTCCTCGCAAGCTGTTCTGCTTGCCGCACTGGAGTCCTGACCTGCACAGATCCCTGCAGCGCCTCGGAAAGTTGGGCTTCCGGCATGTTTGTTGACGGCTTTGAGACTTCAACCTCCTTATTTACATCTCTCTGTGTGTCATGTGGCATAGAAATTCATGTCATCTTTGAGCTAACATGTACAGCACCCGCTGTCCTTGCGTGCTTTTGCATGAGTTTCATGTGCAACCTCAGCTGTGCAGAAAGCCTTCTGGGCTGGTGAGAGGTGAGCATAAGGGAGAGCCTCCACGTGATCTTACAGGCAAGAGCGTATTGCCCTCTCCAGGTCTACTTTTCTTTGTTCAGGTCAGTGCTGAGATCATATCCATTACCAATACGATTGTTGTGTCAAAGTCTTTTCCATAGAAGCTGTTAAATAAGGTATAGGTAAGAATGCTTTTTAGCTGAACCTTGAATTTCACGTGGTGGTGATTATAGATGAAAATCTCTGTCTTCCCTTCTCATCTGCCTAAACCACGAATTGCAGGTGAAGCTGGTCAGGCAGTTAAAATAAATGACAAAACTCAAAGTTGCTTAGCATAGAAAACAGCAGCGTGATTAGCAATGGTTCAGAGGCTGGCTTTGTTGGCGACTGTTCAGATAATTGGCAGATATTTGTGAAAGTGTTTTCCAGTCTCAAGAGAATCGCCAGTTTTGGCATTGGTGATTATTGCTTCGACACTGCGATGGGAAAGAGTGCAAGTGTATGACTGGAGACTTCTTTCTCCGCCTGAGAAGCCTTGGTGACCCAGTCTTAAGACTCGGACACTTGTCTCCACATTGTAAGTAGTCAGCCATACAGCGGAAGTTGTGTATGGATGAAGCAAGCAGTTTGCAAACAGTTGGAAAATTGTGTTTCCATTTTGCTCAACACACAATGAGTTTATTAGAAGAGACTCTCATTCAGAGTGATGGTGAAAACTGGAAGTAGTATTTACTAGGATTTATTTGACCTTCACAAGATAATTTGAAGACGGGTTTGCAAGTGTGTTCTTGCCTTTTTATGCATGTCTGAGTGTGTGTCTGTATATATATTACAAAACTATCTTGGTCTTCATCAAAATAGTCTGCTAATGTTTTGCCTGCCTTTATCAAGATGCAACATGAAAGGACCACTCAGATTCGTATTTTTAAGGGATGTTGTTCTGACCTCAAAAACTGATACTTCCTTAGCCAGTGCCAGAAAACCCTTTCTGTGGTTTCAGTCCCCATTTCTTTAGCAATTAAGAATCAGGTGGCATCAGAATAACAACTGATTTTAATAGCCACTTTAGCCACCTCTGTCATGGGGAGGAAGCATGCAGGGCTTCTGCAGAGCCTCGGAGTTCTGTGGTGTGACCTCAAGTGACCAGACGCAAAAACCAGTGCAACTCTTGAACGGAAAGGTCTGCATCATCCAAACTGTGCTGACTCTTGTCCAAGAACACAGTGTTTACCTGTTGCGCTCAAACTAGTCAATTTTCTGCAAGACCGAGATGTGATTTTTTTTTTTTTTTTTTTTTTTTTGCTTATCTCCGTGCAACTTGGCGCTGGTTTTAGTGGAGCTGCTCCTCATTTACACGTAGATGTACAGCAAAGATCGTGTTTTCTGTTTTGCCGATCAGAGCTGAACCTTCCCAGCGTCTATGTATATATTCCCCCTCCTTTGTGTCTGAAGATACTTGTATGTTCATCTGCAAATATGCAGGCTGACCACTCCACTTAAAAGCAACAGATCTTACCAGTTAACTCCAAAATGCATCTTGCAGAAGGCAATGTCTGAAAATACATTGCCATGAGCATGAAGCAGCCAAGCTTCTGTTTGGCTCTCAAGATGTGTACCCAGACCTTAATGAAGGGTGGAGTTTTCCTTATCCCAATAAATAGATTTTGTCTGGGGAGGCAAGAGGCAGAAAGAGAGAACGTATTTGCCCAATGCTAAATAAAAGGCTATTTATGCCTAATACATTGGCAGAATTATTCCAGAGTAATTCAGCCATGAGAAAATATGATCCTTGTGTCACTGCCAAGGTCAGAGAGACCTATGGTGATCTGCAGAGTAAGTTCAGGTCACCCAAGTTAAATCTGCCTAGGGACCAACTTAGCTCACACACCACATTTTTTCCAAGATTTATAAAAGCAAACATCATCTATAGATGAAGGCAGGGCTAAGAGTGTGGTCAACTCTCTCCTTTGAGCCAAGGTCTCCTGTTTTTCCTTTCTCCTTTCCAGGTTGCTCCTTCCATTTCCTTTCCATTCTTCTCTTTTCCCAGCATTTACAGGTTGCTCAGAAAAGTCAGTCTTTTCCTTAGCGTGGCAACCGGTGCCTGTTAAACCCTTCTAGTTGATACTGCATGTGCAGGAAGGGCACAGGGACATTGCGTTGGCTGTCTGCATGTGCGTGGTGAGTCCTTGCACATCAGTTGAGAAGCACATCTTAAGCTGGGGCAAGCAGTACACAGTAGAAATATATTCCTTGGTAACCTCAGCTGAGAGGGTACCATCTGAGCAACAGGATATTTGGCAGAACCATTCTGAAGGTAAAGCTGGTGACTTTGTAGGCACTGCCAGGCTGCCCCAAGAGGAGACAGATCAAGTCTGGCACTGGTGAGGAGGCCGCACCTTGAATACTGTGTCCAGTTTTGGGCCCCTCAGTACAAGAAGGACATTGACGTGCTGGAGCGTGTCCAGAGAAGGGCAACGAAGCTGGTGAAGGGTCTGGAGCACAAATCTTACGAGGAGTGGCTGAGGGAACTGGGGTTGTTTAGTCTGGAGAAGAGGAGGCTGAGGGGAGACCTTATGGCTCTCTACAACTACCTGAAAGGAGGTTGTAGTGAGGTGGGTGTTGGTCTCTTCTCCAAAGTAGTTAGCGATAGGACAAGAGGAAATGGGCTCAAGCTGCATCAGGGGAGGTTTAGATTGGATATTAGGACAAATTTCTTCACAGAAAGGGTAGTCAAGCATTGGAACAGGCTGCCCAGAGAAGTGCTGGAGTCACCATCCCTGAAGTGTTCAAAAAACGGGTAGATGTGGCACTTTGGGACATGGTTCAGTGGACATGGTGGTGTTGGGTTGATGGTTGGACTGATGATCTTAGAGGTCCTTTCCAACCTTAATGATTCTATTCTAGCTTTACTTTCATTAAAAAATAATCCAGCCACCAAGCCAGGAAACATGAAATTACTACTCTACCCTTAATTGGTTTAGTGGTGGACTTGGTAGTGTTAGGTTACTGGTTGGACTAGATGATCTTAAAGGTCTTTTCCAACCTAAACGATGCTATGATTCTAAGTGGTGAGCTGGGCAGATGAGAGTCCTCTTCCATCACCAGTGCGTGGAAGGGGTGAGACAAGGTCCTCAGCCCTTTCAACAAGGATGAGGTTGCTTCAGTAGAAAAGCAAGATTATTCTTCCATGTGGTCTATACCTGCCTAGGGGAAGCTGATGCCTGTGGTTTTTAGCCTGCCAGAACCTGAGGTTTTGTTTAACTTCCTTGGTTACTCATTCATGTCATTTAAAGTACATCACATTACTAAAAAGACATAGTTTTTTCTTTCTATCCGCTTCTACTACTGTTGCTATTAGTGCTAATTACAAATGGTGTGAATTGAAAAAGAAATGAGAAATCTTTTTGGCTTGCTTTTTGAAGGATGCTTGAATTTGGTTGGTTTTTTTTTTTTTTTTAAGACACTGTATGGCTTTTTGCTATGACCCAGCTCTACTTTGAGCTTTCTCTGGGATTTTGGTTAAGCACTCTTATTGTGAAGAATGGAGTCAAAGAGAGATGAACTGGAAATGGCCAAGTTACCTCCTTCCCTTACTTCATCCCTCTCTCAGTGGTTTCCCAACTTTGATGCCACTAGATGTAGTGACATAAATAATACTCAAATTCTGGAGTGCACCAGATGTTTTTCCCTTTCCTCCCATCAGTTTGCCTATTCAAGATAATCCCGGGTAGCTGATGTCTAGGAATATGTAGTGACGGAAGATGGAGGTGAAAATAAGGCAGGTGTAGGTGATATTCAGGGGAAGTTTGTAAGTGTCCAGCATTGATTTGACTTTGCTTTCACCTTCACTGCACGTTTTGGACTCTCTGACATCTGTTTGTTCCTGGATGATTTGCATTTGGGTTTGTTGTTTGTTTGTTTTAATTTGGAAAAAAAACACCCTAACCTATAACTGCACTGTAAAACAAACAGCAAAACACCAGAAGCTGTGACAGAAAGTCGTAGGAAACCAAAAAATGTAGCAGTGACATGAATACATTAAGCTGGAGCCCAAGGGGACGTGCTAACTTAGACACTGAAGTGTCTGAAAGGGCTGTCAGTGCCTGCGTGCCCCTGGGGTGGACCGCGAAGGGAGCTCAGCTTCAGTGCTGAGCCTGGTGGCCAGTGTCTGACCACGAGGAGCAGGATCAAGACCACTTCCCCGTCACCGGTATCTCACCGAAGGGCTCTCCCAGCCCTCTGAGTTTTCAGGCTCTGTCATGGAGGCTGGATTCACGCCAGCTGCCTTAGATGTGCGGGGCTTGTACCCCCACCTGCCCATGGTGCGACCCCACCTTCCTGCACCCAAGGGATCTTAGCGGAGGTGGGAAAGTAGATTCCACTTTTGGGGGCGGGAAGTGTTTGTAGCAGAAGGGGAATTAATGGCCTGAACACCATGGTGGTCATGGCTTGATCCCTTCCAGCTGTGTAGAGCAAGGGAAGTTTGGGCAGAGCAAGCAGCCCTCTTCTCCAGCAACTGCTGTTGTGTCCTACCCAAATTGGGGCTTTCTAACCCCAGTTTGTGTAGATGAGTCCAAGCGAAGTTTAGCCCAGCTACCGCTGGTGGTTGTGCTTCAGTTGGTGCAGAATGACACCCATGGGTGCCCTCCGTCTCTAGTGCCACGCTCTACCACATGCTGCCCACATGAGCTGCAGGGAAGGTGGTGGGAGATGTTTTCTGAGACCGCCCCTGTCCCGCTCACCGTGCTGAGCGGAGGGCAGCAGGAGCCATGCAAGCGGCAGCAGCGTGCCTGCCCGCTGGCCACCAGAGCCGACGCCACCGTGCCTTTGCTTTAAAGCCCAACTCCAGGTTTGTTTTTCCCATTGTGGCTTTTTTAAGCACCACCTCATCAGAGCAGATTTGCCTTTTGTGTTGGAGAGGGACAGTCAAGTGGAAGAAAATTTTGTGTGAGCTTGGCTCTGTCAAATCTACTTATCTCCTTTTGGCTTCTGCACCTCCTTTCTGAGGAGCAGCCTCCCGCTATTGTCACGGGCCCTCCAGAGCGACCGGCTTTTCCTGGAAGAACAAGAGCGGTGGGTTTAGGGCACCGGGCAGCAAGGAGCAGTGGGGACAGCGTAAGAAAAACATTATTAATTCTGCCTACACCCTTCCCTTGAAAGGTCTGACAGAGAGTTGCTTATTTTGTAATTATGGTGTTTTTTCCTGAGCTGGTTATGTGCATGGTAACATAAGGTTTTGTCTTTGGAGAGCAAAGCAGGCTGCTTCCGAGCATCCCAGGCAGTGCTAGGGCAGGGTGATGGGGGGGGAAACTCATGGTGCAGTCCAAATGCTGTCCATTCAGTCATGATTGCAAATTCTTCTAACATTTGCTTGGAAAAGAGGAGCTTGAGTGTTTTGGGTCTGGCTCCTGCCCTGTTCATATGGAGCCCAGGTACTGGAAGATTCCCAAATCCCTGTCATTCTCCCCACTCTGCCCAGTAGTTTAGGCCACCACATAGGTATCTTAATTTCCATTGGACCTCTGCTGGACACCTTTGTGGAAACTGTTCTTCTACGTGGATGTGGCCAGCCCTCTTCTCTGCCCTCCTTTCCATAGCTGTGACATACAGGGTCCTGTACTGGGAACCACCAGGCTGCCCGGAAGTGATTTTGGATTAACCTGTTATAACAAATCAAAATTGTCTTCCTCTTGTTTTAAGTACAAAGAAATAATTGATTTGTATCTTAAGTTCAAAGCCAGGTGTCTTTTTGCTAACTGCCTAATCAAGAGGTTTCAGTGGCTATGATTTGTTGCAGTAATGGCTGCAGCAAGTGGATCTTTATAAGGTTGTGTGAGATGATGGGTGGTTTTTTGAAGCATGGGCAATAGCAGCTGAGATGTTGTTACTGTCAAAAGAGGAGAGACAGATGAGATGGGGGCATGGTTTATTCTCATCCCTTTTACTTCTGGCTTTTGTAGTTGCAAAGTGACCACTGGATGTGAGGAAATAGAGCATGTGGTGCCACCATGGCCTGCAAAGTGAAGTTTAATGTTAGTTTTCTTTCAATTGGGTCTTGGTTTTCAAAGTCAGATGTCACTGATGGATTAGGGAGTGGGAAGAGAATAATTTGTTGGTTTTGATACCACTTTAAAATAGTGACAGGAGTAGAAGAAAATACATTGCATATCAGTAAGAACTTTTTCTCCTGGCACAAACCACATGGGAACTTGCAATTGGAAACATTTCATGTGGACTTGGTAGGTTGTGAATCTCCACTTGCCTGAGCCACATCTAGACTAATTCTCTCCCATTCATTATGGTTATATGGCTCCCGTGACATATGGGAACCAGCCCTGCAAAAGAGGATTTGGGGCAAACAGCGTCTGAACTATAGTTCAGACTGCAGCTTGGGCCAGCATCAGTTAGTCTTGAACTGGCCCAAAAGAAAATGCTTTAGTTTGGTTCAGCAATCCCAAGCACTGTGGTTTGTCTTGCACAACGATGATTATTTTTTAAACTTTTTTTCAATAGAAGAACCTAATTTTGAATGGTTTGGACAGTGTCAAGGTTTTGGCATGTATTTTCTCTTGTACAACATGAAATCTACAGCATCATCTCCTCTGGAGCAGGTATGCAGGCAGGGCCCAGGGCAACTTAGCTGTGTTTAGCAAAGGAAGCCTACTTAAATGCTCCACTGGAATAAACTGTTTCTACAGATAATGCATCCCTTAGTTTATACGTAATATGCTTCTGATCTTTGCTTTGAGCCTCTTATAGCTGCTTGTGCTCTGTCCAGGAGTCAAGTGTCTTAGGAGCTGGATAAACACAAAGATAGAGCCAGTTGTTAAGGAGCTATAGAGATTTATAGAAGCTGACCTCGTGCCATTTGGGGTATTAGTTGGGCGTATCTCCCCCATAGCAGAGCAGACCCGTGCTCCTCCTGCTGCTTCTTGTGCTCCTGCTTTGCAAGGGAGTAAGACCGACCAAATCCAATGGTGGATTTACCCTTGTCTCCGCCATATGCTGTTGACTTCTTATGGAGAACGCAACTGGTGGGACCCATAGCTGGGAGGGCCAGCTCTCCAGCTGAGGTTGGAGAGAATAGGTTTCAGAAAAAGACCTATTCTATTTGAACAAAATGAGAGAATGACTGAAAACCAGCTTTTCCCAAGAAGTGGTAGGGTGGTCATGCTGGCTTTTAGGTCAGGGGGGAAAAAAAAAACCCCTGTTTAAGCTTTTTACCATTCTTGGTTAAAGCAGGATGTTTTTCTGTTTAACCAGATACTTTTCTGTAGGGTATTTGCTTCCAACTGCTCAAAGTAAACTTCTGTTGCTGGCAGCAGAAAGTTGTTTGCTTCCCATACAATGAATTGCTTTCTTTTTAATAATTCGGCGCATAGATGCATGGCTCCAGAAATACTGCACAGCTTACCCATAATAGCAGAGTTTTCTGAACCCCATTAAGAAGTGCTATGTCATGCAGGAGAAGAGGTTTCCTTCATTTCAGCTGTAAAAAGCTGCTGAACAAATGAAAATGAGTAAAATCTGTGGGGTTTTCCCCCCTATTCATCAATGCTGTTTTTACTCTTTGCGTAGACAGCTAATTTGCTCATTGCTTGCCTGAAGGGAATTCAAGTCAAAAAGGAGGATCGAGTTACCAGAAAAAGGTGCTCCTGTCTCTAAAGAACAAAGTACAATGATTCAAGAAAAAAACTTTGAAAATTCGTCAAATGCCGGAGTGTAATTTATACTTGTCCAGGTTACTCCATCTATGAATATTTGTGTAGGATATTTTTGCAACTGTTTCCTTAAGTATCCTGTAAATATGGATACAATCTGTGACTGACAACCTCCTACTGTTTATGTCATGGTCTGAATCCTTGCATGAGACATGCACCACATCTCCTTAAGAGATGCGTGCAAACCCAAACACATGGTATTTGTTCCTTGCTAATGCTAATTTTCAACCTTATTGCTCCTCATTAACTTTTTATTAAGTATATTTGAGAAGGCTTTTTCCTTAAGAAATAAGGAAAAAAAATAAGTCCCTTGTCAATACCACGTTTCAAATTCACAAACAGACCTACATTATCATTGTAAATAATTTTGGGGGCTGTTCTGTAGGCCATTCAATGTGCTGAGATGGTTGCCATTGACCTCAGGAACTCCTGGAGTGGGTGCTTCCATCACATCTGACTAATCATGGATCCAAACTAGTAGAAAATGTTTTTCCCGATTAAGAAACTGCACAGTTAGTTTAAGCTTTCTGAAGTACCGTTTTGCTTGTAGGCCCATCGTCAGCTCATGTGCCTTGCTTGGGCGTTGGCGGGTTGAGAGCAGTCGTAGTGGGCTAATGTTACATGTGCAATATATATATGTATATAGGCATGTAAACTTTAAAATAATGTATTTTGTGAAATCTTCTAAACTGATGGGCCTTTTCATGTCAAAACTTCTAGTTCTCCTCAACAAATAGGTACAGCTTGGATTACCAGCTGGGCATGCGTCCCCAGACTGTGCCAGTGCCTTCCAGCTCTCTCCTGGCATATCTGAGCACTCAACGCCCTGTGCTGCTCAGCTTGCCTCCTTCCCCACCTTGCTGTAAGGAGGAACGATCGTTTCTGAGTAGTGAACTTGTCCTCCTATACTTGTGGACATGAATATTAGCCATCCTGACTCACGTCAGAGTCATTTGGGTATGACTTTTGCTCACCACGTTCCTTAGCAGAGTTGAAGCTGGTTGTGTCAGAAACAAATGTGAAAACTCAAAAAACCCTCCATATTCTTCTCTGATTGCCCAAGTCCATTCAGTGCCGGTGGTCTGAAACGGCAATTTTTGTTTTAAGTCCTGTGAACAGTAGGTTGTGGCAGATTCCTTCTCTCTTGCTCTTGTTTTACAGAAAAACTTATGGCATCCTTGGACCTGCTTTTTGAGAGTTCATAATTTTGTACCTTATAGGAAAATTACATTTCACACATAGGCCTGGTTTTGCTCTGCAAAAAGTCAGCATGGTGGATGTGTGGGTATCTAGCAAACTGAAGTTGTGTTTCTGTAAGGGATAACATAGGTGAAGGTGCGGAAATTGTAGTAGTTACTCTAAATTAGCACAGAGCACTGGAGAAAGGTTAGGGAAAGTAATTTTGCCACTTAAAATCTCTCTAGTACATCATGTTGCTTAGAGTTACTAATGAATCCTGCTTTCCAGTTACCTGGAAAGGTTACTAAAGAGATATGGGTTCTTGGAGGGGTTAAAAGAGAAAGGAACCAACAGAGCTGTGGATGGACAGTGAACAGTTAAATATTTGGCTTAGATAATGTAGGATTTCTCATGCTAGCAGAAGCAGGAATTTGAGGAACTCGTATCTATATGCTTTAAAAAAAAATACAATAGAATTTTTTAAAAAATCACACTACTGAAAAGCCCACAAACTTTGGGGCATCGTGTTAGGTGTTTCAGTTCATAGCACTGAAAACACTGCAAGTCTAGTACAGAAACCAATAGTTTTTGTCCAAGCACAGCACATATTTAAATTATATTGGCCTATTAAATGCAAAAGTAAGTGCAAACCGTAAAGTTCTTCTAAGAGGCAGAAGCTGCTTTTAACAGGAGAGATTTGGAAACATAAAAATAAGTTCAACTTCGGGAGTGTTGAGTCTTTTAGAGTACACTGATTTAGTCCTCTGTTAATGGAGCCATCCAGTCCACTTAAAAGTTGCTCTGGGTCTTTTCCAGGGCTTCTGGGTACATGTCTTTCACATTTTCTTCCGTGAATGCCTTAAAGCAGTGGATTTAGGTGTTTATCTGGAGGTGGACTGTAAAAGCTGTGGAAGGTGGCGTTCATCGTGTGGTTTGGTGGACCTCAGCAAAGCCGGTGCCCTCCTCTCACCCTATCCCAGCAAATTGAACAGTGGACCCCAAAACCTCTCTCAAATCTCGTGACAGAGGTGTGGGAAGCAGGCTTTTTAGGAATAGTATGTTTTGCTTTGATATAAAAACATTTGTGCTCCAAATACTGATTTGATCCTAGGACAGGGCTACGTGCAGTGAGAAATAAACTGTTGCATCTGGTGAAGATACTTGTAGTAAAACTATATTTGGCACTTCGCTATTGAGATTTCTAGTCACTTAAAATCATTCGAGGATGTTAGTCTAGAGAGTTAGATGCAAAGGCATGGATTCTGTAGTCGAGTGAAGGGCCAGGGTTTTTAGGACATCCGAATCTCCAACCTTTCTGAAGCATCCGTGACTTGGGATTGGGACTATTTATGTTGTATCTGGGCAATTTCTATGTTAGAGGTCTGAGGATGGATTTAGGAGCTGGGTGGCTGGAAGTGGCCTAGCTATGCCTTTCCAACATTGCAGGGCGATGACATTTCATTTCAGTTCGGTGTGGAAGCGAGGGAGGAGGCTTTGAATTGCCACCTAATTCCTGCAGCGGCCGCTGCCGCTGAAGGCGAGCGCGTGTGCCAAGTTGCTCTCCAGTTGCACCTATTTTGCCAACAAAGGTTTATAACAGATCACCCAGGACAAAAAGAGCATTACCCACTCGAGGAGCCGCTGGAAACCTGGTTGCCCTTTGCTGCTTCTGCCTCCAATTTTTGGGGGGAGTGGGAGGGGAAGGGAAGTCGTAGGAGGCAATGGCGGCGGGGAGGGGGATGCAGCGAGAGGAGCCCCCGCTGGCACGGCCGGCCTGACCCATTCAGCGGGGCTGAATACGATAAATGCCGCTTTATCCTTTCTTGAAAGGAACAAGATAGCGCGGCCTAAATGCCTGGGTGTGCTTAAATAGGCAACTCTGGGACGCCGGAGTCGAGGGCGTTTGAAATCGGAGCTCCCCGCCAGCCGGGGAGCTGCCACAGGTCACCTGCCTCGCTCCATGGGGACCAGCCCAGGTCTGGCAAGAAATCGTCCACGGACGAATTGTAGTACAAATTCCTTTCTTTGTTGGTTGGCCTCTTTCACTAGACCATGGCCTATAAAAAATTGTGTAAAAACAATTCTTAAATATTATTTGAAAGGGCAAACGGCCACGCTGAAAGGTCTGACAGTTTGACATATAGCGCCTGGTTTTGCTCGCTGGGGAACGGGCGCGCGGAGCCCGGGCTCTCCTCCTGCTCCTTACAGGCTCCGGGTTTTTTTTTTAAATAGCGTCTGGTTGCTGTGCAGAGTCGCTGTGCTCCCAGCAATTTGACAGGCAACGAGTCTGCTTCAGTGATCTTAAATCCTTTTAGACTAATTTGCGAGCGAGCAGAAAAACAGCTAGCACCTTTGGATCCAGTGCTCAAAACCAGAGAATCAGGTATTGCCAATTAAAGTGCCATTTCCAACCATCATATCAAGACAGATTACTTGCAATTCCTCTGATAATGTCACGACGTGCCTAAAGAGAAAGCGAGCCGGAGTTTCTCCACGGACAAAGGATCCGCGTGGACCAAACTCATCGGCGACTGAGACGGAGGGAGCGTGATGCAGATTGTGCGTACGGCCGTGCATATGTGCAGGGTAAACGCGAGCGGTGCGCCTGCTCTGCCCCCCGAATAGCCACAGGCCATTCTGAAGAGCCTCTGGCCCCTCAGTCGCTGGCCTACTAGTTAATTGCCACATGGACTTCGTGACACATGGGCAGATAATATGACATTTTCGGTTTCTGTCACTAGCAAACGCCACGGCGTTGCTTGCACTAGTTGCTAAGAAGCTGTCAGAAACCATTAGCAGCTGGCTAAAGTTGCCCTATGGCATTTCCTCATGGCATCAGCAAAACAAGCATAAATCACCCAGCGGAGCCTCCCGCTATACTAATGAGGCTGTAAGCTTGTTTATGGACTAGCATCATTTCTATGATTATTTCCACCTTTTCAGTTCGCCTTCATTTGGCGGCAGGAGAAGTCAACTTCAGGAACGGAGTCGCCGCTGACATTTTACAAATGCGGTTCGTAGCTGCTACCGTGTGGCTGGTCAGTGGTGCTTCAAGTTTGTTTAGTGATCTTTAAAAAGAGGAAAAAAAGGGGGGAAAAAAAAAAGGGGGGGGGGGCAGGGGGGAATCTCTGGAGACCTCACAGAGGTGAGTGTATCGAGTTGCAAAGTAGATGGAAATACTAAAATCCACAATTGACCGTTTAGACTTCTCTCTGTGGTTTCAGTCTTTAACGGGATCAATTTTCCATTTAAAAAAAGTGGAAGAGGTTAAACAATTTATAAAAGTCTACTGAAGCATTTGCTCTTAGGACAGCCGGGTGCTTTCTTACCCTCTCCCTGCCTTTCACTTTCTCTAACTTGTGTTGGACGGGGCCAGGGTTTATTGTTTTAGGCTTTTCTGAACATGCACCAGTATTTACACTGGATTGAAAGCATTTGCTTCCAATGAAAATCTTGTCTTAGATTACAGCCCAGCAGTGTAATTTCCCTCCCAGATGGGAGTAAAGTAGCAGTATTTGCCTAAAAACAGTAGGAAGAACAAACTGTGCATTAAGCCAAGGCTGTTTTTGGCTTGAGCTAATGATGTAACAGAAACCTTTTATTTGGGATAGGTCACCGCCAGGGATTGAAGGAGGTGATCTGGCTCGCGCTTGAAAGGTTTCTCCATTGTATCTACATAAGTCTTCACTTAAAAAATCCTGTTCCTAATGCTTCTGCTTTCATACAGCAGAAATAAACAGGAAAGGTTCTGGGGAGTGTTATAGGTGGAATGCAGAAAGCTTTTCCTCCCCTAATGGAGGATATAATTCAGGTGCCCCGGAGGCATGCTTTCAGGAATTCTCTTGCCCGAGGTAATGGGAAGCTAAGGCTGCTTGAAGGCCTTGATTATCTATTGATGCACAAAGCTGGAAAAAAAAAGTCATCTCCCTTGGATTATAGTAGATATTTCCATAAATTATCAATGAGTCCTCCTCCCGTCAGGCACGAGGCGATGCCTGCTAAATTAATCTGAAGGGGGTTTGAAATGAGGAGAGAGTGTATTTTAAAAAAATGGGGGGGGGGGAGAGGGTGGGTGGACGATTGCAGGGAGGTGGTGAAAGGCAGTGTCATTAGGTTAGAAGCTTTTCATTTTTAATCAATGAATGCGTAATACTTTTCTTTTCCTTGTTTGCCTCTTGCAGACAGAAAGTGGATTAGCCCGTGGAATTTTAAATGCTGTTGAGTTGTTTCCTTTGCTCATGTTTCTTTTATGAATTATTATTTTATATGGTGAATTGCTTCCCTGTATAAAAGCCCTTTTTTACTTACTGGGCTTTCAAAGAATTTGTCGGATATCTGATTTCTTCATAAAAATCTTGTTTGTTTCTATAACTACCCAAGGTTACCATTTCATTAAAGACACAGGCCAAATCATAAGGACAATTATAAATTTGCCACGGTCAGTAAGGTACTAAAAAACACTAAAAATAATAACTTTCTTTGGTGCTGAAAGCTGTTCAAGAAATCATAATTTTGACAGTCTTTTTTTTTTTTTTAGTTTATTTTTAATTTTTATTCCTAACAGAGATAGTTTTGATTCAGCCCAATTCAGATGACTTTCTTGATCATTCTTGCTGAGGGGTGTAAAAAAACACTTGCCTAATAACATCACAACTCCATGTTGCTGCAAATACAGTGTCCTCAGAAGCCAGAATATGCTTACTGTTCAATCCACATGCAGAGAATGCAAAGACTGATTTGCTCTGTGGACTTGTTTATAAACTGCTTTCAGGGTTTGAAACAAAAATTGCATGCAAACTGGCCGGGCACTACAACTTTAGTTTTCCTTTGACCAGTAGCTTGTCAGCCCAGACCCAAGTTGGCTGCTACACAGTTACGTCCTCTTGTAGATGTGTTGCTAATGTGATGAGAACTGTCTGAGACCTTCTCTGCATTAAGGAAGTTCATTCTGGATCAGCTGTTGTTTAACGGGAGCAGACACCTATTATGAATATGGCACACCGGCACAAAGCAGGGTGTTAATTCTTACGGTGTATGTCAAATTGGTACCTGCTTATCCCAGTATGAATTTCTTTTGGCTGGGGCTGGGAAGAGGGGATGTCAGTTAGCTACCCATCTCCCATCAAAAAGTCAGGGGAAGCCAAACATCTATAAAAGACTTAACGTAAGCGATGCCCCAGTCCTCTGGTTGTTTCTGAATTTGGGGAGAGAATATGATGTTGCAAGAGAGCTTCATTCACCCCGCTTTTCACATGCCAGAGCGGGACTGGGCACCCAGCTTCGCACACATCATGGGGATGGGACACCATCAATACTTTCCTAATTGCCATCTCAGCCAAAGTAGCTGATTGGGATGAATTTTTGGAAAGTGACCTAGTGTGAAGAAAAGTCACCATTTCCATCTTTGCAAGCTGGATGCTTGCAAAAACTTTTTTTTTTTCCCCAAGCACTTTTTGTTTTGGGTTACAGTGCTGAATCCAGTGGCAGAAATGGTCACACTGTCCTTCAGGATAAACCAGAATGGGGCCGACACAGTCCTGAGACCCTCCCTCTCCCCATGTCTCTTCCCCCCCATCCCCTCAACCCCTGGTGAATTACGGTGTTAAAGAATTTATACCTCATTTAAATATTCATGCAGTTTATACCCAAAGCCAGGCTTCGGCTGAAGTATATAAAGGTAGCATAAGTCAAAATTTGATTCACTATATTTACAGGTGACGGCTTGGACAACAGTGTAGCTTCCCCCAGCACAGGTGATGATGATGATCCAGATAAGGACAAAAAGCGACATAAAAAGCGTGGCATCTTTCCCAAAGTAGCCACAAATATCATGAGGGCATGGCTGTTCCAGCATCTAACAGTAAGTGAACTCTAGATCACATATGCAAAATAAAACATGGAAAATGTCATAGTTGTAGTAGTCGTAGAAAGCAAAAAATACGTATGATGTTACTGACAGGCAGCTCAGGGAACTTTTCCGAGCAGAGTTGTTGTTGTTGCCTCATTTGCTAGATGCCAGGGGAAGAGCACGGAGTGTATGTTTTTATGGTTTTGGGGGTTTTTGTGTGTGTGTTGTTTTTAGATTTCTTTTTTTGGTTCGAGTTGCAGTTGTTAACAGGACGTCACCACAAAGTGTGACTAAGCTTATACTAATAACCTCGGAGACCTGTCCTGCCCCGCTGCTCGCACAGCTGCAGCTCCCCTTAGCTGACGTGGGAATCGCTGCTTCGGAGCAGAGAGCAGCGTTCGGCCCCTGGTTCTGTGCTCCAGAGAACCGCAGAAAATAATTGGGGAGATGAAAAACAAAGTAAAAAGCAAAGACCTTACTCAGATGTTTGTCAGAGATCATCAGAAGCTTCATGATGACAGGTCTGAATGTATCTGGTTTAATACCAAAGTATAATTTTTTTCTTTGAGACATTCTCATTCCCAGAGTGCAAGTTACCCCTGTATTTAATGTTATAAAGGGGTGGGGGGATGCGCAGCTATTTCTGTTGCCACAGCTACCTGTGTTGGTTTTTTTGTTTTTTTTTTTTTATTCCTGGGATTAGAAATCAAAGCTCTGGAAAGGTGTGTGGGCTTAAGCTGGATGCTGGAGCTTCTTTCAAGGCTTTATATTGTGTACCACACGTTCTAACGTTAGCATTTAGAAAAGTGTTTCTAATGCCATTCTCCTTTTTCATCAAATTGTGGTGATCTGTCACTGTGTTTTCATCCACTGCGGGCATGTGGGCCTTCAGCCCCAAGTTTTCTGTCTGAGCTTTTCTGTGCCAGGAGGATAAGGGCCAGGCGAGGGATGCCAGAGGTCTGCAGGTGGTAGTGAAGAACGGCTCTCGCCTCTAATCCCAGCGGCTGACTTTCTCCCCTGCCTGTAGTTAGGGTCAGGATGAAACCAGAAGCCGGCCAGCTTGCCCAGCCTGGGTGGGAGCCCTGCCAAGGGTATACTCATAAACTGGAGGAAGCGCTCATGCACATCACCCCTCCGTCCCCCGCTGAGCCAAGAAACCAGATATCTGCCGTGACTCTTGTCAGCACGGGGATCAGGCGGGGAATCCTGCCCCGCACGGTCCTGGGTTGCTATGAATGAACCTTCATGCTGGAGCACTACTCCTCCAAGGCCGGAGAGGGCCTCGGATATCTCCAAGTTAATCTCTCTCTCTGGCAGACTCTGTGTCAGCTGTGCCCCGGCTTTGCCAGCTCCTTAGCCCTGTCCCTGGTGCGTTCAGCGCATTGCTTCCAAAGGCTGAGGTCCCTTTTGGTTTTGGTGGCTCCCCGATTCTAGGTCCTCACCCAAGATGAGCTGACACCTGGTGTCTTTCTGCAGGTAGATGTGAGGTTAAGGACACCTGCCTCCAAGACGGTCCAGGGCTGCTGTGCCGGCAGCGATGCTCACACCAGCCTGATGCCGCTGGTTTAGGCTCTGGTTTGAGGACATGCCCTGGAAGCTCTGCAGTCAGGGCAAGGCACACCAGGGGACACTCAGCAACTGCATGTCAGTCCCCGTAGTTCCTAGCTGAAGAATTACAAATTAAGTAGTATATATCACTATTAACATTTTTTCCCTGGAAGTGGTCTGTAACTCTGTTGGTGCTAGTAAATTGAACATCACCCAGGGCCGTGCGCAGGAACGTGACAGTCTATCCTGTTAAACTGCTTGAGGAGTCTCCAACATGCTCTTAGCCTGGGCCAGCTACCACCCTCCAAACCCATTCCTGGGAACATGGTAGAAGACAGCAGGGGTGATTCCCAAAAGACCTTGTGGCAGGAGCCAGCCTGTGTTGAGCATGTAGCTACACGGGCTTTGCCTGCAGCTAGCTTCATGCACAGTCTCAGAACCAGAGAATGGACCCTACCACTGTTTCGTCTAGATTAGGTGTAGGGTGCAAGTGGTTTTTCACACTTCTGCTGTGCAGTAAATCGTGTGCAAAAGAGAACATGAGAGTGCCTGCGGAACTTGCTGCAGTGCTGGTAGTTGCCCCTGGGAGACAATATCTGGACATCTGCCTGTAAGGTGGTCTCTTCTTCTGGAAGGCTCAAATACAAAAAGACACACCCACCCCCCAGGACCTGTGCAATGAAGCTGCTGCATTTTCTACCTTGCAGCACTGAGCTAAAGCTTGCTTTAAAAATCTAGCATCCCCTGTGCAGATCCAGCCCAGCCAGATGAAGCATGCAGATTTATTGCAGGGCAGCTTTCTCTTCTGGCAGCATCATGGTAGGTCCAGGCTTGTCTGATCAGTTCAGTAAAGCAGAATTGTTTTACCCAGTCCAACCTTCTCCAGCTAGGACCTTGAGACAGACCTTTCAAATTGACTCTAGGTTGGGTCGTGGACAGTTTTGCCAAATTAAAACATGTCTGGACAACATTGTAGGCTCTTCCAAGCATGTGTTTCAGCTGGGATTGCTCCTGCTGGAGTGAGAAGGCACCAGAGAACTCATGCATCCAGAAGAGCAGTGGGTCTTGTGTGTGGAGGAAGGTGACCTCCAGGCAAGCATGTTGATAACATGGGAAGAGTCAACACTACAGTTAGCGCTAGAGCAATCTAACGTGTTGACAGGGTGCTCGGGGTGCTGTCCTCTCTGCAAAAAACCCCAGGCCCAAATCATGGCTGCAATCAGAGCCGAGCAGTAGGGGGGTGAGAGACTGAAGGAATTAGGACTCCAGTTCATTTACGAGGGTGTCTGGGCCTTACAACTGCTCTTATAACCCTACACACTGGCATGACGGTGTCCCGCCCCGGGCTCCTTGCTGCGGGAGGAAGGTCATCCTGAGGAGTGGTCAGCTGAGGAAACTAGATATCCCACATCATTTATTTATTTATTTATTATTAGCAAATTTGGTCATCCCTAGGGTGGACACGAGGTCCTCCCTAAAGCAGGAGGTGAGGATTCGGTAGAGAGGTGGTTCTGTTCAGGCAGGGGACATGTCAGGGTAGGCGATTCCTCCCTTTTGCCCCCAACGCTTAACCTGCCTTCAGTTTCCCATCTGGAAAATGGCAGGGAAGAAACGAGCAGCAGTTAGGCACGAAATCCAGCATCCCCTTGACCGCTGGTGCTTCCTAAGTGGGGTGTTATTTGGGAGCCCTCCTTTTCAAAGGCAATTTTTTTTTTCTCACAATTCTAATATCAGTGGCATGGAATTAAACAAAATAGACAGTAATTGTTGTGTCTTTCATACTAATGATTAATGGTTGGCAAGATTTAAAATAAATGTTGGACTAATATAATCTTTTTTAAGTGTGTAGGGTGGTTTAATTCCTTCTATGCAGTTACACCATCTCAGAGAGCATAAAGCCTTCCTCTGTGTACTGACTTCATTTCCCTAAGGTTTGTCCCTTAGTTCTCATTTCTCACTTCGGAGAAAATTCTTTTTTTTCTTTATTGAAGGAAAAAAAAAAAATCAAATGCAAGGCCATAGCCTCTCCGGTTGTTGAAGTGTTTGGGCAGTAGTTCCCACTCAGTGTCACGCTGCAACCCCCCCCATTATTTTGACTGATGTGCAGAACTGAGTTGACGTATGCCCAAAAGGTAGGCAAGCGCTGTCCTCTGCGGATGCAGGCAGTATGCTCTGAAACACTTCAGGGGATAAATTCATCCAAATTGCCCTTTTTTTTTCTTCCCTTTGGAATAATAACAACCAAAAAAATCAGCTAAAACAACAGCAAAAGCAGTGATCAGACTTACACTTAGGACTTTGCAGGATTTATTTTTAACTATTTGGTATTCTGACTTAATTTTGATTAAATGTCTGAGTTGAAAGAGCTGCCCAGGTTGGCCGTTAATTAGGCAAAACGTAGCTGTGGAGCTTGTTGAAATTTTTGATGGTAGATTATGACACTAGCCTGTAAATTTTGAGGTTTGTGAAATCTATTTTTAGGATTTTGCTATAAATTTGAAGTGGACGGAATGTCCTGTTTCTGTTTGGAGGGGGGAAAAAAAAAGGCTACTAATAGTTTGGTGAAGCTGTGAGGACATTCCCAAAGTATAAAAGTTGAGCCAAAAATGAGGGGAGGTTTGTGGCATCAGATGAACATCAAATGCCATGGCAGGGTCTTGAGGAGGGACTGAGGTGAACCAGTCCTGTGCTGGAGCTGGGCTCCAGAGAGAGTTGCCCTAAGGATAATTTCAGGGTGTGCTGCAGCACGGCAACATTTTGCTGGCCCTCTTTTTTTTTTTTTTTTCTTTTAATTATTATTTCTTGGATCACTCAACATTCAGGGATCATACCTCACCACCATTTTTCAAACAGATCTCCCAGCTGTAATGTATAGCCCTCAGCAGGGATTGCAAAATAAGGGAAAAGCTTGGAGGAAGGGAAGGGAAAAAATAATCTTGCCTATGACCAGATCTGTGTAAATTTAATTGTGGCAACAGGATTAGTTTCTGCTTCAACCCATGCTATGCTTTTGTCCCAGCAGTAGTACCTTTTTGGTTCAAAACTGGAAGAAGGGAGTTTGAGGGGGTGTCTTTTCAAGTGTTTTGTTTGCTCATTGTGAATTCTCTGCATTCTTTAAATCCAGCTTCATTTAAAATGTTGAGATTCAAACCTCATTTTGGGGATTATACGATGTAATTGGTTTGTTATATGATGAGTATTTGATGATCTTCACGTTCATCATCTAATCAGACAAAAAAAGCCATAAAATTATAATCCCAAAAGATGTTTAATAACAATTTAAACTATTGAAGGCTTTATTTAAGCACATTAGGGGATTATAAACTACTTTTTTTTAATGGTGCCAAGAGGTAGATTCAAGGACTTCAAACACCTTTTAAAAAACAAATTGCCATGATTTAAAAAAATGAATGGGCCAAGGATTTCTTTCATGTAAATCCCATAATTTAATCATTATTTTTAACTGCTTTTAAAACAATTTCCTTAAGAGGTTAAATCTTACTGAAATGGGAGACTGAGCAGAAAGTAAAAGACGTGGCTGAAACGTGTTGACTTTACAGTAAAAGTGAAAGGTTTTTTTTCTATTATGCATTTTGATTTTGAAGCTTTATTGATCACCTGATGCCATTCTATTAAACAAGAAAACGTGTAATAAGCAATATGCAATCTATTTAGCAAAGCTGTTATTTGTATAAAAGAATTTATTGGAGGCAGGTATTTGAAGGAAGCACTTTATATCCACATCTAGCTGAGAAAAATAGTCCCCATTGCTTCAAGGATGTTATTCTGATAGAAAAATACTATTACACCACTTAGTTCTGTAAGTTTTGTTTATGTATGAATATTTTACAGGCTAGCTAAGGTTAAAGCAAGTGGATTTCAAGTCTTCTCTCATCCCTCCATGGCTATGAGATACTGCCTTGGGAGGAGCATGGGGTTAATTTGGCTTCCTGCCCCTACTTCCCGTGTGGGATGCTTGTCCAGTTTTGGAAAGGGGTATAGCGAGAGGGCAGATGGGTACAAAGCTAAGCTGCTGAAAACATAAAAAGGGGAAATAATTGGCTAAAACCAGCAAGGATTTTCTTTGCTCTCCTCTCGAGAGGGTTTGAAAGCATTAAAACAAAACACCCCCCCTGAAAGCACAACTTGCAATGACTCTCCGTCCTGCACCAACTGATACTTGCTCTGCAAAATGCCAAGGGCTCCTGGAGCTCGTCTGCATAACAGGGGTCATATTTCCATATATTGGACTCGGGGTGGGGGAGGAGGGGGTTCCCCCCCTTCATCCCAAATATGCCAAGTCTCCTCTTTCACTTGATTTTATTGTGGGCGAAGCTGTAAAAATCTTTCTTCCACATCTGCAAGACTTCTTAGTGCCAGCTGTCCCAAATTCCTGGGAAAAGCCAGGCATTTTTAGCTTGCCTTCGGTCACTCGTGCACTGCCATCCCCTCAGCTGGGAAGGCGGGAGCCAGGGCTCCTCCTGCTCCCAGCAGCAGGAAGACTTGCCGGAGCAGCAAGCAAAAGCATCCGTCACAGGTTGGTGCAAGTAACTCACGATGAGGGTCCTCAGCTCCTCTCTGCTGGTGGAGGTGCTGTGGCAGTCGTCTTCAATGGGAGAAAATGGGAAATGTTATTACGGCAGAAGATAATTATTCCAAGGCTCTATCAGAATTTAATTGAGAGCTCCAGAAAGGAGGACAAACAGGATTTAGGTAACTTGGTTTGAATTAACTTCTTAACCCTTCAGCCCTCCCAGAGTTTGATGGAGGACACTGACTGTCAAAATTTGTTGGTTTGACCTGCTGTCCAACCTCCAAGGTTTGGTCCATTTTCTAGTGTGGGTGAATTTTGCCATTTTTAAAGAGAACTGTTGTTTTTTGGGGGATACCCTTGGCAATGCTGCTGTTGATCCAGTTTCATGATTTCTTGGAAAGCGCATGTCTCATGTACTGAGATCTCATGCTGTCCTATAGATTATTTAAGTTTCCAGTGCTGAGCTGTGCTACAAACCTTTGGGTTTAGATCAGAAAGGAAAAATGTAGGGTGCTTTAGTCAGTTGGTTCAAGGAAAACAGATTCCTCATTTAGGCTCTTCTCAGGTTCAGAAGTGTGGTGTAATTACAACATCTGGGTTTTTCATATCTGTGATTCAGTCTCATTTCTGATGAAGACAACCATCATGTTCTTTTAAACTATGTGGTATGAGACATCTCATCCTGGGCTCCTCACAGGTCTCAGGAATAACAGCGGTCCAGGGATGTATTTTGGTTGAAATCAGAAGGTGCCCAACAGCCTGGGCTAGATTTTAGAGAGAGTGACTATTCTCGAAGGGCTATCTTACTTACCCTTTTCCCAGTTTTCCCCAGTTTCCACCTTGGAGGCACTGTTGTACCAATGTGGAAGCCACCAGCATGTTAAAGAATTTGAATTATTTGGAAGCTGCTGAAACACGTTAGTATTTACACACCAGAAGAATTTCACATCTGAGTAGAAGCAAGGGAATACTGAAAAGTTGAAACATGATAAACATTAATTCAGATGTTAAATTACACTTGCTCTGGTTGTCCTAGAACTCTTTTTGTTTGCATAAATATTCTGGGAAATGAGTTTACCAGCAAGAATGTTTGCAGTAATAAGGATTTTTAAGTCAACAGTAGATGCTTTGCTTTCTTCTCCACCCTCTCCTTTCTTTTTTAATTTTGCAGCTGTGATATTTTGCGTGTGCAACTTCATTTTTCAAATTAGCCTCTTCAGTCAAGGCACAGAAATGTGTTACGTGACATGCTGTCTTTCTACAGTCAAAGCAGACGTACAAAATTCAAGTATCACATTTGGAAAGGGAAGAGGGGGAGGGAAAAAATCTGAGCACCAATTTGTAAATCTGGAAGTATCCACGGAAATATTTTGGTGAATAATTTGCAATACGAAGTACACCAAAGGCAACAACAGTATCTTGGCAAGCAGTTGGTGAGCAGGAAATGAGGATAAATTCATGGGCTCAGTTGTTCATTATTAGTTGTTTGTTTAGCTTGTCCTCTAACACAGTTGCTACAAAAGAGCCTATGTTGATTCTCAGATATGCTAATGTATATAAGCGCCAGCGTTAATTTTTTATTGGCAATCTCTTAACTCTTGAAGGAGTTTCACAGCGCACCCAGTGTAAGCTAGTGAGTGACTTAATCAGATCAGGTAAAGTGCCAAAATATGAGGCACCAAACCAGTTGGGCGCATATCTGATGAGATGTGTTAATCTGCGGTGTAAGATAAGCTGCCTTTCAAATAGGGTCACATTTGGAAGTGGTACATCAAGTTGTGTAAGATGCATTCCCTTCCTCTGGCATGGAGTGTCCTACATCTGTTTGCACGAACTTAACCCTTGTCTGAATGAACCGAAACGGTGATATTGCTGTGAATATAGTCTGTTTGTTGCTGCAGGACGGGCATGAGAAGTGAGTTGGTTTTTCACCTGTTTTAAAAGTTTTGGTTCCCTTTTCCTGCATTTACCTTCAGCTAAACGGAATCTGCACTGTTATAGATTACATGTTTTTTTCTCATTGCATATATTCCAGGAGCCCTAATTCCTAATATTAACTGGTTTTGTTTACTGTCTGCCCATCAAAATTATCCACCAAAAACTTTTCTTGTGGAAGGGAATTTTTTTTTTGTTGATGGGAAGTTAAAAATTTCTGTGGACAATGGCATCCTCTCCCCCAAAATGCTCAGCTGAACATCCATTTTTCAACATATGAACAAACGTATTGATCAGACCCACCTTTGCACTTCCAGCTCCTCACCCTGTAAGCTACAGCAATGCTAAATATATGTATAGAGAGAAGGTAAGTAGGCAGAAAAGAGTTTAAGTTAATATGTAGTTATCTAATTTACCTCGCCTTTTGCATCATTGCCTGATTTAGACCCATAGTATTTAGTAGAGTACTCGTTTCACTTCAGTGGTGGGCCATCATTTTAATAAGGCAAGGTCTAGGAGACTTACTACTGCATCTTCTGCTTTATGAACCAGAAATTTCTGCCCAGAAAGTGCTTCTCAGATTTTAGGTATAGCATGAATATTCCTTTCTTGGCTACTGGTTGACCTTTTCTAATCCAACCTGTACAGGATAAGATATTTTGGAAGTACGTTTTAAAACAAACCCATATTTCCACTATGAGGCTCTGTACCAGTGATGGAAAAAGGGAGGTAGTCACATTAGTGACACTGAAGTGTGACCTGAGTCACACTAGTAACGCCAAGGGTCTGTCCATGATATAAATATGTTTTTCAAGGACTTACTTTGAACTCAGAGGGGAAACGGTGGGACTCTACCTTAGGTGGCTTGCTCTATTCATTAACTAAAGTCAACTTTGAAGTGAAGCTCTTCTTCCTAGACAACCTGTATTCATGTCAACCAGAGCTTTTGGGGTCCCTAGGTGATACTTCTGGGCAGGTAAATGCCATATTAGATGAATCTGGCTAATTAATAGATTAGTTGGCAGAACTCTGCTTATTTGCTGGGAACTTTGTGCTGATGCGGGAGTTGCGCTGTGCTTGTGTGGGAATGGCAAAGAGGAGAAGCCCTTGATTTTGTTCTGGAAACCTGAGTGTGGGTCCATCAGTGCAGCAGGTTGTAAACCCCGGAGGGTCATAAGCTGCAGTTGGGGGCAGAATAATTTTGAAGCTGGTAATAACCAGAATCTTAGGATTCTTAGGAACAAAATGCAATTTTAGTAATGTTTTCATAAACAGCGGTAATGGCGGCATTTTAGTAAACAGTGGCATTAGTTGCATCAAAATTGCACCACATTGGCTTTTAAATTACTCCACCTGTCTGCATGAATAGGATTTTCAATGTCGAGGCACACAGACAGCTGCTGCTAGTGGGTTTTTTTTTTTTTTTTTTTCCTCCCTGTGCAGATAATGCTGGCAAAGCTGCAGCCATCAAGGCCTGGTTTCTGATGTAAAACGGTACCTGACCTACTGGCTCTGGTGCTACAAAAGGAACAGCTTTAATTACTAATGGCCGTGTTTTAGTTTTGTACTTGTTGATGTAAAAAAATGTCATCTTAGAGCGGCGTAACCCCAGGTTCACTTCCACCAGCGATGTTACACTGGCTGCAATTATTTTCAAAATCATTCGTGTTACTCGGTGGCAGCTTAAAATCCTGCCTTGTTAGCGCTCAGATAATTAGCAGGGGTCTGGCCCTCCAGGTCCCTCTGCCCCCGAGTCCCGCTGGTTCCCCTGCGCCTCGGAGGGCCGTACCGGGGTGAAATAGGAATTGCGCTTACAAATCCCACGCGATTTATTTCTAGGACCGTCCCTCCCTCGTATTAGGTGGGCGTAATACCCAGGGATTTGGGGGCCAAATTCCGCCCTCCCCGTTAGACCCCCTGGAAGCCGGAGGGGTTGCGTGGAAGTGAAGTCAGGGCACGAAGGATGCCGTGCTGGCTAATAAGGCTGATACGCTGCCTGACGCCATCTCACCGGGGTTGAGTTTGGTTGGGATGTTCCGCTTACCAGCCTCGTGCTGGGCTTTAAAAGGGTTAAAGGCGATAACGGTGCCATTAAAAATCCAGCTTGCCAATGAGCTATTTTGTACGAATGGTATAAATATAAGATACACTTGTCTGGCTCATTTGCAAGCATTCTTTTTGACTTCTTTCGCACAACTGGTGTTTTTGTGTTTAATTTAACAAGAAATGAGTAGTAAATGAAAGCTGCTGCCTGAAATCCCACTGTGAGCGTGTTTTGCACTTGGCTCCCCAGTGAAAAGGCAATTTGTGAAATTATGTGATAGAGTAATTAGATGAAGCCAGGGCTTCTGATTGTTGCCATGCTTATGTGGTAAAGGTTTGCTGGGGGGGGGGGGCGGAAACAAACCCATGGATTATTACCCTGGCAAGTTGGCTCAAAGCTTCTTCATTTATTTGTAAACAGAATATTTAGTGACCGCATAGGAAGTAGCTGTAATCACCAGCTCGTAAAGAAACCACAGCAGAGCTTTTGGATTCTTACGGAGTGCTCATATAAAATTTAAGCTGGGAGGCAGAATCCCTGTTAATGTAATTAGGATCTAATTTACCACCCTTTGCACACAGATGTAATAATGTCTAGATATTTATTCTATCTTTAAGCACATTACATATACCTCAGTGCAGCAGTTACTGAACAGAAACAGGTGTGAGCACTTTCCGGATTCATTTTTACACTGTAAACACACAGCGATTTAAGAGGAAATATTTACCAAAAAAAATGAGGGGAAAGAATGTCTGCAAATGAGGCAGTAATGGACAGTTGCCCTTTATGTACTGATGGATTTCTCAATGGTTAAGTAAATTAAAGCAAATGCTAGAAAAATCAATAGGCTTGCAGAGTCTTGGTTGTGCCTCATAGACTTCAGGACAGAATGACAGATGTGGTGCATATGACCCATTTAAGTATTAATGCTTGGGAAATTGCCTCTGCGTGCAAGGTTATAGGCCTAGAAATATTGTTATATTAAATTACAGACAATAATATTTTTAAGTATATATGGAATTTATACGTTTCAGTTTAGTTGTTCTTTGGCGTTACATTTGTCCTGGAAGATTAGTTGCGTAGTTGTTTCTGGAACGGTAAATCAGGTTTAAAAATGTTCAAGCAGTGAATTGTCTTTCCAGGGCTGCTGCGGACCGGCGAGCGTGTTGCACGCTACAGGGGCACGGCGAATGTGTTAAATAAGAGCCATGTAGCCAATGTGTTCACTAGCAAATGTAGCATATAAGCAAGTCTAAATTAAATGTCATTAAAAGGCGGTTTTCTAAATGGTGAGAGGGCTTGCATGATATGTAGGATCGCTGTTAAATCAGGTTATTCTGTATGACTAAATACAAAGTGAAATACGAAGTGCGTGGTCGAGATGAGCTAAGTAAGGTAACCACCAAGTCGAATCTTTCTCGCCAGCTTCTGCACGCGCCGCGATTGGAAGGGGTGACTTTGCGGGGGTGGGATGAGTAAAAACTGACCCCGCGCAGAAATTCTCCCAAAATAGAGACGTCATGATTAACCCAGCCAGGCAGACAGGCTCTAGATGAGAGAGTGTTTGCCACCTCTGACTTCTGTCATCTCTTGCCGTACTTCCACCAAGGCAGCGGGGAAGTAGACCGAGTTAATTGTCTCTTTGTGGCATCGCTGGCAGGAGGACCGTGAAAATAGCTGGGACCCCGATTTCGGTGTTGGCGTGAAGGCAAGAGCAGCGTGTTTGCCATGTTTGCTGTCGGTGACAGCCCGGCATACCTTGCCAGTTATCCTGACTTCACCCCAAACGTCTGTTTCTGTGCAGGGAGCGGCGGATGCATTTTATATACAACTCCTGTGTTTAATATTAAAGGGACCTTGAGACTTTCACAATAACATTCCTATTCCTTGCTGAAAGCCTTGCATGGAAAGTGTCGTATGCCTTTCAAGCATTTATTCTCACGTTTTACTGCCATTTGTGTAACAGATATTTTTTCCTTTCTTTTTTTTTTTATGTTTTTTTTCTTGATCATCTCTGATATCTCTGATATTTGAAGTTTGGGTACCACTGTCTCCTTTCTGGCTCCCCCTTTTCTCACTTTTCCTTTTCCCTAAAGCACGAAAACTCACTGGGGAATAAAACAAAGCGTGTCCACGGGGTATAAGGGCTGCACACCGCTACTGGGAGTGCCGGCAAGATGACGACATTGCAGAAGGGCAGGTTATTACTTTTGGGTCTATTGAGGATGTATTTGCGTATGGAGGCTGGATGAGAGCGACTGGTGCTGAGGGCTGTCAGGCCGGGGCTGAGTGATGACAGACCCTTGTCATTTGCCCGCATCCAGCTTCATTGCTATGGTGACAACGTGCGGTGATGAAAGTTGCCGCCGAGGGTTGGACAGCATCCTCCATGGTTGCCGTAGCCGGCAGCATCTTTGCGACAGCGTGTTCGAGCTGCTAATGGCCCTCGGTGTCGGAGCGGCACCAAATCTCCAATGACAGAAACTCCGCGCAGGTTTTTGGGTACATGGGGAAATCGCTCCTGGTGCTGTTGCCAGCCTCAGCAACTTCTTGCATTGGTGACAAAAATTGTCTTTACCTGTTTTAGTCCTTTTTATGTCCCTCATGGTGGATTTCCTTGATTTATTTGGTGTGACACACAAGCTAGGATATATTCTGTTTTTCCAGCCTGGCACTTACCTGTGTGGCGGCACGGGATGGCTGTCGTCCTCCTCCTGCCGCACGTAAAGCAAACATATTAATCAGCATTTAGGTGATGACCGCTTTCGTTAAATATGCTTGCAAGGGGCCCCGGTGAACAGGCTCTTTTGTTCCTGGCCAAACCAGGAGGGATCAAAGGTCAGCGGGAACCCAGAAGCCATCAGTCAGGGCGGGTTTTGCTGGGTCCTGGGGTTGTCGGCTCCATAGTCACCCCTGGCAACCTGGGCGGCTGCCCGCTTGCCTTCCCCACTGCCTGGCACAGAAGCAGAGCATCCGCTCTCCCAGTCGCCGTAAAAAGATGCTGACATAAAGTCGGCATTTGAAATACAGCGCAAGCATTGCCGTGCACCTCTTTGTTATCGAAGTCATTTGAGAGCGAGATTAGACAAAAGATACGTTGGCTTTGTAGCAATTGTTTTACAGCGTTCATCTTTAGGATGCATTTTAAAGCTGCAAATTCGTTTTTGGTTTAGCGGCAAATGGCAACTCAGAAAGAAGCAGCAGCATGCTCCTGAAACGTGCTTCTACACTTTTGAATGTAAAAGTTCACTTTTAAAACAATTTCTGGTATGGCATTTATTTCCTTGGAGCAGATCGATTTATTTTTTCCCCCCTCCCTGTGATGTTAAAGTACATTTGGCAGTAATCAGTTTATCCTTATTAGAAGCCATGGTAAAAGGCATAGTTGCTGAGTCAATTCGCTCCGTTTACTTCCCCTATTGAGCCTTAATGTGTCCCAGTCCCCACCCCTTACAGTGAAAACATCATCAATTATAGGGCTGACAGGAGCCTGGGACTCAGTATAAGTTGCTCCTTGGGGTTATTCATCTTGCACCAAAAAAACTGGCACTCAGCAACATTCATCACTTCCCCCTACCTAAAATGATTGAGTTAAACGGTGGGGTGAATTATCAGAGGGGAAAAAAAGGGGGAAAACCAAGTTTGAGTGCATCAGAGGCAACTTTGAGCTCACACAGCAGGAGAAATAGAGCCATCAGCTGATGTGAACGCTTCCCACTGCAGTTTAATATTGCTGCTGAAGCTGGAGGGAGGCTCAGTTAGCCTTCAGCCAGACGCCTTACGGTGCTGCTCCTCACGGCCTGACCTGCAAGAGCTTTTCTGTTTTGGCACCTGTGCTGGAAAAGCAGCTTCAGCACTGGAAAAGCAGCTTCAGCGCTGCTGCTGCGGAGGTGTGCTGGGTGCCCAACCCTCTGTTGGCTCTTTAGGGTGAAATACATTTCAAACGCTTCTCAGTTTGCTCCAGTTTGCTCCCACAATACATATATTTGTTCCAAATGCCCTGAATCCCCTCTGGTGGGAAATATGTCAATGCAGGATCTTCGTTCTTAAATCTTTTTCTCCAAAACCTCCAGAAATACAAAAGCACCGAATAAAATGTGCTTTGTTACCATCACCTCCCCTCCCAACAAAACAAAGCAAAAAAAAGCCCAGCCAGCTGAGCGAATCCGAACATCAAAACCTCACACTTGGGGATTATTTAAATTTTCAAAGTTATCTTGAGGGAAAAAAAAAAAAAAAGACTCTGCTTCCCTTTGCCCCAAAATATAATGCAGTGACGATAAGGCAGGAGAAATTCCCTTAGCTGTACACCTAGCTTGTGTTTACGCCTGGTGCTGCGGTTAGATGGTTGTCTAAATAAACAGAGATTAGGTGGAGGGCTTTATCTCAAAGCTGGCACTGGTTATCACACCGCTTCCTCCCACTCCCTCCCTCTGATTGTGAGTTGTATAAGAAGACTTAGCAAGCATAACTTACAGCCGATAACCTTTGAATGTTAGTTCAAGGAAGCTGTGCCATAGTAACAAAAAAGAAAAATCATGCAACCTCTATCGCAGCCTATTCGAACGAGCGGTAATTTGACCATAACGCCCATTTAAAAGAAGAAATACTTGGTAAGCTTTTTGCTTTGAGAGCCCTATTTGAATTTGGCCTGATCAATAATTTTAATATTTGAACAGTAGTAAAAGGTGCCAGGAATGAACTCATGTTTGTTCTTCAAATCATCTCTCTACTGGGGGTCTTATTTTTAACTGGCTTTAACAAAGGGAAGCTGTAATGTTTCATTTGGACAAATTGCTCCAGCTGTGCAGTTGGGGGTTGAATTGATCTTGACGCAGCCCTGGTAGAAGCCACTGTTGACATTTGCGTTTGATGGTAAATGATATATATATACACCCGCGTGCGGGACATAAAAAGAGGCTGCCAGGTAACGGGTGGCTTATGGCCTTCCGTAAAACCAAACAAGCAAACTCCTCGTGGTTCTGCATGGGCGTGAAATCAAAATACATCTTTTCCGAGTGTATCTTGGCATACTGATGGGGTACATGCAACATGTGAAGAGGAGGAGAAAGGTCTTTGGGGTCCTTGCGACATGCCTTCCAAACAAAAAAACCCCACCAAACCCATAACCAGGGAGAGGAAGGAGGGGGAAGGCGTCCACGCGCTACCGCAAGGCAATGTCATCATGATGTTGGGAAGCCAACTCACAGCGAGCGGGTGAGCGCGGGCATCTCTGCCCTTGTCGTTCAGATTACCGTAGTGCCACGCGCCCAGTTACACAATGCGTAAAGGCGAGGGTTATTTCTAGGACAGATAATTGAACATTAATACTCGTTGACATTGTCGTAGGAATGATATGTCAAGCTGACAGGGCCTATGTGGTTACATCTGCTGATCGGCTGCAGACGAAGGGGATGTTTGGCAGATCAGACCCGGGGCCTTGCCGCCGCCAAGCCAGGGATGATACAGCCATTAATCATGAGCTACCATCTTGGGCTACCTTCCCTAACACAGTGGTCGGGTCCCTGCTTTTGGGGGTGGAAGGCATAGTTTGCAAAACTACCTTGATCCCCATACATGCACGCACACCTCTGCGTGTGTGAAGATGCATAGACATGTATAAAACGCATTAAACAAGAGCATCCTTAATGCTGCGTGCGCATGAGTGCTGCTGTTGTCTGAATAACTGTTTTCAATCTACTAACGTAAAAATAAACGTAAGTGGAGTAGATGAGAAGTTCTTCAGAAGGATTGAGAGCATGATCAAGTTTGATGAGGTGTTTCTGATCATTTTAGGAATTAACTGACATAAAAACGGTAGCAGAATTAGCTTTTTTTTTTTTAGCATTTTTTTTTTTTAGCATCTTTTTTGTGTGTCTCTTCTTCTGGATGTCCACAGACCCTTCAAGACAGCCTGCTATAGATAAAGTAGTTACATTGCAATCACTCTTGTCCCCTCCCAGCCAATGTCCCACGAACGATGCCTTTCAATATCATTTTATAACAAGTCTTTGGAGAGCCAATGCCTTTGTCACAGTATTTCTACAGCCAGACTTTGCTGCACAAGTAACTGTTCAGAGGAACAAGGAGCAGACAGAAAACAATTACAGGGGCCTCTGACACCGGAATCAGTTCTACTTTCTTAAAATAGGGCTAAACATCATGTTTGTAATGTCTCACATACAGTTTGGCTCTGCATAAAATGCTATAAAATAGGGCCCTTGAGAACATCCATTATCACATTTTGGTTAACATCACAGATTTTAAAAATCCCAGTTGCACCGAAGCCATGAAATAAAGCTTTCATCTGTAAAGATCTAGTTTCTCTTTGTTATTAAAATAAATGAAGCCATTAAACAAAATATATGCATATAATAGTCAAGTTTGTCATTTTGTATCATCAAAATGATAAATTTGACTTTTTTTTTTAATTGGAGCAGTCATCTTAGAAAGGTTCATGTATAGAACAAGATCAAATGTGCCTGGTTGCTCTTTCTTACTTTGTAACTTGTTAGTGGTGACATTTTTTTGGTCTTCAGCTACTTCCATTTAGGTCTTTCTAGAAGAAATGTGGAGTTTTGCTCAGAAAGGAGAGGGAAGCAGAGAGGAGGATTTTGAGCTTGGTATTGAAAAAATTAATTGATTATATGTTATTATCTTTGCGCATTATTAATGGCCATCACATCATAAAGGTGCTGAAAGCAACATGCCATCTCAATGTTTTTGCTTCCAAATACGTTGATTGTCTCTTTTATGGTAGTATCTGTGGAGGCATCTGCACGTTTGTGGTGCTTGATATGTTCGGACCTCAAAGGAGACCAGGCAGAAGAGGACGGAGGGGATGCTCAGGCTGGGGATGGGGTGGCCACTGGCTTCTTGCAGCTGACTCTCTTTGGGTTTTTGAAGAGCCCCTTCCAAAAAGCCCTGTCCTGGCCTTGTCCATCCATCATCCTGTAGAAGACACCCAACGAGGGTCTCACCTTACAAAGATGAGGACATACGCTTTAGGCACCCCAGGCTTTGGCTGAGTTCGCTGCAGCTTATCACCATATCTAAAGTTACACAGGCATGGACAGGTTTGCCATTCCAGGGCTTGTCCCCCCCCAGCGTCAGCCAACGCCAAGCCCTGGGAAGTGCCGTGCTCCATGAATATTCCCCCTGCAATGCAAGGTTTGGTCCTGCTGACCCCCTGTGAGGGAGGATACAGTTTGGTCTGTAAAGGTTTTTGAAAGCCAGGCAAAATTGGTGCATCGACTTCAGAGAGGGGAAAAGCTTATTTTTTATGGGGGAGCCCTCTTGATCCAAGCAGGTTGCCAAAAGGGAAGAGTCACATCCTGGAGACCATCCAAGCCTCTTTTAATGAGGTTTTTATAAGGACGGGAATCAATATATAGTGAACTTGTGGGCAGATGCGTGTTAATTTAGGGTTAAATCTGGAGATGTGGGGGAGAATTGGGATGCGCTTTTTCCCAGCTCTCAGGAGATCTAAATAGCACTTTTTTTGGTGCACATCCTTGCTCATATAAATATCATCCTGGCAATGCATATCTGTTTTATTCTTAAATTCATTAGCATTATCAGCCACGTTTCTTTGCTAAGTAGGGTAAATAATTAATTAGAGCAGTTGTTTTCTTGTGGAGACTTCTTAATTCATCTCTCAGAGTTAAATTTTAGCCCAGGCTGGTCAGGAAGTCTGTATTTCTGCACAGGTTCACACCCTGAAGCCAGTCAAAGGGATTTCACAGGCTAAATGGGTGTAGATAAATTAATTGTCTAGTCAGAAAGCAGAATTGCTTAGTCAAGTTTACTGAGTTAAAACTTGGCTGTATTATTCATATATATGATCTTACTGAACTTAGGCTATTTTAGCAGAAGGGAACTCATTAGAGCTAAGGAACAAAGGAGGTAATTTATGAGGGACTGTCGTTTTAAAGGTAAAAATAACAGAGAGTGAACTTACAGGGATGTAAAAGCTGGGATGGATAAACCAAGAGCACCTGAAATAGCTTGCTGGGTGTTGGGAAGTGAAGCCCAGGTAAACTGCATTTGAATTTCAACCTCAGATCTGTGTGCGCTCCTATTTGGCAGATGTCGAATTGATAATGCCTGTGTGTTAAAGAATTTTGATTGTTTCTTTTGCCACCTTCGCAGCTTATGAAAATGCAAGTAGACCTGCCTAATGAATATTAATAAGAGTGATGGCTGGATAACATATAAGCCCGTGGCTCTTTGGAGCTCAGATGGGGTTAGTTGGAGGGTTGTTGTGGCTGGGAATTTACATGCTTTTTGAGAATAAACTTCCCAAATGCTTTTATATTCTCATTTCAAAGCTGATGTTTGTTAACAGTGGCATACTCACGCATGCACGGGTGTTGGGGTTTTTTTTCCCCCTTTCCCTCTCTGGATATGTAGTGAGATAAATACTACAGACGAGATGTCCGTGGTTTTTAAAACAAGGCAGTTTATTAGATGAGGAGAGAAAGAAGCCCCATCCCTTAAATTTATCTTCAGTCCAGGGTTAATTATATCAATAGCAACAGTTTATTTTATTTTCCTTGTTTATTTCTGCTTTTTCCCACACCCCATTCTCCCAGGCAGCTGCGGCAGTTGTTAGCGGGGCAGGGAAACGACACCGATGAATTCTGGATCTCCAAATGTCCTGTGAGGCTTTAAAATACATTTCATGCAGTTAGTTAATCGGGCGGCTCGTTAGGCCCATCGACGCGGACCTCACACATGGCAGTATAATAGCAGGGAGACGGCGTAGTGGAGTGGCTGGAGGAAGGGAGGGCTCCGAGCACCCAGCTCGCCAACCGGAGCCGCACCGGCAGGTGCTGCCACCTCGTCGGAGCTCCCGGTGAAGCCAACGCAGTGTCGGGGCTCGGTGGCCACATTGGCAACTTCCCTCCGTTTCACCAGCGCTGTTCTCCGGCTCTGCCAGAGCAATCCTCTCTGGAGAAATCCTCTCCAGACCTTAGTTTACTCACTTGTAAAAATCCCCATCACCAGCCTTGCTGCCTGTGTCACAGGTCCCATTTGATCTGCCCTTCTTCCCCCCAGACCCCGCTCCCAAAGGCTGCTAATTATGCAAAAAACAAGGCGCCTTTTTTAATAACTTCCTGCTCATTGAAAGCTGCAGGGGCGGACTTGAAAAGGAGGACTCAAGCGGTTCAAAACTCAAAAGGTAAATAGAATCAGAGGGATGTTTATCTATTATTATAAAAAAAAAAAACCCCAAACCCCAAAATCCGACTTGATAGTAGGGACCTGTGCCTGACTTTTGCGTTGCTGCGCGGGGTGGAGGTGCTTTGCAGCGTGGTGGCTTGGGGCATTTCCCAGTGCTTGCAAGTGATGCAGTAGTGAGAGGGGGGTTTGTACGTGTTCCAGGTCTGGAGATCATCTTGGAGGATTTCATGAAGACTTGGTGAGGAGGATTTAGTCAAGATTCAGCGATTGAGATGCCTCTTGGTGCCAAACCAAGACTTTGCATTCGCTTTACAAGTAAACTTACTCTTTCAAACTTCCGAACATGAGAGAAGCCCCCAACTTTCAGAAGGGAAGCACATCAACGCAGCACATTTCCCCTTTTGCAAAAGGCCTTTTGTTTCCCTTCCCTTCTCATGACAAAAAGGCTTAATTTTTTTTTTTTTTTTAGTCAATATAAGGGGAGAGGGAAGAGGGGGAGAGTCATTAAAATGCAGTTCTTTCAATTACGTCCCATTATTTGTCATCTTTATTGCTTTTCTATAGTTTTCATTGCACCTTTAATAGTACGCCTGGTCAGAAAAGGTGAGCTGGAATGTGAACACACTTGGCTGCCGCTGCCGCCTTCAGTGCCTACGAGCTGTGCTCGAATCCCCGTCCCTGTAGATTTTAATGTCCCCGCAGACTGCTGGCAGCCTGCTTCCAGCTGTGGCAGGCACGATGCAGTGAATTGCTTTTGAATGTTCTTTACTCAAATAGGCAGTAATTACAAGCTTAAAGAGGTTTAGTGGTCCAGTAAACTACATAATCACCCCTGAATTAGCCTGGGCTCATCAGTTGCAGTCCAGCAACCTCAAGACTGCTGTTTGTATGCAGGCTTTATCACGTAGCAACCTGAGCAGCAGGTGTGGAACAGCAAGAATCCCCCATAAACACAACTGTCTACTGGGGACAATGATCTCTAATGAGATGAGGCTACAGCATCACTGTAATTTAAGTGGGAAAATTAACGCCAGAGAATGAGCGCTACTTCCAAGAGTCTCTGCTTCTTCAGAGAATGGCGGCGTTTTGCTGGCTTGTTTTTTTTTTTTTTTTTTCTTTTCCCTCCTCATTTTTTTTTTTCCTCCTGGATCTTTAAATGCATCTTTTTTTTATGAAGAACACATTGTGGTTTTGCTTATAAGTTGAGTGGGCTTTATTCTTTTACAAGGATACGTTGTGAATATTTAATGGTGGACGGGGCATCTGTTCAAGGACTTTCCATGCCAAAAAAGCAGCGTTGCAAAATAGCAGCTTTATCTTTTCATTTCCTTCCTCAGTGGTGGTTTGTTTGTTTTTTTCAAATAGAAGATGTTCGAATGTAAAACCCCCCTCATCTTGGCATTGGAGATTGGCACCTCGACGCGGTGGTTGCCTTGAACTCTCTTTGCATGACTGCTTGGTCCCTCCATCATGAGAAAAGGTGGCCAAGCTTATGGCAGGAGGCTTCCCAAATTGCTTGGTGGCTGCTCCCAAGGGTGCTGTCACCCCAGGAAACCTGCCTAATAGCTCCTGTTCCATCCTAAAGCCTGCGGGCGATATTAGGGACCTTGCTGAATACAGCAGCCCTCCATCACCCTGGTCACTCCAGCAGGTAGGGTAGGGGAGGTGGGTGTAGGGGAGCATTTTTATCCCCCCGCTTGCAGAGGGAGCTCCTGACATAGCGAAGGCAGCCTGAGAAAGAGAGCAGAAAGCACAAATAAAAGCTTTCGGCTTAGCTCTGTGGGATTACAACTGCTGGCGCTGGCATTTCCCAGCGATTGCAGAGTTATTTCTGAGCCCACCTGTTTAGAAAGTCATTTGAGGTAGATAAGGACAGTGACTTATTGCTGAGAAAAGGCTTCTGGTTAAGAGATATTTACCTGAGCTAATCTGTCTTAGGCCGGCTCTAAAAACAACAGCAGCACTTTTACAGAGTTATCAGGTAGTCGGGATTTCCTTTAGCGTGCCGGGGACAGAGATATTTTAAACTCCTTCCCAAAAGCCGCTCACCTAGGAGAGGCTGGGGTTCACGTTCCTGCCTTTCCGCCGCCGCCTGATAAAGACACCAGCTTAACTGAAAAGCCAAGTTTCAAGGATGTGAATTTTAGCTCTAATGCGTTTGGAAGTCGGATGATGCATTTCCTCAGTTCCTTCGGTGTCAGTTGGATGTAATACTTCATTGTTTTCGGCCGTGTGTTGCGATGAAGAGAGTTTTGCTGATCTTTCGAATGCAATTTTTCTTTTAATTACCCTGTCCTTGGTTATTTTTAGGCTGTGCTAGAGGGGAAAAAAAAAAAAAAAAAAGAAAAATGGGGCAGAAGATCAGAAAGCGCATTGCCCATGTCGTATTAGCACAAATAATCTTGACAGTAGACCAAAAAATCGCTTCTTAAGTGTATTAAAAGAAGTTAAGAAGTGCGTGGAAGTACTCCGTGTGTGTTTCTGCATGGACATAGATATAGGCACTAAAGGAATGTTTAACATGGGAAAAGCTCCGCTCAATTACCCGGCTATGGTGTGGGAGTGTCTGCATAGACTCTACTTAAACTGAAGGCTGGTGGGAGCCAGAGTAAGCTCCAAACACTGAGGTCTATCAGAGCGTCTCCAAAAGGAAATAGCAGAAGCACCATTGCTTGGACTAGCTAAAGCTCAACTGGAAAAGGCAGTGGGTAATAATATATGGTATGGAAGGAATAATATTGTAGCAGCCAAGGGATGGATTAGATGAGTTAAAAGGTTTTTCCATTTTCTGACTTCTGTAATATCCTGTGCAAGGGATGATCTGAACTTTTTTTCCTTAATGCGTGCTTGCATTATGAATAATTTGATGGGGCCACCAGAGAAGTATTGGCAGCGCATCCCAAGCCATACCATGTCTCTCCATCAGCCTTGGAAAGGATATTTATGTTAGCGAGTGCCAAAACTTGTTCACAGACAACTCTTGCAAGAAAATTATTTACAAAAGGGCAAATGGGGAAAAAAAAAGAGAAGCACAGAGCATTTTTTTTCCCCGGCATAACTCCTTCATTAAAAAGCGTCGCTGTTGCCAGCACCTCTTCCCCCGCCCCGTAAGTCCGTGCAAATAAAACGTCTCTTCCGCCGCCCTGCCTGCAAAACCAACCCAACCCCCGTTTAATCAGGTTGTGCTGTGAACACACCTTCAGATGTTAAAACTTCTGGGGTATTGGCTCTGTATTTTACACCCTGTGTTTGCCTTAGGAGAGTCAGCTTCTGCCTCCTTTCCTCACCTTTTAATTTTTGGCAGGGTTGCCAAAGCAGCCTGCAGAACCTTTTGTAAGGGAGGCGATGGGCAGTGTCTCGGAGCCCCATCTCATAGGATTTGGCCGATGCCAGAAGTCGAGCGGCAGCGTAGTGCCTTGCCGTAGCAATACAGGGATGCAGCATCTTGTCACCTTGCATATTTTGATGCATTTTTAACTGTACAAGCCCGAGCACGCCTGTTGATACTGCATTCATAGTTTGCAGTTCAATAACTCTGGCAGCACCAAGATTTATTAACGGTAATGCTATGAAAAAAAATCTTACCGCAGGGATATTAAACTATTATAATAAGTTGAGGAAATATTTTCTTTTGAAAGAGGAAAAAGCTGGCTTTGTCTGCAGCATGACCGTGTCATATGGACTGCGTTTTCTTGCTGTGCTGAAAAAGCAACGAGGAGTTTTAAATGCCAAAGCCAGCTCGCACTTCAACAGCATTATCAGGCTGACTCACTGCTCTCGGCCAAGGAAAAGACTGTGCAAACTTTGCACGGGCTTTCTCCCTCCCAGCCTCCTAGATGCATTTCTAATAAAACAACTTCCTTCTTGGTGTTTAGTATTTCCTCCGACGCGCAAGCCAGTCCCATGGGATAAACAGGATCGAGTTCGTAGCTTCCGAGTTGATCCCCCCCACCCCCCGCCTTTCCTAGCAGCTCACCTCAACTTGGCAACTTTTTTACAGCCTCGCCTGAATAGAAAGCAGGTCGCAGGGATGGTCTGTAACCCCATTCACACAGCCTGCAAAACAGGCAAGGGGACTCAACGCGTTCTCTTTATCGCTCCCACTAAGTACGCCGGTGGCCAATGAAGAAAGCGGGTTGAAATCTTGTGACTTTGCGGATAGCGATCCAACCATTTTTTGGCTACTTTGCAAATGCGGGAGCCCCCGTTATTCTTTCGGAGGCTGGCATGTGTGAGGATCCAGGACTCAACTGCTATAAATTCAAGCTCTGTTCTTAGACTACACCATGCCCTGCTTTTGTAATGCAAATGGCAGGCACAAAGTGTCCCTTTGATAATGTGCAGTCAGGAGACAAAAAAAGCATTCACTGCAACAGGAAAACTAATTCATAAAGCTGAGAGACAATAGGAAAGCATTATGGATATTAAAAAAAAAAAAAAAAATTTATCGTAGATCAACTTGATCACTAATGTAAACAGTTCAAACCAGGAGGAGGTAGGGGAAGGGGAGAGACCCAAACTGCTGCGCCGCTGCCTTAGCTAACCCTGGACAAGTTTGGGTAAAACAAGGATTCAGAGTTCAGCATAAAACCAATGTGCAGTTTGTCACTGGAGGGCTGGACCTTGGGCTTTATTCTGGTTACTGAGGTAGGTGTAGGCTGGGTTGCTCTTCGGAAACAAGAAAATCGTCGTTTTAGGGGTTCTTTTTCTTGTTATTTTGAGGTTAAGAAACAGTTAATAGACACTCCTAAGGGCATACATTTTGGGGGGGTAGTTTCTCTCCCTCACCTACCAGAGTTTAGCTCAAGGTCATCTCGCCTTGATGCATTACGCTGAGCTCTGGAGGAGGCAGAGGGCTGGAGGAAGGGGATAAAAGGACTTCCGAAACGGTTCTCCCGGCGCGGTCAGCCACGCGACAGCGCTGCGGTGATAAGGGTGACACTGGACGGTTGCCACGACATCCCTATAACGTAACGTTCAACCTTTGGCTTGGGGATTGCTTCTGCCTCTGTGCTGTGGTGGGGCTGGTTGGCAGCGTTGGTCTTGAGGCGGCTCAGGGCCACCAGGAATTAGTAATTTGGGTGGGTGAGAAGGGGTGGGTTTGCCTCCCGTTATCTCAGCAGTAAGCTCTGGGCAGGATTATTTTCATATTTTTCTGCGACCACTACAATGTGCTGCTACGGTGGGCAAGGCAGAGAGGGAGGGAGGGTTATTGATACCGGGTTACAGATACGATAAAGTCTATCGCTGTCCTGGCACCCAGCATTTGCAGCCTGGGGTGGAAAATTTGAGGAAAGGAGTACCTTTGGCCAAGGGGTGTCATTAAGAGACAAACTTGGATGCTTTCCATCTGTGTCTACTGGAGACTTTACCCATCGGCTGCAGTCAGAGGTGGTTAAAAAAAAAAAAAAAGTCTTATTGTTTGTTTTGCTAAAAATGGTCTCGGCTGCATTAAAAAGGGGCTTTTATTAAGACTGCTGCTCTCTAAATACCATTCATAAAACAGCGACGAGAGAATATGATGGAAAGTTACATTTTTCTTTCTGTCACTTTGATTTCTTTGTTACTGCTAAAATGACTGCTCTGACTCATATTTTGCATAGTTATTTTTACCTTTTCAAATGTTCCTTAACTGTTCATATTACCCTGGGCAAATCCCCCAGGGATAATTTTCATTTGCATGCAGACTTTGATGGTGTTATTAAGCAATCACTTTCTCTACTAAGTCATTATTAAAAGTAATACCACAGAGCCTCAAAAACACATTAATGGTGCCAAACAATCCGCATTTCAGTGCTAGATTTATGGGAAGGGAAAAGCACTAGGTCTCATACCGTTTGGTGCATGCTGCTCTGTAGTGCTATACCAGCAGCAGGCATGATCAGAAAATACCGGAGCCAGATTCAGAGTCCTTATCTGTTGCCAGCCTTATTCTTTCAGATGCCTTTTTTTTTTTTTTTTTTTTTTTTTTCCCAACCTGCCTGCTTCCTACTTCTTTTTCCCCTTGGATTTGCCCTTTTCCTCCGGCCTTGGCAAGAAAGCCTGCCTGCAGTCTTCCAGTGTACACAAGCTGGGCTGGTTCTGGGAAGGAGGGTCAGCCTTCCCATCTGTAATCACCGTTTTATGGCTTTCACTCGAGGTGTTAATGCAGATCAAATGGAAAACACTCCAGCAAGAGGGTTACAGCTTCTCGCGCTGCCCTGCGTATGGTCCCAATCGTTAATTCTGATTATAAGACCTAAAGGTAATTCTGTTTGCTCTCCTAATGCATTGCAGCTCTCCCGGTGGTCCGGCGTCTCTTTTCTCCAATTCCCATCTTGATCAATTGTTTGCAAATAATTAAGCTTTTAAGAGATAATGGTAGGAGCTAATGTACACAACAAAGTAAAGGTCTCAAGTCACTGTTTATTGAACAGTGGTACAATTTACTTTGATACCCAAAAGTGATCCGGAGTGATAGGTGGGCTTGCCAACATGAAGTCAGTGTAGTAGTTTTAGACACACGCTTCTGTATCTATTATTTATATATTTCATAGAATATCTCAAGTTGGAAGGGACCCATAAGGATCATCAAGTCCAACTCCCTGCTCCTTGTGGGACTACCTAAAACTAAACCATATGACTAAGATACAGATATTTTTCATATATTTTTAAATATATATATTTATATATTTTTATACATACACATGCAAATACATTATACATATATATGCAAATATATATACACATATCTCTCTGCATGTGTCTTTATCCCTTTAAATAACCATTAGAAAGCTTTTGGAAGGCACCTGTCGTTCTCACACAGGTGAAATAAAGACCAACAGCAACAGTTTCGACTGAATTTCGTATTTCTTCATAAAATGGCAGTTCTCAGGGTTTCCCCCTTTCTCTCTGTTGCAATGTGATGTCTGCCTTTGCCTGTAGCACAGGCCTTCCTAGCCCTGTGGGTGGGAATGCAACAAGGCTTTGAATGTTTTTATAGCAACCTAGCCTGTGGCATGCTGATTCTTTGTCAAGTCATTTTTATTATTTTTTTTTTTTTTTTAGCTTACAAAGGAACAACTCGTACGATCCACAGAAAGCTTATATAATAATGATGCCCAGCATTTAAGATATTTTAAACCACACTGAATCATAGTTAAAAAGCCTGCCGCATTGTGAACCTTCAGCTAAGGGGGATTAGCTATGTGAAGTCCTGGCTGTCATGTGATTATGGCAATTATCGATTTATCATGAAATTAAAAGTTTATGCTGTGCTAGGTGATGGGAAAAAAAAAATCAAATGACCCCTTAAATATATCACAGTTTGAGGAATTTTCGGGTTGGGACTTTTAAAGCAATTATTTTTACTGTGACTGTATTATTCTCATGGCTAATTTTATCCCGTCTTGTCTATTTGGAAAAAAGTCCAGAACAATTGGAAATTTCTTAATGGAGACAGAGTTCTTAATTCCAATAGCTAGAGGCTGTCTAGTAATTATTGCTTGCTGCATGAAATTAGACACAGTTTGTTCAATTACTTAAAATTAGATCACATGTAAGGTGGCAAAGCGAAATAAGAAAAAAAAGAATAATTTTGTCCTCACTTGATAGCAAAGTAATGAAATGGGAAGTAAGCTATAAAGATGAAAACGTTACAAATCATCTCTGTAGGTGTTTTTTTTGAAGAGAAGCAAAATGTTATGTTCAGGTAGATGGACATAAGTCAAGTATGACTTTTTGTTGTGGATGAACGTGTATATAGGGTGGACTATAAAATTCATGCTATATTTTTGCATGTGTAAAATGCAAATTACCCATAAAAAAGAAGTAAAATCCCCTTCCCTGTGTCTTCCACTTTGCAATTCTGGAGCTGTTTCACGTACATGCAGAAAATACAAGGGGTAGTTTACAGGTGTGCAGGTTATCTGTGGGCTTACTGTCAAGAAAACAGTCTTTTTAAAAGAATTTTTAAATTTTTAAAAGAATCCCCACCAGTTTTGGAGTGAAAAAATCTGTACCTTTTGGAGCCAATGGCCACGGTGCTGGGCTTTGAAATGGGCATGTTGGGCAAAGGGAACTTGCCGGAGTCACAACAAAAATTCCTGTTTGGTAAAGTGAAATGATGCAGGCATGTAACGTAGTCATTAGATGTCAGATTATGCTGTTTACAAGAATATATAAAATCTGCTAAATAGTTACGATACCAATAAGATTGCGGAATTTTACGAGGTTTTAAATTCTAATGCTTTACAAGGTTTCACTTTACATCTCGTGTAATACCACGCCAAAGAATACCTCCAAAGAATATGGGAATGTTTCAGGAAAAAAAGGGATGTGTGTATAACAGCAAATACTTTGTGACAAGCAACTGCTAAATGAGATGTTGGGATAGGTCTAACCAGTTATATCAAATTGTCTTTGTTGAAATGTTATTAAGTACCTTGCAGCAGACCAGGTCTGACTCTGATGTGTACTGAGACATGGGTGTCCAGGTCAGGAGCCAAGCCGGATCCTCAAATCAGGGTTTTTCCTGGGAATCGTTACATTTGCAATATTTGTCCGTTTCCTTTTGGGACAGTGACGTTTTTACGTGGAGGGAAAGGACAGGAATGGTGTTTCTAAATTTCAAACTTGGATGTGGTTTTTGCTGGTGATGTATTAAGCAATCTGTATTCATGCAGAAGTGAATTTTCTGAGAAAGCAATCAAGTTCTCACAAGAAACTTAACTTATGATTGAATTTTAACATTATCTTCAATTAAACCAGTATTTATTTTCTGTCTCTTAGGATTAGTGCAGCACAGCTATGTTCATGTCAGGCAAAAATGTGCTGATCGTTGACCTTGCGTTGGCCTGTGTTCAAAACCCAGGCGTTTGTTTATGTTCAGGATGCTGATCTTATTTGCAAATTATTTTGGGGCACTGGCAAGATTTGTCTTTACTATCTCAGAAAATATCAGCATGTTTTAGTTTTACAGAGAAGTATTTCTTCTGTGAAATACAGAAAACAAAAAAAAATGATTTGACTCTAATCGGTCATTCGCGACAAGTGCAAAAACTTTCAGCTTAATGCAACAAATATCCTTCGTGAGTATCAAGGTACTGCCAGTATCCTAAGCAGTTATTTCTCCACTTCACTAATCTTTATAATTGGCTTGTCTTTTACTGCCATTAATTAAGTGATGTAGTAGCCCATTAATAATTATAAAAGAGTGACACACCTCAGCATTTTCACCTTTCAATAATAGATGTCACGCTTCTGGTTTTTGGGTTTTTTTAATTTACAATAAAAAGTAGGCAAAAAAAGCATTGTTTTAAATGTATATATTTATTTTGGTGTCTTATAGCACCCTTACCCTTCAGAAGAACAGAAAAAGCAGTTGGCACAAGACACAGGGCTCACTATACTTCAAGTGAACAATTGGTAAGTAATTTTCCTTAGTGTTTCTATACGGCCACTGGCACCCTCCGGCTAACGCTTTGCATTTTTGAGGACACACCTTGCCCTTGTCTGCTCCCCTCCTCCCCCCGGCAGTTTATTGATGCAAAAGGAATATAGCCGGGTGAGTGGTTTCACTTATGGGAACTAGGAGGTTTGCTACCGCAGAAAACAAGCCGTATTTATTTTCCTATCGCTTGGGCAGATTTCAGTGTATTTGCATTTGGGTACCAGTCCTCCTGGCTGAGGATGTGTCTTCTTCAACAGGAAGCCACATCCATTTTGAGAACTTTGGTCTTGGAAGAGGTTGAGATGTTGGGTGAAAAAAAGGGGCAATTGGCCCTGTTTCTGCAGAGCGTATTGTTATTTTTGGGATGCTGTCATGCTTTTTTTAATGTTGTTAGTGGGGTTTTCCTTTTTGACTGGCATCCTTCTATCTCTTTACCAATTTGTTTTAAAAGTCCAGTTTTTGGAAAGCTTGAATAAACTTTGAGGACAATCTGGCTCTTTGCTGCTGAAGTACGGTGTGGAGCAATTTTATTTGTTTATTCTAGCTAAGGGCTGCTGGAGCCCCTGATCTGTTGTAGTAGCGATTTGTTTGAAGGAAATTGGGATCTGTGCTGTTTCTACAGTGGATTTGGGGTTGCTAACTGTCCAGGACGTGGTGAAGGCAACCAGTGAAAATTACTTGTAATTTAAGTATAAAAACACAACAGCGAACCCTTAAAAAAAAGTTTGATTTATTACTCTTTGTTACTGCATCGAAATGCAGGTTTCTCCCGCTATCCCAGAACAAGTGTCATATTTGAAGTGTATTGCAATCTAATACCTTGTAAAACTAAGTGTATCTAATTAATTGTTCTAATATTTTAGATTAGTGTTTATGATGGGAAACCTTATCCTCTTTGAAGTAATACCCAGAAAATGGCCAAGGCAAATGGCGAGCCTGCTGGGGAAAAAGGAGGGAGGAATGCCAGTATGCAGACAAAAGTATTTTTTTTCTGTTCAATAAGTGTCAGAGATTAATATTACTGAAGCTCTGATTACATGGCCTAATCCATTTTAGTGAATAAATTCGGTCTTGATGTCCATTGCACCTACATTAACAAACCCTCCTCTCTTAGAGAGAGTAGGAGCCTATGGGAGAGATTTCAGATATATTAAACCCCATTACAGAAAATGTAATTTCTGTCAATATAATCCCATGTATTCTTCAATTTAGTACTTTGGAGATAACAAGCTACTTACAATATATTTGCCTTTGGAGGATTAATTTACAAAGTGCACTATCTGGGAGACGCAGGCGGGCTCACATAAGCATAGCTTGTAAGGGTTATCAATTTCTGTGACCCCACAGCAGCCCTGGGAGATCAATTTTTTGAAGCCCTTTAAGACACTGAATAAAGGCAAATACCAAATACTTAGTGTATGTGAAGTATGCTTCCAAGATACTTACTTTAAAACAGAGGAATAAAAGGCACTAAACATAAAATATGTGTTATAAGGAAATGTAACCCACAGTGTTTTCGCTCAGCCAGAAAAAACAGTGTTTGCTTCAGCTTTACGTCCTCCAACCTTCATTGAGGCAATACCCTAATTTATATGGTTGTCCTTCAGTTTAATGATAGGAACTTTGGCCAGTTGAGAAGCTCTGTGTGTTCGTCAGGGGTCTTATTTAACGATGGGTGGAGCAAGTGTGTGCTGCTTCGGAGGGCTCCAGGAGCGTAGGATTTGGCATGGGCAACTATGTCAGTTTAGGATGGGCCATCAAAGACGTTTTCCAAGATGATTAACATGGGATGCTTTGAACTAAAGCTGGTGGAGTTTCTCCCAAGTGACTTTCCAGGGGGTGTTTTTCAGTACCCATCTCACCTCAGATTTGAGGAGTTTTTACTTTGGCTTTGTGTCAGATGTGTTTTTATAAGTTCCTTATGTGCAAGGGAGAAAAAAAAAAAGTAGGTCAAAATACGTTATAACTGAAGTCTTGTTGATGTAGGGCAGGCTTCCTCTGCTTGAGCTACTTTGGTAATTCTGCTGTGGTGTTACAATTGTATAAATTATTGAGACAATTCCCCTTCCCAGCCCCACGAAGATTTAACGCTATAGAGCCGGTTGGGGCTTTCTTAAATAACAGGTATCCATATGTGGTGGGCAGAGATGCCACAAAATGGTAATTCAGCCCCTGCTTCTTGTAATGGATGCTCAGGAGCAAGGAGGCTCTGAGGCCGTGGCTGAGTGTGCAGGTCGCACACCCACACGTGCATCCTCAGGAAACATCCAGCCATGGGGTGACCAACAAGCTACTCAACCCATCCCAAATCCTGGGGCTATGGGCAACCCTCTCCCAACCTTTTCCTCAATCCCTTTTCTTGTAAGGCAGTATGCAGGAGAAGAAATTCTTCTTGCCTAAATTGTTTGCTTCAGGGAAGAGCTAACGTATCGTTTCTGGTTAGCTTTGCCTTTCTTCGGCGGGCTCGTAAGTCATTCAGCCACGACTTGCAAAAAATTTTGCCTTCCTCCTTAGATTCTTCCAAACTTGTTAACACACATGTACATTTTTGTATTAATGATGAGTCATTGTAAATCACTGTTGCAGAGATTAAATAAAATGCTGAAGGGCAGGCTGGGTGCAGATCAGTCATAAATTATTGGCAGCAACACAGCATGTGGGAATACATGAAATGTGCATGAAAAACATAAACTCATGTCTGGTAGCATGGTCGTTAGCCCAGACTGGGAATGCTGGATTTTCTGGATGGAATTAGAAGTTTGCCACAGAGCAGTCAGTAAAGAGAGCATTTGTTTTCTGCAGATTGAAAGCATTTGAACAATTTTTTTGTCATATTTTGAATGCCTTTACAGTATGTGCTAGTTGCATACTTTAGTTCTCTGCCGTAACGAAAAAAATGGTGCTTTTCACATACGGTCTGCCCGGTGTTCAGGCTCCCTGGGTTGATGCACACAACTCCTATTGATGGTGGAGGAGTCACAGGAATGGGGTGATGATGTGAGACGTGCCAGAAAATGTATCAGTGGTAGGGCACACATCTTTAAAATACCACAGTTTTAACTTGACCTTTTTCTTTGGGATGCTTTATTTTTTTAAAGTAATGAAATAATCCACGCGGAGGATTTTTCCCTTCTTTTTTTCACATGCAACAATTTTGCTTGCGAATCACCAGTGTTGCCTTTGAGGACCATCTTTTTGCCACAGTCAAATGTTTCTGTCATGGGAAGAGGGAGCCCTTACCCTGTTGCAAAAAAAAAATCTATGGCAGGTAGGAAGGTAGCAGAGTTCAAGATGTCATTAGTCTAAATGAACCTTTCGGGTCTCCGTCTTGTTAGTCGTTTAACCCCGCAGCATTTTAGTGTTCGAAGCATGGTAACATGAACTAGAAGGGGCACTTGTATGATCTTGACAGCGTTGCATATACGGCCATGGAAGGGACCTGACCAAGTACAGGTTAATAAGGTGCTTTTCCCCGGTGATAAAAACTGTGATTGAAATATCCAGGAGGTGTGATCCAATCACTTCTTGCCTCAGTTGAGAGCCAGCCAGGCTATATTGGACAATCTATACAGTTTTCTTGTTTACTACATCCCAGCTGAATCTCTTCCCGTTAAGAACTAATGGTAAATAATTACTGGTGGTACTCTACGGAGAAGAGAGAGCAAGTCTCATCAAGGGCTGCATTAGGTGTCAGATGCTTGTTTATGTTTTAGGAAAGTCTAGGTACACACAGATAAATGTCTGTATATTTGTAGAATAATGTGCCTATATAACCGCTCTATATGTGCATGTCTATATTTGACTATCCCTCTAAACAGAGTTGCATACAACTGCATTAAAATGATCTTAAAAAAAAAGATTGTTTGAAAATTCAAATCCTTAAAGCTCCAACCTTTTATTAGGTGTTTCCATTCTGATTTTTCCCAAATACCCTTGTGCTGCCTAGGGCACAGACCAGACAATGATGGAGCAGCTAGTCAATATTTTATCTTACCCTCATTCTTCAGTGCTTCGTTTGTTGAGCTGTATTCAAACCATGCTTGAAGATGGAATTAATAATTACTCATGGGCTTTCATATGGCACTTGCTGTTGTAATATACAAGTCCCCCCCTGACCTCCGCTTGCCTATGTATACATACAAGGTTGTGGGTCTGCATGATATTTTTGCAGTTCCCCTGTTGGCCCAGTTCACAGGTGAAGAAGTGAGGCTCAGGGAGGTCCAGGTCCAGCACAGCCACCGGTTTTGGGTTGGTCTGGGACTGTGAGATGACTCAAAATGACAGCAAGTTATGCACATTTAAGGTCCAATGACCACCAAAATGCCAAGTTTCAGTGGAAACAACCAACTTTTGAGTGCCTCAGCATCTTACGTTGCCAACCTCCAGTGTTGGGTATGGAGGAGAGATGCAAGAAATCAGTAACTGATGGTGAAAAGTTTGGGTTTGATGATTTACTTCAGTAGCTCCCAAGCAGTCCAAGGCAGCAGCAGAGCTGAATCCTCTTCTCCAGTGCAGTGTTCAGCTGCTTCAGCCAGGACTGCTTTGCTTTTCTTGCTGTTTTCTGCCTTATTCATTCAACTTTGACAAAGTTTATTTCCTGTAGACATCAATTTTTCTAAATTACAGTGCCCTGGCTTGTTCTTACAACTAACATAATTGTCATTGGGGTGGTTGAGGCATTGGGCCCTATCAAAAATTGTACTTTGAGTTCGTAACTGAACTGTTTGCATATGAAGTAGATTAAAGAATAGGGTGCAAGCAGCTCTAGTAATGCGGTTTCCTAACTATTGAGTTCTTGATTCTACGGCCTTGGCTTCTTTAAATGTCAGTTTTGTGTATCATTTCCTAGGCTTCCAAAAAAAAAAAAAAAGCCCAAACCCCAACCAAACACACTGGAAAAAATTATCAAGTAGTGTAAATTTCCCTAATCTCATTCTTGGATACAGCTGAAGTTATTTTTGCTGAAACTTTATAGGGAAGAAATTTTAAAAAGGCTCCAAGACCAGCCTGAAGATGAGTTTGAAAAATCTGAGAATGGTTTGCTCTAGGAAGACCAGACCACCTTACTGTATGTAGCACGACCAGCTCAGGGCATAGACACGCAGAAATAATTTATTACTCTTTCAGCCCCATCACCGCTCCTCTCCGGCAGGAAATTTTCTCCTGCCTCCATTTCTCTGCTTGTGGGTAGCCGCAGCGGTAGAGCTTTGCTGCTGCAGTCGCATGGGGCAGGGGATGAAGCACCTTGTCATGGCAAGGGCAGGCAGGGTGGCGTGGTGGGGACGGGAGGATTTTGCCCTTCCCAGAGGGGATTGCTCCCCAGCACCCAGCGACCAACAGGAAGGACCACTGCGAAGGGCGTCCTTCCCATCTGCTCGCGGTCGTGGCCTGCCCGGCTTGCGGATGGCAGGGTTACGGATGGAGTAGATGGGGCGATGCAGATGGGGCAGGTGGGGGGGATGCAGATTGGGAGGTGCTAATGGGGGGCACGGAGGAAGATGCTGATGGGGCGGATGAGAGATGCGGATGAAGGGATGCAGATGGGGTGAATGGGGAGATGCAGATGGGGACAGAGGCAGATAGGGCAGATGGGGGGGATGCTGATGGGGTGGATAGGGGGGGATGCAGATGGGGACAGATGCAGATGGGGCAGACGGAGGGATGCAGATAAGGCAGATGGGGGGATGCAGATGGGGACAGATGCAGGGAGCCCCTGCCCACCCCTCTGCAGAGGTGCAGGGGAAGGAGGAGCAGCTGCATGGCTCTCCACCCCCGCCACCTTTTGGAAAACAGTCCCAGGCCTCTGTTTTCCTGCTGTGATTTTTTTTAGCATAGCATGCCTGGGGTTCGGTGCACCTAAAGCACACCCCAAACACCCCCAAATCCAAGTGATAATGTTGTCCAGTGCTTTCCATGCGTTGAGCCCCTTGTCAGCCCCTTGGAGGGGATGGAAAGGCTCCTTCATGGGGCTGGGCATTGAGCGTAGCCATCAGCTTCGCTCAGTTCCTTCGCTGAGGGTGATACTCCCCCTGAGCAAAAGGCCAGCACATGACCAGTGCACCACTTTAGTCCCACTTAAGCACTATTTTTAGGGTGTAAGTGGGGGAGGAGGCTGGCAGGGAGGGAGCATAGCAAAAGCAGGTGCTGGTCCTATACGCAGGGGTGCATTTTCACCCCCACTGCCTACGAAACCGCAGGCTACGGTAAATAGGCAAGCTATTTGGTTTGCCACTTTGCAGAGCACGTCACACGCAGGGGTTTTTAGTCCTAGGCGAGTAAAATATCTGCTTGTTTTCAGATGTATCTATTACTGCTTTTGTTGCAGTAAACAGATTAGACGAGAAAAGGTCAAGATGCAATTTGAATCTGTGTAAGAACATAATAAATACTTTTCTCGGTAATCAGATACAGTAAATACAAGCACTTATTTACTCGTAAATGTTAAAACATTCACAAATTATCCTCTCAACTTCAGCAATACAAACTTAACCGTCAGATTTTGGAAACTATTTACTTTTCTTCTTTATGTGATGCAAGAATACATATACAGATGTTATTTAAACACTGTTTTGTTAATGGGAATACATGTGAAAGTAGGAAAAATAGAAGTAAGAAAGAATATATGTTGCAGGTTTAACAAATACGTGTTGTTTGTTATTCCAGAGTAAAATAAGGCAGTAGGTGTTTGTGACGTGAAAATCATGCCCCCCAAAAACCCCACAAACCCCCAAGAAAACCATTATAAAAAGGATCTTGCTGCGTGAATTGTTACACCGTTTGAGCAATTCGGAATATGTGTGGTAAATTAGCTGTTCTAAACGTACCATGTGCTGGGCTTTTCAAGCAGATTTTTACATTTATGTTTTCACTAAGTCTTAGCTAATTGTTATGCCTTTCACCTTGAATGCCAATTGTAATAATAATATTACATCTGTAGTCTATTTCTCTGTTCTTAAATTACAGCAATCAGGAATACTCACTAGGTAAAATCCTGTATAGTTACTCATAAGAAAATATTGAAATCAGACGAAAAAATGTTTAGCTTGCATATTGCCTTAGACAGCCCTGGAGAGCTGCCAGGCAGCCAAGGTATTATTAGAAAAGCTGAGCAAATAGCTTGCAGGGGGAAGAGTTGTGAGTTTAGAGCCATCAGGTACAGCCGTATCACTGCATTTTAGGCTGGTATTTTTTTTTTAGTTCAGCGTGGTGGTTTAAACGTGCGGGGTTTGGTTTCGGCGCACGGGTTTAAGGAGTAGTGATACAGTTTTGGCATGAAACACAAGTGATTTTCCAAAGGGAGCAGATGCTTGGAGGAGGTGGATAAAGAGGGTTTTTGGGGAAATGCTCCCCTTGGCCTCCAGGGTTTCAGGTGGAGCAGAGGAAAGATCTTCACCCTGGAGAGCTGATAGACCCTGGGGGTCTCTGCGTGCCCCAGACTGCCCCAAAACAGGGGCCACGACATCCAGGAGCACCAGGGGAGGATATTTCCCCTAACCATTGCTGTGACATCCCCTGGATTCAGGCTGGGCAAAACCAGCAGAGGAAACACCATTTATTTCAAGAGCAATGTGGAAGCATTTTGCACGAACTAACAGACTGATTAGTGGCACCCTGAGCATTGAGCAAATAAAATAACTGGTGTTATTTTATTCACAGAGAAGCTTTTTTTGAGAGGGAGAAAGGTCGTTTCCCACTGCAGAGCATGGTACGGTGCAAACGGGGTTTACCTGCCAATAGTCTTGACTAGCGAAAGGCGCTCAGTGCTTGAGAAGTTAATACGCAGCCAAAAAAAATCCTGTTTTCCCTTGGGCCTTCCATTCTCTTCTGGGGTGGTTTTGTACCTGACAAACTTTTTTTTAGTTGCTGCATTAATATTCTGTAATGAATGTGCTGTCACATGTCAGGGAAATAAGATGAAACGGTGCCGTGCAAACATTTCGCCGCTTGCTCCTTTCTCCACTCCTGCCCTAGCTTTGCCCTGCAGGATCAGGGTAGGGGTCAGAAGGCTTTCGTTGCTACTTTTTATTTAAAAGGGCTGAGGTTCAGGTGTGCATTATCTCAAAACAAGAGTTTGGCTTTAAAAAAACCCATCTAGGACACAGTTGGATTGTGGAAATGCTGCATTGCAAGCGAGGGGAGGGCTCTGCACCATCTTCTGTAAATACAGTTCTTAGGGCTTGGTTCCTTTTTAGTGCAAGAGATGCTTCTGTCAGGAAAAGTACCCTTGATACATTAAAAAAAATACCCTCAATATATTAAAAAAAAAGAGAAGGGGAGAGTAATGGTTTGTCATCGCTTTGCAAATCAGGTTTTGGTCTATTCTTGTCATAGCTATCTGAAGTGTGTTTACATATAGTTTGCCTTTCTGGTATTTTCTGCTTGCACAGACCTGATCTCCACCTATTTTGTGTCAACAGTTGCTGAGATTGGTGCAGAGCGATTAACTGCTGCAAACTGAAACACCAACACGCGGAGAAAGGTGCTCTCGGAGACCCTCTCTCGCACTTAAATCAGGCGCTAGCTCCGGGCTGCACCTGCATAAAACAAACTGCGTGGTTAAAAAGTCAGCCTGAAATATTAAAAATGGGGCAAATGTTGCCTCCTTCTTGGCTAAACCAATTTTCTCTTCTCAAAAATGAAACACAGCCAGAGGCGCAGGGCGAGGACGTGCTTTTGAGGGTGTGCGTTTTGCCCTGCCTGCCCTGAAATGATTTCGGTGTAAATGATGTATGGCTGGCTATACCAGCGTTAGCGCTAACGAGGCTTCTGCCTTTTATTTTACTTTTAAAAAAGAAAAGAAACGGCAGCAGATGCTCCTGAAAAAATATTACTTCCACAGTTCTTCAACGAAATCTAGGTCATGTAACAGTTTCACGGGTTATTATTTTTTTTTCCCTGCCCAGGCACTGTAGTCCTTGTGGCTTTTTTGGCTAATGATAAAGCACGATAGCAATAGCTCCTTTTTAATTCAGATTTATCCCAGAGATGTCCGACTTCTCACCTGGTTTATAAAGGTGGTTTATACCATCTGGGGGCTGATCCCTAAGCTTTCTGTGTCCCGTGGTGTCACGAATTCTTTTTATCTTTAACATTCCTCTGACCTCCCCGTGTGTGTTTTGTTTGCGTTGTTTTCTGAGGATGTCTTTTCTCCTGCCCTGAATAAAATGCCGTCAGGAGTAGGATTATAAGCAAAATTAATTACTTCACTTAATGGGAAATTATGTTTAGATAAAGTAGATTACAAAGTAGGTTATTAGTAGTGGTTAGAAAACAATGTTTTGAAGTAGGATGTCTTGGGGGGGAGTTCGTCCAGAAGTGTGGGGCTGTTTTTCAAGTTGGCTGTGACTCAGAATTTTATCTTTTGTGGTTTCTGGGAAAAAAAAAAAAGGAAAAAAAAATTTCAAACCAGTTTTGCAGGTGCCCACATCACATGAAATACAGCAACGTGCTCATGTTTGTTGTCTCGGTAGTGGTGGGGAAGACGCAACCACAGGAATCACAGTTTCCCTCCTCCACCCTGAGCTGACGTCTCGGGGTATAGACCAGAGCAACGTCAAAGCTTATTTCATGTACAAATCACAGGTCCCATATAGGGGTTCATTATGTTTTCTCTTTGGGGACTCTGGGGGTGTTTTCCCCCAAAGACACTTGTCAGGGCTTTTGGTTTGGCCACCCTGGGTTCGCTTCTCCTTGTCCCGCAGGCTGGAGGAGCTCATGTGGGGTGACAGGGTATGAAATTACTCCATACTCCTTAAGTGGCCTTCTGGAGATGAGGAGGGTGAGGAGATCCGTCCAAGAGTGCAGACAGAGCATTTCTTGCATCCTTCAGTGAGCAAGAACACACTTAAACCAGCACCAGATGTGGGAGCAGCCTCTCTGGTTTCGCTTGGGCTGGAGGACCAGGCACGGCTTCCAGCTCCCATGTCATATGCATTATAGGTAGGAGTGAACAGGGAAAAAGCTGTTTGGACAAGGCTCCCAGCTTGATGTATGGAAAAATCCTTGGACCTCAAAGGAGGAACCCCTGTGTTTAGACCACTTGTGTGGCAGGGAAAGCTCAGAGATCATGCAGGCACCTCTCACAAACACTACGTTCCCTTAAGTAAGAAGTTATGCTGAATCGACAGAGGAAAAGGAAATTGCTGGAAGAGAGGAGTGTTTTCAAAGAAGTAGCGAGTAGTTTGCTATCAGTTCTCACACATTCCCAGCATAATCCCTGCCGTTGAGCGGGACTCGGGTTGTTGGTTTGAAGCGATCTGCTGAAGGCAAGCCGCTGGGTTGCACTGCTGGCGTGCACCAGACCAGGACCTGAGTTACAGAGTCCAGACGTGCCTCCTGAAGGTTCAGATGAAAAGTTGAGGTTCGGACCCCGCTCAGAGCTGGGAGAAAACACTGAGCTGGGAGATGTGCATTGCAGTCTGGGCTGCTCCCAAAGCTTGCAAAGAGCCTGCACAACCTCTGCCATGAGCGTTTGGGAGGTCCTGGGGTTTGTGGCATGGTCTACACATTGAAGCACATACATCTCTATCCCAGCAAAGACAGTGCACTGTATGGCGCTGAGATGAATCGTTCTCCAAATCTGCAGTGGAAAAGCAATTACACAGCATCAGTCCTTGGGCAGGAAGAGCATTTTTGTGGGAGGCAAGGTTTTGGCTGGTAGCGTGTTATGTACCCAACTGCAGTGTTATGTTGGGTCCAGTGCTGTCCCGGGCGTGAGTTAGAGCAGTCTTAGTGCTGCTCTACTAGATGAATCCTTGCCATATTCCTTAAAGGCTAATTGTGGCACACGGAGATCAGCAGAGTACAGCTGCACTGGGATTTGGGAGCAGGGAAGAGACGGGAGGTCAGCTCTGCTGGCGCTTTGCCATGTAAAGATTTCCCCTTACATCATCTGGCTGCCGAGGGCGAGTTTACATCTGCTTTGCACCCCGAGGGAATTGCGGTGTCAGGGAATGAGGTTGCTGCAAGCCCTCCTCGGCGCAGCCGAGACCTGCAGCATGGCCTCTGCTCCGGCTCCCTGGCATCGGCAGGGAGACGCCTGGATGCCGGACCTGGATTTTCACCGGAACCTTTCCATGTCGGCTGAGATTTTTGGAGGACACAGGATTTGTGGATGGGAGGGGAGGAAGAGAAGGAGGAGAGCATACCAGAAAGGCCAACAGCAGCTTGCCTGTGACACGAGAGGGCACTGGAGATGGGCAGGGCAGGGAGGAGCATCTTCAGGGAGCCCTTCCCCGGGCACGTTGGTTCTTCACTCCTCTCTAGCGAGTCCCTCCCTTGTTTTTCATTCAGAACTAGCTAAATAAATACAAATAGGCTTTAACTCCATCCTGCTGGGGAGCAAGGAAAATTTTGCAAGATGGGAAAAGTGTTTCCTGCCCAGCTTTCTTCTGGAAAGATCCATCAAGCAACCACCAGCCATGAGCCCTGCGTGGAGATGGGACTAGGGGAGCGTTTGGGCCAAGGGAAGAGCGGGGCCGGGATCTTGTGGGTCCTACCTCGATGGAAAGCCGTCAGCTATCCCTTCTGCGCCAAGAGCACGAGCCATCACTGGGCTTGCTGCCACCCCAAGGCGGTCACTGTGGCTGCATGGTGTCCCGTGGGGCTGGTGGCAGGGTGCTCCACCAAATCGGGTCTGTTTATTTGGAGGCAGGATGCGTGCTGTGGTGATTTGAGAAGAAAGCAGGAGGGGAAGCGGGGCTTAAAGGCTTGGGAGGACAGCAAGCACAGGAGGTAGCCAGAGGTAGAGCTGGTGCATGTTGGGCTGGCCGAAATGTAGGGCATAGCCGGCTCGCTTACAAGGAGCACATACCTGATCCCATCTTTCTGCTTTCTATTTTTGCACTCAATATGCTCGCTACATTAGCAGGGTTGGCTTGCAAGAGATTCAATAGCACTCTCCTGCTTTAAAGCAACTTTTCTGAATGCACAACATGAATCCATCGGTGGGGTCACATAGTAATGCTTGAAGTCAGAAGCTATTTTTAAAACTAAACTGCAGAACCACACATGGCTTTCATTAGTGCTTTACATCAAATTTGTCAGCTAATTAGTGCTTTTTCATCACTAGTTTTTGCATAGTATTTTATTTGTTCGCTCTTCAATATTGTCTTGCGACACCCCCAGCCCTATATACAGTCCCTGGCGCTGGTGCTGCCAGCGGAGGAGGGAGGGAGAGGAGAGCTTTCAGGAGACCTTTCCGATCCTCCTGATGGATGGACTGGCTGCATTTGGAGTATATTCCAATATTACGTGTCTGGAGTGGGCGGTTAGCAGCCCATGTGCTTTCTTCCCTCCCTACCTCCATTTAGTGTTGTAAATGATGTATTGCAGTCCTGAGCTGTCTTCAGTTCGGAGGAGGAGGAGGAGGAGGAGGAGGAGAAAGCAAGAAAAGTTGCCAAACATGACTTCATAAGGTTTGACTTTAAATTGAACAAAGTTTCTTGAGTGTCTTGGATTTTTTTTTTTTTTCTTTACAAATAAAGGGAGTACTGAGAGCATGGATTGCTAATGACTGGTAGTTACGGGTCATTAAGCTCACTAACTGACTTCAGGATCAGAACTTTCTAATAACGGCAGTAAGCACTCTTTTAACATTTATTTCTCATTTTAGGGATGGGGAGATGTGATTACCATTCAAAAGTCTGCAGGTTTTTTTTTCTGTTCATAATTACAGAGGGAGCTTGCTATTTTTAAGGCTGTTTTTTTAAAACATTTGAAAGTATTTGGTGAAATAATTTCTAGGGGTTTTTTTTTTATTTATTTGTTGTCTTCAACTGACTCCCTTAAAAAGCTCTGGAGAACAAATACACAGGAAAAAATGAAAATATGTTAAAATAAGGAATGAAGCAGTTACTGAGGTGTAATAATCCCAGTTTATAGCACACTTTCCATTTAAATTGTTTTTATTAGAGATAAACCTGTTAAGCGTTGAAGAATTAAGTGCTGAATAGAGAAGGCTGTTTCACTGCTGTATAAATGAAGGATCCCAGTATGTAGAAAAGAGTACGGCTGGTTTTACGAGTGAGTTATTTGCCAGTTTGAAGGGCTCTGGTTACTTTGGCATCTGTTACAAAAAATCATGATTTGTTTGTTGTCAAGAGGGATACTGTTTTTTTCAGAGGGGCAAGAGAGATTTTAGCACTGGGGTTTGTAGGTACTGTGGGCTTTCTCATCGTCCTTACGCCTGGTTTGCTAGAAGGAGCTCAAGGAGAAAACGAGGCAGAGGGATTTTTGGGAATTTCTTGGCACTGCTGTTGATACACAGACTTCTGGCTTGCCGTCACGTGCAGCGCTTTGGGACAATGTTGAGCAGCCTACAACTCTAAGTATCAAAAGTCAGTAATGGTGTGAAACTCTCCTCATTTGGGAGGGCTAGGAGGAGTGAAAAATTCAACATATCGCTGAGTCTCAGCATCTCCTTTCAGACAGACGGTCCTGGAAAATTTCATTCAAAGACTGCAAATTGGAAGTCCCCGCAATCGCTCTGTCGATTCTTGAGCAAAGGTGACTTTGGAAATTCGTGACAGCGGAGGAAGGTCTTGTTTTATTCACTCAACAGAAGTGAAATACAAGGGGAAGGGAGAAAGAACAGATCTGTGCGGAAAATGTCACTCGGGCTGTAACCTGAGCCTTAGCGAACTGTGCCTTTTGGAGGGTTTGGTGACCCTCCGAAAATCCTTGCTCTCTGGCTGCTATTATTGTAGCCAATTTCCAACTAAAATAAGTCTTTTGTCATCACCAGCCATGCCGCCTCTCGCTGAGAAGAAACAAAACTTGTGCGTGGCAGCGAGGGCGGCCAAGCTGAAGGTCAGAGTGCAGAGGCGGATTGCTGCATCCCTGGGGCCGGGGCTGGATCTCACCCGTGGGACCGGCGCTGCACCGACCGGGGAGACTGCCAGTGACCTCTGGAGACAGACCCCGGGCGAGAAGCCTAAGAGAAAACATCCTAGTAAAATGCAAATTGGAGAAGAGGGTTTCCTCCTCCTCTTTAGGGTTATGCAGGTGGAATAGCTGTTTTTTTCTTGCTTTTTGGGACACGGCAAGAATCTCATCTATCCAAAAGGGCAAGGAAAAGTTAGCTTGAAAAAAATAATAAATACTTTAAACTTCTGTGTTTGCCCAACTGTTCAAACGTTTCCTCCATGCCAGATCCTTCCCCTTGCAAAACAAAAAGGGAAAAAAAGAAAAAAAAGCAACCCAAAGCATTGTTTTGCAGAGTTCTCGGCTCTCCTTGGGCGGGGAGATGGGTACCACTTGGACACTGAGGGATCTCATGTTGTTTGTGCCACTATTGATTCTGCTCTTTGGGGGAAAAAACCCAAACCAAAAAACCTCTTCCACATCGGAGCAAAGGTACCGATAGAGCACTGGTGTGGAGAAAAAATACTTTATGCAAGTCTTTGAGTCTGTGCAGGTCTTTACTCACACAAGTAAGGTTATGCAGCTGTCTTAATCATTAACTTAAGTTTTTTGCTGAGTCTTATTTTGACAATACTCCATTTGAGTAGCACTTAACACGCAAATACCTTTTTTAGGTCCCAATTCCTCTGAACTTTTAAAAATTAGAGTGATTTAGGGTTTCTTTCTCTTAAGATAGGTAAATGTGAACATATGGGAAAAGGGGCAGTGAGACTTTTACTGTAAGCTTTTCTGTTCCATCATTTTTGCTGGTGTTACGTCAGCCTGGCACTTCGGAAATTCAAAGAGCGGTCAAACGATCTTGGCCCTTCTATGAAAGAAAAAAACACAGAGTATGAAGAAATTATCCCCATGCCTGTATATTTCTGCAGCTACAGCTAATTCACAATTTTGCTTGCAAAGAGTTCTCAAATGTGATTTATAAACATAACAGCGCTGCATTGTGCTCTCTCAAGGCAAACCACATTAATAGTTTTAATCTGATGGGTTCTTACGAATTCCAGGTTTGGGATGCAGGAAGAAACTTGAAAGTGAATACTTTCTTCTTTTTTTTTAATGCATAGTGGTTTGGAGTCTACTATAATGCAAAGTAAAGCGTTCTGTTACAAAGGCAGGGAGGATGGGACAGAAGGTTAAAGGGCATCCTGGAAACAAACAGCTGGACCAGTTTATTTAAACAGATACAAGGATGGGGAGCTGACCTCCGTTTGACTTCTAGTGGGAGGAGCGAGAATGTCATTTTATTACTTTGCCCAGAAGGAAAATGTTCTTGCGTCTGAATTCCCCCCGAAGACATCCAAACACTGGGCTGTTTGGCAGAATTGCTACTTATAGAAAATACTTATACAAATGCATAGGAAGAAGATAACTGTTAAGTACCTGTGTGTAAACTGTTCTTAAAGCAGGTATCCCAAGCGATAGTGTGGGGCAAACAGGTGAGAATATGTTTTACTGTAGGCACGTCTTGTGGATAATTATTGGTAAATTCTAGCTATATAGTTTATTACTGAGCCCCCCTTCTTACTAAAAGCGCTTGTAGTTTGGAGGAGAAGGAAGACAAGGTTGTGAAGTTGGGGTGTGCATGCTTAATGTTGCTCAGGGTTTCTTTGGGGTTCGGTGAAATGGAGGGTTCGGTGACCAGCCAGGCTACCAAAAACCCTCCCCGCCTGCCGCAGTAACAGGTCCTGGCAATCGGGCAGGGAGTAAACACAGCAAGAGCCTGCCAGGCTTGCAGAAAGAAACGGCTGGGGCACTGGGGTTTGGTGGTGTTGTTTTACTTAGGAGAGATACTGTGAAAATTGCTTTCTGCAAATGCAGATTACAGATATTAAACAATTTTCTAATTGGTCATGGAGCTAAGGCAGCTAATGGGGGAAAAAAAGCAGATTTTTTTTAATTGCTTATTTCGCATGGTGTTTGTGCTACACCTGTGCTTATAATGAGAAAGGAGAATTAGTCTAACCTTCTGCTCACATGATTCTAATTTTCATGGTTTGTACAAGATAATGATAAACTGATTTGCAACACCGTTTGCTGGAGTTGAGGTTGTTTTTTTTTTATTGGAAATGTGTAGAAAAATTGATCCAATACCGTTGCTGACAAAACATGACCTAGTTCAGGTGTAAGGTTTCCAGATCGGCACCCGGAATTGGTGCCTTTGAGCCCATTTTGTCAAGACAGGTTTGATTAGGACTCAACATCTTGATTAATTTTTGTGGGAGTTTGGGTAATGGGAGTCAGTCAGGAACGGGAGATAGGAGCAGACCGAAACCGCTGTGCTGGTCTTTCATGAGGGCAAAACAAACAGCACGGCGCAGTGATTTGCGATTCTTCTCCTCACCAGTGTAGGGGAATGGGTGGGCAGGGCAGCTTCCTGCGGGAGGGTCCTGGTGGCTTTATCTCTGTGGTCGGAGAGCTCCTGCTAAGCCACCCCAAGCAAAGGCAACAGAAACAAGCACCAAGTAGCCCTTTGTGGACTTTCCCGTTGCGTTTTACAAGTGTAGTGTGGTTTTACCCGTGCTCACACTTCTTCCTTTACTAGTAAATATTGTGGCATACACATTTTTATTATTCTTTTTCTCTCTCGTAAAGAATGTAAAGTCTGCTTATGAGGCTTTGCCATGATTAAATCTCAGTGGAGATGTTTCCCAAATGGTTTTTAACTAAGCTTTCTGAAGAGCGAAACCATAAGAGAAGTTCTTCTAATGCTCTTCAGACAGATTCCCAGCCATGGTTTCGAGCCTCCTGATTTCAGCGCCATGAGGACTGCCCGCCGAGGAGAACGGGGCGCTTGTGATCCCTCTCCTTCTTCTGTTTTGCTCAAAATTATTTTGAATATTCCTTTCCCAAATCAGCATTGCAAGACTAACCGAGGCAAAGAGCTACAAAAACGCAAGGAGTACAGTTGCAGATGGCTATTTTTAAAAACGGCTGTACCTTTTTTTTTATTTCCAAAGATCTGCTTTTCATTGTTCGGGGGGAATTTTCAGTAGTCCAGTAATTACAGTTTAACAAGATGTTTGCTGTAAATGGTCAGGCCTAGCTGGAGAAAACAGGATTATAAATTCAATTACTGTAAAGCTATGACCTCGCCTTGACCCCTCAGACTTTGCATAAAGAGAGAGGGGGGGAAAAAACCCACCAAGAAATGGCTAGGAGGAATGCACGGCTCTGAAGTCCCCAGCAGTGTGACTTAGCGGTGATAAAACTCCAGACGTTCCCTCATTTGATGGGGTTCTGCCATCACAGTTCATTATCTTAATAGTGGGCATTAAAAGGGAATTAGGTTTGCAAGAGGTAGGGGCAGGTTTTGATAAAAAAAATTGGAAAAAGAAGTCAGAGGACATAAGGCAGAAATGGCACTAATGAGGGGGAGGTAGCAGATGCCCTCACGAGCATCTCGCCGGCTTCACCCGGTTTTTTTGTGCCCCATTCTGAATTGAGAAGAGCGTTGCCGGTATTGTTTCCTGAAAACTCGGCTAATTCCCCCATGAAAAGATGAAATGGAAGTGTCCAACTGTGGTAAAAAGCAGGCAAACATAAATCAGCTCGGAAACCCCAAGCTCGTACTCTCAAAGGTCATCGGGGTTAGAGGTTTTGCAGTATTTGCATCCGCACGCAGCCCGACGGAGAGCACCGCGGCGGGGCGAGGGGGCTTGGGGATGGGTGGAAGTCATCCCTGCCATAACCGCTTGCTTTCCTCTTTTTTTGTTGCAGGTTTATTAATGCTAGAAGAAGAATAGTTCAGCCCATGATAGACCAGTCCAATCGAGCAGGCAAGTCCCCAATAGTAACTGTATTCAAGTCACGCAGGCGAAAACCATCCTCAAGCCATTCACCGGGAGGTCCATTACCTGGTAAATAAATGAGAAATGAATGCTGGGAGTGATTGACAATTAAAATACAACCAGCTTTGTTTCATTACAACCCTAATCGTTTTAACATGATTAAAATATTTGGGAGGAAAAAAAACCATTGCAAAGTCAAAAAAAGAAACTAAAATGATCTGCTCCGTGACCAGACTTTCCGTGCACGTTCGGATTTAAAGTTATTTTTATTTTTTTTAGTAGTTGTTTTGAGTTTTCCTTCCCAGCAACTGCTGCTCCTGTGACCACTCCCTGGTGCATGGCTTGGTGTGGAATTGCTGTAAACTTTATTACCTGTCAAAAGGGCAAAGGGGTCAGAATCGCTTGTGGGACTCAGTAAAGTTCAAAGACATTCAATGAGGTAGAGCTTTATGTGCTTTAATAACCCAAGGCAGCTTACTTCTGAAGCCAGCTTTTAATGTACAGTTAAAGCCTCGAGTTCAGGTAGTGGTACTTGTATAGGGTCCTTTTGTCCCTCGTCTCTTCTTTTTAGTAGCTGTCTTTTGGGATCGCTGCGTGTTTGGGGTTCACTTGAGGGGATTTTTTTTTTTCTTTAATTTTAAAATCTTAAGTTTTCTTGTGCCCGTTCTGTCTGGGGTCTTGGCTCGCAGCTCTGTGTGGGTATTTACCATCGAGGAATAGCCTATTACTCCCAGTTGGTTTTGTTTTCCGAGTCTCGCTGCCAAACTATCCAAATCCATCGTTGTCCAAGATGCCTTTGGGCCACGCTTCCTCTTTGAGTACATTCGATTATTTTGTCATTAGAGGTAAATACCTGGCATGGACATGTTCAGGTCCTGCTCTTAGAAAGGCACACGGGCGTAATTTAACACACTGCGATTTCAGTGTGACTATTCCAGCCATAAAATCCGGCTCCTATACAGGTCTCTGCATTGACGTCAGCAGCGACAGCAGCTGGAGCCGGGGCTCCTCGTGTCTCGAGATTTCGGATCGCTGACTTCATTTCCAAACTCGCAGTAGGAAATTAAGCCAAAACTAAGCAAGCTTGTTAGCCCGGCCGCTAAATTCAAACAGTGGATATTTTCCCCTCTTTTTAGAGCCGACATCGATAGCCGTCTCACGCAGTCCGTGGGTGGGGGGGGTTGCGGCTTGACGCCGTGAGAAGGGGTGACCCTTTTGGCTGTCGCTAAAGAGCACTGTTCTGCGCTTTTCCAGTAAGTCAAGGAACACCCTATAACCCCGACGGGCAGCCGATGGGAGGTTTCGTGATGGACGGCCAGCAGCACATGGGCATCCGAGCGCCAGGTAAGCCCCCGGGGGAGCGCCGCCCACCCACGGGTGACCTCGGTCGCGCCACCGCAGGTAACCGCACCTCCGCCCTCCGCCGTCGTCTCAGCTGCCTGCCTTGCCTCGCCTCGCCTCGCCTGTCTTCCGCCTGCCTTCAACACCGCCGAGGGAAACCAGGCATCTTCTCGCTCGAGCGGTCCTGAACCCTCTGCCGTGCTGTGTTTTGGAAAGGGGCTTTTGGCACTATCTGTTGACTTTGCTCATTCTCTGGCATCTTCTTGGATTTTTATCTCCCTCTAGGACCTATGAGTGGAATGGGCATGAATATGGGCATGGAGGGGCAGTGGCACTACATGTAACCTTCACCTAGGTAACCAATGGCAAAGCCAGGGGGAAGTAAGTACAAACGGGGTCTTTGTTCTCACTTTGTCCGAGGGATATTTGTCTCCTTGCATTTCCCTATGTTCTCCCTGCCCATAGCCTCATGCTTGTTCCTTCCTTTCCATCCATCCATCCTACGCCTGGGCTCCTTCGGGTTTCTCTCCCTTCGGTTCAGCTCAAGCTTTCCAAGCTCCCAAACCCCCTGTGCGCGCGCGCGCCGTACATCGACGCCGCCGTACATCGACGCCGCCATACATTGATGCTATTATCCATCCCCGAGCACATGACAAAACAAGAAGCAGCCGGGGAGGTGGGGGAGCCCGTCGTCTTGGCAACAGACTGATTTGCAAAATGTAAGCGGTCTGCAGCAGCGCAGGGAGAGGAAAGAGCATGTCCCCAAAGTGTCATAAATCTGTCTAACCGCAGTTGATGCATGAGTTACATTTCTCCCGCTAACCTGCAAGACACCAAAAAAGCCAAACAGAGACTTCTCGTAGGTAAAAAAAATAAATAAATAAACGGCGGCTTCACTTAGTTGCGTTTTGGAAGGCGATGGACGAAACTTTGATTTTTTTTTTTTTTAATTTTTTTTTCAAGTTTATTTCTCTTTGTCTGTCCGTCATAATGGGATTACGTGTGGCAAAGGAAAAAGAGAGAATACAAAATAGAGGTGTGCGCAGCAGGCTATGGAGCTTAGCCCAGGCTAATTGACTATATCCAAATTAAGTATGCCATCACTTGCAGTGTGACAAATGGATTTGACTTATTCAGTATACAAAAATAGAGATCATTAATGCAATCTTCAGTGGCAGGCCTCGCGAAGAAAGCCTAGAAAAACTGTCCCAGGTTTTTTTTTTTTTCCCCTCTTGTCTTTTTATAGGGGAAAATACATTATACAAATTTTAGGGTTTTTTTTTAAAAAAAAGAGTAAAGCGGTTTGAAACACTGAGGCACTGGTAGCATGTTTAAATGGTGCCTGATTCTGTTCCTTTTGCTTTCTTCCCGGAGTTAAAAGCACTTATTTCAGCAGCGTTGTTGTGCCCCCAGCCTACATTAGCATAGGGCTTGAAGTTGCCCAGGCCAAGTGTATTTCGTAGTCGTCTTCTCTGGGCGCAAGTCAAAACTAAGTTTTAACAATTAGCTGTGAAAACATTCCTCTGAGCTTGGGAATGCAACAGCCTTATTACCTCATCATGGAAATTTCTAGCTTAGTTAATTTAAATATTGTTTCTTAGTTTCTGGGTCAATTAAATTTAAATGATGTATTTTATGCTTCGTGACCAATTAAATTAATAGGTTATTACAAAAAATATTATCATCTTTTTTGATTAAAGAGCTGTGAGTACAGTATATTTTATAAGCAATTTTCATTAGTTCAAAACTGTTCCTTTAGGCTAGATTAAGCAGCTATTCATTGCTAGAGCCTTGAGACCTGATTCCAAGGTGTTCGGCGCATTCACAGCGCGCTCTTACTTAGAACTAAAGCCAATTGAACCTACTTAGCAATAGCGTATGCCTTTCACCCTTGATGATTATGGAGCTTATAGCTCTCCGAAACAATACACCTGTCAGTTCCCATCAGCTACAGCAATCCAAGCAGAAGGCAGAGGCCCATGGAAAGCAGGAGGTTTTATTGTTTTAGGTCCAATTTTTTTCTTATTGTTCTCCCAAACCCACTGAAAGGTTGACTGAGTTGCGCGTCTGATTTTTTTCGGACAGAAGTGAGCACGGGGAAAGAAGTAATTGATAATTGTTATTGATGATATGTATATATTTTATGTGTTTAAAGATACAGGTTTGATTTAACAATCGTCCTTAGTAATCCTATCAATTTCGGCCTCATAGGAGGCCTTTGTTCAGCGACGTACGTGTGCTTGCTGTATAGCATCTGTTTGAATGGCACAGATACTTGGGACGGATTCCAAGTGATCGGGCTCGAGAGCTAGACGAATAACTGTTGATAAACCTCGACGCCGATTTAACCCATCTCTCCTCCCAAGCCCCTCATTAACTACTACGGATTCCCCGCCTTGTATTCCCAGCACACTTTTACAAGCGGGGAGATGAAGGCGGGTAGCTTGAGCAAGGCCACGGGGGTTGGAGCCCACCCGAGAGCCCTCGAGGGCTTCCCCGGCTTGGTGCCACCAGCCCACGTGACGTTAGTTGTCCGGGCTGGCTCTGCCTCCCTCCGGCACGCTTCCAGACTGGAAGCATCTCCATCGCATGCGTTCCTAAGCGTAAGAGCGGAAAGCGGTTTTGTCTCCCAAAACTCTGCATTTGGAGGGGAGAGGATGTTCTTGGGGGTTTTTTTGACCTGGGAATCATTCCCGTTGCCATCGCTGGGAGTCCGCACGTAGGCTCCGATCACACAAAGGCAACTGCACTCGCGCAGCCGTGACTCCACGTCCCGCCTTTGGCTCGAGCCTGGCCTTCCCGTGCCCGAGCGGAGGAGCTTCACGGCCCGACGTCGGTAGCCGGTGCCCACCACTCACCACCGCCTCTTTCTCTCCGCAGGGCTGCAAAGTATGCCAGGGGATTATGTGTCTCGGGGTAGTCCAATGGGTATGAATATGGGACAGCCAAGCTATACCCCACCCCAGATGCCCCCCCATCCCGCTCAGCTGCGTCATGGCCCCCCCATGCATACCTACATTCCTGGACACCCTCACCACCCAGCGATGATGATGCATGGAGGACCACCCCACCCTGGAATGCCCATGTCAGCATCAAGCCCCACAATGCTTCATACCGGCGAGCCGGCAGTGAGCGGACAAGTGATGGACATTCATGCTCAGTAGCTTAAGGGAAATACGCGTTGTCTGCAGCGACGGTAGATTTCAAACATTGTCTTTCTGCAATGACTATGGAGTTCTTGGCGTCAACTTTGGACCAAGGGACGTTCCGATTCTTCACAGGGACCCTGAAAAGCAGGAAAACACCAACCGAAGTCAACTTCTGGGGACATGCTAAATACCTATATAAGACATTAAGAGAACAAAGAGTGAAATATTGTAAAATGCTATTATACTGTTATCCATATTACGTTGTTTCTTATAGATTTTTTAAAAAAAATGTGAAATTTTTCCACACTATGTGTGTTGTTTCCATAGCTCTTCACTTCCTCCAGAAGCCTCCTTACATTAAAAAAAGAAGCCTTACACTTTTCCTGCAAATGACAGAAAGGGCTTATTTGCAGGATTTTTAGAGCATTAAAATAACTATGTCAGGCAGAAGAATCTTTCTTCTATCCTAGGATTTCAGCCATGCACACTCTCTCTCTCTCTCCTCTCTCCTCTCTCTCTCTCTGTCTGTCTTTCTTCCCTTTCTCTCCCTTTCTCCCCCTCTCTCCCTCTCTCTCTTTCTAGCCTGGGGCGTGAATTTGCATGTCTAATTCATTTACTCACCATATTTGAATTGGCCTGAACAGATGTAAATCGGGAAGGATGGGAAAAACTGCAGTCATCAACAATGATTAATCAGCTGTTGCAGGCAGTGTCTTAAGGAGACTGGTAGGAGGAAGCATGGAAACGGAAAGGCAGTGTATTTGAAGCCTAATTGTCACATCAGAGCATCCTTGTCCCCATGCAGCAACCACCACCTTGTACATCACTTCCTGTTTTATGCAGCTCGAAACATGGACTGAAGATTTATTTTTAATATGTTGACTTTCTTTCTGGGCAAGACATCGGTCATGTGTGCATTTTTTTTTCCATAGTCCCATCATGGAGCATTTATGTATACATTGTAAATAAATTTTGTGCAAAAAGGACTGGAAAAATGATCTGTATTATTGCAATTTTTTGTAAAAGTAGCAGTTTGGTATGAGTTGGCATGCATACAGATTTACTAAGTGGGATAAGCTAATTATACTTTTGTTGTGGTTAAACAAATGCTTGTTGATAGCCTTTTTCTATCAAGAAACCAAGGAGCTAATTATTATTAATAATAATCATTGCACACTGAGTCTTAGAGTTTCTGATTGAAACAGTTTGGATTGTATAATAACTCAAAGCCCAGTTGTAGTAGTTTGAGTGCAGTAATGAAATCTGAATCTAAAATAAAAACAAATTATTTTTTGTCATGGTGACTCCACTGCTTGCAAAATTTGTTTCCTGCCCCACTTCAGTGTTTGTAGCCATTCTATCCCAAATTGGGAGCCGAGCAGCTACAAAATTCAGCTAGCTCCAGAGACGTACCTATCATTTGCTATTTAAATACTGGCTTCATATTTAAAGAATGTAAAGGTAGCGCTACGCTGCGTGAAGAAACTTTCTCGGAACTTGCACTGTAAATTGTCAGGATGGGAACTGTTGCCTGCTAATAAATGTAGTATCGTAGGGCTTTATCGGACAGAAATTTGAAAATAGTATTCCCTCCCCCCCCACCACCAAATTACAGTTCTAATACGCAGTTTAAATTATTTGAGCCACGGACGTATTACGTTTCTTTCTGGATTTGAACGTATTAAGGCAGGAGGAAAATAAAACTTAGAAAACATTGCCCGGGCAATGCATATTTGTAAGTAAATGACGTGCTGGTGCGAGGGGTTGCTGGACCTGTGCGAGCGGAGGCTGGTGCAGGCCGTCCTCTCCTCATTAACCAATTTCCTTGCGCAGCTGTACGTTCCGCACCGCGGCCAGCGAGTTAAATAGCACCCAACAGCCTGGGGAGGCTGCGATACCTTCTCATTTTCCTTCAATAAAGCCGCAGCTATATAAAAAAATAGAGTTTCTTGGGGTAGGAAAAATACACAAATACTTGAATTCAGGCTAAATCGTGCAACAGCCCCCCACCACCCCCCCAGCCGGTCTGCACCCCGCGGCGGGCCCGCGTCCCGGGGATGCTGCGGGGCAGCTCCCCCCGCTGCCCGCCCCCCGGCCCGGGCTCCGCGCCCCCGGGAGCCCCCCGGGAGCCCCCCCCGGCTGCGGCCGGAGCCGGGGCTGGGCAGGGGGCGGGCAGGGCTTAAGACGGGGCGCAGGCAGGATGCAGGCAGGGGTGCAGGCAGGGCTGGGCAGGGTGCGGGCTGGGGGCAGGCAGCGCAGACCGCCCGGAATGAAGCGAGCCGCCAAAGCGGGGTCCTCTCCCCCCGCAGCTTGGATCTCCTCCCGCTCCTTTTATTTTTTTTTTTTTGTCACTCTCAGTTTTCTTTTTTTTTTTCCTTCCCCCCCCCCCCCCCCCTTTTTTTTTATTTTTTTAAAGGGCCGGCTGTACCGCCAAAGAGGCTGCACATCCCGGCTCCCGCTTTGTGAGCCCGGAATAATGACACTTCTCTGCCAAAACGTGAATGAACGGGACTCATTCTGCTTTTTGGGGTTTTTTGTTTTGTTTTGTTTTGTTTTGTTGTGGCTTTTTTTTTTTTTTAATGTTTCTCGAAAGACAAAAACAAACCGCCCTCTTGCATGCGAGGGCACACGCGTCCCTTCCTCCTCGCAGCCGCAGAGGAGTGGGGCACAGACCTTCCTCCACCGGACCTTTTTTTTTTTTTTTTGGGGGGGGGGGGTGGATTTCAAATTAAACCCGCCATTATATCCCAAGACATTTAATCAGCTGTAATTATAACACATTCAAAATGAAGAATATGCCTTGACAGTATTTTTATTGTTATTGTTCATCGCATGATGTTAGACAGCTTCAGAGGCACAGGAAAGAGAAGTAAACGGGTTACAAATAGGGAATTATCCCTCGTTTAGCATTAAAATTCATTTAGATAAAATTGCCACAAACATTTAAATGGGGAGATTAGTTCCCCCTCACGCCTTATTGCACTCTCTCAATGGCTCCGTTAAGAACATTTTACACGTTGGAAATTCCGCCTTTTCGGGCCACTCGCTGTTTCCTAGCTACCCGCCTTTCACCGCGCCGGGGGAGGCCGCCGGGGGGGCCCGGGGGGGCGGGGGGGGGGGAGCCCGGCTGCGCCCCAGCCCCTCGCCCCGGCCCCGGGGGCTGCGCGCCCCGCCGGAGTGCGCGCGGCGCTGCGCGGCGCTGCGCGGGCGGCGGAGTTTGGGAGCGGGCGGGGGGGGCGGCTCGGCGCCCCGCTGTCCTGCCGCTGCCCGCCGCGGAGGAGCAGGAGCAGGAGCAGGAGCAGGAGGAGGAGGAGGAGGAGGAGGAGGAGGAGGAGGAGGAAAGCCGGCTTCGACTGCCATCTCTTGGGGGCTCGGGAGAGTGCCGCGGGGGCGGGGGGGTGGGGGGCTTGCGCGCATTGCGGGCATTGCGCGCCACCGGCCCGAAGTTTGCGCACCCCCCGGCGAGGCTTTATTCTCCACCCCCCCCGCCTTTTTTTTTTTTTTTTTTTGAGGACCCCCAATTTTCCCCTTCCCCCTTTTCGTTTCGTGCCCCCCTCTCCCCTGGGCGCGGCGTCCCGCGGAGCCGGGTGCGCGCAGTGCCGCGCAAGGCGGGCGCAACCCTTCACTCCCCCCCCCCCCTTCCCCCCCCGCAGGGACGGAGGGGGCCACAGCCCCGCCAGCGCGCTGTTTGCGCGCATCGCTGCGCGGCGTCCGCCCTGCGCCTGGGGTGCGCACCCGCACCCCACCAGCGTTGGTTTTCTTTTTTTTTTTTGGGGGGGGGGTAGCAAATCCCAGCCAAGCTCAGCGGGGAGAACTGACCCCCCCACGCCGGGCAGAGGGGCTCGCGTGGGGGGGTGCCTGCCCCCCCACCCCCGGCCCGTCCGTAGCACCCGCAGCCACAGGTACTTTTGGGCTCAGAAACGGCACCTTCTGGGACACGCGGGGAAGATTTCCGCCCCCGGCGCTGTTGCGCGGAAAGTCCGCGCTGCCGGGGCTCTCGCCCCGCGCGTCCTGAACCCGCGTGGAAAACTGCAGGGTGTTTGCCCCCTGCCCTGCCCTTGCTATGCCGCACGGGATGAGTTTATATATATATATATGTATGTGTGTGTGTGCGTAGATATATAGAGATGAAAGCAAAGCAGCGTTTTCCGCGGGCGGGGCGCGGCGGCGGTCACGCGTGGGGCGGTCACGCGTGGGGCGGGGCGCTCCGGCCGCCGCCTGGAGGTGGCTGCTCAGCTCCGGGCCGGGCTGTCGCTTTGTATGTGACAGCCAGCAAACCTTCCCCGTCCCTTTAATGCGTGTGGAAACAACCGCATGCCTGTGTGGCAGCTGCTTCTAAAGCCCCAACTAACTCTTTTGGAAGAGCAGGGGGAAAAGAGTGAAAGGCGAAAGAAAGACTGTTCATTTTTTTTCCTTTGGTGCCATTTTGGATGTCATCTGTTACCTTGGTGACTGTGCTCAGCCCCCAAAGCCCCTGGATTGTTAGGGGAAAAAAAAAAAAAAAAAAAAAAAAAGCATGCTATTTCTGCACCGTCATTTATCACTGTCACCGCATAATGATTCCCCTCGCAGCTCCTTATTGATGTTTGTAATTGCATTATCTCATAAAGGGAGGGGGTGGCGGGCCGGGATGATCAATGGAGCCGCGCCGTGCATGCCGGGGTCAGGGGCTGCGGGGGGCGGCGGGCCCCCCCCGGTGCACCCCCCGGTCCCCGCCTGGCAGACAACAAGTCCCGGGCACCGCCCGGAGCGCGGCCCCGGCAGCCGGCGTGCAGGGCGAGGGCACCTCCCGGGCGGGGCCGTCCTTCAGGGACACCCCAATTTGGGGAGGGGGGGGGGGGTGGAGGGAAAAGAATAAAGCCCCACCGAGGGAAAAATTAAATCATTTAGTGTGATTTGGGTGGGAAAAAATATTCGGTAGCACACACACACACCCCCCCCCCCCCCCGCCTCCATCCCGAAGCGTTTGGCCCGGTACCTGCCTGGAGGGCGGCGGTGCGGGGGGGCTGCGCTGGGGCTCCGCGGGGGCCCCTTCCCCGGCAGCATCCCCGCTGCCCCGCCGAGCTCGGCCGCGGAGGATGCGCGGGGCCCCGCGGCGCGGCGGGGCGGCCGCCCCGGGGAAAGGCCCGGCGGCGGGGAGCGGGGTGGGGGACGCGCTGGGAGCCCGGGGGGGGCAGGCCGGGGAGGGACCCCCTCGGCGGGGAGGAGGAGGGCGCAGAAACGCGGCTCGTTTCCCGCATTTAGTTGTTTTTGTGCCGTTTCTTTTCACCGCGGCGAAGCGGCGCCGAGCGCTCTATAGAGAGGGCAGCGCTGCTAACCCCCCCCCCCAAACCTGCGCAGCCAGCGGGGTCCCCCCCCCCTTCTCTCTCCCCCTACCCTATAAAGATTACCAACGAAGTAAAGATTAATTCCTTCCCCCCCGCTCCTCGCCGCACAAAATGAACTTCCATGTGCAGCGCCCAAAAGTTAAAAGAATTCTTTCCCGTCCACTTTCCCGGAGGATGAGCTAGTGCACCCCCAAACCCGGGACTTGGGGCACCCAAAGCCGAGCCTGTGCGAGCCAGGGCAGAAAGGTGCCGAGTTTGCCGCAGCCACCCCAGGCAGCCCCGGAGCCTCCCTCTAACGCGCAGCGCTACAGCGAGGGGGGAGAGCGCGTTCCCTCCAGCCCCTTCCCCGCACCGGCCAGCTTCCCCCCGGCTTTCCCCCTCCTCAACCTTCCCCTTGGAAATTTAGCAACCCTTTAGTTTGCGAGTGAAACACTCACAGCCTAAGTGATAGTGTTCTTTCCCCTATCTATCTATCTAATTATTATTTTTTTTTTAAATCTTTCTACATTTCCTCCAGGAATGAGGCTTGGCGCTACCGTTAGCTTTGTAAAGAAACGCCGGTTGTCTGCTTCCACATAAACATTCACGTTTCCAAACAAACTTTATAAGGATTTCAAAGGGAAGGTAAAGCAGTCGGCACTGCGAAGCAGTGGGGCGAAGACACTGCACTTGAAATTTCAAATGTGAACTAATCCAACTTAGCTATTTTTCCCCCCCCTTTTCTGGTCGGATAGTTTGCAATCTGGAGTTCCATACTTAAAAAAAAAATAATATTTAGTGCCATAGCCCACGGTTAAAATAGTGAAAAATTAGTCTCGTTTCAGAAATTATTTATTTATAGAACGAACATGATTAAAACATAAAAAACACACAAACTGCAGCTGCAACAAAAAAACCCCACCGTGATTTACGATTATTAAATCTTTGATTGCCATGTTAATGTTTCTTTTTCTACCTTTCATTTGCATTTTAATCTATCGAATCTTTACAATTTTGCTGCCTCCTACTCGAATGATTGATTACACATCTGAAAGAGAAAAAAAAATACTAAGCTTTCTAGGCGAGCTTCTATTTTTCCTCCCCCCCCTTCCCTTTGCTGGTTAGCTTTCTGAAACCTTCCTCAACAATGTTAATGCAAGCAGGACAAATTAATTATGCTCTTTTAAATGTCAAAGGTATAAATAAAAATGCCCCCCCCCCCGCCTTTTCCTCTCCTTTACCCCTCACCCCAAATGGGAATATTTTTCCAAGCCGCTTGTTTTAAAAGCAAGAAGGAATCGCCCTGGTAAAATACAATTAAAAGAAACATACGCGCAGCATCCTGACTGTAAATAAATATTATTGCCTGGACATTTACCTATGGAATAAGGGGGAAAAAAGGAACCAGTGAGTCGGAGGGAGGCAGGGAGCGGAGGGGAGGGCTCCCTGGCGCAGCGGCAGCGCTTCCCTTCGCTGCTGAGCCTCAGCTTTGGGGCGCTTTCTCCCCCCACCCAAAAAAAAAGAGGGGTGGTCGGGGGGGAAAGAGGGGAGCGGAGAAGCACCCCCGTGCGTTCCCGCTTCCCCCGCAGCCCACGGGCTAGGGGTGTAGATAGCCGGGGGGCGATGTATTAGCGGGGTGTGTGGGGGGGGTGATCCCCAAAAGAGGTTGGGTCCCACCTGCCGGGGATGCGCCCCACGGGGCCGTGGGTGCTCAGGCGGGGATGCCCGTGGGGGCTGCCCACGGGGAAGACCCAGCCGGGGGATACCCACGGGGGGACAGTGACCTGGGGGATGCCCAGAAGGGGACAACCACCCCGGGGATATCCCCGCGAGGGGATGCCCGCCGAGGGACACGCACCCCGGGGCTGCCCCCCCGGAGCACGGGGCTGGAGGCAGCCGGCGGGCAGGGCCGGCACCTGCGGGGGCCGAGGGGCAGTTTGGGGTGGGGGGGGATCAGCGGGGAAAGGGGAAAGGAGCGGGCAGGGCGGGGGGGCGGAGGCAGCGGCGCGGAGGCTCCGCACCTGCGGACGGGAGCGACCGTGCGGGCCGGCGGGCAGACAGGGAAGATTTAGAGGAGCGGAGATGGCAGATTGTTAAGAAAGTAATAGTAAGGTGTCCCATATACTACGGTTTTATTGTGGGGTAGTAACTACTAGATTTATTTATTGCCGAGGCTATATAATAAAGATAATGACCGCAAACTCAAGATAAATGCTTACGCCCATAGCTGGTCAATTCTTTTTTATTTAAGAGAGTGATCCGGAGAGGTGAAAGTCATCTCCTCCCGACCACAAATATCAGTCTTGGTTTCCACCAGGTTATAAACATGACATGCAAATAAAGGAGCCGCTGCCGGGCGCGGAGGGTTTGGGGTCGGCGTGTGCGGGGGTGGGGGGGGGGGGTGCCCCCTCCCTTTGCCTACCCCCTCGCCGGAGCGCCCGCAGGGGAGAGCACCGAGACGAAACACCGGGGGAAAAGAGCCGCCCCACGGCGCGGGGGGGGGGTGGGGTGGGGGAGGGCAATAAAAAACAAAGAACCCCCCCAAGCCCGTGGGGAAATGCTCCTTGCGAGGGGGAAGGCGCGGGGGAGCGGCCCCCGGGGGTGCCCCCGCACCCGCCCCCCTCGCCCCTGCCCGGGGCCGTGGGGTGCCAGCCCCACGCTAAGCACCTCTGCTCCGGGGCGCTTTGATCCCTGCACGGCCGGGAAAAAAACCCACCTGACAGTGAGCTGCGACGGCGGGGAGAGGGGAAAAGTAGGGAGAAAGGCGAGGAGCGCGGGGGGAGAAGAGGGAGAACAGAGTCGTACAATTTCGTGGTTTGCGCGCAGGGTAAAATGACAAGGTTGAAAAGCGCGAACAATCCTCCTCAATCTTTTACAGCATCAGCGCTGCTCTCAGCCCTAACCAGAATCCCTCTTCCCAGCCGACCGTGAGTTACGATTTCCCCACCCTCCAGCCGCTCTCCCCCGCAGGACGGGCACCCCCCGGGCACCCCCGGGCACCCCCCGGGCACCCCCCGGCTCCGCCAGGCGCGGCCGAGCGCGGCCCCCCCCGGCCCCGCCACCGGCGGCTGCGCCGGCCCCTGCGCGCCGCGCAGGCAGCGGGCAGCGCCGCGCCCTCTCCGCCCAGCACGACCACTCGCCTGTCGCACTTCAAAGGGTGATAACCTAATTGTTTCCAGAGTTTAAAAGTAATTAAGCTATATTAAAGGGACTTAAAGAAAACCGGGTTGCCGCGCGCTGGCTCCCCGCCTCCTTCAGAGGGTAAAGAGGAGCCCCGTTTCTCGAAGAACTGCATTAAAAATCGTGCATTTGTATAACGTATGCGAAAAACGTAAACAGATTTCGTTTTTGAAAGGGTATGGGTAAAGTGGTGGTAATTATGTATAATTAATGCTGAAGGGAAAATGAACACATAATAGGTTCCAAAGATTAAACCATCTGTAACTATCAGGGGAACTTTTAAAGTTTTTCTCCCCCCCCCTTTTTTTTTTCTTTTTAAATACATCTATTTCCTTTCGCTAAGGATTTTTAGATGTAAAAATTCAAGCTAATGTTTGCTTCTCTGAAGTATTCTCATTTGAGAAACAAATCCCTAAAAGGTTTCAGCAATTCTCAGTCTACAACTTTGAAGATCATCCAATATAAAAATAAATTGAATGGTAATTTTAACCATTATTAATGTTTGCGGCACTTAATTTAGTTAGGTGCTGGCTTTCCATTTTTGATTACACCATAAGGAAGTTATTTTACTAAGAAATGTTAAGATAAAGTATAGGCATTCCCACACATTCTTTATATTTTTTCTGGCACGTATTTATTAGAGTCTACTCAATCTATTTCAATGCCTAGGTAATGCATAATCACTGGAGCCAGTTTTTTTTTTTCCAGCAACATGTTTGCAAGGGTAGAACCAGACTGTGAAGATGTAGGTCCTGCTTATCTGTACGTGACATTCGGCTCAAGCGACTATACATTTAAATATATTTTTCCTACTACCTCGGATTGAGTTCACAGAAGTAAACCCAGTGCATTTAACATTTGCAAAGTTAGGAAGGGATTTAGCTTAGCAATGCTAATAGATGTTGAGATGTTGTGCGAGCTGTAACTTCTGTCGGAGACTGTGCCTTTTCGATAACGGTAATTCTTAGGGTGTGAAGGCAGAGTTGTTAAACCTCATGTGTCAACAGACCAGTCGCCTGAACAGTGGTTTGCAGGACTGATGTCTAGAAAAAGTAAATGCATTTATGTAGAAAGAACAATTACAGTTAGCAGGAACGGAAGCTTAAACTGCTTTGTTAACTTTTGCATCCACTTGAGAGGTAGAAATGAATCTGGTCTTCTCACTCCTAACTTCAGGTCTGGTTCTGCTGCGGTTCAGGCTGTTTGGGTTTGTGGGGTTTTGTTTTCTTCTCCAGGAGGGAAGGATGAGGAATTCACCAGCTGGCAGCTCAAGACGAGGTTTAGGTTGTCACTCCCACTCCCCAATTATTGTGTCTAGCTTGGAGAAGCAAATTTTTAAGCAACAGGACTGCCTTTTGAAATCCACCATACTGCAGAGGTTTATATACAGCTTAACCCCTTCAACTGAATTCCCAGACTCTAACGCAGAGGCCAAGCAGCTGAGTTTCAGCTTGGCATTGCTGGCAAGCCCAGGTGAAGATGCCGAACACCCTGGAGCAATAAAGGCGTTTGCTTTTCAGGGACTAATCTAGTCTAACTCCCGGAGTAGCTTTTGTGCCGCTTGCTCCTCAGCCTACCTGGAGGAGGACGAGCTGACGGCGGATCCCAGCCCAATGACTCACCCAATAACTTTTCTTGAACGACATCCATGTTGCACAGAGATCAAAGTGAGTGCTTGGGCAAACGTACATATGGGAAGGGGGTGGAGGAGAACAAGGCTCGGATGGGGATAGCAATCTCAGAAGCTTACTTTTGGGGGATGAAAGCGGTTGCAAGGCCCAACGTGAGTCAAGTACTCGTAGAAGCTATAATGCCTTTTAGAGCTACAAAAAATCAGTTTGCTACCGAAATGCTCAGCAATTTGCTGATATCTAACGAGGGCAGCGTGTGCAGGCAGGTGTGGTGATCCCTGGTGTTGGCCAGTATCTAGCCATGATGGATTTAGCCGGCTCCTACTTGGTTGCTGATAACTCACACAACACCACAAACACAAACTTCAGCCAGAGGCTTTTTCCCAAGCCTGGGAAACCCCCTCCAAAGCCTCCTATGTTAAAAAAAAAACCAAACTTTGCCCCCTTAGTGTCCTGGATGAAGATAAAGAACAAAACCCCCCACAGTTTGTCACCGTCTTTTACCAGAGTAAATTAACAGCATACTTCCCTTTTCAATGCCTTTTGATGTGCTAATCGTCACTCAGTGCAACGCAGCCACCTTATTCTTGCAGGGTACCTAATGTGTCCAAGCACAAGTTGAACTGAAAGTCAATGGGATTTCAGCTTCCAAGGGCACTTTTGGGTGATGCAGAGCCAGGGGTGGGCAATGCTGCCTCATGCGAGGGCAAACCGCCTTGGGGTGCCTTAGTTTCCCCTTTGATGGGGGACACTTGGTGGCTTTCTCTCTTTTCCTCTGATTTGTTGAGGTGGGTTGCTGCCCAGGGTTTGAATTGCCACCACCGGCTGCTGGGAGCATCAAGCCGGTGATGAAAATGCAGGCCCGGTTTCTCCTAAAATGCTGTTCTCACAGTCCCTGCGAGTAGGATTTCCACCCCCACCCCCCCCCCAGCCACTTCCCATGGGGCTTTTTTTTGGTGATGTGTGGCAATGAAGCTGGCCTGGTGGAGCTCCCACACACCCTTGGGTCCCAGCATGGGAGTGAGACTCAGCATTTATTTGCTGTGAGCCTTACCCAGACTACAGCAGAAATGGAAACCACCACCTAAACTCTATTTTCTGGCTGGATTTCTCTCCCCCCCCCCCCCCCCCCCCCCGCCCCTTATCTTAAAAGCCCAGAGTAGAATTAACAACAGGCCTTGTTAACGAAGGGATCAGCGATATCTTCCCTGATGGCATTAAACCCTCCTACCTGGCAAATTAGTCCTCCTGCTACCCTCCTTCTCCTTTTACAAAATGTTTTCTTTATTGGAACTTGTTACTTGCACTGATGCTCTTTGGCAGTAATTAGAGAGATGCTGAGGAGGCAGAGCCCAGGTTTGGACCCAGATTTAGCTTTCTGCTGAGTTTGAGGAGACGCCTGGCCACTGAATCAGAGCCAGGACTTGTATTTCAACAGGACGGCTCTGAAAGGCAGCGCTTGTTGTGGGATTTTTGCCAAAACGTGGCAACTCAGCTCTTCTCCTGAATTGGTGTCCCCACTCATACCAGGATGGGGTACGAGCCAAAGTTGAAAAGTAAGGGGTCGGCTCCATTTAGCATCTGTTCTTGCATTTCTGTTGAACCTGGCAGCCATGGCTTGAGAAGTGATTGACCTCTCCTTTGGTGCCACCATGCTCATCTAGTGGAGGGCACTGTCCCATGGCAGCTGGAGAATGTAAGGGATCTCTTCTCCTCAGCTGGCCAGTACCAAACCACTGGCTCAGGCAAAGCTCAGCTTTGGGATTGTGGACGGGGAGTGACCACAATGTGCAGTTCTGGCTTATGATAGGAGAACCCCCTTTTTCTATCATTGCCATATATCTTCTACTTGATGCCTGCCCAGGGACAGAGCTTAACCAAATTTGGTGCTTAACCAAATGTCTCTGCCAAACAGAGCCACATGGCTGGTGTAGGCATCCATCGGTACAGGAGCCACCAGGCGCTGAGCCTGCTGAGGCAGAGGGTGTTCAGCAAGAAGGATGTTATTTGCACCAGGAAAAAGCAGATAGTGATGGCTCATTTTGGAGCAGAGGAAGGTCCTTCCAGACCCATGGAGGTGGCAGCCTGGGGCTCTGCAACACGCTCTTTGCAGAGAGCCATTGTCTGAACCAGTTGCTGGATGTGGTGGGAACAGCCGAGATGGAGATCTTTGTCCTGGGGAGGAAGAAGGAGCCCTTTTAACCTCCCTGTTCCCAAGCCCAGCAGGGACTGCCGTGCTGTGGCTCCCCTCCCAGCTTCCTTCCCCCTGCCCTGGCCACAAGCCCTGGGGGCTGGGCTGGAAGGACATCTTATCTTGTTTATATAATGTGAGTGCTGGAGGGTCGGCTCTTTTCCTTGGCAAAAAGTTCTCATGCCCGGGGCACACCTCCTCTGCCAGAGACAGAGCAGTTACAGCTCAGCCTGGTCTCTTGGGGGCAGGGGGTGCGTGTGTGGAGAAAATTGGCACAGAATAAAACAGGGAGTTGCAAGTCTTGGACACTTGGCTGTAACCAGGAAGCATGGCTGTGCGTGCTGGGACAGCTTGGCAGCACCCTGCAGCTGGGGGTACTTGCCTTCCCTTGGGAGATGCACCCCGGGTTTTTCCCAGCGTGTGGGCTGGGAAACTCTTGCAATGAAGAAGCTGAGGACAGAGAGAGTGAGAAATGCCTATTTTTTTTTTATTATTATTTTTAGCAGGCTTTTCTCGGCATCCAAGCGAGGAGACATGTAGTCAGCCAAAGGACCTTCTATATTAGATCAGGGCGAGGTCCTTGGCCCTTGTCACCACCCAAGCAATGCATCCGTTCACCTCTGACCAAAGAGGACTAGACGCAACCCCATCAGTGCTAACGAACGTCTCCCTCAGAAAAGCCCTGGCCAGGCAGGCGAGACGGAGGAACGTGCCGTAAAACCACCTCCTCGGCAGCGCGGGCTGCAGCCCGGCGACGGACATGACCCCAATCTGCTTCAAATGGACTTTTTATGGCCTTACATCACTGCAGCCTGCCCCACCTGCCTCCTTTCTCTCAGCCACACTAGCCCCTAGGTAGGCAAATTGTGAAGCTGATAATCGATTATTTTTAGTGCATTTCTTGATTAAAAACACCGCAGTTTCTGCTTTATAAAGTCCCAACCGCTTGGCTAATGCACAGCAGAAATATAAAAATATATATATATATATATATATATTAGCCCATCTCTAACCATGGGAATTCTCATTATCCATCTAAATGTCTGCTCCATTCTGGAGGCCTCCAAAGCTTTTCAAGTCCATGTCACTAAACTGTGCTATCATCTGAGCAAGGGAAGTGAGAGCTTTCAGCACACAGACGCTTCGGACTTATTACTTGAGCGGTTCGTCATTCTTTGCCAGCCTTTAAGATTAAATGCCATTTAGTTCTTATAATTAGAAAAGCCCTTTAACAACAATAATAAAATATTAATAATAATAATAATAATAATAATAATAATAATAATAATAATAATAACAATAATACAACAATTCCTTGCTTTTTACTTCTTGAAACTATCTTTATGGACCAAGTTTTATGCAGGCAGTGAGAAAATGTTATTCTGTGTTAACAAGAAATATTTTCTTCCCTGCAAAACTGGGAATGTTGAAATACAGAGCAGCTGAGTGGAGCTTTCCAGGGGAGGGTTCTGACCTTGCTCTTCATACTCTCCAGGTGGAGAAGCCCTTGAATTATCTCCAAGTCCCAATTTCAGAAGCAATGAAAATGTAGCCTAAGTTTTTTCACTATGCATATCCGGGTTGAAATACCACTCTTCAAATTTTGGCTCAGGGAATTTCTCTTAGACCAGAGCATAGAGGAACTTGGTGAAAGATTTGCTTTCTGAAACAGGCTGACCCTACAAGTGTATGGGAGAGTGAACTGTGCAATTCAGAGTACAGAAATCCCTGATTTATTAAAACTCTCTAAGGCCTACAATCCTTACTAAAAGGGGACTCAATCAACTCTGTACTTTCTGGAGATAAAAATCAGGGGATTTGTATGTTGATTGCTATGCAGGGCCTATGGATGGCTGTTTATTGCTGTTCAGAGACAAATTCAGCACAAAATTTAGTTACCCCCTGAAATAAAGGGGTAACCCCAAATTACCCCCAATGCAGAGGAGAGCTGAACTTGGTGATAGATATGTGCAAGTAGGAATGACACATAGTTGCAGTAAGACATTAAGCATCCGTTACAAAAATTAATTTCTTATTACTTATCTTCCCTCTCTTTCTCATCCTTGCCTGCTCTCTTGGGCTCAGGTATGGAAGCCTCTCTACTGGGGGAGTAATGCAAAACCAGGAGATGCATAAGAAAAAACTTGTAACTAAAACTACTCACTCTCTTACAGTACACATAATCAAAGAAGGTTGGTATTAACTTTATGGTTAGATGAAAAAAGGCCTTTGAAGGAGTTGAATGGAGCTGTTTGTTTTCCCCTTTGGAGCCCTGTTCCTCCAAGGCATGCTGTCATGCTCACCAGACCTGAGTTTTATAGGTTGGACTGGAGCCTTTGACAAAACTGAATTTGCTTTAAATGACTGAAATTAGATACTTATAATCCAAAGTAACAGCCTAGGGGCTCTCTTGTGTATTATCCTTCACTCTCAGTCCTTTGCTTTGTAGTGTCAATGGAATAATTTGTTAAGAAAGTAGAAATATAAAGCAATAATTCTGAAACCGAGGAGCATGGACTAACCCTGTATTTTGCCGATACTTGTTATCTTCTTACCTAATATGACAGTGCCTTTCCCAGAGGTAGCCACTTCAGAGCACGGTTTTGTCAACTTTCTGCTTTTGAAATTATGATTCAAATATTATTTTGTTCTTCGAAGTATTTAAGTGACACCACTGCTTTTCTTTTCTCCCAGTGAGGCAAGACATCCATGCCATGGATGGGCTTTCAGGTTGGAGAACAGAAGAAAGATTTCTTCCTACTCATGGTGAGTGCTTGGATGCTGACTTTCCAACCAATTTTTCAATGAAACGGAGGTATCTAGATCTCCCCTCAGTGCTCGACAAGCTTTCCCGGCAACCTCATCACATGCTGCACTCTTCCACTCTTCCAAATCTCTGGGTCACATCTTTCAGCTGGTCTAAATTGTGGGAGTTTTATTGGCTTCACAGCCAGTTTATATTAGCTGAGGATCTGTCCCTTTGTATTTCTAGCTTGGCAAGGTGAATAGCCTCCAAATCATTCAACTTTTCCTTCTCTTGCTTGTAGCATTAATTTGTGCATGTGCATGTCTAGAGATGAGGAAGGGTTCATGGTTTTTTCCCTCTATACCTGCATGCGCGTATGCATGCGCACATACACACACGCGCGCACAAACTAAACTGAACATGAAATGTGTTGGATTGAATGGGTGCTGTAAAAATGGCAAGAAAAATCTTTAAACAGATGGAAAATATTGGGACTGGCTTTCCAACTGTGCTGTTCTCCTACTATTAATGGATCATTTACTTGGGCGGCAGTGTACACGCTGCGCCTGTTTCCCATCGATCGAAAGTAGAAAGTCCCACTAAGGTGCTCACTAAAACCACCAATGCTGTTCACATGGTTTAGCAGAAGCCCATGAAATTTATACTATGATGGGGTTTTGATGGATTTAGACTACTTAACAGCAATTCTCCGTCATCCTACACTTGAGCAATCCAGCCCTATTTATCACGTTTCCTGATGTGCCTCTTCAAGAAGCCCTACCTGCATTTCTCTCTGTATCTCTACACAAGCATTTAAGGAATTTCATGAGGATTATTATTAACAGATTACCTGAGAGTGACTTTCACATGAGGGCAATGAAATACGCTTACGTTGGTTTACATATAGGCTACGCTCCAGCCTGTAATCCGGGCTATGCACTTCACGCTGTTAAACAAGTGCTACAGGATGCAGAAACAAGGAACTGAACAGTTTGAAAGGGAAGTGCTGCCTTGAAATCTCTTCTTTAAGGTGTTGTTTGGCCTGCCGGTGTCTTGGCGTGTGATGGGGTTGCAGTTTTCCTATCAGTTATATAAGAATAATGACCTTCGGCACATGAGACTGCGCTTTAGGCATGTAAAGAAGTTGTAAATGATTTTTGAAGCGGTAGAGCTGAGCTGATCAGTTGCCTCTTTAATACCTACACTCTCTGCAGTAGGACTTGTAATCTACTTTTACAAAGGGAAAAATCAACATATTAATTTACTGCCATTGCTGCATAGTAGGATTTATGCGTGCCTTACTGTTAATTGGAGATTATCACATCAGGGCTCTCATATCACTAATAGAACAAACCCCCTAAATCATGAAACATTAATCATTGCCAATTGGAAGGCCTCTTTCTCTCCGTGCTTGCATTGTGGAGCTCTGTAAAATATAAAATCCCGGGGCTGTCCCTGAGAACAGGCTCAGGCACTGACGCTGAGGCGGGATGGGGGATGTGACTGGAGATGGACATTATCAACACGTTGGAGGGAGGAAGGTGGAAAAAAGTAATTCCTGGTGGGATCCGTCCTTTACCTTTTTCACTTGATATCCCCCATGAAAAAACATGCACTGGCTCTGCATCCCACCAGTTCTGGCACAGCGGCTGCCTTTCCTCCGGAGCAGCAGCTCGGCGCTTTCTGCCTCCCGGGGAGTGGAGGGAAGCCTTGCACATGGCTCTGCTCTCCCCCTCCTCATCCCATGCCTTCCTGCATGGCACATTGCAGCTCCATTTGCAGCCTCCTTGAAGGTGAGGAGGTACAGGCACATCCCAGCCCCAGCTGCAGAAATGGGGGGAACATCTCTTGCCCCCAATGGCACATGGCTGGGTTTCGCAGTGGTGGCTGGACATTGAGGGGCTGTACTCTTTCACTCTTCCTTTACCCCAAAAAGGGACTTTGTAGGCTGCTACGGGAATGCAAGTTTATTTACATGCCCTTCCTGAGCCTGCTCAAACAGCGACTAAGAAAATTTCTCCAAGTCCAGTTTTAAAACTTATATTTTTGTCAAAACACAGCTCCGTAGGCCAAATTTAGCACTGAAGAGGCATCATATGGGTCATATGGAAGGTTGGGAATAAAATTAATTAATGCATGGATTACAATGACCTATAAATGTCATTGTTTCATCTCAAAGATATATTGGTACTGTAATTTTTACTTAACTCTTTCAAAGGACCACATGTGAGCACCACTGAATGGATACGGAAATTATTTATACAGCATGTTAAGGGGACATTAAAGCATTTCATAGCATGTGGTAGGCCTCTCAGCGAGGCGAAAGACACAGATCAGCTATCCAGCTGTGGTGTGCTGCTTTGGCTGTGCCAAAGCCACCAGATGATGTAGCTTTCCTGCCTGCCTGCCTCTAAAATAAATGTGAGCTGCATTCCCCAGGAAGGGGCTGGATGCATAGTCCTGGGTGGGGGATCCCCATCTTTAAATCCACAGAGGGGACAAGGGCAGAGGTTTCATTTTTCAGCTTTTTTACTGCCTGTTTTGAGCCCTGGCAGTATTTTCTACCCCAGGGTTTGCCCCGTATCAGGTAGGCACCAGCCTTTGCGTGGCCACTTTGTACAGGAAATCCAGCATCCCCCAGAGATCAATGACTTGTGGCTGCTGCCAGCTTTAGTGATTGTAGTGGTTAGGAAACCCTTTGTAGCTGTGCATCCTCTGCAAAATAATAATAATAATAATAAAAAAAAAAATTAAAAAAAGAGCAAGCATCCATCCTATATGGGCTCCAGCTCCCCAAGGAGGTGGCCAGATCCTCCGCCCTCCCGCTGTGCTCTTCCAGCCTGGGGTGCCAGCCCCACTTCCCCAGCTTGTGCCTCAGCAGTGAGCACTGGCTGTAAATAGGTTATATATTTATACTATATGTATGCACACACACAAATTATATGTATATATGAAATAGAGATGCAAATTTTATTTTTTATATATATGCAAAATATATACATTACATATATGCAATATATATAAAAAAGTAATCCGTATACACATGAAAAGAAGGCTAATGTGGGCTGGAGCCCTGCCGGGATGTAGGTGCATATGCACCTCCTGTTACAGAAAATAATGACCATGAACTATGGCAGCAACCCGGAGAAGCCTTCTGGTGACATCATAAACTAGCTGAGCTTTGCCCTCTGGGTTTATGATGATGTCATCAGAACGCCTTGATAGAGGGTATCTTTAACCTCGCAATTCACATTTGACCATCATTTATTTGATAATCTATATGCCGGGTGACACAGCTAACCAGTTTGTAGGCTGAATCCAGAGCAGTGCGTGCAGTCCAGCACCACCTTCCCCTCCACAAAGCCTTGGTAGGGGCTGGGGAGCAGAGCCTGTATTTTTGGTACAAACCTGAGTGCGAGTTTGATTAACGGTTTGGGCTGACAGCTGCACATGTGTCTAAATGGCTCGGGAGATGTTTTTTGGAGGGAAAGCAGAGTGATTTTTGATGATATAGAGATATTGATGGCCTGAGTGGTGCACACAGGATGGACAGAGGTGCTTGCGGTCCAGTTTCAGTCCTGGCCCTAAAACTCAGTGAGGTCTTATAACCGGTCTTAAAACCTAAAAGCCTCTTAAAACCTTAAAACTGCCATTTCAGGTGCCTAAAAAATACCCCCATGAATACAACAGTAAGGCTATAGAGCCCAGAGTGGCTTTGGAAAACTTGGCTGTGGCTCCGTGGGACCCTGGGACGCCATTCACATTGGCCTTTTGGAAAATCATATGCAATGCATATTCCAGCCAGCCTGCGCTGATGTTAAACTGCATGGTCAGCATATAGATGATCACGACCACGGTTAGCGGAAAAAAACTTGCATAACAGTTACCAGAACGGCCACAAAGTGAGGTTGGGTAACATGTTTAGTAGGATAAAAAAAAAAAAAAAAGACAGCAGGACAGTTTATATTCAATTTTAACTGTATTTGACATTGTGATTTTCTTCTTTTGGATTTACCTGCTGGACAAGATTGTAATGCAACAACATTGCTGCCGTGAGTACCCTTTGGCTGGCACCTTTGCTTTTAAAACAATGCGGTCAGATTGATTTTTGTTGAAGACTGCAAAAATTATAAACAAGGCAGGGACATGTGCAAAGTGATCTGACTCTCCTGATAGCAGCAATAAACCAAAACTTGGAGTTGGCACAGGGATTTCAAAACAAAGCAAGTTTTGGGTCACCTATATATTTGCATAGCAAAAAAAAAAAAAAGAAAAATAAAAAAAATTAAAATTTAAAAAGTAAGAATAAAAAAGAAAATACTGTACAGGTATCTGGGAACCACAGGTTCCTCTCTCAAATTCCTGTGTATTAGTAGGATATAAAAAGGTATTGGTTTCCGAAGTAACCATAACAACATGTTTTCATGAGTTCCCGTTGAGAAGCCAAAAACCTCTGTGAGCAATAAATCAACCAGTTTATATCTCTGAACTTAAATCTTTTATTGGTTACTGATTAACTTAACTGTGCTGCCTGACAAATCTTCATAATAAATAAGCTAACCAGCAAGCCCTTAAAAAAATCCAGCTAACTTTGTTTAAAGGACTATCACTGAAACATGCTCTACATTACAATGAATTTGGCAGTCAGCATGTGGCCATGTGTACATTTCAACATGGATCGAAACCCCAGAAATCACAAAACCTGGAGTTATAAAAAAAGATCCCTCTGCCACTACTTTAAGTAAATATATGTGTTGATATTTATCAGCAGTGTTGCTATAGGCAAAATAATTAGTAACTACTAATTAGTGTAGTCCTTCTGAAGGAATATAGTGGGAAAATGTCTATGGACTGTCGGTGCTTGGGTTGTCTGTGCTGAAGATGATGGGATAACAGCAGAAAGTTATACAGGTAAATTGTAGGATTTTTAGATATTTGCTCTGTGTGCATCCTGTAAATGTATATAGCCTTCCTGAGGTCAGGATGTTGCTGGCTACATTTTGGGAGGCTTTTCTTTTTTTTCCTGTTTTTTTGTGGAAGGCTTATGTGAGCTGTTGGCTTCCACAGTAAGTCTACATTTAAATTAATTAAACTGTTGACAGCTAAATTGTACTAAGTAGCTTCGATATAAAAGATGATTCCCAGATTTTTTTTCCATGCAACTTAAAAAAAAGAAAAAAAAAAGAAGAAAGAATCTGAGGAACTTCGTTCTAAACATCTGTCTGGGCAGATGTCAAAATGCAGAGTGTTACTGCATTATACTGTGTGAGTATATGACACCATGTTATTACTCTTGGCTTAAATATTCACAATGGATTTTATGATCTATTTAAAAGAAACCTTTGATGAGAGTGTAAACTCTTATCTTTTGTCATACAATAAGCACCTTTGTGGAACTAATTCTAGAGTAAATATTGAAAAATAACACAATGTTTTCTACATCTTATTCACAGTGCATGAATATTTATACAGAGGGAATTACAGATATGTGACAGTGGAAAAGATTTGGCAGATTTTCTTTGAAAATGAATTTTGGTGAATAAACTCCTTTTGAAGTATGATTGTATTGTTCTGAATTGCTCTGGATAAAATCATAGGATTTGAGCTGTACATTAGCCAGCTGATTATAATCTAGTGCAATAATCTGCATTTCTTCAAGAAATGAGAGAGAGACAGTGTCAAGGACATTACAAATCCAATAGTAATTTAGGGAACTGAGCTAGAATGAGGCAATGCTTATAACGCTAATATTCCAGAAACATGTTGTTTAATTTTTGTTTCCAGATTGCATATATTAACCCATTTTATTAACCTGTCTATAGCCTTGATTCAATAAACCATTCCTATTCAGCAGAGCTCTAAAGCATATGTTTGCCTTTAAACACATGCTTAAATCCCATTGACTTTTTAATGCTTAAAGTTAAGCATGTGCTTAGATGTTTTTCCTTGACTCTGCAAAATAAAATTAAAAAAAATAATAGTATCCTGGGAAAAACAAGCAATAAAGGATGAAATTTTAAAAAGCTTAAAATAAGAAAACCACCCCCCAAACTGTTCATTTTCCCCCTGTACTCTCAAGAACCTGCAAACTATTTTTAGCTAAATACCTGAAACAAACAGAAACGATTTTCATGCCTTATTTTGGAGTGTACTTGGACCTGAAATCATTGAGACTCTCTGCTAAAGAGACGAACAATAGTGGGAATATCTCGCTGTTTGCTTAATGAGCAATGAATGGAAGTGTGAAAGTGAAAAGACAGATTCGGGGTTCGAGACTGACAAGGTGAGACTGCTTCTTTATCACACCTTCCTTTTTTTAAACCCAAGCATCATTTTCAAAGCAGTAAAAAAAAAAAATAATAAAATAAAATCTGTGGCTGGGAATTGCTCCATAGCTCGCGGCCAACTGATTTGCGTTTACTCCCATTGCTTGCTTCATGGGAAATGTCAACTTGCTACAGAAAGTTTTAATTGGTTTATGAGTGATATATTCAAGCTGCTTATTTCCTAAAACATCTGTTTTTATTTTAGTTCCCCAATGTCAAATGGTTGGTGATATCCCAAGGTAGCACGCTGTTTCCAAGTCATATTTCCTGGGGTATCTATCAATAAAAAGCCCCTTAAATTGAGCATAATGAAATTAGTACAAGGTAGTCAAGAAGTCTCCAGAATCAAGATATCAAAATGTCCCTATTCCCATTATTTTTTTCCATATTGCTTGTGATTGACTGCTTTTGGGGCTTGGAGGAAGAAAGCCATGAGAGTTATGGCTTATTTCATCTTTTTTCCCCCCTACCTCTCCGATGGCCTTGAGCAAGTCTAATTTGTATTGTTATAGAAATTGGAATTAAGCCAGGGGAAGCACAAGCCTTGTGCTGCACCCGATGGCAAAATCCAGTCATTTTTCTACTTGGTGGACAGGGAGACAAACAATTTGTTTGAAGATCTGTCCGCTCCATGTGACAACAGGAGTCCTAATGTAAACAGGCAATTGTGAGAGCTAAAAATGAGCAAAACATTCATAAGAGGTTTTCATCTGCATGCACACACACACACACAATCCTCAGTTTCCCACCATCCCATGGCTTGGGCCACAAAGGGAAAAAAGTTTTTTTTAAAGTAGTTATCGCTCCCAATACCTGGATATATGCAGGGGTCTTCTATTTAGATCACAAAACAGAATAGGTTTGCAATATTTATCTACTAGGTGGCCCAAAACCCAATTGGCTCTGTTTTCATCCATCATTTATTGTGAATTTTGTTTTTAAGCTTCTGGGGAAAGGAACACTTGAGAAGTGTTTTCCTGAGTTAAAGAAAGCCATTCTGAAGCAGAGACAGCCCAACTGAAATCAGCCAAAACAAAACCCACCTCAAGATTAAATCAAATAAGTGTTACTTATCAAAATAAGCCTAAAAGCAGAAGACAGGGGAGGGGAAAAAAAAAGTTTGCAGATTAACTTTCTTACCAAACTCATTTGCGCCCAAATGAAATGAAGTTATAAGGATAAAATTCTCAGCAGATTTGCACAGCACAGTAATAGCCTTTATGCTTGGAAATTTATGGGCCATGGACAGTTTATAAGAAACGATGTAGTTCATCAGAGAAGCAGACTGATGGAGCACATGGGAGCATTCTGCGCAGGAAGTTGGGTTTTGGAATAATACTTACTTTGATAGAGTTGTTTTGTTAGCTAAGTAAAACAGTAGGGAAGCCAATGGCCACTTAGGCTTCAAACATAAATATATATTTATAAGTCACCCAGCTGCTTAATTGAGATCTCTAGTGTTTTCCCCAAGTATATCTTATCCAAAAAAACAGTAACGCAGAAAATAACAGCAGCAGCAAAGACCTGCTGTATGCTGAGGTTCATTTAATAAGTCAGTAGTAGTTAGGGGGAAAATGGAGCATTATTTTAGGGGCAGATTCGTTGAGGTTCCTGGAGGCTCTTCAGCCTCAGTAGCGGCTCAGATTGGGCTCAAATTGCTCTCTAGCAATTGCCTCCCCAAGAAGCAGCAGGACAGATGCCCTTGCCATCTTCTGACATCTCTTGGTGCCTTTTCCTGTAGAAGAAGAGTCCAGCATAACGTGTCTGAGTAGTGTTACCCAGTACTTGCAATCCAGTTCAGAAAGATAAACGCTGGGGTTCTTGCCAGATGCTAGCTGTGTTGGCCGTGGAGGGGGAGGGAAGTACATGGGGCTTCAAAATGTTCTCCAAGGGAAGTTACACAGGGGATGGTTCATTAAATATGAGCAAAGAACTGGAAAATAAGATTTCACACTCCTAGGCTCCAACAGCCTGGGTAAATTTGGGATCCCTGGAAAATCTTGAAATTTGGCAAGTTCTGGGGAGCTTCAGGAAATACTCTGGAGGATTTTGTGAGGGTGTTTTATTCTTGGTGCACACCTCCAAGGTGAGGTAGAGGGTAGGACCTCCTACTCTGAGCATCTCGGGGTGCTGGCCAGCTCTCAAAAGCCATGTCTGGCTTTACTTGTGGGGTCTGAGGTGGGTGGATGTTGGGGTCTCGGGCTTGGGTTCAGCAGCCCCACAAAACTGAGAGCAATGGTTTTAATCCATGTCTCCTGCTTTCCAGGTGAATATCCTACTTGGAGGCTGCTGAATATTTAGAGATGTGTCTCTTGGTCTTTTCTGATGCAATTGTGTCTCCCTGTACAGGCAGCTTAATATCAGTTGCAACAGAGACTCGAAACCAATTCTTTGACATCTCCTAGATTTGAGCTTGAGGCTTGACCTGAGCTAGACTTGAGGGTTGAGTTTTCTCTCCCTCCCTCCCTCTCTCTCATCAGGAGATAGGGCTTAACTGGCTTTGGTGTGAATCCTAGTTCTTATGCATTTATCCCTTCCCCTAACAGGGGTACCCACATCTTCTGATAAAATCTAATTTTAGGAGCATGACTCTGTTCAACCAGGGCTTTGAGCACAGGCTAAGATTTAAATAATTTACAATAATTTACTTAAATGGGACCTCAGAAGCATTAGAGGACCTCAGTAGCAAAAATGGACAGATTTGTGAAGAAACACGATGGCTGAGTACTGCTAAGGACTGCTTGCTAAGCACTGAAATATCACAGACATGTCCAACCTGGCCAACTTCTCAGGGATCAGGGTCTGCTCCTGCAGCTGGTGGTCCTGGGACCATCCTGCATGTTCACCGCAATGCCCAATGGCTGGAAAGATGCTCTCAGCCGATTGTCTTTAATTTTCCCTTTCCCCCGCCAGCTCTCAAGTATATTTGTGTTCAAACCAGGGTTTGCTCCTTATCGTGTTTGCAGCCCATTTCCTCCTCCTGTTTTATAGGCAGTGAAGTCTAAATGGTAAATTAGTGACATCTTCATTATTATGAGTGCAGTGCCATCCTAATGCTATTCCCCATAGGAGCGAGCAGAAGGAGAAGCTAGGATGGAAGCGATAACAATTGTATTCCAGTATAAATATCTGAAACGATAGCCAAAAACTGCTGTGCTGCTCTCTGACTTTTCATGTAGCTTTGTTTTGCCAGCTGAAAACATCTTGGAGAACATTCGCTTGCTTCAAAACTGTCCTCTTTCTCGAGGTGCATCTGAGTTTATCCATAGCTGCCGAGCCACAGGGCTGGAAATAGAAACGGGTATTTTGGAGAGCTCAGCTCGCTGAGGGGGTATACTCGGGGGGAGTGGCTCTCCAGATTTATAAAGAGCTCTTCCATCACTCTTCACACCTTCCTTGGGAAAGATGCTGTCAGTAAAAATGCCCCAGAGCTTACCAGAGAGTAGGAGCCAGACACTGTGGTGATTTGCTGCTCTTCCTTTCTTGTGTGAAGCAGGGGAAAGCTTTCAGCATTGGGTTGTTTATTTTGTTTGGTGGTACTTGCCCACAAAGTGGCGGGCGGGTGGATCTTAAATAATATCACAGTTCAGGCAGCTCAAAAGTGTTGAAGAGAGCTGCGTGAAATCAGTTTGTAGCATTTTAAAATGTGGTTTTGGTAAAGCCAAACTGGCAGGTTCATTTCCCATCCCACAGAGGTTGCCTTTCAGGCCCTTGTTTGCCTGAAACCTGAACTCTCCGTGGACATCAGACAAACCTTGTCATTTCTGGAGTGAAACTGGGGGACTCGACAGTTGTCCTCTTGCTTCGCCCCCATTCCTGACTCCCATGGGCACACTGGGGTAGCTCCTGAAATGTGTGCTGAAGCCTGCCTCTGCACTTGTGCTAGAAAGGGATGTCCGTGCCATGCTTAACCCTATCGGCAACCTAGTCATTCCAGTGAGGAACTGGCGTTTTAGCTCTGTTGCTTCTTGAGGTACCATCAGCTGCAAAAAATCCTGTGCCTGAATTCAGGGGAGTTTGCCCTTTGCAAAATTTGGGTTTCAGTTTGCTCTGGGAGAGATGACACACACCCTCTAAGTTGTCCATCTGAAGGAGTGAGCAAATAAATTAAGCACTTCTGGTCCCAAATGGCTTGCTAAGTTGGATGGGTATTGTCAACTGGGAATAGGGTGGCATTGCTGAAGCGTGTCCCAGGGACCAGCACTGCTGTCTCCGCACTCGTAGCACATACATCCATGCAGAGCTGACCCTTGGACATGGTGAACACAGACACCCACACCTGTGTCCCTGTGTCTCAGCACCGTGTCACTGAGCAAAGCTGCCTCCTGCCTAATTTTATAAATTTGCCCTTTTGTAGTTCCTTGTTCACTTATGATTTGCTATGGTTTTAACTAAATGCAAGTTTACTTTTTAAAGTCAGGGTGGAAGAATGTGCTTTACTCACTTTTTGCTCACTTAGAATTTTAATGGGAGTTTCTTTTTTTTTCTTGGATTTAGAGGTCTTATTTTAATTAAGACTTTAATACTGTGCAACTTGAACAAAGCTTTCGTCTGTATCCAGAAGAGCCACAGACTTATAAAACCAACAAATAAGGTAGAAAGAAAACAAATGGTCATTTATAAGGAGGAAGACTTTGTGCCTAAAATGCATCACAGTGCCGGATTTTGGATGGCTCTGTCTGAGTACAGTTCTGACATGCCAATCACTCAAAACCAGGAAGCAAAATACCTATATTTAACCAAACCGGATGGTATCACTACTGGTTGGTAGTGATATCATTTACACTTTTGCTTTCCTGACCTGGGTTCTCATTTTTGGGGGTGCTGCTTGTTGCTAGGTGGGAGTTGCAAAGATGCTGGGGGTGCTCTGTCCCTCTGCAGCCCAGCTCCTGCGGTCAGCCCTCACCCCAAATTTCCCAAATCTTGCTCTTATTCCCCAGGAATCAGTGACATGACAGAGGGTCTGGCGGTGGGACAGCTGGCACAGCTCAAAGGTGCTGGAGCTGTTGCAGCGAGTATCTGACCTAAGGACGTGTTGCCTGGCTCTCTCTGCCGCTCTTGTGGCCTCCTGCTCTCATTTCTCCTCATGTGGCATGTCCTCTTCAGCGTATTCATCCTGCCTTTGGTGTGTCATGGCAACTATGTCAGATGTTTTATTAGTACTTTTTTTCTTTTACCCTGCAACTGAACCCGGTCTCCTGGGAAATATGGGCTGAGCCCAAAAGACATTAACATGCCTGCCAAAATGTCATTTTTTGAACCTATGGAGGAAAGGCGAAAAGAAGGATCATCCCGTCCTAGGTACGGCCACGTTTTGTGACTTTCGTCATGTTTATAAGGTGGATATTTCTCAAATGATAGGAGCTACTGCAGAAGCAGCATTGCAGAACTTGTGGCAAGTGGTGCTGGAGGAGACCTTGGGAGGTCACCAGGTCCAGTTCTTCACCTACACAGAAGTAGTCATTCTTGGACTAGACAAAAAAACCCCAGAGGACTGAAGGCTGGTTTGCATGGTCCTGTTTGGACTCCATCCCTCTAAATTCAGTCAGACCCAAACATTGAAAAAAAAAGCAGAATTTTTAATGAATGGTGTGCTCTTCCCACAGTGTATTGATCCATTGTATTATCATCACCAAGCCCAGTAAAAGAAAAAATATCTAACTCTCTTTTTTCATGGTTTTTCTCAGTTTCACAGCTTGACACTGCTGCCACGATACCACCCAATGTCCACTACTGCTTCAGCATTCAAGAAGACCATGTTTGTTCTCTGAGTGGTTTTAAGCTATCCTGGCTGAAGCTATCCTGGCTGATTTTCCTATGGACTTACTGGTTTCTGTAGAAGCTACTCAGCACATACCAATGACCTCCCATCACTGAGCACCCATTCACTGGAAGTAGCCAGAGCTTTGCAGAGGATGGGAGGACCTTTTTTTTCACTTTTGGTCTTTCAGATGTGGTAACCTTAGGGGAAGCCCAGAGCTTGCTTATACCTCAGATCCCACAGTGGCCTTCCAGGCATCCCCGCTGGAGGTGTGGGATATGGCAAACAGGAGTGCAGAAATGTCAGATGAGTTAATAAATATGTAGCAGGCAACTACTAATCCCGATGAATTTGCCAGTAGGCGCTCCTGGCCCATCAGGCATGGGAAATTGCTGCCCTCAGGGTGGTATCAGGCAAGTTTTGCTCCTCTGCCAGGAGAGCTTGTTAAATGCCAGGTCAGCACTGACTCAGGTTTTCAGCAAGTGGGAGAACAGCAGGAACCAAAGTTCCTGGAGGCGGTTGTGGTTGACTGCTCCAGCAATGGCGTCACATGCTGGCGAGGGGTGGGGAGGAAAACACGTTTTCCAGAGAATCTAATTGCACTGAGTGGTGGCTGGAGGGGTCCTGCAGTGCATTTCACTAGAGTTTACATAGAGTTCTGGATCCTCTACCACTTAGAATGGAAAAAAGAAAGCCAATCTGTTTGATCAGGCCTCTCCCACTCGGTATGTGTATTGGATTCTACATTAAAGCTTTTAACAGTTACGTACACATCTGAGCTGGAGCTATTGTTAGTCCATGTGATGGATTAAGATCAAGAATGTTAATGTTATCCAAAGGAACGCTTTTTAATGTATATTGCGATTGTATAAACAGGGTCACCCGAGCTAAATGGGATGTCAATGACCTATGAAGATCATAAAGTAAACAAAAGATCTTAAAATAAGCATGTAACCTGAACACGTTGGGGATTGTTGTATATCAAAGGCATTTGCTTATATAAAGTAAGGGAAAATTACTTACGGGTAATGTTGTTTGCCACAAGTCTACCTCTTCCCTGCTCTACAAAGGAAACCTACCCAGAGGGACTGGGGTATGTCTCCATCTACCAGGAAGCACCGAGCCCACGGGCCCCAACCAAGCAGAGCCTAGCTTTTGTACGCACATAATAAACATATGGTTAAATCCCAGGGAGCAGTAATAAGGCATCATTCCTGGTGAACAGCAAGGCTCCTCCTGCCCTCATTGAAGAGGGAAGGAGGACGACCCCACCAAACACTGCTGCCAGGCAGGTTTTGGAGTCCCAGTGACGCAGGGACACCACAGCAGGTCCATGGGGCCAGGCAGCTGAGTGGGAATTAACGTGCACCAGATCATCAAAAACACTGGGAAGATACTGGGAGCTTTTTTTTCTTCCTTTAAGTACATTAGCATTTCCCTCCTTGCTTCCACACCATTGGGACTGAAGAGTCAGGGCTTTTTTGGCTTGATTTTGCTTTCTTGGTAGCCCCTAAATTATTGCTATGGGAGGGTGAGCCCTTTGTGCAAGATGCCCTAACACACAGGGGCTTAAGGGGTTTCTTGTGAGATAGCAGGGTTAAAATCAGGGATTTTCCTGAAAGAAGGAGATCCTAGGGTCTTCCTATCCTGTCCTCGCTGCAGGTGGTCATTCTGTCAAAGTGCAAAGCCTTTCATTTGTATTCGCTGAATTTCATCATATTTTTTAAAGTAATTTCTCCAGTTTTGAGTTCTAAACCTGTCCTTGTAGTGCCTCCCAGCCTGGTCCCCTCTGCAAATTTAATAAACATACTCTATCCCATTAGCTGGAGCCCTCGTGAAAATAGTGGCCAGGGCAAGGACTGATGCTGGAAAACACTTTTGCCATTGTGACCGGGAATTGTAGAGAACGTCTTCCTGGGAATGTCTTTAAGAAACCATTTTACACTTAGCCCAAAATAGTTCTATCAAGACCATGTCTTCCTGATTTGTTTGTGAGAATGTCATAAGAAACAGTTTACTGAAGTCGTGGTATGTGATACTTATTGCTCCTTCTGCACAGGCTGTTATGCTATCGTAGGAGGAAATTCTGTTAGTCTGGTAGTATTTGTTCTTGGAAAAAGTCTGTATTGGCTAGTCCACATTTCCTTGTTACCTTCTAGGTTGTTTTCAGATTATTTACTTGTTCCAGATTTTTTTTTTCTGGCAGGTTAAATTACTGAACTAGAATACCCCAGCTCTTTAAAAAATAAAAGAAAACAAACAAACAAAAGACTGAGGAACAAACCCCCAAAAGACCTTCACCTGTCCTCCACAAGGTCTCAGATTAACCTTTGAGAGATGGCGACAGCTAGCTCCTTAATTACCATCAGGTGATGTCCATCAAGCCCAGCTGAGCTGGAAAGCATCTAGTTTATTTAAGCCCTCTGTGAGCTTGTTCTACTGTGACTAGGCTGGGAGTTTATCTATGCTTCTGGAATTATTTGTATGGCGTCCTGAGTTATGGCTGATCTCAACAAGGACTGATGCAAAGCAGAGGTGAGAGTAAAGCAAACTGGAGAAAACAGGGGATTAATCAGTGATTTTTTTCCTTCCCAGGTGGTACTATTTTGCTGTCTCTGCAGAAATCCTGCTGGACAGGAGAGCTCCAAGTAAGAAGGTGAGGGTACGACTTTATTTCATCCTTTAACCTCTGTCACTCTCTGCCTGAGGCTATGATCTTAGATCTCTAAATGTCATGCTGGATAGCAGTGTAGGTGAAATGACACCTGGTGCCTGTGGTAGGGTAGGTCTAAGTGCTCCTCCCTGAATAGATGGGCCCTGGGACTGAGGGAGATGACTGCTCCCAGTTGCTGGCAATAAATGATCCCTTTGCCTGCAGCCCTGACCCTGATCCTTACCATATGTATCCCATCTTGCAGTCCTGCCAGGGCTAAGCTTGCAAATGCAACCCTAAGACAGCGCAATGCTGCCACTAAGGAGTAAGGGACTGTGGAGCTTCTGTTCCCTGTGGCTTGTTGCTTTTTTTCACATCTAGTAGACTGTTTCTATGGTCTTTCATCAGGGGTAGGAATTCAGGGTCTTTGTGCCCTAAGCGGCTCAGGGAGGCTAATATCCAAGAGCTATTCCCACCACCTCTGGGGTTTTGCTGCCCCCTCAGCTGCCCCAAACTAATTCCTGTGTGGCCTCTGCCTCACATGTCCCATGACTGCCCTTCCAATTGCTCTCCCTTTCCCAGGGGTAGGAAAGCATGTCCAAGGCAGAGGAGGCCTGAGAACCAGGTTCTCCCCTATGTTGTGAGCACAGACCTTCTTCTAGCTCTTGCAAGAGAGATACTGATGTTTAAAGGGGTTGCTTTGGTTGTCAGCTGCCCAGCAGCATCCCTCATTGTTCCCATGTTACCTCTGGGGGTTTCTTTGTTTTGGTGTAATTTGGTTTTTTGTTTGTTTTGGAGAAAGTTGGTTTCCATTTACCTTTGGGAATTTTCTGTTAAGTTAATGTGAGCTGGAATACCAGTGTTTCAGAAAGATGGCATAGAGAAATATGGGCTTATCCCTTGGCTACTGGAAAAAAGAAAAAGTTCACATTGCTAGCCCTTTGCTTCTATGTTTCCCATTAGGTGGGGGCATATAGTTTTGATTTCTTCCTGAGATATATGTATCAATGCACCACAAAGGAATGTAAATCACCCGTATACAAAATGGTCCTTGCTACTTCAGCAAGCTCTTCATAGCATGCAAAAATTCAGCTGTTCTCCATTACAGATATTACGATAGTAATCAGCAATTTAAAACTCTTTCAATAATTGTTAGCCCAAAAGGTTTTGTTTATTTGTTTACTGGCATTGAATGATGGTTATTATCAGCTTTGAATGACATTCAGCATTCATTTTGCAGCTCTGTCTGTTTTCAAATATTTGGGGATGTCCTTGTTAGGATGTTTTCAATGCAATTTCACTCACAGTAATTCCAAAGCACGCGCGCTGTATGTGATCAATTAATTACTGCTTGTAATCAAAATTTTTCTTAACATGCAGAAACACAGGCAGCAAATATGCCTTCGAATGTCTTTGTTTTGTCAGGAAAAGACCTCCCAATGTGCTTTAAAATATGTAAATAGGTTTGTGCTCTACAATGAAGCATTGCTGTGTGGTTTACCCAAAGAAAGACTCCTCTGTGGAAGGGCCATAGTGAAGAGCATTTTGCATAACTTAATAGTGGGGCTGGTGCCTGTGTGCTGTGGCTTTGGCCCTCCTGACTTCAAGGATTCTGACAGTGGATGTGATAGCTACTGTCTTGAGTTTTCTGGTGGGTACTTGGGGCTGGAAACACAGCAGGTGCTCAGGAGGAATTACAGGGTTACTAAAGGAGAAGATCAAAGAAAGCTCTCAGCTGACTGAGTTGCTTCCCTGGCTGGTAGAAATTAAACACCTTTTTCAAACTGGTCCCAGTGACTTTGGAACAATGTTCACATGTCAGTGGAAGTTAGGCATCAAACCTCTTCAGGTGTTTTTGTCCATCCCAGGTGGTTTCTAGGTGCTACTTCTGCTGTTTTGCATGATGTCTACACAGTCATTTCTCTTGAGAAAGTAACCACTGAACTGGAATAAACCAGCTTAAAGCGGGAAGTGAGTTTTTGGGTTAAGGTGAAGAGCTGTTTGGGAGGGATTAGATTATCCCCTATCTGCCCATCATAGGGCTTTTCCTGTTTGGTTTTCTGCATCATCTTCCAAAACATCTGGTGCTGGCCTTTGTCGAGATAGCATGATCTGCAGGTTTGATCCTGTGTGGTCTTGTCTGTTGGGAAGAAAGGGCATTTGGATAAGTTAAGTAGCTGGGAGTCACAGAAAGGGCTGGTCTTGAAGGGAGTTTTCAGCTGAAGATGGATGAGCTCCCCTGCTTTGTGGACCCGTTCCCCCCGTTACCCGATTTCTTTATGACATGCTGGCAGTCGCCTTTGCTGGGCTCTCGCTGCGAGACAGTCAGCACCACACTCACAGCACTGCAGGAAAAATAAACCCATTCAGACCAAGCAAAGCACTTGGAAAAACACACAGATGTCTTTTTTTTTTTGGTAGTGGATTTTTTTGGTGGGTCCTGAGTCGTGCTTCCTCTTAAAGCTTTGCATACAAAGACCTTTTTGTGAAGGTTGTCAGCCTTTGCACTAGATTTGGCAATTTTCTTCTGACGCCACTATCGTAGAGGAGGAGAGAGGAAGGGGCTGATGACAGGAGCTCATTAGTTAAAATTAGTTACTGTTTTAATTTTGGTCACTGTCTTGAAACTGTAGCAATAGCAAAATCCTTGGTCTTTTCTTCTCCATCTGATTAGAACAAGAGGTCAGGTTCTTCCATGTTCTGAACCACCATCCAAAGCATTGAAGCAGGGGTCTTGAGAGATCTGGTTAGGCTTTCTGGGTTGTCCAGGCAGATTGATACCATCTGGAAGTCTGGCTGGAGAGAGGATTTCAAATCTGGACCCTGATATGTCTTCCATTTTTCTAAAGTAGCTTTTCAGTGGGAGTAAATGACTCTAATTGTATTGAAGGAGCTTGACTAATTCACACCAGCTGAGGGACTGGCCCCTGAGGTCTGGGCTGGCCTGTTCTTTCTGTGTCATTTTTGTAAAAACATCTGACTTTTTGGATAATAGTGTAGAAATGGAAGTCCTTGGCTGCTTTGCATTCAGTTTGAGATGCAGCAGCACCTTCTGGGAAGAGTGTGTATTTCCATGGTGGCTCTTGTCAAAAAGATGGTTCCACTTGTGGAAGGGGGCATCGTTTGCCCTCTTTCACCTCCACCCAGGAAAGGCATGATGAGGTGGTGGGTTGAGACTCGGGCAGCAGCACATGCCTGATGGTCCTTGCTGAGACGGTGTAAGATGTTTTGGCCCTTTATAGCAGCAGAATGAGCAGGAGGCAGAATACAGCTCTCCCTCCTCCACTTTTGTGGTGGTTTTAAGATACCAGGTTGTGAGCTGCACTGGCAGGGTGCTCTGCACTGATTTGATTGCACAACCTCTGCTTGGTGGGCATAAAACACCAAGATTGGGGTGCTGAGGTTGGGAAGCACCCCTGCCTCTCTGATGTCCCAGCATGGTATGGGTGCAGCCTGTGTATTTCATTTCCATTGAAACCCATCTGAAATGGGCTTCTGTGCTCCAGGGTGCAGTGAAGTCCTGGGCTTCTTAGCCTATGTAGAGCGGCCTTAAGCTTTCTCTGATTCAGTTGAACAAAGCATAGAAATCCTTGCATAATTTTTTTTTGTGTAGCTGAATGTACAGCACATCCTTTTTTTAAGGCAACCAAAGGAAAGAATACTGCAGTTCAGGTGTTAATACTGAACTGCATCTTTGGTCCATTTTTCTAATTCTGCTTTATCTGTAGAGCTCTTTGGGGGGGGCGGGATAATCTCCTGCTTGACACTCTCTCAGATGGTATTAAGTGACCTTGCTGTGAAAGAAGGAGCTAGTTCTAGGTAGCAGCTCCAAAGCTTTATTGCTAAAGTCCCATCCTGTTTGTTCTTAAGGCCAAAAGAATAAAAAATACAAATGTACACAAATAGGGAAGAAAGAGGGGAGAAAAATAAAAAGGGCAAAAGATAAGAAAATGCAGCTTCTGATGCTTACAGCTCATTGCATATCAGTTTGCAATATTTTTGCTTGTTGTGGGTTTTCAAGGAATTGGACCAGGTGCTCAGCACATGTAAATCTTGCTCCGTTGTACCACTCTATACCTGGCCTGTTGTCTTAGCTTGCCTCCAATCAAGGACTTGCAAGAGAGTATTTTTCCATGGCTGAGCAAGCCTGACCTTTATTAGGCAGGAGGTTAAGAGGAGAGAAAATGGAAGATAGAAGAGACAGACCTAGAGTGACTATTAATAGGAATTGAGGTTTACATCTCAGGTGTTGCTGAGGGATTCAGCTGAACCTGATAATCCCTATACCCTTATCTGGAGCAAAGCTGCACTGACAGGCATGCTTCTTGTTACCCTCCCCTCAGGTGACTGGGTTGTCACATCTTTTAATATCTGCAGGCAATGTAATGAGGAATGGCTGAGTACCAGCAGCAGAGATGGCCAGGATGCTCTGCAAAATTATTTGCCATCCACTGAAGCCTTTGAGTTGTAAAAGGCCTCTTGGCAAAGCAATCTCCCAAAAGCATGAAAACCTTATTCCAGCAGAGCTAGTCACGAAAGCAAATATCTGTTGATCCTAGATGTGGGCTTGTTTGTGATTATCTTTGTGCCAACTTGGGCTGGGAGACCATACACTTGTGGTGAAGGTGAGACTCTCCTCTGTGCTTCTCATCACTGTCATTTGTATTTGCATCTGGTCCTTGCTCATATGCAGGCAACCTCCTACTTGTGAACAGCACCTTGATGTGGCTAAGATGGTCCTCTGACCTCACTGCACATTTCTCAACAACCATGTTGTTTTCTCCAGTTGAAGCCCATCAAGTTGTCATTACTCACTTGGGTTTATTTTTGCAAACCATTTTTACATAGGATGTATATGCGCTGAGGTGTCTGCCTGCTGCCTTTCACCTGCTTAGGCCAAGGAAAGATGTCATTGTGAACTTCAGTACAGTTCCTCTACATAAATATTTTATAAAGCTCAGAAGAGTCCTTAGGGGTTAGGAATGGTTTGTCCTGTCAATTCAAAATGTTACCTAATACCAATAAATGCTAATAAAGAGCTTGTAGCTGGCATCATATACCAAAGCACTATGCATTCATTAGGAATCGCCTATGCAAGTGCAAGGCCAGCCAAAATAATCTCCTAATCAGTTATAAAAAGGCTACAGTACTTGTCAAGAGCTTGGTGTGGGGCAATAGCATTGAGAGTTGTGGTTTCTGGCTGAGGCACTAAATCTGTTGCACGTGGAGACAAGCCAGAGTAAGAAGGTTCTCACTGGGACCCAATCTTTCCTGTGTTTGGGGTAAGGGAGGGGGGATTTGAATTAAGAACAGTAAGTCTTCAGAGAGTTGTTATTTTGGGTTTATCACCATTATAAAGGGAAGAGTGTATGTCAGAGGCCTACTGTTTTGTAGGGACACATCTGTGAGTGTTTTCCAAAATACCCGTCTCCTCCATTATGCCAGAAGTTTCCCCACATGTCACTTCTTATGTGTGTTCAGTGGCATGTGTGATTTGGCATGCATGAGGCTGCATAAGGGATATCTCGGGTGGTATGTGTTTTTTTCAAAGGTGGTCTTCATACTGTGCATGAGGTCTTCCCATGTGAGGAAAATCCTGACCTTGCCTGTTGAAGTTGCTTTATGGCTCCTGGCTGGTAGTGCAGAGCTTTTGCAGAGAGGAACCAGACACTCTATCTTCTGTGTTCCACCTAAGTTAGTATTAAAACTTTGATATGTCCTGTGATTTAGGAGTTTAAAGACCCCTTTGGCCTACCATCATTCATGAGTAAGCATGTCATCTTTCTGTGTGCTTAAATGGAAAAAGAGTTGAAGTCTCTCCAAAGAATATATTTTTGACTGGAGCTGGAAAGCTTAAATGGTCACTTTTCAGGCTGCTTTTAATAGGAGCTGAAATCAGGAAATATCAGAATATGGTTCCTGAAGTGCATTCTGTAATCAAAGGGGAACATAAATTTTTTTCTAAATGCCCAGTTACTGAGCTTGCTATGATGATTAATTAGTTGAGAAATCTCTTTCCTGAGGTTGTTCCATCTTAGAGTGATGGATGGTTATAGGGGTCAAATCTGTACTGCATGGCTATGTTTGTTCCTGTCCTGAGGGAGCACAGAAGTCCATGTGATGTGGTGGGACTGCTTAGTGCCTTATTGCAGAGAGCATACCAGGCAGCAGAGGACAGTGGCTTGTGCTCCAGTGCCTGCAGAGTGATGGTCCTTAGGGTCAGCAGCAGCCTTGACCTTTTGAACATGGGGTGCCCATGTTGTGGTTCAGACCCAGGAGGAGGTCTATGTCTTGCAGCCCCTTTCTATGGCTATTTTTCTTTTTCATTAGGGCTCCTTAGATCTGTGCTTGGGAGCTCATGGGCTGGTAGAATTTGTCTAGCTGTTTTCAACCTTCTGTCCAGTGTCCTGCTTGCAAAGGTGCCATCAGATGTGTGTCAGGAGCCCTATTTTGGTGATGCTTCAGGTGCAAGTCAGTGCATTAAGGGCAGTTTGGTTGAACATGCCACGTGGCAAAAATGGTTGCGCCTATCTGCTACCAGCTTTCATGCTGGCTTTGGCCAACAGCACAGCTCTGCTACATCTTAGAGAGATACAGGAGCTTGACTTGCATGCCAAACTGTGTGGTCCTGAAACTAAGCATTTGGGCAGGCAAATTCTGTTGGTTTGGTATTTTTAAGCTGTATACATGCCTACCCAGCAGCTGAGGCTGCCTGAACATTCATGTTGTAGCTGCTTTGGCTTTGCCCTTCTATAAATATTCAATCATTGTGCTTCTTTTCCTTGGACCAATGAGCAGAAAACTCAAAAATAGTATTTTAAAAATGATTGTCTTCAGGAGGAGAGTGCAATACTTATGCTATAGGCATTCCCACAAACTAGGATGGGTTGAAGTATGCTTAGCCCCTGGTTTATGAGACCGAGGTCAAACGTGACATGTTTCCAGATGATGGATTGTCAGGATTACTTTGCCAAACCATGTTACCAAAATTCTAGTTCTTTGTGCATCAGCACTGTATTTATTTGGGTTGCTGTCTGAAAGTGCTAGGATGAAACCTGCTGCATCTGCCGTTTTTCATGGTGAGTGTAACAAAGCGTGTGGTTGGTATGACTGGATACTGGCTTCTGTGCAACTGTTCATGTTTTGTCTTCATTTTCTTGAGTTTTATATACTTTCTCAGAGAAAGAGGCTTGGGATATTTGTGTAGGTGTCCATGAGTGCCTGGCAGGAAAGGCACCTTGATCCTTGTTCTGTATTTGATGGTGCATGGGTGGGGATCACTGCTCCAAAATCAACAGTTAAGTCACAGATGCTGTGAATCCTTAAGATCCCCAAGCTAGAACACATGTGTAAGAAGTTGGGAGCATAGCAGTATTGAGCAAATTCTTCTGCAGTTAAAATACAGAAAGAAATACTTCCTACTTACTCAGCAGCTTCTGCAATGTGTTGTGGAAGTGGTGGTAGTTCCCTAACAGGACTGCACACATGATGATCCTGGGCTGGGTCTAGAACATGCACCAATGTCACTTGGACTTCCCTAAGTGACCAGGCAGAGGATGTCTCCCACCCTCTTACCCCTGACTCCATGCTTCTTACCTTCCTCCTACACTGGACTGGGCAGACTGGAGCCAACCCATTGCTGCTTTCTTTGGGAAAATTGGCCAAGCTGTCTGATTGGAAAAATAAGAATGACCAGAATGGTGCTGTGTTGTCAGATCAACACATGAGCAACTGATCAGTATGAAATGAGGGCATGTAACTGTGGAGTGGAAGAGGTTTTTCTTGTAACTTGCCATGGGCTTAGTTATTACATGCACATGGTGAGGTCTCACTCCAACCACACTAGTGATGCACATGTTTTTTGGCTAATCCTGCAATGACAGCACATGAGTTGGTGGTCACTGAGGTATGGTTTCCCATGCTCTGCTAACACTTCACTTCCAATGAATGTAAAGCTTCAGCTCCAACCAGGTATCTTAGTACCACAGGACTTCTTAATTTAATTGAAATCACTTTGCAAGACCATCCAGAGTAAATACCCTAGACAACAGAACACAGCTGGTAATATGGAACATGTGATTTATTTTATTTTTTTTAACAAACTGATCCGGGAAAATGTTTCCACGCTGACAAAAACAGAACAAATGTAGGTCAGTGTCTGAAGGAGATGAAAGAAGCCAAGTGTAATGAGAGCCTATTGTTTCATGCTGACATATGCAGGAAGCTTGTGGAGAATGAACATCAACTAAAATGTGAGGGGGAAAAAAGAATAGAAGGCATGAAAATCATCATACTCAAGAAAACAAAGAGATCAGAAAGTTAAGCATGCTAAGAAATCTGATGAGGAGGCTAAATAAATGAGTTTCATATTTCCCCTTCTCCCTTCTCTTCAATTCCGGGTTTCTCTCTCCCATTTGTCTACTAGGTAGCAGCCTCTTCTTCCTTCCAGGAATACTTTGATTTTTTTTCCTTCCTATCCTGCAGATGCCAGGCCCTAGAGAGATCCAGATGGCAAGCAGACCAGCAGAAAATGCCTCTTCACTGTTTCACTTCTCATCTTCCTCTCAAGTTAAAAACACATGAAAGATCTATTGAAAAGAACAGGCAAGTCTTATTTACTTTTTAATAAGTAAATTTAGTTTACTTATTTAACAGAAGTTAATCCACTGTTCAAACAGCTGGAATAAATATGAAGAAGCAATTTAGAGTCTAATTCTTTACTTGCATTCACCAGTATTACACTGATGTATTTTCTTGGACTTCAGAGGCGTTTTCCTGGCTTGGGCAATGGGCATGAAGAATTGGTCCTTCGTGCTAATTATTTCTGCCACCCATGGTCATCTGGAAACATCTTCTATGGCTCTGGCCAGCCAGTGCCTTCCTTAAAATTTCAGAGCAGGTCTAGGAGACTTAAATCTGTTCTCGGCTCAGTGTAGAGAAAAAGTGATACTTTAACCAATGTGGCTGCACCAGAATAAAACTGCTGTGAGAGGAGAGAGTTATGTCCTGGATTTTTACAGATGAGGCACTGGTGCATTTTTTCCTACCACGTATTTCCTTTTCATATAGCTTTTTCCACCACTGGTAATAGAAAAATATCTTGGTGGGAAAACTGTCTGCCTAAATCCTGTGATACCCCATTGACTTGAGTCGTGTCATCCCAGGGCTGACCCAAGGGGCACTGCCCTGGTGACAGTGCAAGTGTTCCCAGGGTTGTCCCTTCCCATGTATAAGGGTCCTTAAACAGGCAGGATACCAAATTTCTACCCTGTCAGTATAATGAAGGACTCCTATGACAGCCTGATGGATGCTCTGGGTCTGTTCCTTGTGAGCTCTGAATTCATGGCACCATGAAATACATGGTCTGATGAGAGGTGTTACTGGGCCATTGCTATTCCTTGAAAGTTCAATAGTTTCTGACAGGAAAACTGTGAACCCTAGCAAAGAACAAAAAAATCCTCCTATCTGTCATCCTTACAGTGTATAAAAATGAAGCCCAGATTTTTGGGTTATTTTAGGGCACAAGGTGATGATGACTGTTTCAATGCACTTAGTGATACATTTAAATTGGTGATTTATGCACCCTGACATTGACTTTAATTTAGCTCATGTTACAAGTAAAGTAATTCAGTCCTTAATGAAGTGTACTCCATATGACATATTGAACATGGGATCTGACAATCAGTGGTTGAAAATCAGTCTAGGTTACATTTTCTTTTGTCATTGAAAGGGGACTGTCAGTTCATAAACTTAAACCGAGGCATACTGACCTATCACTCTCTCTGAAGTATGGTGCTGAAGACTGAGACCTGCATTAAAATAAACTTTTCTCATCCTCTGAAAGGGGGGGGGCGGAACTTACACATGAGCTGTGTTATACAGATGAGAACATTATAACATGCATGTGTGTATATGTACGTATTTATTTAGTTTTTGGCTATGTGAGTGTATAGAAAAAGGGTTGTTAACAAAAAGATTTGCTCCCTGACCTATGCAAACCTTTGGATTGTGTAGTATGAGAGTAAAATAATTTCATATACATGACCCTCAACAAATGGATCTAGCTCTGAAGTAGTATAAATTATGCTTACATCAGCTCTTACAGGGGTTCAGAATAAGGCTCCCGGGTAAGTGATGGGAAGCACAGCCTGGCTGGCTTTGGGAGTGGTTTGGGGGACTTGATGTGCCTGCATTTCAAAGGAATTAACAGAAGAGCTCTGAACTGTAAATAAGCAAATTTTTTTAACATTTGTGTTAAGAGATTTGTCCTTGTTTGCATATGGAGAAGGAAGCAAAAGTTTTGAGTGATTCCAGGAGGAAACATTTAAAAATGAGAAAGTCTGCTGCAGCCTGGGTTAAGTAACAGCTGTGTTGTTTCTCAGTGCAAAAAGTTGACTTAAAGTAGCATGGCAAGGGCTTTTTTGTGTGCAAGGCTGGGTCATACATCTACATCGTCTCCTTCTTTCCTTCTTTGTTTTACAAAGCTGTAGAAGGATGCTTTGAGTATCTGAGTGTGGGATTTGGGGGAAGGAACAGAGGCAAGTGAGGGGTATCAGCTTCTGGGCCAATTGAAAATGATATATTTTCCCTTTTTGAAAAAAAAAAAAAGGGGGGGGGGGGAAGGACAGATGTTATGTCCCAGAGTGTTTTCTGGGAAGAGGAGGACAAATGAAAGGACGGGAATAAAAAGTTGTAGTGAGGGAGAGCTTGTCAGTCGAAAGCATGCCTGTGCTACAAGGGAGGAGTGTGGGAAAGATGTTAGCTTGGGTTAAAATAGCACTGCGACCGGGCAGCCTGGGTTTTAACTCTGCCTAACATGAAATTATCCCAAACTCCCCCACCAGCTTGAACTCAAGATGCTAATCTAAGTAAACAACTCCCCTTGACAAAGCTACCTTGATTTTATTGGTATTTTACCCCTAGGCAAAGAACCCATGATAGCCTGCCTGGCTTACAAATTTAAATAGTTTGCAGCCCAGAATATTTTGTGCTAGAGGAAGGTGGGATTATGGGCACAGTGGAGGGAAGCAGCTTGCTTTAAACAGAGGGAGAGCAGAGGAATAAAGCCGGCTTTTTACCAGCAAGGAGCCACTGCCGGTAGCCCGAGCAGTAAACTGTGGGTCTGAACTTGCCTGTTGCCATGGGATGGTGGGTTCAGGTTTAGGAGCAGGGTTGCTGGGTGAAAGAAACAAAAGTGCTTTAATTTAAAATAGGAAATATGCTGCTTACTTTTGTGCTTAGCCCAAGCAGCTCTTGAATACATACATTTATTTTTTGGGGGTACTGAGCAGCCTTCAGTGCTTCTTGGCTAGGAAGGGAATAGGATTGACACTAGGGAAAATGGGCAAAAATTATCAGCTTAATGTTCAAAGAAAAAGGAATTCTTTGACAAAAAAAAAACAACAGAAAAATACAGTGAAGGATCCTCAACTTTCAGGGTTATATAAATGCTTGTTGAATATCCATTTGATCTTTCACCTTAGTATGTACTTAATGCAGTATATCTGATATCTTGCTGTTTTCATAACTCTGCCTAAGAAATCGTGAAAAATAGCAGGGGGCAGGGAGTGGGGGACCCAGCCCCAAGAGCATGACATTTTATTTTAACATTGTGCATGACATGGATTTAGTTTTCCAAGAAGCAAAATGCAGTATCATACATTGGTACCAAACTGGAGAGTGGTCTAATCACTAATATTTGCGGTATTTGTGCACTTCTAATCAAATAACTGATTGATCAAGGGACGGATGTTTGACTTTTGGTGGAGGACACGGTAATTAAGTAGAAACGAAATACTTCACAAAAAATAACAGTCTCAGGAATAGACCACATAATCATAGATTCCAGCTCAGCCTAACACTATACAATTTCATATTTGATTTATTATGTTTTAGCCTGGGAGCTTCAAAAGTGTCTAAGAGTTTGATAGGCAAACCCCAATGAGATTCTCCTGGCTCCTTTGAAAATGGCAGGAATTTTCTATTTACAGCATCACTAGTGATCAATGGAATTTTTGGGACAGTTCAAGAAATATTAAACAGGCTGAATTTGCTCTTTATGAATTAGTCTGGTGTTTATTCAGCAGCTCATTTTTCATCAAAGCACAGTATTGAAATTTCACTTGTTTGTTATAGGGTTGTCAGAATGAAATCTATTTCCAAAAATATACATTTCCATCTTCTTGTACCCTTTTTTTTCCTGCTGTAGCTAAGGTTATGTCAACACTCCCAATGTAAACCCCCTCATTTCAAAGATTAGTAATGCTGGCATCATCGGTCCAGACTCAAGCATAGCAAAACCATAAAATAACCTCCTTAGGAGCACATTTTGAAATTATTGTTTTCAATGGCTTTGCCTTTTGTGTTAAGCATCCTTCTGTACAGAAAGCAGTTGCGTTCAGCCTCTGTTGCAAAGTTACTGTTAAAAGAAGGAAAGCGTGTAGGCTTTTGTATTGTCATTACACTATTAAAGCATTTGCCTCTCAGCAGGGCATCCAGCTTAAACTTCTAAGATTTAAAAATCAGCCCCTGCTCAAGCTCAGTAACTTTTTCCATAGTGTTGTTTACCATGCATAACCATAGTAACATTACAAGGGTCCATGCCAGGGCTCTTGGGTGGTGTACTCTTCCCACTTGTTGCCATCTTTTGGGTCCTCCTATAATATATACATTTAAAGCAAGTATACAGCTGTATATTTGCTTAATCTGGAAACATTTTGGCATCTCCTATGGAAAAGTAAGAGCCAAACCCTGGATGAGGCTTAGGAATGTCAGTGCAGTGCTGCAGAGTTCATCATTCACTCCTCCTCCCCTATCTGTCTGGCTTCCTATCATCAAATTGGGCTGAGCTGGAACAAGATGGAGACTGGCATTAGCTGTGACCCCTTTTTGGTACCAGCTAAATGCCTGAGAAAGAAGTTCTCAAAGCATTGCAGAGCTGCTGAAAGGATCATCTTTACAATGCACTGGTTGAACATTCAAATGTATTTTGTGAGCTGGAGAGCTCAAGGCTGGGCTATCCAGCATGCCCTGGGGTTGCCTTCCATTATAGATGACAAAATTGGTTCATAATGCAGCTTGGTTTGGTTTACATGCAAGACTGCATCTTAACTTCCACGCTCAGCAATAAAGCACCATCCTTCCCTGTCTGCCAGCAGTAATGTGTCATTGGCCTGTAGGCTGAAGGAGTTCTCTTACAGGCAGAGCTGCCTGGTGCTCCCCTGCTCTGCATGCAGACAACTACTCAACTAGATTTCGTGCAAAAATTGATTAAAAGAGGCTGGGAGGGTGGAAGTAAATATGGCATGGTGACAAATAGGTCAATGATTTCTAATGCTTCTGTTGCCCTAATTACCAACAAGCTGGGGTCATAATGTTAGTGTAACAAGAGCTAGGGTAAGGAACACCAGATGCTGGTACAGCCCTGCCTTGATAAGACATCAGAGCTGACACAGCAAACTTTCATGGACCTCATAACCAGGTCCAGTTATAGCACTAATGACTGGGTCACCAGGTCTTCCCCCTGCAGCCCCCAGCATAAAATAAGACAATAGGCTGGTTAAAGACTGTTTTACAAGTTGGTTTTACAGAAAGAAACAGGGGATGATAGTGGTCTCTGGTACCACCAGCAAGGCTTGAAGGGGAGAGCAGTACAGAGAAATGATAATTCATGTGAGAGGATGGCTAAGCCCACCAGGCAGTCCTGGTCTTGAATACATCTAGTCAGCAATACTTAGAAAACTGATGGAAACTGCAGGTGAGGCCTCTGAAATACAAAACTTTCCTGGGAGTGAGGGATCGGGAACAGAGACTTCAAGGTAAAATGGGAATGTGTAATAATGCAACTGCAAAACTTAGGGCTGCAGCAAAAGAAAACCTTGCTGAATACCTGGAGGCTCAGAGAAAAATAATCGTAAAAGCTGGCAATTCTGAACCCGATTAACTTGTACGGGGCCTTTGGTTTACATGAAATTCCCTTTAGATGGCTTGGCTCTCTAATCTGAGGAAAGACAGGGGAGCAGAAGCAGCCACCTCTGAGATTTGCCACCAAGGAGGCAAGCAGGGTCAGACTTCGTGGTCATGTGGACCTGTCTCTATAGGCACTGGACTGAGCCCATCAGCTCATACGAATGTGCTTCTGAATGCCAGTTTGAAAACCAGTCTGGTTTTCAAACATTCCTGTTTGCTCTCCTTTCTTTCATTATTATTGTTTTAAGTCAGGAATGCCATTTCTAGATGTTCTTGACTGATGTATACCCAATGTCTTGAACGCTGTGCCTTGGAGTCTCTGTGATTTTTGCATGACAACAGGATTACATTTATACAATTAATTAAGGTTTGCTTGACCACTTTTATCCAATTTCTTTCTCCAGCACATAAAAGAGAACCTGACATAAATTTCTCTTTCAAAACAATTGACTTAGCAACTGCTGACCTTCTGTTCTGTCATTCTGAGGATTGATTGGATATTGTTGAATTGTTTCATTCTGTAGTAATTAAACATAAAATTAATTATGCTAGTAACCTATTATTTCTTTGAACCAAGGACTAAGTCATTTGTTTTTGCTTGGTTACTGTGTGGGTTCTGACATCAGACAGCAAAACCTTGCTGTTACAAACAAACTAAACAGTATAAAGGGAGCAATTTAATAACCAAAATATAATATAAAGACTTCTAATTTCCGTATGGCTGGCCTATTGCATTAGGTTAATATAATTTGATCTATAAATCTTTTAAACCTTATGATTTTGTAATTTAAACATTTCCTGGATGGCTAATCACGCAGGGAAAGAATAATAATAATAATACCCCCCCCCCCAACCTAAAACAAAACATGAGCCAAAAATATACCTTAGAAGTAGATTAAAAAGATTAGATAGGAGGAGAATTTGTAGAAGACTTGGTGAGCCCTAGTATGGCTGAATATATCTGGAGCTTGCTGCTTATACAAGCCTGTCTGCATTCAGTCTGGTGCTAATGCAGAATTTCCTTTGTTACGATGAAAGTGTTGTTAGATATGTTTACATTGCTAGTATTTGGTGTAGAAAGGAACATCAGAATGACAAGTTGATATTATCAAAATGCATGTGGCTCATGGACACCAAAATAGTATTTTGTGGTTTTCATTAGCATGGGCCATATTAATTTAATTAACATGATTGAAAGTTGTATCATACCATGAGGGAGATACCAAACCCTGGCTTATTACTCACCCATGGGCTATAAAACGCTACGGCTGACAAAAGGGGTGCATGTTTGTAAGCGTGCATGTTCCTAGTTACAAGTTCACCTACACACTTTACCCTGAAGCTGGTGGGGATGGTGTGATGGTAATCATGTAAAAGTCAGAATGGGGGGAAAAAATAGAAACAGGCAAGCAGCCAGCTCCAGCAGAAGGTGAGCTTTTCCCAGGGTCAGGTACCGAGGTCCTCTTCCTAGGACTCTGCCTCCAGCACCAGCATCACCTGGGAGTTTTTGCAGTCCAGGTTGGAGCACTGCAAACAGAAAACCTTTGGTGTTTGTGGCTATCAGTGAGTCCTGGAGGTGGCTTTGAAGGCTGGCACTTGACACCCCTGACTCCAGTTGCCACCAACAGGGCCATCAGCCGGGCTTTGCCATGCAGGGGGAAGGACACCTGGGGAAATGTTCCTGTGCCTTTGTCTCCCTGTCATTTTAGGCAGCTACCTGCTCTGCATGTGCCCAGAGCCAGCTCTGATGGAGCTCTTGTAACATCTCCAGGTTGCTCTGTGTGTGTGTGTGTCTCTTTTTTTCCTCTTCTTTTTCACCTCGGAGTGATTTTTGCTGGTAGCCATATTTTCATGACGCTTGAATGTCTCTGGTGTAGAGCTAAACTCTTCTGCTGTGACAAGACATATGTCAGAGATGTGGGAATCTTGAACATAAATGACTTTTTAATTGTGTGACTCCACATAGCCCATTGCTGAAAGATGTGGTGGGCAAGAGAGAGCAATACTTTACAGACCAAACACAGATACCAACATATGAACCCTTTGTTCTCACTCCCCTGCCCTAAGGCAAGTAATACTCTCAGGTCTGTGGACATCGAGCCTAATTTGATCTCACTTACCCCAGTGAAACTGTATTGACTTTGGTGGAGACACTGTTTTCCACTGATATAAATGAGAGCTAACTAGTTCTTCAGGCTAGTAGCTATTACCACTCAGGTTAGAAGCGGCATATAGCAGCAATGGCTGCCTGCTCATCATTGACTGAGAAATGTCTGCTTTGTGGGCATGTCTTTCAAGGCTCATTTTCCACCTTGGTGTGGAGGAATTTTGGCTAACAAGTTGTGGTTTTGAGTGTCTTAGCATTTCTGTGGGAGTGGTTTGATGAAGTCCTGCCATTAGCTCATGGTTCAAGTGTGCAGTCTCATTGCCAGTAGGAGCAATGTGGAAGTCTTTCTGGAGGATTCTGTTCCCTAATAATCTGGCTTTTTTCAAGACACTGACCTGTGCTGACTCTGTGTGAGATCAGTCATCCCCATCCATACTAAGGGGTTTTTGGTCCTCTCTGAGCTCTGTTGGCTCCCATCCATTCCAGTTCCTGAGCTTTGTGTGTGTGTATGCACCTTGCTCTCTGCTTTTTAACCTTACAGCTTTATTTGCAGCCACCTCTTCAGGGTAGCCTCAGAGATGATATTACTCTGTAACTCCCCATTTGCAATTTTTCCTGTGGAAAAGGCTATCTTGGACTCTTTTCATCTGCCTGTAAAGTCACTGTTATAATTTAATTCAAGAAATTACATTCTCAGGGTTTATCCTTACCAAGACAGAATTGCAGAGACCTTTTCTAGCATCTTTGGTGGACGTAGGCATCCACTTTTTTTTCCTCAGAGGCTTTAAGTATTTTTTAACTTGCTGTCTCCTGCAAGTAGGAAAGCTGGAAGCCTCTTGACACAGTTTAAGCAATGTTTTTTGGAGATGAGATCAGTGAGGAAAATACTCTGCAGCTTTTGCCTCTCCAGTCTCAAGAGCCATCTCTTATGCCTGGAAAACCTCCTACATGACCAAGATTTGCAGCATGGGGCTGTGATGGTCTACATGTTCTTTTCCCAAACAGAGTAGCCTGGATAGTGGTTTTCTTGCTGTATTTGCAGTCTCTGGCCTTGGCATCTTGAAGGGTAGGACCGTGATGACTGCTTGAGGTAGAACAGAAGAGATCAACCAGAAGGGTATATAGAAATGAATATTGCATATCCTTGGGCCCACCTGCCCTGCATGCTCTGTTCCACACCAGTCTGCTCCAGCTGCACATAAACAGGTTAGCAACGGGTTATGCTTTCCAGCTAACTATTGCTGGTTATAAACCATGAGTTATTTTTCATGGCCAGACCTTCTGAAGCTGCTCTTGGTGTCTTACTTGATGATGGGAGGAAGAAAACTTGTTAGAAGTTTCCTCACAGGGAGTCATTTGCTGTTCCTTATGGAGCCCTTAAGGATAAAAGTCCTGACTGCTGCTGACCTGTCCCTGATTAGAGGGGCTACTCTGGATCCTCTGGAACTCTTCCAGGAATCAAAGCTTGAATGAAGGCATGCACATTGCCAAGGTCAGAAATGGAAAACACTGACCGCAAACTAAGTTTTGGCAAATATAGATCAAAGTAGGACTATCATACAATTCAATTCATGGACCTCTACAGCTAAACCTCAAAGGAATTGATTGAAATCAGCAAGAAAAGGAATAATGTCTACTAAAGTGAAAGCTACCTCTTGTTTTCCCTGTCTTCCTGAGTTTTATATGGCGAACATCTGCATCCTTGATTGGCCAGTGCCTTAAGGAGAACTTTGCCCATATCTCATCTCCCACAGAGAGGGTGGACTGGGAGAGTGCATAGGGGAAGTGCTGCTGCTTTTCTATGCTTCTGCTCTTCCCTGGCCAACCATTTCTGATTACTGCTGGCCGGGCAGATATTTGATCTCAACCCCTTGGGGCTGTGTTTTTTTTTATCACTGACTGAAATTGGGACAGGGCAATTAAAACTGACACTGGCAATATGGTAGGAAAAGAAAGTGGTAGGAGAGCAGTAGTAATAGTAGGAGGAACGGTTGAAGAGCAATTAAGTAGTAATTTCTATAATTTTCTAGCAGAAATCAGGACTTGATTATTGTTGTTTATTAAATGATAGGAGGAAAATACTGGCCATAAGAGCTGAGTTTTAGGTAAGACTAATGTCTACAGATATGCATTGTGGTCAAGCCACCTGCTGTTTAGACTTCTTTATTACACCAGGTTACAACAGCGCAATCCTCTTCAGGTGAGGTGTTTTGCTTTCTTACTTTCTCGACCCAGTTTGCTTGCTCATACTGGTGGGAGAGCATGCTGCAGTTAACTTGAAGCTGCTGTCTCTTCTAGCTTGACCTCTGGACAATGCAGTCAAAAGCTCAGGCAAACAGCTTCTGCATCCCTCATTGTGGTTCTCATGATGGAAAAGCTCACCATATGTTTTACCACCCATGTTTATGGAGGTGAAAAACTATGCCAGTTTGTTCTCTTCTTATGTTTTCATTCCAAATGAGAGAAACTAAGGAAGAAATGTTACTTGGACAGACCTGGTCTGAGAACAAAGCACCTGGGGTTTCCCTCTGATAATAGGCTGCTGCAGAAAAAGTTAGCTCCAAATCAAATATCAATGTAAATGGTGCTCTATGGTGGACAAAAAGAGTCCTCAGCGTTACCATGTGGCGTTGGCATTTTCAGACTTGGGGGGGACAGATTAAGGAATTTTACTCAGCAATTTGAGATACTTTGTTAAGAATGGAGGAGATTTGAGCTGCTTTGTTCTCAAACCATGTGTTATTGAAAAGGCAAACAGGAACTTAATCCTGACAGACAGCAGAACTTGACATCAGTTTGTCCCTGGAGAGGTGACCAGGAGTTCCCCATGCCCAGCTAAAATGGTTGTTCCTTCTTTTTTAGGAACCCCATACCAATCCTCAAACACAGGGCTGCACACCTACGTGCACCATGCCTAACTGTCGTGGGTCTTTGCGGGGGGCCTTATGCTCCCCAAGAAGGGTTAGCATTTAAAAACACAAACGAGGTGCCAAAATGGTTACTGGATAGGGCTAAAATATGTTCTAACTTAAGGTCATGCCTTTAGTCTTAAACAGGACTATGCCAAACAGAAAAAAAAAAAAAAAAAAGAGCTGATAATTTTCCTGTTTGGGACTTTGGCTGGTTTCCTGTAACAATAAAAAATATAGCAGTCGACATATAGACAGCTGAGTATATACGTGCTTGTATACTGCCCTCTGACACAAACATTAATGTCTTATATAGATCTTTGAGGTTCTTTTAAACATCTAGTTACATTTTAAGGTCATGTCCTCAGAGGTCATTGATGTAAATGTATTTGTAGAAAGAAACAAACAGCTCATTGAATTTGGTTTCCTATTTTAACATACATCAGTTAAATTAAATATGCAATGTTATAATGTCTGGCAACAAACCCATTTTCTGATGTATAAAATTTGACTTTTCCCCTCTGTGTTTATGTCATAGCTAATACACAAAGATAAAGTGCATATACTATACTCTGCATATTTACTGAACTTTGGCAAGTCACTAAGAGCCAGTACTCAAATCAAATTAGAACCACCCGATTTATAAAACACCCTTCTAAACTAATCTTATTATATTAAAAAGGAACTCTAGGCTGATACAAAGCCAATCAATAACTCATGCTTCCCACAGTGGAGCAAATATCAACTATCCCTTTTTAATCTTTGTGTGTTGCCACCATTGCAAACCTGTTGTGAAAAGCTGCCCTAGTGATTACTTAAATAAACAGTGTAAGTGCCCCCAAACAAGAATAATCTTGGTGCATGCTTATTTTCTCTGCAGGCACTAAGTATCAGGGGGGGTCTTAGTTTTGTAAAGGGATCTGCTCCAGGTAATACAATTGATCTTCCAATTTGTTTATATTCCATTTGTAGCAGGCATTAAATTTTTCGGTATGATTCTGCAGTCACCTACTAACCCATATGCCCCAATTTCAGTGAAAGGATTACTTATATTGGGAAAGTAGGGTTGGCCTTTGAAATCTTTATATTCTGAAAAGATCTCCCATCTTCCTTCCAAAACTGCATTTCTTTGGGAATAGTCCATAACCTGTTCAGGGCTCATTAAATGCTTTTTGCTCTTTGAAGTTTCCAGAGAGCAATAGAAAAAATTAGTTAAGTTTTGGAGGCTAGGAGACTCAAAGAAAAACTTGACTTCCCCCTTCTAAATTATCATATGGAAAATTAAATTGGTAATATATAACTTCAAGAGTCTTATTGGTATCGCCACTTATTCCTTGTACACGGCATGGGAAAGCTGGCAGTGGTGTAGTAGGCTCCAAATAAGAGAATAGCAATTTACTAATTCCCTTTTAAAGACTAACAGAGAGTTCCCAAACACAGCTTTGGCACACTGCTTAATTCAGTTGCTCCATGCTTCTGTGAAGGTTTATTGACTATATAAGGATCAAATAAGGGGTGAGCTGAAATCAGAAACACAGTATTCATTCATTTAACTCTGCTTTAGTGGAGCAAATTCAGGGTGACTCAAGGGACACAATGTCTTGTAAAACATATGTACTTAATATAAGGGTCATAAAACTTATTAAATTAAAAGCTGGGTTAAAAATAGGAAGAAAATTTATGCTGCTGTCTAAAATAGCAATAATTTCCCTTTGGCCTTTCCCTTTCCTACTAATATGGGTTCTAGTTTTTTAAAAAAATAGTCAACTGGTAAAATCTTCATTCTTCACAAGTGAATGCAAGTCACTCTACCAGGTGAATTGTATGACTAATAATATAGCACAATAAATAGCAAAGGGGGGCTGCTGCCAGCTGGGAGGATATATTGCATCATTATTGACCACACATGAAAACCTGTAGGCATCAATTTACTATTTGGGAAGGAATAGTGGGTTGCTCTTGGCCAACAGAGCACAATAGAAAGCCTTTCTGGCCATGAACTAAGGCTGAGAAAAGGAAAAAAAAAAAAAAATATCCTTTTCATAGCTCCACAAAGATGCCCCATTACTGGTGAGATGTAATGGGGCCTCTTTCCTTGGTGATTCAATCATGGGAGGTATAAGACAACCCTCTTGTGTGAATGTTGAAGGGTTACCTGAGCAAGTGCTCCAGAGGCTGCAAGACACCAAGAATCCCCTCCTGTCCTTGACAGACGTATCAGCAACACCAAAGTGCTGGGATGAAGTCAATGTAATTACCCTGCAGTCCTGCAGAATGACAGTAGAATTTAGCTCCTTCGATCAAGGCAACCATTTTCTATTAGAGGTGTTGGGGGGGTGGGCTGGAAATAAAGTATTGTGACCTAAATCCTCTTCTCTAACCTCTAAGAAATCAAAGTGATGCTGGGCAATCCTTGACTCATGACACTATCCAGGCCATTCTTAGCTGAGAGTCCCTGTATTTGCTCAGTGGCATAAGTTGTTAAGGAAAGATGTGAAAAGTTCATGTGTGCTGGAATTTAGTGCTTTTTTTCAGTCCCTTCTGGTCTCCAAAACCACATCTTCATGTTTTTTTCTGTTGTTTTCTGAATTAAAAAGAAATAAATTCCAGGATGCTGAAATTGTTTACTTTTTAGCTACTGCTTTTTCTGTCTTGGCCAAGGTGAACTTGTTCCCTTCTTGCCTTGTTGTTTGAGTGGGCACTCGTCAGGACAAAGGACACACTTTTTAGGATGTTTTTGTACCACAGGATAACACAACCAGTCCTGATTCCCATCCCCTGTGTGCTATGAACATCTTTTTGATTTTTGTGTGTGTGCATGCTCTTTAAACAGTTCTGCACCCAAATCTGTCACCTGTGACCTCATTAAGTTGCATTTAATCACACAGGGATGCCCATCAGGCCTAACCCTATCATTTCCTGAGGAATTTTCCCCTGATTTACTTAATAGCTCTCAAGCGCTAAGCAGGAGACCTCCGGGTGCTGTTCCCTGGGCATGTTGGGTTACTGGCATTTATACTGTGTTTTAAATAAACAGTGTTTTGCAGGCACTCTTGTTTTGAAAAATAAACTTCTAGGCCGAAGGAGCTAGCTCACATCAGAGCCAGATTGGTAGCAATTTGGCTTTCCCTGGCAGATGGGAAGAGGTCAGGCTTTTTTGGGAAAAAGAAAAAAGTCACCCTTCCCCAAATAACAGCTAGGATTTCATACCCCCCAGGGAGAAGAAAAGCCTGAAACCAAAGTGCTGGCTCTTCACAGGGGTTTTTTGGGAAGGAGGGCATGGTACCATGCCTGCAACATGGTCCTGGGACACTTCAAAGTAAGTAGTAGGAGTCCCCTACTTACCATGGTCTTCAGTGCCAGGGAGTGTAGCTTTGTTTCTTCCTCACCCCTGTCTTCTGCTGGGGATGTGTTGGCCCACCGCCTTCATTCACATGTCACAAGGCTTTCAGAGTGGTAAAGACACAGTCCTTTTCCTGCCTATCCTGCCAGCTCAGTTGCCTATTCCGCTGCCCATGAAAATGTTTAACTTCTGTGATGGGAACCGTGAAAAGGCAAAGGAGGTTTCTGTCCTCTGGGCAAGGGTCTTCTGTGTGATTTTTCTCCCTAAACTGAAGTTGTTTTTAGACAGGTGAGGGGAGGAAGGTTAATTTTGTGTGTCCCCTGTTTCTTTCTAGGACTTTCTATATGGTTATTGTAAATCATTAGACGCTGGCAGTAATGAGGCCTCTTTGACCGCAAGCCCATGATGGGCTAACCAAGGACAGGCATGGGCAGCGGTGACAGTTTTCTGGGGCAGCAGTGGGACAGCTAACCTCAAGGTTGTTGCAGTTTCCCTGCTAATACTGGGCTGGATTAGGGCTAGCTGAGGTGGGGCTGCCCTGCCAGAAGGAAAGTCTGAGCAAAGCTGTGAAGCGGCATTTACAAAATGGTTGTCTGAGGAGCATGAGATGAAGATCCTTCACGCTCCATGTGACCAGGTATGACTTTGTGCATATATATCAAAATATATACATGCGTGTTTGTTGCCCGGTGGTTTGCTGCCATTTAGGGGAAGTGAAAGTGTGGCGGGGGAAGGTTCTTCTACTCTTAGGGCTACCATTGTGCCCTAGTGCTGTATCCTCAGTTTCCCATCTTCCATGAAAGACACTAAGTTTGGTAGCACAGTGTGCAGCCAGTGAAATTAATGTGGGTATTTTACAGAGGGAAACATTTCCCCCATGCACTGTCTTGCACATTATGCTACCTTCCTCCGAGAGAGCTTAGCTTGATCTCCAGCCTCTGAGCAGCACCTTGTCCTGACGTTTTCAGGAGGATGTATTTTAGAACTGACCTTTCAATCCTGCTGACAGGATCACAACACATTCACCTGCACTGTGTTTGATGTTGTTGCTTTTTCTTTTCTCTATTATGGAGCTGGGCCACCGTGATGGAGAATGGGAGCCTTCCCCTATCCACCACATCACTGTCCCCTCTAAAATGACAGAGACAATTTATTAGGTGGGTGAGATGAAACAACATCCAGTTGTTTCATTCTCTTTGGTCGTTCTCAATAGCCGACGTTGTCTAAAATTGCTACTGAAGTCATGCCTGACCTGTGGTACCTTGGGAGGAGGTTTGTAATGGTGGTCCTGGTGAAGCCAGGTTGGTGGTGTGGGTGCTTTCATGTTTATCAGATCAGAGGTGGCGTGGCAAAACAAGGTGTTCAAACTTCTGAAAAGACAGTCCTTTGAGAACCCTGGGGCTGGGCTACAACATGAATTGTTTGTCCATGGGAAGGGTCACCAATTAATTAGCAGTTTTGTTTTAAAAAAAAATTAAACTGGCAGCCCTTCTGAAATTTAAGCACATTGTTCATGGTGTAATTATAGATGAAATATTAGAGAAGTGGACTAATTACACACAATGCACTTGAGCCCAATTAAAATAGCATCTGCAGTGAACGTAGGGGTATTCTTTTTCGCTAATAAGAAATACTTTCTTAACAACAGAAAATAAAATAGCTAAATTGGATATGTAGTTGAGATTATAAATATCCTATTAGCATATAAAATGAGGATTAACCTTATTTAATCACTGCTTGCTTGATCATCAAAAGTCATGTTTCACCTCTATAGTAGCTGTATCATCTCTGGGAAAAAAAAAAAAAAAAACAGCTATTAATAAATTTAGCTAATTAGGTGCTTTTTTCATCTGCTCAATGGAGCTGGTGGAGCAAACTGGCTGCCCCTAACCACTTAGCTCTTCCTCATCTTATGTGAAGTTTAAGCTTATTTTCAGGCGACACCTATTGCTGAAGATGTAGGGCTTATTGTATAGATTTGTATATGGGGTTCTGGCCTGTATGGCTTGGTGGGAGCAATCATATCAAAGGGGACTTTGAGCTGCAAAGCTGATGGGGAGGACAAAAGAGATGGGGAAGAAGAAAAGGATTTAAAATATGGATTTTATCCCCTGCAAAGTAAAGCTCTGCCTAAATATCACCATGCGAGGACCCATTTTAATTTCAGCTCAGTGACTCTGGGGGTCAGCCCGACTTGGTTTACCGTGGGTCTCTCACCGCCGGTGTCCCTGAAAGCCAGCTGGTGCTTGGAGGATGCTGCGCTCTCGGCGCAGCAGGGAGATGTGCTACCTGCCAGCTGGCGACCTGGCCACGCAAAAGCTGGCCAAGGGGGCCGGAGCGGCAAATGAAACGGTCTGACCTCCAACCTTTTCTATAAATATTCAGCTGATCTGGTATGCACAGAGAGGTTCTAAGTAAGAAGATGGCTTTGAATTGATTATTTTGGGATATTTTTGGCCAAGCCCTGTAGGATAATGAGCCCTGTGGTATACTGCCTGCTGTACTTGAGGATCGCTTGGCACGTTTCAGAGCTGGTCTTATTTACAGAGCTGTTTCAGCTCTGGCTCCATCACACTGCCCCTCTACAGGGTCTCTGTGTGGCAGTAAATAGAGGCAAAGCAACAGTGTGGCAGGAGCAATCCTGTGAAATACGTGCACAGTTTGATCTAAACCCACGCAGCTCTGCTCCCTGGTTGTGTCCTCTTCCCATTAGCGTCCATGTGAGTTTTCCTGGCATGAGGGCTGGTGGCTGATAGCTTGCAGAAGCTGAGTTTTAAATGTTCCTGTTGAAGTATTCCCAGAGGAAAGGCTTGAGCAATACCATCCTCGCTGGGCTGAAGCAGGGCCCTGCAGCACCGGGGGCACACGTTCAAGGGCTGGTAGCTGTAATATAGGCTCTTGGTTCCTTGGGTTAAGGTGAATGTTACCCCCCATGACCTGCCTCAGCATCACCCCAGCCCAGGGACCACTTCAGCTTTGCTTTGACTATGTGTGTTCAGCTTTGGTCCAAGTGTGGACATTGAAATCAGGGGAAAAAAAATCCCAAAACCCAACCCAAAATGAACCCTAGTCCAATCTCTCAAAATACTTGATACGGCAGTGCTTAAAATGAATAAAGTGGTTGTCTCGGCCGTAACAATTGTGCAGATGGGGATGGAGGCATAGGAGGTGCCATATTTATTTGCAGCTCCTCTTTGTGAATTGTCCCCGCTGTGCTACATTGAAGCATCAGCTGGCCTCTGTCCTGACCTTCCGCAGAAGTGCGAATTTTCCCCTTGCTTCCACAAACGCTAGTCAAGTGCACCAAGGGACGGTGGGTTTATTTATCGTATTCAAGGAGCCACAATTGGATGTTTCGCAACAAACTGGGCTCAGCCGGTGATTTACAGTAATGGGGAAGAGCGCTCTGCTGGCATGGCCCTGGTGTTGCCAAGTCTTGTGATGGCTGCAATGATTTTTCCTTACTGCCACAGTGCCTGGAGCAAAGTGTTCATAAGCGTTTCAGCTTTTTTTTTGTTGGTAGTGGCAGTGGAAGGCTTTGTTTTCTTGTATTAAGAGCAGCTTTCCATCCCTCAGGGCAGAACAAAAGAGCTTGCAAACATGTTCTCAGTGTCCCCACAAAGACTCAAAAGGCAGTAGGATTTTTTTTTTTTAATTTTTAATTTTTTTTTTTTAAAGGAACCCCCAGTTTGTTTTCCCACAATTGGTTTAAGTCACTCTGGCATGAGTTCATTTCCTTTCTTGCCTGATTCATGGATGCTGGAGATGGGCAGGAGTACCAGAAGCAGCAGCAGCTACCTCTGTGCAGCTCCTGCTAAGCTCTGCAGGACAGGAGGTGGGGGGATGCTACTGAATTAGGTCTGTAGAGGGGTTTGGGCTGATGTGGTAGTCATACACCTTCTGTTCCTGTTGTTCCTGTCTTTAAATCTCATTTACTACTTATGGTTTTAGGATTTAAAACCAATTTTTTTCATACCTGGTAGAACAGGGTTAAGGGAACTGGAGTGTGAACCTAGCTCAAAATATTAAAATCAAGCTCCCGGTCCTATTTCAGTTCTCTTAAAACTCCCACTTCCAGTTACTCCTGGCAGTGGCACAGGCCATCTTCTCATTTGTGGCCTGCCACTTTCCCCCTCCTTTGCTTTTGGTCTTAGAAATCACGTTCAGCTAAACCCTTCAGAGAAACACCAGAGGCAAATTGAAAGTGACTGGGAATAAAATAGACTTTGCCATGCGGGGGGGATTTGAGGTGTTGTACTGTCAGGAAGGGCTGTGGGTGAAGTGACTGAATCCAGAAACATACGGAGAACAGAAAGGTCTGCGGGTGATCATAACATCAAAAACATGAAATCAAGTCAGCTGCCCATGGTAGAAATGCAAGTTCAGGGACTCCGCTGCAAAGAAATGAGGGGAAATACAAAAGGGAATGCAAAACGTTTTTCTGGCTTTCATGGCTATTCATACTGCAAGAAATCTCTCTTCGGGCTCTGGTTCTAAATTGTTTATGTTTTATTTCACTGCTGCTATACCCTTAAATCATGGTAATATTCCTGAGCATAGAAAAGATAACTTGGGGGACTCTAGTTTCAGTGGCAGGAGAGTTAAATGCTGTTTTCAGCATAGCTGCAGCCAAAATCCTTCCTTTCTTTCCCCCCATCCTGAGCATTGATGCATCAGGCAAACTCTTTGTTAATAACAGCTTCTTGCCTCATCAAGTGGGCCAAAGAGTTAAACCAAAATGAAGTTGGCAGTTGACTTTTATCCACTTACATCCAATTAAGAGGAACTCTCAGCTCCTCATGAGTTGTTATTCCCTGCAAAGAGAGAAAGTTTGGAAAATAAAAATCCCCGAGTGCCACAAAAATGTTAGGTTTGGGTCTGACCTCCCAACAAATGGCAGCCTTCCCTTCAAAGAGATTATTCATCTTGCTTCCTACTTAGCCATCAAAAACAAAGCGGCCAGATTTCCAGAAGCACTCGGCATCTAGCAGCTCCCTTCGAAACCCTTTCTCCTGCGTGCTCAGACCCTGGAGCAAGAGGAGCTGCTGTCCCTTTTGCACTTTAGGGGGACAAAAAATTTGGCCACTTCATTAAGATGCCTAAATTGGGCATGGACTCGTTCCCAAGCCTGGCCCTGGCCACCATGGTTGGTGGTCACTTCTGATCATCCCCTCCAGTTCCTCCAGGGAGGTTTACACGGCAATTCAGCTTCACCTTGGAGGTGCTACATGATGAGTGAAGGATCCTGTTGAGACATGGGGTCTTTTTTATGGGGGGAAAGCAGGAGCCAAGATGCTGTGGCAGTGGAGGGGGGAGGAATAAGTCTTTCCCAAGAAGATCAAAGGAGCAGAGAGGAGGGGACTAACTTTCGGTGAGAGGAGAAGAGGGCTCATCTCGCTGCCTCTGCGCTGTAATTCATGGCTTGTTTTCGAGACCCATCATACGATTTCTTCCTTAATGGGGGGGGGGAAGGACTTGGTTAAATTGTAAATGAGTATTACTTCAAGCACTCTGAGGAAATATGTTCTTTCCCCATAGAGCCCATACATTATTTCCACATAGTTACGGGGCCTTGCATTTCCTGGAACTATCATCCAGACCTTAATTCTCCTCACACGACATCCCTTTAAAATTGTGAAGCTCTCTTAATCAACCTTTGTATCAGCGGCAAATTTGCAGTATGACCTAATTTGAAAGATGTCTCAAAGTGCTGACTCAAAGGGTTGGTGAATAAAGGCCAGTCATTGCCGCTGTGACACTAATGGAATGCAAAACAAAATTGAGTTGCATCAGCTGAACGTTAGTTTGCAAAAAATATTAGTGATTGAAGCCACTTGCTGGTCATCTTTTATTTATACTTATGAGACTTATACTTTTTGGGGTCTGAAACGGCTCTAAAACCAACTTCTGGAGAAGAGGCACGAAGAGACTCTTTAATGGTGAAAAATCCCAGTCGGATCTATACATCTAAGCTGCATCATTTGCACTTCATAATCTCCTCTCTTTTATAGAACAGGAGGCAGACACATTATTTTAGAACTTTTACTAAAATATTTATACAGCAACAGATGAAAATTCTCATTCTAATATGTCACTTTGCATTTTTCAGTTACGTTCCAAGTCTTTATCTTTTTTCCTTCTCTAATTGAAATGCAGCCGATACTCCTTCATTCTCTGGATAAGTAACTGTCTTAAAACAACTAGAAATTACTTCGGGACTCAAAGAAATAAAAAGGAAAGAGGGGATTTGAGCCAGAAAGTTTATGGGGAAAAAAAGTCCCTCAGAAAAAAAAAAAACGAACCCCGCACCATAGTTTTATTTAACGTCTCCAAAAAGAAAAAGGGAGTATAAATTATTGATTTTTTTTTGCTAGGATTTTATGGAGGCATCACTTCAATTATTTTTTTCTTTAGCTTCTCTTTTTCATGCTTTCTTAAGGAAACTTATTTGAACTAGAACAACCTGGCTAGAGAGGAGCAGAGTGCATTTCTTAGTCGGTTTGTCAAATATTGGCTGCTAATTAACACTCAGAAGAGTTACTTAAGAATCAGGGGTCTAGGGATGAACCAACTCAGCAGGAACTATTTTTCCCTGTGCTTTTTTTTTTTTTTATATTTTTAAATTGAAATGTCAATAATGCAAATCGTCTAATATGTGCTGATAAAACATCTATGACTTTACACTGAAGTGGCTGAAAACCAGACGCGCGCACACACACACACAGACAGAATAAGGGAGACAGGCCATTAATTTAAAATTTAGAGGACCAATAAGTTTTTGATAGCAATGGGTTACTGTGCTAATGATTATTTAACTCGCTTCATGTTGGGTTAAGTATGTATGGCTATGTAAAGTGTAACGCCTTATTGAAGTGCGACAATGAGACTTTTTGCCTCTGAAATGTTATGTTCAAAGCGGGGGAGAGAAGCAGCGAGATTATAAAAAGCAGTTACTATATGATAGCGCATTTCAAGCAGTTGTGAAGCAGAAGCTGCTACAGTTAAAGAAGTAAATTTTGCTACTGCAGGAAAAAAACCATACACAAAAGCAAAATACTTCTACGTTTCCCCTCTGTTCCTTCTTAGCCTGTTATTTCAGAATGGCTGTATTAATTGATGGTTGCAAGCACAGAGAGGGGAGCATGGCTGGATGTTTTACTTGCTGGTTAGTCTTCTAATTCTTTTAATCCTTTTTATTTTATTTTATTTATTTATTCTTGAGGTGTGTATTTCCATACTAAGATACTGTGGGGTCTGGGTTTGTTTGTGTCTTTTGAGCTTTAAGGGACATCTGTACATATTATTCAATAAAATACTGATTATTCTTTTTCAAGTAAAAGGTAATGCCACTTCTAAGGAGAGCAAGGAAAAACAAAAAGGTAAGAATAGCAGTAAACGTTTGATTCCCTGTAAATGATTTGCAGACCTTTTTTTTACTCCATCATTCTTCAAGTACAGTTTTTTTGGTGGTTTTTTATTTATTTCATCTTTCTAAAGGGATTGCACTTGCTAAACTCCCCATTTCAGGTTGTTAGTGCTTTATGTGGTGGATTCCTTAGCAGTAGTATGTAAGTGCTGCCATTTGTGAATATTTTGTGTCCTTCAGCCCTCATAGGAAGGTATATGTAGGAATGCTCTAAACCTTGTAATAGTTGCCTATAGGGAGAGGATGGCAAAGTAATGGCTAATGATCTGGAAGCTAGCTGGAACTTGGGGACAAATACTAAATATAATCAATATATATTTATTAAAAAAATGAGGTTTTTTTCTTTTTTCCTAAAAAAGAAGCAAAAAAAAAAAAGCAATGAAAATTTATGACCTTAGCATTCCTTCAGGGTCAAGCAATTTATCAAATTCTCTCACTTTCTGGTTTCAATTACACAGCTATTGTGGAAGGAACTTATTTTAGCAGGTTCATTTGCCTCAGTAGGGAATACAGGACTTTGGCCTAATGCTTCACCTTTAGTGCAGACCATTTGAGCCTTAGAACAAATACCAATCATCACTCTTTGGGAGAAAAAAAAAAAATCTGCATCGGCATGGCCTATTGGAATGGGGTTTCTGTCAAGGTAAACGGTTGTCGGCAATGACTGTGGTAGAGTGGCGATAAATCCCATTTTATTGCTGAAAAATTCCAGCTTCTCTCCATGCCTGACAGCTCCCCACATTCTCGTACCCATTTGGGCAATTTCTGCACTATGTCCATCTGGTTCTTATTACCTCTCAACCTGCCAGTGTCTGATCCAGAAAAAGTGCAGGTCAAAAACAGGGGAAAGAAACCAAGGTGATGGACAAAACAGAAAGAGAGTGATTGAGAGACCGAGCTGTGCTGCCTGTTTCTCCCTCCCCAGCCAAAAAAAAAAAAGTTTTGGGGGGAATAAACAAATTTAAGGGAGGTTACTATCTTAATTATGAAGTTGCCAGCAATGTCCTTACAATAGCAAATTAAATAAGTGATAATCCACATGCTCCAAGCTTCGATAATGCCACTGAATATCTGATATTTGCCCAGAACACTAGTGACACCTGCCTAAATAAAACCTTTCAGAAGTGGGAAAAGTCTAGACTCCAAACCCTCAGTTATAGGATTCCTGGTATGTCCATTCCTTTGGCTTTCAGGAAAGTGAGATTTGCTTCAAAAGGATCACTTTGGGTTGCAAATCATTGCAGGAGGTCAGCCAAAGTACAATTAAAATGTAATTTGGGAGAAAAAAAAAAAAAAGTTAGGCTACTTCATGTGATAGAAAAGTGAACAGAAAGAAAAATCTTCATTTCCATGCAAGTTTTTTGCACACTGCTGAATCCAGACCTACTTTAGGAAGTTCAATTTCTTCTCAAAACCCCCTATAATAATTAAAGCGAATGTTTGGCCATTCTTTAAAAATTTAAAAACCAAACAAATTATCCCAGGACAACTGAACTCTGTTATTAAGTAAAAAAAAAAAAAAAAAACAAACCAACAAAAACCCCCCAACAAACAAAACCAAAATGTGAGCACTTATCTTTCCCTCCCAGTAAAAGCTGTATTGCGTGGTATTGGTCAAGGACCCACTAGTGCTATTAGGAGACGTGCCTTGATCCACCAACCCAACCTTCCCTTTCAAGGGAGCCTGGTGAGTTTAATTGCAATTCCCATATTTATTCTATCCCAAACACCACATATTCCACCTGAAACGCCACTCACTGTATCTTTTTTCCCAGTAGAAGATCACTGCTCTGAACCTGTGGTCTTGTGTGGGCTTTACACAGACTCTTCCCCCGTTTCCTGAAGATCCAAGCGAAATGAAAACCAACTTTTCAGAGCTGTCTCCTATCCCAAAGGTCTGACTGAATTCCCAACAGCAGGAAATTTGGAGCATGCCCTACAGTCTGCTTTTGTCATCCTTGGTGAGCAGGGCTCTTGAGCATCCCATGATGGGCATCTCATCTATAGTAGGACATGATGGTAGGTGTAATGGTCTGATCTAGCACCGAAAGGCTGGAAATTGAGATTGTGGCATTATGTTAGGAAGTACGTCCCCATGACTTGTAGGAACCTGTTGGCTCCCGGAAGCTTGAGCTGGGGCTCCAGCAGTGAAACAGGAAATGCGGGTACAGTTTCCAGTGGAGTTGCAGGAACTTTTTGATATTGAACAAGGAGCTAGGACAGAAGATGAGTAGGAAGCAAAAAAAGGTGGGGAGAGTTCAAGGTCTTACTCCAGAATGGGTCACCTAAAAATGCCATATGTAGAACGTGACATCCACCTGTCCTCACAACTTCTCCCTCCGGTGTTGGTTCATCCATTTAAAATAAGAATTTGCAGGGTTTTGCTCTGATGGGAAAAGTCTTCCTCCCTGTTACCTTTTGGTGTCAGTAACGGCACTGAGAAATCTGACAGCCTATGGTTAGTATTTGTTTACATTTGTCAGGCATTATAGAATTAGCTTTTTTTAAGTATTATTTTCCACACACCTTTTTCTTTATTCAGTTGGGAGGGCGACACTATGTGGATTTATATACCAAACTATAAGAGCGTGGTTTAAGATGGCTACGAAAGCCTTTGCTGGATGAACGGCTCTCAACCACCCCATTCGATTTGCTTGCGAAGCCATTGAAAACAAAAGAGGCTGACGACAGGGGAAGCCCCAACTTTGACAATAAAAATATGTCAGCATGAAAATGGTTAATGGTGAGTATTATAGCTTCAAAAGAGCCCATTGGCTACCCCTAAAGGATGCCCTGCAATTGTTAAACTCATCAGATGCAACTACCCCTCCTCAGCTAGCCCTTACATTTGTCTGGCTAACAGTAAAAAAATACTATAATAAATCGGTAACATATGTTGCTAGACAAGAATAAGTGATATAAATAAAGAGTCAAGAGACATAGCCCCTCAAGAACAATGTGTAAAGATTTAAACTTTCAATGTATTAGTTAAGCTAGGAACATTTTAAGAGTAACTTGAAAGCAGTGTACTGTTTGTTTATATCATTCCTCTTTTTTTTTTTTTTTCTTCTCTTCAGATTGCATTTTAAATCAAAATGTTCTCCATGACTGACTGCTTTGCAGCACTAGGGTAAGTCCCATTTTTCCACAGCTTAAACAGAAATATGCCTAAGAAATCTCTGCCAGAAAGGCATTTTGTTGGGTTTTGGTTTAGGAAATAAACACAATGTTGTTGGGAAGACAGCCTCTTTTTTTCTTTTTTCTTTCTTCTTTTTTTTTTTTTTTAATCCAAATATATGAAATGTGCGTTTGCAAACAGAGCTACTATCAAGAAAGCCAATTCTTCGTGAAGGTGACAAGTCCCCAAACTTATAATAAATTAGCAGCAGCAGCATTAAAAAGAAAGTATAAACCAAAATATGCTTTGAGTCTTAGCTGGATATTTTATTTATCTTTTTCTTTTATTGAGACATCCTTTGAAAAATGGCATAAAATAAATAGTTTTACAAAGCAACAATATAATCAATCTCTAAATGAGAAGATAAATCAAGGATTTCATTAACTGCTGGTAGCCAGTTTAAATTGTAGTCTTGTCCGTAATGTCTATCTATCTATGTATGTCCAAGTTATATTAAAAACCTTTAAATGGCTTTGTAATATCAGCTACATCTAGCTATTATAATAATTAATGATACTGTTTTATAAATCAATATATGTATTCTTGATAAATTCATATCCAGTTAATGGTGTAATTTAAATAAAAAATTAATGTAATAAAGGACATACTGGAATAGGCAGGAAATCTTTAAAGGTTAAGAGGCAAATTTGTCTAAATTCTTTTCTTTGTACCTATTTTTGAGAAAGCCTCCATTGAAATTCAGCTGATAGCAGGCTGGCTCTTCAGATCTCACTCTTGCCATTAGTTTTGTATTAACAGCGCTCAGTGAGTTTTTGCAGCCAAAGGAAAGGGGAAAGCTCCTTCAGCGAAATGAATACTTTCCTCCCTGGTTTCTCATCCTGCTGCAAACAAAAAAAAATCACTCCAGCATTTGCCCAGAAACAGAAATGGTAAAAATGCCCTTTTTTTACTATTCCCTATTGATTCCAGATTTGTATTATTGCAAGGATATTTTGCTTATTCTATACAGTGTCATAAAAAAGGTAAAATGTGAATATTTTGTTCCAGGCATGAAGTGCATTCAGAGGAGCATGGAAACCCTGCAGACTGTTCAGTGTAATAAAAAGCTGTTCTTTATCTCTTGTTTTAAATACAGCTAATCCCGTTTATTCAGCAAACACATCTAAGAGCAACTTGGAGGGGAAAAAAAAAAGAAAAAGCTGGAAATTGCCTTTTTATATTTGCAGTGGTGAGAAACCGTGGCTCTGTTCCTTTGCTTTTATTTATAGTCAGTAACCACAAAATGTATCTCTAACAATAACAGGGGATTTTAATAGGCAATATTAATTGTTCTTCCCCTAACTTTTGATCTTAAATGTTTCAAACAAAAGCCCGCTGCCTGTTTATACACCAAATTTGTTTGAAGAATATCTTTTTGAAATGATGCAAAACACGACGCTTTGTCATCCATACTGACATGGTACAGAAATGTCATTTTAATCCATCGAGATTTTTTTTTTTTTGGAGGTTTTTTTCCTGAACATTGCTCTGCCTTATTTAGAGCAGCAGCGATCTGCGCAGTTTCTTTTGACACTGATGAGTATTTCAAACCCCTTACGCCGAGGGGAGGGAGGGAGAAAAAGGAATTTGCTGCCAGTCACTGCGGCGATCCAGCTCCATAAGCCATCGCTTATTTGCTAAAAGTTTACATTTCAAATGAGCTTGAAATTTAAAGGTGGGTTATCTGGACGCTGGGGCTGCGTTTAGGAACAGAGGGAGAAAACAGAGGGAGGACAATTACGCTCGTGTGTTCAAGTCTACCGGAGTATTGGTAATACAGCCATTTAAAATGTATTTTGTTTTTTGATGCAGCTAGGTGCAGGAGATACACAGCCGTTCCTAGGAGGCTTAATTCAGGCTTTATAGGGAAAACACCAAATGGCAGCTTACAGTAACACACCGGAATACATTACACATTTTAAATATCTTCATTTGGAAACATGCGTTATTTCCCACCCCCCCTTCTGGGATTACTAACGTGCCTCTCCCCAGACAAAGCAAGGACAAGCCCCATCCTTAAAAATTATCTGCCTTACAGATCACATTCCCAGGCATGTTCCCTGCTTTTTATTACCGCGGATAACCTCTTAATGCTCTCACAATTTTATACTTGTTAAGTGGACATCTTCCGTATATTTAACTGCAAACAAAGTGACTTCATTTCGGGGGGCGGGAGGAAGGAGAAATGCTTTGGGATGATTAGAAACATAAGTTTCTCTCTTCTGTCACACCAGCCTATCAATTATTCAAAACCCTACTAAATTTAGATGTCTGTTCCTAAAACGTTGTTTGCACTCGTTCCCTGGGAAGATGGAGGCGGCTGATAATTTGGCTAAATTATGCGTTTGAGCCGAATGGTTACAAATGAAAGACTTGAATTCGGCAGATTTATTCGCCGCTGATGAAATTTCTCAGCGGCAACGATTCGGACCGACTCCTTCAGGGAGCAAATCAAGGGGCGAGGCGGCGCCCGCAGGTATTTACGTGGACCAAACCGCATCGTTGCAGCTAATAAAATGATGCATCGGTGACACGGTGGGAGGTTTTGCTGATCGGATAGGGACCGGCTACAGGGGGGACGAAGGGCCTAAAGCAGCCCCCGAGGTGCTTCGTGCCCTAGGTAGTCATTACCTGAGTGTAAAGACCAATAAAGGGGAAATTATTGCTGTTATAAGATGAGCTGCAAAGGATGCAGGGTAAATGGCTCCAGGTCGGGCAGGGTGTAATGTGCTCGCCCCAAACCTGCGCTTTAAGCATCCCTGAAATGCTGGGGCGAGCAAAGCCTTTCTCAGCAGTGTCAGGGTGTGATTGGCAGCAAGTCTCCGCTGAGCGTGGGTATCCTCCCATGCACACCAGTCGCAGGACGCAAAGGGGGAGTTTTTGTAATTTTTTTTTTTAAACAGATAGGCTCTGACAAATAACGCCGCCTCTTTTTGCGAAGCCTCGTTAGCAGCAGCCCTTCGCAGCAGCAAACAAACCTCTGCTTGGTTTATCAGTGGCTGAACCTCCTTTCCTAGAGGAAATAATATTTTTGGTGGAGATAATTTGGCTGATATTGCAATAGCTCAAGGGGGCAAAAAGATGCAGACCCCGTAGCAGGCACAGAGGCAGAGGCATGCCTCCGGCAGCCCTGCGCATGGGGCGTCACCGACTGCTGCACCGGGATGGTTTCACGGTGCTGGGCACGAAAGCAAGAGAAGAAGAGTTGAAAGAAATGCTGCCGACTATGAAAAAGAAAAAGATTAAAAAAATAAAAAATAAAATAAAATCTACCTAGCAGAAACACCACCCTTTCTCTTGCAATGACAGTCAGTAATTGCTGGAACACAGACAGCCTTAGGGAAGAAAAAAAAAAAAAAAAAAATTCAATTTATATTTAGAAACCAAAACATTGCAGGCAAACAGAAAGCAAATTGCACAAGCCCTTGTGTCGTTGTCCCCCCCCCGTGCTGCCTCTGAAGTCACACCGCTAAGAAATGTATTCCCATTTTTTACAACTCTGACATAAAGGCAGGCAAGTGGGGATGGGGAGGGAAAAAAAAAACACCCAAAAAACCTGAAACAAAGGACGTGCGAGCGCTTTCATTTATTTTGATAATCCTCCTCCTGCTCCAGAGCGTTTTGCTGTCTTTGTCAAAGTGAATGACAACAATTTGGCCAACTCTCTCTGAGCTGCACTCAACAGTGACAGGCAAATTATCAGAGGCCCTGCACTCCTTATTATCAGAGGAGAAGTCATCAGGAGGACGTGCGGAGGATCCCTCTCCCCTGTCACTATTTGTCAGTGGGACAAGGGCCACTGCTATGGGTAGCTGACAGGTAATTTCAACAATAACAATTACTCCTATTACTGGTGTCATAAACAATTCGCCCAAGGCATGACAATAGCAAAGCTTTATAATTCAATGCCATATAAATAAATGCCAGCAGGTAACAAGTAATTTAGCTCCAATCAGGCCTTGGCCCTGGCATTAATATTGTTATTGCAAGAAAATGGAAAATTGAAAAAATTCAATATGTTAATGAATTAAGAGGAGTTCAAAGGCTAAGGGAGGGGAGGAGTGATCCGGGGTAGGGAGGAAAAAACCAAAAGCAAAAGAGACAAAATCATGCTTTCAGAACTGGCACAATGCTCGTGTTCATACAACCTTATAACTAGTTTTTGATATAAAACGTGGTCTTGCTGTGCTGCCTTTCAGGTCAGGGCAAAACGCACGCAGGAACCTGAATCCCACCCCTTGCCTCCATGTACCACACTGCAAACAACGTGCGTGAAAAAAAATAAACTGAATTTAATGGCTTTATAATAAACAGAATTGTATTTGAAACATCATGCAACACACAGATTTAACAAAGGTTAAAGGTTTACTTGCAACTCCATTGCTTTATTGTCCGCTTCTTGCATTCCTTTAATCTTTTTTTAAACAAGCTCTGTTCAATCATTGATTCTTATTTATCCAGAAGAAGGATTTTATTGTACTTTTTCTCTCCCCAAATGCCCTTCATAGGCTACAACACCCCCAACCCTCCTATGAAAATGACGATCGGCAGCAAACAAGCCAGAGTCCAATATCTCCAAGTCCAACTTCTTGATCAACCCAATTTGCAATTTTACTATTTGTCCAGCAAGACAATGTGGCATCAGGCTGACAGCAGTAAAAGAATTTGAAAATCTCTAATTAGGGGAGCTGCGGAGCAATTAACGCATGTCAAATTTCACTTCATCAAGTGCCACTCTAATTTTCCCACTAAAAATTAATGGACTTTTTTTTTTTTTTTTTTGTATGTGTGTGTGTGTGTCCCCTCAAGGCAATGTTGATTCAAATCTGCTCAAGATGCAGCGTTGCACAGCTAAGCATCTTCTTGATTACAACCCGCCACACTTCTAACTGCTTTCATTCTCACTGCCACAGATACTTTGTCAACAGTCAAATTACGCCATGCTGATAACAATGCATAATGGTCTTCCTCAAAGGAGGCTCCTGTCATGGAGCAGCCTTTCATAAAACCCGACCGGTTTCTTCTCCGGGAAATAGATCTGGCTGAAAAAAAATGAAGTTTTTGTTGTTTCAGCACTGGTTGCAATGTAATTTTTTTTCCCTTCTTTTTTTTCCCCCCTCTCTTCTTCTCCCCCTCTCTCCTGCTCGTGCTATAATTTATTTATTTTTGAGCTCATCTGAAATTACGGCAGGGAACTGTTTGAAGAGCTATACAGAATGGAAAATATTTATAGTCACTGTTTGTACAGGCTTTGCTTAACCACTTTGCTGCAAGACATTTTCAAGAGCAACATCCTCCTTCCAATACCACTCATTTCTTTTTTTCCTTTCTCTCTCTCTCTTTTTTTTTTTTTTTTCTTTTAAGAAGGTGCAGGGCAGCATCCCGCACTCTTTGCATAAGCACAAGCCCCGCTGACGTCAATGGGAGTTTTGCCGGAGCGAGGGCCGCACGCCTTGGCCCGCTGCTATAAACACATTGGGACTTTCTCTTTTAATGGATGGTATTTAGATTCTGCGCGGGGCTTGTTTAACATGCACGTTTGCCAGAGCCCTCAAACATCACGGGGCACGCAAGACAAATCGCCTTTTTGTCGGAGCAGCGTGGAGGGCAAGAAAAAAGCACTGAGCTATCCCAGCTAGTTTTTACCTTCCACTCCCCACTCCCCCCTTTTTCTGGGAGCTCAGTAACAGCAAAAGCCAGAGGATGTCATGGAGCAGGATTTCCAACAAGTAGAAGTGGAATTAATAAGAACAACATACTTCAAAGATACTTTTTGCCTTCACGTTTCAGAGTTTAAATATGCTTCTCTGCTCACAAACTTGGGGAGAAGGGGGGTTAGCACACGCAGCCCTTTCTATTGCTGGACTTAGCGCTGCCGACAGAGAAAAACCACCCCAATGGTACAGGTAGGGCACACACACCTTAGTGTGCGTGCATCTGTCTATGCTGTAAAACAAAGCCAAAAAACACACGGTGCCTTTTATCTGAGCCATCTTTCCATCAATAACTTCTTTCTCGCCACAGAAAAAACACCGGACGCTGCAGCGCCAGGTAAGGCAGGCCCTGCTCCACCCGGTACTTTCCTATAGCCTCCCCGTTTCTAGCCACCCCCTCCCCTCCAGGCATTAGCATTTTGCAATTAACTCTCTCTGGCATATTTAGCAATGTGAGATTTGGGGTATTTGCTTGCTGAAGTCTGGATGTTCCCCTCTTTGTGTCCTCCAGCTGGGATGGAGGAAGGAGTCTTCCCCTAACGACGCAGCCTGGTGCGCGCGCAGTCCTCGAGCATCCCCAGACCGACGGCACAGCAGCCACTGGGCCTGCAGGTTAATACATGTGTAAGTGCACTTTTTTTTTTCTTTCATGTCCTTCCCTAAGCTTTAAAAAATCATCGTGCTGCTTTTAAACAAAGCAGAGATGATCTACTTGGCCTCAACACCCTCGCCCTGTTTTTTGGAGGGCTGGGGGGAGACACCAGAAAAGCGCTGTCATAAAAATAATAGGCAGGGCCGTAAATTAAAGAAAGAAAGAAAGAAAAATGTGATTATATAACGCATCCTGCAGTAATCAATTTTACCTCCAATATCTGCTTTTGTTTTCAAAATGCTAAATAAACAATACATAATGCATCCCTCATCAGCCAAAACCATGAGGGCTCTGTGCTCAAATAACAGGAAACATATTCAATTTTCCTAACAGAAGACAGTTCATTAAGCTGTGCCACATCAAATAAAACTTTAATTTCTCCAGCATCAGAGTCGCAATGAAAGCAATTGAGGAAGATGAGCCATATGGTACTTCTATCAGCAAACACATATTGCTCATTCCCCCAAAGTTTTCTAATTCTGCTCCCCAGACCTGTGTAATATAGATAATGTGCTCTGAGCGCAGCAACCATGAGCTATCTGGTGTACACTTCTAATACTGTATTTAATGGGAAATAATGAATCATAAAAGCCTGCGGAAGACGGCTTTTGCTAACCTAAATCTCAGCTGTAATTTCATTGTTCTGTGCCTAAGATGCTGTTTGCCCTTTTCAAACAACAGCAGTTGAACATAATTATGCTGCTACAAACCTGGGCTGCAAAAAGAAAGCCTTCCTAATATAACCAAGTTTTTATTAACTCTTGAAATCCTGAGCTTGGGGCAACTGCGGGCTGCCAGAGAGCTGCCCGTCAGGTTTTAAGGTTCATTAAAGCACACGTAGATCCCGATTTCTAGCACGTAGCCCCACAAATTAAATTGATGACTCTCACATCGGGCCAAAAATGCAACAGGAGAAGTCTATGAAAAATTAGGAAATCTGCTTGACATCGGGAAATCCGACACTTGTCTGTTCTAACATCTGTAATTGCCAAAGCCGTATAACCTAGTAAGAGGGGGATATTTTTTTTTTTGAAAAGGTAAGTCTATTTTTCTTCTTCTTGCCAGATATAAAAATTGTGGTTAGTGCCTTGAGTAAAGGGCGCTCTAAACTTTATAGTGTTTATCCTCCATTTATAAATCTGTAATGATCTATTTAATGATATCATAAGGTTAAAAGTTAAACAGTACTGTATTTTCTCTGCTTTTTTCTCCTCTGCCTCTTAGAAAGTAACCTGTGTATCTCCGAGAGAGGATCTGGGTTGTTTTCTGAAGAAGCTTATAGGTAAAGAGACATCCACGCATTCACACGGGAGGATTCATAAAGGCAGGGACGAGAATACAAAGGTATTATTTTGATATGACGAGCCCTGCTTGGAAAATGTCTTCAACTCATCTGAAGTAAGTGTCCTTTTTCCTTCCCCCCCCCCCCCCCCCCCCAAAATACGGGGCTAATTTAAAACATTGTCTAGATATGCTACTTATACATATTGAAAACATATTTTAGTGGCTGTGTTTGTTTTGGCAATATATGAACCAAAAAACCCCCATTAAATTAAAAAGAGCGACTTTTAAAAGTTAGAGATTGCCTTTTAAAAGCTTATTAAAATCAGCATGTTAGATGTCTGTCTTTGAATTAGCTCAGAGGCTTGATTGCTTTCATTAAAGCTGCCTGTTTGGGTGCTGCTTGGTGAATGTTCAAGTCTGGTTTTTTCCCCCTTCTCCCCCCGCCCCGAGCTGCTTCTCGCTACTTGTCAACTTGGATTTTCCCTCCAAATTTTGGAAGCAAAACTTGGATTTTTTTATTTTTTTTTTTTTAGCAAAGTGACGGCCACCCCCCCTGCAAAACATCATGACAGAAACCACCAGCAACCCGAGCCAGAAAGAGACCAACAGGTAAAAAAAAAAAAAAAGCCCCCCCCAAAGACACCCCCAAAACACCCATCCTGACCAAACCAACCCCCCCAAAAACCCCACCCCAAGCCAGCAAAAAACCCAAGCCATCACATTGCTCATAGCCCATGAATGCCTTAAAAACAAATGTTTAAACAGGTTTTTTTTTTTTTTTTTTGAAGCGGCGGCAGAAAACCTCTGCATGCTCCGATGGGTTACAATAACAATGCTCTATTGCAATGTAAAACAAGCTGGAGGAGAAAAAGGTGCTTTTTGTTACCATTTTATCAAAGCTGTTCATCTTCTAGCTGCAGGCAGCATTTTGCTGGAATTGCAGATATTTCTCTGTCCGGGCTCCTTTGTTTGTGCATCTCATTTGCATATATTTATCTCCAGCTGAGGGTGCTTTCAGCTCATTAAGGCCTCCCCTCACATTATTTCATAAGCCAGCTGCTAGGAGGGATTTCACCTGTGGTGACTGAGAAAAGAGGGGTGAAAAAAACCAAATTCTTCATTAAAAAAAAAAAAAAAAAACCCAAACAACACACCAACCAAGGAAATCTTCTGACTCTCTTCCCCTATAAATGGGCACCATTTGTGTTAAACAGCCTCTTGTCATGATAGATGCCTCCTGGGGTCAGGGGGGAAAGTTGATTTGAAGGTCAGCAGTAAAACAACAGACAAACCAGACGCCAAACTGGTTCCTTAGCTGTCGGTGGGAGCAGCGGTACAACCAGGTCTTGAACCTTTTTCAACCTCTAATAAAACAGGGGAAGAATCTGAAGTGGAGCAACCAGGCCCCGGAGGAAAAAAAACCCACAAATAATATCAATATCGAGCAGCAACGGGAAACAACAGGGCAGCTCTCAGCGTTACGGGCATGCCGCTATTGTTTCAAGAGCCGGGGAATTAATTCCACTTATTTATTTAAGGCGTGTCAACTCGCTGCCTAAACCTGTTTCAGTGTCAAGATGAATAAAACTTTTATGGCTCATAAAATAGAGCCATTCATCTCAATGGTCTTTGTGGTGCCTGGGTTGGTTTTTTTTTTTCCCCCTCTCCTCCTGGCAGGCTGAGCTGGGCCGAAATTTCGGCGTCCCGGCGCTACCAGCTCGCTTGTAGGAGCGAAGAAAATTTGGACGGGGTATCGCAAGCTCAATGTCTGGGTTTGATTACAGATGGTAAACGTTAATTCATCATAATCACACACCGCCCCCCCCCCCCCCTCTTTATATCCATCCTAAAACCTACAATGAATTTACGTCATCTATATGGAGCTTTGGACCAACAGGTAATAAAATACAATAAAGCGCGCTTTTTATCAGGGAAAAAAAAAATCCCATTAATTATAGTTCATGACTACTCTAAACCAAATGTTCAAATAGTAGTTGGAAATGATGCATAAAATCTCAGCATGTTCTGATAGGTTATAGAGTCAGTGGTTTATTGCAATGTAAAACAAGCCACAGGAAGAGAGGGTGGTTTTGTTTACCATTTTCATCAAAGCTGTTCATCATGTTGATATACTTATGCTATACCCTGACCCCTACATACGTTGCATTTCATTTATTTATTTTCCAGGTTGTTGCCACTTTTGCTGCTTTCACCTCAGAGAAGTCGAGTAATTCTCCGGCCCCTTTGAAATATGTCTCGTCTGCACCAAATTTCTGCCGACACACCAACCGATAGATACGGACGTAAGAAGTATTTATTGTCATCGAGTAAGGTTTTCTTTTTACTTAATCTGAGGCAATTAGTACCTGAATAAACACAGACTAAGTAATCTTAAAAGAGCTGTTCATCTCTACCCAGGGAAAGCACAGCTCTGATTAAAACACTTTGGAGCTTCACTTTCATCGCTATTCCCTTTTGCCCCAGAAAACCTTCTATAAAATCCCTATAACTTTTAATTTCTCCCCATGCCAAACCTGGGGGCCGCTCTCAGCCATTGCTGCCCTCTTCCTGCCCCCCCCCTGCCTCCAAATCTTTAACCCCGCTTCTCATTTTTCTTTGCCTCTAATCTAATCGCTAATTCCTTGGCTTGGCCAAATAGTTAAAAATGTTAAGTGCTGCTCGCAATTCCTGCTGCCTCCCCCTCGTATCTGTCTCTGTTTATGGAACGGGCCCTGGTTTCCTCCTGCTCTTGTTCAGCTGTAGGTCTCCAGGTCAGGAGACTGTAAATACACACAGCGCTGCCCCAACCCATAAATCTGAGCAAAGGGCAGCCTTATATATTCAGATAAGGGATGCAAGGCAGGGAGGGGGGAGAAAGGAAAAAAATGAAAAGAACAGGCAGACTCTGTGGCAAAAGAGGCGCTTTGCTAGAGACAAAACCCGAGGTGCCAGCAGGCGCTGGGGGTAAGCCCTGCGGGGCAGAGGGAGGGGAGCTCCTGCTACCTCGCAGGATGTGCCAGCGAGAGATGAATCTGAAATGTTCGCCTTTCTCCCACCCCTCCTTGTTTGTATATAAATCATTACAAAAAGCATTTATTACCTTTGGGGCAACGAAATTAAACAAGAGATTTCGATGGCTTTCTTCCCTCCAAACCTTTGTTGGTCTATTTTCTCTCCCCCCCCCCCCCCCCCATTTTATTTCCAGCACCTCCGAAGCTTTCAAGGGAACAGTCCCCCCTGTTATTGCTTCTCAGTTCCAAGGTCTTAGAATAAATAACATTGTTATTACTCACTTCACCAATTTCCAAGAAGAAATATTGCTGCAGCAAATGCGAGCAGCACTAATATTTGCAAAGTGATAAATGGATTGTTACATACCTTCCCGTCTGTGTGGCCTCCAGCCATCCTCCGGCCGGCTTCATCCCTCCTCGGGGTGGGAGGGAGGGTGCCTTTGAACTTAGCGGGGTCCAGACACTTAGTGCCTTGCACGAGAGCCTGCCCCCGGCCCCCTCCCTCGCCCTCGGACGGAGAGATAATTTTTAATGGCAAGACCACGCCAGAGATTTTACTGGGACTGGGGAGAGCAGAAGCCACATACCGGCACCAAGCAGCCAAGTGAAGATGCTTTGGGCTGTCCTGCCCCTGTGGGCACAATAATTTGGTGGAGCTTGTTTGTGTTGGGTGCTGCAGGGAGAGGGGCGAGAGGCACAGCCGCTCCGGTGTGGGGTACCACATCCCGGGTGTCACAGCAAAAGCAACTTGCCCTTCTCTGGCTGCCAGCGATGTGAAAAGTGGACAGAAAAAGGCTTGCAGAGGAGAAAAATTATTTTTCAAATTCCCCACACTCTGCCCCCAAAATGTCCCCAGTGCCTGAATGGGAACTGCAGTGAATACCTGAGGTACCAGGCTTATAGAGGCTCGGTGGGGTGAAAATGGGAAAGACGTATTCTCAACCGCCACCTCCCTCGCTGTTCATTAAATCTCATTAATTCACATTAAATTCTCGGCAAACTTTCTTAACTAAAGCTGAGCTTAGGGAGGTGCGTTATCAGCATCTGCATGGTGCCAGCTCGAGATGGGAGGAGGTGAAGGATGCATGCAAACTTTCTGCAAGCTGGGGTGAAGGTGTTGGCAGAGTCTGGCAGTGCTGGTACATGGATAAATCCGTGCCCAAGGGGATGGGGAAGGTGGTAGGCTGAGAGGCTGGGGCTATATGTTTGGCTGTTTTTCCCCTAAGGGGTACCTTGATCCATAAAAGAAAGAACAGAGAGCTAACTCAAGGATTGCAGAAAGAAAATTATCCAGAAACTGTGGGCAGAGGTACAAAAAAGTCAATCAGAAGAAGTGGTAAAAATAAATCTCACAGTTTTTCCTCCTGACCAAGGTAAATACCATCTTTTTTTTTTTTATAAGATGAGAAAAATTGAAAGGAAGGACATAAGTTACATATAAGGACAGAAAGTCCTTTGGGATGGGGTCTCATGTAAAACACGTACAATTCAATAGTATTAATACAAAGTGATAATCTGTATTGGTTTCTAATCAAAGAATTAATATACAAACCATCCATAATACTCTCATAAATGTATATGTCTGTGTGTTTGTTTATACAGCTGTAGTTATGCATGTAATTATATGTACATATATGTGTGTGTACATATATACATACAAATGTATACATGTGTGTATGCATCTGTACTTGTATCCCTATGTATATATAGTTGATGCCTATTCAGAGCTGTACAAATGTACACACATTAATACGCACACATGTACACACGAGTACACATACATACACAAATGTACACACACATATATACATGTATATGTTATACACACACGCACACCTAAAAACCCAGCTTGCCCCAAATGAAAAATAACAAGAGTTGCAAAATTGTTTAAAGAAAAAAGTGATGAAAGCAGGTGAGAGCTGGGGCAATGGTGTTGTGGGGAGCTACCTACTGTTTGGAAACATCCAGAAATCTCCCTAAACATTTACCAGCATGTTTCCTAACTCCAGGAGCAGGGCTGGGAGTGCCTTGAGACCATGTTTTCTTGAGTGATTCCTGCCAGGCAGGAAACCCTGCAAGAGCGGTGTTTCTTGTGCTGCTCTGCTTCTAGCTCCAGGAAGCACAGAGGTAAGAAGAAAAATCAAAATAATTTAATATATACAAAACATCTACATTTGTATAAACAGCAAGCTTTGAAAGGGAAAAAAAAAAAATCAGGTCTTCATTTTTTATTATTTCTTTTCCTCAAACCTCAAAAAAATAATGTCAAGGCAGTTCTTATTTTATCCAGACCAGTTCATAAATCCCAAGTCATAAATTCACATGATATCCCAGGCTGCTGGATTTTACATTTGGAGCTCTGAAAGACTGATAGCTGAAAGATTTATAAAATCCCAGGTAGCCAGAGTGCTCCCTATTGGCTCCACATCTGAGGGGTCCCCGCATTAGCCCAGTGAGCTGGATGTATGGGATATATTGTGCTTTGGCAGCAGGTTCCCCCATCTCCTACTTTCAGCCATGGCAAGGGCTAAAATTTGGTCATTTGGGGTGGCCGGGCCCCGTTTAGGGACTTTTCTGTGCAGTCATGGGGACAGCCACAAGCTGGGGATGCGAGGAGCCTGCTGCCGCCTCCTACAAAATTATACCATGGGTTGTGTCCTAGATGTATGATTTAGCTTGTGTGGGAGACCTGACCATAAACAGTAGAATTGTTTCAGCTATATTGAATATACATTTAATTTTGTTCCTTGCAACATCATTTAGTAGGAGCGACTGTTCAGTAAGAATGGGGTATCACTGCTGGGGCCAAAAGGCGTGGATTCTTAGAGGGGAACAAGACCAGCCCCTCAGCAAGAAAATGGAAGCTGAGTTTCCCTTGGTCGAAGTACGTGCTGCAAACAATTTAGCAGCAAAGCAGCACATTGGCATTCCCTGAAGAGCACTGAAGCATTTTTTTTCTTTTCCGTAGGTTCAGTGGATGTTTCATGTGAGCCCATAGGACAAGAGTCCCTCAAAACAGACCCTCTGAAGAGTGACGTGGACTATTTGTCTCCATCCATAGGATACTGAAAACACCCTTAAAGCCTACCCTCCATTACTTTCTGCTGTCTTTCCTTGATATCCTTATTCAAGCCTAATATTTTTCTCCAGACTTGCAATGGCAGACATTTTTAATAAGCTTCTGTTGCATTAATAAAAAGATACATATATATCAAAATCCTCTTCTGCAGTTACAGTAGTTCCTTTACAACTGTAAGGATATTAACTAACATCTTTGTTACTGAGAAACAAAATTATTTGTTTTATATTTCACATGTTTATATTCATGGGTCTGAATCCATTGAAGTCCATGTGGAAAATCCTCCTTCACCCTCCCAAGGAAGCACAGTGCAATCAACCTGAGGTCAGCTCTGCCTGTTTGGTATTTTATTAGAAGCACGTGGTCCAGCTAAATTTAGATGATTTTTATGATTTTTATTGTTGTTTGTCTGCTTGTATTAGTGGATATTAAAGCATTGCAAGGGTTTATGCTTCCTGCATGTTGCGAGTGTCTCTGCCTTTGACCAGCCAGCCACCTTAAGGAAGCGTCGCAAGCAGCTTGGCTTGCACGCCACAGATAGCTGCCTGCCTCCAGCATGTCTTCTCCCCATCAAAATCCCTGGGTTCATCAGAAACAGTTACTGATTTAAGAGGTCAAACTAAAAGAGACGCAAACAGACCAAAGCATTTACATATGTCGTATGTCAGAATCATGGCAGGAGAGGTTTTTTCCTGGTTATTCTTGAAATCCAATGCGTTCCCAAGACTGTTCGTGGCTCTCGCAAGGTATCCTTCCCGAGTAGAAAATACCTCTTGTTAAACCTCAAACTCCCATGGACTATGTTTATGCCATATTTCATCTTTTCTTCGTGCTTCTTTACTCTTTATCCCTCTTTCAGCTGGGTTTGAATCATCCTGAGCTCATGGCTGTTGAGTGCAAGGTGGAGCAGCTGGGGATGGGCTCAGAAGTGCTGCCCGGATTGACCACTTCCCAACCCACCCAGGACCTGGGCTGCACCGTTATTTAAACCAGTCTGGCTCTGCGGGCTGGTTCAGACAGGCCAGGTAGCCCCTGTTCTGCTGCAGGAGGGTGAATTTGCTATGCTTTGCCTCTTTGGCATTTCTAGCGTCTTCAGCATTTCTAGCATCATAGTTTCAGGAGCTTTGCTTTTCTGTACGTGTCCAAGTCCCCTGACTTTATTGGTGCCATTCATCTTGAAATGTTGAGATGGGCTTTGCTGGTTGCTCATCAAAGAGATTGGGCTGAAATTAATCCCCTGGTGCAGAAGAGCTACTGGACCAGGGTGAAGAGCAAATGCTCACTCGTGTCTATTGATCAGCCCCTTCCCTCTGTGTTTCCACTTGTGGTGTGTTTGGAAGCAGAGGGAGATTTCTTTCTCTTTCCAAACAGAGACTTGGGATGTAGAATCTGACCAAACATTAGTTTTACAGTTTTAAATGTGCAAGTCATCTTAAAGTTTCCTTTTATTAAAAGCATCCACAGAAGCTCTTTATTCCCCCTTTTCTTCTAACTCTGTTACCATTTCACTAATTAAAAATGCTGTACAAAGACTAGTATCGAGCTATAGAAATGAAAGGTCAATACATGAACAACACTTCATTTGTAAATAATACAGCTCTGTAATCAATTATCTCATTTTCACAGAAGACATATTAATCTAAAAGCAAAGGATGGAGACATTTAGAGGATGTACAGAGGGGATCTTTAAATGTTAAATGTTCTTTAGCATGTGCTAAATAAAGGGTTTGGCAGAGTGAAAATGTAGTGCACAGCACTGACACTCCAGGGAGAGTCTTTAGGTCAAGTGATTTGTACCTTCAAAATAGTTCTCCATAGCACTGTAAAGGCTCTCCATTGGTAGCAGCGAGATGGGTTAGCGTTATTTAGGATGATAACTGTAGCAGGGAAAATACTGCAAAAAGAAAAAAGGTCATCTGCAAAAAATAAAATGCGCACATTTGAATAGGTGAATCGGCCCTCTTCGTACAGTTATTTGCTTTTCATGAGCAGTGGGAAGTGATTTTTCCTACCCCTCCTTCTCCACAAAAACAGGCTTCTGGACTGCAGGCTGGAGCTGTGACACGCTCATGTGAGAAGCTGTGTGGCCAAGTGCCGCTCCAGGTAACACAGCATCCCGCCGGAGCCCATGCAGGATTGTTTCCTCTTCCACAGGTCACAGTTGGAATCCACATATGGGTTTAAAAATATAACATTTCCCGGGTGTTGTAGATCCCGTGCATGACTTATAAACATCATTAGAGCAAATTACAAGAAAATACTTTCCCTGACCTAAAAACAGCTCAGGTTTTCATTGCACTCCCATCAAACGGTAAGGAAAGGCTCTTGCCAGCTCTGCTGGGAGCTGGATTACCTTGTATGCTTGTTAACCAACTTTGAGAACATAGAGACAGTGGGGGGCGGGGAGGGGTGGATATAATTTTATTTTCATTTTTGCCTGTTTGCATTGGATTTGCTGTACATCAGCCCAACAGTTGCCCCAGATTTCCAACTTTAAAATTTCTATCTAACAAATGTTGGTGCTTAAGGGGTAAAAAGCCCACCCACTCTCCCCACTGCGAGTTCTCACCATTCAGTTTATCTCGCCCCATCCCCAGCGCTGCTCTCCTCTGTCCATCGCTGGGTGGGAGGAGCGAGGAGCGGGCCGGTGGGGAGAGCCCTGCCAATGCGAGCCCTTGAGCAAGGGGAGGGTCTCCCTCCCGCTCCCCTCTGCCACAGTCCCCTATCCCCTGCTCCTACACCTCCTGCCAGCCAAATCCATTGCCTAGGCCAGGAGAAAGCTAAAAAAAGGATTAAAAACAAAAATGGGAATTGTTTTCAGCAGGCGTCACAAGCCAAACCAGCTCCTGGAGGGCTGCTGAGTGCCATTCCACAGAGGGAGCGTGGAGAGGAGATGCACCTCTTGGCATCGGTGGGGTTTAGGGTTGTCGCCAACATTTTGCCTCACTCCTCTCTGTAGTCTTATTTTTTCACAAACAGAAATACACCCTTGGCACAGGATGCTTGAGCAAGGCACCATCCCAGCACCCTCCCAGCTGGCCAGAGGACCAGAGCAAAGAGCCAAGACAGCCAACACCACCAGTGTGAAGGAGGTGAGGGCAAGCCAGAGTGGAGGGGGGGCTTGATCACCCTCTGTCCACTGGCTGACACCATGGCTAAATCACCTGCAATGGCAAAATCCTTGTGGAAACCCTTTTTGTCTCATGTGGCAGGAGAGCTGGTTATGGAATTGGCATTGCTGAAGGAATGTTGGGCCGGTGAGGCAGTGAGCCAGGACCCCCGTCTGCATCACAGCGGATACCGTGGTTAAGTGTGAAGGCATCCACTTCTTTAAAAATAAAACTTAGGTTAGGGTGAAAAAAAAAAAAAAGACCCCCAGAGTGATTCCCAAGGTAAACCTAAATATTTCCAGGTTTGCTCACTCCCGTGGGTTCAGTGTACACTGTAGCGGCTCGACCCAGAGGGCCTTTCAAAGCACTCCACAAGCCTCTGTGCCAAAATAAATGTTACTTTACCATCAAGTAGGCAGAAGAATGAAAGCTGTAAGATGTGTGAGTGAGAAAAAAAGAGCCCAAACAGGAAAACCCCTTTCTTCTGATTTTAAAGTCCTGGATGATCAAGGCTGTTCTGCTCACTCTGATGTAATCAGTTTGCAGATACCCAAATACACGTCCAGCCATGGAAAGTGCTCTCCCTTTGATTCCAGCAAAATCCTTTCTAATTCTCTTTAAATGTTCCAGGGCTTTTTGAAATGATTGCTATCAATGCCAACCAAATGCTTTAGATCTCTCTCTCTCTCCTTTTTTTTTTTTTCTTTTTTTTTTTTCCCCCTGTCTTTAAATACTTGGCTTATTTTTATGCAGCCCAGTTACTGCTGTACACGGAAAAAGTATCTAGAAAAGAGATCTGGTTTGCTTTAGCCTTTATACTATATAGAGTTAGACACTTTAACCTTCTTTGTATTTACTTAGTTGCTTTAATATGATTTCTGTAACCCCTATACTTTCTTTTTTTTTTCCATATAACTTATTAAATATTTATAATACAGTAGCCCATACACATCACAGAGGTCAGACTTTTATTACATTAGGCTCACCATAGCTATCTAGTAAATCATAAGTCATGTTCCCCTTAAAAGTTAAAAACCAGGATTGTTCCAGACCAAGTTTGTGAGAGACCAGCTTAAAAAGCTGGTTAAAACAACAGATAGACTTTTTTAACCAGAAAATAATAGATCCCCTAAGGCAATAGATCTGCAGTGTTTACCATGGGTAGGAACACTGCTGGATGGTCTGTTACTCTCTCTGTGCTCTTCAGTTGCTCTGAGGTGGGTACGTGACCATCATTCAGAGCATTTTTCCATTGCTGTGATGCCTCTTCCAGCCTAGCTTTAAACAGGCCATGAGATGAGATCTTGAAGTCCTCTCCAAATCCATGAGATTAAAAGACAGCAAGATTCGGGGCAGCTTTTGGGCTTTGGGGTATGTTGTTCCTCTTTATTTTGTTTCAATTTTTAGGAATTTTTTTTTTTTCCTAAACCATTAGGGTTCAGACTCCTTAACATTTTCCTGGAAACTGTTTTTCTCACTTAATTTCAAGATGCCAGGAGCAGAATCTAGAAGGAAGAACACTAACAGACATGTGACTCATAAGAAAGCCCTGATGCCTGTCATGTAGTTGGATGGTTCATCTTGCAGTTAGCCATAAAATTTTACAGGTAAGTAAAACATTGAGTAAGCAGATTTTTTCCCAGGCATTTTATTCAACAGCTTTTGGATCTCACCAGATTTCATTGCAAGCTAATGCTGCTTCTTCACACTGCACACTGTTCAAATGGTGTCCCAAACAGGACTGAGGGCATGAAGACTCCTTGATAACATGCCCCACCACCACGCCTGTGTCTGATATAGGGACATAAGCAATATGACCCCATGCAGCCCCCAAGGTCTGTGGGTGCTGGTGACTCTGCTCATGCCAAGGCACGGCCAACAGGACAGTGCTGCTGCTTCTTCCATTCAGTCCATCCCCTTGCAGAGCCATGGCCGTGCACCATTTCTCCCCACGACAAGCCCCCATCCTTCACTGTGGCTCCAGTGCCCCATGCACCCCATCCTAGCATGATGTGGAAAAAAAAAACCACCACTCCCCAGCCAAGTCCACCCCATCTTGGTGGGGCTGCCTCAAGCGAGGGTGAGATCTCCAGCGCCTGATCCCTTCTGTCCTCGGGCAGATTTGCACAGATGTGTGCCGGCTTCCCAGCCCTGGTGTCAAGTTTAGAAAGAAAAACCTCTTCCAAGCTTCCTTCCCAACGGGATCATTTTTGTGGCTAATGTTCCTTCATGCACTGTCTGTTATGTCGTTATTAAAGCACAGCTTGCCAACAACCGGGGAAGAAATGCGTTCCCCACACTGTGATGCTTCCTCCACCCAGCTCAGGAGCAGGAACCAGGCGGCTGGGGCTCAGGGTGGCTGCCTCTTGCCCGTCTTCCTCCTTTCCCTGTAGAATGAAAAATGGTCATTTGTGTTTCAGCAGACCATAAAAACCCCATTTGAAAACATTTCAAGCCTTTTCCAAGTTGGAACTGCCTTGAAAGACTTCAGACCACATTACCATATGGTTCGGTGACATATGGTTTAATGGATGCTACGCTGCTGTTCCCATGCAGCCACCACCCTCCCCTTCCATGATGGCACCAGCAATGCTGCAGGGATGCTCCTTAACATCTCCTTGCACTCCCTCCAGCTCAACGCTGCAGCTTTCTCCAGTCATTTGCTGTTGCATTTCAGTCGTGCTACGCTCCCAACATGCTGGTGGACGCTGCCTGCATCACTAAGGACAGGCAGCTCAATACACACAGAAACAAGTGTCCTCTCCCCCAACACAACATGCACAATTGTTTTTTCCTCCTTGTCCAAAAACTTCCACAGGAAGCATTTCGAAGCAAACAAAATGCGTACTCTGCTTCAGCTGGAAAGTCTTGCTTAATTTCTTTTTTGTGAACTAAAACTTTTTGGATATTTGATTTTTTCCTCCTCTTTCTTCTCACTCTCAACACCACCTGGAATGCTAGAATCAGAAACATTCATGTTTTGGGGTTTTTTTTTTTAAACTTCTTTTATCTTTTAAACTCTGTTCCCCTCCCTCCCCACTCTCCTTCCTTTCCCTAGCTCCCTTAATTTTACCCTGCATTTCCCACTCTGGAAAAACATATATGAAACTATATGAAACTCTATAATTGCCTCTCTGTGTGGTTTCAAAAATAAAACCAGGACTAATTGAAAAAGATGGTGAAACACTTCATTTGGGAGGAAGGCAGGAGGAATTCTTTTTCTCCTCTTGCAAATTCTCCCTACAGGATGGGGGTTTTTTTGCTTCCCCAGTTCATTTTCAGAGTTAATGCTGGTATTTAAACACGCCGAGTTGAGTGTCCGAGGTATGCCTGCTCTGGTTTCATGATTTAGGCTGCAAAGCATCATGGCTCCACGGCAATGAGCTCCTCCAGGACCATGGCTGGCAGAAAAGCCCATGTCACATTGTCACCAGTGTGGACCAGGCAACATGAAAGTGCCAGCATACATTATACAGTGCAGATATACATAGATATAGACAAACTGTGTGTTAAGTATCTCCATCTGCCCTCAGTTTTTCTACAGTTCATCTGCTACAGGTGTCAAAGCAGGAGTAGGTTTTGACAGGGGGATTTAAAGAGAAGAACAACAATAGTTTTATGGATCCAGACAGCTTTTTTGCAAAGGGCAGCAGTGATGGCTTTTGCTCAGGGGTTACAGAAATGCTTGAAAGAAAGACCATCCAGCTGTGGGGTCCAGCCCAAGAGGTGCCTTCCCTCTGTGCTTCCTGTGGTGGCGATATGGACAAGTGGGTGACAAACACTTCATTTCATGGTGCCCACTGCAAGGTCTAGGCATGATTTAGGAGCCATGTAATGATCCTGCAGCAGAGAGCATCCCCGCACATGGTGATACATCATCAGAGTGCTGCCTCCTTCCATGTGGCCTGGAAACTGCGGGTGGCCATTTCTTTTGGTTTTTTTCCAGTCAGATGAAAACCAGCAAGAATATAATACTCATCCAAGCTTTCTGTGCAAATGTTCAGCTTTTTAAAAAAAAAAAAAAAAAGGCCTGAAAAAGAGACGCTCTTTTGGGCTGTTCTAGGCTACCCTTATCTTTCAAGAAGTTAGTCTTCTCCGTGGTCTGTTTTTGATGAAGATTTTTGTTTAACTGGAATCCCAAGTCTCTGCTGAAAGATGATCCTGGTGGAAAATTTCTGGCCTGCACGTGGCAGCAGAGGTTGCCACTGGGAGAGCAGCTGAGCAATGCATCTTTGGACACCAAAAAACCCAAGAGAATTCTGAGGTCATGACAAAGCACTGCCAGACTGTCATCATTTCCGTATCGCACACCTTTCCCCAAACTGTGCCACGATGTCATGGGTAAAGCTATGCTAGCCTTGAAAAAACAGTATCCTTGTTTGGTTTTTTTTTCATCTTCATCAGCTAATGTCTGTAATGTCATGCAGAAATTGCAGACCACAGTCCAGCTCCCCACATTTTTGCTGTGAGCTGCCCAAACGCTGCACGCAAACAGCCCGTGAGAGTACAAGATGTTTATACCCAAGGGATTGAACACAATATTGAGCTGCGAGAAACCTGTGCTTTGCAAATGCAATTGTTCAGTTAACTAACCTACGCAGATGTAAAGAAGATGGGGCACCCAGACTGAAAATGAATAAAGATTATGAGATTTAATAATATGTTGTTTACAACAACAGCAACAACCACCAGGAATCCTCATCAACAGGACATCAAGGTGAAATGACACCAGACAAGTCTAGTCTACAGGGAGATTGTCTTTCAGGCAAGATTTTTATTGAAGTTAAGGTTAAAATCTGGCTGCCCTGTCCAAGCCATATGACAGTTTGATTTAGGAAGATGCCTTTGCCCATGCCTCGAGTGGCTCTGAGCACCGTGGGTGCCAGTGAGATGTCAGCAAGGTTCATGGGATGGGGTCTGAGGCTGGGATGTGTCATGGGGAGGTGGGTGGGCAGCAGCAAAGATGGTCATGAAGTTCTTGGAGGTGAGGAAGACCCTCAGCTGGCTTCAGCACGATTGCTCTGGCCAAGGAGTAGTGCAATGGCACTACTTCAGGCAATCAGCAATGGGAACAACCCAGAAACCAAAAATTCATGTTGAAAGGCAAGCAGGACATCGTGATTTCTCCCCCGTGATTTCTGCCCCTTACTGGGCATGGAAAGCTGCTAACCAGGCAGCTATGTCCCAGAGCTCTCCTTCTCCACTCATAAAGAATACACTTTTTTTCCACTCATATAAAACAAGTACTTCAGCAGACAAATCATAAGCTGAAGATACAACTAATAAGAAGACATGAAAAAAAAAAAAAATCTTTCCAAGAGGTTGTGTCTCACAGGTTAAGAAGGACTTGTTGATACACTCACGTCCCACACATGAATCTTGTTGCTCATGTTTTGCACCGACATCCAAATACCATCTGTGAAGCTCTCATGACTCTTTTCCCTCTCCCTTTTTCTCCCCCTGCCTCTATTTTTACTAATTTTGTTTGGTTTGGGAAGAGGGAAGATGGGCGATCTTCCACTGAAATCCCTATTGACCATTGCGACATGTGGTTGTGACAGTAGTGCTCCCTGCTGCAGGCTTGTGGACCCATCAGATGTCCCGGGATTGAGACCAACAGGAACTTCTGGACCGTATTTGCCTCCAGCTTTTTGCTGCAACAGGTCACCAGTGTGTTACACCACTCATGGGTAATATATGGTGCTGCTCTTGAACCTGACTGGAGCACAGATTTCCACGGCATAACACACAAAGAATAAACAGGCGCTCTCTGTTTTCAAAACCTTCAGAAGAGGCAGCTCCTATGGGCTGAATGTTTCTTTATTGTCCACATACCAAACTCCCCTCGCTTTCATGCTGCTAATGTACTTTCCTCTTCTATCTATGCACCCCCACTAAAAATGATGATGATGAGAGAGAGTCTATATGGGTAATGCATCATTCCTTTAAACTTTATCAGATCTGAGGTTAAAAAGAAAAAGCCTTTTTTTCCCTACTAAAAGGGGATTTTTATCTCCAAAGACACAAAGGTAATACTGCATTGTAGCTTCAATCTTTTTTTTTTTACCCAACAATGGTGAAAAGATGTGATTTTTACAAGCGAATAGGAAGAAAAAGCCTGAACACACCCTGGGAACATGTTTAAGAAGTTGATTTATGTTTCATGCTGAGCCTTACACCTGCAGTTCAAGCAAAACTCAACTTTGCCGCCCCACAGAGTCTAGTTTATTAGGTATCAAGGAGTCACAAGAAGCCATGTAATTAAAACTGTAATTAACTGGAAAAGGAAAGTGCCACCTGAGTTTTGAGAGGCTGTCAATTTTATTTCCATTACAGCTCTCCTTCTGCTTCTTTTGTCTATAGGTGGTTTTTTTTTCCCCATCTTGATTAGGAAAAACAAAGATTTTTTTTTCTTTTTATTAGCTAAAGAAGCCACCAATGTCTTTACTCTCGGGAAAAAAATCAAGCCACTTAGTTTTGAGCTTGCACGTGGGTTTCTCACAGCAACATTTGCAGCCGTGTTTGCCAACAGGTGTCAAGTGTGGTCCAGGCAGAAACAAACCCTGAAACGTCCTACCGGCGAAGGGTCAGCCAAGTTCAAAGCCCATTCTAACAAAACATAATCAATGCCCTTTAAAAAGGGGATTGGCGGTGCCTTGTTAAAATGCATGACCTTGCTGCAGTAGGCGAGCTGAGCACTGGGCGTCCCTGGATCCAGCACGTCCCTCCGAAGGCTGCTGGATCCTGCCGGAGACCACCGCGGTATTTCTGTGGGCAGGACAAGGCCACACGCGGCAAGACAAAAACATGTCTGGCAGAAATATGAGGTGACGTGATGAACCTTGTTAACCAAAGAAATTAAAAGTGAAAAAGAGCCCGATCCCCTGGCAAACAAAATAAATGTCCTGAAGATCTGGGTGGGATGTGCTGCCAGCTCTGTTCCCCCTCTGCCTGGTGCATCCAGCAGGAGCAAATTCCCAGGGGATCAGAAAGAGGTGCTGGAATAAAGAGAAAACTATTTAATAAGGTTTAAAGAAGCAAAGACTTAGGTAAACTTGACGCAGGAAAGAAAGTCGTAGTAAAATATAGTTAAAGAGTAATTACCTAAAAGGGTAAAATGACAAGAACAAAGATAGCATCTATCTTAGAGGTCATTACAAGGGAGATTTATGAATATATATAAATTTTTGTAGAAGAGATGTTTGTCTTAGACGGGTGTATGAAAGGAGGGATTGACATTCTTTCTTCTTCATTTAACAGGTGACAAAAACCCATCAAGTAAAGTACCAGCCTTGGGAAGGGAAGTTGTTATCATAAAAAGCAATTTTCCTTCGGTGCCGTTCCGATAGGCTTGGGGTTTTTTCCCCAGCCTTAATCATTTGTAGCCTCTCCTCTCCTGAAGCAGCCCCAGCTTGCAAGGCACAGGTCTTGAGAACCTATGGGTTTGCAGGCAGATCTCCATCAGTGCTACTTTGGGGAAGTGAGCCGGTGGTACCCGCAGCAGATGACATGCAGGGCTCAGCTTCTTATTCAGCTATAAGTCAGCAGGGGCACCCCCTGACCATCTGTGGTCTATAAATTACAGTAACACCGGCACACACTGCTTGTAAATCACCAATGAACAGGCTTTACCTTGTGACACACTACATGAACCCTGTTGGATATTCCAATAAACTCCCATAAACCACCCGATATAAACTCTGGATTATGTTTCTTTGGGGGGCAGGAGAAAACCTGGACTTTTCTGCACTTGCACAGACTTCTTCTGGGTGAAATGAAGATGTGGCCCCATCAGTGTTGTGTGTTTATGTACCATATCTTCTTATGAAAGAGATTCCCCCCGCCCCCATCATTATTACCATATATATTTCACTTTCCAAGAGTGCATCGGCCTTGAGGTAAACAGGGTCGTTGTTCTCCTGAAAAAAAAAAGACACCACTCATTTGAAAAATGCAATTTAATGTGAGCCTGCATGACCTGTCCTCCGTCCTTGCTACACCAAGCACAGGCCCGTAAGAGGAGAGGTTCACCCATGTCCTTTGGTTTTGGAGGAGCAAGAAGACCCAACCCATGACATCAAGCCAGCCATACCCTCTACAAAGTGAAAAATATGCCACTATTCCTCACCACTTCTGCATCCTGACGGCTAAAGCTGAGGCTTGCTGTCTCTAGGAGGGCAGACTATCCCGTAAGAGCTCTTCACTTGCTTCCTTCTCCCTGTGAAGTGGCTCTTTTACCACAGTGTGGTAACAGGGTGGAAGGTTCTGTGGTCTGACACACCATCAAACCCTCAGGAGCTGCCCTCCTGCCACCCAACTTGGTTTGGATAGCTCTTACCTCCCATGATGTTTCATGGAGGCCACGTCTGCAAGTAGATACTATGAGCGGAAGTCTTGGCAAGTGGCTGTAAGCTCCTCAGTACATGGCTGGTTGGGGCCACAGATGCTACTCTGCTGAGAAACCTGGCACTTGACTTCAAACTTTCTCCCAAGCCCCGTCAAAGGACCACTTTTGTTAATTATACTAGTAAGCCCTGTGTCCGGCTCATCATCTGGGCAAAAAAACCCTGTAAAACAAACTATTCAGATTGTGTCGGATATGCCAAGTAAACAATCTGATAAATATTATTTGACCAGTTCTTTTGCTGACCATGAACAAATGTGGGCTGTAGCGTAGACAGCCAGCAACGGCTGCGTCATGACTCCTTGCCATGTTCCTTAATTGAATCTGAAATCCTGACCCCTCTCAGGAGGCAGTGGGAGCCTTGCAGTCATCCTACTCATGCATAGCGTAAGTTTCCTAAGGCAACATTATTTTTATCTGGGTTTCTTAAGGCTACAGGGGCTGGCTTCTCATCACACTCTGCATGAATGTACGGGTGTGTGGGCACACGCCTGCATCAACATATGCTTTTAAACCCATTGGGTGACTGCAGTCAAACTGGACAGATGTTCCCACCTCATGGAGACAGGGAACCAAGGCAACCATGGCTGCCTCCCATGATGACAATGTTTGTGGGATGAACTCAGCCATCAGTAGACATCAGAGAATCCACATCTGTGAGAAAAATCCAGGGAAACTATCCTCTGCTGCTCCCTCTGGTTGTGAGCATCCAGTTAATTAATACTCATGAATACTGCTCTTTTTTATTACAAGACAGTATCTAGGCTCCAACCAAAATTGATGCTTCCTTGCCTACGAGATACACACCAGAAAACATCTAGTCTAATCAGAAAAAAAAAAAAGGTAAAAGCAGTGAGTACGTGTTCTGGAGATACCAGGACCACCCACATTACATGATCCCAGTGTTACCCAGCAAGACTGCACCTGACTGAATCGCTTTGAACAGTCTCAGCAATTTTTAACTCACCAGAAATGCACACTCGAAGCATTTATTGAATCTAGGTGGAGCCTATCTAGTTAGTTTAGTTTCAGAAAAAAAGAAGTGAATAAAATAAAGTTGATTTTTTAATCTATTTTACTCAGACACCCCCGCCCCCCCCCTCCCCCCCCCCCGCCATTCAAATGTTACTTCAAATTTTCCTGGAAAGAAAAAGTATAGTTTAAAATTTAAACATAACTAATCCATGTCAGCTCAGACAAATACCCTGTGATTCTTCATAAACTTTTTAAATTTGGGGTAACATACAAGGAGCATCTTTGCAGCACTTCTCCATTCAGCAAGTGAACCAAAACCTCTGCTTTTCACAGCGAGGCACTGGGAAGCCCCAGATCCGGTCTGGGCATCGTGACACCGAGGCTCTTCCAAGCTCACCCATGAAGATCCCCCCACTTCCCCAGCCGTTCAACCTCCTCCTCTACCTTTCCACTGCCCTCTCCATCCGCCCCTTTCTGTGCACTGTGGCAAGAAGAAGTGATAGCGCTATTTCTGGTTTTTAACAAGATTTGGAAAGCGTTCAAGTGCCTGACTAAGTGGTTGGAAACAAGGAAGCAGAAGGATGTTTTGGCATCCTGCAATGTGTGCATGAAGAGCATAGACACAAACACATTGAACGCACATACTGTAAAACAAGATTACAAGGAGAGTACGAACTAATAAAAGCCTATTAAAACATTGTGGACGCTATTGCTGCTCGTGTGCATGCCTATGTATTAAAATAACAAATATTTCACGTGAACGTGCAGTTCGAACATGACTGATCGCAGATATAACTTTCAGCAACCTTTAAATACATAATGCCATCCTGTAATTAATGTAGCCTATCCTGAAATTTGAGGGATTTATTGATACTGGCAGAAACATTTGCAAATAACTTGGGGAAGTTCATGACATACCTTCTGTCTCAAGGGATTTCATTCATTTTTTGCCTTTTTTTTCCAGCTACCATCAATAAATTCATTCAGAACCCTTACCATATGACGACAAATGCAGTTGGAAATCCTCAATAGAAAGTTTGAAGAAAGTATCAACGTGGAGAAAGAGCCTCGTTGTGTTTTTATTTGTTTTGTTCTCTTTCACTTACAGTGAAATATATATAACCATGTCTGAGGGGATTGCTTTTGAGGTCTGCAGTGAAAAAAGAAGCAAAACCAGGCCATAGGCAAAGCAAGCTGCTAAAGGACTTTACCCAAATTGCTCAGGAAAAAAACATGGTCAAACATGAGGTAGGCTGCCAGCACTGAAATGTTATGTGTTGGTACAGACCAGGCACACACTTATGGAGAGGTTACATCTTTTATAAGGCCAGCTGATAGAGTTGGGGAAAAAAATGTGTCAACACATCTCTTTTCTGGAGAAATTAAGGTGTCAACACCCCCAGCTTGGGAAAGGTGCTGGTTTGTTGGGTGGCCAAGGAAGAAGAGACGAATCCCAACATTGTGGTGGGCATTCCTCATGTTCTACCAATCACTACAATTACAAAACCTGGCCGTGACCCCATGGACACTAATTAAAATTTATGCACTAACGAGGACAAGAAATATCCCATCATTTTGCTAGGAGAGGGTTGTAAATATTGTAAAGCATTTCTCATGTGGAACTACTTTATCATCAGGAGGTATTTTTGCTTTTGAGTGCATATATTTGTACACACTCACATACACAGGATTAAAAACAGTAAGACAAAAGAATAACTTTTATTTTAGAAAACTATTCAATTTTCTGTTTTAAATCTTTTTTTCTGTCTTTCTCTCTAGGGCCTAAATTTGAGGTACTGATCTCACATGACAAGTGATCAGCTACAAAAAAAGGCCAACAATATCTGAAAAATACCCCCAAATATGCTTTGAGCTACTTGTTTCATTGACTTGGATGAGTTGGCTATGTTTCAAACAGCAAGCAGAGCCAGGCTGGGGTATGAATGGCTGCACATAAAATACTGGGGGTGCCTCAGCCCTCGCCATGGTTCCTCCATCCCTCCCACCCACTTTCCACCATACTGCATCGAGCACTCCAATGTTTCCTCATGCTTTCCTCTCCTACGTCATCAAACATTTCCAATAAAGCAGTGCCTCCAACTCAGTGTCCACAAGCCCCTGCTCCAGTGAACTGGAGCTTTATTTTTTTGGGGAAAAAGAGCCATTTTAGGTTCTACCATGCTGTGATTTCTACTACCTGTAGGGAGAGAGAAGGTAGGCACCGGCCAAATGAAAGAGGGCACTTTCCCTTTCCAAGAGAGAGAAGGAAGAAATCGTGCATCAGGAACTTAAGTACTCCTTGCTGACTCCTGTCTGGCTGTGGTGGGCATGGGGTGAGTGACCAAAACGGGTGGACATCCCTCTTACTGCGAGTGGCAGGAGGGTTCCTGGCTGCCCTGGGGGGAACGGGAGAGCTGTGTTGACACCGAGAGGTTGGGGAGGGTTTATCCTGCCAGCAAGGAGTTCCCCCCAAAAAATGGGCACAGGAAGCTGCCAGAGGAAGCATCATGGGTCAAGATTTTCCACCTCTCAAGGATAAATCAGCCAGGATGGAAGAAAAAAATGGGGTTTAGCTTCCCACCTTCTCCCACTGTTTTTATCTGCTTTTATACATTTCAGTGCATTCACAGATAATGGTGAAAAAATACTTATGGGGTAATAATCGACCTCGAGCTTGTTTAGGTACTCACCTTCAGAATGTTGCCTTCAGGGTGAAGCAGGGTGCCAGGCGCGTGAACTGAAGCTGCCATCTGAGGTGCCTGCAGAGCACCAACAGCAAGTGGGATCCACCAAATTAGTGTCCTCCCTTCCTACTGCTTTTACATGAAAAATGTTTTTTTCTGGCAGGGACAAGGATAAAACCGATGCTGCTGCAGGGAAGAGAAAAACACCCAGTGAAACAAAACCAGCAATGGGCATTTCTCTTGCAGGGAAGCCCAACATCTTGCCCACTGCGAGTGGAGCTCCCTCCTCCAGCCCAGCTTTCTTTCAGCCTTGGTCCCCGCAGTGCCCAGGAGAGCCATGCTGGGGCTCCAAAACCCCCCAGGAGCAATGTGAGGAGCCTGTCATGTCACCACCGGAGGACCAAAGTTGTCAGCTGCGAGGATGAAGAATTTGAGGTTGGCTGTCAGAGCGCTCCGAGCTCAGGAGGGGTTTGGAGGAATGCAAGCTGGGGTTACATAAAACACTGACTCATGCTGAGAAATCACGAGTTTTGAAAGATTCAGCTGAGGAATGAGCAAAACCTCAAGCTGCACGTTGCTTACAAGTCAACAGGAACTGGGGGATGCTGGGGACCTCTGAAAAGCAGGCCTTGGCGTGGGGTTTTTTGAAGTCCTGCCACTGCTCTCAGGAGGAACCGAGAACCTTGTATGTCTGTCATGGGAGAAACAAATCTGTCCCTTTGTTATTTCAAGGAAAGTTGTTGGAGGCATTTTGGCTTTACCCATTGGAAAGAACTGCCTGAGATGTAGTAAATAGAAGTTAATTTTTTTTTTTTTTTTTTTTTTGCTACCATGTATAATATTGAACAGTATGTCATGCAGAATATTTACTTTTTGTTGGGATATCTGAGCATGCAAATGTTTGTGGTTTTGTTTACCGGGCAAAACAGGTTGTGGATTTTAGCAGGCTGAGTTGGTCTATGGTTTCTGTGAACTCCTGGTTCTTGCCAGGCTTTATGGGTTATCAAATCATGTCCCATTATACAGGTAATTTGTGTGCCATGAAGATGGTGCGTGCGAGGGGTACATATGCAAAAGGAGTACAAGGCCCAGGACTTCTCACCATGCATTAGAAACACTGACCAAAACCATTTGCACTTTGATATTTAAATCAGACTTCTAAAATCCGTGCTCAGAGACATATCCAAGTAGTTGATTTTTGGATCCCTTACAATTTTCTCTCTCTCCTCCTATTACAGGTACTCAGCATCTCACACACAAAAAAAGCAGTTAAATTATTCCAATGCTTAAATAAAGATATGGTTGCCTGCCTGTGTTTGTCCAAATTTGAGAAAAGTGTTGCCTGCTTTTAAGTTTTATTTCTCTTTTCCCTCAATCACAGTCTCCGCCCCCCCCCCCAAGCACACTGATGGAGAAATGAAGATGTACAGATGGGCTGTTCATTTTCAGTCACGTTGCTGGGTAAATATGGCATCAGGAAAAGAAGAGTGTTAGAAACACAGATGTACGCAAGGCATCCCAACCATCACGTTTGGGCTGCCTCTGCATCACTCAAGTATGCATCATCCAGCCCAAGCAGAGCCGTATGAGGCCAGAGGGAAATGCAGCTAACGGAGAACAAACTATTGGTAAATCGCATGCCTTTCAACCTTGCACAACGGGATAAAATAAATATGGATTAGTGCCGGGGTCAAAGTTTTTATTATGTTAAGTACTAGATGTGCAAGTGCCTGAGTTTCTAATGTTAAAAAAAAAGTACTAACTGTATAAATACACACATACATATATGTATATACATACAAAATATTTTTTAATATATATACATATATATTTATTTGTGTGGGTTTTTTTTTTTCCCCCAAAGCTCCCTTTAACATGGTCCCAGCTAATTTCTCAGCCTCTGCATTGCAATTGCTAACAATTTAATCACCTTATAAACTTCTGCAGTGACTAACGCCGCATTTATGCTTTTGGCACACCATGGCCAGAAGTTGTTTTAGCAACAGCGGTATGTAAAGCAGACGCACTATTTGTGAGGCTCAGAGCCCTTAAAAATCATTCCTTTCTCTCTGGGCTATCGACATTCCTGAGCGCTCACGATGCAGCTGCCGAGCCGCTGGACAGCCCACATATGGCCGTGTGCTGAACAATAGCGACTCGCTGTTGTTCTTGTTATATGCATCACCATATGTGTTTATTAGAAACAGCAATAAAACGATGACAGGCTTCTTCAGCTATCCCTGCTGCTTGGGGAAAAGAAAAGTGAGGGAGTAAGCAGGATGAAAACAGAGAGTTCTCCCCAGCTTTGGGGGCTGGACAGTGGGGTGGTGCGGTCCCACTCTTTAGGGGCTGTTTGTTTATTGGTAATATTGCCCAATTAATACTGCTCCTATAAATGGACACCAAGCCTAAGTCTCCTCTCATTCCCTTTCATTAGGGAATTGCTGGAAACCTGGAAAAACTGAATCCTGAAGGTGTTGGCATCCAAAATGCTGTTCCACCAGGGCTCACCTGTGTGCAGCCTGCCCTGAGCCATGTGGGAGAAACCTCCCAGTATTTCAAGGAGCTTTGGATCAGGACCACACTTGGCATTAACTTCCATCGTGAGCACAACCAGCTATTGTGGATTGCCTTCAGTGTTGGGCTGCCTTGAAACAACTTCCAAATTGCAGAAATTTGGGCTGGGGACTCAGCGTTTTTTTAGATGGAAGGGCTGAGGTGGGCATCAGGAGCCCAAAAGAAACACAGAAATCATTTAAGGCTGTTCTGCCATCAGTGTAAAGTCAAGGGAGAAATGAGTCCTGGGGAAGGGGAAGGGGTGTTAAAAGTGAAAAGAGGAGACGAACTAAGACAGTCGAACTGAACATCTGAATCTACATGTGCTCCAGATTCTGTATCATTTCCAGTATTTGCTACATTTTAAAGCAAAAAGAGGGAAAACTAAACTTTGGGAGAAAAACAAGTAGAGATAGAAATATGATGTATCTAAGTATAGAATATAATGTAATTTGGATATCCTTGATAAGCTGTCTTCAGACATGTGGAAATCAATAGGAGTGAGTACTTCTATCCAAAGGCAGCCGCAAGTCTCTGAATACATGATCCATATTTTTTCATGTTCATATCTTGATTTTTCTTGATAATAGAGTTTCCGTGTTCCTGTCTTTTTGTGACCAAAATAAAAAAACCTTAGCCACTGTAATAAACAACACAACCAAAATCATTTTCAAAAATGAGTTTGCAATGTTGAGTTGTATTGGGTTTACTGCGACCTTCCACTGTGGTAAGAATGCCATTTCCACTCTTACTTCACTTCTTTTTTACTTCCTACCCATAAAAGTAAACAATTCAAGACGATGTTTTACATCCTTGAAAAGTTCCCAAAACAGGATTTTCCACTGAGGCTGCAACTCCCTTGGCTTGCTTTTTCTTTGCTTTGCTTCTTTTTTTTTTTGGTAGAACAAATCAATTTGGTGACTATACTGAAACTACGATGCTGAATTCTGTTATCTTTAATTATACTGCTAACAGAATAGATTGTGTAGCTACTTTAAAAAGTATGCTAGTGCTTTTAGGACATGGCCATTACCCCAGCAAAGTCCCTGCCTTATTCCCCCATCTGCATGTAAGCTACTTTTTACAGGCTATTGTTTTGTCCCCACAAAAATCCAAACTACTTTTTTTTTTTTTTTTTTTTTTTTTTGAATGAACCCATCCACTACTTCTCCACTTATCAGCTTGGAAATGTTGCTGTATTGGTTTCACACAGTTTGATAACTTTGTGTTGAATGGGTCTTTGTCTTGGCTTATTTTGTCAGAAGAAGTTGTTTTTCAACAAGCCCCTTTAATTCCGTTTCCTTTCAGTTATTGCCTCCTGAAATATCAACACGTGGGTTAAAAATAATCTGATTACACCTTTTGAAGAGCAACAGTGGATCAGGCAACTTATTGTGCTACTTATTTATTATCAGTAATTCCTATCCCACACCCACAAAAGACAATCAGGGCTTTGCCACTGAGTGAAATAAAAGCAGGATGAGACCATATGGTTCTTGTTAAACGAGCCTCATCTTCCTATTGTTAATGCTTATCTCCAAAATAAAGTATTTCTGCAGAAAGCATATTCCCATAGCATGTTCTCTTTCCAATGACCAGCTGGTTGCCAGTTTGTTATTTGCACTGCAGTAGACCACTTTCATCTATTTCTATTCCAGTCCAAGAACACCATTTGTACATTGTCCAACTTGGAAATGTTAATCTGACACCATTGGTCACGGGCCTTTTAACTTCAAGTGGCAAACTTCCAGCTAGCTGCCAGTTGAGTATTTACACTGGAATCTTTCTTAGCCCAGAAATAAACTATTTGTTCGCCATAAACATCAGCAACACGCCAATAATTTCTGCAACACACATGTAGGAAGGTACAGCCCACCGCACTTTGCTGTTGGCTTCTCAATAACCTCCTAAGTAGCTCCTTGGGGAGATGCTGCTTGTCTTGAGCCAAGATAAATGCATCTATTTCCCCCTCCATGCGTGTACATAACTTTTATTTACATTCATGGGAATTACACATGCATATTGAAAGGCAAGAAGAGGGACCAAAATTAGGATGGTTGGGCAGGAGTCTGGCTGCTTCTTCTGAGACCCAGGCCTGCCCGTAAGGGCCAAAACACCAGGAAAACCCTAATGCAAAAAGATCCAGTTGCTTTGGCATCGTCTGCAGTTCCCTGTGCACAACGACGAGCACAGCGCTCGGGATGCCCGCCGGGAAAGAGGCAACACTGGATGTACTTGAATGCAGCTTTTCAGAAAGCAGAGTGGCGTGAGTCCTACGGGATTTTGCTTAGGAGATTGCTATTACTTCCAGCAATACGATTTATGCTTCCTGAAAGAATATTATACTTTGGGCTCTTTTCAATGAAATAAAAGACCGAGGGGGAAAAGAAAAAAAAAAGGTTATGCTGGGTTCTGTGATTTAACTTAAGGAATGTTATGCAGTGGCAAGGGTGTGTTTCATGTACTTTGTTCGACTCTGTTAAAATAAAACATTTCCTTTTTACATACTCCTGCGGTGACCTGCGGATGGGAGAGGCCAAAGAAAGACTTCAGTGAGTTCAAAATGTAAACTCCAGGAATGGAAACCCCTTCTTCTAAAGAAAAAAGAATAATAACAATTATGCCCCATTCTGCCCTTCACTTTTCCTATTTAGTCACATAATGTACGCATCACCTTTTGTGTTACCTTGGTTGTTCCAAGTGGAAAAAAAGAAAAGCAGGTTTGAGGAGAACTGACCTCACAGAAGTACTTCAGCAAAAACTCAGAAGACCATTTGGGATGTACAGCTGATCTTATTATTTATGGACTTCTTAGCAATTCCCTGTGCATTTAGTTCAGCATCCCCATCCACCTGCACCTCACAACCACCAGGAAAATTCTGCTCAAAATGCAAATGCTGGCCAGCATGAAAAGCAGGATCCTGCAAATGCACATTATATGAGCTAAGAGGAGGTGTGCATCCCATGTCAGGCTGGACACCGGGACTTGATGAACGCCCCAACCAAACCAGGATGCTGTCCATCCAGGCCCAAACTGTGGGGAACAGCAGCTCATAGCCCCCTGCTCCCCTGTGGACAGCAATTCTTGAGCAAAGCCCAGCAACTTAATTTGCAAGTTTAAACCCTCTGCCCTGGGTTTGCACTGGAAGAAAGTAGCATTTGCATTGCCAGTGAGTGAGCACCTGAGTTTTGGTGGCCCTCACTGACCTGTCTAGGCAATGGAGTGCCCAAACAGGGGCTGCACACATTCCCTCCAAGCCTCCCAGACTCTCCTCCAGAATCCAACTCGTATCAGAGAATATTTTCAGTGTTAGGGACATGACTTACAATGTGATTTGGGATCTTAAAGGCTGAGATGCTTAAAAAAATTCCCCTTCACTTGTAGAAGTCACGTAAAAAAAGTGCTTTTCCTACCCACCTCCAGTGACTGACAGAAGGATGAGACACTCACTGTTGCTAGATACTCCAGTACCTTGGGCAAAAAGCAGCTGCTACACTGTGAAACTGAGGACTTCTCTTTCCAGTGCTGCAGCTCACTTGCTCCTGCAGTCAATGGGATTTCTATATAAGACTTAGCAATTTTAATTCTGACCTTTGTTAACTTCCCACTGCTTGATTTTTTTGCACTCTCAGCATTCCTTCAATTTGGGAGTATGAAATATATACAAATACGTAGCCATCTACCATGCACCAAAATTTTGATAAACATACATTTTTCTTACCTCACCTAAGGCTCCTCTTGCAATTGAATGAAGGCGAACAAAATATTTTGACGTCTCGAAATACATTCTCTTTTCCAGGAGGGCAAATAAATAGACCTGACATAAAATAATGTCATAACAATCAGCAACTACAACTCGATTCTTGCTGCTGTAACTTGAAACTCGTAAGAGAAGGTTAAAGTAACTCAAGTTTGAATTCCTGACCACTAAAAAAGCATCCACTCCTTTTGCACTGGGTTTTTCTGTATGGCTAATCCTATTTGGGGCAACCTCTGAGCTACGTAAAATAGCAAAGTATTTCCCCAAAATGCTTAAGGAAATTTGACAATTTGAAATTGTCCTCGTTGACTGCAGCCAAGCAATAAGAAACTGGAGCAGGCAGAATTGCAGACCAGGGAAGGGCACTTGGACTCCAAAGGAAGAAGAAAATCAAGCCCCTTCTGGAAGAAATCCAGTTACCAGGGGAAACTTAGAAGTCTGCAAAAAGATAACGGGCCTGAGAAAAGCAACAGGGAGACTGGGACAGAACCTGTGGCAGCCAGAGAAAAAAGTTGAGCAGTTGAAGAAAGACTCAGAGAACTTAAAAAGACAGGCCTGGGGCTAATCTTTCTGCTGGTTTATTTTTTCCCCCTGTTTGTTTATTTGCTACAAGTCAGATTTTGGAGCAATTAGTAGAATATCATGCAAATATTCCCTGTGTGACTGCACATGAATAACTTTAATTTCGCTAAACATTTGTCTCATCGTTCCAAAATACATCTGCTGTTTGCATTAAGATAATCTGCTAAAATATTGGGAAGTAAATTACAGTTTTTATAAGATATTTATGAAACAACTTCTTATTTGTATATTAAATATCTCTGACTATCACAGCCTGTTTTTTTGGCTGACGTCTGCCTTCCCCAGGAGCACCCGTGCCCTGTTTCAATTACAGACTGGGCTGAGTACCATCTTGTGGAAAAGCTCCAATTGGCTGGGAATGGCTCAGCGTACACTTGTAACAGGCTGAGGGAATAGTACCAGATCTGCCAGCAGCCTACGACAAAAAAAAAAAGAAAAACAAAATACAAGGTTGGACATGAGTTGGGGTTGTTCAGCCTGGAGAAGAGGAGGCTGCGAGGAGACCTTATTGTGACCTTCCAGTACTTAAAGGGGGCCTACAGGAAAGATGGGGAGAATCTTTTTAACAAGGCCTGTTGTGACAGGACAAGGAATAATGGATTTAAACTAAAGAAGAATAGATTTAGACTAGATATAAGAAAGAAATTTTTTACAATGAGGGTGGTCAAGCACTGGAACAGGTTGCCCAGAGAGGTGGTAGAGGCCCCATCCCTGGAAACATTCAAGGTCAGGTTGGACGGGGCTCTGAGCAACCTGATCTGGTTAAAGCTGTCCCTGCTTACTGCAGGGGGGTTGGGCTAGATGGCCTCTAAAGGTCCCTTCCAACCCAAAGCATTCTATGATTCTATGTGCATAAATCACGTGGTATTTGCAGAAATTCTGGCATGACATCGCAGGGGCGTGTGTTGCTCCGCTCGGACAGGGCACTGCAGTAACTGCCCTAATGGAGAGAGAATGATAAGGCTTGGAGGCTGCTCCCAGTCCCTGCTTGGTGACCACACACCATACCGGAAGTAAATTAAAAGCATTTTTGACTGTTTCATCCTCTCAGGGTTGTCCCATTCTTTTTGCATGCAGAGAAGTCCTAAGGGGTTGGGGACAAATGCGTTGGTTAGTATTGCCACAGCCCAGATGAGCTCGTGTGTAGCCCTGTTTCCAAGTTTTCAAAGGAGATGTGAAAAAATCAGGTCATTTGTCATCTTCCAGCATTGACATTTGGGGTAGGACTGGTAATGCTAACCCTAAGGGCTGCACCCCATGGGAGGGAGATGGGGTGGCTGAGGAAGGTAGAGGATGGAAAGCAACAGACCTGTGTGCTGGAGGAGGTAGAGGACTTTGCTGTTGTACAATCAGGGACATATCTCACTAGCTTCAAGCACGGGTAGATACAGCTGTGGGAGCTCAGGGTGCGCAATGAAACCCTCCTGAGATGCAGGTAGATCCTAGATCACTGCCATAGCTTGCTCTAGTCAGGATTTGCATGGCTGGCAGCACCCAAACCATTTCAATTAAAGTTAGCTTGTGTATAGCTGCACGAGCTCTAGCCATGTGAGCATGGACACATCTGTAATATTAAAGGTTATGCCTACATCCCTCTTAAAACCCAGTCTAGAGTGCTCAGGAGTTGCCACAGCCCCACAGACAATGTGTAGCTGGGCTGTGTGGGGTCTATGAAACCACTGAAGAGCTTTTTGAGCTTCCAACCTTCTTTAACTATCTGGGACCCCATGTCCTTTCGTGGATAGGCACTGGCTGCAGACTTCTTGTCCGGACACACAGCATATCTGGCTTGGAGAGTTTCGAGGGTTCAGTTCAGAGACACTGGCAGTGGAGTTTGGGTGTGAAAAATCACAGATTAGGTACTTCTGAGCTACCTTGCTGAGAGTGCCACCTTCATGATCAGCATCGCCTCGCTTTATGTTTCCTGCAAAGCTGCTCCATCCCTAGTCCACAGGTTAAAAGTGAATGGGTTGAAATGAGAAGAAGAGGGAAGAAGAGGAAGCCTGAGGCACCAGGGTTTCCATTTAGATGACCTAAATTCTGGATGAAGAAGCCTGGGAAAGGGACAAGGAGTTTGAAACACTTTAACACCGCTTACCATCTTAACGCACAAATCCCTCTCTGGTTTGGTATTAACATTACCTACATGGAGCCCAGCTTAAAAAATAATAAAAGGGTGGTATAAGCCGGCTCACCTCCCTTGCTTGTGTGCCATGCAGTGCCTGTACCGCTGCTTGTACGGCATTGGCCTGGGACCCTCAAATTGATGTAACAGGGTGGGGAAGCAAGTGTATTTTAGGGGGAGGGTGTATTTTAGCATCGATCAGTCCCCCGATGCTCACAGCAAAACAATAACAGCCCGGGGCTGCGTGGCCAGGTTCAGGCTGCCTCGCCGAGGCATATCGGCACCCACGTGCCGCGCTGAGCCCTGCCTGCTGTCCCAGCTTCATGGAGCCAGGGGCTCTGGCAGGGACCACACCAGCAGTTGTGCAGCCCCGCTCAGCTGCAGATTTCCTCTGGCACTGGCAGCACAATAGCGGGCCTGTTGGTAAACAGGAATTGTTTTCTCACCACAATGGGGCTCAGGATGATATCATTCCCCGATACCAGGCAGCCTCAACGTGCCTCCTCTGCTCCCCACCCCAGTTTAGATGGTAGTGCCTTCCTGCTCCCCATGGGCCTCGAGTGCCTCATAAAACAACATCACAATAAAACAAAATAATACTGGAATCCATATAAGGCTTGATGTCCTCATCACGCCTTAGAAAAAGTGCCAAGGGAGCTTTGCCTAAATACAGGCAGCAGGTTCCCAGCATTGGCAAGGATTTTTTTAAGAGGAGGAAAGGACATTTTTCAAGCCCAGGATGCCAGCATCCATCTTGCCCATCCTCAGCTGTACACCTCCAGCAGAGAGAAACAGGTAGTTATGGGAGATGAATCCCCGGATCTGGAGCATATATATGGAGTTAAGTTCACCTTAACATCTGGGGGCTGCATGGGAAGGGAGGTGACTCCTGATAGCCCCACCGGGGCGGCTTCAGCCAGGGCTGGCCTGCTTCTGGCATCCCCCTTCCTGGTGGCATCGAGGACCATAGGGCTCTCGCAGAACATTTTGTGGTTGGAGTAATTGCATTGTGTTTTCTTAAAACTGCCAAGGCGTGTCCCTAAATAAAACCAGACCCCCGGCCTCGCTCCAAGCACGGCAGCCCCCAGCTCCCTGCGCGCGTGGTCTGACACACGGCCCTGTCCAGCCTCCCTGCTCTGCTTTCATTTCAGGCGCATGGTTATTAATGAATTTATAATTGCATGGGGGGAAAAAAGATAAACATATGATTTGGGACAAATATATACATGTCATGAATATATGCTCTCTCTCTCTCTCTCTCTGCCCCCTGCCCCCCGCCATATTTTTTGGTCAATGGTGTCCTAAAACCCAAATGCACCATTTAATTATTTGTGCTGAGAGTGCCAAAGGAACCTACCATTTATTTATACAGTTAAATCAGCTGCAGATGTGTGTGTGCTTTTTCCTTCATTCTTTCTTTCCTTCAGTGTTGGCATTTCTGACATCTCCAGGTTTTTTTTTTCCCCTCTCTTGTTCAATGAAGGCATCCGAAAATTGTTGGGAAATGGCTCGCTGCTTCCTCCCTGGTCCTGTCCACAGGGGCTGGCATCCCACATCACTCTCACAGGGCTGTGCTTTCCTCCTGCCCCAAGGCAAGGGCTTGACAAATTAAGACCTCAAACACCAGGAATTGAGGGGAAAAGGCAAGTTTTCTGCGCTGCACAAGCCCAGGAGAGCTCCTCTGGTGAAGGAAGCATCGCAGCTGAGACCCCACAGCTCACTGCACCTGTGGGCATGTGCTGGAGAAGCCGAGTACCACGGGGAAGAAGCATCACGCTGTTTCCCGAGAAGCCCAGCATAATTTTGGTCCCTATTAACAAGCTTCCCCTCCCCATTTTTTTGAGCCCAGAAGACATTATAAGTGACCTCTGCTTTTCATTTTTCAGGGCAGGGAGAGTATGGAGCATCTGTCTGAGCTGGGCTTTGGCAAAACCCTGCTGCCTTGGAGGCTTCTGCCTGGGCTGTCGCTGCAACTTGCTTGCATCAGCCTTGTTTGGTGGTTTGGGTTTATCCCCGTGAAAACCAGGCTCAGCATTAGCTTTCAGCATTAGGCAGGTGACACAGCTGAAGTCAGAGATGCCCATTTGATTTTCAGAAGCACTATCAACTTTCTCATGATTTTTTTTCCCCCCCATTATCATGTTTCTTTTCTTGAGTGAAATTCAGAGGAGTGGGGCACCAGCCACTCCAAGCAGCATGCAAATGATTGCCAGCAAAAATCAGGACAACTATTGCTCTACCCCTTTTGGCAGGAGAAGGCAATCTCTTTCTGCTTTACCTGGAAGACAGTCATGAAGGCTTAGGAGCCCTGGGAAGCAACTTAACGCTGCGGCCAGAAAATGCACTTCAGATTCTTTTGGCATGAGCTGATGTTTCCTAGCAGCACTCTGGATGTTTAAATGATGTGATAATAAGCATATTAGAAGCACTTAGGAGATAGGACTATTAGCAAACGATGATTCATTTTTAAACTTTCAAACATACCTAAAGCTGATATTCACATGTGAAAACCCCACTCGCTGTCAGACAGCTGGAGGGTGAGTGATGCCGTGGGTGTCGGGTGCTAGCTGCACCCCCGGGGCTGTTCCTGACAGTCCCTTCCACCCCACCGAGGCAGCCTGGCCACTTTTTAAAGCCAAAGACCATCACTCCAAGGACATTTCCAAGCACCACTTGCAGAAATCCTCTTGGTCACAATGCCACTGAGGCAGTCTCTTTAAATTCACCCATATATGAGGAGGAGAACTTGGTTGCTCTGATTTGCTTTGTAGCAGTTAGCCCCTATGAATGGACTTGATGATCTTAAAGGTCTTTTCCAACCTAAACGATTCTATGATTCCTATGATTATATAATCTGGCTCATCCTATATTATCTGAAAAGGCACAATGCCTGTAAAACTGTTTCATATATACATTTGTATATATGCAAAGCCTCAAGATGTACTTAAATATGTATATGTATTATATTTTGTTCTGTATCTACATTATATAGCTTTTTCTTTCTTTTTCATGTTTTATCTCATAAAAATGTATAGATGCCTAAGCATATATGCATATGTAGATATACATACATATATATTCAGTAATATGCAGTGTGTCTATAAATATATATGTACACATATATGCATATATGTATATACAGATTTATACACACACGTACACATATGTGTGTGTATCTATCTACCTATCTATATGTATGGGCACATGCTGGGTGTATAAAACAACTGACTACCTGAACGGTGTTCCAAGGCATGCCAAGTCCCACGATACAGACTGTGAGGCTTCACAACAGCTCCCAGGCTAGACATGTAAGCAAGTCCACTTAGGCATAACAGCGTTCTCCCTCTTACACATAATGAGCCGCTTTCATTAAAATTCAACACTTCTTTTAAGAGGCTTTTCTTGCAGCCACTACTCACAAGGTCGGTTTCTCTCCTGCTCGCAGTAAAGCGATCCTCCTCTCTGCTTGGCTGCCAACTCCTCCTGGGGCAAGGGCAGCATAACGAAACCAGATTTGGTTACTTGGTATAAAGCACCGATTGCTGGCTTCATTGCCATTGACCTGGCAGAGCCAGAAGACCTGAAATATTTAAAAATTATCTCTTTTTAGGTCTTATTCTCTAGCAGGCACATTGCAAACAGCACGCAGGTTCCCCAGCAGTTCCCCGAGCCAACAAAACTATGTATTTTTTTGTGAGTTTTGAATGTATAAAACAGCTTGTCTGATAGCTGATGATGGTCTTGCTCTGCAGTGCTTTGGCACCTCTCTGGCGTGGCTTTGCTCGCCGAAGGGCCGTGCTCCGGCTGCACGCCTTGCTGCCGGGAAAAGTGCCGGAGGCTGCCGGGGAAAGGGGGCCGGACTGCAGCACTGCAAGGCACCACAGTGCCATTTTGAATCAAAATTTTTATTCCTGACATTTTGCAAGAGGGGAAGGAAAAAAGAAAAAGGCAAAAAGCAAAAGCTGGCTGTAATTCAGTCTCTGAAAAGTCACTGGGAATCTTCCAAAAGTGACAGCAGGATTAGCTCCCCCCATATATACATAAAATTTGTTGTCTTTTGCATATCAAAGTGATGAAGCCTCTGTTCTCTTCAGCTATTGCTTTTAAGTGTGCTATAAACAGAGCCTTATCTGTCCAGAAAAAAAAGGCTTTGACAAGGAAGACTAGCTCAGATGCTGAGACAAACTTGGCCACGTTCCTGCAGCAAGAGCAACGCCAATAAAGATGTGGGCTGGTCTCTAGATGCCGTCGATAACATGATTTGGACGGTTGTCCGAAAACTCTCGCTACGTCCCTGTTGTTGTTTACACTAATAAACCCTTCATCATCCCCTCCTCTCCACCATCGCCCTCCCTCCCACGTGTGCTGGGTGCCATATCGCAGCCAGGGTGGGACGGGCTGAAACAGCTCCGTATTTCTCCCAGCCACGGTAGCAGACAGTAAAGAACCTACAAAAGCAAGAAAAATTAAGTCAGCAAGAGGAAAACTTCCCAAGCCTGCTTGCTGAACTGAGCAGCTTCACTCAGCTCCACTTCTTCAAATTCCACCTTCATCTCCCTTCTAGTTTCCTTTCTGTAGACCAGACACGACTTTACGTACTATGTAATTTCTGCAGATTTTTTTGCAGCCCTCCTCTCTTCTGGGTAGTTGCTCACTGATGGCCTGTGTATCCCATTAATATGTTAAATCTGCTGGAAATTTGGTCAATAATTAGGCTGATGAGACAACCTATTAAAAGGACCTGAGTGCAGCCAGTTCACCCACTGCACCATGAGCTTCTCATGACCAGCAGGAGCAGAATTGATAAAAAACAATGACCCCCATCCCCCAAATTTGAGCATATTTTGCTCAAAATACATCCAAGGAACCTCTATGTTGTGTCAGAAAATGGCACATATATGAAGTGGGGGTTTAGGATAGGACTGAACCAAAGAGTCAATGCTGGAGGGGGTGAGGCTGAGAGGTCTTGCTGGTCTGGCCAGATCCAGGCTGCGCAGTGGATATCAACAGTAGTGAAATCAGAGCAGATGATGCTTCCCAAAAAATGGCACACATATGTACATGAACACACACGCACATACAAAAACCCACTGTGAATCTACAAAAACCTAAGGATGCACACAGGCTGGTCTTCATTAGCATCTGGACAGAAAAAAACCTGCTTCCTCGTCTTGTTTCTGGACACTGAAAAACATCAGCGCTTTTTTGCAACTTCTTGAAATATTTTCAGCATGTGCTGGCCCAGCTTTCCTCTGCACCCAGGGAATTATGAAAATACTGAAGACTGATGGAGCTGCCGGAGAGAGCGGTGGCACGGTTATGCCCAAGCCAGCAAACAGGAGAGCATTTCCAGCGTACACTGAAAATTCAGATTCTGTCCAAGTCTTCGGAGAGCAGATGTCAATTATGAATCACATGATTACTCTGCCATATTTTTCCTGGTTATGCTCATTGACTTAGATAAGGTATCATTTTTCACCTACAAAATATGTTGCATATACAATAAATAATATGCACAGTACCATAATAAATATTCAGTATATATGGTGTGTGCATTATAGTGGTCCTGGTAGAGTTATAGCAGAACAGTCAAGGCTGAATTGGCATTTTCATTATAAAGGCTGATAATTCAAGATCAGTAGCAAAAGACAATGAAATACCATCTGCTCGCACGCAAACAGCTTGTACAGAGGGGGTTTAAGGTCTTGATGTGAGCAGTTCTGCATAGAGGGCAAAAAAGAGAGAGCTCCTGAGACACTGTCTCTCACCATCAAAACTCTTCACCTGATTTTGTTCCTACTTAGATGGCAGTTGATGCTTTTCCTAAATCCAGCTTCTGGAGCCACAAGATATTGTGAGCATCAGTGGTCTCACAGCAGATATAAAGGGGCATCTTCTAGACTTTCTAGCACAAGAGGAAAGCTTGCAAATGTGAACTCTGCAACTCAACAACCAGAATACAGACGGGGTAGCTGTAGTTTTAAAAAGTTTTCTCTGCCACACTTGGACTTCTTAACACCACGGAGAAGCAACCCACGCTCAGCACTTGCTAAAGGCCAGGATGGTTTGAGCCAGGGCTGGTGCCAACCTCTCCCAGTGGTACCAAGTTCAGTAACCAGCAGCCCCTGGGGCTAGTTCAGGTGTGGCATATCACATATTTCCAACAATCTGGCCTCTTTATACCAAAAATTATTGTGTCTCTAACCACTGCAGCCTCTTCTACCTTCAGTGCTATTTCTGCTGTAGCTTGTGTGTGACGGCTTGACCAGAATTTAATGAAATACTCCTGACCCAGCCATATGACTGGCTTATACAAAATCTTCACAGTGTTTTTGGTAGCCTCAGGCTGACCTTTATATCCCCACTCAGCTTCCTTCCAATGGCTGCAGCCCATCAGGCGGAGGTTTGCACAGGAATGGCCTCATCTCAGCAGGAGGTTTTTGGAGCACGGTCTGGACGTGGTTAAAATGGGGCTGGCCGAACCCAGGCAAGCAGCTTCGCTGGTAGGTGGGAGGAGGTGGCGTTTTCCAGCAGAGGGTGTTAAAGAACAAGCGGGAGGTCTGGTGGTAGGTGGCAACCTCTTCCTTCAGCACAGCTGCTTGCAGAGGGCATGTCTGTTTACACCTTGAACTAATCACAGTGACAACCAGCAGTGAAAACCTGGATGCAGGGAAATCCATGGGAATTTTGCCCAGACTTTTCCCTTGAGCTGTTACACTCGTGGTTCAAACGTATTTCTTCTAGTACATGGTACCTTTCCCTCCAACAACAAAATTCATGCAGATTTTTTAGCTTATACCCAGCAGGCACTGAAGCATCCTCACAGTCCTAGTGCAATAAAAGGAGGACAGTGATGCTGCAGGGTGTAAATACAGGTAAGTGGAAGGACCCACCTCTGACCATGTAACATCCTGCTGCCCATCCTGACACGTCTAATAGGTGAGTTCGCCCTGGTTGTGTAATTCCCCCCTTCATCGGCTCTGTATTGATGATAAGTATTATTTGCACATCACTGCAGCCTCAGTTCGGCAGCTCTTCAAGCCTGTTTCCAAAAGAAGCTGTCACAGACAATAAACACCAAAGTAACCCCACTTCCAATTTAATTGTTTTCTCAAAATATCACTAGCAATTAGACTATATTAGCAACAGATTGTTTGCAGTAGCTCATTCTCTGAGTCAAAACTGGTTTCTTTCTCTTTTACAATCACACAAACCATGTGAAACTAGAAAGTACCTAGGTTTTGGGTTTTTTTTTCAGAGTCGGAATCAAGTAAACAACCAACATTACTTCTACAAGAGCCAAAGTGTCTGGAAAACGCAGGAGAAAAATATGGGATGGCTGGAATTTTTTTCATGTTTACAAATTTATTGTGAAAGTTTTAAGAAAATACAGTGACAGCATTGCCTGCAGTACAGTTAGGACATGACAGTCAATAAATAAAACTAAAGGACTGTGCAATAAATAAATACAAGACTAATATAGTATGTTTGTAGTGGGCTGATCAGTTTTAAATCCTCTGCCTAAGGCTGAATTTTACAATAAACAAACCACGCCTGTATGGTTTTCTCTATCGGTGCTGGGTGAGCCCATTTATTTATGGTTGGGCTCACCTTCTTGTCCCCACATGCACTTTTTGCCCATCTCAGTTTCTACCTTTTTTTAAAAAAAAAAAATCAAAATCCAGGTAGAATTCAACATTGCTCAGAGGTAAGGTACCTACTCTCTTACTGACATGGCATCTAGGCTCTACCAAGATGTGCTGGGTCGGTGCAGCGTTACCACACTGACAGCAGCCAGCCCCTTCCTTATTTCATGTACATGCCCTTCGCCAAAGCAAGCTCTGCTGTGTGTGTCAAAATGTGTCCCGTGGTGTCCCTGGGGATTTTTTTCTGAGGCCGGCTTAGCTGAGTGACCACACATCTTTTTATTACCTTTGGTGGAAAACATCAGCCCTTTCTTCTAAGTGGCACTGCACGGTCGAGGGGGCTTGGAGGGCTCCAGACAAGTGTCTGCAAAACCATCTCTGGCTCAGTGGCTGTGATCATGGGCTAGGTAATTTGTTTGATTAGAGCATCCGTCTAAGACAAAGAAAGTGTAGTGGAGTGAGTCGGGCTCTGGTCTCATTTACAGGTCTGGAGATGCATGGAGAAGCTATTACAAGTGACCTGTGACCTGGCCCACCCTCAGGTGAAACGGCTTTGCCCAGTCACCTCCTGTTAGCCTCAGCCAAATGATAGGCTTCGGGGAGCCCGGGACGCGGCGACGGTTCATCAGACAGACAATATCAGACCCACGGGCCCAGCCCCGAGCTATGCAGATGCAAAAGCAGATGAATTTTCTTTTTTAAAAAAAAGGGGGTTTCAAACTTATTATGGTGATAGTGTTACTTACAACAAATCTGTCTGCAGTTTTGGGGCTGCAGAGATAAAAGCCCTCAGGAAAAATGTCAGTGGCTTGAGTTTATTTATATGTAAGGTAACCATGAAAAATGTCGGCGTACCACTAATTGTAGGGCATATTTATTCTGCACAAGTTGTTTTCCACATTAGCACAGTTGTTAAAATGCAGTTTTGCCTCAGGAATATTATAACTTTATCTTCTGTAATTATAAATGTGGATGTTGCTGGGGTACTATATACATTGAAGAAGAAATGTAAGAAATGGGCACTGCAAGGAGGAAAACAAACATAATTAAAAATGTAATGTAGTAATTATATGAAACATACTCAGGAAGTGGAGACCCATGGATAAGCTAGCAAAGCAGCTACGGCGCGTTAGATCCTGGTTTTAGATTTGTATGCCTTCTCACTTCAAATTTCTCCCACAGTTTTTCGCTCAAACCAACTAACAAGGACCAGTTGGCAAGGCAAGCATTTATGTGCAGCAGCACATTATTCTGCGCTGTGCAGTCATTATAGTGTAAGGGCAATTTTACTATGAGAAACTAAAACAAGGAACCTAGAAAGCAACAGCACATTGTAGTTATCACACAGCAAATGTTTAATGAACGACAGTATAAGAGCATCTTCTGATAGGGTAGGGAATATTTTAATTAAATATCCAGTATTATGCAAAATACCTAATGTCATTGATAAATCATAACTCTGTACGCATGAAGCAGAGCACAGTAAGGGTCGCTGACCTGCTGTGTATTACAGGTAACACACAAGGTGCACAGACACCTATTTCCTTGAGAAACACCTGGCAGATAAATCATGAAGTTTTCCTCACAGTGCTGAGGCAAAATTCAGACACTATTTGCTCATCAGGAGTAAATGCCTGGCTTGCCTGGGAGTCATAGTTTTCTGAATAAGGTTATCACTGAGAGCGAGACTGTGGTGGTGACCGCAGCCGCAAGAGCAGTGGGCGAGCGTCTGCATCGTATCGCTTCCACTCTTCCCTTCAGGTTAGGTGCGCCCCGGGCATGGTGCTTGCACAACACACAAACAATGGATGCACACATACACATATTTATATATTGGGACCAAGAATCTGCTTCTTTCCCAGGGGAGGGACCATTTAATGGTGCCTGAAAGCACACGGTACCACTTCAAGGTTTTCAGGTTTTGTTTGTTTTATTGATTCTTTACTTTTATATCTAACCATGGATCATGCCATCCTGAGTTTAAAAGATAGATAACACCAAATTTCCATTAGCATCTGTGCAGGGGCCAAGCAGAAACATATTTATTTACCCCTACTATTCACCTATTATTAGCAAAAGCTCCGTAACACAGGCATTATTAGAAACCAGTCAGGTATAAACAAGCCTGAGATGCTTGGTATGGTCTGGAGGTTTGTCAACCAAAATCCTGGAGCATTTCCTTCTGGCTCCCCCTTGACCACAGTGTCCCATCTCTCATCCACCACAGCCTCCTTTTTTTTGCCTCCAAGGATACTTACTGCCCTCTAAAGGCTCCTTGTACTTCAGTGTCCTTTCTCCCTCCGCAGCATTTCTGCCCATGCCCATCCCTTTTTACCTCTCCTCTAGGTTTTGGCGATCTCCTGTTCAGCTGAATACTGCAAATGAAACACTCCAACCTCTCCCACCTTTCACTCGGGTATCTGTGGCCAACCAGAAAGCTGTGCAGTGTTGTACCCTGAGAGTTCATCAGAAAAACAAGGAGAGGATCCATTGAAAGACATGGGTCTCATTCTGCCCAATTCGCCTAAATTATTTTTTTCCAAAGTGAGGATGCTAGTTCTTATTATTTCCTCCAAACTCATTTATCCATCCTCAGAGCTCCAGTCCTGCTGTTTCTGCTCCCCAGACCTAACAATGCAGAGCCCCTATCACAGATGGCACCAGCAACAGGCACAACTCTAGGGTTGCTTCACATCGTAGACCTCTCCAAAGCTCACCCCCCTCCCCGCCAAGCCATCACCTTAAAGGGCTGGAGGGGATTTCCAGAGGTCACCAGTCCCTTCCCTGGCCCATGGCACCTGTGTCATTCCTGACAGATGCTTATCTTGGGGTTTTTAAGGCCTTCAGTGCTGGTGACGCTGCCACCTCCCCAGGCAGTGTCTTGCAGTGCATCGCTGTCCTTATCACAAGAAGGTTTTAACCTGAATCTTTCTTACTGCAATTTAAGCCCATTACTTCTTGTCCTATCTGCCAGAGGCGTGGAGAACTGATTATTCCTTTCCTCTTTGCAGCAGTCCTTCACATTTTTGAGGATTGTTTTGTTGACACAGACACTTCTCTGCATGAAAAGCACAGTCTGAGGAGAGGTTTATCTCCCCTTTGCTGAAACCAGCACACTTTTGGCTATAACATCCATTGGCGGCGTTTCTATTGTAAATTCACTTTACAAAATGAACTGAAAACTGGAATGAAACCTCATTGAAAAGCTCACATTACAGGAATTTATACTCCCTTTTTACTGTCCCTTAAAATACAAACAAGACTATTTTTGACTTATGTGTAATTGAAATAAAAATAAGCAGACACAGCTTTGCCAAGCACCAGTGCTGAATACTCATCATTTAGGACCCCAGAAATTATCATCTGGGCTTAAAAATAATAAAATTTCAGCGATGCATATGAAGATCTTCATAATTGCCATCTGGGCTAGGTTCTCTGAGAGCTTGAGTTTGGCTCCTACTCACCTCAGTCAACTATTCATACACCAGAAAATTAGATGTCTCGTCCATCTGCTGTGGGCTAACAGGCATGGAAAAGCCAACACATCTATTTAAGGTGGCATAAATGACTCCCTGGAAATGTCTTTCTCTCTCCTAAGAGGGTGCCTAGGCACTAAAGGCTTTTGGAACAATAAATCATAATGGAGCAGGTTGTATGTTCATAGACTTTCCCCCCAGTGAAGCAGCATCCCCTCTGTTGGTACGCTTGCTTGATTCAGACAAAAGCCGAGATCCTCACATCATCTCCAAGGCCTTTAATAAAGACAACGAACATCAAAATATTCATGACAAATTCACCAGCAGGCTAACAACTTCTACAAGAAGCTGCATATCTGATTGCTTTAGAGTACTTCAGACTGAAAAAAAGCCATGTTCACTTCAAAGGGCTGTAGCCACTTTGCATGTGTCATTGACTCAGGGATATGTTCCTCTTGAGGAGCAGCCTGACGGGTATTTTTGGCTTCTACAGGCACTTTCTTCTTACCACAGAGTTTTAGGAGCTACAACTTTTCTAACCTGAAGCTACCTACATTTCAGAAGAGAAGAGGCTGTACATCTCCTTGATTGATGTCCAACCTTTTGGTTGACTTCTGGGAGCAAGCCTTTCTTCATGAAGTACTGAGTTAGCACACGCTGCCTGCTCCCAAGTGTGGTGGGCAAGCTCAGCACAGATTTAAAGGTGTCTCTTTCAGAGGGCTTCTGAGGCCAGATAATTTTGAGGCCACAAGTTCGACCCTGGTCCTTGCCTTGGGACAAAGGTAAAAAGCTGCATGGAGAAAAAGGAGGTATAGTTCCCACCTACCTCCACTGGTGGGAACTGAAGAAATAATGAACTAAACTCAATAATTATGACTCTGACAATGGTTGAGTATAGGAAATGGGGCACATCATACAGAGAAATCTTTCTCCTGGTATTCTGTTTTGGAAAACAGCAACCTCCTGCTTCTGAGGTTATAGTCAGGTGGTCGTATTTACTAATTACCCATGAACATATCTGCATGAACTTGTCTGCTTGCTTTTTGAGCCAATTTATATCACATTTTCCAATGTGTACAATGTTGCTGGCCCCTTATGGAGCCCCTTAAGTGCCAAAGTGCCCAGTTTTGACCAAAACGGCATTCAATGATCTTTATATCTCTCCTTCCTTTCATCGGCTCAAGTAGTAGGGTGCACTCGTCCTCTTAATGAAGTTAAAATGACAACAAGAGACTCTTACAGCAAAGTGACAGAGCTCTGGCAGTTGCTGTTAGTGAAAGGCTCTTAAAATATGTCCAGTCGTTCCAAACTAAAACCATGTTTGAGCTTAGCAATCTGCTCTTGGGCTTTCCACAATGGTAAAATTAGTCAGATCAATTATATATTTCTTCTTAACAGATTTCCTTGCTCCAAAAACAAGCTGGAAAGTCTTCTTTCTTTGTATAAAAATATATTTCTTTTTGGTCACATTTCTTTATACTGTCTTATCAGGATACAGGATGAAAAAGTGAACATGAAATGGTTCAAAAGGTACTGCTCAGATTCCATTTCCCCGTTGTATAAGGAAAAATCCACTGGGGGAGCTGCTGGAGCAAGGGGGTAAGGGGGGAACAACAGTTGTGCTAAGCTATGCGTGTATGATCCAGGCCAAAATCACTCCTTGGCTATGGGGTTATTGAGGCAGGGCTGATAGTTTGCTACATCAAGTAGGAATAAAATAACCAGCTTTGATTTTCTTGCCGGATGCATGCACCGCACCCTTTGAAACCCAACCCAAACAAATGAAAAGCTTTGGATATATTGCCATTTAATAATTGCGTCCTGCTCAGTGAGGAGCGAAGCTTTTTCTTCCCTTTCTTCCCTCTCCTCCGCAACAAATTCTCACTAGGATTTTTTTTCCACTACAGACAGCAAACATAATTACACAACAGATCAGAACAGCTTACATAATGCCCTTTATAGAAACCTGCCTTACCTCAGAGGCATATTAGCATTTCTTATGGGTTTAAGAGGTGAGGGATTAATTACAGATTTTCAAAATATGCCTAATTACATATTTACTGGTGGAATAAATAATTCACATTTCATAACTCGCCATGAAATGACTACTTTCTTTTGAAGATTAAAAATGTGAGGCTTGAGGAATGTTAAAGTTCAAACTCTGAATAAAGGCTCCTAATCCTTTATAGATCGGCATTTTACTCACATGAAAAATACAGCAGAAAGTTGCTCTTTCACCTGAGTGACTTGTAGACTCCTTGAAATCTCTCACTTGGCAATCTATCAAACGAAACAAGAAAAATATAAAAAATGTCATTTGTTCATTTACTCTGGCACTTCAGTAGATCATGCAGGATTTTGGGAAGCACCTAAATGACTTGAAAGCACGAGTTTCCCCGATACTTGGCTTTTGCTTTGGGCAGAGGTGGGACCAGCAGCATCTCTCTGTACAGCACGGTGAGGGCAATGGCTGGCACCCTTCTCCTGGGGCCGGTGCGGGGGCTGCTGCTCTGCCATGCGTGGCGGTGGCAACTGGGGACTCCTCACATGCTTGCAAGTGAGTGTGGCTTTAAACGCTTCATGGCATTGGGTCATTTGGAAACATAAATCAACTTGCCCCTTTCCTGACCCGCCCTAACATACAGCCAGTGGTTTCCTCCGTTATATTTTATTTTATTTTATTTTAGCCAGAGTTAGCAAGAAGGATATCCCTTTGGCATTTAGGGAATATACAAATTATTACAGAAGAGCAAATAACTCCCTCAAGAAAGGAAATAACAGCTTCTGAGCGTTTTATAAAAAAAAAAAGATATGCTGCCTTCAACAACAATAAGTGCCACATTCGGTAAATACAGGTACCACAGGAAAGAAAGAAGGAAAGGCAAACCCCACGTGCCAGTACAACTAGTCTTGGTTCGGGTTTTGGTAGACCTTCAAAAGAGGAGTAGGTTGGAGAATCCAGCCCAATATTGCTTCTGTGCACATATACATGTCAGTCAAAATCTATCCACGCCAGTCCTGGTACGTTATGGAAAGTGGACAGGGCAGAAGAATTGCTTAGATGAAAAAAGCAGTATGACATGGAGAGCAAGCGACCAGGCTAAGTCATCCCCTGGTCACCCCACCACAGGGCAGCTACCTAAAGGACACACAGAAAACACTTCTCCTGGCCAGCTCACACATTCCCCTGCTTGGTTCTCCAGCTTTGTGAAGATCCTTAAAATAAAGCCAATGTACCTTTTAAAAATAAAGATATACAGGGAATATTCACAGCATATAGCAATAGAGTCCACCTACACAACTACCAAGATTTCTAGAGAGCAAGGAAATAAACAGTGACTTATAGCATAGCCATACTTGAGATTAACTTGTAGACAGAAGTCCATGTGTTTTGGACAGATACTTGAAAATAGCAACCTGCTAATCAGCATTTTAGTTCTTCAGAAGCAGAGCTAGGTATGTAGAGGAACATAAACCAAAACAACCCAATGCTTGGTGAGACCCTGGTCCCACTTCAGTCTTTTCCTTTTGTGCCACCTTGTGTAAGTGGCTTAACCTTTCTATGCCACACTTCCCTTAAAATGCTTTCCATCTTATAAGCTAAAATGATTGTGTACAGACTAGTTATTGATTTAATTGAAGCAGGTGGAAAAGTGGAAACCCACTCTCATGATCAATTTGGGAATAGAAATGTTATTTTCATTTTGGAGCAAGGTTCTACTTTTTCATATTCCTTACACATTTTTCAGTAGTTTAAAATCTAAATGTCTATAGAAAAAAATCTGTTATTTTTTTCTTAGAATAATGCCTTACTTTCATTCCTGCTTTCAATAATAATTTCCATAACAATGTATACTTTAAAACAGGAGAAAATATCCAGGGGAAAGCACTGATAAGATTGGTTCAACCTACAGAGATGACTCCACTGTAGAATTTTTTCTATCAAAATGCTCAGCTTTCCCAGACAAAAGCTCACACCTTTGATCAACACGCAGCTGGCTCTTTTATTAATAACTATGTATCAGTAACATTTAAGTGTAAATACATAATTTAAGCTCTAAAATTATTTACAGCAGGTAGAATGCTCTACAGCGATGGCATCATCAAATGGGAGAAGGCAGTCAGTGGTATGAGGTGGTAGATGAGGGGCAGCAGAGCATCCTTAGCCATAACTACAAGCAGTGAACGCTGTAGGACAGATTTATAAATGTAGTGCAAGCCATTTAAAAAGTCTTCTCCCTCTCTCGCCCACACAATATTAATTACCTGTGCCGGCTTGTGCCAATTCATTTTCCTTACACCTCAGTAAAGGAAGATGGTGTTTGAAATAAGTAGTGTCAAGATACAGCGTAAAGAAGCTATGGATACTCCAAAATTGCATTTTTGGGGTGGGGGGGGCAGCGGGGGGAGGGAAAGAATAACACCTATAAGTTATGCTTCCAACTCAGTTTCATTCACTCAGTCATGTAAATAAATACCCAGCCAGTTTGGTCCCCATCCCACAGCCTCGGCGCAGCAACTCTAATTACTCATCTATAAACAATGCAGACAAGCCATCGCTCAACGCCGCGCTACGCCTCATGGCCACACGCTTTGTATCCTACCTGGGTAAATATTAAAATGCATATAATCTACTATATTTTAAGGGTAAAGTTATCTGCAAAGCCCAGTGATTCATGAGCTCTCCAAATGTACATAAAGTGCTTTAGTGAAAGCATTTCCTAAGGGCCTGATCCAGTCATGCTTCTCAAACCCTCCGCAGCTGTCTAGACTGGAACAGAAAGGTCATTCAGCCACTGAAGGCCAATCCATCACTCCCATTAAAAAAGAAAATACCTAAACTGCTCCAAAGGTTCAATTTGTGGATCTGATGGGGAGATACTGAAAGAACAGCCAAGGTCCCCCTTCCCCAGGGGGACGAGGGCCAACCAACACAGAGCCCGTACCCTTCCCAGGACTCGTTTTAAGGATCTGAGCAGGAAGCCAGAGGATTCCAGGCAAATTTGTGCCTCAAAGCACATCTCTTGTCATCCTCTTCTTTTTAACATGCCAGTGCTGCAATGCAAGGAGCCACTGTGGTCTTCCGCACCGGGACTTTTCTCTCTGCTTGCCTCCCCTCAACACTGGGGAGCTCATGTATGCAAAATCCAGAGTTTATGTACGTCCCATGATAGCAAAAGTCACCACTCATCACAAAAGACTCTCCCCCAACCTATAATTTAAGGATGGAGGATCCCCCTTTCTTCAGCCTACATGTGGTCCCTTCACTGCTCTAAGCCCACTGACACATCTGCCGCAGGAGAGCCCCGTGGTGATATTGGAGATGTTTGCTGCTGTCTCCTCCATCAGCAGATGGAGATAACCAGGTCACCGTTGCGCTGCAGGGAGATGCTCACCAGCCAGGGAAGCATACATCCCTCTATCACCCCTTTAGCAATCATACACTAAGCTGCAAAATAACCCTACACCTGGGGGATTCCCTGCGTGCTGCAGGCTCTGGGTGACTTCAGCGTCATTAAGCTTGGGCAGCCAGGCCGAAGGAGCCTCCTCAGGGGCCAGCTGGGAAAACCCAACAGGACATCGCACAGCTGATGAGAACGGGGCATTTTTCCACCTTGAGCGCCGGCAGCTTGCCGAACTGCTATGGGTCAGCAGTGAAAGGGGCCGGATATCATCGCCCCAGCAAGCTCCCTCCCTCCCCAAAGCAGGAGAGAGCACAAAGAAGCCAGCGCGGGGACTGACAGCACTGCTTGAAAAATGTATTCCAGCTGCTCTCCTTAAACTGCAAGCTACGGCCCAGTTGTTTGCGATCACAAACATTTTTAAAGAGGCATTTCTGGGGTCCGATAGGACCTGCCTCCTCCAGACACAGATGTTTTGGAAAAAAAAGGGAGGGAAGGAGAAAAGAAAAGGCGACCTCCTCCTGGATCTCATCTTTTCCATTCGGATTTCAACCACCAGAACCATTACCAAATAAAATGTCAGCTTTTTTCCCTTGTTCATTAACCTTTGATGCTTATTGTATAGCCAGTTTCAGTGCTCACGGGGGACTTGGGAGGCTCAAATCACAGCATTCATTTTACTCAGGGCTTAGGCACAACTTGAACTGCAGTCCAGAAAAGAGGAAGGGGAAGGGAGGGAAAAGGCTATTAGCCCAATCCTGCCTCTTCAGCGGTTTACATGTTTAATAAAGATTGAATTTAGAGAGAGGGGGAACCCCCAACTTAGTAATAATTCCCTTCACAAGTTCTACTATAATTAAAAAATAGAGGCAAGGTCATGACGAGTGCTATTGAAAATAACAGACAGACCTGTAATTATAGCAGGGCCAGCTAAACCAAGGGTTAAAGGTCTCTTAATACTCTGTCAGCATTTCCACTATAACCCCTCAGTTTCAGGGGTTTACAGCTCGCACATAAATATTTGCTGCAGGCCAAAAATGGCCCTTGGAGGGGTCAGCAAAAGGAGGTAAATTTTATTTACATATTTATAAAAAATGGCCTGGCTTCGTAGAAGTGGCACGTCCCTCACCAGCGCCACCAGCGCAATTCATGGAGACGAGGAAGGAGAGCTGACAGTCCCGACCGTGAGAGCGTATGGGGTGGGTGGAGGAGCTGGAAATACATTTTACCCAGAGCAAGTGGCTCCAAATCCACAGAAACCCTGTACAGAGGCAACGATCTGCAAATACAGTATATATTATAAAGCTGAATCCTTAAATAATAAGGCTGTATTCCTACCATGAATTATACAGATAATCACTCCCACTGTTCAGCCAAGCATGCACATAAGTCTTTGGAAGATGAAAACCTAAGGCCTTGCTAGCATATTGGTTTAACTTAAATCAGTACTTTAATTGATTTATTTAAGCCAGTGCCAGACCCAGTGTGACTCCCTGAAATCTGCTGAAGAGTAGCTTATTTCAGTTTAGTTTAAAAAAGCGTATCTTGATTTTTTTTTTTCCAAAGCATTCCTTCCTCCCTTTTCCTATCTCTATATTTATGTGACCCTGAGTTGACATCAGTTCAGTGCTTAAGGATTAGAAGAGGTAAACCGGCTGTGACCTTTTCCAGGTCTCCTCTCCTTGAGGGACTGAGCCGCTGCCAGTGGTCCATGGCTAGAGCAACCACTTGCACACCCTAAATACAGCTCCTTACAGGTTGGGCAACCTAAGCTGCTGCTGCCATCCCTGCAAATCCTATTTTATTTCTTTAAAAGTCTTCTAAAAAGCTTCTGGTCCTCAGGAAGGAAAAAAAAAAAAAAAAAGAGCGCCTCACAAACCCAAACTAACATCATCCAGAAAGCTCAGAAAACCACACTGGCAAACAAAGAGAGTCCTGAATTATGGAAAAAACCACAACACAAACCCTTCTCTCATACTGGCATGATATATAAGCCAGCCTCCTGACTTTTGGGAGGTTATCTCACCATTTTCCAATGCCTGCCATTAGCAGTCAAAATAAAGCCAGTTTGATTTGCAGCGAAAGTTTCTCCATTGCCGGCTGGTTCAACCGGACTGCCTTTCTCACATCGCCACGCATCACTCTGGCTCTTCAGTCGTGGCTTCAGGCTCAGTTAAAGGGAACGGTGGCAGAAAAGTGAGAGCACCAAATGATCTTGGATCTAGTGAAACTCATTTACTAGAGCTTCTTGATGGTCCAGAAGTGAAGAGAAGGGAAAAACTCAGCTAAAATGATTAACCAGACAAACCCTTCCAGAAACTATTATTTTCATCTGTACCTAAAAATGTCACAAAATAGCACATTTCTTTTCCTCACTAACTTCAGTGTATTTTTCAATGTGATCCTAGAGAGGCTTGCGGTTTTTTTAAGCTAAATTATATTGAGGATATATAACTTTTTTTTTTTAAGTTTCTAACAAAATATTTATTGTGCAAGACCCAGAAGATAAAAAAGATGCAACTGTTTTTCTTGGTTTGTTTTGAGGTTATTTACTTAGGACTAAGCACCTCATTTTTCTTGTGTACAAAAAGTAATTATGCAGTCAAAAGAATTATGGCCCACATACTTCAAAACATATGAAAAATGTAAAACTTTATTACATACATTAATTTCTAACAAAGGACGTCTCCAGCATCAGCGTAACTGGTATAAGGCAGATAACTGATGTATGGTATATTTGTTGATGTTCCTCCCAAATGGGCTTTATAAAGGCAAACAAACAAATAAACAATTTCTTTCGTTATGTCTCTCTCTCTCGTATAAATTTCATCAGCCTCATACAGGGGGCTGTAGGCTTAGGGGAGGGGGTTGTCTGTGGATTTCTTCTTTTTTTTCATTGAGCTAAAATATTCTGCTCAAGCAATCTGTTCACCACACTTTCCTTTTATTATCTTTCCATCTCTTGCATTTCTCAAACCAGGCAACCCCAGCTCCTGCCCCTACCACTGCCCAGGCTGAACCCAGCTCCCCTGCCGTGGGCAGCTCCCCCGGCCCCCTGCTTTAGGGTAGGCTGCAGAGCCAGGATTGCTCCTGACATCCCAGTCAAGCAGATTTCTACGTGCATTTGGAGCGGAGGTCTGTGGAGCACTGTTATTTTTCGCCCCCTTCCACACCCCCACCTTGGCTGAATTTCTGTGAGCGGGGCAAGCTCGTTCCTACTAAATCAGCTGGGCTGGGAGGCCAAGGCAGGAGCTGTAAAACTGAAGTTCACAGCATCCTTATCTTTAGCTGAGCCACTTTAACTTTCTAACTATACATCTGGGTACCATATCCAAGAGGAAAAGGATGGCCATTTAAAACGTCAAGAATAACTGCAATCAGTTCTCCTCAGTGCCTCTCTTGAAACAAAACAAAATTGAAGTGTGAAAGACAGATTCAAGGTAGTCTTATTGTTTTAAGTGAATGAAAAAAGTGAACCTGACTTTTTTTATATTAAGACAATGACCTAATCAAACAGAGACCTAATCTCCTTCCAATACACATTTATTTGTTCCTGCTGCTTTCAATGCAATATTTAGACATAAATATGTAAATTTATCATGCTTAGGCAAACCTTCTGTTCCACTGATAGATGTGCCATAGTACCAGAAGTCCAGAGGAAAAGGATTCATGGCATCCAACAAGTAACATACACAAGTAAATTCTATTGCAGTCACGCAGAGTTACCATACTAATTCAGCCAAACACTAACTCCTGCATCCTGATTTAAGCACAGTCCTCCTTCAGCGCAGATTAGTTCAGTATTTCACAGTGCCTTGTCAGGGTTTAAGGACTTTAAGGAGAAGTTTGGCAGCTTCTCTTGGAGAAGAGGGCTCTGCTCATGTCACACTTCTGGTCTGCTCTTGGCATGTCTGGGCACCAAACGGGAAAGCTGCCAGGTTGGCATTCCTAAGGCTTAAGATCTAACATTAATAATGATGATGCCATTCATTTGTCTCTTGGTCCTCATTTATAGGGCCTGGGCTCAGCCATGTGTATGGAAGTCTTCAAAAAGCATAGAAATCCCCAAATAAATTTCTGGGTTTGACCTCTCTAAATTTGGCAGAAGTCTGAACTTGGTGTAACCTTGAGGCCCATCTTTAACTAAAGTGTAGTATTTGGGGAACTCGGGACAAAGGGGAGGGAAAGACCTATTTCAAGTTATACCTAACCCATGAGAATCAAAGCAACCCCAACAGCTGACAACTTTAGAGCCAGCGAGCCTCTCCCAGCCCCTGAGCTTTCCTAGGCTACTTGCTACCTTTAAAATCCGAAGCCGCATGTGTCTCTATTCTTTTGCACCTTCTTCAGTCGTCTCTCCCTCCTCCTACACTATCCATGAAAAAAGCTTTCAGTGTTTCAAACATACTCATCACAGGTATCACGAGAAAAGTGGACAGTGCCAGTTCTCAATGGCTTGTTTGTTTTGGGCCTGAAATCTATCCACTTCCATTTCAGGCGTCCATCGGCTGAGCCACCATTTGACATGCCTGGCCCCAACAATCACAGGGGCTTGGCGGGTTAAAAATGCTAGGATTTCATTTTATTGCAGGGATATTATTCATTCTTGGGAAGGTTCAAAAGTACATGCGTCAACTTATGTCATCAGGGTCAAACAAAGTGGCATGCAGAATCATAGCCAGATTGCATCGGTGGAGGGGTCTGGAGGCAGAGCCAGAGAGTAAGGAGAAAGAAAAATGTTTTTTAGGACGTACTCTGGATCACTTCATCCTTCGGCAAGGGGAGAAGGGCAGGAGGTAAAGGATCCCCTCTGAGCACGTTGCCCTGAACAGCGTGAACTGAAATCGAGTTGTGCAGATTTCACTAAGATTTCCACTGCTTCTTGCCCAGCGACATGCCTATGGGTAAGACCATCAAACAACAATGCCTCCTCAATTGCCAAAACGTGCCTCCAACATATACCGGCAAGCCCACAAGTACACACAGACTTGCACAATAATAGCATTAGATGCCATTAACAGGCTTTAGCCTTGTTTCTTTTCAGTGGAAAAACTATTTGACATCCCTCAAGCCCAGGCTCAGCACTGCTTGACCCTTTCCCTTCCCTGCCTACATTAAAAGAACAACTAAATAGCTGCACACAGAGCGAGCCAGCCCCTCCTCGCTCCAGGTGTCTGTATTTTACTTAGGGCCCCAAGCTTGATTCAGCTCATACAGTTTCTGACAAGCTTCAGCTGGCCCTCGTCACCAGACAGGCAGATCAATTAACAGAGGGATTTTTCTTCCCTAGCTCTCTTCCTGGACCTTTAACCCCTTGTGTGTCCTAATGCTCTATGAAAGAAGGGCAGAAAGCAAGCGCTAGAAAAAAAGAACTGTCATTTAAAGCTTTTCTTTTTCCTCCAACCCCCGCCCCCTCATGCTTTTGCTTTTTCTACCCATCTCAGAACCCCACCTTTCTGTAAAGATGCTTCTGGTTTCTCAAAACTTCTCATTTTTTTCCATCAGAACTGAAAATTTAAAAATTCCTTTTCCCCTCTTTCTCTTCTTTTTAAAAAACCCTCTTTATATTTTGCTACCGAAAGGGATGAAGTTTAATGTTTTCTTTGGGGTGGAGAATCCTTTTCCACTTGTTCATTTTTCTTTCTCTTTTTCCACTGCACCAATTTTTCCAAATTGCCACATGGAAAGAAAAAATTCTGGCTGAAGAGGCTAAGACCAAGTCTGTAGCCGATGCTCTGCAAGCTTTCTTGAAAAGTTATCAGAATGCAAACGACATTTCATGGATGGGAAGGAATGAAAAAAAAGGGAGTAGAAGAGACGAAGGCAAAAAAGTGTATGTTCAAAAACTACAAAATAGAAAACAAACGAAATAATTTCAAACTGGAAAAAAGCGTAGATGGTTACAAATTACCCTATGAAAGAGAAACAATGTCAACATTGACAATTTTATTTTGCAATTTAATTATACCTCCATTCGTCTTTGGTGAGTGTACAAGGGAGCATGTCAATGGCATGAGAAGCTCCTTCAGCAGCAGCAAAACATAATAAATAAATTTAATTGCTAGTGATAATAATTAGACATTTCTGTGAAAAACAGTTCCCAGAACTACTGAAAACTATTGAGAAAAAGAAATGTTATGGCTATTACAGGGAAATCCATTTAAATGCATTCATAGCGATAAATAATTTAAAACTGGTGAGGGCTTTTTATTATTTTTACTTTTTGGAAAAAACCCTCCTACAATTCCTTAGGACAAGCCTATACTGTTACTCGTACAAATGGGTTCTGCCCATCACTTTAGTACCAAAGTAGTACCACAGCAATAATGACAATAATAATTAATGCTAAATAATAAACATCACACAACCTGTCGATCTCAGAATGCTGCAGCAACGCTCTAAAAAACAACAAATCTAAATGTGAAGAAACAAATGTTGCTCTTCCTATAAATAGCCTTCACCTGGTGAAATACATCTCAGCATTAGCACACATCATTTTATCAGGCAGAGAAGAGTTTCAACTCTTCCTTGGTCAAGGCAATCATTTCCTGGTATCTCTTCTCTGAACCCAGGTATATGTACCTTCTCAGGACAGCGTAGAAAGAAAAAGCAGGATGAAAAATACGCCACTGAAGTGGGCATGACAGATGTGAAGTGTCGGGCAGAGTTAAGGGTATCGCGTCTTCTCTGTGGTTTATAGTGCACGATTTTCTTAGGAAAGAAGGAGGGGGAAGGCAGCTGGTAATCTTTCACTCTATATGGGGAATTCTTATCGAGGATTTGGGAACAGAGTGGTATTTCTTGGATGGATGGATGGATGGATGCTGTTTAATGTTTTCAACACTTGTTAGAAAACACAAAGTCACTGCTGACACAGACTGGGAAGGTGGTAAATAGCGGCAGCAGGCCACTGATGCACAAATGAAACAATAAGCCAGAGGAAGTGTAAAAAGATATCTTTGGGTAAACAGATTGTAAGGAATACTTACAGAAGGACATGACTCTCTCCTGGAAAGAAATGGCTCCAGAAAGAACATGGCAGGGTGGTGGATGCTCAGCAACACAACTTCAGTCCTTAGGATATGTAAACAGGGGGATATAGCCTAGAAGCCTGAGGTAATATTATCTTTGTCTGTGGCACTGGCGTGACCGCTAATGGAATAGTGAATCCAGTTCTGGTGCCTACGTTTCAAGAGGTTGTTGATAAATTAGAGAGAAGAGCCAAGAGAATGGCTAAAGGACTAGAAAACACTGGGAGGATTAGAAAACAATTGTGAGAGGCTCAAGAAGCTCAGACTGTTTAGCTTAATAGAGAAAAGGTTAAGGAGTGACTTGCCCACAGTATACAAGAACCTTCACAGGAAACAGAAATTTGATGGAGAGCTCTTCAGCTTAACAAAGACATACATAAAACAAGATCTAACGTCTGGAGGTCAAAGCTAGATGAATTCATGCCAGAAATTAAGGGGAATTTTTTAACCGTGAGCGCGCTTAGCAATGGGAGCAGCTTACTGAATATTGTGGTGGCTTCACCGTCATGATATTTTAATGTCAGCTTTGGAAGGGCTGCTGGAGCATACAGCACCACATAAAACCTTCAAGGAGTCCTATGGCCTTACTAGGCAGAAAGGCAAACTAGATAGCGGCATTGCTTCTTTCTGCCTTTAGCATCCAACAACTTAGAATCTATGCATTATGTCTAAAAATTCATAGCTATCTTCACTGATGAGTAACAGTGTGCCTGTTATTAAAAAAACCCCACTTTATGTCTGTTCATGCTCTTAAAACTGTTACCAGGGAATACAGAACATGACTTACACGATACACATGATGCTGAAAACTTTCTAATATACTTGTTGCTTCTTTCAGATCAAGCCTAGTTTGATGATGCTAAAAACAATGACCTTAATGTTTTAGTACTTTACAGTGTACTTTACAGCACAATTTACAGTGTAAACACAGAAGGCCAGTGACTCATTCCACTTCTCCCTTTTAGTTCGATGATGCCCAAGTTTCACTTTTTTAATCTGAGCATAGAGATTGCCAGCAATTAATACTGTTGTCCTCAGATGGTCCCAGAGGGAAGCTCAGTGGGTATAAAATAACAGGGTGTTTTCAAAAGGAGTTTGTAAATGCACCACCACAAACTTAAAAAAGTGAAGTCTCCAAAATTCAGAATGGTATTAACAGTGCTGACCTACTCTCAATCCTGCTCATCACAGAATTCATTAAAATATGAGTCTAATGAGCAAAATGAATGCATTCTTCTACCAAGGCTTCGATAACATTCCTGAGAGTACGCCTCTCATTTTTGCTTCTTCATCCATCCCTGCAACACTTTGCATGCACAGTCAATTACTGCGGACTGGTTTCTTGTTGAATTGACATGGTTTGAAGATAGTGCCCCTTTGAAAGTTAAAGCTAGGATGAGCAGTGCAATGAGCTGATCAATCCTATGGTCCCAAACATTTGTCAAATGGGATTTAATGAAAGAGGAGTGTCCTTGCTAACATGCTAAATCCAGCCTGTAATCCCCAGTATAACAAGAAAACAAAGACGTTTCCATCCCCTCTTATATCAGGAATAAAGATAGGATGATGGAATGATGTGAACATAAAATAATTGTACACACAGAAGCTTATGCAAAAAGGCTTTGTTCGGAAGTTCTGGAAAGCCACTCACCCCGAAACAATGGGGCAAATTAGCATGCATCCAGCCCAAGGGTGCAAGCAGCACACACACGCACTCCCGGTGACGGATGCTTAGCTCTTGCTGGGAGGTCACCACTACGAATCTTTCTTGAGAAGGCAGCATGTCAGATTTCAGACACTTTCCCTACAAATGGGCTTTTGCAGCTCAAAGGAGGAGGGGGGGAGCTTTTCGATCCAGATAATAAAGTCCATTTACATGAAAAGATGCCGCTTTCAATGACATGATTAATTTCGGAAATACCTGGCATCTGAATGAAGCAAAGACTTCAAGAGATGACTGATGATGAGAAAAGATAATTAGGCAAATGTCAAGAGTCAGTGTTTTGATTGGTGACTGAAAGGCTGGTCTGACTAGGTTATCGTATACTCATTCCAGATGGAAATGAAAGGTCTTTGTAGGGAGAGCAGGGTGATCCCTTCATGGTTAAACATAAACTCTGTTTAAGCCTTGATTTCTCCTGGGTTTTCCTCCTGGGAAGTCCTCCTACCCCTGCAAGTGCTCTACCTGAATGGTACTGGACCAGGCTTGCCCCGCTGGAATCTTAAGATGTTTTAAACATGAACAGTTTATCTTGCATTTTATTACTGCAAGGCTAGAGTGGTGCAAAACATCCCAGGCTGCCTTCTCCCCAGCTCTCCAAAGCTGGAAGATAATACAGACTTTTCACAGAGAGGGCAAAAGACAGTCCCTTTCCCAAATGTGCCCAAATATCTCTCCTCAGCTTCTCATCAAATGCCCAGGGTAGCGACTGCCATTGAATGCTGGTGCCCTCCACAGGACAGATAAAAAACCGAAGAGGGTGCCGGGGATCCCAGCATGGAATGCCCTGACAGGATCGCCTTGTTGAGATTGACAGATTATCTCCCCTTCAGAAAAGGGAGCATTCACAAGGCCCTCTCCCTAATCCATCACGGCGCTCCGGACCACGCTTGCCATCGCTTGCCCCTTCTCCTCGCACGCTGCTTTTGATTTGTGGGATATGCCGGCTTTGTGCAGGCGCATTTAATCCTCAGCAGGAAAACTGCCGACTCTCAGAGACCTCACTGGCTTTCCAAACCGGTTTTCAGAGGAGCTTAAAGCACCGCTCGCTTCATTTCTCTATTGTTGTGGGGCAGACCAACTATCAGGCCTGGTTCATCATCTATTGAACCAGCTGCCGGCAAAGACCTCCTCTGCGAAGGCAGGCTCGAAAGAGCAGCCGACAAAGCACCGGTCTGATAAGTCATACCTAATTTGGCCAGCCATCCAACGCTGAGGCTGCTATTAGTTAATCTTCATATAATTTGTTAAAGTAGGCTTTATGAAGTACTGGAAATAATTGTCTCCCTCCCCCCTTCTGAATCCTGCGGCCGTGCACGGCTAGGGGTTTAATAACAGACGGTATTGCGCAGTCAGAGACGGTGAAGGTTTTATAGCAGTGCATTAGCCAGAGGTGGATAACCTATCTCTAGAGGCTTGATTGACTGGAAACATATTCTTAGCCTGCTTAAAACTGCTTAGAGTGTGTCACGGAGGTCCCCCAAAATAAAACGTTCAGTGTATTTAGTGAAACCCTACACCCTAAGTACATGTAAGGGCACTGTAAGATACTAATTAGGTTGTAACATAAAACACCGTAAAAAGCAAAGCATGACATACAAAAAAAAATGTTTAAGCTGTGGCCAGCTCTTTCATGTTAGAGAAATACATTAAAAATATATTCACAGCAAATATACTGGGGCTTTGAATAAATCCGTTTCTCATAGTAGCCCGTAGCTGGAAAGGATAGATGTTGCTCATTATGGAGAAATTTCTACTTAAAAATTGTCCTCAAATATTAGAAACTATCCTTATTTACTTTTCCTTTTAAAAAAAAAAAAAATCTGCTAGCACTAAGACCAGCAAATTATCATTACGATGACACTGGTTAGAATAGCCCAGCTTTTTTTCCCCCAATCTTTTTCCCAGGAAAGGTGAGGAGAAGGATGATACCAGATGAAAATAATGATTCTGCATGATGGCATATAAAACTTACAGAATAATAGTAATTTCAGAATGGTAACATACTTCAGAATTTTTCCTGAAATTGAAAATTAAAAGTACTGTTCAAACACCTTTCACTGAAACACTAGCAGAAAGTTAGTCTTTTAAGGTGAAAGTCTTCATTTCTATCTCATGAAATCACTCACCAACTATAAAAGCAATGTCTTGTGTCTTTTCTTAGCATCTGTAAATTCTGAAAATTTTTTAAACGTTAGTTGTCAGTCAAAAGATTTTCTCCATACTTATGCATGTTTCTTCTGTTATCTAGTGCCACTCAGCTATACCACATTGTATAAATGAGAAACACTACCTCCTTAATAATGTTGGAATTAGTGTAATTTTTAAATGTTTAAGAATATAATTATTTACCTGCATCATAAATATTAACTATTAACATAAAACATGTGTGATACACTGAAAGAAGGAGAACTCAGCACTGTCAAGCATAAATTTAAATTTACGAAACAAAATTAAGTGTACATATATAGTCTTCTAGAAAGAAAATCTAGGTGAGATCAATCCCAATGCCTTTATAAACATCTCTAATGCTACATACATATATATATGCATATAATTTGCATTGTACAAAAATAACTGTATGGATTTAAATATTATCATACCACTACCAACAGCTACCTTTTGAAAAAGCCTTGCCATTGTTGCACATTATTGAAAGGAATGAAGTGCTAATTTAATAAATATGTCGCTAGCTGTGTTCAAACTAAATGCCATTAATGTACGTTTGTTGTTGTATGTGCATAAGGTTACAGATTGCCAAAACCCTAACTAGGAAACAAGCTGCATTTTATCAATGAATATATTCTTCTTAGGATTTTACGGCTTTGCTTTAATGTGGACGGTCACTTTTCCTCCTTTGTTTGGAAAGGTACAGTTTATATTTCTTCCCAGATTTAGCATTTCCCTTGAAGGTTTTTGTGATTAACAATATAATATTTTTATTGAGTTATTTCACACACAAATGACTGAGCCCGAAGGGTATTCTAGGTTTACAAGATTTTACTAATAACTATGCTCCCCTTTGTATTAAAGCTGCTAATTAGTGCTTTTAAACAGCTCAACATTTAATTCTTTGAAGACGCCATATCAAGGGCTGATATAAAACTGTTTATGTAGAAGGATATATAAAATAAGAAGGTGTTAAACCCAACACAAATTGAGTGGCAGGGGGTTCCCTAAAGTGCTAATTTTATGTTTGTTTTCGTCTCATTTAAAGTTAAGATGTCTGCATTATAACAGTGATGTGTAACATGCTTTACATACAGATTAAGCAAAATGTGTCAATTTATGAGCCTTATTTGCCTGGAGAGGTAGCCACCAGTAGTTTCATCAAGGGGTTTATGCATGTGTGTACATATAAACACGCATCTGTGTTTTCGCATGTGGGGATACGAAAGCATGTGTCGTGTACACATAGATGTGCGAGTGCTCACACATACACGAACACATTTTTACATCCATATTAGCTAGCCTCTGTATGTCCCTGTATTTCAGTGATTATGGAAAACTTAAAACTAATTAATTATGTGAGATTGCTCATTTAAAAAATTTAAATATTTCATTTCATTTAAATATACTGTGAGATTTTAAAGCCACATTTTGTTTAATTGGTATTGCTAAATTGAACTGATTTATACACACTAAGGATATTAGATGATGGCTGTAATCGAGAAATAAATGACTTGTGGGCTACATTTTATCCTTCTTTTCTCCAAGTTAATCTTCAAGATGTCCCAGAAATTCATTAAAAACATGGGAATTTTCACTCAAAAGTGCTGAATGAAAATTGGAAAACTGCTTCTTAGGAAACATGAAAACTTCCATTTTTCATCCAAGCCATTGTTCGTACAAATACAATTTTGAACACTGAGTTCAACAAGCTTTTAAAAATAATCTCGTGAAGTGAATTTCCGACTCTCATAAGGAACTGTGAATTGAGTTAAAGTCTCAGCTGTCCATCTTCAGCTGACCCCTCTTCACTTCCTGAGAGCACCACCGCTGCGCTCCACTGTCTGCGTCCACTTTTGGAGGGGTGGTAATTGTTTTCTGATATATCCCCATATACATCTATAAGATGACACAGTATCGTGCAGACACAAGAGACCAGATCCTGGAAGCAGACGAGCTCAGTGCAGAATCCCACCCGAGCTAAGTGGACCTGGTGCAATTAATCAGTTTACAGGTCTTGAGCTCGTACAGGTGTACTCATTTCAGGGTTCACATGCAAAACTGATGAGAATTTATTTATGCAACCTAGAGGCTGTGCATAATTATGTACTAAATGTAATTTACATAGTACCAACAGTCTCTGATGCAAACCTTAAGATGGAGAATGTCACTAAGGTACAGCTGCAAGAGCGGGTAAAAAAAAAAGGAAAACTATCTATCAGGTAGGATAACAAATACATCAATGTGATCTCTTTAATGCTATATCTTATTGCAAAGAAATGGAGGCTAAGAACTCAACACCCACCCTTTGCATTGTATAGTAAACTTTTTTGAGACCTCCCTTCTTAAACTACATGCAGTTCTGTCTTTTCACTTTCGAGAGGCAAGTATTAGACATCAGTGTCTGGCTATACTGGCCAGTGTACAAACACATGCTAAAAACAGACTTTCTCCATAGATATCAGCGTAAGTAAACTGCCTGTTCATGGAAAGATGATAATGTAAGAAGAATATAAGCAACAGCATCTTTGTGGGGTTGTTACTTCAAGAACAGTGCTTCACCACTATGTTATGTTTATTTGGGCAAGCGTTTTTCTCTTTTGTAGGATGAAGCACTTATTTTGCAACCAATACTACAAATGTTTCGGTCTGTTTATTTTATATGTATGCATGAAGGCTGTGGGTGGAAATAACTGGCTAAACTCAAGATTTTCTTAGCATGATCTTGAGTAAAATCCAGTGTGGCTTTTTAAAAGTCTATTTCAAAAGGCCCGTTAAAGCTTTACCTCATTCCCAAAGTATATGATCAGCTGGCATTGTCACAGCAGAAATAGTAATGCTGTCCCAACAGCTTCAGGAGCAAGCACTAGCATTTGCATCTGATTTGTGCACCTCACCACACGCTGAAGTATCTAGAAAGACATGTATATTGTTTTGTGTTCAAAATTTAAGGTGAAATTACATATATGATGCTTTATATTTGCCTCAGCATTAGAACCGAAAATACTCTCATCTCCCATTTTCATGGTCTTTATTTCTCTATTCCTAAACTCAGCTTCCCCTGGACAGCCTCTGGGAGCAAGAAAAATTGGAAAGTTGCCCTGACTCTCATTCTGCCCTGACACATGTGTTAGTATGCTTCAGAGCAGCCTAGAGGCAGCTTCGACAAATAACATCTGGCAGTTTGCCTCCAAGACTTGCATTTATCCTACTGAACTTTAGGCACACACACTTGAGTCATCTTTGGTGGGAGTCCATCACTTTGTTTCCTCTCTAGGCAAGAAAGAAAGGCAGCCACATCCAAAATGGGCATCCCTGAGGTACATGTGATTTGGTTTTCTTTATAAATTAATCTCATAAAAGAAAAAAGAAACACAGTTATGATGTGAACTCTGGATCAAGTAGAAATGGGAGAGCAGCTCTGCCATTTCTCCTTTTTGTAATTTAGGAAGCCTGGCCATTAACCCACTGGCATTGGCATTTTTACAATAGATTGATGGGTGCCACTGGCTTTTACTGTACAGTGTCGAAGAGTTGTCCACAGCTGAACATTTAGAAAAGTCAGAAATAGTCTGTCTCTGTATGGTCTAAGTAATTTATATTACCATGAGATGCACCAGCTTTCTTCTTTGCTTCTGTGTGAACTTACTATACCGAAGAGTTGCCTCATACTACTGCATGACAGTCCAATTCCTAATAAATCCCACCTGACTGAAATGAATTAGGTCTGGGAATATGTGTTCCAGATTATTAACCAGCACCTTTGCAAGTAACTTACCATCCACATTTATTAAAGATATTGGGTGATAATTTGTGCAGTGTTCTGGATCTCTCTCTGGTCTAAGAATTATGGTAATTAGTGCTCAGAGAGAGGATGTCACTCGTATGTTTCTCAGGGTGCAGAGAATAGCATATCATTACACTCCTTTTAGATTTGAGATGGATAACTCTAAGGCTATTCCTATTTTTTAACCTTGGCCAGCTGCGTATGGATGGAGGCTCTGAGCAGGTCAGCAGACCTGCGCTCCATCTCCAGCTTTGCCAGCAAGGGACAGTGCACTGCTTCCTTTGACCTGGCCCCTCATTTCCAGTTGCAAATGAGAATAAAGATCTGTTAAGCTGGGTTTCAATTTCAGCAGGCACTTGCCCAAGAGGAAACACGAGGTTTGATGAACTGTGTGGAATAAAAGGTACCTGCGTCTTCGGTGCATGGTGCCAGGTGAGGATCTCATGACAGCTCAGGGGGCTCTAAAGTGAGAGGCCACTCCAGGAGGAAAGACCAGTGAGGAGCTCTGCCTGAGGCTGATACAAGTAATGGTGCTGGTGCTGTAGAGTGACTGCTCTAAAAAGCCTTTTAAGACCTTCCTAAAAGATGCAGAAAAGGGCAGAAGATAATAAACCACCGTCTGCATTTGGAGACATCAGAAAGCAGGTCTTCAAATTCCAGGAGATAATTTAAGAAAGAAGAAAATTATAAACTCCCCCAGGAACTTAAATATTAAATTCAATTCAGTAAATGGACTCACTTCCCAAAGTCCTCAGAGGTGTGCCTGCTGTGGTCCCAAGCAACCAGTCTGCCAGACTTACCCAAACCGAAGAGCCTACTAATAACACTCACATCTCAAAGTTTCAAGAGACTTTAGCCATGTCCTTCACCTGAGTTACACCGATTCTGCAATGTTATCTGAAAATCTCCGGCTGTTAGATTCTGCTGCTGGAACATGATGTCTTCATACCGCTTTCCTGGAGGAGAAAGTAATCTACGTTGCCACATCTTTATTTCTATGTGCACTCATGCAGACACACAAAGGACTGTGGTAACAGTACCATCAACATGGTTTTCTTCACCCCTCTGTAAAACTTTTCCTTGGCTTATTTCATAGCTAGTCATTAAACAGTGCAATCATTTCCATGGTGCTATTTTGGGGGATGAAAAAAAAATCAACTTTTCCCTTCAACAACATATTCCTGCTTGACTTTCATCAAAGAGTTAAACAGCCAAGGGCTTTTAGCATCTCATTTCACTTACACACACAGGCCATTATAACCTGCATAAACAAGGATGACAAGTTGAGATTAATGAAGGTCCCAAAGTGACAGAACAATTTAATTGTCAGAAATCATAGGAGGTGAACTTTGCCAGTGTATTTATATAAGACTGCCATAGTCTAAAAACTTCCCTAATTGATTATGACCAATAAGTAATAACACTGGAAGCAGTTTTCTGGTATACAAATAAGAAATGACCCAAAACAGTTAATAGTGGTATTAAGACGCATAATGTAAGAATATTAGATTGATAAAATAAATGGCCAATAACACGCTGCAAATAATGGTAGTGTTTACACTTAAGAGTAGAGCAGAGAAAACTGCAGCTCTGACGAACGCCAAATGAAATGGTCTGACTTTAGAAAAACAACTTGCAGCAATCGGGCAGAGAGCCTTACAGTGATAGGACTACAGCAGAGGTAAGCAGGATCCACGTGGATCTGAAGTGCAGTGCTGTTTGTTCTTCTCCCTCTTCTACATTACTTTAAGAAACTTTAAAACTTAGAATGTCTGAAAGAATCTTAAAATGATTGTGCCTTTTTGTTCAGGAGGAATAAAACCCGTGCTGTGTAAGCAAACACACATACAGGCGCAGATCTCCGATACTAATTAAGGGGGGCAAGCCATGCAAAATCTCACTTCTCATCTTTGAAAGAGTCACCAGGTAATTCAAAGCTCAAAAATACAACCCACAGCTCTTTGTATTTTTGAATTCCGCACGCTCATTCAGTTGTTGCCTAAATATACTATTGCCTTTGGAGCTCACCACCTCAACTGGAAGCCTGTTCAACCTGTTCCCTTGCCTTTCTATGATTGTATCTCCTTATTTTTCACTTCCACATATCCTGTCTTATGTTCCACTTATATCTTCTAGTCAGGCTTCTCCAATGATCCCAAGCAAAGCATCAAACTAATTTGAATGATAACTCTTAGAGAGTGGGAATAACCTCTCTTTTACGTTTTTTTTTTTTTTTTTTTTTTTTTTTTGTTCTTCTTTTTTTCCAGAAGGTAAGTAACTAACTGTGCTGGCAGTATTCCCCCTTCTAAATATAAAGAATATCTCTTCATTTCCAGTAATATTTTACTTAAATGGCTGCCAGGGATGGCTGTATAATTGATCCTGCCTTCGAGCAGGAGAACAGAATATATGGCCTACGGAGTTTCCTTCCAGTCTTACATTTCAATGATTCTCTAATGATAAAGGAAGAAGGCAGCACTTAATGCATTTCACTCATATCACCTTGTAACTGTCCCTCCACATGACTAAATCAGGCTCATTGCACCATCCTGCCCTCTTAGTTACAACAGCAAGTGTCAACTTAGCTATTCCAAACCTCTTCCAATACACAAACCAAACAGGATACTGTAGACCAAGCTCTGCCTCAATATACATGAGCTGCTCCCATTAGATCAAAGGGAAAGGTAAATATAGCTGAGGCAGAAATTGTCTCCATATGCCATATGCAGCCTAACTGGTGTTTTATAAAATGATACTTACTGTCTCCAGCAATCTGTGAAAACACTCCCAATTTCCACGGGATCTTCCCCTTGCCATTCTTTTCAAATGCTTAGAAAAAGGTTAGATTTTTTTCACAGGAATTTTTGCAAGCACAAAGTCTACACTTACTTTTCAACAAGAGCTTGAAACACTCAGTCCCAAATGCATTACATGCTTTTGGAGTTCAGAAAGAAAGTGCCCACATTTCAATTTAGATTAGCGAGACACATCTTGATAAAAGCTGAGGTCTGACTAACCTTCCTTACTGCTGCTTTGAGCAGGGCATACACAGCATTAAGGGCAAACTCTTTCCTCTCAAGTTTAGCTTCTCCTTGATGAATACATTATCTGCAGGATTTTTAGCAAAGACTTTTGTGTTTTTGAAAATGGCCAGACAAATACTTTGTGTAAACTTCTTTCAGACAGTAGATAACTTCTAGCTGCTGCTTGGCTGATGGATTTTGAGAAATGAATATTCGAAATTCATGATGTCTTGTCTGGTCCCTGATGTATTTCAATTCTTTGATCAGATAAATGTAATTGCTTCAAAAAAAGAAAGTATGTGTCTTGAAGGACTGGGAAAATGAATTCAAAATGTGCTTTCACAACCAGTTAAAGTTATTTACAGAGAGGCTGGACTTCTACAACCTTTTTCCCCCTAAAATTTGTCGTGTGTTTATTTACAGAATAGGAAGGAAAAGGAGCACAAATCTAATGCCAAAGGGTTAACAAAATGTAGTTTTTGGGGGAAGGCTCGTGTCACACTCCTCTTGAGCCAGCATACGCTTTCAAGACTTTTATCATCGTTAAAATCCTCACCGATAACAAAACCAGAGCTCCTTAACCTTCTTACGTCACCTCCCATTGGAAGGTTGGGAGCCCAGCTCGTAACAGGGTTAGGAAGGACAGGCTACAAACATGGTTTGGCTCCAGCACTTTTACTTGATAAGTCCAAAACAGTCCACTTTGACAGGCCCTTTATATGCAAGCTTGAAAAATAACCTATTTAGCATTCCCCAGCCCCAGCACATGATTTCACTGGGAAACTATGCAAAAGATACTTTGGAAATAAATATGCACAAGAAATTACAACTCTGTCTGAATGACCCCCTACCTTGGAATGTCTAGAACTGTGAGAATTATAAGGTCAGGAAATATGTACAGGCCTAGTGCCTCGAAAAGTTACTATTCCTTATTAGGAATCTGCACAGACATGGAAGCAGGAGTTGTATAAACTAAAAGGAAGATTTTTTCCTGTCGCTTACATGCCTAGTCCTTGACCTATCCCATTTATAGTTTCCTTTAAGATACTATGCATTGCAAGTTCATTTGTTTCCTAGTAGTCCTCCAGCAGTGATTTTCAGATCCAGCCAATACTGCAGACAGAGCGGGGCTATGTAAGCAGAAGCTTGAGATTTATATGCCTGTAAAATCACAGGTATTCATTTATATCACTGCTAACAATTTTGAGCTCTGACTCTACAATTTCCAGGTAAAAGGTATCCTTAGTCTCTGTCTGAAAATCTTAAATGCAGACATATAGAACTGTTTAGTCTGCTTTGCTATAAATAGGAGGTAATACGTTATTTCAAACAAAAAGCATACCATAAACTACACACTTAATTTTGACAGATTGTGCTTTCCTATATATGGCGGGGTCCTGCTGTGCTTTCATGGATCAAACTCCCATTGACTTCAGCTGTGTCTCCTAACAGTGCAATTCCAAATATTGCCTTTTGTTATATTTCACACCTTTGGGGTTTTTTCCTCAGTCTTTTCTCTACATAAAAGTACTGTATTCTGCAATATCCAATTGTAGGCTTGCACAGGCGACACAAAAGCCTCTTAAGAGCTGAAAAGTGCTTGCAAGAAGAAATTCTCTCCATTTCCTTTCCTCTCCCCCCCATTCAAATGACACGCTTAGACAATCAATTCTCAAAATTAAGCAGAATACCACTGCTGCAGATCACCCCCAAAATCTGCAAAAGGAAAACAACTGCTTTGACGTTGTAGGTGAACTTTCAGTGAACATTCTCCTCTGTATCCCCTCAGTTTTCAGTTAAATTGCATGGTGTGTTTATTCTTCTAGTGAACAGGCCCATTATATGGCTTAAAAGTGTTAGCATACACAGCACTGACGTGTCCATTACATCCATACACACTGATACATAGATTACAGAGAAGTTCAGGTTACCCAATTAAGAATTTGAGCTGCATTTTGGAAACCGAGAAGCAGGAGGGAGCTCTGGTTGGAGTATTTCAGTTTACACACTGATAAAGACACCAACTGTTCGCAGAATATTGGTCCACTGGGTCCAAACAGCAGCAATCAGAAGGAGAGTGGGACTGAAGAGAAAGACCCAAGCCCAAATATAAATTCAAAATGCTGGCTCCTAGTTTAGCCTCTGAGAATTGAAAAAATGAGACTGAAGAGACGTGGCTTGTCCTCCTGCCAGTGTGGAGTTGTGGTCTGGAGGATGCGTGCGGGTAAAACCCACCGCATGGGTCCTGGTCATGCCCAGGGCAGGCTGCCTTGTCCCTGCATCCCATGGCTGCTTTATATCCTGCCGCTTCATTTGCACTGGGCCTCATGCTTTAGGCCAAACAGCCCACGTAGCCATCCACACAAATATGAAGTTAAAATAAAAAACAAAACCCAAACAAACCCTGCTGTACCAGGAATACGGCCCAGCCAGCACCTACTTTCTCAGTGCTTCATAGCTGTGGGGTTAGGGCAGATTTTGCCACATGAGCCTTTCTGATTTGAGCCTACCATTGCTTATCAGAGATTGTCAGCTTTAATTAAAATAAACTAAAAATAGTGTAAGAGGTTTTCTGAGCCTTTAGTTAAACTGAAAACCTAGTAACTGCCAAAGATGTCCAGTGACTTAGAACTGGACGACTGAAAAAAAAAAATCTTCTGGCGGGGGATAAGGCTTTTGTCTTCGATGCGGCTCTTGCAAGGGGCTCAAGCCGCAATTATGAATGCTATGGCTAGGCAATATCACTCTGCATGGGTATAAATAACTCACGTGCTGTGGGACAGCAACGCACCTTTTTTGGTGCTTTGAGACACCTCCTTTTTTCCCTGGTAAGGTCTGTGCCATGAATCATTTCAGGTTACCAGGAGATTCTCCACTGACTTCAGTGGGAACAGAATTGAACCTTAAGCAGTTGTCAGAGGAGAACACCGATAAAGGCAGCTCTAGCCGCTTCCATTTTATTTAAAGATGTTGTTACGTGCTTTGACAGTTCAGCACTGCACATTTAAACATTCAGTTACTGTAGCTTTAGTGAAAGTGATTCTCTCTAGCAATACAAATCTCTGGTTACCAAACATTTACTTTATCCTCTCAAAAAGATAATCTAACAACATTCAGAGTTTTCTGTTTCCAAATAAAATGAATTCACGATATCCCCTCATGTTATTGTTACAGACTGTACAGCTAAATTTAACTCCTTTATCTCATGCTGATCTTTCAAATAAAGCTCATTATTATATCAGGTATGTTCACGGTTAGCAGTGATTGTTTAATATTAAACACCCTTTGCCAGTAAAGCTCCATATATAATTGACTGTTACAATCTTGGTTACAGCTGTTCCAATAATAAAAGCTGTAATTAAAATCACATTCAGATTTCCGAGATAACCACTTTGGCCTCACTCGTGCAGAAAGCAGTACCCTGTAACCATCCTAAAGACCAGAGTGAGACCATTTCTCCAAGAAAGCCCCTGATCAGTGCAAGACTGCAGAAGCTGTTCCTCTGTTTCAATTGCTGTCTCCTTTGGGAAGAAGGGGGCTGAAATGTCAGTGCTTTCAGGCGTATTTCTAGCTGGTCAAATTCTTTAGAAGTCCAGATGAACTTTTGAACAGTGAGACTTAGCTGAAAAACCTATACCACTTCTTTAACTTTCTACAATGTTTTTATAACAACAGTTTTGAAAAAACTTCAGGGAAAATCTATTCATACGTATTTGAGTTTGGAGTAGATGATGGTATTCTTTTCCTGAGACAAAAGTAATAGAACCTTCTTTGCTTGTGACTCTATCAAAATGCCTACCAAAATTGATCACCTTGTTTGCACATAATGTGCCATGGTGAAGACTTAATATGCCATTGCTAAGAACATTGAGATTAGATGCTAAACGTTGCAGTGGTTTAAAAATGCAAATCGTTGAATTTAGAAGTTAACTTTGTCACATGCATTTTTTTGTATCATGTAAGAAGCAAATCATAGAATCACAGAATCATAGAATGCTTTGGGTTGGAAGGGACCTTTAGAGGTCATCTAGCCCAACCCCCCTGCAGTGAGCAGGGACAGCTTTAACCAGATCAGGTTGCTCAGAGCCCCATCCAACCTGACCTTGACTGTTTCCAGGGATGGGGCCTCCACTACCTCTCTGGGCAACCCGTTCCAGTGCTTCACCACCCTCACTGTGAAAAATTTCTTCCTTATATCCAGTCTAAATCTATCCTCCTTTAGTTTAAAACCGTTACTCCTTGTCCAAATGATAGCCCAAACTGTACATTGGCTTAATAGGATAAAGCAGAAAGACATGACTCCTTGCCCAGAGGCAGGAAAGCATGGCTGATACTTCAGCAGAAATCTGGACCTGTTGTCCCCCAAACCTGTAACCATACAATCCTGCGTGCCAAGGGACACACTCCCGCCCTGGAATGGAAAAAAATTTATTGTTTTCTGAACTGTGATCATTCTCACAGCTGACATAGGTGCAACTCCATGTTACTCTTTTATATGAAGTAGATCATAATATCTCTGTTTACTCTTAAGGAACTGTGCAAGTATATAATAGCTAAAACTACTACCATGTGAAAGAGACTAACGATCCTACCCTGAGCAGCCAGCCTGCCTTGTGGCAGATTAGGCGGACATCTGTAAATAGTGACATTAGATAGAGTTGACCTTGCTCTGGATCTACCACCATGTCATTAAAACATTCTCAGGTATACACTCCACAAAACCAAATTCAACTTAACCATAAACAGCATAAAGAAATCACGCATAGCGTTCTGCTCCACTCCGTTTATCTTCCCGTCCAAATATTCAGCTTAAAGAATTGAGATCCTGATACCAGCAGGAACAGGCAACTATCACAGCACAAACTAAGGGGTTCTTCCCTGGTAATATAACCTTACAATAAAACATTCCAACCAAACTTTGGCAGAACCAGATGTGTGGAGTAGCCTCTTGTCTTGACCCAGTCATCCTACTGGAGAATTATCCAATTTTCTTAATATTAACATTACAAAGGACTATCAGTTCAACTCTTCTTTCTTTCTTTAAATGAAGCAAGCATACAGGGAGACTAAACACACTACACGTTTAAGGGATAAACACAATTAAGTGAGAAAAGGAAATTAATAAAGTTCGTACCAGAAGACTAGTTCACTGTCACCAGGACTTCAGCTACAGGCCGAAATGTCAGCCAGTGCCCACCAGTGTTATTCCAGGCACTTCAACCACACTACTGTAGTTCACACCCTCCAAAGAACTCAACCCTTGTACACGAGCATGCAATTATGGCTAGGCAGTCTTGACCACTGAAGGATTTCTTCATTGCTGGGTCATCCTGAAATATTCCAGGAAAAGATCTGTGGCATCTGGGATGTCCTCTTTTCTCCTCTTTGTCCAGTATCAGTCCCACTGTGGCTAGCTGAAGCTTTCTTCTTTGCTCTTCATTCACCTATTTAGCCCCTGACTTGAGGGGTGGACTGGGGAGACTGTCAGTGCCACTCAGCAGAAATGAGATGTGGCCAGTTTTTGAGCAGACTCCTAACTCATCTGAATCGCTCCACACTGGGTGCAGTGATTTAGGAAAGCCCTGCTGATGTGCAGAGCTCTTTTGCAATCATGCCCTTATGTTCATCTGTTCCATTCAAGCGAGCGAACACTATTGTGAAAAAGTTTGCTTCTGAGCTTCCTTGCATTTTAAATTTATACCCCAAATCTGCATTGAGAAAGTGGTTTGGTGTTTCCATATGGAAATAAAACCAATTTGTTTTTATGAGGGTAATATACCAGGCTAAATAAAAATAATCTTACACGGCACTTCAGAGTGAAATGAATTTTGGGTAATTCAAAACAGTAACCTACAGAGTACTGACCTACAGAGGACTGGTAAACCCGCCCTTCCCCGGCCCCTTGGTACACTAGTTATGTAGGACAGTATTGGGTAGCACCCATCTCATTGCATCATTATAAAGCGCTTTACAAAGCAGCTCTGCTATCACATCAGGTTCACTGTTTCTGTTGTCACACATTATTTTCTGAACACGCACAAGGAAAGGGATCTCTTGGATCTGGGACATTAAAAGGGAAATAAGTTTCATACCTGGTCACTCAGGTTTCCTGCACATGGTGAGACTTTAACTTCATCTGGTCAGCTCTCAGAGCCTGACAAAGCATCTTTATTCAGCGGCAGGTCTGAGCCTCTCACTTGCCATAATAACTGACCCACTTCTCCCCGCCCCCCATGTAAGAAGTGAACACACATGATGTATGTTTTAATGTAATACACGGTTCCCCTCGTTGCATGTCGTTCATTCGACAGCTTCTCCTATCTGGTACCAAAGCCCGATTAAATATTAACATAGGGTGGGTCCTATTATTTCCTGACTTCCAAGAATCCATTGGTAAATTGAGATCTAGCTGCTAAAAATTTCTGACACAACATAATTTGTATTGAACCCCCTTTCCATGCCAGAGTGCCAGTGTTAATAAATCAGGCTGTTCACATTGAATAAATCTATTTAAATACTTATAAAATATTAAAGATGCATTTGGGAAAAGCCTCTAAGGTGATTGTTGCACCCATGTACCTCACAGTAACTAATTTATTAAAGAGTTTGCAAACCTGGGAAGGAAGGGAAAAGAAAAATGGTTTCATAAACCAAGAGCAGAAGCCAATTTTTCAGCTCAGATGATGAAAGGAAGCATGCATTTCTAATCAAAAAGACAGATACGCCTTTTCTCTCCCACCATTCCCTCAACAGCAAAGTGCCTTTTCATCATCAACAACACTCCATTCCTAATGTCTGCTGAGGCCTTTCTGCACCTTCTCCATACACTAGTAATGTACACACAGCATCCCTTTGAAACAAGAGCCCATTAGCCGTGGCAGACTACCTTTTCACATGAAGTCCTTCCGTTGGTAGTCATCAGCAGAGTGCTAAATCATCCCAACTGGGCATGCTCACATCATGGCAGTGGGATAAACAGATATTTAGAGCCACAGAATGAAAATTGCTTTTCTACCTTTCTTGAAGGCTTTTTTGTCTTTTTTTTTTTTTTTTTTTTTTTAGGAAAGGTCATAAACTACACAGAGAACATCTAGCTTTCCTCTCTCACCCTCTTCCCTCCTCCCTTAAATACAGATTTTTTAACAAATCCACTTTTGCTTACACCCAGGTCATCTGTAATTTTAGACCTTCAACCACCAGCCAGTCCCCTTTAAAGATTACATAGTAAATGCGACCATAAATTTGCCCCACAATAAGAAACGAGTTTGAGCATGCCCTGCAAGAGGGATTTATGTGATTGTTTTCCTTCCAGTGGGCGTGGTGAAGGGATATAGAAACTGTCAGCAAGAGCAGCAAGCGGGGTGATACTTCACAATAGCTACCTGAGTAATGCAAGAGAGATTAAGCCTGAATTGAGGACTGCCATTTCAGAGGACAATTAATTTTCAGGCTGTCGTAAAAGCTCTGTTGACATTTCTCAGCCAAGATTTTGCTTCTCGGTAAGGGTTTAAAGAGCTTTGTTCAATACAGGCAGTGGTGCTGCTGCCATTCTTTGGGCTAAGTCTAGTAGGGGCTTCCCCCTAGAAAAGCTTATTTCTCTGACACGCAAGAAAGCTTCTGTGTATTTTGTTAATGCTGACTTCTAGATCTTCACCTGAGAGCCCAGCTCAGACTCCGACTGTTGACAACCGTTTTTCCATAAGTGCCTGATTTTGGTATCCTAATGCGGTTGGGCAGACCAAAAATGAAGCAACCAAACTATAAGCAGCTGTCTCTGACCACATTTGGGCAAGGGTCTCTTGTGAGACCCCTGTGCTAGTCCCTTTCTTTTTAACCCCAGCAAGCACCTAAGAGCACAATGGACTATACCTAGGAATGGGAAATCCATTGATCTCTGACTATGCCATATGTGGTTAAAATGCTTTTCTGCATGCTCAAGTTATCCTCCAAGTCAGTAACTAATTTTACCGCAAGAGATGACAGGTGATGGTTCCAGGTCCACAAAGAGAAATCCTGGCCCCTGCCTGACAATAATGCCAGAACTGCCTTTTGCTCTAGTGACAATAATGTCCCATTCAAGCTCACTACAACAGACTGGCATCCCCTAGAACTATTTGGCCAGTGTGGCCTGAGGCATGTTCTTCCAGGAGGGTGCCTAAAAGGAGGTGCCTAAGTGAGCTACTGGGCAGCTTGGAGAGCCCAGAGACAAGCAGTGAGTGAGCTAAACTTTGGAAAAGGTCTTCTGCTACAGCGAGGCCACTATGAAACTCCAGCTCATGGTACCTGGCTGTAAGCATCCCTGTTGGAAGTGGTTGGCCTTGCCACTGGGTCCAATTTATTACCAGTGACAAATTGCCTGTCAAGAGGCAGCTGCTTTGTACGAATATACAAATGTTTGTGTACAGAGACCAAAGGATGAAAGGGTTAATTATCCAACAAACTCAGGCAGAAGGGGAAAAAAGTTTCAAGCTCAGGGAGGTTATCATTGCCTTTTGCGCAGGCTGGTTTTAATCACTTTCTTGTACCTCTCCCTGACTTCATTTATCAAACCTTCACATAAAAGTTGCAAAGTGAGGTTATTCAGCGGATACCTCCATTCATCTCAGATGATTGACCAGGGTGGTTTGCAGTACAAGCCAACCTGGGTGATGGCATTCCTCTTGTTTTCATTGCACAGCCTGCTTTCATTTTATGCTGTAATTGTGTTTTCACAAAACCATAACCAAGCAGGCTGCAGATCCCAGGTTCCAGATTTATTTACAAACACCCCTGACCAGCCCCCTCCGCCTTCTCCCGTTATCTGCTTTATGCTGCTTTGGATCTTACCGCCAGGAGTCTGGGGTGGATTAGCACAAGATAGGAACTAGATCCAATCTAACCAAGGGGACCTAATCAACCCGTGCTTCCACCCCCGCTCCTTCTCCTCAGCATAAATCCAAGTCCTGCTTCCACATTCATGGGAACTGGTATCTGATATTGAATACTTCTTTGTGACTTTGCAGGAGTGGTGTCGACTTCAGGCAGGTAACAGAAGTGCTGGTCTTATTTGACAGAAAGAGGTAAGCTGCTCAACCAGGCAATTCAGGAGATGTAAGTGAAGAGGCCACATCTCGAGAGACTGTTCAGGGACCTGAGGATCATCATCTCCGCACCTCCACCAGATGGGCCATTAAGGTGAATGAGGCAAGTTATAGATACTCCTACTACTCAAGGTGAGTATATATGGGTGAAGAGCAAGAAGAGAGCAAATAGTTCAACCATCTTTGTATTAATGCAAATAAGACCAAGTTGAAATTTCATCCGCCGGTAAGGCTTCAGAGCTGATCACAAGGCAAAATGTGATAAAAATCTTCTTCCTGCCTTTTGTGGAAGTAAAACCACCAGAATCTGGATCCTGCTGATTACTAACCAGGTGATTCACATATAATGTAAGGAGTTTTTTTGTGCAGCTCAGGAACTTCAGCTGGGGTAAATCAGCGTATTGGTGGTTCTTGAGTCAGTTTGCACCATTCCATTTCAAAACTTGATACAAATTTTTCAGTGTACTTCCTTCGGGAAATGTACATGAAGTGAGAAAAGCTCAGCCAATGATTACGAAGAGTTCCTGTCGGCTCTGTCCATCTGCAGTCACTTCCTAGGCAAAAAGCCTTTTAGATAAAAGTAGCATTTCCACCAAACAACCTGGACCAGTTTGGGTGGGGAAGAGGAAGGGCAATGGGGCAGAATAGCCGACCAAGTCTTTGTTCTATTTAAAGCATTCCAATAAGATTTCAACCACAGAATATGGCAACAGAACTGATCACAGGGGAATATGCAATTAAAATACCTTCCTGCATTTTGCAGCCGCAAAATTGTTGGCAAATCACTGTAATCTGGCTTTGCTGAAGTGGAGGGCATGAGTCAATGCACCAGTAAAGGGTTTCAGCTAAGTACTTTTCAAGTTAATAACCTTGCCCAGGGACAGTTCAGAGCCTTTTATACCTTCCTTCATAGAACCTGGGATCCACAAGTGACTTCTTACTGTCCTTTGCTTCTAGTGTAGTGCTGAAACCTTGAGAAGACTCGGTTCAGTGACTGCATATGCCAGTTCAGGTACAGCAGGCAGAAAAATTGAAGCTTCAGGTTGATAGAGATTCTGTCGCCTTTCTTTTACTTTAGGTTTTGTTTCTGTCTCTTAATACGAGACTAATTTTGTAGATTACAAATTAACTTTGTGCAAGAACAGCAAGCAAATCCATCTGGCCTGAAGCATGAAGAGCCTTCAGGCAGGTGTTTGTAGGCTTTCTTTAGAAGGGCTCCCTGGACATGTAAAGGGAGTTCATTAGCAGTGGTTTGTATATCACTGCTGCTATCTTGTTGATAGCATGCTTGTCTCCAATCTTCTTTGTCTGAGTCCAATTCGAACTGGAATTCAGACAGAAATAGTAACACGAGAGGGATTCTCCTTCATTTTTTCATCTCCTTCCAAATTCCTTGCTTGCAAAGGTAGTTCTTAGATTGCACCTTTGACAAAAAAGTCTTCCACTATTGCTTGTGCCTGGACTGAGATCAGTCTTCCTGAGATTATTTATTCTTTCACGCGCGCTTGTATGTACTCAAGTTGAATATTAAGATTAAAAGGAGCTCTCGGTTCTTTCTCACCAAAGAGCTGAACAATCCCTGACCCCTCAGTGACCTTTTAGGTGATGCTTTGGGGAGTCTAAAATCTTCAAAAAAGCGAAGGCTCAAGACCATAAATGTTATTAGCATTAGATGCTGAGAAAGCCTTTGATCGGGTGGAGTGGAATTATTTGATAATAGTCTTAATACAATGCTGAACTGGAATCACTTTTGGAGGTAGATTTCTTCCTCTATGTGACCTATAGCAGATGTCAGGATTAATGTAGACAAGTGAAAAGTTTTGTTCTTTTCTGGAAATATTTATAACACAGGCATATTTTATCATAAAGCTAATGAACAGGTTTTTAGCAGGGAGATTACAAAGGTTACCATCCCGCTGAGATGATCATACCGCACTATTACAAATGTAAATTGAAACGTTACCTTCCTGAAGAGAAAAAGATTTTGCTGCATAGTGTTTGAGACAATAAACTTTGGGACAGAACGATAATGGAGAAATGAATGCATCAAATTAAAACTTGGCAAGAGAGGGAAAAAAAAAACCCTTGGGTTTTTTCCCCCCTAAATTTTTAAAAGACACATTGTCCAGATGTAAGGGAATGAATCATTAGAGAGTAAACCTGGCATTATCCCTGTATTGAATCTGAGGAATGAAGCAGGATTCATCCAGGGCTGCTTTTTCTTTGAGGATGGCAAAGATTAGCTGATTTATGTGAGAAATTTTAAGATAATTTTTTCCCCTAAGATTTCACAGATTCCCTTGTTTCAGGATAAAAATCAAGTTTTCTGGGCTTTTTGTTTGGTCTTCCTTTTTCCAGTAAGTGTCATTATAAATCAAAACTTCCAGAAGATTTTTCAGAAATTCGTAAGTCTTACTGTCAGTTCATCATTATAATCAGTGTAACCTTTTTTGTTGCTCATTTCAGTGCACTAGCCTATTTTGCATCTCCTGTAACCAACAAGGAGGAAAAAAAAGCCCCATTTGAACTTCACCCTGTGATGTAATATCTCTTTGTTTGTTGTCCAAAATTTTATAGGCCTCCTTTGCTATTGTGCCTTATTGAAAACTCATGCCTTATTTGCTGTTCATTATTATCTTCTCAATATTTCTGCTTCTTAAGATTCCTCAACCTCTTCAACATTTGTTTCAAATGATTTTTTTCTGCAAAGGTATGCACTTGCATTTTTTAAGGGAACTGGCATAGTGCTATTATCTATCCATTTTTCTAATTCTCTTGGTCTCTGTCATGAGCTGTGTGTTGTCCAAAAGAGATGTTTGCAAAGTATATTAGTTAAGAGTCTACAGATCTCAAATGTCTGGCATGCATGGATGATGCAAACAGGTTTAAAGACAGGGTAAGGTAGGCTTGAACTTTTGTTTGCTTGTGAAACAGTAAAAATTAATAAATGGATGAGGAAGACAGTCCATTCTAAATGCATATGATACTCTGCTAAAGTCAATCCTAAAACACAGTGCTGCTCTATTTTTAATGCACTTGCAAAGTTTCATCTGCAAATTTCATTAATATACTCCTGTAGATCCAGGATGGCTTCTCCTCAGGAGTCTCTACTTTCTGGATCATAAAGTTGTCTTCACTATAATTTAGGAACCTCTGCGATGATGCATGTTCAGCTGTATTTGTTACTCAGCAGATGTCTGGGTAGTTAAATTCCTCCATGAGCCTTTATCAGTACTTCTATTCTGGGATTCCCAACTGGTTCAAGATGTACCTCTCCTAGTCGGCAGCAGTACCACTGCTCAGAGATCAATATGCACAGCTTGGGTCAGGCTTGTTCAGCATGGATCTAGAGTGGCTGGTTGCCTTGACCGCCACCAGTCTCGCTACTCAAGTTGACTGTGTAGGTCTGGAGTCAACATCTTGTTGGTTCCTGCTCAAGAAGGACCAGGTTATAGGGGCAGCTGGGGATAGGTCCCACGCTCATAATTCTCGAGACCATCTGCTGTAGTAACTGTCGCTGCTCTTCCTGTGGGGCTGCCGCCTGGGCTTGCTGCTCCTCCATAAATTTCGACAGCACCTGCTGCTCTCGCTATTCCTTCGTATATTACATCTACAACAGAAGCTCAAAAACACGCGGTGCTCACACTTCATTTGAACAGCTACCTTCCTGACATAACACGCTGATTCCAAAGCCGCCCCTTTGAGCAGTTTGGTTTCAATAAAACAGGCGTGATAACGAGTTAGCAACGCTGAGGGTGAACATCTCTTCAGACCTATCCAGGTTCTTCAGCCATTCCAGCTGCTCTTCCCTCTCCCTGGGCCATCTCTTGTCTTGGGGAACCACTTGTGCCTGCCTTGGCCACTGGTTTCAAGGACTCAGCAGGATGCATTTAACCTTCTGCCAGAAGGATCAACGCCCGATAGCAGTGTGGGAAAATTTTAGGCAAATGATGCCAGCCCGCTCTATTCCCTTAGGCTACTTCTTTGCATTACATACTAAGGAGCTTTCCCTAGAGCTGGTCAAAGAGTAAAATAATAATCTCATTCGCAACTGGAAGTGCTGAATCTGGATCACTATGATTCACAAAGTCATAGTATTAGTTATTAATGAGTACTCAGCCTACTGATGGGTATCTGTGAAAATGTTCCCAAACCCTCAGAGTTTAAGGAATTTTATCCTGAATTATATTCACCCAGGAATTTACATGTTGTCATTCTTCCATCTAGAAGTATTTGTCATCCAGAGACCAGAAAAAATCCCAGCGACTTCTTGGTTTTCTGAGCAATCAGAAATGAATAAACATAGTAAAAATAAATGGTTTATTTTGAGTAAGCTGAAAAGCAATTGTTCTCCTTCTGCACTGGCTGTGCACCCGTAACTATTAAATTTACAGGTGTCGGAATGGGTTTGCAAAACATTTCGTATTGAAAAGAGGATTACATTCCCACCTCCCAGCAAAGACATAGTTAAACTCTGCTGTAATTTCAACTAGACCTGTTCTGCACTGCAGCAACTGGTGAATTTGCTCCTCTGGCACTGGGAGTTTCTGACTCCATTATAGGCACTTTTCACTTTGAAGCCAAAGTGCTTCCTTCTCATGCTGAAAATGGGCAATAAAAGAAGGAGGTGGGACAGTATCGTTTGAATATCCCCATCAGTTTGGGGATTTTTGCCCCCCCCTGCTAATTTTTCTTCCCAGTCACTTAGACTATGCTGATAAAAGGCAGGATGCGCTTCAGGACACTACTTGCCCTTTAAAAAGAAGATAAAGTGCAACCAAAAAGAATTGTTTCTTCCTTTTCAACAACTAAATTGATCTCCTTTGCCTACACTCCTCAGCAAGAATCTGACTTCTTCTGGCTAGCTAGCAAATATAGAGTCAAACACCTGTTTACCAGACACAGAGCTATGTGTCTGCTGTTGCCGATCCATCTGTGGAACATAAACATAACTTTCACCAGCTGCTTCTTTTAGCATGGGCTGGTAATGGAAGCCATTATAGAGCATATCAACAACATACTTTCCTAATAATCATGGGCCAGAGCATCACAGGGTGTAAACTGGCAGAGCCTCACAGAAGGTAATACTGACTTACACCATCAGAGGACCTCACCCCGCTGTGTTTGTTTTCTTCACACTTTTCTCCTTTTAGCACCCTTTTTTTCCTAGTTTCTAGTTTGTTTCTGTTTTTTTCCCTTATATTACACTAATGAGACAACATGTTGTGGAATAATTCCTGGACCAGGCTCAAGCAGAAATGGATAATTACCTTGGGTACCATACAGCCTCAATATTAATGACTCTAAGAAAACCTCTGAAGATTCAGAGGTGTGATACTGCAAAGACTCCAACTGGATTTGGGCCAAATGCCCCATTCGTATAAACATGCTCAACTCCGTTGACTTCAGGAGAATTATGCCTGCTTTTGTTTGTTGCAAATGTGCTGCAGGTGATTCACAAAATCATGCCCAACCATGTCCACACTCTCTAAGAGATTTAAGTCGAGCTTGAAATCTTACAGTGCAAACAGCAGATTCCTTTTTGTCTTGCATGAAGGCTAGTGTGTTACAACTATAATTAAATTGCTGATAGATCCCCTTATCTCTCAGGCTGCTCCAGGATGCAGTAATGAGGCTCTGCTCTTGACGAGCATCAACATACCTCTTTCCCTGTGTCACATCTGTTAGGCAGGTCAGGATCTTGATGGTGACCCAAGACAACATTTGTCCTATGACCAGGCAGTTCATTCTCCTTTCAGTGTACAGGGCAGAAAGGCCATGGGACTTTTTGGCTCTTCATTTTCCAGTCAGGAGACAACCTGGGACTCAGAAAAGAAATTCCATTAGTGCCTGAGGCTCTCAAATGGGGAAAACTTGTACACCTTTAGAAATATCAGACTGGGGAAGCCCATCCTGTTGAGTTCAGCCCAGAAACGGTAGCAGTCCCTGAGACTTACCAATTAGAATTCGTTTTCCTCTTAGTAATTTTGTAGCATACATTGAACGGTGCTTTCCAGGACTTCTGCAATTGCAAAAATCAACGTTCACCTCTAGTATATTCCGACTTAAACTGTGCAACCCTGTTTAAAATGCATTGCTAAAGCATATATTTTCATGTATCGTTATGCCTAAATGCATGATAACCAGGTTGAAAATCAAATTATCTGTGTTAAGGTGAATATTACAATGTGACTACTGCCTGCTGTGCCGCGAATGAATGTTGTAAACACAATCAAATCTCTCTCTTTCTCTCCCTCTCACACACAGAGAGAGACACATGCACACCATTGCACAAGAAAAGAGATTCTTCACCTTCTGCCATCGTATTGTCACAGCAGCTCATGTTTATTGTGAATGACATCTTCAGCTACTACTCAGCATGAGCGCCAGTATGCTGGAGCTGAACATCCCACCAGGAAAATCAGCAGTGACATAAAGTTGTTTCATGAATAATGAAAAAATAAATATCACGTTTACTGTACGTACACAAAATGCTTTGTTTAACTAAAAGCATTTGCAGAGAAACTCCAGGTCGTTCAGGGTACATACTATTTTATTAACTGTGGATGGAGAAGTTATTTAGATGGAGCTGTTTCATTATATTGGTGATTTTCTCAATTATACAAATGAGAGAACATGTGATCAGTACTATCAGTGGGATACAGACTTCTCTTCTACAGAACTCTAAACTCCCAGAAAATCACAAAAAAGCAAATCCTCCATGCTTGCAGCCGATGAGTCTTTCAGCCACTTACATTCATATAAGGAGGTTTAAATATGTCTCCGAAGTCCAAATTTGTATAACAACAGTTTTAATCATTTATGGGGGCAAAAAGGCTTCAGAGACAGTAATGCAATTACGTAAGTGTATAATGCCAAAGAGAATTCAATTGTCTTGATGCCATACAAGGCAAGCTTATTACAGGATCCCAGCAAAAGACGCTCAAAACATGACTGCACTGCGTGCAGAGTTTTGCTGGCAGCATCAGTGTATGTTCCTGCCAGCCGTCAGAAGTTCATAATCACAAATTTCAGGGAGAAGAAACGAGCCTAGTTTGAATTACGGGGTTACAGTGACCAGAGATTTATATAAAAGTTATTTGTAGTGGAAATGCTATATTTTGTCCTATTAAGGACTGCGCAAACACACATTTTACGAAGCATTAATGTCTCAGGCAAAAATGAAATCTTTCAATGATTTCAGGCTTTGTGCTAGACTGAAACTTGTGATTCTAAAATGCAATGACTTTTAATGAAATGCAAATATACTTGCTTCCAGAAGTGGAATACAGTCTTGCTACTTCCATTAAAAAAAAAAAAAAAAAAAGTTGTTAAGGCTGTTATTCCCCATTCCTCAGAATGTTTCATCTATATTCATAGTAAGAAGCCTGAGAAATGTTCCAAAGTGCCAAAAAGTATGAAAACTAATACCAAACACATTGTCAATATCCTACTAACTATTGCTTATGAACTTATCAGCATGGACATAGCTACTCTCAGTAGAACTTTCTGAATGGCAATCATAAATAATCAGCTTCATAAATAGTGCAACTAGTAAGTACAGGCTTAATATTACTGATTCAAAACACCCACCTTCTCTTTCAAGGAGGATGAAGAGATCTGGTTTTTAGCTTTCACTGAGGCAGGCACAAAAATGGTGTCTTTTCTATAAACATAGGTCTTCCATTTTTTTATATGGAGTAGTATACTTTATGACTTTCTTGTGAGTGCAAGTTGCCTGTATTTCCTATTCATAGAGAAATGTTCATTTCCTGTTTAAAAAAACACATGTATTTACTCTTATTTGTTTAACAACATTAGAAATGGCAGTAACAAAAAGAACAGTAAACAGAAATAATCCACCTTATTGGTACCTGTACACAAAGCCTCTACTCCTTCTAATTCTTTCCCTTTAAACAAGACAGAAAATTAAGAGTACTTTTTTTTTCTTTTTGACATGTGCCAATGCTTGCAGCAAAAAACAAATAAGGAGATAAATCTAAGGTATGTTATCTCTTCAGGCTCCCACTACTGTCAGGTGGGTTTAGGCAGGTGGTTTAGAGTTCCTCCTCACTAGCTGCAAGGCCAAATCATGAATTGAGGGAGGGCCAACATTTAGATCTGACATGCAGGAAGAGGTGCATCAGGTATCCCTTGTCATGCAGTCAAAAGAGTTAAAAGTAAGCAAATGTATGAGCAAGTAAAACCTGTGTATTAATGGGGGATGTGTCAGTCAATAGCAATGCAAGCTGTGTTTCTATCTATTATACAAGAAAGGTAAAAGTATTCTACTAGGTCACTTAGTTACTTCAACCAGATGGAATCTAAAATGTTCAGAAAATTAAAAATCCATTTATTCCTCCAAAGTTGCATTCCATCTGTTTTCAGACATTTATGGAATCTTTTTGCATACAGGATATGGCAACCACTGGTGCCTTGGAAATATTTCTTCCCCGTGCAGCTCACAGAAAGCCAGGCTGGATATAGACAGCATTGGAGTAAGCCCTTTTTTCAGGTGTTCTTATTGCTCTTCAAAATATAGGAATATAGGAAACTCTAGTCTTGTTTTAAAAAGAGGAATCATAAAATCCAGTGTATTATTTTCTTCAAAAATGCAACAGGAACTTCTAATCTGGGGGGGGGTGGGAAATCAGGCTATTCCCTGCTCTTTCCACCTTGAAAATTTTATCTTTCCTGCCAGTCTGTTTCTCATTTTCAGCTTGTGGAGACAATAAGAATGATTCAGATGCTATGAAGGAATGCAGCCTGGCATGTAGTGATCTCCACCCTGAAGATAAAAGTGACAAAATTACCCCAGGAGTTACGAGCTCTAGTCTTCATCAATCATCTTTCAAGAAATATTTTATTTCCTTCAACTACATATTGTGCCTAGATCTAACTGGGGTATCGTCCCCTTCCTTCTATCCTTGTTCTCAGCACCTTCAGCTTCACCAGATGGAAGGATATCATCTGGCATGCAGGCCAGGCCAAATTTTCTGCATAAGACACAAACATCCATATTTCCTCTGTTTCCTTAGGACCTCCTTTGCTTCACAGTCAGTGGCTCATACAATAGTTCAGCATCAATGAGCATTATCCTGCTTGGTGCTGAGAATATTTTATCCCTCAGAGAAGCTCACCCATAAGGTAAGTACAGGCTATATCTATATTGTCAGCTAAGTTATATTCCCACTTCTCTCCTGATTACCCACACTTCACATTAAATCACTCCCAGCTTCTGTGTTGGAAGGAGCCAACTGCATCCCTCGAGCTGCAAGACATTCAGCAGGTAACTCTGCCCCAGGACTATTTCTTATACGTCAAAACCACACCAGGTTTGGTGATCTTACAGAGTCCTCCAATGCTATATCAGCAGTCCTTTGCACCATAAACACCCTTCATGCCCTTATGCCAAGGCTCTGAGTACTTCCGAGTATGTGACTCGGGGGGATACAGGTCATCCATTATCTACATCTGCATTTTGTTCACCTCCCCAAATCATTCAGGTAACTGGCAAGGTGACTGTCACATGGAAAGACAAAGCACTCAAAAATCTCAAGCCAGCACATCAAAAATCAGAGAATTAGCTTTTAAGTGTAAGACTGCATTAAAAAAATATACTGAAAAAGAAAATCACAAATGGTGGATGATTTGTTTCGGTTTTTGCATTTTGTTTTGAATATTGGGTCATGTCATCACATTTTCTTCTGCAACCCCAAGGGCAGGGAAAAAAAAAAGCAAGTTAATATTCATACTTAGTCTCATGCTGTCCAAAGCTGACACTTAAAAGCAAAAACCCCACACTCAAATTCAGTGAGAGTATTGCAAGACTCTTACTGAAAACTGGTACCAGTGACATCAAGTTCTGCTATAAGCCTGTACTTTTCATCACTCCAGGTTTGACTTCGGGGTTGAGGACCACATGCTAAAAGACCATACTGAATCAGCAGCAGAACCAGAGACCAGATTACCACTGTTTTTTGGACAAATATTCTCCTTCAGTCATTGGGAAAGCTGACACTGAGGAAGCTTGCTGCCTGAGATGGACAAAACACAAGTGGCAAACCAGCAAAACTAGAAAAAGCCTAACTGGTGCAAGAAAGGCTGCCAAGGAGCATCCTGAGAGTGCATCCATCCACATGAAGCAGGCATGCATCTCCCTGGGTGTCATCTTCTGTCAACACAAATAAAATACCTTCTCTCAAGAGTTAAAACTAATTAAAGGTTTCCTTTGATTACACAGAGGGACTTGGACCCACACCTCCTTATCAGCTGAAGCGCCTGCACTGCTTCTCTTTAGTTTCACCCATCCCCTGCTAAGTTTAGAAGAAAAGGCAACAGCTGTGGCTACCGACAGAACAAGGTTGGCAGCTGCAAAACTGAGATGCCACATTTCAGTATATAATTTTCTTTCCACAGTGTCTCTCCCTAACTTTCCTCTTTAAGAGGCACTTAAAATCCATGTGTCTGACTCAATTACTGTTATTGTAGCTATGGAACAGAATGTGATGCTGATGAGGGCCTACCTGTCTAGTTAGCTTCCCTTTCTGGATGCTTTCCTTCTTTGATTCAGCATTGCTTGTGACACATGTATTGTCTAAACTATGTTCAAGAACAAGTCTCTAATACATTCAATGGAAGAAGGTGAAAAATCAGAAAATGGCATACCAGTTGCATGCATAAATTTATGCGCTAACTTTAAACATCCTATTTCTGAGAAATATCTTATTTAGAAAGCATGGTTTCATTGCAAATTAAGAATAAAATTTGCAGTAAAATTAAGAACAAAATTTCTTTTGCTTCCTTTGATTAGGAGAGCACCGACATTGTATAAATGCTGTCTTTACGAACTCATCTAGAGATTCTGCGTTCCTTCAGCATTCAGTACATTATCAAATCATATCCGAAGTACTATGAATTCATGCCCCAGAGGGCATGAACCTAAATTTAAAGTCATCACCATTCTGTATATTTTCTGCTCAGTTGAAGGTTTTATGATACAGGCTGAATGTCTTTTCAGGACAATCCTAAAAATAAGCTAATGCAGTGGAGACTGAATTTATTGGACATGTACACTCATCTTCAGTTGATGTTCTCCCTAGGTCAGTTCTCATGTGATTGGCAAGGGATCATGACAGCTTGTATCTTCCTATGAGAAACCTGTGTAGACACTGGTAATTAGAACTGCCACTCAGTCCTCCCTGACAACAGCTCCAGCAGTGGCTCTGGGCCTCTGAACTAGCTACTGCCTCTGGAAAATCCTGTTTCCCAGTGTCTTCTCCTCTGTAGGCACATACATAATTGCATGTAAACATTCTGTAATTTATTACATGACACACAAACATTGGCACCTTCAAGCTGAAAATACAGCGGTTGATAAATACTGAAAAACTACAGTTCCAAAGTGTCACCTACAATGTAGCTCTCCAACTGCCTTCCCTGACTGGTTGCTGAACTAAGTATACTTCCTCAGTAATGGAAGATCTGAGAAGGGTCTCAGCCTTCTTTTTAAGGAGCCTAATTCTTAGTCAAAGCTATGAGTGTTGAGGCTTGTAATCAGTTCAGTTTTGGAAAAAAAAATACTCCATTTTGGTTTGAAAATATCAGTGCATTTTCTCTGTAGTATTCCACCTCAATCAGCATGAGTATAAAAAGGCTCAATTACCTATTAGTATATTTTTACCCATAATTGGTTTATTCACAAACTGTTAATGACTGCAACTAACAAAGAAACGAAAATTAAAGAAAAGTAATGCAATAGGAAAATGAACATGAAGCATTCGAATTCACGGCTGCATTTGCAAGAGACTAAGGATAAGGCAGTATATTTGGAAATATTTGCAAATGAAAATGAGGCTGAAATATTTCCATGCGCTAGGATATCTACAGAATGAAACTTGGAGTCTGCTCTCAGCTTTGCTGCAATTTGGAGGTATCGTTTCAGATACAGCCTCCTTGTCGGTGAAATGGGGCTAACAATAGAGCTGTAGTTTCCATGCACGGTGCCCAGTTATTTAGATCTCATCATGTTAAATAGCATCTTTTTTTCCCGCAGTAGAGAAAGAAAGAGCCAGAGCGAGGTGGTCAGGAATTGTTGAGATTCAGGGTTGAAAAGGCAGTGAAATCTAATCTCCAGACCATGGAAATCAGTGGAAATTGACTTCAAAACACTGTTGATTTCAGTGGTTTTGGGATCAAGGTTTAGGAGAACAAACTGACCACATGAAGACAAGTCTGTTTTCCAGAGCAATGCTTGAGTTCTTGATAGGAGCAGCCTGTCAAACAGCAACAGACTGTACCTTTGGGGGAAACCTATACTGAAGGGTTGTATATAGCTGTAGGGTGTCCAGGAGCATCTCAGGGAAGGAGTTCCCCCCCTGCTCTCCCCGCAGCTTGTTCAAGACAAAAAGGAGGATGTTCTGGCTTACCCCTGTGGTTATGCAGAAAATATTTGGTACCAGACCAGGTGTGCAGAGCCCTGAGGAGCAAGGAAGCCAGGCTGCGTGGGAAGGGGCAGGCACAGGGACCTGCTTCTACTTCCTACCCCTTCCCACCCCATCAGCATCAAGCCTGCCGGCTATGGGAATTTCAGAAACATTGTGCAGAATCGCATACAGAGCACTGAGCGTGCCAGAGCTGGAAGGCATTGCAACCATTGCAATGCTGAGTTCATTTTCCTGGTAACAATCCAGCCCAGGAAGAGCACGGCACAGTGTATTAAGCATCTTGATAAAGTTTTATGCAACCACTCTTCAAAAACCAACACAGAAATGGCAGTGCTGTATTTTTAGACAGATAATGACAAGGGTACTCCCATATATGTGCTTCAAAATAAATCCAGTAGTGTAATCATGCAATGGGTCAGAAATTACTGAGTAAATAGTATCTTTTCCTTTTTAGTCTTCTATTATAGCATGGTGGCAGTATAATTGTGCTGTATTTGGGTAATGCTTCGGCACAGTGCACAGCGGAGTAAGTGTGGAGCTCTGCCACTGTTCACAGACACTTCTTGTTGAAGCATCCGCCCACCACAGACACAACATACCCTTCACTTCTATCATTGTTAAACTATCTGTTCCCTGCATTCAAAAGTCCCACTAAATTCAACACCAAGCCCACAGATTTCTACTCCATTGACTGCACCCAGTTTTCAGAGGATGCAAACCCCAATGTGTTGGTAGTGCCAAGCTCATCCAAGATAGCCCATAACCCTTTTCTCAGGGATGGTGGGGGAGAACAATGCTAAGATATAAGTAGCAAAGTATGTACTGTCAATCTGTGGAAAAATGCATTTTAGAACTGTTACAGAAAGCTCAGAACGTATTATTGCAATCCCAGGCAACACAGGCGGAAGATGAAATCTAAAGGAAATCACATCTTAAGCGCTGAAGTACAGTTATGGCAGCCAAGTAATTAGAACTCTGCCCTTTTAGACAGCATGCAGTATCTTTGTGCTTAAGAGCTCATGGTGTCCATAGTATTCCAATTTTGAAACAAATAAGCTTTTGCTTATTCCCCCCTCCACACCCCCTTCACTACTGTGTAATAATCTCTATACTAGTTTTCCATGTACTAGTAGAACAGGTACCTTCTGAGAAAAATATTCTGAGTTAAAGATGGCTGCAATTTTTTTTAACGTAACTGTTTAGCTATTAGCAGAGTCTGATTAATGGGAAATTTTCTTTTAGAGAAATTTGTGAACTGTTCCTTTTCAGAGCTGTTCTTGTCTGACACTCCTTCCAGTGACCATTCTGTCCCAGCTACAGCCATTCCTGCTCTGTGTTGATGTGGTAAAGGAACAGTAAGGTAAGTGTGTACCCAATAGCTACTAGCAGTCAATCCCTAATTACATTTGAGCCCATTTCAGTTCAGGTTTGATTCTAGAAATCTTACTAACTTTGAGAAGTACCTCATTTCCACTGGTGCGGTCATGAATAGCAGCATCTCGTCTAGCAGGAGAAGGTCAAAACAGTTCTGAAGGTCTACAACAGCACAAAGGATGATTCAGCTGGTACCCAGGGAACGTTCTTAGTTCATATAACATAGAAAGACAGCTAGAAAATTATTCTTGCCGAACTGGACTAAAAATATGATTGCAACATCATTAATGGATTCTATTTCCTGTAACTGAAAGGCAATTTGACAAATCATCCTTTGCCATAGTGCCACTAATTGCAATGGATTCTGAAAAAAAATCCAAAATGATTTTTTTTAGAAAAGCCACAAATCCTGAAGGTACACTGCTGGCAAGCCCTCGAGTGTTTATATTACAAGCCAAGCAATTTAAGTAATCCCCAAGTTCATTACGTTCAGCTAGATGCTCAGGAGAGGTCCTCTCTTCCATTGATTTCCAAGAATACACCAATATAGGGCATCTTATTTTTTCACAACTGATAGGTTTTGTGTGGCTAGGACTAAATTACAGTAGCAGGATTTTAACAACTGCGGAAAAGACTATAAAACTTTCTGCCCCTTATTAACTACCGTGTGACTATTAGGTTTATGGGCAATGTTAACATTGCAGCATAGGAACAAAAACATTGTAAACGGTCTCCAAAATGTTGGGAAGCAATTTTCCCCAAGAGAGGCAGGGGGCCCTTCCAATCCCAGTAAGGTATGGAAAGGGTCATGTGGCACACATGTAAAACTAGATTAAACTCTCTGTTGCTAAGTAATTAAACCTAATTGTAAACCTGGGCAAGTGCTAATTTTAAAACTGAGCTCCCTGTTCAGAGCTCCAAAATCTCTATTGAAAGTTCATGGAAAATGAAAACTGCCTCTTTAAAAGAAATCAGCTTACAGCTCCCCAGAACGGAGCCCCTGGGCAAGTGGTTCAAAATATGATTTTTATAAACAAATCTGACATAGCAAACTTAATGCAAAACCCTATGCATATAACATCACTTATGTGTGCAACTCGTTTAAATTATAGCTGTAGAGAGAAGGAAATAAAACTGGCATATTAACCTTTGGCACAACAGTGCTCACATACTAGCAATGTACAGCAGCAGATGATATTATTGTGACTCCCACTAGTATTGTCATAGTGAAGGGTCTGTCAAAATTCATGTTCGAAACCTCTACAGTCAGAGTTTATTAATTCAGCCATGAGCATCCGTTCCAGACATACCTTGTCACGTACAGTCTTAAGAGCAAAATCTTTTTTACTGCAACTTCCCTTTCCCCATCACCGTTGCATTTAAAATCACTGAATACAAAAATAAAATAAAATAAAACAGAAAATCATGAAACACAGCATTTCCTCATCACCATCATATTTAAAAACACTGAATGCAAAAATAAAACAAACCAGAAATTAATGAAATATAACATTCCATGCCTTATTACCGTAAGCTCATTGGATGCCCTGCTTCCCAAATGTCCTTTTTAAAGAATGGTCTGCTAATTCTTCCTCGAGAGAGAGAACCCTTTCCAGTAGTTCAAAAGGACAAGCTAAATGCATAAGCAAGATAGACTTAAAAAACAACTTACAAATGATATTTAAAACCTTCTCAGATTTTTTTTGGTGAATGCTCCACATTATTGAATACATTCCTATATAGCTAACAAAAGCATCATATAAAATGAGCCTTCCTTGTTAAATAATGACTTACTGTGAGTAGCTTTGACAATGTCACTTAGGCCTTGATGTATGTTCTTGGCCTGTCTATGTGCTCTAAAACATTTTGGTCAAAAGTTTCAGACACAGGGCTTACACGGCAGCTTGGGGCATCCTTTGATTTGGTTTCTTTGTGCATCTTGAAAGCGAAAAATGGTTCATTACATATGAAGGCCATGTGGCTTACCTGTGGGTAAGGCTGATTTCACCTGGAGAACAGTTAGCCTTCAGAGTGATGGTAAATGGATACACAACCCAGCACTGGTCCAGAGAGTGACTCATAAAAGGAAAAGCATTAAGCCAAAATTTCAGAGCTAAACAAGTCCATGAAGTTGACATTAAGTGAAGCAATCCTGAGAGACAGTAAATATGACAGCAAGACAAGTTTTGGAGTCCTATTGCACTTCCCTTGCCCACACAATGAAAGTGAAACAAGTGCAGACCTGCTGCTGTGCTGGAGGATACTATGGTTGAAATAAAAATCTGGTTATTGGCAAAACTGTTAGATTTGAGAAAAGTTGCTTTACCAAAATATCACAGGGCCATAGCAAGACACATTTATATTATATATACTTAAATGACATCTAGATAGATTGGTTTAAGCAATTCTGACTTCCTCTACTTTGTGGAAGAATCCTGAAAGCAACCTCTATTTCCCTGACCCCCTTCTACCAAGCAACCCCTTCGGCCAAGCTGTGACATGGGCAGTGCTAAGCAAAGGAGTATGTGATGTACTCAGTATGGTGGGATTAAGAATGCAATGTCTTTTCTATCCTTACTTTCTCTGATAAAACTGCAACAAATCAGGACTGCAGAAGCTGCTATGCAAGCTGTACCTAGCACAGGGCCAAAGATCAACGCATGTGAAACAGAAGGAAAAAAAGACAGAGTTTGAGTACTAAAAATAAGCTGCGAAGAAACTTAATCCTAAAAGGTCAGATGTACATCTGAAAGGCCCAGGCCATGCCTTTGTATCAGAATGTTACAACATTAGCCCTAATGACTTAATAGTTTTGCCCTTGACTTGTGTCAACAGGAACCTATCTTATTACATGGTAAATTAGTTGCTTCCAGCCTCTCCAGACTCCTAGGTGATAGGAAGACAGAGGCACTTCTAGCAAAATTAGAAATGTAACCTAGTACCTAAACAGTGTTACTTAGTAGTATTGACGTGTTTGAGTAAAGGAAGGCTGGACACAGTGTGGGGAAGAAGCTACCATGTTTGGCATTCAAGAGCTAAAATTAAAAGGAAGGCATCTCCTTTGCATACTGTTGCACAGTGTTATCAAAGGTCATTATCTGCTGCAGATATCAAGGGATAATGAGCTAGGGTCAGGCGTAATGATGGTAGGCGCTAGGTAACAGAGGATGTTTTCTTATGCTCCTTCCCTTCTCTTGGAGAAGTTTGCATCCTTTACAGACTTTCTTCACATGCACACAGAAACAGTTTCCAAGCCTGGCACAGCACAAAGCCACCAGGTGACCAAGGTGCATTAGCACCTAACTATTCAGAGCCTTTCCTTGCATAAAACAAGGACAACCAGTAGTTTCTAAAAGAGTTACTGTTGCCAGGCAATTGTGTCATTCTATTTAAATTGAAAAAGTCCGTATTTTCTGATTTATCTGGAAGGCTTTGTTTCACATCTGTCCTAGAAACCGGTCTCCTGTCAGCTAGACAAAGGGTTACTTTTCACAATAAATGCACAAGAAGGGAGACACATGCTTATACGGTTATGTAAGTCTTCTTTACAGAGTTTTACAGGCAAGTAAGATGCAGCTCCAGACACTAGACTTTTAAATCATTTAAAGCTGACATAAGCTGATCCTAGGCACAGTTTATAATCATGTTTTTACTTTTCAGCTCTGACAATTACAAATTGTTTGTATTAGCTCCACAAGTATTCCTATTCAGCAGTATTGTCAAAGTCCATTCATTCATCCCAGTCTCATAACAGCACACCAATCCTTTGCTTTGCCAGCCTCCATCCATAACCTTCATCCAACTGTTACCAACTATGCAGGGAGGGGCAGGAGAGATCTACAGCCTGCAAAAAAAAACCCCTCATCTGCAATCTGTGGTAGCTGCAGTTTCCCATGTTTCAAAGTTGTTTTCAGACCATCTCAGCTCGACAGGAAGAAGCCTGGCAACCTCTAAGCATGTTGCACTTGTAACCTTTGAAGATGTTCAAAAGAAAAGGGGAAAGAAAAAAACCAAACCCAAAAGGTCTTAACCATTTTGCATGAAGTTGCATGAAAAGTCTTGGGGCCTAACTTGACTGGAACTGTTTTAAGTACTTCTCTACTACAGCAGCGGTGCGTCATATGAAAGGCTTTGTTTGGCATCTATCCACAGTTATAAATAAAAAACATATTTATCTTTGGTCATGCATATAATTTAAAAGTTGGACAGAAGAAACCTTTTTTCTCCTTTTAAATCTGTAGCAAGCCCAAGATAAATTCTTATAAATTATTTCTTTTAAAAGAAGGAAAAGAAAAAAACAATAACAAAATAGCTTGGCTATTTGGAAATCTGGAAAACAGATTATTTCTTTGGATGGAACAAAGTATGTGTGTATGTGTCATCATGACTTTAAACAGTTCCACAGTTCCCCATGGAAATACTTAATTGAAGCTAATAAGATGTGGAGTTATCAGTGGTTTGCCATGATAGATTTCATATGGTCTCTCCAAGATGTCTTACCTCCTCTAAAACTTATTGACCTAAGATTGTGTTGACTGGTGATCTGAGCAGCAGCCACCACAGATACTAAATTTGAGCGAAACCCTACTCACAGAGGGGACAGCAGTTTGGGCAAACCCCTTACAACTTCAACGTCTATGCAACACAAACACTTAAACTTCTGATCTGTAGCATGTGTGACAACCTCCCATAGAAACCTTCAAATGAAAGACTTATTTGCCTATTAACATTTGCAGCATGGGTCAGAAGTCCTTTCTTTTGGCATCACAAAATTAGGAAAGAAACTATTGTCAGCAGACTACAGATCCCAACACAAATCTTCCCTCAATTATCATGCTTCGTAAGGTCATCCTAAAAGCTCACCCCCCTGACACTACAGAGGACCAGGCCCACCTTCTTCCATTAAGCAGATCAGTTGATCATGAGTACCGGCTAAGAAAATTTGTCACTAGTTAAACAATTTTAAAACGTGCCCTTCTTACATCTCAGTTTAGCAAAGTAAATCCCTGCTGTATTTGAGATGGATATATAGTGTCCATAGACAGTAGTACATTTTTAACCATAAGCACATAGCTACACAACCTAATGGAGAGCCAGTAAAGCTTTCTCTAAGTGCAGAAACAGGTTATTTGGCATCTTTAAAGTGCAGGTGCTTTATAAGCATCTGTATATACCCATTTCTGATAATATCTCAAAATAAATTTGGCTTGAGCCAACGTATCTGTGTCACTATACATAATTAAACCATTCTGAAGTTTATGGAGGAGGAAAGGTTTTTCCTGTATTGATAGCAGCAGAGTTTATAAAGGACTTTAGGTAGAGGTAATCTGCATAACTTTGGCACTCATTTCACACCTACATTTTAGGTAATTAATTAAACTGTCTTCCTAAAATTGGCCAAAATTAAGCAGCTTATCATTATTTTCCTTCAGGAAGAGAAATTTTTAGACTTTTCTGGCATAACCACCTTTTGCCTTCAGCAATTTTTTTTCCCCGAAAACTTATTCCCTGTGCCTGCAAATGCATCTACTGCATACGTTTCTTTTTAATGTTAATAATCCTTTTGAATACACCATCCGATTGATAAAGTCAAGTACATGTCTACGGGCTGTAGGGTCAAGTTCAGTGTACCACCTATCAGTAATTACGTCAGTCAGCAGCAAGCACAGTGCATTCATTAACCTATAAGCAACCTTGGTATTTAACTTACACTGACCAACATTATATTCAGTATTAAAGAAACTGCATGCAAATACCATGATATAGGAAATGCAAGGATACAATAAATGCCATGGGATAACACTGCATTTGGAAATAGTTGAAGTCAACATAAAGAGTGAATCATAAGATGAAACAACTACTTTGCGGCTGCTTATGGACAGGGACAGCCTAGGGAACCGACCCTCAGGATTAATACAACCTCCTTTAGGCAGTGAACAAGGTGAATAGGAGCCTTGTGCTTATTTTCTAGCCAGCAAAGAGTAAAAGTCACCTCCTGAAGGCAATTCCCATCTCAGGCATCCACACTCTGTGACACCTCTGACTCCTCATCGACTATACAGGGGAAGCAAGGGCAACTGGGCTCCATAGTCAGATGTCTTGTGCAGTTAGCAAGAAAAGACTCCAGGCTGAACTTTTTGGCTTATTTCTGTTACCAGTTTCCCCGTAAGACAGTCTGTAACTTTACGTGTGCTCCTTAAAATGCAAAGTGCATAAGATTTACAAGGTTAGCAATGTATTCTGCTGTAAGCGGCACGCAACTCGGATGCTGCAGGATTCTTTACCAGTGCAAGTTCTCATCCATCTCAGCATATGGATGAACTGAGCAGAGGAGAAGCAAGCCTGACTGTAATTACATTAAGCACTTTGGCAATAAGGAAAAGTTTGTACTTGTACACAGATGGCTTTATGTTACAATGCTATAAATGTGCCAAGTTTCATGGCTTCACCACATGATGCAGGGAAGGGGCTTGATCCAACGTCTGTACAAGCTTGCTGAAAAGCTCTCACTTATTTCAGTGCATTTGTATCAGGTTTATGATAAGTCCACTGGACACACCTGGAAAAGGGAATAGCCTTTTGTACTAAAATGCAATTATTTTTAGACCATTTTTAGCCCAGTTTGTCCTTTTTAGCCCAAGTCTTCATGCTTTGGCAATTCTGTTTTCCTTTAAAGGAGAAACAATAAAGTCCAGTTCGGGTTGATTAAAATTATTTTGACTGCCCACTGTAGCTCTCATCTAAGCTGGAAACTTAAACTTTGCAGACCTCATGGAAACTACCTGGGGGAAAAAATACTACATTCTTATTCTATGAGGCCTCCTGAGTCCTTCTGATGTTTTTGATTCAAGTCCTCTTTTCTGTGACCCTCCCACCCCTACTACTTCATGAAGGTAAGAGATTTTTAAACTTACTTTAAAAGTCCTTAATTTAGAAAAATAAACAAAAATTCTGTCAACCCATTCCCCAGTGTCTCACCATAACTTATTTTAGAGTAATAAATCTTCACCCTGACAGCTCTCTGATGATGCATTACATTAATACATCATAATGACAATACTTGTGATATATGATGGATATATTTTCTGAAAGGGATATCACCTATACATTCCATCTTCCCAGCACAGCAGAAGATTGTTTGCGAAAAGGGGGAGAAGGGGAGGTAGAGGATGTTCTTTACCCAGAAGGCAAAATCTCACAAGAGAATGTGGAATTAAGTTGATTGCCCTTGTTGAAATACCAAAGAGAGTAAGAAATAAAATGCCTTCTGCACACAACTTCTATCACTAAGATGACCTGTTTGTTCCTCAAATACTGATATTCAGGCTGGAATATGAAAGGGAAATTCTTTAATATTCTTGTATCAGTCATGCTAACACAGGAGAAACAGACTCTAAGAAATAATCATGATGACTTTGATAGGATTGAAAGACTGTGATAATGAGAGGTGCAATATTTAAAAGGGTAACTAAGGCAGTCTGCAAACAGAACTGGCAGCCTCAGTGAACAATCTGACGAGAGTTGTGTACACTCCAGAAAGTCACCCATGACCGACACAAACCAAAATCTTTTCAGTGCCCAAGCACGGCCAAGACGATGACAGGGCTTTTCAGTAGGAAAGTAAGTTAATTTTTGACATGGATATCTGGCCTTCCACAATACCATTGCAAATAAGAACCAGATCATAGGCTGGTGTATGCTGTGCTAGGCTCTGCACAAACAGAACAAAGACAATCCTGGCCTCAACCAATTTAAACTCGATTTCCAAGGTTTGGAATGCAAAATCAGCCCCTGGCTTAGAAGAGCCTGTTGCCTGGGCAGAAGGCAGTAGTAACTTTGCTCCAAAGGCTCATCTTGCACATGTGACTGTGTGGGCTGAACACTATGAGATTTGACAGACACTTTTGGCAATAACTGGTGTAAAGTGGGCTTCCTGATGCACTTGGCTTGCACACAGGTAACTACAACCTCAGTGCCCCTGTTCTTGGCATAAAGATCGCAAGGGCAGTCACAGCCTACCTTGAACTTACCTATAGCCTTCTTTTTTAAGAAACATGGTCTTTCCACCCACTACCAGGGGACTGAATTCCTAGCATTCAGCTTAGGTGCAGAGAAAAAAAAAAGTGGAACAACGGGCTTCTGACTTTTTAGGGGTTCTGATAGTGATCTGACGTTTTGGTGAAAAACTTGACTTTTGCAAAACACTTACAGTGGACTCCCTTCAACATTGAATTGCTGCCAGCTACCCACACTCCACAAGTGTCTGAAGCCCATCTGGACCATGCTGTTAAGATTCCTCAGGTTTTATGCTGTGCGTGATTGGCAGAACTGTCTGAGAATAAATGCCTTCACTGACCTCTCTTCTCTTACCGACTCACCCACAGGTATGCACTGTACCATTGAAATGGAGTCTGCTGATAAATGTTCTGGCCTGGAAAATACTCACCTATATCTCTGCACAGGACTGATGTGAAGAAGAGCACACGAAGCACTTTCTCTTCCTGTTTGGTCTTGCTGGTGCTGCACCGGAGGGGTAGATCTGATGCCTGGTTTCTGAAACAACTTAGAGGCCTGAGGTATTCCTTTGCTAATTGAATAATTAGTAGACAAAATTCCTGTGAGACATTTAATGGGAGAAAAAGATGCCGTGATTAAGATTCACAGAAAAGGATTAAAATATTACACTAAGAGTGAAATCCAATTAAATATGTATCTGAGCATACATTTCAGTGTGCAATCATCCCAGCTGACATGCAAAATGGGTTTGAACGTGGTGGCACTAATACTAGTTCCAGTGTAAAGTTCTGCATAAAGAGAGACCGGGGACATTGCTGTTTTGACTTTGCTAGAAACACTTGAGGGAAGAGTCCCAAATTCCTGATAGGGACTGTCAGGTCTCTCTCTGCCTCAGAAATGCTGAAGATGGAAACATCACAAGTGCAAGCAAAATGACAGGAGTGTCACTGTTACTCTGTTGGACACATGAAAACAAGTGACAATGTCCAATGCAAGGCAGTGCAACAACCACATTCTCTGAGTGTGAATGGAGTGTTTCTGAAAGGTACTTATTGACCCCTGAATCTACAATCTACAGAAGAGATCTAAGCCGTAATGAATATAGGAAACCACTACGTGATAGTCATGGTGCCCCGCTAGCAAGCCTATCTTCTGAGGGTCAAGTACAGGCAAAAAGAAAAAGGTTCAAAGAATGGAAATCAGCTGATACAATCAACCCTACTAAATCCACTGTCACTTTTCTATGGCCACTTGCAAGAGTCTATTGTAATGTTATTTCGCATTGCAAGCATTTGTCCTTTAGTTGATGAAGGGAAACAACCAGCTCATTTTGTAGATGAGCCATCAGTTTCTGGATACTGCTGCTCTGAGGCAAGCAAACTGCATTACCAAGTCCCATCAATGCTAGATTTCTTGGGCATGCCAGATGTCCTCTCACTCACAGGAAAAAAAAAATCAGTGTCCTCAAAAGCACCAAGGAAAATGCTAACTGACTTGCACTGGGGCCAAGTATATACTTAGGAGTTATAAAAAAAAACCCCTTCTTACTGCCTTTACAGCAGGGATAGCACCCCACTTTTTGTCAGCAACGCAAAAATGCTATTTTCTGTCCTAGCCCAGCCTACCCTGCTGTCTTACCCTAGGGTGAGCTGGGGAAGCAATAGTGCAAAAGCTTTTCAAAAATTTTCCATGTAAACAAAGCAGAGGTCTCTCTATATTTTTCTCTGTTGTCTTCTCTTCTTCGAACCAACTTTTGTTCTTTTCATCAAACATAGCTCTGGATGAGCTGCTGTAATTTTAGTTGTTATTAGAGTCTAAAGTGTTTTTCCTGTCTTCACTTGTTCCTGGCATTGAATATTCACAGCAGAGTTCTGTTTATGCTTTCACCCTCTTTTGTCTGATGTTATTGTTGTGAATATTGAAGAAGTGTTACAATTGCATTTCCTTTCATGTGGGAATATAGCGACTTTCAGGTTCACTTTTAAACCCAGTGATATGGGTTTAAAAGAAACTATTAAAAAACCTGACACAGGGCATCTTTATTACTAAGGCCAGCTGACTCCAATGATTTTATTAGAATGTTCTTTACTATTTTCCCTTACATGTTAAAGTGAGAAGCACATATAGAAAGTCCTGTTAACCGTCATACAATCTACAGACCCACAGTACTGCAAAAGAATTGCTCAGCTAAAGTTCACACAAAACAAAAGTGAAATTACCCCAAAGGAATCTCTGTGTTTCAAGACAATTTTCTTGCTGAGTTTCAAATATTAAAACTCTCCCAGTTGTTAAATAAAGAGTGATGAGAAAATGCAGGCAATTTTAATTTCCACTGGGATTATGCCTGGTGTGAGACAATCATGTTGTTAGATATTTTTCTAAAGACTAAAATAATGTTATAGCATCTGTGAAGGATGTTATGAAGAACAAGGTACTGAAACAAAAACATTTTTATCCCAGATTGGCTACTTGTTATGCTTTTTGCTGAAATTGCTTGAATTAGAATTTATGCAAAGCTTTATTATCTAAGACACTTAAGCTCAACTTGGTTTAACTGATGTATCTATTCGCTTATCTATGTTGTATTTAGTGAAGGCTTGATACAACAACTAATGAGAATCCATGCAAGTCCAATGGATATTTATAAAAAAATGATATAATGTTCACTTGTTTAGCCCCCCAGCAGTGCCAAAGCAACAGCACACTTTAAAATCAAAGCTTATGTTCATGATGCTCCCTGCAAAGCCACTGGTTAGTGGAATGTCTGGGTATTTGCAACACCTGTGCACCCGCCTTTGTCCTCTGGGGTCTGGCGGGATTTCAGGTACTCTTAAAAGATATTTGTAGGGGGACTGAAAAATGGGGAATGACAAAGAGGGACTTTAAAAAACAAATTACAGTCTTAAATATAACTAGTTCATAATCCCTAGCTCATAATCAGGCACTGAGAAACAGATACACCAGGTATGAAGCATCACGCTGTAATTGTAAGGAGGAATTTGCTTGGGAGATAACTTTGGCTCTGGCTGGGAAAGCATTTAAAGGGACTTACTAAATAGCTCCACTGTCAGAAAACTAAAAATGTCAACAGTGACTAAGAAAGCATATTGCTAGAAAAGCAAACATTCCCTTGTTTGATTTTGTTTGTTATTTTGTTTGTCAGATCTGTAACTTTTCCTAAAATGCTTCACCTTGGAGGAAGGAAATAACACTAATGAAAATACTTATTACCTGAAGAATGTGTCAGTTTTGTAACTGAGGATAAATACGACAATATAGACAAAGTTGACAATAAATATTGACAATAATGTATGCATTAGTTCCTTCGCTTCTTTAAATGTGGCGAAGTAAAAAGACATGGGACCTGCCTCCTTCAAACTCACTTCCCTGCTCTCACAAGGGTCCATCTTGAACAACTTCCAGGAACCTACAAAGTCCTTTTATCCTTTTTTATTAGCAGTATTATTCAGCAATATACTTAGGACAAGGATGGGATAGGAGAAACACTAATCTTCATCTCACCCCATTTTCAGACAGATTTCACAAAGGAAACTGCTCTCTAGGAAATGCATTATCCAGCCAAAGTTTAGGTGAAACCAAATTTTTCCAAATCCCCTTACAGTTGGTTGTCCTGAGTTTTCCAAGGGAGATGTTCCAGAGCAATTGCCTAGGTAAGAAAGCAGTTTGTTTGCTTTGTGTTGTTTCCTGTTAAATTGCAAACTTGTTCATGGAATGGGTAAAACCTAGGCAAGCAAATAACTTTCATGGATCTTGAACTAACACTTGTCTGTATGTAAGGAATGGGTAGTGGTAGGAATTTTACCATGTATTCCTTGACAGGCAGCTGCACAGCTGGAAAGAGCTGTGAGAGTGACGGGGAGTTTATGTATCCTGGAGATGTGGAGAAAAACAAAGGGAAATAGGGAAGAAGGGGAAAAAAATTAAGCATCAAAATCAGCTTTTACTATAGCGGAACTATACTGCTCGTTCATTTTTTTTGGACTTGATTTAGAAAGAAAAACAATATGCACTTTTTTTTTCAGATTTATTGTGTTTGGAGATAGTATATTTAAGCAGAATAGACAGAGTGGGTGATATGAGTGAGAATCTAATGATAATACTAATTAAGGGGAATTTCAAGACCAACCAAGAGTGAAGGAGATATACTCTCTGCCCCCGCACTATTGACAAAGTGGCGCCTCTTCCATTTCTGGACATTTCCAAAAACAAGCTGGGACAAAACAGTACAAGAAAAGACAAAACAACGCCAAAATCAGGATCTAGGCAACAGCTCCAGCAAAAGCTGTCCCAAAGCCAAGTCAACAATGGCAGCAAATCCGAAAGCAGCAACATGGGCTCTAGGAGGCATTGCACCTTCTTCCTCTCTTCTGGCCTCTAATCAGAGCTATCTGCAGGGTGTTAGTCCCCTTCAAGGCTGACATAAAAGATCCTTACAATTACATTCATGCCCACCCAGCAATGAGTAGATTTCTCCATATTAGTCCTACAGGACTTGTGCCCATGTGGTAGCCCTATGCTCCATCTCTAAGGTTTCTCCAAAGCCAATGCCAGCCCTTGACAGCTTTTGTAAACGACACAAGAGTTTATCTAGGGACACCAGGAAGCCTGTACCACTTCCAATAGCAGAGCTCACACCTGTGTGGGGGCATTACCACATACCAGGGAACCCATTTTTCCACAAGTAAGATGCTATGGCCTTTGCTACAGCTTGCTAAATGGGTGGCAAAGGGGGTCAACATCTGGCTTATTTCTCCTAAATGGCCAAAAAGAGGTTTTAAAACCTGCAGGGTCAGAAAGTCTCTCTCTCCACTGTGATTCAGAAATGCAAAGACACTTGACCTGGTTGTTGATTTACTTTTACTGTATCTGAAGCCCCCAAAATAACATTCTCAAAAAATGTGTAGGACAGTTTTGTATGTGCAAGGATAGCAGTGAGTTACTTAACAAATTAAGAGAAGATCATTGAGAATAGAACAGTTTGTTGTTTACTGTATGACACTGCAGCTGCCAAAAACATAAACCATAGAAACAGAAATTGGAATTAGAGACAAAAAGCACATCTAAACAAGTCTTTGATGACTTCTGCCAATAAGGGGGCTTGCAGAGTTCATGCTGGTGGAAAAAGGAAGGAAAGAAAAGCCAGTCCCTGAAACTGGGAATAGGACTCAGGAAAAGTCGGGTCCGTTCCCCTCTACTCTGACTGTTTGTGTGAACGATGGGCATATTTAAACGCAAGTCTCAAACACAGAGAATGGGAGATTAATACTCTCTACTTCTGTTCTGCGTAATGAGGTTGTAAGATCTCTCATTAATTGTTTGTCCCAGTCATAGCACAGCTGAGACCAGACCTCCTTTGGGGTCCCTCTACTTTATGATGCAATTAATGCACATAACCCTATGCCATTTATAGTTCTCGAACCCTGACGTGTAACGTGTGCTGGGATGACGGCTTTTTGTGATCAGCAGTGCCTCACTGGCAGCAGGCCTCCTCTCACTTTGCATCTTTTGCATCTACCTGTTCTTCTGTGTTACAACCCCTGTTAAGCTCCTGAGTGCTGGAGCTTATCAAAAGCAAGAACATCCTTTTATAGGAGGCCAGAGGAAAGCAGAGATGCACTAGGTAACTACTCACAGACATCCAATGGGCCAACTCACCCTTATTTTACTTTAAAAGGAAGGTTAAGTGGAAAGAATGGTAAAACTCCCATTGACCTCAACTGGGCCATCACTTCTCACTCTAACATAAGTGACATTATTTGTCAGTGCAAGGAGGGTTTTGCTCAGTCCTTCTGTCCCACTTCACCTTTTCCAAAGCCATTTCTATTTCTCCACTGAAGAGATTTCCAACCACAACTGCTTCCTCATTAGATTAATTGCTTCTTTGTGCCAGAAAGATTTCATTCTCTGTATTTGTTTATTTAATCTGTATGCCCCCATGAACTAACATCTTCTTTGCATTTAATAGGCAGTAGCGGGGCATGCAAAATCAAAGCTATGTTCTGCTGAAACTGCAAGATGAAACACAAGAGCACTCCTAACTTCAGGGAGTTTTGTAGAGAGAAAATAGGAAGTGAAACAACTTTAAAAAATGCACACTTTTGTAATGCATTAAAACCTTCATTGCTTTTGCCAAAACTTCACTTTTAAGAAGAACCAGCTGTGGATTTGATTTCTGTGTTTCTCAGCCATAAGTCAATAGAGGATTCAATTTTAAAGCACAAGACCTATAACATACAGTGTGAATCATCTCTTGTCTGCATATAAGATAGCACAGATAGATAACGTGCTTAGTGAAAGCTTTATCACCAAGGAAACACATTCATAAGCATTGAATCTAGCACCTTAACATTTACAACTCACTTTAAAAAAAATGCCAGCTGTAAATAAGTCCATACTCATAACTAGAAATATGTGGTATCTATCAGTCATGCCTATTTTAAGAATTACTCATTGCCTAAGAGTGGCAATGGGCAAAGCCAATTTGCAAAAGTTCAGAGCTTCTGGAGATTTGGACTCTGATCTACCAGAAGTTAATTGTTTCAGAGAGATAATAATTTTTTGGTAATTATGTCCAACCAATCCATAAGTAACCTCTCACAGAATAGGTTTTATCTAGTGCCACTTGCTATTTCCTAAAGGTCATGGAATCTCTTTTTCTCACCTCTAACGGCTCACCTTTCCTGGGTGCACTATGGGGAAGCATAATTTCAGCAGAGTGGAAATTCAGTCAGCAAATGAGGCATCGACATAAATATTCATGGGGGAAAAAAACTTTTGAAAAAATGTTGAGAAAAGAGAGTAGGTAAATCATGGCATCCTCGGGAGACCACTAAGATATGCACTGACAATTTACATGGATTTGCTTAAAATTTTGTCTGTAATTTAAGAAGTGTTATCATACTTACCAACTTATCACCTTCTTGCCAGTATTTGGGCAACTCTTGAGCACTGGACACTTGATCGAGGACAGAACAGTTGCCCAAATGGCATGTGGCACCCATTTGTCATATCCTTGATTTACAGTCTGGGAGTTACCAAGGGAATTATTCTGGATTACTCAGGGAAATGCTTAGGCCCCAGTCAATATACAACAGCTGTTCAGTTTTTACAATGTGAACTTACCTTCCTATCTGGGATTCTTTCCCCACTTTGCAAATCAAGGACCTGATATGAAGGCAAGCCATGGGAGAAGCACATGAGCTCACTGGGACCATCTGCATGTACGAGGTTATGTTTCTGCATAAGCGCTAGAAGACACACTGGGCATTATCTCAGCGTAGAGTCCCAGCAGAGTTCAGCACAACTTAATATGGTAATGATTCAGTTTCAAGACAAAAAATTCCAGGAAAAATTTTGAAAATGCTTGATGATGACTTGTTCTGCTTGTAGCTGTGGTCACTGATAACACTTTTATTGGCCTTGGTGGGAAGAGAGGGAAGCTGATGCTACGTGCTTTTAGAAAGCCAGCTCTGAAAAGATACAATATACTTCAAATATTTGACTCCTTGCAGTTAATCCTACAAAGACACACATTCATAGAGACCTTTGTCTAATTGAGAATCCTCTAAACTCAATTCATGTCTGGCTCCTGTCTGGTTCCATGAGGCTAAATAGATACAAATAAATGGAGCCATTTGCCAACTCAGGACTCAAATCACCAGCAGTCATCATAAAATCCAGTGCCCACAAGAGTCTGAGAAGTAGAATACCAGACTCCAGCACCCAAATTTGACCATTCAGTGAAGTATAAGATATAAAGGATTACTTTAAAGCCACTGACCACGAAGAAAAAAGAACACTGACTGGTGGGTAATGACGCAATCTTGAACTTTCACACCACGTCTCGGTAAATATTACTGCACTATAATTGAGTTCATCAGGTTCCATGAGCACGTCCATACTTTCTTCTCCATTTCTGGATGATTTCCACTGGTGTTATGCAAAGTACACTACTGTCTACTGGGAGGTTGTCTGTGCTAACCCGAAGCACATTCTTTTCAACTGCTTTTTTCACCCCTGTTTGTAGCTTTTGGGGTCTCGGATCCTCCCTAATGAGGACAGTGACCAGAGGGCTAGAACATGTGTACCTTTTATAAGGACAAAATGAGGGGCGATGTTAAGGGTTTCTCCTTTTTCTCCTTTTTCTCTTTTCTAAAGAAAACCTTTTATTCAACCCTGATGCCATAATAGAAGGTGATGTCATAATTTATGATATTAAACTTGTTACTAAAATGTCATTACACAAGTGATGTTTTAATTGATGATGTTAAACTGGTTAGCAGGAAAGTGTCAAGTGTCACTTTCATGACATAAACTGCCACTTATGATTATATAATATCAATTATTCTTTGGAAAACTGCATTAGATCAGTTAGTTCTGAACCAATGTAGTTGGGGCAGGTTCATATTTTTTTAAATGCTGTTCATCCAGTTCTCATTATTAGGAGTAAAATATACTTTGGATGCAGTTTAGACTTTTATAACTCTCCCCTTGAAACATAATACCTACCTTTCTCATTTGCCCTTTCAGCTGCCATCAGATCAACAGCGAGCTAAAAAGAAAGCAGTGAGATAAATTTTATAGTCTTAACTGAGCTTGCCTCGTTCTGCAATCTTACAGAAACCAAACTTTTGAGTTGAAGGTAGACAAAAATAACAAAACATACTTTTAATAGTAGGTTAAATATAGAACATTAGGATTTGCTGACAGGATGTTGGTTACTATGAGCCCTGCTTTGACGATGGATCTCTTAAAGCTTTAGCGTCCAGCTGCTCTCCAAATTCCTCTAAATCTTATTCAGGCACAGAACCAAAAGAACATATTAATATCTGAAATGCATGTAGCCAGATCTTAAAAACTTAATCCCTTCTAGGGATAGTTACAAGTAAAAGCAGCAAGTTTAGTTCATGTGTACTCTCTGGGTCCAACAGGAGTACACTGATTCACCGCTGATGCTGATCTGGTCTAGCAAGTTTATAACATTTCGCTACGTCGAAGCATTTTGTTCCTTGCTGTCAGTGACACATCTCTGGCTAACTGGCAAAGCTATTCAGAGATGCCCTGATAACAAGTTAGATGCAACATAACAGTATGAGATTTTTATGGCAATTTCCCAGATGAAATCTTACCTGTTTTATAGGAGAACAGGTACATTCACACTAACGAGGGAGAAAGCAACAGGCAGGACTATGTCTTGGTCAAGACTGTCACATTTGTCTGAGTCTAAATAAAAGGATTGCTCCCACAGATCAGTGCTGGTACCTATTGTAAAAATGGCAGAAAATTACAACGGAAGGATAAATGCTGTACATCCTCGCAACCACACCGACTCCAAGAAATAGTAAGGACTCCAAAGCCAACAAAAGTTGGCTGCTAAGTAAGCCACGCTATTACCTTCTTGAACAACTTTGTGCTCAGACCAGTGTTGCTTTATAATGAAAGCTGGATGTGGAGATGAGTAAAAGGGCTACACTTCTCTCCACTCCACTACCCATACTAACTTCGACCAGATCAGAAGTCACACTTCATGGGAGAGGTCTCAGAGGTTTGATCAAAGGAGCTGTGGAAGGTCCCAGGGAGGAGCTGCAAAGAGGCAAGGAAGGAGCGTGCTAAGAAATACACAGGTGATTTTCATTAAACTTAATGGAGATGGTGGAAATTAATCTGCAGGGCAAGGCTTTGAAAACTTACCTCATGATTTCATCCATGCAAAAAGAATCTATTGTCTCCTTTTATGTGTCTTGTTCTCTACGTGGTTTTGCAAGTAATGGATTTCACTATTATCCAATTGCCCCATCTTTCCAAAAAACTTTATGATGATTACTGACCTGAGTTCTCAATTAAAAAAAAAAGAAAAAAAAGTAAAAGAAATAAAGGAGAAAAAAGGAAAGAGAGAGGTTAAGTATTGATTATCCACATGTACCAGGTATTTTATTACCCACATATGTCTACGCAGCATTCTACCTGTCAGATTTTGGGGACATACAAATTCCATTAGGTATCAGATCTTTAATGCAGATGGCCAAACAATGCCAGGATTTTGACTGTTTATCCCCTTAACCTGCTATCATGTCTTCTCTATCCCAGAGACATTCTCACTGGAGCCAGTAACTATTTTTCTCTTTTTCCCGATTGGCTATAATTTTTGAAAATATACCTTCAAGCCAGAGAAAGCTTGCATCAGGCAGACAAGTGATGCATCACATCAGTCTAATTTACATAACAAGTCAGATAAAATCTAAGCTTTAAAGTGTGCACACTTGTTGACATGACAGAAAGTTGAAATCCTGCAAGACAGATGCCTCTTAGAAGAAAGATGAGGATAAAAATTCTTTCAAATCCTTAGTAGGCCGAACCTGCCCATCCATGTAGTTGTTGCATTGTTGAAACACATCCGTAACGCACGGTAGTACCGATCAATCTGCAACAAGGCTCCAGCTTACCAAAGTGAAAATTCCTTCTAACATTTCATTGTAAACTGAAAGAAGGCATCCAGACACTGGTGGGTTTTTTAAAAGTTATATCATAATTTATAATTGGTTGTTAATTAATGTCAGATCACAGTGGAATTCCTATGGAATTACAGAGTGGAGCCTCTTTAATTACCAGTTTATAATTATAAATCTCATTGGAATGAAAAACACAGGAAGTGTAATAAATGATGATGGTCTTGGAAGACTTCTTTGACTAATAAAAGCTTCATGTATGCATCTTAAAGAATTTTCGAACAGTAGTGTTCATTTGTGGCAGAAAACACTTTAGATGATGCAGGATTCCCCTTGCATTATAGAAAAACAAAGAGAAAAAAGTCTTAAATGTTATTTCACAACCAGAGAAATTACATCTTGTGAAATGAAAAGTACATCTCAGGCCTCTTAGAACTCCATCCTGCAATCTGTGTACACCGTAGATGACTTAGGTAAGACCTTTTCCGCTCTGCAGTTTTTTCATTCTCTACTGATTTGCCTGCAAAAAGCCACGGAACTAGCCCCGGCTGCAAAAGATCCATATAGTAGAGGCCTGCAGCTTACTGTTCAGGTTGTCATGATCTGTGCTATACTTGCATACAATCAAGGATGAGATGATTAGTAGTGTGCACGTTCACTGTTAATTAAGTGTACCCACAGCAGTTTGTCCTGCTGCAGTTTGTTCTGCTGCACACATTTGTACCTCCCTAAACACCCGTGGGTGGAGAATTACAACTACAACAGCTTTACGCCAGTACCCTACAGACCAAAAGCTGATGCAGTATGTATGTTGTTATGAATCTATTCAATCATCTTTTCCTCCTTTCAGTTTAACTCTGGGTTGGCTGAAATGAAACAGAAGTTGGGGTGCCCACCACATGGAAGCAGCCCTTTAATAAGAGTTCCCAGTGCAGGAACTCATCTCTGCAACACATACAAGAGGCAGGAGGAGAAGGAGGAGGAGGCAGCTGCCTCCCTGCCCCATCAGTGCCATTGCAGCATGGGACTCCAGCTGTGCACACACATCCCCTGCTCTTGACCAAAGTCATTCACAAAGAGCCCTTGGACCTTATCTCCAGAGCTTGGTTGGGATGAGGAGGAAGATACTGATCTGAATTCAATAATTGTTTTCATAATTGGCTTTATTTTGTTGGTCAGCAGCACATCCTGAGCCTCACCAGCTTGTTTATATGTCCCAACAAGCCCAGTCACTTTCTCTCATTCTCCAGACTGCTAGTTACTGCTTTCAGCCATCCTCCTAAGACTTGTTTTCCCCCCTCAAGGACATGAGTAATTCGTATGTTGAGTCCCTCCTCCCCTGCTTCTAACAACATCAGTTTTCTCTGTTCCTTGCATTTTTCCCCAGTCCTCTCATAGTTCTGTTTCTCCGTGCCTTTGAGGCTGCAGCCCTGCACTTCTCCCCGCGTCCCATGTACAGCTGTGGGAATCTGTAAACCTGCCAATTTGCACTTTGTAAAAACTTGTTGCAGATCTGATGGGTTTCATTTTGCGAGCCAAGAAACCCGGGCTTACAACATAATTGATACTAACAAATTGAGAAAGGGACTATGGCCCCTACCTAAAATAAAAGACAATCGCAGTGAATTAAAGGTCATGGTATAAAGAACTGTGCAGAAGAACACTGGGAAATAAGAATAAATGTAATACAGGCTACAGTGGAGTTAAACCAGAGACGAATTTGGCTAAATAAAACATAAGAAACCTATTTCCTGTACTAATTACTCCACTTCTTAGAGAAGTGTAATGTTGGCATCAGACTTCATACTAAATTGCACCACAAAACCCCAACACTTAACTGTTTTAGCCTACACATTAGGCAGGCATTTACTAATTCTTATTTTGCCTAGCTATTGTTTATTCGCTGACAAATTTTCACTGCAGGTTTTATCAAGTGGAGAGATGCTCCTTGAATAGCAGAACTGCTATTCAAGGGCTTTGAGAAGTAACCACACAATATTATTTGATTATCCATTTGATTTTCATTCCACTTTCCCAAAGTGTCCCTTTAGTAAATGCAGACCGGCAGCATCAACAGGGAAACTTCCCTGCACAGACAGTGCTTCCCATGGAGTAAAAAGGTTACAGTCACTACCACAGGCAAAAGGACAGCTCGTTTCTTCTCATTCATTTTGTTGGCAGAACAAAAATGACGGCACATTAGCAACAGACTTTCATATGGACACTGGAATTAATCAGACTCAAGTTTGCCTTCCTTAAATCACAGGGTCATGCGAAGGTAGGGAAAAGAATTTGCAGTTGTATCTTTGCGGGGCTGCATTCCTAATTCTGCCCGAGATAATGGAGTCCCAGCGCCTTGGATTGCTGATTATTACAATCACCAACAGACACACATACATATTCAGGGAAAGTGTTCGAACTCTCACATTTGTATTCATTTTACTTTGACTTGACTGGAATCATAAAAGGAATGTGTAAACGAGGAGAGCCTGTTGCTGAAATGAAGTTGAATTTTTTCCCCACAGAAACTTGGGTTCATGACAGCTTTTTGTTGGGCAGGACATTAGCCTTTTGTAATTTATTGCTTTTAGATTAAATCTGGGGAAACTCAATATTGCAGTTGAATGATTAGAGCAATACCCCTTGGAGTAATAAATTTTCTTTGGTGCTGTGCATCTCCCGATCATGTTTCCCTTCTAATTACATTTACATAAATGATATTCTGCAAAATTAAATTAACATTCAAACCGTTACGCTGGCAAGGAGAGACAAAAATTAGTTACAAACTTACATCCCTAAAAAACCGAAATGACACCTCGTTCTTTCCACAGACTGAATCACGGCTATCCCCCAAAGTGTCTCACACACAACTGATTATTCTAGCTGGTTAATCACCGACCTAGACACTCTGCTCCCCCTTTCGGAAGTTTATAGCGCAAGGTCCTGCTTTCCACAGGGTCTCGTTAAATAGAAGCAATTGGTGACAATCCAAATTTGGTCAGCAAAGCGCTCTATTCAGACCTAGATTTGATTTCTACAGTTTTGGCCACAGCCCTTCCTTGGGGCTTCCCTGCCTTGGCTCCTGCGCACCGTTCCTCTAGTATGGAGCCAGAAGGTGCTTGGCGGGGCTCCCTGTGAACTTAGCCTCAGTGCTGCGCTAACACCCTCCTGACCAGGCTGAAGAAAGATGTTCTTGCTCTTCGTATGTCCACACCGCCACGCTGGCTGGCTAGCAGCGCCATGCTTTCCTGGGCTGCTCTCCAACTGACGCAAGGACGCAGGATCTCATGGAGCAAGTTTGCGCTTGCCAAGAGGAGGGACCATTACCCTGATGAGAAAAAAAGAGTGCCAGCCTACTGCTGGCTCATGAAGCCAGTCTTCAAACAGCTTTTCCAAGATCTGAAGTTTAAATGGATTGTGATACGTAGTGTTGATTTGCCTAAAGTGACTAATCTCCTGACTACTCAGTCTATTTTCTCAGCGCTGTATGAGGAATGGTAGCTTTTGCAGAGAAAAATTGTTTCCTAGGACCTACTTAGAAAGGCGTTATTTTTGTTGTCCAGTAGAGGACTTGCTCCTTCAGATACCCGCCCACTGTAAAGACAGAGTACATCCATCTACTCTCTTTTGTCTTGTGATGCCATTAACAAACTATCAAAATACTTATGCAAAGAACACATGTCCTATTCTATCAGTGTGAGGCACCACTTGATTTTATTTGTTGACCATGCGCCCACTGCACTGCAAATCACAATATTTTCATTCAGGAATTTGACTACTGAACCTTGTCCTGCCCTCCCTTATAATAAAAGGCATATACCACCACGTCTCTACTGATATCAATTCTTATGCAAGTATACTCAAAACAATTTTGAGGCATTAGTAATGAAAAAGGAAAAAAAAATCAGTATTTACTATATGGCACATACGTATATACATATATAGTCACATCTGGAACTGAATCTGTCAACTCTACTGCAAGTGTGTCTATTTGAGTGTGAGTACACTGTGTGTAAATTGGGCATATTTCAGTGGGGAAAAACACAATATCTGGAGGAAAGAATTAACGTAAAAATGTCAAAGCTGCTGATTAAATAAAGACTGTGTATATATGATCCTACTTTTCGGTTTGAAACCTGGATGATTTCAACATGTCAATTTTTGAAAACAAAGTTTGCATTCAGCGATTGAATTTCCTTGTTGAAACACATCAACATTTGCATTTTAGCATATTTCAGTTTACTTGGCAAAGAGATTGTTGGGTTTTTTTCCCAAAAAAAGAACGCTGGGCAGCCTGGCATTTGTTTGAAAACCTAATTTAATTTTCCCTAAACTTCACAGTTTCTGTATTTCTATAGGTCCTACAATAAATACAGTTAATTAGTTGTAGACATAATATTTAGAGACCGTATTTTCTCAAAGTGTTTGATTGCAGTGAGTCATCTGCATGACAGTCCTCTTTCCAGGACTGCATTTCATTCCTGTTCCCCTCACTCTGGTAAACATAATGTGCCAAACACTCTAGAATTTCTGTTAAATAAGCTCGTCTCACAGCGTTATGGCCCAGGCCCATTCAGAGCCATAATTGAATTCTTTGGCACACAAATCGCTTGGAAAGACCGGGCCAATTTATATGTTTAGGACCATATGACAAACATCTGTTTCATTGCAAGGAATTCTAGGGTATAACCACAGGTACTGAACACAAATAACGTAGGAAATCTTGGTGCAGGTTCGTCAACTGTGACTCCTGGAAAGGACATGAGACCCAAATTTCCATTTAATGGAGCAGACCTCTTAGCCCATGCAAGACTGTGATGAACTTCCCGTGAAATCTAAGAGTCAAGGAAAATTCAGAACAGTCAAGGAGATGGGGAACATCCTGCTGCACCAGACCAGCAGGTACGTTTGCAACAACATTACACAACAAAATTCAATAAACATTTCCTTCCTCAAGGACTCCAAACTATAGCTCTAGAAGACAGAACAATATAACTAAAATGTCATAACTAACTTCCACTGCTAGCATTAAACTTTAATTTACTTTATTTCATCAGTCTCTTATATTATTCCCGTTATCATTGCCATGGTATTCTTTCCTGTATTTAAAAGACAGCATAGCTTCAAGACACATATCAGCAAAGCACAACAAATGTATGTCTGAGAGAGCACTCAGTGAATGATGGGAGAATTCTTATGATTAAGAAAAGCAGTAAAGAGAATATGTGAGGCTTCAGCAACATTATCAAGAATTCATGACTACACATGGGTGTGATTCAGATGGCTGAGGTTATCAGACTCCAGGCGCATCGGACAGTGCCTGTGAATAAGCCAAGACCATCTGCCATTCACAAAGAGAAAAAATACATCTATCTAAAAGCAGCATTCTTTACAAGCTTTCTGAAAAAGCTCCAAGGTGGGGTCCAAGCATTTTGAAAGGTTGTGTAAAGCACAGATACCTTATTTAGCTCCTGATCCAGGAGATACTGTAGCTCTGAGGAGCAGAGAAGGGAGAAAAAATACAAATTTGTCAAAAAGGTATCTCAATGACAAATGCAAAGAGCACCTGAGGGGATGGCTGATCCCTCCTGTTCTTCAGGATAGTTGAAAATTGTGACCGTATTTTATCTCTCAGGAATACCACAAAGAAGAGGAGATTCGAAATTGCATGTGTAGACTATCAAGAGCAACCAGAATGATTATGAGCTAATTTTATCATAAAGGTCAGGCTAATCTCTGCATGTCAGAGATTATATTAATAAACACTCATGACCATTTCAGTACCTCTCTCATTTACCACCCTTTGGCACCTGCTTTGAGCAAGAACCCAACTGCCCAGAGAAAGGGATGGGTGGGCAGTGGCTGCTCTTCTCAGACAGTAGGGTTTTTTTCCCTCTCCTGGTGCAATCCTCAGGGACTCCCAAGGGCAGGCTACTGTAGCTACGAGGAGAGCACCACTGTGTGCGCAAAGCATGGCAGCAGTTCAGAGGAATTGAAGCTCGCTTTCACAGTGCCCATGTTTCTCCACTTCTGCATTTTGAACTGCCTGATTTTTGTTGCTGTTGATGGTGTTTGAAGATTAAATGTTATGTGCAGCAACAGATGTTACTGATCTCATTCAGAGCTGAATACCTTTTTACACATGGTTTGGTTGTGCACCAGGGGCCGAGAACTTTGGCTGTAGATAAGCAAAATCAAAATCTGTTTTAACCGGCGTATTGAGTCCATTGTCTATAAACACTCGCATTACGAGAATGAGATCAAATCTGCCAAGGGACATTATTATGTTGTGAAATATATTTGCCCATCACAAAAGAATGACTGGAAAAGAGTGGAAAAGTGGTGATTATTGAGCTGTGTACCAGTGGCCTAAATCTGCTCAAAAGCTCCACTAATTGCAAGCAAACACGATCTTGGGGAATAGAGGGAGAGAGAGTCACAAATATAAGTACAGAAAACATCCAAGAAAGAGGAGGCAAGGACATTCTTCTAGGAATAAAGCAAGGAAATACTAGAGCTTGGCAGCTTCTGCCCTGCTTTGATTGGATGGGTGGCAGCTATTAAAGGGCATTGCCAAAAAGATCAGTGCTAGGCTGAATGGGATTTTCCTAGGAATATGAAAAACAACAGGCCAGGAAACAGAAGAAAAAAATCCAAACAGTACTGGAGTGCTGCAATATTAATCCATTTTTTTTCAAGCAGTCGCAGATTCTTAATGTAAATACCTGCAGATCATATCAGAAGGGAATGATAGTTGATACTGATAGATATCAGAAGGAATCAGTTGTTAGAACTAATGTATTTAAGGATTTGCATTACTATTGTTAGTAACATGGGAGCTGTGTCCTGTTCAGGAAGGAAGCAGTTTGAGAAGGAAATGTAGGGTTTCAAGGCATGAAAAAGCAACTTTTGCATCAAGCTGCTTTTGATGGTTTAAAAACTGGAATCAATTGATAAGAAAAGGGCTGCAAGTATCTGACTTGACTCAGGGGAAATCCTTGGGAATCTCACACACCTTTGCAAACTGTATTCAGACTGTAAGATTTCTCAAAGAAGCAAAACCAAGAAGATTCTAGGTGATATTAAACAATATCGTAGAAAAAAAAACAGGGGAAAAGCATACAACAGCATTAGGCTTTCAAAATAATCTAGTGCAGTCAAAGCAATTTCCTACAGATTTGTCAGTCTTAGTTCATGTCTACAGGTGTGTTTCTCCCCTTCCATTGCTCCACTCACTTTCAGACAACACATGAGCTCTGCAAATGTATGAAGAAAGCAGGGAATAATTATCATCAGTCATAGTTTGAGGTATCTTATCTACTTAGTGGTAAGTGATCCTAGTGGCCTAGAGGCTCCATCAGGTGCCTTTTTACTGAATTCAGTGAGCTAACAAAAAAGATATCCAAAGCAAATCCATGTCTCTTCTAACAGAACAAGAGAAAGGTGACACTCTCTCCTCCCCAAAACCAAACACAAAAGCCACCCAAATCCCAAACCTAAGTTTATAGTCACTAAAAGATGGGGATTTCCTTCCAGACCCCTGTCCCAAAGAGGCAGGGGCTCCGCTGAGCCCATGAGGTAGAACACAGACACCAGCAGTGCCTCCATGAATGCCCCAGCTATTTGCTCAGCCTCAGATGTGCATCAGTGTGAACTGATTGCTGAGCAGGGTAAAGAAAATGTCTTTCCCAGAGGTCTATTGAAGGGGACCTGGGAGATATGAGTAGATATCATGGAGAGAGTCCCGTTGACTTCAAGATTCATTAAACACATCATTGTCAGAACTGAGCTCTTATAGAGGCGAAGGAGGTTTAATGGCACAGTGCTGGAGAACCCCTTTTGCGTCTCTTTGGTGTGGAGCACGGTGTTATTCTCAGAATCAGAAACCTGTTCTTTGGCTAGAAAAAAACATATCATTGTGTTTTGCTGTGAAAATATTGTGATTTGCTGTACTGTCCATGATTAATGTTGGTCTTTCAAAAAATTGGTTTCCTTTGTGCTATGTAAATAAAGCTTCTTCCCAGTGTTGTTGAAATGCTGGCTTTCATTATGCATGGCAAAGGAGAGGCTGATGATGCTTTATGATCTTTAGCAAGCACCACAGACACTTCTGGAACATGAAATAAAAAATAAGAGCAAGTAGCACTAAAATGTTCTTTGAGCTAATTTCTCTAACCAGAACATGAAAGTTCTTTTTCATTTAGTGTATGTGAACAGCGTTCAAAGCAAAATAAAAATAATTCTGAAACTGAGTCTTTACTTTTCTGGAATGGAATCGGAGTGCTGGAATAGAGTCAAAGTAAAACCTTCTTTTTATGACAACTGAATTTGAGTATTGGATTTCTTATTTGATGTGACATCTCATCACAAGATCCTCCAGGCACTGTGCATGGATCACCTCTAAAATATAAACATCCTAATATTATACTTCTTCTGTTTCTCTGTGGTAGCAATAATTCACTTTCACATCAACTTCTTGGAAGGAAAAGCCAGAAGTGTCTACAACTTTTTATACCATATACATCTCTTAAATGAAGGCAATCACGAAGACTCTTTCTCTCCCAGGGGTAACTACATCATGTTGCAATGGCAACAACACTGCTGCTGGCTTTCACAGAAAGGGATTTTGAACAAAGTCTGGGAAAAGGGGCAGCTCTTCGGGCAGAGTGGGGCTGCATGACTGCATTGACTCCTGTCAAATTTTGCCAGTCATATCATCAGCTGATGATATGTTTCTGACTGGTGAACTTCTTTGAAGATGATTTAATAGCTGAACCAAAGCATGAAAAATTCTCAGTATCAGCTAAATCTCAGCAGACCTTCAGGTCTGTGGATCACAATGTGGAAACTACTGATTTAATCCATCTTCCATCACGATGGCTAACAACTGATCATCCCTCATCCCTAAGTGGCCTAATGAACTAGCTTTGGGCAATGTGAGTGGTGGGTAGTATCAAGATCTCACTGTTTACTGAATAGCAGTGTAATGCATATGATTTAGATGACATCAAAAAAGTGTCTCATTTGCAGGAGATCAAAAGGTACAGCGCCTTCCAGAAAAGAAAAATGGTTATATCAAAATAAAAGGAAGCATCCTCAAGTTTCTCTTTCTTATTAGGCTGAAGAGTTTGATTAAATATGGAGATACTTCTGCATTAAAGTAACGTTTATTTTCACAGGAGGTTAAAGCTGAGATGCCAACACAGTTTTGTTTGCTGTAGAAATGTGGCAACTTAGGGATATACAAGTTATGCACATCCAGGCACCAAGAGACCAAAACTCAACCTGTCATTCAACAAAGATCTTCCTATTTCATACCAGCCCAAGTCAACCATATTCTCCTGACCATCCAGGACCTTCCCAGGCCCAATTACTATGTCACTAATCCTCTCTACGTTGTCTTCTACCCTCTCCAATACACAAGTACTAACTCACAAACTACTTCTCACAACATTTTGTTTCTTCTTTGCTGCACCCTACCTAGGAAAACATTTTCTGAACTGATCTCCCAGGCATCTATTCTGTCACGTCTTCAAATCCCAGGCAAGATTATTTTTAAAAGATTGTGCATTCTTTGAAATGGAAAACACTTGCACGATTAAATGAAAAGAAAAAAAAAAGCCAAAAGTCAGTGGACGCTTCACAACAGACCTCCTTGACTTTTCGGAAACTCTTGTCATGAAGCATATAACCTGACTACTTCCCTGTTTCACACATCTCCCAGCAGTGACTTGCTGCTTAAGGCAGAGAAGACAGTACTGTAACTAATCTGAAATGAAAGAAAACATTTAACCTACAGTCCCTCATATTCAGAACAAATAACTGTCTCCGTGTCCCTTGCGCATGTTTGATGGAGTCAGAAACAGGTTATTAATGAAGAATAACTCCATAAAAATGAACTCGCTCCAATCAGTCTTCTGGCAGTACAACTTCAAGGGGAGATGCCAGTCAAGCAGCTAATATTAAACCTGTAAATCTTTACCTATTTAGGATGCTTTAATCATTTCCTATGAATTAATACCATAAAATGTGATTTATAGCTTAAGGAGGAAGATCCTTATAACCATTAATACACAAATTCAATCAACAGACATTTGGAAATTACAGATTCACTGGAGCTGTGTGTTGCTCAACAGAAACCCAACCCTGCCTGCTTCTCCGCCGAGAAAGCAGAGCTTCAAATGACGGTATAGGTGCAGTTTCATCAATGCTGCATTCCAGGAAACCTCCTTACACAGGCTTTCTTCAACAGATGGTCTTCTTAATTTGGTACAAGGTACAAGATTTATAGACAATCCTCAGCAACATGGGAAGTGCTTAAGGTGTCAGATGAAGCAATAAACAAATCGAAGAGCAATGGTCTCTCAGCAAACAAACTCCCTAACCTTTCAAGGATTGTCATGACCCTGCTGGTCCTACACATATATCTGAGAGAAAATACAAAATTATTTAGGGTGGGTTTTTTTAACATGGAAAAGTTATTTTAATTTTTGTCTAGTTTTGCTGCAAATTATTAATGGCAGTCAACAAGGCCATTTAAGCATAAAATCCTGGATATGTTGAGCTTATCAGAAACAGAGGTCTGCATGCAGTCTATCTACCACAGTCTCCAGTACACCTAGACATGGCATGGCTGTTTCCTCCTAAGCGATCCTACCTCTCAGCCTCTAACATTTTCTTGTGACTGTCTTGTCACCACTGTGTACCAAACTTGGCTAAAAACAGGGACATTTGTTCCATGTTTCCTCCTCTCTGTCACCACAGGTGACTCTGCCAAGTGCCCATCACTTGGTCTCATCTATTCCTGGCTATCCTTTATTTTTCTCTTTCTTTTGCCCCATACATACAGGCTCATTCATTTGCTGGTCCTTCCTCTGTGTCACTGGTTCTAATGCCCCTTTTTCTCTCTGGCATCCCTGCAGATTCATACATACTGTATCCCTTAAGTATATACAAAGGACCAATTTAATCCTTTTCAAATTTAAGCATTTGCTCGAGGTGCCAAAAATAGAAACTGAGTTGCCCTCTGCTTCCTTTATCATCCATGAAGAGAGACAGTAGGTTGACAGGCTGACTCGGGTTTTAGCTGAGCCGAATTGCTCTTTGGAGATACCTCCTGGTTTCTGCTGACAAGAGACAGCTCAGGGTTACTGACTTTCTAATGCATCACTAAAGTGCTTACAGGGGATGGATCCAGGACACAGTATAGATATTTGTCCAATCCCTGATTTGTGATTTTTCCTCTCTCAGCCTCTGTTTCTTTCTTCAAGATTCAGGTTGCTTTGTCTTGCCTGGTTTACATGGACAATCTTCTTTTAACTAAAAAGGAAATCTTATTTTAAAATTTAAAATTGAAATTTAAAATCTTATTTTAACTAAAAAGGAAGCTTGAGACACCAGTTCAAGAAGAGTTTTTGTAACACAGCCCTCCAGTGTGGAGAGAAGGCAGGTGACACGCTCTTTATATATTATTGTAAAGTTTTCCAAACAACTTTTTAACCTTTGACTGTTCCAAAAGCCAAACTACCCTACTAGTACAGACTGGTATTTATACTTTTACGGAGAGAAGGAAAAAAAACAGAAATTGGAACCGTGAGTACTCATTCAGTAGCTGAGAGCAAGAGGTTTTCAGGGAGCTAGAAACCGCTGCAGAGAAGGACAGCTAAGCTTTTGCCTCGGGGCATTTAAAAGTTCCCTTTCTGCTCCATCTTTTCCTTTCTTCCCTGATCCCTCCTCCAGCTTATGTCTGCTAAAGATCTCAGACTGAGGAGAAGAACTGGGAGGAAGCCAATCTCCAATTCATCTTGGGATCTTAGAGTTTGATTTAATTTTCCATACGGCCCGACTGCTTCTTTAGTAATGATGTACATCCTGGCTAGCCTGACAAAAGCACTGCTGGTTTTCCTGTAGAGCACCAGCGTGATGGAGTTTCATAGGCAACCTGATACATTTGCTACTGGTCCAAGTGCAGCAGCACTTAGACAGAATCCGGCTTTGTTATAGACAGAGAAATTGCCAAAATGTCCATTAATTTCAGTGGTACCAGACTAGGCCCATGGAAACAAGATGGAAAGGATAAAAGTCAGGGAATGTGATACAAGTGGGAAGACAGAGCAGACAGCATGTTTTGAGAGAGGATGGAGAAGAAGAAACACACAGTAAGAAGGATGGGTAGGTGCAGAGAAAGGACAGTTATTACAGGAAGAGCAACAGACACTGTCTTGAAAGGCATGCGAGGAGATTTTATAGTTATTGTTCAGAAGTATCTTCTTCTCCTTACTAGGAGGATAATGATTGATGATTCATTTTTTAAAAATGAAACATTTAGCTCAGAGTGGTTTTGGAGGGTTTGAAAGGAAAGAACAGACATCTATGGCAGGAGGAGCTGGTTGGATGGATCAGACTACAAGTTCAGCTGCTTTTGCTCCCAACACCTACAAAACCTTTTAAACAAGAACCTTTCTGACACAGAGAGATGTAAAGGAGGAGAAAAACGCATACAAATAAATGGAAAAAAAGAAATATATATTAAGGGCTTTGGCTGTTCTCTTTATTTAGTGTCATGGGACTATGAATTTTCCTCATTCTCCCCGAATGAAGTCTCTAACTATGTATCTTTGGCAGCGGAGACAACAGCAATAGCTCCAGTTTGATCACTGTGAACACTGCATTGGCTGCACTTTCAAATCATCTCAGCACCCAACAGCTACTGATTTTGTTGCCAAAATGGGAGACATACACACCTTCCCACCTGTATCCTAATAACAGAGATTACACTGGAAAATACCATCAAAACAAGAATGGTTTTACTTGGCAGAAACAAGATAAACCCATGTTTGTTGAGCACATCTCACCTTAAGCCTGAATTGGTCAATCTATAATGAAGGTCTAACTTATAGACTGTAGAGCACTTGAATGAGTCAGTCATTTAAATGCAGTATTGCAGTCCAAATACCTTTGTACTGAATATTATTATAATTTAGGAATGCACAAGGACATGAGAACTTTTAGTAGGGCAGTGATTTCTGGAAAGAAAATATCTGACAGTCAGGTAAATATTCGCCTCAATCTAGATTAAAACCAGCAGAACCTGCACTATTGAACTCCATCTTCTATACTGCCACCCTCGACACACACATTTATACACCTTTGTTCTGTACTCTTCAAAAGTGGACAAGCACAATTTACTGTAGGAAATTGAAAATGTAAGCTCTTGGCTAATGTCAGCAAAACAAAACAAAACAAAAGAAACCAATTTGCTTGCCCATCAAAAATACAGTATTGCATTTAATGGAGACCACATAGTTGCAGTGGGAAACACACCACACTCACTTAAGATCCAGTTCATTAAATATTCCCTATATTCTTGGTGTAAGAAAGAACAGACCACATGTGTGGGTGAGCATAATTTCCTGGAGGCAACATTTTATCTTTGATTTCCATTAGGTCTTTCATGAACACACCACTCAATCCCCTCTGCCTAACTGCCCCTGCTGTGCCAGTGATCATATAGTATGTAATGTCAAGTCTGTCTTCGTCAGGACTGGGATCAATTAGAAGGCCCAATATTCAAATTATCTGCTCAACTCCCAAAGTGTTGCCACACTCAATCCCCGAGAACAACAGAAGTATGTCAAACTATTCCAGTGCACATGGTTTTTGGACTGCATTTTGTATTATGTTTTCACACTAACCCAAACCAAATTTGTACCCACTGCTTTGCATGCCCAGGAGGGCTTTGGGCAGGAGCACCGCAGGCCTGGATTCACCCACTCTCACCGGTGGCATCTCGGTTAGGGGATGACTCACCCAGGCACCATAATTAACAACGGGCTACAACCTCTGTAGGAGATGATTCATCCCATAGGTGGGCTGAAAAACTGCCTAAATATGCTCATTTCTCTCTCGTAACTGTAAAAGATTTTGTTGATTGGGCTATTGATTTAGTGAGGTGCGATTAACCTGGGACATGATTATAGATTGTGTAGGGAGAGGCACGTGGAATCAGCGTGTGGAAATCCCGTCATGGGAGCAGCCGTTGGTTCAGCAATACCCCCAAAACTGGGATCAGAAAAAAAAAAAAAAAAAAGAAAAAAGAAAAAAAGAGGGGCACAAAGTTCACAAGCTGCTCCTGAAATCTCCAGCCTCAGGGAAGACGACAGTAAAACTTTGTAAATATAAACAGGGACTTTACGGGAACTTGACAAAACCCATACTTTTATAGTTATTTGCACATAATTGCCCGTCACATAATTCACTGCAGAAGAGAGATTCCCTTTGATTCCAGTCAGAACTGGCATGAGCCCAGGCGTTTCTGCACAGGGAAGGAAACAAACCCAGAGCCACTTTAATCTGATCTGGGGAGTGAAGGGAAGTCCTACCACTCCACCGCACTACGAGTTGGATTTAACCAGCTCCCTGTAACTCTGCTTTAGCTATGATTTGTAATGGAGACTGACTTTATTCCTATTTGTTCTCTCCAACAAATAAGCTTTCAGTTTATGTCCCTTCACTGGCTCCCTCTCTCTGACCTGAAACCAGTCTCCTGATTAACGAGATATGGAAAGTTTTAGGAATAGGGCCAAACTGGGGGGAGATTTTTCGTTTTGGCTCTTTCAACTTGCATAGGGCTGTATTATGGAAGGCTGTCTTGCTAGACAGAGCAAGAAAACCTTGCAAACATTACTGCAGTTTCATCAAAACTAAAAGAGTGTGCAGAATTCTTTTGTCGACTTGAAAATATGCATCAGTAACCCCAATTCACTCACCCTGAACAAAATAGATACAAACATTCATTTTGCCAATATACGTGCCTTAAGAAATGTGTAATTTCACAGCAGCCACAGAACATTTATATTGCGAACGTTAACCTAACTTCTAAGCTCCTGTAGGAAACTCTAAAATTGTTTAGCAAGAAGGGCTTTCTAAGCTGAGAATCAAGCTGTGAGAAAGAATAAAAAAAGAGCATTCATTTAAACATTTTCAGAAGCCCCTAAAAATGCCGTTTTCACACAGTAAATCCGCTGCACTTGAATGTCTGCTGGCTTTCTGAAAGGAATGCTCTTCACTGGGATGCAGCCTGCTGTGGTCAAGTATGATGGAAATAAAAGTGTTGCTAATGGTGATTGAAAAGGATTCCCACTGCTGCTGGCCAGTGTTGGTTTTAGATGGGCCAACTCTGTCGAACCGAGAGCAACGGGAGACAGTAAACTTTCTCTAAGGCTCTCTAAACTTTGAGTCACCTCTGCTTCCCTTCCTTTTGACACTAGCCTGTCCCGTTGTTTCTCCGCAGAGCTTTATATTAACTCAGTCTGGACCAGACTATCACTGGAAATGTAAAGATGCAGATTTTCACACAAACAGAGTGACACAAAAAAGAAACGAACCATGGAAATGAGCATTAGCATAGCAGCAAGTCAACAAGCCCAAAATACTTCTACACTGTGGGTTAGCCCAAGAAACAAAGTCGTTACTCAAGGGCAAATATCCAGCCAGCCACTTTGTGATACTTTATATTGACGGCAACTATCAGGAGCAGGGTTTGGTTGTGTCAGGCACCTTGCCTCTCTAAGAAAAATCAGCTTTGCACAGGCACACAGAAACTTTGCTCAGATAGTACGTGGCAACCCTAAGGGCAGGCAGGAAGGCTGAGGCAGGGAATTTGGGAAAATGGGAATTTGGCTTCTGTCTCCTGAATCCCCGTTCGATGTATTAAGCACAAGACATACCTCTCCTTCTCAGCAGGATCTGACTTCTTTTAATGGCTTTTCTGCTTCGCATACTGCAGGATCAGCATGGCTCCGCTGCAAATTTCCAGTAGTGGCTGATAGTTTAACTGGACTACGTCTCTTCTTACAGCTGACTAATTACATTGCCTTGAGACTTCAGAAGTATCCTCTGCCTTCAGGCTCAGAGGGAACTTGGTAATCCAGGCCCTCAGCCACTGTGAAAGAAAATCAATTCAGGACATTAAGGAGGAGAAAAAATCAGAAAGAATTAACGAAAAGCTGTCTTTCCTGCAAGTGGACTTCAGCTGCCTGAGCACTAGAAGAGCAGGTATCTCCTGGGCTTTGCAATAGTGATGATGCTGAGGACGTGTGGGGTCCTCCTGTGGTTTTACTTGGATGTACCGGTGTCCCCCCACACCTCACAGGTCTCTCCTCCCTGGCCACAACCAGAGAGCTTGTACGGACCTGAGGAACCTGAGCCAGCTGAAAACCAACATGACAAGATACAATAATGGGTTACTCAGGCTGGGGCAATGGTTGCCTCAGCCAAGACGGTTGTCCAATAGCACAACTTTTGGTGTTTAAATAAGTGTATCAGCCTAGTGCCTCTGAGGTGGGAAAAGCAGGGTGTAAAGTGGGGGGCAGTAGTAGGTTACACATTTTGTCCCAGATGCCTGATTTCTGCCCAAGTTGAACAGCACAGCTGACATGCTTTCTTTGATCCAGGCTCCCTTGACTGATGCACCCCAGCACAAACCACGGACCCCACCAGCATATGCTGATGGACATCATCTCTTTTGTGCTGTTGACTCACTCTATATGCCTCGACAGGGGCAAAAAGAAGATGAACCCAAATTTAAATGTACTTTTGAAATAGATTTTGATGGCTGCAAAATACTTCCAATATATACAATCCCAGCAACAAAGCTGGCCCTTCTGAGGCTATTTTTGGTATATTAAGAGCATATCAAGGTCTAGGAGACAATCTCACATGGCACAATGCAAGTAGTAATTGGTCCCTCTTCACGCTGCTCCTTTTTGATCAGTCTAGCTTAGCCTTCTTCAGCAAAATGCCAAGATGTGGATCAAAGACTCTAGAGAGCACTCACTTTCGGGCCCAAAATACACACAGATGTGCAGCAATTCTTGACATTTTTTTTTCCCTGCCCCCTTACAGGTACCTATTGCAAGTGGTAACCATTTGGTGCTACCCTTTAATATACAGTTATCATTACATCAATGACTGAAAAATACAACTCTTGCACCTCATAGATATTCATTCACCTAATCCCAATCTCCAGCAAACTCCATTACACAGCTGAGAGGGTAGCTAGCTCTCAGTCGTTCTGTGTTAACCGTGAGCGCACCCAGCCCATTTTCTCTGCCTTTGGAGGCTGGCTGGGCTGCTGGGAAGTTGAATGTGCCAACAACTGGTTTGCCAAGAAAGATGTAAACTGGCCAGAAGACAGAAGCCTAGAAACTACGGTGAAACTCTCATTTTGCATGCAGAAGTATGAGTGTGCAGGCACTGTGCAAGGAAAGCACGCAGGACTTGGTTGGAATAGTCTTTTGCTTTTGATCTAAAAGCAAGGTACCTCTTCAGTGGGTTCACAGCCCTCCCCTCTGCCTCCAGTCACCAACACACTTCCCAACTTGCTCATGGGAATCCTGACACTAAGCAAAGCACCTCACAAATCTCTAAAGTAGGGATGCAGTGGACATGTATTCACTGAATATAGAGAGCAGCCCTCAGCCTGGCTCCCAGGGAGGCTCACAGGTCAGAGAGACAACAGGCCTGTGGGCACAGGCTTAGGTGTGGCTGCAACACACCCTCTGAAATATGTTCAAATGTCAACTGTGAGCATTGCAGAAAAATATTGCAAAAGGGCAAACAATGCAGTTCTCCCAGTCAGGGCAGTGCCTGCCGCACCTCGGCAGCTCTGCACTGAGCATGCCACTGGCCTGCATGGTGACAGTGGGGGGGAAGGAGAACGTGCGATCAGCTATTACAAATGCACAAGTACTCAGGGTGACCCCGATGACCGCTGTTTCTGAATGGCCGTAAACCATTGGCCAAGGTCTTTTTCATTTTTTTCCTCTCTGTAAATCGCAGGGTGAGAAAATGAAATAAAGAAGTAAGAACACCTGGGAAGAGCATGTAAGAAGCTGTGGCATCAAAAGCCCTGGCTTTTCTGTCTTGCTCCATCTTCTCCTGACTTTTTAACATATTCATTACACTTACCAGACTACAGCCTCATCTTTACCCTGCAGACCTCACTGAACAGCCAGGATCTACCTCAGAATTACCAAACTGGACATGTCTAAAGAGGAGGAGTCTGTACATCTCTTGTTTATTCTGCTCTTATCTCCCAGCAGAGTTATTTTGCTCTTTTCTCCCTGTGATTGCCTTTTCCAGGTTCATACTGCACTCATTTTAGACCCTTACAACAGTGAATTATCTGGATACTGGTGTCTGCAACCTAGTCTCAAATGCACAGCTGTCTTTACAAGAAACTAAACATGCAAAAAAACCCCACCATGACTTCTTTCTTAGGCCCAACAGAATTTTAGTAACGATTTGGTTTCCCGATGAACTGAAAAATTTCTTTTAAAATTAAGGCATAGGCTAGAACTTGGCTTGGTGGCCATAACCACCCCATTGTGCCTCACTTTTTCCCCAGTAAAAACAGGGTTGCTGAACTACTCAGAAAGAGCTGCAAGTGAAAACATTTAGGTGAAAGACATTTTTCTGTTAGGAAACGTCTCAGTATATAACACAAATAACCTCATCATGCTTTTAAGACACTGAAGGGGGACAGCAGTTTCCTATTAGAGGTACCAGCAAACATGAAGTCACACAGAAGAAATAGCTAAAGACGCAGTGCTACTGAGCAAGGGCTATGCTATCCCTTATCTCCTTTGGAGGTTGGTAAAGGGCTTTCCAGAGTCCTGCTGGGAATTTATCTCAGTGTTTTTTAGGGGCCCTTAAAAATGTCATTTGTCACAGAGTAAATCCTGGATGTCTGGTTATTTTCTGCAGGGAATGCTCTTTGCTGGGCTGCAGCTTGCCAGGGGTCAAATATGACAGAAATGAAGTGTTGCTAATAGTGATTGAAAAGGATTCCTACTGTTTGTGGCCGGTGCTGGTTATTAGAGAGGCCAAATTTGTGGGACAGAAAGCAGCAGGAGACAGTAAACTTTCCCTAAGACTTACTAAACTTTGAGTCACCTCTGCTACCAGTGCCATTCTGTCAGACCCATTTGGAGAAAACTGATATTATAATTACCGATCTCAGCGAGGGCCTAATGTGCAACCCGAGGCACTCCTCTGCCGGCCGTATAATTATGGATGGGCTGGGGAGGCCTGCAGGCACTGCCTCTGCCCCCCACCCCTAAAATGCACAGGATTAGGTTACCGCTCTATCCAGGCTGGCGAGGACAGGTAAGCGAGCAGCAAAATCGCTGGCCTGCAATGAGAGAAAATTATTATTGTGAAAACCGACTGCCCGCTATTAAAGGTTTGAATGTCACCTCAAAAGAGCTCCTTTTCTGACCCTTAAGTGGTGGCGTCTAAAGGGCTGTTTGAAGCAGGATTCATCCCCCTCTCAGGCAGCAAATATCGATGGCTGAGAACATTTTTGGTTTGTTTTATTATTTCCTCCTCCCCTTCCCCACCCTACTGTTTCTGCACCTGCTGGATTAAACTTCCACATAAAATCAGTTTTGGCTGGATATAATTTAACTTTATCCTCTATGGTCTCTTTTATACATTGTAAACACATTCCTTCAAACCCTAGGCACAGCTTATTATTAACAAGTTCAGTGCCGAGAATGTTTGTCCACCAAAAGGAGATAAACCACGGATTTTAAAAAGAGAAATGGGGCCTTATTCAAGCAGACCGTTAACAAGGAAGGCGCATGAGAAAGCAGCAACATAAAAACCGAACGCAGACTGAGGCCCTGATGCTGTAAACCCTATATACATGCTGGCTTAAAGCAAGCGAGTGGTCCTTCTGCAAAAGGCGGTATATCCCTGCCTAAAATTAAGTGTGGACAGAAACGGCGTGCAGGATCAGGCCTGGAGGACCAGGCCTGCGACAGACCGATCACCTTTGCGGGGTGCTGAGCAGGCTGCTGCCCTACTGATTTCTATAGCAATAGAGGGGGCTTAGCACCTCGGAGCATCAAATTTCCAAGCCTGGAAGAGACCTGGGCTCTGGAATGGATTAAAGTCACATGTGATGTATTTGGAAAGGCCTCAATTCAGTCTCAGCACTCGGTAACAGCAACCACCATTTATTCTGGTTACTACAATTCATTTGGACAGTGTTTACAATATCGTCCCCTTCCTCCATTATTAGACAAACAACTTTGATAGGTAGCCTTTTATTTTTTACAGCATTTCAGAGCAGAATAAACGCACAGCCCAAGTTATTTATGGAGTGAGCTTTCTGTATGAGGTGCCTTTGCCAAGGAAGTGTGAATTCACACAGTGCACACGCTGTGTATGTTCAACCAGACAACAGTGACCCAGCAGTCAGCGAGGAAGGGGAGAAAGGAAAAACACATGCAAAGACACCATCTTTTACATGTCATGTCATCGGAAAATCCTCACCATAAACTTTAGGGAACTATGTGCCAAATAGCGTTTTACTGACTCAGAAAAGTGATCAGAACTGGCATATAGGGCTTTTTCCATTGGGCAGGGAAGCAAGAGAAAAACCTGTGGCTCCATTTCCCTGTTTGTGCTTACTCCTTAGGGAATGCCGTGTCAGTTGTTTGGGACAGTGTGGCTGGCATTTGGTGCCCAGGAGTGCTGCAGATGGTTACAGAAAGGCAGCCTCACTTGAAAGGTTTTTTCTAAAAATTTAGGATCAAGATTTTTTGTTTAAATTAAAGGAGTAGAGATTCAGAGGAACAGAGAAAGAACAAGATAAACAGGTTTTATTTTGCAGGATTTTGACATCTGCTACTGCATAAAAACGTTTCTGCAGGCAGGCTAGCAGAGGACTTCATTCAAAACTAACTAATTGACAAATTCTGATTTCCTGTTACATCCAGCAGTTAAAGTGCAGGCTCTATTACTTTGTGTTTGTTTCATTTCTGATCCTTCATCCCACCAATAATATGGGATTATGCAGCAAAGCTGCATCAATGTCACCAAAGGAGCACTGGGTCATGGACTCAGGAGCTTATGGAACAGTTTAACAGTTAGAGTAAGTTTAACAGTATGTATATTTGTAAACATTGACCATGGACTTGCTGTATTTCTCGGTTTCAATTAAAACACACACAAAAATGACCGTACAAGTAGCCCTTGTTGCCTCGTCCACTAATTAGACTTCCAGTTGCAAATGCTGGGGCCATACCACAGCTGAAAAATCCACCCCAGCACACCCCTAACTCCCTACATACACAAATAATGAATTAACTCAGCACATCAATAAATCAAAGAGGCTAAACAGCTTGTCAGAAAAGAAAAAAAAAAAAAGTCAAATAAATAGCTTCAACAGCAAGCTCAGATGCGTTTGCTTTTCGTAATGAATGCAGTTCAAGTGTTTACTGTATGTTCAAGACAGAAAGTTGATTTGAGGTCAGAAAAGTGAAGAAAAACCTCAAAGGCTGCTCTGTGACAGAGACTGCAACATATTATTGTCCTGCTCCGAGGACAGGTTTCTCAATATGGCTAGGAAGTTTTGAAAAACTCACTTTCTTTTGGCTTCCATAAAAAATTGTGCTCCCAAACCCAGACGAACCAAAAACTGCACTCCACATTATTAAAGAGCAGCCAGTCCTCCAGTTTCTTGCAGAGCACTTTTGGAAACCATCCCCACCATCTAGACAAGATCAAAAACGATGTTGCTTGTCACTGTAATGTAAAGTTAAATAATAATGCTAATTTCACGTCATGTTACAGGAATGATTGATATAAATAAATCTGGGGTTGTTTGATAAGAAATATACAAACACGTCCCTTCTTCAGAAAAGTTCGTACGAGCCAAAGCCAAGCCTCTAGTGTTTTTTATCAGATCATTCCTCATTTTGAACATTTTCCCATGACTTACTGCATTTTTTAATAAAAAGATAAAGTCTTTTTATAGGATAGACTTCTCCTTGCACAGTTAATACTGGAGCCATCTCAGGTCTTCCTTCAAAATATTTGAAACCAGACTTGCTGCATTAACAAAATATGAAATAGATCAACAGTAAAAGATTAACTCGTGTCAACTCTCAATGTCTCTGCTCTTAAATTATCCTCATTTATAGCACAGCAGCACCTAAGAGCCTTCCGCACGACCCCTTGTGCTACACTCTCCCTATAGAGCTGCATAGGAAGACCCTGTTGGGAAGACTTCAGACTCAGAAACTCGGATCTTCCGGTGACCTTACACTAAGATCCTGTGTCTCCAGCTCTGCAGGGAAGAGGCTCTTCCAGCTCAGAGGTGAAGACAACTGGCAGGAATCACTGTCTGTTTATCTGGATATCAAAACTGCCTGGAGTAGCAACACTCAATGCTAAGAAACATTTTGGTCAGTGCATAACGCCTGCTGTTTCAGGTTATAGTGCTATCCTCAACTCTAGATGATTAGAGCAAGGCTAACCTTCAAACAGTTGCAATTATCCTGCTGTAGCTTGATCTTCCCTCTGAACCAGGTACTGCCAAATTCAGAAGAGAGACAAATCGGCACAGAGGACCCTCTCAAAACTTGTCATCTTTTGTGAACACAGATAATTTTCAAATTAGCCCCTCAAAACTCAAACCCACAGTACTTTTCCTTAAGTACTTCTCTTTGAACCTGACTGTCCTTGCAGTTGGCATGGTTAATAGCGTGCTGTTCTCCACGCTCGTTCTTAGACAAAATAGAAGCAGTACAAGTCATGCAAAGGAGCACACACTAACTGATCAATGTAGCTGCCCCAGGAGCCTAGTTTCACAGATGTCTCAACTGGCTGTGGCATTCCCAGCTATGTGGGAGTCTGAAATCACAAAGACAAGGTGTGCTTTCTTAAAATAAACATCAGCCTTAACTCCAGAGAAGACTCTCTGGTGTTATTAGCTGCAGCTGTAGTTTGCTACATGAATATTCCCTCCAGGGAGGGGACTAACTCTCAGATGGGATAAAGCTACCTTGGCCAACTTCATAACAGACCTGGCAAAAACAGCTTTTTAGACAATGGACTGTATACAGGAGGGACTGTGACCAAAATAAGAGCGTGCACCAGGAATTTGCAAGTACTGTCTCCAGGGAGACAGTCAGTGTCCTTGTGCAGAAGAAAAACCTAAAAACTATTTTGAGCTTCCTGCCAGCTTTCCTCCACCATGTCAAGAGCCAACAGGCTAGGAGAGGATACAGTTCAAAACCTGCTTTCGACATCTCATTTGTGCACCTAAAGGTTTCATCCTTGTGACCTGGGCAGTTAAGTCTCCTGATCTGACATGGAAGGGGAGGGACTTGTTTACAGAGGGAATTATTCCTTTCTTTACTGAGATGAGTTGTCTCAATGCTGACTTGTTTTATTACTTTTAAATTACAATCAAGGACACCATAATTTGGCCAAGCTTGACATCTGCTTTCACTAGCTCTCAATATTTGCAAAAGCCCTTCAAGAAATGCAAGGGAACCACTTTGGAAAAGCAAAGCATTCACACCTCAGCATACATAATTAGAACATTACAAGGTTTTAACTCTTTTTTAGGTTTCTCGCCCTGTTCCAGCTTTCACTTCAGGTTTCTTAATATATGCACAGCAGTGAGCTAGGTCTCTGAAGCAGTGCATCCACCTTGTATCACAGAAAGGTACATTTGCTGCTGTGGCAATCCAGACCACTTTCTCCAACACACCATCACAGCCCAGCCCCACATGTCATAGAAAACCTGTAGCCTTTAAAATATCTCACTGAGGAAAAGACTGCAATACAGTACACCTTCCTTCTTAAAACGCAAATCTGTTGCCTAAGTAAGCCTGTTTCTCTGTATGTACTTGCCATTCTCCGCTTTTTTCCTAATGCAGGAAGATGTTATTCCCCTTAAAGAAGGAAAAAGGAAAGCCTGGTATTCCTTTTCCCTAGTCCTAGAAGAGAATACCAAAAAGAGGTTAACTGTTAACCCAACTGTCACACCTTAGGCAAAACAAACCAGCAGGATCCAATAGGTATGCCGATTTACACACGGCAGAGCACTGGTCGTTTACCCCTTGCTGAGCTGAGGATTCTGAAGGACCGTATTTTCCTTTGGTTTATTTTTTTTGTGTCAATAGACACGCTGCTATGTGCTCATGGAAAAATTAATGCTGTAGCAACATTGTCCCTTCTGAATGTACAATCAGAAGCACAGTGCAAGGAATTCATGGAAATAACAGGATCCAATCCTTGGAGTATTTTCAAATCAATAGTCCCTTTATTTATATTGTAGCTGCATTCCAATTTATCACTTACAAATATCCTCCGTAATAAATAAAGGAAGGAAATGGAAATATTACAATGAAATTGTAATAATTCAATCCCAGCTCTGCAAACAATAAAGTTGCAGAGGGAATCTGTGCTTTTTTGGTTGCCACTAAGCATCAGCAACAACTGATGGTCTTAAGTTAACAAGCTAATATTTCATCCATGGATACCAGAGTGATAATGGCTAAATATGCCAGTCGAGGGAATGAGCACATGTGCAGCTATTTGCCTGACACAACTTCTGCTGTCATGGCCTATTAAAACCAGTTTACATGTGCATGTCGAATTTGATGAATATGTATGTGACCTCTTTCATAGCTATCACTCATTGGACTGTAGCCCTCATGGCAGGAAAAAACAGCACCTCTCATTAAACACAGCTTGAGTTACAGGCATGTTATGTTAATATTCCTTCAGAACTTTAGGGGGTTTTCTTCTCCTTTTAATAAATCTTCAGAATAAAATAATTTAAAAGTATAATTAAAAAAAAAAATCTTTCCTATTTCTCTCCTCTTTCACTTGGTGAATGTGTTTTGAAATTTTCCTTATCTAGTAGAAGAGACAGTAAATGAGTTTACAGATAACATATTCAACTGACAGTAGCCAAATGTGACTTCTTTTATATAGGGTCTTCAACAGAATTAGGTATTTTAAAAAACCAAACCAAACCAAACCAAAAAACCCACCCAGAACAGAACTTTTAGGTAAAAAACGGGACTGCCTGTCTTGAACATCATACTTGACCCAAATCTAAATTGTACTATGTATTAAAGTCTAAACATACGCAGTGAATGTTCCCTGTTACCTTGCAGTTATCCCACTTTTTCTGCACCTAGATGGAAGGAGAACTGAAAGTATGAACTACATTGCTACAGAAAGTGCTTTCACCAAATTTCTTACAGAAATTGTAAAGCCTCAAGAGGCAGAGGAAAGCATCCAAGCTTTTGGTGTTTATGAGAATCCAAATGAACCTCTGAATCTTTCGAGGTTTCTTCATTGCTGTTTAAAAAGCATAAATTATAGAGTATAAGCAAGGATACAGCCAGATTGTGCAGTCCATATATGGCAAATATTTACTCACATGAGCATTTCCACTCCATCTGCTCTGCAGATAGAGTAAATATTTCACAAACTGACACTTAATTTGGTAATACCAAACCAGAAAAAGCACATCCAGACAGACGTTGGTACTTTGTACCATCCACAAAGAAAGCCACAATCTTCTCCCGGTTATATGGGTTTGATACACCAGCAATTGGAAGTAATAAGTAGGTTTGCACCACTACACAACAAAACCAGAAATTAATGCACTAATTTTTTACGGGGAACATTGCTGTATCCTAGACCACCACTGGCTCACTGCAGGGGGGTAAACCAGACACTGAATGGTTCATTTGAAGGAGTCCCACCTCAGCACCTGAACCAAGAGGTGCACATAGCCAGAGAAGTCATTTCTCTTTCATTTGCAATGAGGCATTATTTCTTGTGACTTGCTGGGTCCCTGACATCCAGATAGTTTGGGATTCTTGATTTAGCAACTAAATAAATGGCCAAAATCTGACTGCTTGACTGCTAAAACCCAACCCTTGACTGCTAAAATCCAAGCCTTGACCTCAGCAGGGGCATGCCTTAAGTAAGGTGAGAATTCAGTAAGTGACTGAAGCTGGCACTGAAATGATGCATTGGCATTACAGACTTCCTGGAATGAACTAGTGCATGAAAGAAAAACAGATTTCTACCAAAACATTCCACTTTGGGAAAAAAGAAAAAAAGTCCACCATGGTAATTTCAACAATATTTTTAAATTTTCTAAAGTAAAGCTTCACAAAGAAGTCTAATTCCTACCTTATGCCACTAATGTCAAAATATTTATTTTGCCAACACCAAAACCTTTTCATTAAGGTAAAAATATTTCACTTTGATTATCCATTTGTTTAACTTAATTTAACTTTGATTTTATATTCATTTTATTTGAATTGTAGTAATAATTACATTCTTTTATTTCGCAATGTTTCAAGAAAAATTAAATTTTTTGATGTTCCCATATCAACTGCTAGGGGTTCTTTTGCAATTTGCACTCTGGAGTATATTTTGAAACTGTTACTCTTCTTTTTAAGTCAGTCTGAAAACAAACTTTGAATTCTTAGAATTTCCATTATCTATTTATGCATAAAACTATTTTCTGCAGCCGAAAAGTTCCCAAAGACAACAGATCTGAAAGAACAGAAAATTAAAAGAAAATTTACAAGAAAAATAAAGACAGGAAAAAATCCAAGTCACTTCAATGTTCAAGTTAGATTACATACCGAGACCTAATCTGGCCCATGAGGGACATTTATACTAGCTGAAATTCCTGCCCAAAAGCTTTGAATGTAGAAAAGGAACCTAATCACCCCACTTACATTTAGCAAACTTGACAATGGAAAGAGATGAAATTTCCCATGAAGGCAGTATTGTTGGTAAAGTTTCAAGATATGGTTACAACGTTGTTTATAAAACTTGATTTTTTTTCCTCCTTACAGTTTTTTTAAGGCAGATGTTTCTATAAGAAAAGAGCCAGCAGCTCTCTAGCAATATAGACACATTCATTTCCAGCTTCTTTTCATTAATACAACAGAAATGTAGATGCTGACTAAGGAATGATGAGTTTGAACAACCTCTTGCCACGTGGATAAGAAACACGCTAAGGTAGGGAAGCACCGCTGGCTCTGTTCTGCCATATACACGTGTGAACACATGTTCACGATACACACAAATCCCGGGAGTGTTCACCTACCCTTCACTGCAGCAAATGGTGGCTGCTGCTCTACAAAGCTGTGTTAGCTCTATGGCTAAAAAGCAGCTCTTCATTTTGTGATTGATCCCAGCGCGTTCCTTCCCCTGTCACAGATGAGGCAGTTCCCATGCTGGGGATACCTGCACACCAGCTAATTCCTGTGCATGGGTCAGAGCATACCTAATGGTATTGATGCCTGCCTTGCTCTCATACTCTCCCATCCCTGCTTTGGCTGCTCTGGGCTAACAGGATCCTGACTCACATGGCCTGAGGACTGCAGGGCATCCTCCTCCAGGCTGAGCATAAGGATGGTACAGATGAGGCCCAAATTTCCTGTGTTTTCTTTTTTTGGTTTGGTTTTCTTTTAAATAAAGAAAGATGTGGTGTTCCTACACCACATCTGTGCAGCATGCAGTTCCCACTGCATCCTTTCCATGACAGGCTTTTCTTACACATTTCTTATTGGCATATCTGAATTGTCACTCCCTGCGACATGAGCATGTTTTTGCCTCACCTACCTGACCTAGAAAAACATGATAAAAACTAAAATCAAACAAAAAATCCAAGACTGTCAAAACAGCCATTTCACCCTATATAATCCCATGGCTTTCAATTTTCTTGAGGTTTTGGAAAATACTCCTATTGCCCCGAGTGGCACAGAACTTCAGACGAGGTCTGTGCGGAAGATCCTTCTTAAGCCACTAGCCTTGAAACGCTGGCTTTCATGCACATTCAGTTTCTGAAGGGAAGCCATGAATAATGCAAAAGCCGAACTAGGCAGTTGGTTGTGCTTTACCACCGTACCAAAATAGCCTTTGCACCAGCATGTCCAAAACAGCCCTTAAAACGCTTCTCCATACACAATCCTACAATACTTTTTTGACTTGTACATCCCCTTTTGGAGTATGCCTAAAATGAGATTACTTACATGCTCCAAGTTCAATTAGTGAACGCAAAGCCAGGGATGCAGGTACAGTGTATGCAAAGTGAACTCATAAATTCCATTTTTCGCAGGTGCTAAGCATGCAAAAATGACACACAAATTATTCTAGAAATACAAATGCCGGGAATATAAGTGCCATTGTGTAACAGATAATGAAAAAAACCCACAACCTTGACTGATTCAAAGAAAGAACAGAAACAGATATGACATAACTTATGGATTTGATAAGGAAAAATACTGCCAGGACACCAGAAATAGATGACAAACTCAAAACGTATCCACTCTAGCTCACCCCAGCAATTTATATACACAGAGAGCTTTCCACAGTCTGTTTCGGAGGTTAGAAAATGTCCGTATCAAATTACAGGGCACTACACACTTTCCATATCAGTTCTTACTTAATTAAAGTAATATTGAAATAAAATGTTCCTGTCATATTCCCTTGTGGCCAAAGAGAACTACAGAAGTATCTATTCTGAGTCTCTGAAATCAGATACACATTTTCCTTTAAATAGACACTTTCTGGGTACATATCAAGATAATTTAAATAAAACTAAATTTAATTCAATAAAAATCTTATCATTCTCATGTGGAATAAAACAAAGAAGAGTTTAAAAGATCCCCAGGGTAATCTTCTGGTACCCACAGTTATAGCCAAACATGCAATCTCTGCTAATAACTCTTATTTACATATATATTAAACACGTATACCATTAGGAGATAAGTACGTATTGATAGAGCCATGAAGTTTAGTGGTTCCTTTGAACACATATTTCTAAAGTAAGTACCTTACTTACAGTTTAATAGAAATTCTGGTTAATTTGGAGATTATGAACTAGATATATATTTCTAGGAGTTCCTGGGAAGTTAAGCCTTTGAAAAAATAGAAACTTGTTAGAGATGGCTATGGGAGAAAAAAAATTCAGCTTTTCAAGGGGTAAAAAAAATTTGGTGGTTCAGAGCAGAAATGCACTCACTCGCTCATTAGGAAAAAGCTAATAGAGAATAAACCTGAGATTTCCAAATATCATTATACCTTTTCCACCTCCCAAGAAAAAAATAGAAAAATCCTTCTCCGGTCTCAGCCTCTTCCCCACCATTTGATATGAAACATGAAAAGTCATTGAACTGAATTTCATAAACCTGAACTTTACACTGAAAATGATATGAAATTAAGACAGAATGGAGAAGTAAAATTAGAACTTTAGAATGAAATACGGTCACTGAGCTAAGACTTGGATTTGACAAACACAATTAAATTCACTGAAAAAGACAAAGTAAAATCTACTTGACACAAGAAAACACTTCTAAAGGAAAATGCCTAAATATTCTTCTGAAAAAAATCTTTGAACTTTACTTTGGTAGTGTAGACTTCAAAAGTTGCTGCTTTCAGCAGGGTTTACTAAGTGCTTTTAGAAATGCAGCCTTAAGCAAAGACATTTGGAATTTAAAAAAACCTTTCCTCTTAACCAAAGTACTTGCTGGCATCACCAAATGCACTCTAAAAAAATTCGTAACGCACTGTCTAGTCCATAGGCACAGGTAATGAACCACTATTTGAGAAACCAGCAGAAGGCCTGGAGCCTGGCCGCGCTCCTGGGACAGTGACATCCTCCGGGGCTTCTGCACCCGCCACCCAGCCCTGGGTGGGACCTTGCACAGGAGCAGGGTGGGAGCTGGGCCACCACTCTCCCTCCTTCCCTCCCTTCACAGGCATGGGTTGGGGTCCCCGAGCCGCCTGCACCCCAGCACCTCTGTGTGGCCCAGCACAGCTCCTGGGATAATCCAAGCTGGCAAGCACATGCTGAGCAGTGGCATTAGTCACCACGGCCCTCCAGCTGATCCCATGGTGCCGCAGGCCCCTGCCGCATGGCCGCGTCTTGATGCCGGTGGCTCCCAGGGACTCATTTTCGATGAAAGCAAATTGCTACTTTCAGCCTCAGGAAACAGTGGCCAACTTGCCACGTTGAAGAGCTTGGCGTAACCGGCTCTGCCTTCTCCTTCATGCTAATTCAGAATGCATTCCCCAAATTGCACAAATAGTCTGCAGAATTGCTAGGCAACCCTTTGCGCGCATTTTGCCAGTGTATATATTTGTGCTTTCTCTTTTTAATTTTATTTTCTTTTCATTGGGACAAGACTCTTCCCTTCTGCCCATGTTTCTCCCTGCACCACTTCAAATGAGATAAAGTTTAGGCAAAGAGGGGAGTCCGTGCTTGTGGCAGGACCATTGTGCATTAAGCGAGTTTATTTTGGTAGCGCTGCGTTCTGTCTCTAGTCACTGTCTTTTTACACATAATCAAAACATTAAGATTTATTATAGGGAGCACTAAAAATATGGCTTGAAAAGAACAAAAATAAAACCACAAACTTGCTTTACAGCTGTGGCCTTAGGAATGCGACTGGATTCAGTCTGCAATGGGGAGTGGCAACGCTGTCAGGTTTCAAATGTGACTTAGCTGCTCAGGCTCTCAGAAGCAAGCTCTCTGGCTCCCGGCATAGCCCTTAGAAAAAGAAAAGACTTACAAGATGTTTCACAGCAACATGATACACAGGACACCACATCTACAGGTCTACTACCTATAGCAGTAGGTCAGCAATCACCATCTCTGTGTTGCCAGATTTTTCATTGTAAGACTCAAGGCTCCATGTATATTTCTTGAAAATCCAGCCTCTAGAATCAAGAAGCTGTAGAAGAAAACCTAAAAAAAACCCTAAGGTTCCATTTTTGTTTCTTCATTTTAAATATACGATAGTCCTGATGATTGGGGGAAAAACATCATCTTGAAAAAAGATAGCCCCTAGACAGATGACACATGAAAAGACAAACTGAGAAAAGAAATGCTATGTGAATTATTCTCGTAAACTAACAAATGAATGCCTTCAAAGCACGTCTCATGATATTTTGAACAACTGAAACTGGGCAGCATGACTAGGGCCCATCGTCACTACACCTGGTATCACAGACAATAAACCACCCTCTAACTCTGAGACTATGGGTTCTCATTTTTTTTGGTGGACAGCTACAAATCTGATATTCAAAGGTCTGAAAAATACTTTTCAAAAACAACTCAAAGACCACTAGCTCTCTGTCAACCACACAACTTGTACACAAGGATCCTGGAAAAATATTTCCCCAAACAATTGTCTGGTCTGTGACGAGCACTCTAGGCTGACAGTGAGGGCATCCTCTGCATTCAAGCCTCAGCGATGATGTACAACCCAGGGGTGCAGCTCTCATTGCTTCCCCTATCCTGGCATACCTGACCTCCTCGCTGATCCAAATAAGTCACCTGGACACCATCTTAGCCCAACCTGGAAATTTCAGTAAGCTGATCTTAAGGAAGAGTCAAGCACGCACGCTCTTCAGTGGTCAGCAAATGAACTGTACATCTGTATTACACAGCAGAAATCACTGCAACTCTCTTGCCACCTCACAGTTAATCAGCATAAGCCGCACATCTAATTAATTTATCCTCAACTTCTAGCAACAGGAGGATCTGAATGAAGCTTGCCGTGACTTTCAGCACATAGTCAGTAATATGTGTTGGGCGGCTGAGTGCTCCAGCTTGGACGGTTTTCCTAGATGAGACTCTCCTTATTAGTCTGTTAGCTTTAAACAGTGGCAATGAAAAATCAAAAGACAAAGGAGCCAACACTCCTAAAAACATTCTGCGTACAGTCATCTGAACATTTAGGAGGCGGCAGGTTTTCTCACTGACTTCAATTTAGACATTTGTGGATCTTGAATAAATGAGAACAAAAGTTATTATGAAACTTTTAAATTTATGAATGATAACAGAAAACAACTTCCAGAACTTAGTTTATTATCTCTGTATTTCGTAGTAATCCATTCACATAATGCATGCCTATAAAGCAACTACAGCAGAAGATGACGTGGGAAAAGCAGGGATGCAACTGTCTTGATCAGCATTACACAATAAATCAGGTTTTATCTCCTGTTCCTTTGTCTTGTGCTCTGCGACTGTGCCAAACCATTACACCCTAAAAAAATTTCCATTAAGATAGAAGTTGAAACCAAAGGGAAGCAAGGTTCAGAGGTATTTGGAGCTTTTATTCGCAGATGTGATAGCCTTATGTTTCAGTGCATTTGTTCCCTTTGATACAATGTATGTGCTCAAAGAGGCAGTTTTCAGATACATACAACATACATTTCTATTTTTTAATAACTTTTTCAGAACTTTCAGAAAATGTTGGTCTGGCTTTTTATGGATTCTTTGCAAAGAAGATAGTAAAAAGTGCATGAATTTGGCACAGGGTATTCCAAGTGTCCACACGTTCTGCTCGACATATGTAATACCAACACCATCTTTCCTATCTTTAAACTCTGGAGGGAGACATAGGCTCCACAAAACACAGGAGAAAAGCCCAACTGGTTTGGATTATAGGTTTCAGTCCTAATTTGCTGCTTTGATTCGTCATGGCCAGCACAAATATATGCAACTCATTAAATACACTGGCCTTCCACATCTAGATAGCACTGCTGACTTCCTTCAGGAGTTATTTAAGCTTGCACAGAAGTCATTTGAATGGTGTTTACCCCTGGCCTCTCTCCTCCAGGCTCAGACGGGTCTTTAGGTGCAGCCTTAAAACAGGAAGGGAAGCAGCGCCTGTTTCCTGCGGGCACATGTGCAGAGAGAGATGGCTGAAGGCTCCACATTGTGCGTGAAGGTGCATCCGCTACTTTACTCACTGACCTTTCCACAGGATGGCTGGGCTGTTCAGCTTAACAGCATGCAAAAAAAACCCCCATTGTAATTTCCCTCTCTCCCTCACCAGACACACTGCAGCAGTGGTCCCAGTGTAGTCCCACACTTCTCAAAGCCTACAAGTGACACAGGCTATATAAGAAAATGCAAGGATCTCTCTCACCTTGTGGAAACGTCTCAGAACAACTTGATGGGGTAAGAAATGCTTCTTTTAAAATATGGAGGCCTGGGGTTTGCACACCGTGATAATGTATTAATGCCTACTTTTTATGTAAGGACCTAACATCCACGCAAGACCCAATATATCTCTGTGTAACTGTAATATCCCCCTTTTCACAGAGAATGAAGGTGGGTGCAAGCAAGGTCCCGGGCATCCAGCCCAAAGGATGCACAGTAAATACATCACCAGTTTTGTGCTCCCCTTGAGACTGTTGAGTTGCCCTAACTACAGGACTAACAATGGGAACTGCCTTCTCAGGCATTTTTGTTGTTAATAATAAAAAAGATAGCATTGCCCTAAAGAGTAAGTTATACTTATAATGAATTTCCACAGAACTCCATCATTGCTGGGGTGAAGAATCTGTTAACATTAAGACACGTCTGGAGATGGTCTAGTCCACTGCACCTACTCAAAGGAGGATCAGCTATAGCAGGTTGCTCAGGACCATGTCCAGCCGGGTCTTGAAAAGCTCCAAGGATGGAGATGCTACCACCTCGCGGCATGGGCGGGGGGAGGGGGGGAGAAAAAGCAAGCTTTTCCTAATATTTAAACAGAATTTTCTGTGTTTCAATTTGGGCCCTTTGCTTCTTATCACTAGGCACCACTGAAAAGAGCCTGGCTCTGGTTTCCTTACTTCCCCCCACCAGCTACTGATAACACATTGGTAAGATCCTCCCTAAGCTTTCTCTAGGTTGAACAGTCCCAGCTCTCTCAGCCTCTCCTCGTATGAGAGATGCATCTTTATGGTCCTTCTCTGGACTCACTCCAGTATGTCCGTGTCTTCCTCGTACAGGGGGGCCCAAAACTAGTCCACTGTTTTGAAAAGATACTGAATTGATGCCCTATTGCCTCTAGAGGCAAGGTTTATGGAACACGCGTTAAACGATGTCGAAAGGCAGAATAAACAGGACAGAAGATGTATCTGGAGAAGCATAAATTCACTGGCACTTGCTAAAGTATCCCCTTGTTCTTCCAACCCACCCCTGAAATACAAGATTTTTGGCTAGTTTTATTGACTTAAACCACTCTTTGCTCTTTATTTATTTATTTATTCTTATTTTTTTAAATAATAAGGTTGGACTTCCCTCCTTTTACCCTCTGAGTGTCTTGTCCTGGAGGTTGCTATTGGCATGGACTGTGTTTTTTTAATTTAAATGTATATTTCTGCCACCATATATTGGTGGAGTGGCTTTTCCCCTCACTGAGCTGCTGCAGAATCAGAGTTCAGTCATTACAAAACCAAGTTTGAAAGGAATAATGAATCTTGACTATTTTGGCAGCATTGTTTTGAATGAATTTTTCTCTTTAATGCTTAAGTTTCTTCCGTATATTTAGCTTTTCTTCATTAAACGTTATTTGAACTGCAAGCATTTCTGACAAAACTTAAGAGGTGAGCTTGTGGAGCTGACATGCACTAGCTTTCTCTATCCCTGATATATGCTATGAAAAATTATAAACTCTCCACTGCAACCTTAGAATATTCTGTGCTTAAGTACCTTGCTTGATGATCTTGGCCACAGTCTTAATTAAAAAAAATTAATAACATCAATGGAGCTTTTCTCTCACGAGAGAAATAAATAAATACCCAGATTAGTGTATTCTGCTCCCTACCCTCCATATTTCTTTTTAAATCTAGTTTGAATATTTTTGCAACAGATTTGCAGATAATTTTCCAGTCTAATAATGAGATATTCCATTTCTAGAGTTAAAGTTTCATGCAAGGAAAAAAAAGGATTTCATACAAACTGTGTTTGAAGTATTCTGCTATCAGGAAAGTTGACTCCATTTTATTTCAGTATCTCTGAAGGACTATATTGCAGTTCTAGGTTCCTCACAATACCTATTCTGTTATATTTTTTCCCATCTCATCAATGCTTCTACTGAGTAGCTTAATGATGGAATCCACAATATTAATGAGATCATTAAAATAAACAAAATAAAATGCATTGCCTTTTCCCTCCTAAGATGACCAGTTTTCTATGAAACACAAGCTTGCTGCTTTAATGCCATTTCCCTAGCTATGACGTTCAATTCCAGTTTCCTATGACTAATCATTTGACTGTCTTTCCCTCCAGCTTTTTCAATTTCTACACTGTGGCCTCAGAGATATTAATACCGAACGCTCACATCATAAGGACTAAAATGTTTTAGCATTAAACACTAGAGACTTGGCTGATTTGCAACTAAAGATTAATGCTTTGTTTCCGGTAAAATGGCACAGTATCATGTTGTCCAGCCATGCCTTGCAGAATTTTTTCCATTCTCCTTACCAGGGAATGGGACAACTGGAGGGCTTTTCATGAGCTTGCTCAATTGTCTGGAGTGTTGAGATCAGGAGCCTCTATCAGGAGCACAATTTAACAATTCATTGTAACTTTTCACACCACTATATCCAAAATGGCAAATTCACACCCTCTTCCCACCTTGTTTGTCATTCACTGGCACTGATCCCAGCCTAGGTCCTTCCAGCTATATAATTCTCCCAGACCAACAAATAGATCTCCCTTTGCATATCTATTCAGGGACCAAACACCTAGTCATATGATTCTCAGATAAAACAAATACACAATTCAGAGTTCGTCTACTTGGTAATCTCTCTGCCTTGCTGAGCACACAGTACACATTTCAACCTAATAAAATGTCAGGTCATACAGCCAGAAACAAAACTGAATTGACGGAAATTATTCTGTCCTCGTAACTGGTACTTACAAGTCACTGTGAATAATCATTTGCAGGAGACTTTGCTGGAAAAGTCTGATAGTTAATGTGATCTGTTGCTAAATAAACATATGAATTGCAAGAAGGTATAGAGGAAAGCAATGCAACTGCATCCTTGATTATGGTGGAGGACCTATTGTACAGATACACTTGGTGCTTACACTTTGGAAGGATGTTGAAAAATTAGAGAGAATTCAGAGTCACATGAACGAATAAAAAAATGGAAAATATGCCTTGAAGTGAGAGGCTCCTGGTGCTCAATCTATTAGCTTAATGAAGAAAAGGTTAATGGATAATTTATTAGTCTATAAGTGTCTATTATCAAAGGGAATGAAAATTGATAATTGATGACTCTTCAATCTAGCTGACAAAGACTTAACAAGATTCAATGGCTTGAAGTTCAAATTAGACAAATTAAGGTCCAGAATATGGGGCACTTCTTATTTTTTTTCTTTACAGGGAAGACAACTGATTAAAGGTTGCAATTGATGCTCCATCACCGGAAACTTTTAAATCAAAGTCATGTCAACAAAGTCATAAAAGGTGTATGAAAGTAAGTCACAACTGTTGGACTTCACGAAAGCTTTCAGGGAAGTTGCTTGAGTGATGTTACACAGACCATTAGCTCGCAAAGGTCCTTTCTATTTGTAAAATCCTAGTAATTGTTCTACCCGCACCAGAGTTATGTAGACCACATTTTTTTCTTCTCCGAACATATAATCCTGTATCAGAGTGCAATAAATGTTTCAAGACCTCTTTCACCACCAGACAAAAGAAAAGGGGAGGAACAAAGGCGAGGAGCTGTATTTCCCAAAATGGCAACACGTGATACAAATCACTGAAGTTGCTAAACATTTTTGTTGAATAGTTACGAAGCAGAATAAATTAGAAGGCAAAGTTTAGGCTCTCCTTTAGAATAAGTAGCTGGTAAAACCCTTCTGACACTACATTACAGTCTCTGCTTTGGCTTAAGAGTTAAATAGTCATTACATTTCCCTACAGCCTACCTTTCTACAGAAAACACATTCTCCGTGCACTGCAGTCTTCGACAATGGGATTAAGTATTACTGGCAGACAATACCACTTAAAACGTTAGCTGCATCAACCTCTATGATGAATGAAAGAGCTATTAGTCTGCAGTGCCTCTTTTAACAGGAGGACAAAAAAAAAAAAGGCCTTATGCTCCTTGATAGGGAAAAAAAATACCTAGAAGGCAATATACCTCATCTAGATAGAAAATACACATGAAAAATGGTTACAACAAGATTATTTACATTCTTTAGTCATTAGGGATAAAGAGGATGCTTACTGACCCATCTTTCTAAACAATAAATTGAAAATCCTCTGTGATAAAATCGCTCTGCATTGTGATTTCCAGTTCTGTCAGATGCTCCAGAAAAATGGCGTTCACTTAGCATATCTATCTACTCAGTGACTGATTTGTGGTCTTTGCAATTTAGATACTCAGCCTCTCTTTCAACTCCACACGTCTATTACATTTGCTACAAATTGTATTAAGTGAGCATGTGCTCAGGGAGAGTGGAACTGCAGCCTGGAGAGCTGGGTAGTCTAGGGAGATTGTGTTTCTCCACCCAAATGTTTCAAACGAAGGCTGGCTGAGTTGAACTTGGAACTACTCAGCCTGGGATTTGCTGCTGGTGAGTTTCGCTGCTGCTGCTGTAAGAGGCTCTGAAGTCAAGCTGGCCTCATTTACTCAATGTTACAAGGCTGCAGGAGAGGTGGAGAGGTTACTCCATTGACTTGGGCTTTGAATTGTAGAGTATATACACATCTTAGGTTCACAGAGCACTTCAGGAAATTGTTTGGAGATTTTTTTGGAGAGCCTGTTACAGTAGAAATAACATAAAATGCCTCTATTTTGATACAGAAAGATAAGAGCAGGGAGGATGCACAGAGACAACTTATGAACTTCCCTGAGCACAAGACTGAGCCTACCTTACACTGTTTACCCTGATTGCCACAGAAGACACATCCTATGTAATATGCCATATTCTGCTAGGGCCTCTGCCTGAAAATTCCTGCCCCTTGTTTTCCCTTTTACAGCAGAAACATGCCGCTTGTTTCTCAGAGTAAACACCTTAGAAAGACAAAGCCATGAATCAAATCTGTACATCTAGGAAGTACAGTTCTTCTGACCGATGCTTATGTTATTATGTCGTCCTATCCAGCAACAACGTAATTGTAGATAATGTGAAGCAGATCAACTTCTGTAATCTTTTCTAAGGAAGGAAAAAAAAAAGAAAAGGAAGAGGTTACTGCACTCTGAATTTATCCTGAAGAATTTAGGAAGCTGTAACATGGAAGAATAAAACCAGCCTGTATGCTGCCAACATTTATACAGACTCAGAGGTCACTTAGGATATATGATGGTTAAAGCACATGTGCTACTAGATATCAGCTGACCAACCAGTGGGAATGAATACTGTGAAAAATATCAATGTGAAGGAGGGGGGAAGAAGAGGGTCATTAGTGCAAGATGCTTGAAACATCAAGATGCAATGAGCAGGACAGAGCTGCTGATGAGAACACTCAGGGGATGCAGTATGAAGATCTCTGGACTGAGCAAAGTTTCGTGGTCAGGGAAGGATAATAAAAAGACTGGAACATACACCATCTGGTGTAACAGAAGGGAGGATGGGAAACATCAACAGGGAGTTATATTTGCTAGGGAAAGCCAGACGGTGAAAGCATTGATTAAGATTATTTTGTTGATTAGGTGGTACTCTTTGATTTATGTGCTGGTGAAGGAGGAGCATTTACTATGCAAAGGCTGTGCCGCCCAGGCAGCTGAAGTGGGATCAGACCCGGGGGGCTTTAGCAGTTTCCCCGTGGAGCTGAAAGGAAGGGTCACACAGAAGCAGGGCTCATTTGTGGATTCGGGAGGTCGCACATTCCATCGTGAAGAGAAGGAGCCATGAGGATTTGTGACAGTGACATGATTCACTTCTTCCTAAAGCAGGGAAGTGGTATTGTAGAGGGAGACCAAAGCACTGGTGGGAGAGAGCTGGAACAAGAGAAATAATTTGGAAAAATAACTGGTTGAGCAAAATATGCATATATTTATACCTCCATATACATATTTATACATATACATGTATATATATTCATATCCATCCAGGGACAAATCAACAAACAATGTAAAGATGTCGAGCTAGATTGACACCAAATGACACAAATTTCCTTTGCCCAGAGACCTGGGCTGTTCCTGGGACACAAAGGGTTAGAAACGGAAGCAGGGATATAGATCAATGACTCAGATTAGAGATGCTCCCAGCTTCAAAAGTCCTCAATGACAAAGCACAGCAGGGGCAGTGCAAAGGGTATGCAATAATATAGCTAATCGGATAAATTTAGTATCCACCTCACTGAAAGGTGGCACCCTGTGTGGATAGGAAGCCAAGAAATAAGCAGAGGATTTAAGGGAGAGGGCTTGCACAGCACAGTATTATTGGTATCAATCGATCAGTGGGTAAGAGATGGGAACAACGTGACATCAGCAGCAATGCACAGCCAGTGAATCAGCAGAGGGAAAAGGGCAGTAGGTGAGCAGCACCAGAGAAAAACATTTAGGTTGCCTGGAATAAGTTGCTGAGAGTGTTTTTGTAACACTGACTCGAGAGGGATGAGCAGTACAGCAGGATTTGCAAAACCCCAGTGGCACAGCACTGCTCATTTCCCTCACTCTGAAACTGCAGGAAAAAACCCTGGAACGTCTGAATGCCGGCAAACCCTGGAGAGAAAGCAAACAAGCATTTACTTCTTGTTTAAGTAAAAAGAAAAAAAAAAACAAAACACTTTTCATGCTAAGCTCAGACGGGTTTTTTTCCCCCCTCAAGACATAGGGCATGTTTTATACTACACCTGAAACACCACTTAAGGAAAATCCTGTTTTCCTGCAGGTGAAGTGTCACAAAGTGAAAAATGGCAACTTCCCGCAGATTTATCCACCAAGAAGCACATACACACACATTCCTTCACAGCTCGCAAATCTCATCAGCAAATGTTGACCAACCTCCAGTTACTCTAGATAAGCTGCATACAGGTTAAGTCAGACACAGGTAGGTTAAACAGAGTGCAAGAGGGAGGCAGATCCACTAATGCAGCAGCATGGACAGGTATAAATTCACTTCCCGTTCCCTTTGAACTATCTGAATGGGAACAGCCCTAAATATTACAAGTATTACATTTCACTATTCAATAAAGTTGTGCTGAATAGAATTATCACCTTGAAATTACAGGGTAAAACTCCCTATACAAAAACAGATTAAAGACAAATTAGACTGTGGGCCAGGTCACTATGATTGTTAATTAGTGATAATGGAAATACAATTAGCATAATGAGTTCCAATTACTGTATATGGAGAAATATGAGCATACTGCTTTCATAAATCTTGGTTCCAGGAAAAATAAAATGCATCTGGTTTAACAAAGCATGCCCTTCTCCTTTGCAAAAAGCTTCCTGGTAAATATCTTTTTATGAAGCTAAACCTTTCTTTTGATGGGTTGTGATTTGAAAAAAAAAAGAAAGCGACAGAATGGATTTGCCCTGTCTGATAGCTGAACAGTTTTGTATTAGCTTGGCTTCCGTTTTAAGCTTCCTAGAAAATCTTACCATCTGTTTCTTCAATCCTGGGTTAAACAACAAAAGACAAAATCATAGACCATTACATCAAATGCAGTTATTGTCTTTGAAATATCTAGGGTTTTTCCCCCTTCTCTTTTTCTCCTTCTGATAAGCTGCGAAATTGGAAAGCCAATTATATTCAGATATTTACACAATTCGGAATGGCTTTTCAAAACCTCATGCAAAAACAAGCTGATGAAAGACAACAGCTTTACAAATAGCAACAACAGCACGTCCGATAGTTACTTCATGAAGAATTCTTATTTCCAGAGCAGTTTGACACTTTTGCTACAGTAGGCACAATCAGGCTGGATTTAGCATATCACTCATTGGTAAGTTAAAGAAGTGGGGATTAAAATTATGAACTTACAGATGCTGTGAATCGGAGCACTAATGGAAATAAAGTCTTAGTAAAGCCCTACAGACCTGCAAGCGTGACTCCATGCCTCTATTCAAACAAGCTAGTGTTAACTATACTGTTAGACAGCCAATTATGAAGCTACTCACTGTTTCCACGTGTTGAAGTGGATTCTAGGGTAATATGGGCAAGGATTCAAGAATAGCAAAAATTCCAGCCACACACAAGGACTAGATGTTAGTGACATTAGGTCCTCTCCCTTTCAACAGATCCTCCAGCCTTCTTATTAGAGGGGAAGCAGGCAAAAAGCTGTGTAAGACCCAAAAGTCATGGGTAGGTAAAGCAGATGGGACATGAATTGCCCAGCTAGGCACTCTGAACCTCCAAGATATTGGGGAGCATTCATTAAGGAATACTATAAAAACATGATAGCGGGAGTGGACAGGGGAAGGAAAAAGGGGACTTAACAACAACAGGTTTCTTACACCTGCTAAGCTGCAGACGGAGCAGACTGCTTACATTTTTATTATGTCAGCAACGTGATAATTACCTGTAGGTGTAGATGAGCTCTTCTCTCACAACAGCCATGATACTTTGCAGCTATAGGGCAGAACCAACTCAAAACATATCCGTATTGACAGTCTCACATGAAAGTGCCCCAGTAGCATGTAACTTCACCATAGTCTCAATCCTTTAAAGGTTACTGAAACATATATTTTGGCACAGCACACAAGAAGAAGAGAGAGTAGGTAAGGACCTGCCCTGGACACTTACTGAGACAGCCTCAGCTCTGCAGAGCATGAAGACTTGTCCTGGTGATGGGATCGCTACCTGATGAGAACCTATTTGCTTCACACGTTGAGTAGGCTCTGTACAGATAGCTCTAAGAGTCAACTTTTCTCATTTTAGCCCTCTAAAAATAAACCCCAAACACTTCAGAATGCCATGCAGCCTGGCCATGAACTTCCCAAGAATACTGATGGCTCATATGAATGCCATCACCATAGCATTTCTGTGCTTTCAGGTTGCTATTTTAAAGACCTAGGAAAGTACACAGCGCAAGTGAGTCAAAGGAACAGGCTGACAGCTAAGGGAAGTGGCCTGTGGAAGAAATAATGAGTGAACACATCACTAAAGATTGTATCTTGACACATATGCACAAGGCGGCTGAATTCAGTGCATACAGGCAATCATGATTCTCACATTACCACACTTTGCAACCTTAGCAAAGGCCTTTAAGGGTTGTTGCGTGCTTGGTTATATTCATCTGTGAAATGAAGATATCTCAAACAAGATCATTCTGATAGGCACAGTATCTAAGCACAATAAGAAGCATTCTCAGTGATAACAAAGCTTGCAAGATAAGTGGATGAGCCAGACCAAGGGAGAAAGAGAGAGGGAGACAGAGGCACCAAGACAAAAAAATACCTTTCCTCTGAGCACACACAGGTGCCGGTACATTACCTGACCACGAGGCTTGCCCACTGACACGCAACACAACTAAGGCAATAAAAAAAACTTTATTGGGAGTATCTAAATGCAATCTTGCTGATTAGAGAAGAAACTATTCTGCATCTTTTCCTGATAGTGGTAACCCTTTGGTGTTCAGAGGGACAACCGACCCTGTGCCAGTTGGAGTTGTCAGGCGGATACCAGCAGAGCCCACTCACGCCCATATAAACCCAATGCATCTCCATGTTATCTCGAATTTACAGCATCATCCCTCAGAGCACAGGCAAGTATTTCCACAAATGAATTATCTCAATCAGAAAACCAGTCCTGTGGCAAGGGATACATATGGCCATCACTCCCAAGAACAGCTGTCAAGCACTAGCCCTGCCCACTTCCCACTGTGTAACGTCCGTGGTTGCTCAGTCAAGCGAATGACCTTATAAGCCCACACAGGTCCAATCTGAACTGAAAATTATTAACAAAAACTTGTTTTCCTTAAGACTTTGCAGTCTAACAGGGAGAAATAATACACTTGGATGGCAAGTGAGTCTAAATGGCTTTTGTTACAGTTCTTTGGAGTATAAAATCTCTCTACACAGAAATAAAAAAGCTCGTTGGAAAGATGAGTGCTAGACCCCCACCCTCTCTATCCAAAGCATGCTGTTCAATTTAGCATGTGCTTCACTGAATAAATAACACTCCCAGCCATGATGCTCTCCCTCCAATGTGCTTAAGTATTGATAGATTGTATCGCTCTATACTAAGTCTGTCTGGAACTTGTGACATTTGCCCAGTGATTTGGTAAATGAACTTGGAATATTTGACCCATGCAGCCGAGATTACACCTTATTTAGACTGAATGGACAAGATCCTTTGTTGTACCCAAAAAACCTGACAGATACGGCTAACCTTTTCAGCCAGCTCCTTTGGGTATTTAGCTATGAGGAAAGCGACACTCCATGATGATTACTGAATCTCAAATCTCTTCCGCATATACATGTATAACTATGTACTCTGCGGGAATCTGTGATACAGGCAAGTTGGCAACTGAAGGACCTTCTCCCAGGCTGCTTTCTGATTTATGTAGACCTGCCACAGAGTGACTGATACAAGTGAAATAAATCTGCTTAGGACTTAAAAGACATGAAACTTGACAGACGTTCAAAGTAAGTCAGATTCAGCTATTTCATGTTTTATCTTTTCCTGTGCTGTATCTCTGAAATGAGATTAGCTAACGTAGTCAGGGGGCAGTGGGAGGGATAAGTGGGCGCAGGGTTTGGACACAGTCTCCTAGGAGGGGTCTCCTACCCCTCACGTCCGATTCTGTGCTCCAGCAATACATTTTTCACTATGCTTTGATCTTGGCTGACATTTTTAACTTAGTAACATTCTCCAAGACAATCTCAAGGCTGTAAAATTACATTACTCAATGCAAGAAATACCTCTTAGCAACTGTCCTGCTTTGGCCTTTTGAGATACATTCTGTATCTCAACAGGGTAATCATGATGTTATTTCTCAAGCTTAAATGGAAGCCAAGACATCGATGACTTGCCCCATCTTACCAACTACCTGAATGCAGAGAGTTTGCTGGAAAAATACTTAAAATATATTCACTAAGCGTTTGAGGGATCTCCTACACTGATAGGGGGTGCCCAGTCAGTATCAGTGAGACAGCTGCAGAAAAATTCTGGATCAAGTCTTCAGGACTTTCACAATTTTCCAGTAACCCTAATTTTTTTCTCTCTCCCACAGATATACACACACCATCCTCCCAAACCTATCATAACCAAAGCAAAAAAATCAGAAACAACCCATGTTCTGTGACTCAGAGTACTAAAAGACAGCTTTTGCTTTCTTCCATTGAGAAGTTTGTGGTACCTAGTCTTTTCTAGTAAAGATTATAGTTAAGGGCTCTGAACCAGTAATCTCTCCTGCACACTTAACTATTCCGCAACAAAGTTAACATCTCCTTGATTTTTGAGCTGGCAGTACTGAAGCCTCCCAGGCTTGTCCTTCGCACAAGGGCTGGTGGAGATGAAGAGGCAGCTAGAAGAGCAGCGTGACAGCAGGCTGCGCAGTACAATTCTCAGCTAGTGAGTGTCAAGATTTCTATCACATCATTAACTTGGGTATAGCGATGATCAGCAATATCTTCCATTTGTAATAATCCATCTGGGCCACAAATGGTCCATAATGTGGTTGAATTAGCACCACATTCAGAAGCTTACTTCCCAGGTTTAGTACATTATATCTCAACATTAATACTACCTTCTGACTTGGTGGAGATTTTATATTCAACAGATCTTTCCAGTACCAGGAATGATTAAAGTGCTATAGATATTAGTTACCATTCCCAATAAGTTGGGTGGTGTATTAAAATATCACAACTGAAGTCCAAGTGGACTTATACATCCTGTAGCTATGTGAGAGATGATGTCAAAGGAAAAGGTATTCTCATATATTGCTAGTTTAACTTACTTTGTCCTTGTTCCCCACAAATTAGAAATCCACTGAGAGGAAGAATATCTCCCAAAATGAAATAAGGACTATGATTCATTCATCTTCCTATTCTTTCAAATGTTATTTCATGTAAAAACCTCAAAAACTCTTCACATAGGCTTGTTCAGCAATTTTTTTGAGACCAGTATAACACTATATCGCTGCAGCATCTATGTGCATATTTCTGTGTACACTCGATACACCCTGCTATGAAGTTCCCTTATGAATTATCTGCCAACAAAAAGGACAGTAGAGAAGATATTCTTGAGAGTTAGTGGCCTTGAACGTAGCCCCACAAAACTGCCCACAGGTATTACAAGGATGCTGGCATGAACAAATTCGCAAATGCAAAGTAATCTCTTATAAAGTCTCAGCTACAAAACAAAGCTCCCCTTTCTCCTATCTCTCTGCCCTTTTTTCAAGCTTTGTTCTCCCTCTTCTTTCCTCACAAGGGGATAGAAACCGAAGGAAAAATCGGCTGCAGCAGTAAGAGTAACAACATACCTACTTTCTACTCAGAGCAAGCTCCCCTTGGGGTGAGGCCAGCACTGCCTTCCATAGGGAAATGTAATTCTCTCTTCCAAGCGTCAGAATCTTACCCCGTAACTCCTAGGTTCGCCTGCAGTCGTTGTTTTTTTAATAACAGAGCATATTTTTTACATCACAAGTATTGTTTATGTCTGTGGAACAGCCTCTTTGTTTTGTTTTTCTGATGCTGTGGATGTACATCAAACATCATAATGAAAGAAGCCATCCATGAGGTGTACTGCACCACAGATAGATTATGTAAATACTTTTAATGATCTACCAAGCAAATAACAAAATTAAGAGAAATATAATTATCTTTAAATTTGGCACATTGTAAATGTTTGCTTTTAATCCTTTACGTAACCTTATTAAAAATTTCAAGATGGATACATTCTCCCACTGAATCTGACAAACATCTGGTTTACAATAGAGTCATGTGATGAAATTCCATCCAGAATCACATTTACTCTTCAGTATGTTTTCTCCCACTATCATTCATAACACAGAACTTCTGTGTTTTGTCTGGGATATAAGACAGTACAACAATATGTTTTTATTAGGAATAATGTACGGTCCTCTCCCTCACAGAATTTAAATCTGCTATCTATGGGTAGGTATAGTCAAATATATTGATAGCCTCCCTTGTGGGTTCTGCTGACACTTGGGTTTAATTGTAGTGAACTTTGAATTCTTATCTTAAGGTCAGTTATTAACTATTGATGGATTCTCCTTTTCTCCATTTAATGCTAAAGTATTCATACTAACCAAGATAGATGGGAACACTGAAGAAATTTTTCAAAGCCATTGCTGTGCAAGATACCCTTACACTCTTCCTATGTGACAAACAGAGAGCCCTTTTCTAAAGGTGGTGATCACTCATGTTCAGCTTAAAAAGGAAAACACAACACAACACTGCGCTGCTGACACCTCACCACTTTTTTTTCCTCCCAGTACTATCTCCCTAGAAACAAAAGGTCCTATATGCTGCTGTTAGGAGAAAAGAAAATAAAATTTCCTCAGGCACAACCTTGGATACCAACCTTGAAACCAAATGGGGTCAGAATGCAAAGGAGCAACCACGGCACCGCACACCACCCAGCCAGGCTGACAAACAACTCTGCTCCTTTGGGCTTCCCAGAAGGAAAAAAGAGTGCCCCTCAGAGATTTATAAACACATACATAATAAATGGGAGGCTGAAGTTTAAACTGTTATGAAGCATTCTCTACTCTGCTTCCGAAGTCCTCTGTGATTTAAAGAGCTGACATTTACTGTGTGCAGGCCTATTATTCAGAATGACTGTTTGTGTATAGACAATATTTTAAAATGGCTTGCTGTAGATGAAAAATTCTTATTAAGTCAGAAAAACACTTTAAGTAGGTAACACTCTCCCAGTTTAGACTGCTGTAAGTCTCGCTGACCCACTGTAGGGAAGTCGCGGGGGCAGGTGAGCCTGTCGACGCCGTCTGTCACGTTAGCGCGCAGGGGGTATCATGGGCCCAGCCCCGTGGGTGCTTGGCCAACGTGTGCGTGGCACCAGCCAAGGCTGCGGTCACCTTCCTGTCTCCTATCAAGCAATGGACACAAAGAGGTTTGCTGCCTCTGTTACGCATTTAAACCTTCCTCTATCACTTAAGCTTTGACAAGTGCTGGAGCTACAAAATGTTTGCCTCCCCTGAAGCGAAAGGCACAACCCACACTGATGTCCTCCGTGGTCCTTCAAAGCGTTCAGGTAACCAACAGTTGGTACCAGCCAGGCGAGTAAAGCCCTGAGACTCACCAGCCTGGGCGTACCCCCTTCTCTCACCATGTTGGTAGGTCTCCCACACCCAGCCTTCTCCAACAGTCCTGGTGGCAATCAAGCAGGACATATTTCTGAGTTATCCTCCCTGCACTGAGCCTACTCTGCGAGGACCAGAAATCTGCCAGGAACCACTAGACATTCCTCCAGCAAAACAAATGACTAACCAGAACACATAGGGTTTTGATTTCACATTGTAATAATTACAAAATACTCTTAGCAGACTTAATACCTTGTCTTTGTACGACGTACCAGTGGATCTCAATGTACCTCTCAAAGTGCATCCACACAGCTGCGCTTTTCTTCAGTCAGCTCACCACTTGCATACCATCCAGACCTGAAAGTACAATCTTTTATTTTGTGTATACACATTTTGCAGGTATTTTTACAACAGAGAGACTCACACATAACTGAGGAACAACAAAAACAGTGATATCTGATGGGACCATTACTGTCAAGACTGGCTACATCTCCCCAGCATGTAAATTATTCTACACAAAAGACCCTATTGCACATTATTTTACTGTCATTATATTTGGTAATAATGCCCAGTTCAGAAAGTATTTCATATATACTATAGGGATCTGGCTAAATACAGCTGGGGTCAGGTTTTTCAGGGTGGTATATCTTGATCGGGTAGAGAAAATCATCCTTCTTGAAGTTTGTGCACTAAAATATACACTTTAATCTTGATACCTCCCGTGAGATATGTGTAGGTTTAAATAGGGGGTTATAAACAGAGGACTTTGACCCTGAACTTTACATTCAGACTTCTATGACTAGATTTTTAGAGGCAGCAAATACTGCCATTGTCCACTGACATTAACTGAAAGAAAAAGCTAATAGGCTTCTGAAAAATCAGTGCATGAGGGTACAAAATGGACACAGTGAACATGGACCCACATTTTGGAAGTAGAAAAATCCAGTTTTGAACCAGCATTTGGCAGCAAGGGTGATACAAACATGCAGCAAGCACACTAAGGTACTTGCACGCTTTACAAGTAGCAGCTCCACCACCTATATTACTCAGTCATCAGTCCCATCCCTTGCATGTTTTGGCCCAACCTATCCATCATTCCCTTGGCCAACTCCCTGGCAAAGACCAGGTATTTTCATAGATCAAGGACCATTCCCAACAGGCAGCCTCCATGCAACCATCTTAATTTTGAAGGCAAAAGTGTGTAACAATATGCAAGTGGGCAGCTCTGTGCCCAAGAGCCTCAATGCCACAGAATGGTCCCTGACATGTTTAATTTCCTAATAGACAGATATACACATATACATATTTTGCTGAAGAGGCTGGTACGCCTTGGCCACAACAGGAAGACCTATGGGAGAAGCAACATTATAATAAATGGGCTTCTGGCAACCAGTTTAATCCTCTCTTTCCTTGAATTTATTGTACTGTAGAACAAAAGCCCAAATGAAAACCCCAAGCTACCATTTTATAAAGCAACCACAGGAAAATTCTTAACAATTAAAACAGGAAAAAAAATTACAGCCAAACTGTGACTCCTAATATACTTTTCTGTGAATGGGTTGAAATGACTAATCAGCAGCAGCTGATCAAGAAGCAATTTAATCTTAGCTAAGGCCTGTGAAAAATCAGCAAAGACAAAAAGTAAAGTAAAGCAGACAAATGTTACAAGATTTATCCTTCTATCCAAGAATTTCAAATTAGAAATGGAAAAATATTTGCTTTCTCCTCTTTATAAATCACACACTTTGATATGCACTATTTTTAAATACTGTCTGTGAAATATTAGTACTTCAAAACAGATTTAGTAGGTTTTAGCGCTTTCTACTGAATAGATAATTTATGAGAACTTTTGGCTTCTTTAGTTTTATTAAAAGTGTGGAATATAATACTATTTGTGCATCAAGAAATAGTGTATTACCCAAGTGTTGGCAGCCAATCCTATAAAAGACATAGCTCTTAATCATCTGGTTCAGGCATTTTTCCTATTTGCAAAGTCTGCATCCTTTTTTTTTTTTTACCCCAGTTAAGCCAGTTTTATTTAAAGCATAATACTGCACATGTAATTTGGACCTTCTTATTGATCTCTTTGAAGGCAATTTTTTTGGAAAAGGAAGAAGAATGCACATAACGCACAGTCCTTCAAGAAAAGATCCTCTGTAAAAACAGGAAAGTCAGTTTTCATTAAAAACTGGGATGACAAAGGATAGGAAGCAAGCAAGAACCTCTTCGCCTTTGCATCTGTCATGTACAAGGTGCAAGCTGCTGCACAAAGAGAACCATTGTGATGGGTGGCTATTCCCTAGTTCAGGCCTTCATGTTTACTACGCATGGCTAAATTTCATAGCAGACTGCAGCCCTTTTCCCGTCCCAGTTTTGGTTTATTCCAACACGTAAGCCTGCAGCATGCAACAAGGCCAAGTGACTCACTGAAGTCTTGGTGTGACTTGTCTTCGTGCAGGGAGAGAGATTTCTGGGAGCATTTTACATGTTTGTCTTGTTCACTATTCAATTTAATTGTTCTTCTTTTCATCTTCCCACAAAAGTATCTGAGGTATGACAGAGAAACCTTCCTTCTATGCTAAATACTTACCCCTCCCCTCCCCGAACTAATAGTCTCTTAGCTTTTTCCTAGGATGGAGGGGGTATATAAAAGTCCAATGAAGCCAGTGGAAATAGTGCTTGTCAGTCCAGTGAAATCAGGATCAGGCCTCAGCTTTTTTCAGTGGTGAAGTGAATAGCAAAGCGCCTAATGACTTCATCAGGACTCGGATTTAGCTCTGGCAGGAAACACAGCCATAAAATCATAAATTCAGTAAGATGAAATTCCAAGTGAGTATATTTGGTCGAAGGAGGTGAGGAGTGGAAATGTGCAGAGAGAAAAAAGTCCAAAACCAACTGTCTACAGCTGTGAAAAAATGAGCTGGTGTCATTTTGGTAACCCTTTAAAATAATGGTCTAATCATTATTAATTCCTTCGATATTTAATGTAATAACATTAATCATGATGAACTCATTTGGTATTAATGTGAATGTCAGATGTACCTCTCCACATACATGCACAGCATTTTGGGATTAGCTCTTTGCTATATAATTCTTTTTGTATCCATCAGAAAGTGCTGAGGATAGTCGTTTTGTGACTTTGGCACAGCTGATCACAAGCACTATTTACATACAACCGTGCTTTGTGCTTCCACGCACATTTGCGGGCATCTTTAAGGGCCTGGTCTTCTGGAGTAAGCAATTACAGCACCTAGAGGTGCGAGGCAGAGTGTGGAAGAGAAGCCGCTGGTACAGGTTGCATGAAACCTCGGAATGCTTTTGCTCTTTGCTGCCATTTTCTATGTCCTACAAAGTGCTGGTGACTGTTCTGAGCCAGACCCGCTGTTGATGTGAGCTGACATCATAATATCGAAGCTGACTGACAGTAACTGAGGATCTGGACAACTAACAAGTTTTCTTGGTCAAGAGTGACCACCATCACTGTGGCTTGGTGGTTCGTAATAATCAGATACAGAAAGTCTGAAGGCATCATCCAGATGATGCTTCCAGAGAAGGTACTTTCTAGGCTGCCTACTGGCAGTGCCCAAGATCTACAAAAAACATTAGATCCTTACTTACTTTTCTGGCAGGCATTGAGTAAGATAATGACACCAAATAACAGGGTGTGGAAGAGATGGCTCCTATGGAAGCTAACTGTGGCAAAAAAGGATGCACCCAAAATCCATGTAATCAAGGAAATGTCATCAAACCTTCATTATTTCTAATTAACGTGTATTTTCAATTGTATTGAAATTGCTAGTGTTTTATGCCGGCGTAAGTCATACAAATGACTCATTACAGCCTTGCCATTCACTCCCAATGAATATGTCCATTTACTGTCTTTCGCTCATTTCTGAATAGCTTGGCATGCTGTTAGTTAAAATTCATTCTTCTAAAGCACAATATCCATTTAGCTTCTATCCTCTGAACTTTATTCATTCATTATTAACACTGAAAGCCAAAGTGCATGAGAGAAGTTCAGTCCTATCGGCATTTCGGATGAAAGTAATGTCTCGGTATATTAGTGGTACACAGCACTATCATACATAAAATGCTGCCCAGTCCTTCAACAAAGCAGCCGTATCCCAGTGCCTAATAGGATCACTTACTTCAAATGTGACACCACCTTCTTTGAAATATTTGTTTAGATTTCATAAACATACGAAGGTTCTCAAACTCAAACAAAACCTTCAGCCTCCAGCCCAACCTCTGATTCTAAAGAGCTTTCTGTTCAATAAATCAGAGCCTGAATCCAGGATTTTTTTTTTTTTTTTCCTCTGGCTTGCCTTTTTTTTTTTTTTTTTTTGGATAAAAATAAATGTCATCTGGTTTTGACTGCAGATAATGAATCATATTACGAATTTTAAAAGCACTATTCTCTTTTTTAAGACCTAATTTCAGACCTATTAACACTTTAATATGAAACAGAAGCCCATCATTTCATTAGAAAAAGAATAAGGCCCCTCTTGTACCATATGTTGTTTCTTCCTTTATAAAAAATCCTTTTGAAATCCTAGATTGGGCAGCATCAGAGCAGAACGTAGATCTGGCAGAAAGACAACGTATAGGTGTGCAGACCTCGCATCAGGGAGATTAACTATTTCAAGCAAAATTACAGGTTTCTGGCAAACCCTCCTTCACATTCCTTATGATAATAAATGATCCAACTTAAAAAAACGATTGCAACACAAAAAAAAATCCTGGTGGGGGCGACCCAAAACATGTGAAATGCTAGCATGTCATCACCACAAACTTGCCTATGATTACACCAAGGACAAACAGCTGCTTCTTGCAAGTGCTTTTTGGCACGTTAGATATTTATTAAATAAAAGAAAGAAAATCATAGCTGTCTCTTTTCAATATTTACATTTAAAAAATGAGAATGCCTTTAAAACACACAGAACATGAATGCAAGAGCTGGTGTGATAGCAGAGAACCTTATTGCACATAATTAACAGACACATAATGTCTGGTTACTAGTAATTTCCTTCTAGCTGAGTAAGGAAATAATTTAATCATGTTGATCAAATGAATCCCATGAGCCCAGCGTAACATTATGCTTTTTTTTTCCCCCCTCTCTAAATCTGCATTAACTGATAAGAGTCTACTTGGTGAAATCACGGAACCCAACCTTGTTTAGGTATCCTTAATAATACCTAAAATATGGGCATGATTTTAGTAATTGATTTAATCAGGCATTTCAGTAAAATCTTTTCTAATTCCTGGTGCTGACCACAAAGAAAAAAAGCAGGGAGAAGGAAAAAAGAAATAACTTAGCATGTCCTTTATTTGGAAGAGAAGCAAAATATTTTTTAAAACTGCACATTCCGTGCTGCTCTGTTACAATGAGGAAGGTATTCCTATAAAGATATACCAAAAAAAAAAAAAGCCCCTTAAATACTTCAGCATTAAACAGCTAACTGTAAATTACTATTATTCTCCTCCCCTCACCCCCAAAATATCTCCAGGTGCAACCCAGAAATATGCAAGTAGAATTTTCTCTTTGTTTTTTTTTTTCCCCTCTAAACTATCATTTTATTTGATAATACATCATTTGCCTTGTCATTCCAGGGTTTCATAGTAAAACCTTTTGTGGGATTCTGCTATTGTTCTCTTTGAACTACTTAGAAAAAGCACTGAACTACCTTCTGTGCTATCTCAGGTAGTTTCCTGTAATGAGGTGATATAATTTAACACTTATCATAATACATTTTATCCATCTATTGTTTGCTAAATAATTCCTGCAATAACACTTTTATTCTTTCCATAATTCTTTAGGGTAATGCTGGAGGAATAATATTTTTACTGTGGTGATTGATGTCGGATTCTCCAGCATGAACAGACCCCATGAACACAGGTTATTGATAAGCATAAAAAAAAGCCGTATGAAAAGAATATCAGGGATCAAAGGGTTAATACCATTTTATGAGGTTGTAAAAATCTACCTCAAGAATCTTGTGTTAGCAATATTCTTTGTGTAAGATGTATGTTATTAAAACAAGTAGCAGCATCTGAATTAAAGTGACAGTATGATGGATGACTAGTGAAGTGGAATCAGAGTCGTTTGCAGCATTTTGGGCTAGATGTGGGAATTCTGCCTCAGAGGTAGGGCGCTTGGCAGACGCATTGATTCCAGGCTGACGCATGTTCATAAATATGCCCCTAGAGAGGTGTGGCCTAGCAGAAATTACAAAATTATGTTCATGAATTATTTAACATTTATTTATGGATGCTATATTTAAACAGCATTTGCAAAGGCGAATGGACCATAGCATACATAGTGATCTTTAGATAATGCAAATTCTGCACAAGACGGAGACAGTTTGCATACTTCATGGAGAGGCTAAGTCTAGCAGAACTAGGTAAGTGATATGTCAGTGTTGTGGCTTTATACACCACAGTCTGCTGCACCCCAGAGAGACTGACAATTCCAGGAAATACCTGACAACTTGGCAGTTACGACCTCCGCAAAAGAGATCTCCTCAGACAGAGATACCACAGTGCTGGCGGAGACTCCTCCTTCAATAAACAGACTCCAAACTTGCTTCTGCAACCACCGTGCCCGAGAGCCTGCTCACAGAAAGGCAGTGAACTAGCTGTCGTCGACTGCTGCATGGCCCCACTGATCTTTATATTGGACCGCTTGATACTATTACCACAACACTGGAGGTGCAAACTTAAGCACTTTTAAGCATGAAATGCAAAAGTTAGGCTGCACAGGAAAATCTCAGCCTCTTCCGTCATGCATGTGTGTAACTCGCAACCCTTCATAATGTGATCAAGTTCTCAATTAATACCACAGATTCTGCTCTGCTGCTCAACACACTTGGAAAGCACACGATGAATCCATACTGCTCGCAGTGAAACAAAGCTCTAGCAAAAATTAAAAATGAAATGTCATGAAGTGAAACTGAAGCCCAAGGTAAAGCACTATATCTCACTCTGGAAGGGATTACCCTTGAAGGAAGGGAAATCTTTCATTTAGCACTGCACTGCTAGTTTACTGTTTACCCTCTATTTACACTCTATTATACTCTTCCTTGTGTCATTTCTTGATCTTCAAAAGACATAATTTTACATTTAATTTTCACTGTAGGGGATATGAACAACACTGTCATGTGGAAAAGCTGTTTTGTTTTGTTTTGTTTTTCCTTTCTTTCTAATCCTAAGTGGTTGGTTTACAATGCTAGATTCCAGCAGAGAGCAAGGAGGGGTACCCATGGTGCCCCTGCAAGAGCTATGAACTGAAGATGTACCAGGCTGTAAAGTGGTCCCTCTTGTTCCAGAGAGGTATTTCTTAGGTGATGGTATGTATCAAAGGTGAGTGTACTGGCCCATGTACAAAGCAAGCATCCTCTTCCCTTACACCCCTTCCCTCTCCTTGCTGCTCCAGCACGTAGCCTTTCATACTTTGTCCACACAGACCAAAAAGCTGCAGGCAGATGGAAGGGAAAGCTCTTTACTGCCACAACCACTTGTGCTAATATGGCTGCATGGCTGACACAGCTGTCTGGCTCCATGCAGCTGCAGGCACTTTAACATTCCTCTAAGAGGGCTGGTAATGGGGTGATTTCTTTGGAAAACTTTCTTCACTGGCATTTTCCTGAAATAAACTCCCTAGGAATACAGTTTTTCACTATTTAACTTAGGAACTTAAGGCCTTAGGAAGGTCATCCTGTCTATGGGATGCTCTGAAGAGGGATCACCTTTATCCAGCCATTCAATAAAAGTTCTCAGAGCCTGCAATTCCTCAACCTCCTGAGTCCTTAACAGTCCATACTGTCAGGATATGCTCCCCATTATCTAACAATCTTATTTGCTGCAGTCTAATCCCACTACTTTTTCTTCTATGTCAAGAGGACACAATGGAAAAATCACTCCCTTTCTCTGTGCAGCCTCTCTTTATATATTTGATGCCTGCAATCATGCTCTCTCAGCCTTTTTTACTCTAAACAACCTTAACATGTTCAGTCTGTCCTGAAAGGCCACATTTGGCAAACCTCCAAGCAGTCTCCTTGCTCCCTTTGCAACCCCTCCCACTGGGGCACACCTTTCTCCTTAGCATACCACCACAACCAAAGTCTCACCAATGCTGCACAAAGGACATGAATGCCCTTCATCATCTCAATATGCACGCCATCCTCCCTGCCCTCAACATGGTTGTTTTTTACCCCAAAGCAGGTTTGTGTTCAGCTACTGATGTGCTGAAGTCTTCTCCGATCCCTCCTCGTAAAACAGGTGTTTCCTGGCTTGTGTTTGTCAGAGTATTCATTTCCACCTACGCTCAGAGCTTGGCATTTGGTCTCACTAAATGTACCCTTATCTTCTTCAAGGCGTTTCTCTTATTCATCAAGACAATTTTGAATTCTAATCCCGTCCAACAACCTGCCTGCAGACCCTCCCAGCTTGGTGTCATTTGCAAATTTAATAAGTTTAATATCCATTTCATTATCCAAATCATTAATGCAAATGTGGAAAGGGTCCTAGACAGAACTTAGTCAGTACATCCTTCCAGGTTGTCAGTGAGCCACTGGTAGCTAGCCTGAGTGGTTATTTTTCTAACTCGCTTTGCACCCACACGCAAGTGGTTTCCCCTAAACTAGACTGCTTATGGGAATAGTTCACAATAATGTTTTTAAATCTGTCTCTTAAATTTCAGGATAAAGGCTGACCGAAAATTGGATTTGCTGAGCTAACGGGCGTCCAGCATATCTTTTTCCAGAAGAAATGGAAGAGTAGGAGAAAACAAAAGGTAAGAAAACCAGCATTGTATTCAGCACAATTATACCTTCTAGCTTTTGTTTCACATCCAGTCTAGATGAAATCCATGTGCTTCAGATCTATGGTTTCAAGTTATGGCAGAGATAGGCTGCCCTTTGAAACTATGAAGCTTCAGTTTGAAACTATGAAACTTCAGTTTTTTCTGAAGAAAGAGATTCCCTTCATTCTTCTCATCATCACCAGCATCACCTTTTGCTCATCCCCAGTGGAAGCAAAGAAAAGAAACACAACTCACGGTTGCTGTTCAGGTGTCCCTCTCAAACACCGAGTCCCCTCCAAAGGCACAGTTGCAACGCCATCACACGCTGCCTCCATGGATGTGGGTCGCAAATGAACAGCAAAAAAACCACCATGAGAAGGCTACCAGACATCCTCTGCCTGCCCGTAAGCGATTGCTTCTCAGTGGGAGGACACGGCCTCGCCTGTTTCGACTCCAAACAGGAAAAATGGCTTGACTAACTGTCCATCCAAAAACCTTGCAAACCTGATATGAAATAGGGAAACATTTCTCCCCTTAAAGGAACATTTCAGACAACAGTGTTTTCTCTGCTGCCTAAGAAACATATGTTTCTATTGAGGATTACACCACAATTTTCTCCAATTACCTTACTTTGGGAATTGATTTATCAAATGCGAACAACTTTCCCACCAGAGACCTTGGAAACTGTACAAATTTTCACTCTGTTCCATTAAGGTTTTATTTTAATACTGTATAACTTTTCAGCTGCCAAAGGTGGTGTTAAAACAAAAATAAAACGAAGCAAACAGTGTTCTGCATTTAACTTTCCTGTGTCAACACAAAGGATTAATCAGCCATAATCTTGCTACTTGTACTAACTGTGCACTATCAAATGGCACTTTTGGCAGCAAGCACAAACTTAAAATTTGGGTTTGGGTTTTAGGGTTTTCAAATTTTGGTTAAAGTGTATTAATTTATAATTTCATTATTTTAAACAAGACAAACTGCTGGCTCTGTTCTCTACATCAATTTCTTGAATTGAGTACAATATCCTCCAGTTCTCCGATGATCCTGTTCTAACAGGCAGCTCCAAATGTCAGCTTTCCCAAAGTTTAGGGATATCTCAGCGAGGCCAACCCAAGCTTGGAACACTGTCCAGAAGTTATTAGAGGCAATCTATTTTGATTTTCCAGCATATTTTTCCTCTGCTGCATCCCCTTTTCATCTGGAAGCAACTGCTGTCTCTTTTCTAATTGATGAGGTGAACTGGTATGAGTGAGCTTATGATTTCTGCTCTTTGCTTGAGTGGCAGAGAAGTAAATGGAAAAATTGTCTCAAAAGTTTAAATGAAGGATTTGGCTTTTGCAACAGTGAAATTACTAGCGCTCAGTGGATTTCTCTTAAATGTTGCATGCCAAAGAAAGAAACCATGAATGATTGGGGTAGTAGGATTTTTGTTATCAGATAAATCATCACTTACTCAGGTTCTCTCTCTTTCCTTCCTTTGCAGGGTTTGGATTTTTTTTCTTTCCATTTTTAGTTTACTGACAACAAGAAACATCTCTGAGCTGGAATACCCAGACCTGACTTGAAAGCAGCATTTCAAATACTTCTCTCTCTCTTTAAAACCTCGGACTTTCTGCAATGGTTGGAGTGCTTCCTTCGGTTTCCAAGTACTTAACCCATCAAGTGTGGTCTCTTTGATAGACTAGAAACACTTCTCAAGGAATTCGAGAAATTATCTTACTTTTTAAACACTGCGTGCTTTAGAAGTAAATATTAAAACTTGAAACTTTGATTTTTAATTCTTTTTACAAGTTTTTGGTATGTTCCTGTTCAATTAATGTTTGTACTTTTGAAAGAAGGTGGATAATTTCCAGTAAAATAAACTCAGCAGAATTACAGCAGGAATCTGCTCAGTTTAATTACTGCAGGGAAAGAAAAAAAAAAGGGGGGGGAAATCCTCTTACATGCTGATGATGGGTGGATTTGTGACAATTTAAACCATGAAGTACTAAGATCTCAAGAATACCAAAATATTAGTAATATAAGCCCTGACATCTCAACCCGAAAGGTATTGAAGTACTTTGTAAACTATCAGACAAATCTGTAATTCCTACTAATCTCCCTTGCTCCTTTGCAGACAGCAGAGTTAAATCATTTTACACGTCCCTGGTGCAGCTTTGGCCCTGTGTAACTTTTGCACTTTCCTGATGTAAGTCTGGGCTTTTGAAAGGAAAGACACTGAGCCAAATTGCTTCCTTTATTGGAAGCCCAGGGAAAATGCAATGTGTCTTGCAAAGCAAACTGAGCTTCACCTTCAGGACACCCTGATTCAATGCTGAAATTCAGTGTTGACAACACAAGAACTTCTGCTGAGGGCACTGAAGACTGTAGACACACACATGCACTGAAATGTTCTCAGTCCTTTTTCACACAAATTTGTAGTAAAATGTTTGGTGCCAGTTTCATTTGTATCACAGAGGAGCTCAACAAACACAAAAGAATTTGGGTCACAAAGAAATGGGTTGCGAAGATAACTGCATTTGAGGCTCTGAAGCCTCTGGGGAGAAACAGTAAGAGGAGGAAAAGCCATTCTTCTCTGTAATTTCACTTTTTTTTTCCACCCCAGAAAGACTGGGCTGCTACATGTTGCAGCTAAGGGCTATTGGGAGCTACAGCATGCATTAGAGCTACAAACTAAAGCTCATTATAAGTGACACAGGAGCACTACAGGTAATAGAAACATCCTGGTTGAATTCCAGGGATTTTGAACCAGGTGTTATGAAAGAAATCCTAGCCCCAGTGCAGTCAGTGGCAAAACACCTTTCAACGTCACAGAAACCATGAATTCACCCAATATGTGTTATTTTTTCACTTTTCCATCTCTCTGCCTGCTTCATTTATCACTTTATTTATTCTATTGGATTTATTGTCCTCTGACCCTGTGCTGTACTTGGAGTCACAGTTTCTCCTAAACAGAATCCAAACTCAATAATGGTCAAGACTGACGTGAACTTTTGAACTCACAAGGGTCGAATAGGTTCAAAATTAAACAGGAACAAGAAAACAGTTCAGTTCAAGTTATTATCTTCCTACGTTTACCACTTCTGATTTTATTCTCTAGGCAATTACACGTGCAGATTTAACCATGTGCAAAAACATTTACCAGGATGGGACTGGAGCCATACTCTGTAAACATATATGTAATTGCCATTGACATCAAGTTTGCACTGAAAGACCTTTCAACAAGTTTGATGAAAAAAAAAAAAAACCCACCAAACTACAGTATTTGGGCCTTTGGCAACAAACCCAGGCTGCTACTGTAGAGCCACAAAATACTTCCTGTAGTAAAACAAGTACAGTTCCAGCAGAGAGAGGTGAATCTGACACTGTGGCATGTTTTTGGATTTCATCACTGTTCATGAACATTTCGGATATCATTAAAAAAAAATTATGTTTCTAGTCTTCCCGCTACAGAGAAAAGGCGGCAAACAGAGCGCCAACATTTTCTGAGAGCATTCAGTTCTGAAGCTGGGCTCTTGGCTTGTAGGAGCTGGCCGCTTCCTCTCCCAGAGGTTTGGTCTGAGACAGAAGAGGTCACTGGTGCTGGAGCAGGGAAGAGACCAGCGTGGGGACTAGGAAAGGCACCGCTAAGGGTCAGGAAGGAGAATTTATAACTCTTCTCACAGGCCGCTGACTGCAGACGGTTGCTCAGAGTGGCTGCTGGGGCAGAATAAAACACGGGCTTTGTTCTGTCTGCTACGTCCTGACCATCCCAGCACTGCAGACACCGTGCACTGTATTTGGGGACAGGAAAGTCACTCTTATTCAGGTGTATATTATGGAAGACTGTCTGCTTTAGCTTGCTTTCTCTCTCTCACCAAGAGCTTTCAGGTGGGGTTATGCTGCTCATGCATGCCCAAGAGGCAAGCCCACCGTGCTCTGGCTCCTTCCAGCCCCTGCCCACAGCCCAGGGCCACCGGCATGGTGCAGGCAGCATGCGTAAGGGTACAGGGGCCTCAAAACTGCCCAGTGAAGAAACGGCTGACAGAACAATTCCTCACAACGTGTCAAAGAGCCTTCCCAAAATACATTCCCCCAAAATCCCAACAGACAAATCCTACTGGCAGTGCTGGCAATACAGTTTCCAGAGGATGTGTAAGACGGAAAGAGGCAAGTCGCTCTAGCAGGGAAGGAGGGTTTGCAAAACCCCCGTGTGAAGAGTTAGGCCTCTGTTGGTGGATTACTGCACCTGAGAGCAATCCAGGGCTGAGTCATCCCCATGCAAGCTTAACAGTGCTGACAGCAAGCTGAAGAAGGTCGGTAGTGGAGACAGAGCAAGGAGGATCCACAGGGAAAAGAACAGAAGGTCAGCATTTGCAAAGTCTTTCTCTGCTCTAAGGACAGAGGTATTGGCCAAATACCCTGCCGCCTAGGGTGAGTCCTAATTTCTGATGAACAACTTCTGCTGAGGATTTTAGGGTGCCCCGCTGGTTACTGATGCTGATTCAAGTCCAGTTAAAATTGATATTGCTCCCTATGCCTGTGAATTTCCTAAATTGAGCTGCGTGTGGAAGCTAAGCTCTGCGGACCGCCTGAGAAAAAGCAGGACTTTCCTTCTTTGGGATGAAACAGAGTCTCCATCCTTGAAAATCTGCTAACACTTTGCATTAGGGATATCAGAAATACCCTTCTATTATCCACTGGCACCTCAGATCTTTGTCAATCTCCACTTACCATTTCTCTCATACCTCTGACACTTGAAGCGATGGTCAGTGATGAATTTAGCCCAACTTCTCTTGGCCAACATCAATTTTTAAGCTCACCTTGTTGGCTCACACTGACAATAATATCACTCCAACTTCTGTCTCTGACTTCATCAGTTAAAATGTGGAGTATAAGAGTCATTCTTTTGCTTAAAAACATAAAAAGGAATTTCAGTCATCCTGCCAGTTTAATGAAATGACATGCAGGCATTATCAGCAAGGCTGGTAGGATGAATGCAGCAAAGGGGAAAGAACAGGATGGCTGTACAGGCAAACAGGGGCACTGAAACTATAATTCTGAAGCCTCCCATGTCCTTACTCAAAGTGCAAACTTTGCTGTCATCTATAAATCAAGCAGTTTATGAGGCTGCAATATTTACACTCTAATTAAAAAATCATAAAGACAGACCCCTTCAGTTTGTAAAAAGAAGAACTCGGGATCTGCTACTGAAACGTGGCGTTAATCAGTAACTTCTAATGATCTGCTCCATAGCCTTAAAGGTTACACGCTTATTCAGCTGCACATAACAAACAAGATAATGAGAGAAAGTGGGAGAAGTGAAGGGAACACGTTACAGCAAACACAGGGCTTTGCTCCCAACAGGACCTATTTATTCCTGACTCCTCCAATCCTCACATCAGATTTTGTTTTCTCATTTCCAAAAGGCAACAGATTTATAATGTAAAGCTTTGATAACACATTACACACAGAATGATCCCTAGATGTTTTCCGTGTGCGTAACCCCTGCAGAAGCCAAATATAGCCCCAGAGAAACACCTGCTTTTACCTTTATATGGTCAGAACTCCAGTCTCCTCCACATTAATGAAAAATGAGCCTTAAGAGTCAGTGTTTCCACGTGAGTTTCTCTGAATTCATTAGGGAAGCAGCTGATTTCTGAATCTGCCATTTTCTGCTTATGCAGTCAAAAATGAGCTCTCTAGCAAAGGCTGGAGAAATCCAAGCACTGTACATTGCTAGAAATAAAAATTATGAAACAACACGTCAGTCATAATAAGTGCTCCTAATTCTACACTTAAAACAGCATTTATCATTTAAACCTCCTCACAAAAAAAATCAGATGGGGCTTGGCACTCCCCACTTTGTGCTAAACCAGCCCCTATCCCTGCCAAGTACAAAGCTGCATGTTGAGTTTCACAAGGCTTCGCTCTTTTCCAAAACCAATAGCTGGGAGATACCAGCTGGGACAGGCAGCTCCTGAAGACAGGCTCTTTCATGGCACTTTCACAATGTGGCCAGCCCATACCAAGGCCTCACTCAGACTTCTCATCTCACATCCACGGTCTCGTAGCTCTCACCAGCTCAGGGTGAAAAAGACAGAAGGCAGAGATTTAACTCCCTGCTATGGGTTGGGAAAAAAAAGCGATGTCTGCAATCTATCGGTCACACCAAGATTTTAATTCTTTTCTTTCCTTTTCCTTTCTACCCCCCCCCCCCACCTTGAGGTTGACCATGGGTACACAACTCAGGTGAAAAAATATAGGCTTTATTTTTCAAAACCCTCCTTCTTATTCTTCTCCTCAAGTCTTTTGACCGTCTAAAAAGAATCAAGGAATAGTTGTTTTGGGTGAATACAAGTTGGCTTATTTCTGTCACCAGTTATATGATGCTATCCAGAATGTATCATTAAAAAGACTCAACTAAATTAGAGTTTTGACTCAGGTATTCCCAGCTCATATATTTTTGTCAGTATTTCAGACCGATAAGAATTAATGAGAGTCACAAGTGCATATTTATGTGACCACAGACACTTAAAAACAGTAATGATTTATCCTGGTTAACAGTGCAAATTAACAAAAAAGCATGCAAAAAATGGAACCATTTCAGGTATTTTTCTCTTTTCAAGCAGCTTCTGCAGAGGGAATATGGTGCCGTAGCCAGAAATGTAACAGCATATAGGAAGGAGGCCTAACTCCAACAGACTCAGTCTTTAAAACTGGTTAAGAAAAGTCTTTTATCAAAAACCTCAGAGCTATGGTGGGCTTGATCACAGCAATGCCTACAAAAGAAGGGATGTAAAAGTAGAAGAGAGGGTAGAAAATAACCACAGTGAAACCAGGTGTGGGTTTACTTCACGAGGACCTTCATGTGCCCTAGGGAAGGGCCCAACAGCTTTCTGCTCTGGCCACTGAAATTCTGCGTCGCTCACCTACCCCTGTACAGGAGGAAGGCAGCTCCGTCCCTCCCCATTATCTATGCCAGAGTCACAGCCACCCTGGCAAAAAAACCCCAAACAATATCAAAGGCAAACTTGATCACTTGAGAAGTCTGCAAAAGCTCCATTAGCAAATCTATCCCTATTTAAATTAACGTGCCCTCCTAAGAAGCTTCCCATCTCCAAAAGAAAAAAAAAAAGGGGGGGGGGGCAGGGAGAAAAATGCAAAATATTCTGCTGCAGTATGTGGAGGTAAACTCACTTTTCAAGGTAACAATATACCAATGTACAGATGACACTTCCTAGACATGCATCATTATGCCTTGCAGATTTTTTCCACACACGCACTTCCCAATCACTATCCTTCCTGGATTTTACAAAGTAAGCATGAAAGCTATTGTTCCAAGCCATTTCCAAAGAAAGCAGTTGAATGACATACCATAAAACATATGGGTCTCATTAACTTAAAATATTGCCTGTTTTAAACAGCCTCTTAGCAAATAACCATACTTAAAAATTTAATTCCATTTTGCGACTCATGCTTTTACCGTTTGGGCTACAGTTTATCTTAATGATTATATTACCATTGCTTGTACTTTGTTTTGATGGCCAGGCTGCTGGTGCCAAATCCTTGCGACCTCCTGAAGGAGACTTCCACCTCCAGATTCAGCGTGGCTCAGGAGAGCATCACTGGAAATAACTTACAAAGTTGGCTTTTTAGTCTCTCTCTCTTTTTTTTTTTTTTTTTAAATAGGCCCATTTTCATTCAGGGCCAAACACAGCTCCTTAGCAACAAAATGTAATCAAAGCAACTTGCTTCAAAGTTTAGGCGTTTTCTGTCATGGCGCTGTCTAATGGGCTTCAAACGCTGCTTTTAAAAAAAAAAAAAATCACCACAAAAACCTACACATAACACAAGTCTGTGTAAGTTTCTGCTGGAGTTTCTCAAAGCCAAGGCAGTCCTTTCTTGCTTTTAATGAAATTCCTTTCTATTTCTTCAGGTATGACTCCCCTTGGACATGGAGGGCATATTTTCTCCTTGAGTTAGGACAGCTTATGACAAATAATGATGAGGAATCAATAGACAGGAGGGAAATATTGGGTGAGAGGCTGAATGAATCTCAGAGATAAATTATTGACCACGGGCATGGCCCTCTCTCCTTTCTCTTATATGTTCGTATTCCATCTCACTAACAACCTGAAAGAAAATCAAATATTTTGTTTGGGGGCTTCACTAATATCAGCAACTTTTACTATCTTAATGGCATTTTTATTGATCTCAGCTTTAATGGGAGCTGTATATATTTGATGTTGGTCATTTAAAGTAGATGTGAGTAATAGACTTTCCCAGTGAGGATCATAAAGCAGCCCCTTGTCTGGCAAGCACAGGAAGCAAATAGAAGACAGCATTTAATCTACTGTTCTGCTGCAGTTATCGGGGCTGAGAGGGGAAAAAAAAATAAAATGTAAAGATTGGCTGTGTCCCCCCCTCGTCCTCCCCACATGCCGACTCTCGGGCACAGTGGTCATCAGCAAACTAACAACAAAAGGCCATTGGCGCAATGACCTTGGCTGTGGCATCACGCACTGGAGGAAAGAAATGAAGCCATTAGACTGAGGCGGGAGAACAGGTTATAAATCAAGCCATTTCCAATAAGCTGCTGTAATGGTCATCCATCATTGCCAACCACGGCGCACAGCAGACCATGGAGACATTGGAGCTGCTAAAGCTGAGACATAAACAATAATAATCCGGGCTTGATGTTTCAGCCCTTCAGGAAATTTAGGAACATTTGCTTTTCTTTTGTTTGTCAGAGGTGATATTTAAAGCATAAGATGTAATAAATAGAGGACAGTTGACACATCAGTACAGTTTACAAGCACTGCATTCTGGGTGTGATTAAAGACGGGGAGGGGGGTGGGAGAAGTTGAATGCCAAAAATATCCAGAGCTTCTGCGATATGCAGTTCTCTTCCCAGCATGATAAATTTAACCTTTTGGGTGCATTACACCTAATTTCTTTTCTTTTCTTTGAAATCAAAAGTGAATTTCTTCACACATTTTCAATATACTCACATTGCCAAGCAGGTTTTCAGGGGTGGAGGGAAAGCGATTAAAATCGGTAATTAGGTAACATGTGGGTAAGTGGAATTAGATATGCATGGACTGTACATTTTAATAACATTTTATTGATCATTTCTAGTGGCAGAACATTACAGCAGCTGAACTATTTATGGTGAACATTTCAGGGATAAAAAAAATTGTATCTGTGTGCAAACAATTTTTTAAAAAACAAACATGCTTCTAAATTTACACCAGGACAAATAATATAGCATAAAAATTACGTATATGACGCTAAATCTTTCACTACAAACAGAAGAAGCAGTTTTGAGCCTCAGCGCATGCAATAAACGTCAAGTTTATTCTACCAGGAATTTTCACAATTTACTCTTATGTTATGGAATAAGGCAACTTTGCATTGTACACCTTGCATATCCCTACTTATCCCAAGATGCTTTATTTGTTTGCCATGAGGATGGCTGCAGTTTTATTAGACTGAATTGTATTTATCAACATATCTTATGTCTCACTTCAGTATCAGGAAACACTGTGCTGATGGTGGATGGCATCTGGGGGAAGAAGCAGAACTGTAGAGCCGTGCAAAGAGGTCAACAACATCCACAGCAGACCTTTCATAGCAGTCTATTCCTTTCCAAAATACAGGGACATCCTTTTGTGGCAACAGGGGCAACATATGGCATGTTTAATTACTCTGGGAATCATACAATCTAGCAAATGCTATAGGGCTGTAATAGTGCCCAGTGACCCACATACACTTACAGTTTCCATACAGGCACAGGCTTAAATTCTGGATTCACAACACTCCCTGAGATTTCCACTTCCCTTTCACTTCAGTGAGGATACATACCTCCCACAGATTGCCCGACAAGCAGCTAGTATAACCTTCTAAGGAGACCTTCTATATAAAATAGGATTACAGGAAACAGAAATATATTCCTCTCTAATGAACCAGAGACACAATTCCACCAAGGGGCTCCCATCAAATCGCTGGAGGTGCTACTCTACATTCCCTGTGAAAACATCCAGACTTGGCATGAAGCATGGGGTTCATCCTACCCACCAACACTAGCTGAGAGGCTCTCAGCTCACTTTCAGGTAGTACCTCAATCATCAATGGAAAGAGGCACACACCTCCAGTGAGAAACATGCCCTGTCTTACGCATTTGGGTGCATCAGTGGGAATACTTGTCCCACAGGGACACCCATCTCTCTCCACTGACTACAGCAGAAGTCGAGATGACTCATTAACTATATCTTCAGCAACTGAGAGAAGGTGTGACGAGCTGGTTCAAGGTGACTGAGAACACACAGCATCTTTAGCAAGTAATTTGATTGCCTCTTCTCTATCATGGGGTAGAGAACACGAGGTATGGAACATATGGCAGGTTTCTCCAGCCTTTTTATAGGTGTAGGGCAACACGGCAAAAGACAGGGTGTGGTCGATGTGTTGTTTCTGTCCCCAAACCGAACTTCTTCACAAGATCAAGTTCTTCAGCATGGGCAGGGATGACCTAAAGTACTCCCTAGAGACTGACAAATTTCTCCTGGCCTACTAGCAAAACCTAAGCCCAGTAAGCACCATACTGCCTACCTTGCCCAGTCCATACATGAGCAGGGTGGGAAAGACACTTCCCTCTGCCCTCTTCTTTCCCCGGTGCACTGTACAAGGCAGGCCAGAATTTTTATCCTTCCACTGTAAACTATAATACCTGGTTTAAAATTATATTACAAGCCATTAATACAAACGGAAGGTTTGGGAGGATTTTATAACCCACAAGAGATGACACTCATGGGTTATGATGTCATTCAAACCACTTGATAATATACTGTACTAGCTTGCAATATTCCAAAAGCAGCTATTAAACTAAATATAGATGAGGAACATGTTGCTACAACAACACAAAATATTATGAACAGCAGTTCTCAGAAATATACGGCTGCAAACCTGATTTTTATTTATTTGTTTAGTCACTTCTTTTCACGTGGGGTAAAAACAACTGCTTCGGTCCTCTGAAGGTGCTTACACTGCGGATTGAATTTAAAATCCCCACAGTGAAAAAAAAATAAAAGGCCAATCAAACACTGAGGTAATCCTAGAAAAAAAAAATATGTATCTTTGATGTATGTAAACTACAACACTCTTAGACAGAAATAAATCAGTCATGGCCATTTAAGGTAATTCAGTTGCATTACCTTTCTTTTCATACCAAACTTAAGAGCAATAAAAAGAGAAAATGTAAATACTAGTTCCTACACTTTTGTAAGTCACTATTACCAAAACAGAGTGCTTTAATTATATTTCGAGACTAGGGTATGGGCTGGGTGACAAGATTTACTGGAGGTCAATGTCAGCAATAACCATTTTTCTTCCCAATGAAAAATAATACCGTCAACGGGAGTTGTTAAGAACTACTAAAATTGCTGAATTTAAATGCTTCTGTAGGATACTTAATCAGAGACGTTTGGTCATTCTGGTTTGAGGGAAAGATATAAAACAGTTACCAGAGTCATGATGATGATTTTGATTATTTTATATTACTATTTTATATTATTCTTTGTATTTAAAACTACCCTGTTTTCACCCCCATAGTACGAAGGGGTGCATCTTAAGCCGAATAAATCCTTCTCCTAAAGGGTGTAAAGTTTTGGGGAAACAGCCCAAGAAGGCTGTGCCTCCATGCTTTCCTAGAAAGACTTTACAGAAAAGAGGAACAAAACCACTTCAAGTCGTGTGCTGGAAGGAAGGAAGGATCCCTACCAAACCAGAAGATGACTCCAGTGGAGTCAGACCTCTGATTTATGGCGTCAGCAAAGCAAGGATCCCTCCAGGGCTAGATACAAAGCCCACTGCTGGAGTCAGGAGGACAAATCCCATTTTCAGCAGCGGGCTCTCTGGTAGGCACAAATCCTCATCTTTCAAATCCAGCAAAACTCCTCCTCAGCCGCGAGTCACAAGGGGATTTCAAGAGCAGCATTTGACCCAGAGTCTCTAACAGGAGTATTGCCCAAATAAGACAAGAACATGAAGTATGTAGCAGGGCCCTAAATCGCCAGAGTTTGGTTTCTTGGCTTTAGTGTGGAACAAAATAAAATCCACCTTCTCAGCTGAATGTGGCAGCCTGACATGAACTGGCCAAAGCAGGGCACTGTGATGCATTTTTTTTTTTATGGTTCAGCTGAATATTCTCTCTTACAATTAAACATTTGAACATGTTTTAATACAAATGTAATAGATTGTTTTCTTGTGAGTTGCTGTTTAAAGCCTTGTTTATAATAAATATTTATAAGTATTTATAAATAAAATATTAATTGCTTAAAATGACATTTTAATGTGGTGCTACATGTCCAAGGAACACTGGGCTACATGATGCGATCTCAGTTTGGGATTCATGAACTCAGAGGCAGTAGCAGCAACCAGTGACAGTGCTACGAATAATCCCTGCGACAAGAACCTTCAATATGAGTTGAGTAAAAGTAGTAAGTAGAGAGGCTACACCAAGGGACAGTATTCCCCTACCTGTAAAGCTATAGAAATGAGTAATGATAGTGATCTGGATGGAGAATTGTACTTAGAGATTCATGGTTTTATGGGTCTATGTCTGGTAGAATTACAAGTCGGGGTTCTGGTGACAAGAAGAGGAGAAAGAAACCATTTAAACCAAGAGATTAGCTAAGACGCTTTGTTTTCTGTTCACAGCAGCACATCAACATCTTTTGGGAAAAACAGAAAAGTTCAAGAATTAGAGTCTGAATACAAGGGCCCCTGCAGCTTACTACCGACTTTATGCCACGACAGTCCTGTATTTTGTCATGCCACAGAGCAGTACGCATGTCCCAACCCCAAAGCAACTGTGCTGTACCTGTGCTTCAAGCAAGCACAGTTTGAGCAGGGACTGAGTGAAACGCTTGCTGCGTTCCTGAAGAGAAAAAGGAAACTCCAAACATTGTTACTACTTTGCTTAAATGAGTATATCATCAGTAGTGTTCTTCAAAAGCACTCACCGTTTGGCTAGATCTGTTTTCCATGTCATGAGAGCAGACAGTTGGTATTTCAAATGTAGTTATTAATTGAACCCTATAAAATATACTTCTCTATCTAGGAAAAAGCTTCACGTGCAGACAAGCACATCATATCTCAATACCACTAGTTTTCATCAACAAAATGTTCCGGAGGCCTTCACCTTAATATTTCACCTCTGGGCTGCTCAAAAGAATTAACCCTATGTACACTGTCTGCCAAAAAGAAACCAAAACCACATTTTCATTTCTTTTGTTCCATCTTAGTTGTAAGCATTCAGCACAGGCTGTATGCCGGGTCTGAAAGAATTATGGCCACACAATACTCATGACAGCTGGAGGAAAGCACCATGTTTGGATACAAATGACAAGTGTGGTAAGGTCCACAACGCACCTTCAAAGGGTGCCAGTGTCAATTACCTCCAAGCCTCTCCAACAGCTTCTGACAGGGCAGTGAGAAAGTACCATATTTAATCTTCTTAAAGCTAGACGAGACAAACCGCTAGAAAATATACTATACAGGGGAAAAAGTCTGCGTCGGCAAGGGCAGGGATGAGATGATCTAATGCAGAAGAACTTTTCCATCTCTGATTTTTATGATTCTCTGACACACATGCACAAATGACAGGTCTGAGGAACAACTGTGAATGCTTCTTTGGATATAATAGACCAATAGTGTAATTTGCAATGAAGTTCATTGCATAGAAGGGTATGTATGAACTGAAATAAGGAGAAAACAATTAAAACAAACAAATAATGGTACTGCTCCTATGTGAGAATCTGGGGGTAGGTATTTCTGGAGAGGTTCTTCATCTTGAATTAATGCCGTTACACAGCGCGTTCTTGGTGGAGTGAAATAGGAGAGAACGACACAGAGATCCCAATACTTGGGGTCATTATTTGGGGTCAAACTTTCCAAGCAGGCAGCCAAAACACAATCCATCATCATGACCCATTTGCCTTTAATAAACACCTGAAACCACAGACAGGTCTTCTCAACAGCCTGTTGGAGTGAAAGGACCAACTGAGAGGGGCAGCTTACGGGCCACTGGTGAAGGATTTGAGCCCCCATGTTGAAGCCAGTGCAATGACTCACATTGTTCTAAGCTGGTCATAGATCTAAGTAGCTTGTTGAACTGGTGGCCACATACGGAGGCATGGGATTTGTCAAAGTAAATGCCGAAGTTCATGAGATGATTTTGAAAATTCAACCTTTCAGTCTACTTTGCTTCACACTGCAAGCCAGACACGTGGCCTGACAGCAGCTAAAATGAAGTCTACTGTGTTGCTGGAAGGTGTGGCGATATATAGAAGCTAGCAATTAGCTTTTGGGGTAACTAGGTCAGTTAAATGCCACTTACTGAGTATTAAGATCTTGCACCACATATTGCTGCCTCACAAAGCTATTACTAGTGACAAGAAACCACATCATTACATGTGGTCATCTGCAAACCTCAAGGAAGATTACTGGGAGGAGGAAGCTGCTGTTTAAAGAAGTATCAATGAGCACACACTGAATAATTTCACTTCTTTTATGTACATCATGCCTGCTTTCTGTGGTCAAGAATTCTCTTACTTTACAGTATGCAAAAAGGAGTTTGGTTAATGGCTTGTGTTTGTTGAAGGGATGTGATTAGCATACAAGTAGGTGATATTCAGAGGCATTCATATTTAATCAAACTGGGAAAATAAATCAGAGCAAGACACACTTAACTCCTTATTATCACCATCCTCTTCAGACAACTCTAAGGTTTGCACACTCAAAGCAGGTAGGGCTCCCACCCCAGGGATGGAGGTGAGGACACTTGGCTACCCCCACCCTCCCACCTCCTCTCCATAAGCAGCATGACGATTGGAGACGGACACCATTAAAGCACAAGGTTGCTTCTCACAACACAATTTTCAGGGTGGCACTCACAGAGGGAGACTGGGTAACAGACGTGTGATTGAAATACTTGCCATACTCTCCTTGGTATCACCATGAACGTAAATAAAGTACAAAAAACCCAAAAAACCCAAAACATGATAGAGTGGAAATATATCACTAAACTAAGACAAAACTTTAAAAGCCTATTAAGGAACCTTTCCCAATTACTTTGTGAAGTAAAGGAGTACTTGGATTGCCAGAACTGTTGGTGAAAATATTTTCAAATCAAAACAATAATCGACACAAAGACAAACGAAAGGAAACTTCAATTTTGTGCCCTTCCTGACTCTTTCTTCTGAAGTATGAAATGTAGCCTTGAGATAATTCAACATATGCAGAAAAAAATATTTTAAAAATCCACTAGTTCTAATCCTTAATTACCACATTTTATATAATGCTATTTTAATGTCATGATAACTTTGTCAAGCTATAGAGAATACGCTTCAAGAACCGACACGTTTGGAAATTTCACACAGAATTTTCCTTTGCTATCTCCACTTGATATATATTGTCTTTGTGATACTTCCCCTGAAATCCTGACTAGCTAAAGCAAACTCACTCTGACAGAAGGATTTTTGAAGCTGTTATTTTAATCTTAAGGTTTACATACCTGTCAGAGGATAGCACGTTCGTAGCCTTTACTATTGTTCACAGATTCTTTTTTCCAAAGTCTACACATAGGTCTCAAGGGTTCTTGCTCCTCAAGGCAAATTACCTCTGAGTGTTTAGGTTCACCTCCAGCTCCGTATTTTTTTACTTTTCATATGCCTCTTTCTTTGTGGTTTTCTTCCTCTGTTTTCCTTATTTTCAACTCCTGACCAGGACCTTAAAGGAAAGAAAAAAAGACACTTAGATACCATGGTGATGGGTGACCTTATAAAAACATAGATAAATAGACAGGGGTATTGTAATGTTTCCTTCACACTGTTTGACTGTGCTACAGCTGGGTGAAAATGTTTGTTCTACAAATAAAATCAAACCTTTCAAACATTACTTTGGCCCCAGTCTTGTTCCCAGTGATTTAGCTGAGGATAGGACCTGTGTCCTCACGGACCCTTCACCTAGTCAAGGGCTGAAGACAAACCAGTTAATGGAGAGGTGTCAATACACCTGATTGATTGATTCTTCCATACAATAGATGATGTGGTACAAAGATTAGGAGCTTTAGTTTAGGCAAATTATTTTGGGGTTTCAAAACTATAACCCCACTCTTTACTCTCTCCAGACCTTGAACATAGAGATTTCTTATCATCATTACAATGCATTTCAAAGCATTTTTACTGCTTTAGTCGGGACGGCTTTTCGACAGCAAAAAGAAGAGTTTTCAGAAAACAAAGGAAAAATAGTAAGAATTTGTTTAAAAGAGGGGAAAACTATGTTTAAGTTTTATACACTGTTTAAACTACGTTTAAAAGTTTAGTAGTTTAAACTATGTTAAGCAAAGATGTTTAAGTTCAACAGTAATTGTAAGGATATTAAGTATCTTCTGAATTGAACCTGTAATACAGTACAAGGACCTTAAAGATTATTTAACAACCCATGGGTCATTTCTCTCAATTCTGCCAAGAAGCCTTTAAAAATCTTACATATATAAATAACAACTTTTTGTTCATGCAAATGAAGATGATTTTTAGCAGGTAATCTTCCTCTTTCTTCTTTTAAAGACCTCATACAAATTAGCAAAATCTGTACAAGCCATTATTTTTCTGGGGCCAAGAACAGGATACTGCACCTCCTGTGCTTTGGAAATAATTCATCTGCATTGCCCACTCGGAGCCCCAGAGAGGAAGGCATCAGAGCACCCAGAACAGGGCATCAAGAGGCACAGTTTATGACAGCCGAGGGAAGACAAAAAGGAAGGGGGAAAAAGGCAAAAAAAGAACAACACAGAGAAGAAGCAAAAGCTAGAGGAAAAGGCCAATCCTGTTTTCTCTGAGAAAAATCCAGGCAGTCCAATGCAGAGGGAATGCAGCAGGGCTATTCTGCAATGTCTGGAGGTAAGGAGATGAGCCAAGTAACAGCCTTGTGAAACACAACTAGAAATTCAGCCAGAGACAGCATTGATTTTTTTTTTTTTCTCCTCCCCCTATCCCCCCGGCACAGAAGAAGATATATGTGTTTAGATCAACTCATGCCCTTATTGAGTCTTGAGCAGAGAAGGGTCTGACTCAAGCACTTTTCATGCAGTCTGCAGGATTCCTGCACGCACTCTGGGCAGATTACTGGGATAAATTAAGACCCAGCCTCTGCCCTTAACCTATAAGACAATTCACCTCCATTCTATTAAGTGGTTAAAAAAAAAAGGATCCAACAGACTTGCAACAAATCTTTCTAACCGCTAGGTTAACACCGCATATGATGTTTGTATGACAGATCATGACGGGAGGTGACAGACTTTCAGACCTTGGCTGAGAAGTAAGATCAGCTGGAGGTAGATGATTTCTGTCAATAGGTGAGCTTCACGCAGCCAGAAGAGTGATGACCTGAAGCTATGGAGTGATATTTATTTTCTTCTATGATATCTCTGTGTGTACATGTTCAGGTATTTTTTTTAATCGAAAAAGTAGAAAAATAGACAGCAGTGTTTAAAAGTGTGAATTACAAATGCCTTCGACTTGCTAGAGGAGACCAAAAAACTGATTATATGGAATTTGGACAGTGGAAAAGACAACTGCCCAAGATACAATGTTCTTCCTGACCTAGCCCTGTCCTCATATTTCATCTCATACACACTACATCGACCCCTGCCTCCGCTCCACGCGCAGTGCCAGTCTCCACCGCCCATTTGTCAAACCTTCCAACGAGTACCTTCTGTGTCACGCCAGCCCCTAGGCACTGGATGAGTTCCTTGCAAAAATCCACAAGGTCAGTGGCTATAATATCCCGCTTTACCTCCCTCCTTAAAATCAACCTACGATGTGACCCTTGGGCAGTGCGGGACACTGGCAAAGCAGCTGGTGTGTTAAGGTGGCTGCTGAGGACACTGGCTGAGCTCTGCTGTCATTCCTCGGGCCTCCTCCGCTTGTTCCATGTTCACCAACACTCACTTTTGGGCCTAAGCCCATACATCTGCATCGCTTTGTGAACAGCCCAGGTTGGGCGCGTGCTAGCTTTGGGGACATACCTCAACTACGTGCTTCCCTTTGCCACAACAGAGCAATTCCTGATTTACATGCTGGTGCAGAAGAAAAAAAAGAGAATTTGAGCCGATACACCACTCCACTGGCACCCTTGCTATCATGCTGCAGTGGACTTTTCCTCTGGATTCGGTTCCTCCTCTTCTCTTAGGCTGTCACAACCCTGCTTTTCTCATAACACCTTCTCAGTTCAACAAATGCAATTTCAATTCAATGAGCAGAGCGCAGAAGGAGAGAGGCCTATGCAGAATGTTCATTATATGCAAAAATTAGCTTGCCCCCACAAATCCAGCGTATAGCGAATGACTCATCTGGAAGTCTTGGGCTCAACTGATGACACATAAAGACTAAACTGTGTTAAGGTTAATGAACTTCAGGATAATGATTTATACTAAAGAGAACGTAACACTTTATGGCACCTGAGAAAACGTTCACTCCTTTTCATTACTTTCCTGAGGACAACCTGCATTAAAAAAAAAATAGTCTGACACAAAGAGCTATTGACAAGCATACAAAATGGAGCATAAATACTACCTACTATCCATAGCTACACCCAGGAGACCTTCACAGAGTGTTTGAATATCCCCTGCTCTTTATTCACTGTAATAAGTGAAATGTGCTCTCTTAATCCAAAAGTGCAACTGAACTTGTGGGAAGACACCCTTTGCGTACCTGCTGCCGAAACCAGAATACCACCTTCTTCCACACGTTAAACATGCACCACTGATGCTGCTGAACTGTCCAGAAGTACTATTAAACCTTAAAAAAAAAAAAAAAAAACCCAAAAAAACCCCACAGCAAGGGTTTAAAATTCTCTCTATAGATGCAACGTTCCAAGAGCTAATTAATTGCTGCTGCTACTTACTGAAGGAAAGAGCCAAGAGCCATGTGTTTGTGCTATTCATGTTTCTGATAGAAACATCTGATTTTGTTGTTGTTGATGAGAAAATGCTTAGGAAAGGGCACCAGAGCACTTTTCAGTATGGCTGACAATATGGCTCCCTATTTGTTTGCTCTTTTACCTGCTACCTGCTGAAACCTGGCAATCGTTTGGCATGGAGCTACACAAGCCCTGCCTGCCTGCATGGCAAACACTCTTTCTTAAAGATTATATTTTGACCGTGCCTTCTCACATCCTTTTGTGTGTGTTTGAGAGAAGCATTAAAACAAGTATGTTTTCTGTGGGGAATATTTCTGCAAATACTGGATTGAAGACTGCTCAAAAAAACCCCAAACCCCACCCCACACAGATTTTACATGTGTAAGAAATAAGCACAACCGAAACACATGCCGCCAGGCTTTCCTGTCACACGCACCATGGTTGCAGCCCCCAAACACCAGTTCTGATCTGCTGCCACACTCTTCTGACATTACAACAGTCTCATTTTTCCTGGTTAGTGTTCAAGAACTGCAGCACTAATTCCTCCTGGTTGCAGTGCCAATGACTGTACTGGAACTAGTCCATGGAATGAAGTGAATCCCATCTATTTTTTTTTTAGGCATCAAAATCCTAACATTGATCTTTCAAAATACCAGCTTGGGTTTCCAGAAGATGAATAGCTATCTTCAGGCAGTGTTGGTCCAGCAGAGTCTCTCTGACCTTTGGACTTGCTTCCCCCACAACAGGGACACCCAAGGGCAAACACTAAGGGCAACAGCCAATGATTCAGGATGTCCTCTAGCAGTGATCTTACATTCTGTAAACAAATGACATTATTAACATGCCCAGTAGAGGCTTGGTTTTGGCTCGTTCTCTTTCTTATTTGAATTAATTTCCAAATAAGACCATTTATGACCTTTATCTGAAGCTGCATTATGCAAGCCAATGCTTGTGCAGGCTGGTGTCTGTATTCCAGGGTAGAAGACACCAGGAGCTAAAAGGAAGAAAGCAGCTTTCTGCTCCAAAAACAATGAGAAACCAGGAAATGCCTTTAGACAAATAAATCACAATTTCAAGTCAACTGCAATACAGGAAGGGGGGATTTTCTATGGCAGAGGAAAAGATGCTCCATGAAGCCAGAAAAACTCGAGATCTGGCTTACCCAGAGCAGGTTTCTGCCACTGATTTTTCTGGCAACACCGAGATGCAAATGAGACAACACTTGTAACACAGCCTGGAAAGACTCTGAAGAGCTTACTCCAAACAGCAAGTGACTGTCACAAAAGTGACTGTCAGCTTAGTCAAGACTTAAATATTTTTTGGCTTGTTTGCATTGCTGTGATTTCTGCTTCCTCTGTACAACAGTGAACCATGACATAGGGAGACTGGGAAAAACATTCTGCACAGGACATCCAACACCCAGTTATCCCAAACTTTTATAAAACATTTAATTTAATGATAAAAGCAAAAAACCTGCAATACTAGGCGGGGACAACAGTCCGTGCAAGCTAGTCTCTTATGGCCAGAGCCAGTCGTCAAAGTGCAACTCTGCTACCTATAGTTATTGGCTATTTGTCCCTCTCAACCCCCAAACACCCAGAAACTGAAGGCTCGATGCAGCGCATTTCTAATGACCTTGCCATTGCTCTTCCTGCTGTAGCATGGACTACTGCTATAAATTTGGTTATCTCTCTCTAAAATTTGATTTGTTCTCAGTTGAACAGAAGCACAGGATTTCCCAGCTGAGTTTCACATTACGGGAAAAAGTGTTCCCTTTGGGGTTTTTCAGCCTGCCATATTTCAGTTCGCTTGACTCTCCACTTCTTGTTTTGTGCTGCCTTCACATCCCTTCTTACTTGCTCCACTCTGAGGAAAAAAACATTTCATCCTTTTCCATCTGCCATTAATTATTCTCCCTACTCTAGCCAGAAACTACTGTAACTCTCCAGTATCCTTACAGAGCTGGAGTGCCCTCTGCTACCTATAGCAATGCAATCCGTGGGTCTGTGAAACTCTGATTTATGTATTTCTGTGTAACTTCTTTCTTCCCTCCTAAACAGAGTCTTGGTTAATCATACTCACCATTACATAGTTCCCTTTCCCATCCCAATAGTTAGATGCTCAACTAGGTTCTAATTGAAAAGGCATGATTTTCACAGGAAAAATCCTCTTCACTATCTAAAAGGCTTCAGTGGTAGGCACCCTGTCGACTAGCCCTCTTCAAACAGAAACACTACAATATTTCAAAAGCATTATGGATGTCTGAGCTTCCAATACTGTTGGGAACGTCCATAGGTGTTTTACTGGAACAGACACAGCATCTAGCAGAATCAAGCCCTGAATGGACAGAGAAGAAATAGAAGCCTACAGAAGGAATCACAGAATAATTATAAACTTTCAACTGAAAAATGTTTTTTCTGTGAGGACTATTTTATTCTTAAATATGGGATAATGATGACATAGAAAATAGACATCTAGTAACAAATGATAAAAGTTAATTTTTCCCCACTTGATGCTGGCATTATCTGGTTCTTCGCTGATAGAGAGTTTTGCTCCATAGGAGAACAAAAGAATGCCTAAAAAAAAAAAAAATTATCAGCAGTATGCTGAGGCAGTAAAAGGAAATACTTAAATTACAGCCTGTGTGTGATACTTTCTGCCCACATGCGTCACTGAAAAAAACCAGTCTAACAGGGCACAGTCTAACAGTACTCAAGCAACGATAGACGCTTGTACGCAATGAATTGAATAGTAGGCGGAATAAAATAAATCCTTTGAGGTAGGACATAAACCATGGGAGGTTTAGTTGAGAGTTAAGCAGATCTGCCCCCACAGCCAACGACTGGAGGAGCAGAGCTCTGAAAGCCTCTGCTTGTGGTGTTTGGTCCATGCTATACCCTGGGTTTTTCTCAGAGCACCTGCAGACCTTGTTGGTCTGGCATGACGGTGCTCAGAGTTTCCTGAAAGCAGGCCAGAGGTGTTCATGTGTGAACCCTGAATCAGTGAATCAGCTTTCGTAATGTTATTTTAACCGAAAGAAGACGCAAGGGTGAGGTATGTGCTTGTGGGAGGGAAAGGGGGGAGTGCAGGGGGAGAAGAGAGGGAGAGAGAAAATAACCATTTTAACTAGAAGCCCTGTCTGTACCTTTTCACTTAGTGACTTAAATACACAGATGACTATAGCTGAGGGATATTAAATGTGAATCCAGCACAGTACATTTTTAGGAGATATAAAAATCCAGCGTACTGTAAAATTTATAGCTTCCTCTCCCTCCCCAAAAAAGGAAAAGAAAAAAATCTACTGGTAGAACATATAAATTTTGCTGAGGCTCTAAAAGGTGTCATAAAACCTCTCTGCCACAGATACAGTTGGCGTTACAGTAGGTATTTCTATAACGCAGATTTGTAATAATTTGGGGTTTGTACATTGGGTGGTAATACCACGGTGCTTTAGGCAATACGCTTATAATGTCCAACACAACAGAATGCCTGTTGGGTCTCATTTCATGTATATAAATTATATATAATCTGAACAAACACGAATGGTGGGACCCATATATAAACAGTCTTAATATTTCAACACCTACATTTCTTTATGAACCTGGGTGGTTAGAAAGGTGGTTGCAAATGATTATTTCTTTACCAAGTTCACATGGAGTAGTTTGCTCAGTTTAATAATAGTCTATCTTGTTCAGGCTGAACAAACTGGTCCCTGTGGGGGAAAAAAAAAAGGGGGGGGGGAGTAATAAATCAATAGCCCAGATGTAATCTTAGGTGTCTAGAATGCAGAGAGGGATTTTGGAGCATAATGGCACTGGTTGTCTATTGTCATTCAGACATGAGCTGCATCAGAAAAGGGCTTGTGGGAACCTGATAAGAGTTGGTCAAAAGTGGGCCATAAATCAAATGCAGGCAGTATTCTGCTGATTTCACACACGCTCACGGTTGGGGGGGGGGGGGGGGGGGGTGGAGAAAAAAAGATAGAAAAGAAAAGGTGATAGATCTGCAATTTATTGCTTATCGCATCCGCTAGAAGTTTCATAATACAAAAGCCTGACCTTCAATGAATAAACACCCTAGTTGACTACCTGTTTCTGCCTAGAAAATATGGCACTTGAGTCTCCTAGAGCTCAGAAATGCGGCTACGAAAATGATGTGACATCTTCAGGTTTAACAAGCTGCTTTTTGTTGCTAGCAGTTGAGTAGCTGTCACTTTAGTTACTAGCAGCCACTTTAAGTTCAGATGCAGAGTGTTTATTGAAAGGAACTAGATACTTTTTCAAAGATACTAATAGCCTATGGGGAAAAAATAGTTCATAGCACAAGGATTATGGAAAGAGCAATGTACACAGCTCTTTTACTTACATTTACGTTTTGCTTCTGCCTAAAGAGAAAATAAAAACTAGCAGTAACAATACATTGATTAGAGAGAGGTGTCCATGCTGCAATACAGGTAACTCTGCTGGGATTCTGGCCACATCAACATCCACAGGTGACTGGTGCTACCCATTTACTTCAGCCCTTTATAAGGGTCATTTGTGAATTTTAACCTTGATTCGGACTTGTATTTCAAAGCTCTGGCAATAGCTATTTCTTTAAATGTTGCATATTCATTATTTCAAGATCAAACACTTTAAACTATTTTTCCAAGTTTCACATAGATTGCTAGATCAATGCAATTTTTATCTGATGTTTAATCTGTCTGCAGTTATACCTTCCTAAGGACTTACTGCAGATAATACCTATCGCTCAAGTTAAGGTCCTGTATTTTGTACTAATTGGGAGGGACTGAATTACTGTAGTACAGGAAAGATCCTAGTAATGTGAGCTGGCAAGCTATCCCTTAGGAACTCCACAAGCCTCACAAATATTAGCCCATAGAAGACAAATCCATTCTCCATCCCAGTATCATACAAAGGGAAAAAGAGCATGAGATTAAAACAGAGCCCCAAAATTAACAGAAGCCTCTCCCAAGGTACTTGCACCTCATCTTCCCTGCAGTGGTCTGTCAGATTCCCAGTCCCTTAGAGTAATGGTTGTCTTGGCTCGAGACATTTTCTGCAGCACACGGTCAATCACTGCTTGAGAATAATGAACTGAACACTAAAAAGATGGTGCAAAGTAGTTTGAAATGTTTATTGCCTGGATTTTGTTATGGCAACTTTATTGTTCTCTGGAAGAAATCTGCCCTTGCAGGTTCAGAGTCCAACCAGTTGGTACACAGGTAAACACAGAAAGAGGGAAACAGTGGGATATCTGGTAGATGACTCATGTGGAGAACCTTGCAAGTTAAACTACCCATACTATATAACCAGTCCAGGGCATGCACAAGACTGTCCAAGCACAGCAGTTCTTCCCTTCCAGAAGGGACTTGACTTCCCCCAGATACCCCACAGAAACAAGCTTTACTTTTCTTTGCTCAGCTGCAGTGACTTTGGTATATTATCATGTCTAACAGCAGCTGTTAGCGAGAAGACAAGAAGGGTATCAGCCTGTTTAGAAACCAATCCTCACAACCTCGAAGTAGAATTAATTAAAACATCTCGAATTTGGATCCTAGTGCAAGTTCTCTGCATGCTTGCTCGTCTACTTGCCACTGCTGTGCAGGCTTCGCTGTCGAAGAGGACAACGGTTATCAATCACGTCAGAGCACTTTAACAAGGCAAGCAAGCTACAAACACCTCGCAGAATTTATGTCACTGGGGAAGAGTCATTAATTTGGATTTCCAGCTTCCTGCTCAGGCAAAATTAAAAAACAAAATATTGAATATAGAGTCGTTTGATTTAACACACACAAATAGGTAATTGAGTATATATCTGCTGACCTTCCCAAAGAGGAAGGGCATAAATATTCCAGCTTGGTTTTACAAACCAAACAAACTCTTATAATAAGAAAAAAGCAATTTAATTATTTTATATATATTTGTTCACCTTGGTTTGCTACGAGAGAGATTGATTCCTTTGTTAAAAATTATGTTTGGAAGGGGGAAAGGACTTTAATTTGTATAAAGTGCATTCCGGGAATTAACATTCTCCCTGTTTGAAGGAGAAAAACTGTGCCATTAGATTTCATTGGTACTAAAAGAAAAAGGTTGTAGGGTTATTTTGGTTTGGGTTTTTTTGGCGGGGGAGGGAGGGGGTGTTAATCAAGGTTGCTAGTGCGTGTGGGGAGAAGTTAGATTTCACAGTGCTTTACCATGCATGTGTGCACCCTTCTTTGTCTTTGTGTTCTCCGTGTATGTGGATGCACATGAATAGGTCTACAGCTTTATTCTGATAGCCTAGCGGTAGCAATAGCAAGACTTTGCTAGTATCACTCTAACACTCCTAATTGCACATTAAAATTAGCAAATCAAGTCATTCTGTTCCATGCACAGACTGTAAATTCCTACCCTTCCCAAATACAAAATATCTACTTCCAAACCTCTTAAGTCTTATATTATTCCAAACACAGACCTTCCCCAGCAGCTTCCTCTCCTGTCTTCTGATGTCCCCACCCCTTCTCCCTCTCATCGAGGTGTAGTATCTCAGCTGAATACTGTCAGGACACCTCCACAGGCCTCTTCCTTTGTCCTTCTGAACCAGCTTGAGCACGGTTTGGTCCAGCTTTCTCCTTCTACAAAGTCTGCCTTCAGAAACTTACCCAGAAAAATGCAGGGCCTCCTGTACAGGACTATTCAAGGACTTTGCCCATTTTCAAGCCCTAGCAGTCAGAGGCACTGGCTGAAAAATTCCTTTCCCAAAACAACTAGGATATGCTAATCTTGGCAATTCCCTGGCAGCTTCAGCTGGGGTCCCTTTTTTGCTAGAGCAAGATCTTGACTGCCTTTTACTATTCAGCAGCTTGCACTGAATTAAAAGAAAATAAAAATCTACAAACCATATGGAGGAAACACGGATTAATCGGTGTAGGAAGCTCACGTTATGTGTACGTGCTTATTAGAAAAAAGGCTGAATTAGAAACACTGCTTAGCCGAAACAGCTGACTCATGTTGCTACAGATTGAATCGAGTCAAAAGTACTTTGGGGCTAATAGAAATATGTCATTCTCCCAGTCCCAAGCCAAGAAATATTTATGTATTATCACAAGCTTGTGTCCTGCATAAAACCTCAGTTGCAAGTTAATTGCTCTGAATCTCTCCAAGGCTTTGGGTTGGCCTGGCAATCCTACCTTATAGAAATTCAACAGATGTCCCTATACAGAGTTGTCTGGGCTTGTGCTATGCCCTTACATCTGAGAGTCCACTTTGAGGCAAAATAAGGAGAAAGAGTGATCAAGAGGTGGAATGACTGTGAAACACAGAGCAGCTCACAAAAGGGAGCTTAAAGAGAACTCCTCCCAGGAGGAAGGAAAGGATAATTAGAGTTTAGTGAGAGTCATTCTCTTCCCTTTCAACGCAACTCATAAGGGATATGTGTTGATTATCAAATAAAAGAGGATAATGCATTGCTGAGAGACTGTACTGTGCAAATATTCATTTGAACATGTTTACACTACAAATTTAGCTCATTTCCTGCATATCTATGCACAGATGGCGATTTCCTTGGATTCAAAACTGGTTGAGAAGAGGTGGAAAATGCTCACAGAAATGCTAGCAAATTCAAAGCTTTAGTCTCATTGGAAAGTCAGCCCGATGTGTAAAACCTAGCAGCAGCCCAAACATTTTCTGAATCCCTTTCCCTCCTTTTTCTCCAGCTTTCATTCTGTAAAATGGTAATCGCCTTTACACACTTCAAGCTTTCATAATGGCCAAGCAAAAATACAAGCAATTGCAAAATATTTTCTAGCAAAGGATTCTAAAGCAAATTTTACACATTAAGAAGTTATGAAAAACAGAACATTTCTGTCTTAATCCTAAAAATTAAAATCTGCTTCTAATTATACATTATTTCAATTAGTTACAAATTCCAACCAAAGCCACCCAGCAGTCTCAGTTACACCTAGTATTCTTCCCCTATCTCATCTCAGGCTCCAACTCAGTGGTGAGATGTGCATGGGAAATGTAAACTGTTGGATACTTTTCCTGGCAAAGTCGACACATACTGTAAACAGATTACTCTTACCCAATTACTAATTTAAGACTAATTTGTTTATGTTTTAATTCTTCCATAATTTATTCTTCCTGTAGAACAAATAAGATCCGATCATGTAGTTAACAGCTATAGCCTAAAACACATACAAAAATGATGGAGAGGTCACACTTGCTCCACCAACCCCAAATCCTATCCCTCCTTCTCCATCTGAATAACTAGATCAGTAAAAATAAAAATTATTCTAACATCCAGTGTAAATAATAGAGCTATTTTATGTCTGGACAACTGCTGCCTGAGAGTGCAGGTGCAGGACATACTTTCAAGCTCTTCTTTGTGACAATAAGACTTTTGCAGAGGGTATTGAAGGTTATAGCTACACAGGAGAAACATGACTCCAGAGGATGAGAATTTAGAGCTAACATCAGGGGAGTTGTCAACAAGGTTGACAGTAAAGCTTAGTTCTGGTATATTTTAACTTCGATCATTCCAACTTCTTCCATGCCCATTAATAAAGAGTCAAGTGTACTGCTGAGAGCAGAGTAAGAAAAAGTATCAGCATGATAGACAAGGTATAGTCACAGTCAGAAAAGGGCCTCTTCCCCAGCACAATGAACTATAGTTTCCACGCTGCACTCCTTAAGTATCCTGTGCTCATTTCAGGTCGTCCAGTGAAAGCACATGGAAGTAAAAAATATTATGGCTGAGTTAGGACAAACAGCCTTACCAGCAGGACAGCATGCTTTGGAGGTCTGCACCATAATGCTTTGAAAGTCCTCTTGAAGACTTCAAGGAATAAAATCCGTGCAGAAAGACTATACTTGAGCAGCAGCCCTCATTTCCGCCATATAAAACATTTCACAGCTTGTCTCATTATAGCATTTGTAAAAACACTGTCTGAGAGCAGTGGTGCATAAATGAATTATTTAAGTTTTGCAGCAAATCACCCTGATCTTGTGTGCAGCTTCTTAATGCACTCTAAGTGAGCCCTAGGAGGCAAATCATAGCAGACAAGGGGTGTAATGTAAACCAAGTTTTATTAGCCACGAAAAGCCTCACTACAACATTTATTAAGTATCAAAGACAGTGCATTTAAATAAGTTTGATTTGGTAAATAATAGCCAACATTGTGTCTATCTTCCCTAGTTCCAAAGGCTTTTTTTTTTTCCTTAAAAAAACCAAAAACACCCCAACATCAAAACCAAAAATAGCTGTTCATTTTGTTGTTAGTTCTGCTAATATAACGGGTCCTCTCTATTTTGCAAATAGCAATTTTCAACAAATTACCATGTGTCACAAACAGTCTGCAGCTCTCTAGCCTTAATACTTCGCAGAAAAGTAAAAGTGCGTTAGTATGTTATCATCCACTCCTTATCAGCGCAAGCTCCATGATCCCTGCTGCCCTTAGCAGCCTGGGAAACACACACCGCCCACAGCTCCCTGCCTTGCCCTCAATAAACAGGCCCCAAACATCCTCTAATATTTTCCTATTTTAGGCAGCTACCTCTTGTGCTGCTAACACGGAGCAGACCTTCAAAACCAAAACTATTTCTGCCAGCGCTCCATTTTCAATATGGTACGAAATTTAAAAGGCAGCTTAGCGAAGCCTTCTTCCATACCTCTGCCCTTTTCTTACCTCATTAATCTAATCTCAAGAAAAAACTAAGCACTGCCTCACATGCCATACGTTTACAACACAAATCATCTTTTATCTTTGGCCAACGAGATAAGTCCAAGTCCAGACAGACAATAACAATAAAAAAAAATTAACTATACCGAAGTACTCAATGGACAGACACTCACTGATAAATATTTAATGCTCTGATAGCGCAATTTGGGTATTTGTAAAATGCAGCTGGTTTTCCTTTGTGCGAGCATCTCCCTTGCTCTCTCTCCAGCTTTGGTCTGCTATTTTAAAAAAAAAAAAAAAAAAATAGTAACTTCTCCATGTGCCATGAATGATGAACAAAGAGGTGCTTAAAACTACCCATCTGAAGCCACATAGGCTTGTAGCAATGAAGTCCAAGTCCCCCATCCTTCCCATCACAGAAGGGAGCATAATTAGCGCATCAGGAGCGCATCAGGACTCCTCCATTGTGTGGGATATGATGGTGGTACAAAAAAGAGCAAACAAGCCACCCAAACAACCAAAGATTTGTCTCTTCTGCTCTGAAAAGTCATAGACACTTCCTACTACTACTCACTCTCCAGACTATTGAATCCTGGTTCCCTTTCTCAGAAATCACTTGTCGTCTTTTATTTTCTTCTGTAACGCTGAGAATGCGGCTAGCTGAAGATCTGGTGCCTGAGGAATGAAGGAAAAGCTCAATTTTAGGCATGGAGCCCCAATTAGCCCAGTCTCATGTGGCAACTCTCACCGAATCTTCTAGATGGCGGGACACAGAGCCTCTTCTGGGTGTGCAGAAATGCGTTTGTGCAAATAAAGGCTTTTCTCTCTCATTGGTTTAGTTGAGCTTCTCTCACTAAGTAACCTCTGAGTTCCAGAGATGACAAATATTTGCCATCCCAGCTCCTTCTGCCCTCTCCAGGGTTTAGCAGCAGAAACAACCATGCTGGTTCTTTGAACAAAAGTGGCACAATTTAGCCTGAAATTCTGCAACTTTTTTTTTTTTTTTGCTTTTTCCTTCCTCCCTTCTCTTACTAGAAGAATCCATTACATTACTCTCCTTTCTCTGTGAAGGCCTTTCTATAAATGGCTGCACAAGCAGGATAACCAGACAATACTTTTAAACTGAAGAAAGCAATAATCTTTTTTCTAACTGGAAACTTCCTACCATTTTCTCCTTAGGTATTTACATTTTCCAAAGCAAGAGGGGAAAAAAATCCTTACACTTTTTCATTGACTTTTTTTATCTTGCCTTTTTTTTTTTTTAAATGACCCAGTTGTGAAACAGGGTAACCCTTTTTGCAGAAAAATATTAACTATTTCAGTGTGATTTTTTTAATTGATTGTATCTGGAATGGGGACTGCTAGACAAAGATTTAATAAAATTACACAGTACACAGTAGAAGTAGCAGATAAGTAGGCTTTCTCTGCAGCAGGACGCAACAGATGTTTCAGAGGAATGAGCAAGTTTCACTTACAGTCCAGATGTGTAATATATACAGAGAGAGCAATGGGAACCCAAAGGAAAAATGATGCCACTTATAGCCATCCATGAAGAGATTATTTTCCTATAGAAAGGAGCAATCAAACAGTTGTCCAACTACTTAAAACAAGAGATGTTCATCTTTCAGCCATCCGCATTTGAAGAGGTGCTGCTGAAACTGGCCTGGGAATCCAACAGCTTTACAGGGCATATTGGCCAGAGCAGAATTTGTTTTCCACTATAAAACAAGCTATTGTTTTCCATACCTCATCACCACCAGAAAAACTAAACCGAGCCAACATCACCACTGCCGATGCATGGACACAACATATAATTACAGAAAATGCCATTTTTCCCATCTGGGTTTTCTATTCCTCTGCAGTTATATTCTTACTCTTTATACTAAGAACTATTCCTATCAAATACAAGGGATACAATATTTAATGCCGAAGTATTAAATATTTCAAAGTTCAGAAGAAAAGTTTGTTACCAAAGGAAAGTATAAACAAGGAGATGATAAAACAGTCATCATAAAATCTGGCAATAACACCTTCAGTGGCATATCTTGCTGTTGTAATTAACTAGTAATACATTCCTCCCATGTTTCACAGAAAGTTTTACTACCTTAATATATAACTGGATCTCTTTAGCAGAATCAGCATAACTCAATCATCATTTTCCTTTTCCATCTAGTATGACCAAGATTCATATCTACATAGAAGTATCTGTAGTTCCTATCTTACAGATCCATCACGCTTTGATGAGTTATCAAAAGAATATCCAAATTACACCACCATGTTCAAGACTTAACTGCTGTGTCATTTGTTGTGCACGTTTCCTGATACACAACCTTGACAGTGCATTGAGTCAACAGATACAGTTAAGTTTGATAGTTAAGTCTCTGTTGTATCTTCTAAGCAACTATTAGGCTGCACTGAAGCTATGTTTTATATGCAATTTTACAAACCTCTCCCTTTCTCCACTGTTGTCATTTGTAGAAAATCTGATAACTATTATTGATTGACAGTTTTTTTAGGTGAGCATGAGTAATCACGTCAAATTGAGTTACGCTTTCTAAATGTTCTTAAAAATATTCTATTATCCTGATTATTGATCAAGGGAATATGTTTGGTTTATAAATTTAAGTTTCTGTAACAGAGACTGTTTCAGGAAGGTCCACCATTAGCAACTTCACAGCCCCTGGTCAAGGATGTCTTGAATACTCATATTTTGGTTTTTTTCCCTGAAAGAAAATACATGTTACTTAAGTCTTTAGGCAAATTTCATTTCTTTAAGTGCAAATCAGTTCTCAGTAAAATAATTCTCAGGGAGAAAGAAAAGTCAGGTCTGGAAAGCTAAACTGCTCCAAGTTGTGTTCTTAGTGATTTTAGTAGCCTTGATATTCCAGTGCCCAGCTGGAAGGCACCTCAGAAGGCCAGTAAGCAGTCACTCCAGTGAGTTTCTGAAAACCGGCTCCTTTAAGATGTTTTCATCTAAACTCCTAAAACTCAGAACAGCAAAATTAAATTAACTAGTCACAAGTGAAAATTACAGGAGCACATCCTGCAAACTTGCTTAATTTTACCACAAATTTTGCTGAATAACTGTTGGTAAGATCTGGACTTTGCCTCAAAACTGGCTGCATTTTATAAACACTCAAGTCCCAAAATATGTAACTACTGGGATGCTGGCCTTGCATAACAGGACTTGCTAGTGAGGAACTTCATCTCTTTGAGTTATCCCAAATAAAATCAGTTTGACCCTGTACATATGCAGTCATCCTTTTTGATGCGGTCTTACACAGATGCCAAGGTCAGAATTTTAGCTGTCTGCTCTTTCTGCAAGCACAGGAAATACACACAGCACCTATAAAGCAGATCAACCAACATTTTCCATTTCCAAACACTGCTTTCAGACAATTACAATCACTTGGAAGGAAATTCTTCAAATTGGGGGTTTTGTTTTAAATTCAGATTTGGGGGAGCTGAGGTTTTGACTTTGGGTTTTGTTGGTTTTATTTGTATTCAGAAGAATATTGAGGTGGAAGCTGGGAAGTATCATGCAAACTGGCTGGATCACCACACCAAGTAAAAATCCATGAGAACTGGGGCTACAGACATCTGAAAATAAATGCACAGCTCTCCACATTACTTTGCTTTTCTCATGCTTAAAAATATTCTTCCAACCACTTAACTGTTTCATGCTTTGCAATAAAAGCTTGAAATTTGTCAGCAGCTGCTCTGGCATTAGATAAATGCCTTTTGGTACTTCATAAAAAGTTACCTAAAGTTGGTCAACTTATAAGCCTTTAGGGAAAAATAATAAAATCAGTTCACACCTAATCAGAAAATATTTCTTTGACTTCAGCAGCTAAATTCTCTCCTGCCTGCATCTCCAGTGGGTCGGCTTCTGTCTGAAGCTGCAGAGACAAAGCAGGGCTTTCCTTAAAATTTCTTCTTCAGGTGCCAGGCAGGGAAGTGAGAAAAGGAAAACATCTCCTGCGATCTCGAGGGTCTCCTCCTCACTGTTCCCCTTGTACCAGCTACATACACTTCAACTTCTTTGCCAGTGAACAAGAGTCCTATAAATAACAGTCACTTTCTCTACATAATCCTGATTTATTCCCAGCAAGTCTATGCTGTACCCTGAATCCAGCAAGTATGGAAGAAATATTATGATTCTAAGAGAGGATCACAGAGCAGACATGCTAGAAAGGCTAAATCAACTTCGCCATATTGGCAAAGGTACCACATTTGATATAATTTTTGGCATCTAACTTTAGAAATACTTTAAGACAGCGTAAAATGGCTATGTAACTGTGTAATTGCACATCTTCAGGAATATTCATTGAACTTCATTAGACAGCACAATATTTTTTCTTTTTTAAAAAATAAAAATTATTCCCCTGTATTCAACTTTCCATTTCAAGAGTTCTCACTAGCTAAACTCTGCTCTTATTTCAGCATTTACAGTTTCCACTGACTTCAGGGGCGAGAGGACTTATGTCAATGATGCACATTCTGAAAATCCCATTGGCAATACAATGAAGGGCTGCAGTGCTAGAAATATTACAAATGGAGTATTTTACTAACATTGGTAGTGCCAATACAGTCTACTTCAGCTTATATTGCCATGCCATAAATATACTGGGGGATAATGAAACTGCCCGGTATAGGAAAATGCTATTAAACAGTCTATTTTTGTCACTCAGGTCGCCCAAAGTAAACAAGGGGATGCTCAGCCCAGCTTAGTACTTCATGAATCACTGTGCTAAATTACAAAAATCTATGAAAATCTGGTACTACAAATATCACCGAATGCACAAGTCCTCAAATTAATTTTTTTAAAATAATTTTTATCTTCATTAAAGTAAATAAATAAAATATTTAAGGATTTAACATAATCTAATATCAAAACCTAAAATGATTACATTTTAGTATATTTCATTTAGAAAAGACTATTATTAGCATAGGAATACACTCTGAAAAACCCAAGGATAGACTAATAAGGTCATACATCGCCAATTTATATCCATCAATGTGTGAGAAATCATATAGAGAAAAACTTTTCAGAATAGATGCAACAGCATTTATACATCAATAGTTGTATGAATTAGCACAGTTCAGAAACTGTTAAGGTATAAATGCCTGCAGGATTATTCATGTTCCTAAAAAGAGACAAGGCTCCAGTTCTTTTGCAAAGCAAAAGAAATCTTTCTATTGAAAAATAAAAAAAAAAAAATCTTGTCAATGAGTTCACCACATTTCAGAAAAATCTCATCTAATGATTCCAAGTCCTTTTACAGAAACAGTATTTGGAGAGATTAGTCAGTATTTCAGGAAAGAATTTCATGAATGGCCTTCATAAAAATGAAAGAGAACAACACACTTCCCCAGTTATACAACTCTTACCGTTCTCATTCTCTGTCCTTTCTTTATGGGGTGAGGGGTTTTCCGCCCTTTTTTATAAAGGCAGTCTTTCAAAGAATAATTGGGATGAGTATTGGCCTGTTTTACCTCCTACTTTTAGAGTATTGCACAACGAGTTGTCTACGTGTGCTGTCGCTCACAGCTTTAGTCTCATTGGAAAGTCAGCCCAATGTGTAAAACCTGCTGCCCCCATCCCCTCCCCTGTGTGTTCCCTGGCCTTTTTGAGCCACACTTGAAAATATAAGGATGATTGACTATTGCTGATGATTTGGGATTTTTTAAGCCTACAAGGAGAGGATGTAGGGGAAGGCTGGAGTTAGTTTTTTGAGTCTGGTTTGGGTTATTACATTTCTGTGAAGCTTAGTTCATTAATAAGACTCTTCCTATAAAAGCCTCAAGTTACTTGTTCACAGTGTTGTCTGGGGAGAGAGGAGAGAGGGGGAGAAGATCTGAAATGAAAATGCTTAATAACTAATACAGAAAATTATTGTCAAATAGAATTGGAAGAATTGCAATTTTCACAAGGGTTTCAGTGTAACTTTCTATATATCTAATAATGTTATTTTTACTCAGAGAAAAGGGAAAGGGGATTTTCTTTTATGTGTATTTTTTCTAGCAATACATTATTAGGAAATAATGATTAAACCTGCTGTTGTTGCTCTAAGTATTTGACATCTCTATACCCCACATGCTAATTGTGACTAAATTACAGGTGCAAAAAAAAAAAAAAGAATCATTTTTTTCATGAGGCTTCACCTGGAATGAAGACAAAGCTGTCTTTGGACCAAGAAGCAAGTGTGACCTCATTATTTCCTGGTGTTGGGAACTGCTAGCCAGCCTCCAGTGTCAGCCACACCTATGTCAACTCATGCAATTCAAATTAATCGAATTGAGTTATTCCAGACTTACATTACTATAACTAAAAGGAGAAGATGGCCTTTCAATGACTTTTACAGGCTTCATTGGAACGTGGATTTGTCATGTTTACAGGAATCTGATGTTTTCACAGCTAAAGAATAGGAATAACAAGGAACAAAAGGTATATATGGGTAGTCATATTTATGCTTCAAATAACTGGGGTTTTTCTTTTTATTTAACTCTGTACACAGTTCCATGAGGTTGAGGATTAAAATAATGCAAGCTCCATTATTCGCATGGTATGCAAGTTCTGGGCCAGCAGGAAAATGGTGAAAGCCTTGAAAAATCCCCCAAGATTCTCCAAGATGTGAAACCCACAAGGACACAGATGCACGTTGTCAATTTAAATGACCCTGAGAAAGACAATGCTCATACTTCCTGGGCATATAAATGTATTTTTGTTAGTTAGGTTGCAAAAGATCAGGGTTGATAAAAGTGATCTCATTTTCTCCTTAAAGAAACTTCAAGTTTCTTCAAGATAAATGAACTTCAGATTTTAACATCTACTGGAAAGCACAGAATTCTAAAGGTCTGAGGGACGGATCAGAATGAGCAATTTAGTGTCACACACTACAAGTCTGTAACCTCTGTGACTCTTTAAAAAAAAACATGAGAAAAAAGAACTTTTTCCCAAGAGTGGCATCTCCAAAAATTATGCGTCTGGTAGCCCCTGCCTGTAATTAGACTGGAACCCAGGCAAGAAGTGACATGAAAAAGTGACAAATCAAAAATGAAAACACTCACACGCACAATCTTTTAGAAGAAAACTTTCTCAAGGGAAGTTTTCCCTGTAGATTAAATTCAACACTTGGAGAATTTTCAGCCTGTATCTTAACCAGAAGTATTTTCAACCTTCATTTGCCTTGCTTGCCATTTGGGACAGCAGGATCTATCCTTACAAAAAGAAACAGACTATGAGACAGGTCATGCTTACAATTAGCTTGCTAATAAACGTTGGCTTGTCCACAAGACCCACACAATATACTATTTAAGTCCTTTGGATGGAGGTGAATTCCATCCCTAGCAAGTTTATTCCCTGTATTGAGTACCGGAGCCATATCAAATACAATTAGCTTCACTGTAACTCAGTGGAACTCATTACGACCAGATATCACTGAGGCCAAGGTCTTGGCTGGAATCAAAGAATAACAGGGGATTTATATGGTTATGGAGACCATCTATAGTTACATTAGACAGGATTAAAAAACCCACACACATTTTAAAGGACATAAATCTCTGGGTTTTAAGGCATAAGCCAACTTTTCTCTGAGAAGTTGAGAAGAAAGTTTCCTTCCAAGTAGGTTATTCTGCAATGGTGGTGGGGAGAAAGCATATTCCCCATCTCTAACTATGGAAAAGTGCCTCATCTAACCAGCTGATCATACAGGCCACCTCTGCAGGCTCTAAAAAGAAATGGACATCTCAAAATTCCCCACACTGGGCTAAATTGCCCAGTAGAGGTACTTCTTTCTCTTACTGATACAGGACGGACTCTAGACAATGGGTTTTTACCTCATTTTTTCATTTAGAAGCAGGTAAGCTAAATCCCACCGCTGTCTACTGTTTGGCTTCCTAAGCCTGAAGCATCTGATGTTTAACACTGCTGCCTCAACCACTGTACTTGCACATTAGGGCAATTTCTCTCGTATCTCAACCAGACCTACAAAACTTCAGGGCTTCAAACAGCTCCCTTTTTAGACAACTATTGAATATAAATGAAATTATCACAGCAATAATTTGGATCAGTGTTAATATTGCAAACATATAAAAGTTACCCTCTTAGTTTGAAGCTGAAGCTGGACAAATTCAAAACCAAACAAGGTATTAATTGTAAATGATCAGAATAAATAAGAAATTCTGAAAGGTGTAGCCAGTCCTCAAAAATTGCATTTCCACTGCTGCTAGCTGCCTTTTTTAAGGCCGAAGCCTCAGTTCAAGGCAAGTTGTTGGGCATGTCAAATAAATTATTGGCTGAGACTCTTATACCTTGTGTTAGGCAGTAGGGCAAACTAGATGATGATAACGGTACCTTCAAGCCTCACAATCAGTGAGCTACCAGTTCTCCAAATGCACAAAGAGGCTGAAATTCTCAATCACTATCCCTGCTTCTTGCTCCCTCTTACAGAATTTCACCCCAGAGGGATATAAGCATGAGCAGAGGATGGCACAAAAGGGAGAAGAGAAAGAGGGTAAGAAAAGGGGGACACATACCCAGGTGACCCTTTGGTGTGCTGTGCAATGGGTATATGCACACTTACAGAGAGCTGTGGCAATGCCAAGAGGAAGGAGAGAGACTCCACAGAATCTCTTGGGTAAATCCATGCCTGAGTTTCACCACAGCAACTGTAGGGAGAGCATGGCCTAATTCTTTCCACAGTCAATATGTGTGCAGGTGTGCTAAAGTGAGAGATTTCTGCTGCACGACACCAGTGACACAACCATAAAAAAAAAAAAAAAAGAAAAAGAAAGGAGAGGAAAAATCAATAATAGCTGGACATTAATTTAAACAAATGCATCATCCCATAAACAGTGCAGCAGCTTTCAAATGTAAACAAGAAAAGGTGAACTTTGTTCACATTATGTCTCCAGCTGTTTTGTGTTTCAAGACTGTGCACCACAGCTGGGCTGATGAGCTCTGAATCCTGGGAAAAGGGGAAATATTTAACCTAACTTAAACAGAAAGAAGCAAGCCTCAATGGTGAGAGATAACAGGTGGGAGTCGTGCTCTGCTGCTGTGCCTGGAGGGTAAAATCTGGCATGCAGAGGTAGCTTCAGAACAAAAGTCATCACAGCTGCTGTTTGCTGTTCTCCTCAAGTCCTTCCCTATTTATTCAGCATCACTGACAGCACCCTAGCAACATTAGTTTAAGTCACTGTCAATTGTTACAAAATTAGCTCATGGTCCTGAAGCCAGGGCAAGACGTGGGCGACATTATCTGCACGCCTGTGCTTCTGTTTGTCTGTGTAGAGAATACACAGTTACAGTGTGCATGTAAGCCTCCCCCCCGCTAAAATATTGGGATGACTGCAGTGAAACATGGGTTATTTTTGTCCAAACCCCAAACCTAAAAGCCACTCACAGAACAAAAAAAAAAAAAAAAAAAAAGAGACATTTATGAGCAATCCCTATCCATATTTACAAGACAATAGTGTTAACATGAATAATCTTCATTATATTAGCACAGGGGAAAATGCGATGTACACCCTCTGCCTCTTAGTTCTGTTGCTGCTTTCTCTCTCTGTAGCTTGCTTTAATGTCAGGCTTTTAAGACTGCAATGGTCCTCTGGGTCTTGAGCTTCTTTCTCAGGCACTGAAGTCAAACCCAACATCAGCATAGTTACAATGTACACTAAAATTTGGTGCTCAGGCCCTCCCTCATACAGGTACAGCAGCTCCAATCTCCTGTATCATCACCACACTGCACGTAACATGCAAAGCCTTAATCCGCAATTCCAAGATGTTTGCTGTTACGGATTTGCAACTACCAAATGGAACATGACAACTACCTGAAAAAGAAAAATATGTTTAAACCATCACAGCCTCAAACCAGCATTGAACCTGTTACCATGTGCCCCTCCTGTTCTAATTTTCATCAACACTAAAAAAAACCTTAATAAATTTCAGACACATTCTCTTGACTGAGAATGAAATGCAATAGTCCAAATCCAGCCTCCTTCCAAGCCACTGGCAAGAATCCAAGTGGTTTAAAAAAAAAAAAAAAAAATGTGGGCAGCAACGTGTGGGCTCTTCTTAGTATGCAACATTCAGCCGGATTTATCTCTCTTCCTGGGGCCCTCTCAGGACCACCAATACGAATGCAGATGCCAGTTATTTAGCAACAAAGAGGGACGAACAAGTAAGAAAATAAGTAAGATGGCAGCTTGAGTCATGTATTAGAATTGCCTAGTATGTCATTTCCATTGCACAGCAGATTCAAAAGACTCGCATCAGTGCACGTATAAATCGCATCATGAGGAGGCGTCTTTCGACAAGTGGATCTGCAGGGGTACTTCTGTACTCCTGGCACTATTAGAAACTGCATAAGAGGATGAAGTTACAGCCTGCACTAGAGTTTAGCACAAATTCCCTCTCGTGCTTACCCTTTACAGAGGCCACAAGCAGCACACGTACTTTCCAGCAGAAAGGACCAGATTTTTCAAGGTACAAGTACTAAGAAAACAAGGCACAAAAACACCTTCAAAAACATGTCCCCGCATCTTTCAGTCGACCCAGACCAGTCATTGCAGAGGGAGGTGAACCTACGGCCCCACTCACTCCCAAATGTTCCTGGCACATAAATACTGTGAATCTGACTGCCCCTTTTTCTCTGCGTGCAGGAGAACAGCAAGGATCTCGCACACAGCCATTACTCCTCCAGTCATATGGGAAAAGAGCAGTGCCTGCTGAACGCGGGCACTCCTTAATCTCCTTCATAAAGGTCTTCCCCTCAGAAATGTTGCTCAAGCTGCTGCTGAAAACCCCAGCTGGGATAGGAGCTTTACTGGACAAGATATTCATTGTTCAATTTATGGCTTGACTGTACTTGTAGAAATGTGTTTCACTTCAGCATCAGATGAGCTGGATGAAGGGAAGTGAGGGAGGAGTTCATCAGAGGCTTACTTTCTTTATTTGATTTGTTTTCTGAATCACTGAAATGAAGATGTTTGTCTAGCTCAGTGATGAGTAAACATCTTTGCTTTTCCCTCCGTGTCATTTTTTCACTGGTAGGATTTACAAATTCTAACAGTTGCATTTCTGAAGGAGATACAGAGGCACTCACAGACACAGAGACAAGAAAAAGGGAGGAAAGTTTTCTACCTGCCAGAAGCCAAAATCTGTTCAGAGCTGCACTCGTGTAAGTCTGCAGTAACCCCAACATCATCAGTTGGGGCATGCTAGTGAAAACCAACACAGCATTCAATTTCATTCAGAGGAATAAAATAAATAAAAAAAGAATCTATAGCCTGAAATTCCAGGAGCAGAAGAAAACCTATGGTTACGTTCACCGTAACAGCAGATCTCGGTGATGGAGCTGTTTTGTAGGAGAGACGTACTGCAAGCACCAACTGATAATGCAGGACAACAGAGCAGTTTGATCAGCGTGTGTTTTATTTCACTGCTGCATACCAGGACTGTCATGAAACCAGAAGAGCGAGGCTCTACCCGCATGATGGACGTCTCTAATGAGGCTTGGTCAGTCTGTGTGAAATAGTCATCCTCGTCAACCTACAACACACTGCCAGCGCACAATCTCATGTGTTATCATTCAGCTTGTAATGCAGCTACACTTCCATACATGTGCTTGTGAGCATATTTTAAAAGCAAAACAGGATTTACCATAGAGATGTAAAGAAGTTACCATAAAGGAGTTACTTTTGAGGCTTTCTAAAGTATGTTCAAAGTAACCAGTCCCCCATATAACGTGAAATCAAAGAGTGAAAACCTGCCAGAAAGGATATTAAGACTCTCTTGATTGTGAAGGCTCATAAAATAAATGTGTTGGTTGTTATGGATTAAAGTGTGTACCAAAAAGATGAAGGAACACCTAGCATCTGGAGTCTATACTGTAGTCTCTACAATTCCCAATAGATCTGTGTCAAAAAAAGATATACTGAGATTAATAGGCTAAAATGAAAACATATCCCTTCAAGAAGAACAGAAAAATGTTTAGCCAGAAGTAACGCAATCCCCAAGATTTATGCACTTCCAAAACTCACAAGACTGTCATTCCTCTATGCATTTCATCAATTTCTGACCTTAAGATTTATCTAAAGGTTAACAATGCTTTAGCTTCCATTTCATTGCAAATTCTGGATTATGGGAAATTAACAAAAATCAATGCGCTGTTTGCTTTCCTCTGCACTCATGACCTCCGCAAGAGCTGGCTATGTCAGTGTTTAAATGCAAAATGTCTATGCTCTCCCTAGATAATTTAGGAAGAGACTAGTACTAGTAATTCAGTAGGTGAATCTTTCCAAACTGATCTAAAACCTCTTTTCACTGTACCTTTTAAAAGTGCCAAGGTATTAGCACAAATTAGCTCCTGTGACAAAACTTGCAAATGTCTCCCCATGTTCCTACTGCTTTTGAAGAAGGATAACATATTCTGTGTTTCGTAGTTGGCAGCATCACCAAACACAGTTTCATAGCCGTTGTCCGTCACCAGTAAATAAATTCTCTGCATAGCCAGTTATTTCACTTTATCACTGCCCAGGGCCTGGTAGTCTTTGGCACTTCAGCCTGTTCATACAACTCTGATAGGACGGCAGGATCTGTAAGGGAGGCATAAAAATCCTTTAGGGCCAAATTTACATACCTTGGGCCATATCTGTGCAAAAGGGCCTTTTTAAGGGAAGCCAGAATCTGTATCTCCACGTTCCTTTCACATGGACCTTCCCATATAAATGCAAGGCAATGATATGATGACTGCTCTCCAAATACTGAAGTTGGTAGCCAGTCAGTAATCTATTGAAAAGGAATGCCAGATTTGGGCATCATTCTTCCAAATTTCTACAGAGGGGCCCAGGAAACATTCACTGACTCCTCTTTGCTGCTCAACACGAGTAGGAGAGTCTTCCCCCATGCTTGGTGCTATCCCAAGAAGCACCTATCAAGGCTCAGAGCTGAAAAACCAGCAGCAAAACAAATAATGCTCTCCCAGGCTAGATGCAAACCTGTCCTGCCCAGAGAACTTCCACATCCCAAAGACAAGGACAGCAGCCTCCCAGAAGGACACCAGGGAACAGATGAGCAGAGTTTAGGCATACCTGGTTCCTGAGGAAACTGATGAGAGAGGGGCTTCAAACAAGGGAAAAGGAGGTGGGTGCAGAGAACTGTGGTAGATAGGCAGCTGTCTTCTATTAACATCTCCAGGCTTGAGCTCACCAGGGGTTCCATTAGAAGATGAACCACACCTGGCTCGCAGTGAATTCTGAATGCCAGCTCCACTTTTTATGAGGTTGTTGCTTCTTTTTCAAGCAACTTTTACTTGTTACAACCAGATTTTTTCCTTTCTTTCCTCAAGATTGCCCCTCACAGCAATTTCTTTAAACACTAGGAAAAAACTCCGATTGTACACGTTCTGGACAAGGGTTGTGGCACAGCAAATTTTATTTTTAATAACTATATATTGTACTTAATTACCAGCTTGTAATTTCTTTTTATTAGGTTTCTCTTCAAAATTCATTAGCAATCATGAAGTGTAACAATATTTCTGTCCTTCCATCTACTATAAAGACAGTATCTGCCAGAAACTGTATGTAATGACTGTAGTGCTGTTTAAACCATTTAGAAAATGAGTTCTTCCTACTTTCAAAATAGCTCAAAGGCAACTATGAGTGCAATTAATTGGTCCCCTATGATACTGGTACACACAGATTGATAAACTCCACGAGGATAATTTCAGCAGGAATGACTGAACAGCTCAGAATTTCAAGTACTTTACATGTCTTTAGGTTTTCTCACAAAGCTCTTTTAATTTTGAGAATCTTGTTTCTTCTCTCTGCTCAGATGCTGTTTCTTCCCCTATTCTCTCTTCCTGTGATATGACTTTTGTAAAGTAACTGCTTAGTTCCAAAGACGGGTCTACTCACAATACAAAATGCTAGAAACTTGCTTCTATTTCTTTTCTTTTCAAGCCCACCCCAAATGTGCCAATAAGACATAGAAACAGTACATCTGGAGGACGTGCTGTAAAGACAATTCCATAGCAGTGCAGATAGTCCATTTAACCCCATCTTGACAACTTCACTACAATTATTTTCAGAGTGAGGGGAGAAAGTGGGGGCGAACTTTTGGCATCACAAACATCTCTTCTACTGCAGTGGCACACTGTAGTAAAAGTGTCTGCAATACTGAGGTGGATCTGGAATTTCTTTAGCTACACAAAAAGCTGAATTTAGAACAACAGACTGCCCTCCATGTATAGCATTGGCATTAAGAGTATCTTGGCGGGGGGGGGGGGGGGCGTACAGCTTCAAGTACAGAAGTACTATTAAAATTCTTTTCCTCTTGGATGTGTCTTCCATTTATTCATTTGTCTTTGTGTCTTTTGCTTAGTTCATCCCCTTCTATTTTCACCAGGCACCTTGTTCCTAGTGAATACCTTATGTCTATGGGTGTATGAGTCATTAGACTTTGAGACCCCAGATTCTCAAGAGGATACGAAGCCTGATAAAACAATTCACTGCCCTCTTTTGTTTGTAGAAGATACAGCCAATTCCCTCATTATTAAAAAAAAAAAAATCCACCCAAAAAGCACTCCAGCAGACAAAAAGTCAGGGGCACTTGAAAATAAACATTTTGGAAAGTCCTGAGAAATTCCATGATTTCTCCCTTTCTGAAAACAACTCACCACGTCTGCAGTTCCTAAAGATCAGAGGATGGACTTACGTGTCTAACCAAGTCACCTACAGTACTCTTAACTCAATAACTGTTCCTTTGACATTTCTGAAATATGGTGACATTGTTACTGAGCTTCAACAGTGGTAATGAAAACAAGGCTGCCATTTTGTATTTGGACTGATCAAGAAGGGGCCTGCATTATACATACAGCTGCTTATACCCGCTATAAAGGATAATTTTGCTGTATTAACTCCATAAATTTGATAGAGCCAGCAAGGCTTCCACTGCATAATAGCTTAATTTTTCATTCTAATAATAACTGGCTGCCAGTTGAAATGAATGGGAGCAAAAACAAACATTTCTGTTCCATGACATGATCCATGACAGATGTACAGTTTAGGAGGCCCTAGGGCAGGGTATTCCAAGCCTCTCCTCCCTTCACCCAACAGCGGTAAAAGCATTAACACCAAGAAAAGAGACTGAACTGTAAAGGAACTCCTAGGAAAATGACCCAGCTATCCTCTACTTAATCCACAATTGGCAATATGCCTGATTTAAGACTATGCTAAGCATCCAGGATTTTCTAAAGTGCTTGCAGACGGTGTGTACAGTATAATATACGCCTGTAAACTACAGAGTACAAAACATCCCTCTCTCAATCACACACAAAGGTTTAGTGGGGCTTTTTGCTCTGACTTCTACTTACTCTATTTATGTTGAGAAAACCCTTTTCCCTCGGAATATACAGAGAGGATAACTAACTTGATTATTACAGTTTATTAGTAGTATCAATTTCATGTAATGAAACATGAAAACATGTATCTCCTTTTAAAAAAATAAAAAAGCCCGCATGCTTGAAGCTTGACAAATTTCAGTGAAAATGGGGCTGCATAGTTCAGTGCCAACAAGTTACTCAGGCTTTATGTGAGTATTGATTTATCTGCTAAATGAAAATGAATAGCCACCATATCTACTGCATTGTTTTGCTGCCTCTGCAAGACAGAGCACCTTCTTAAAGAAACCCTAAGTAGTTTTAAAAGGTGAGCTGACAATGCTATCTTTGCTATCTTTGAGTGGGAAAAATCCACTTTAAGGCCCAGGTATTTGTATTGCTTTTTGAACAAATGCTGTAAGGGGCAGGAGTGGGCTTTGTGCACATTTAGGATAGATTTTTAGTGTGGGGGTTTTGTTTGTTGAAGTGACAACATTAATAATCTTTCTGAGAAAAGTGTAAAAGCAAGAATTCATGCATAAGCCAGGAAAGTATCCAATTGCTGTGTGTGTGAGGACAGGACAGCAATGAGATTCATGAGGGTGGGGGATTCCCCTCACTAAATGTTTAGCATTTGGGGCCTGTCAATGGGTCATTCCTTTGTATTTTGTTGGACTACAAAATTCCCTAATGACTTCAAGTGGCCATTATAGGTCAATAATTATGGTAGTAACTGAGAGCTATCTAATTTGATATAAATGAAAACAACATATCGTCAAAACCCTGGGAGCTCAACAGAAGATGGTAAGAGAACCAGAAGTCACTCTATGAAAGACATACTCAGGATCAAAAACTGCACATGATGAATGAAAACAAAATGATGAACAGAAGCACAGCTTTCTGGAGCTGTCGTTTGCCAATTATAAGTTGTTGCAACACAGACCAAGAAGGGCGATCCATGGCTGCCTAATACTAGTCTTCAGTTTTTACTCACCATCTGGGAGCATCTGGGATTCTACCAAGGGATCTCGAGTCCCCATGTGCCGGCCATCTGCACCAGGTTTCTCACTCACATCCAAACCGAAGCAGAAGAAAAAAAGCTACTGGCTGAACATCAGAGATCTCTTCCTCGGTAGGCATGGATGAGCTCAACATGGCATATGTAGATAGGTCTTTGGCCTACAAAAACCCTCCTCTTACTTAAAATCTTAGATTGTGGTTTGTCCCAACTACTGTGGGGAACAACCTGTTCCCAACCAGGAACTGATGGATACTGCTGAACAGAGTTGAAGATAGGTGGATGCAGTTAAGATTTGATCAACCAGTGAAAAGCACAAAAGTGAACTGAAATTCACAAAGTGAGAAACAAAAAGAAAGATGGTCAGAGATCAGAGATTGCTGTTACTCTGGAAAACTAGGGAGGTTTCAGTCCTTCCTGAAAGACCCTTTTATAGCCGGAAGTAAAAGGATTATTATCTCCACAGAGTGTTGGAAAAGCATGGAGACAAGTTAATGTGATAAAATCTTAGGCCCCTGATTTCCAATGCAAAACATCTTCTTGACGGAAGATGCAAAACAAAGAATATTTTGTATGAAGAAGGCAATCCTGCCTCCTCTTTCTGTGGTTACAAACACTCACTGGTCGAGTGGTTTACCACTAAAAGTGAGGTCACGTTATAGCACACCTTAAAGGAGCTGAGTAAGGTAACACAGAAGCGAAACATGGCTTTGCAAAGAAAAGCTGTCTTTCACATCTTGTCAGCTGGCCGTGGTTAAATATATGATTAGAAGAAAGCTTACCCCAGCCTAGCTGACATGAAGTTAAACAGGTCTGCAATGACTGCTAAGTCGATTTTAGTAGTCAGTCAGTTGATCCAAATGTATTGGACTGTGTGTGAAGATAGCTGTCTTTCTAGTGAAGACAGACACCAAAAGTTTACACCAACTATAAGCCGCAGCAAGAAGCTCTATGGAAACATGGAGATATATGGTATGATTTGTACTGTTGAAGTGGGATTTTGACTTAATGGATACTACTAATATCCACAGTAAAATTCCCTTGATGCAAGGAAAAAGACAGGATAGAGGGCAAAGAGGAAATCCCATCTTTCTGTTGCTATTGGACTTCTGAGCACACTATCTCAGCTCTTTTTTTTTTTACTGTGACTAGAATCAGAGACTGTTGCTGACCATGTCAAATTTGGATTAAAACAGAACGCCTGAATCAAAATCCTACTCAAAGGGTGATTTAGTGTTCAAAGGAAAGGCATGAGTTCGAACACCTCTCTCTTAACACTTTCCTTTGATTCCTCTAAAATGGCCAAACATGTTTGTTTCTGCATGAAGAGTCAAGTAAAGACTACTGGCCTCTTCACAAAGCCAGTCTTTGGGTTGGGGTTTTTTTTGGTTTTCTTTTTTTTTTTAATCCCCCTCTACCTGCACCCTCTATGTGAAGGCTTTAGTTTGTCATCTGTTCAAAAAACCCCAACTATGATACTACTATCACACGTTCCCACTGGGTATGTTATGCAGGACCGCAGCAACTTATTGATGGGAAAATTCCACTTTTTTTTTTTTGTTATTTCTGAAGAAAAACATGTAAAATCTTAATTGTGGAACTTTAACAGCATTAACCTCAGAATGGTCCTCGTGTCTTTGTCTTGCAAAAAAGAAGCCTTTTCCTATTTTAATTTTATGCATAAGTGCATGAATGCTGAAGTAATATTCACATGCTGCCAGGCAGTTCCATATGCCAGCTTTTTTCTTTCTGCATATATAACAGTCCCAGGTAGCAAATGCTGTGAAGCCAAATTACACATTGCCTACGTTTGCATACATGTATGCACATGCATGTGTATTTTTCCCCAAGCCAGTCAGTCCTCCCTCTTTGTCAGCTAGATCTGCAAAAGGAAAAACAAAATCCACAGTTTGTAAATCTCTTTGAAAACAACAGTAGTAATAAATTAAGCATAACCACAGGGCTTCGTCCAGATCCCACCAGCTCTGGTGGTCCTTTATCTCACTACCCCACTAATACTAAAAAAGCTGACTCCTTGATCATGTTGGTCACTCCTTCACTGCTTTATCATCCTACTCCTAACCACGCAGTGGCAGTAAATGAGGGGTGTTCTCTGGGTTTCTATTAGGAACCTCATTACTCCTCCTTTCTCTCTTTCTTGAATTAAAAATGTTTAAATTAGTTCAATATGTCTCGAACCTCTTCAGCATGCTGCTGTCCATCTGACTCACTTCCAAATTGAAGTGCATATATAAAAAAAATTGAATCAGTTCAATGATTTTAAATCACTCTTCAATGTGCAAAGTAATTTAAAATTACTGGAGTGCTTCCAATTTTTATTAGTCCTTGAATTTGGAAGTGATCGAGGTTCTTCTGGGCATGTGCAGTGCACTGTGACTTAAAATGATTACGTCCATACTTACATTTTTTAAAAAAAGCAGAATTCACTTTACAACAGAAACTGCTGAGGAGTACCATGGAACAATTTTAAAGAACAAAATGGGGCTTGCATAATTCCAGAAGGCATCAATCTGGAAAAACTCTTGCAGTTGTAAGGAAATCAAGAAACACCATAAAATGTTTGAACTGTTCTACATGCAGCTTGGACTCCCATTTTAATTGCTACAGCACTTTCGCATACAATTACTTTCAATGTATCTAATTGCTCTAAATTTAGCAATTTCCCCAAAATCAATATGAGGACAGAATCAAAAAGGGCTGACTTTCTCCTTAAATCTTTCAGATGCTTCATGACGTGATTAATCTTTATGCACAAGACTAGTCTTATCGAACTTAATATGCCTCCTCACCTGTTTGAGTAGTCTCAGTAAACGAATGCTACTCCCTTACTCACATGGGTAGATTTACTGGAGTCCTAGAGAAGATTAAAAGGACTGCTTACAGACATAAGTATTAACAGTGCCGGTGATCTTATCTAATATTTGAAAAAACTAACCACACTACTGCTCCTCAACAGTCCATTCTAATACAACTGTTTCATGCCCTTAGTCCTCTTTTTTTGGAGATATAGCAGTTAAAGAAGTAATCCTTTAAGCTGAAGTTCTTCCCATTCTCCGCCATCATAATTGTGGAGTGAGGAATAAATGAAAAAAACCACGATGAGTCAATATGACCCCCATATGCCCCATAAATTTCTTTGACTGCCTTGAAGGCAGTCTCTTAAGAGTGGGTATTTTTATACATCTGGGAAAACCTTCCGGTTTCCTCGTCTACAAAGCTTCACAGAAGCTAAATCATGGACATGTGAAATAAGACCTCCACTCTCACTCCCTTTTGCATAATGTTCACAAAAAACCCCCCTCACAAATCTTCATACATTCCCTATAAATATCACGGAGCATAAAATGCAACCTGAGTTCGTGGGGAAGGAGGTTGGCTTTGTGGGGAAGGGGACTGCAATTCCAAATAGGCCTGTTTGCTACAAAACTTATGTGCAGAGAGATGGAGTGGTTTAAGATCAATTACCTGAAACCAGGTGCTGAGCAGATGGGAGAATGATTCATCTGGTATGCACTCTCTTCTTGCACATCTCACCTGACTCTCAATGTCTCCATGGCAGCTGCTGCACTGTGCACAAAAAACTAACACGCCACTGGATTTGGCACCTTGGTCTCCTGTGTCGCCCCATTACCCCACTGCCACTACGGAGTGAAGAGGAACTACCGCTCAGTCTCTCTGCTCCCCTCACTGCAACTATGCACTTGAAAAAGCAATTCAGTATCAGCGGGGACAGAAAAAGGCAGTGGCTATGCAACTCACTGAGGTGAAGTATTTGGAGTACTCACCAGAAATTAAGTGTTCAGGGAGGCCCTTTATCACAAAGCTCTACAGGTAACTAATTTATCACTCCCAAAACAAAACTTTGGAGCAGGACTTTGGTCTTGCAGAGGCATCTCTTGGATGTGTTTGAGTGCATGTTGAAACATGCTTCCGGGAGGGAAAAGAAGGCCAAGCCATGCCCTTATTCCTCACTGGGCTCCTGGGATCCTTCTCTCCCAGCTAAACATCTGCCTAAGAACTGGCCAGAAGGTAGCTCAGAAGCTGCTTTTAAGAGTAAACAACTCAGTGTCAAAGCTCTTAGCATCAGCACTCTGTGAAGGAAACAGAGGATTTACTGTGTCATATGAATTTAATATTTGATACATCCATCCACATATACCTGACTATATCCTGCTCTTGTAATGGGGATGGACTCAATGATCTAATAGATCTTTTCCATTTCTAGCTACTATTATCCTATTATTAAAAGTAATGAGCCTCTAATCTAACAACTGAACTAATCAATAAGAAACTGCGTTTGTTTTTCAAAATTGCTTTAATTTTAAAAATACAGCATGTCCGTTCCCTGCTTCCTGCTTTTGACTGTGATAATAAAACTTTCAGTATGGCTAATGTAGTTTAGCTAAACAAATTAGACAACTGCCCCATTTAGGGGGAAGAGAAAGTTTCCATTAGCCATTCAGATGTTCTTTGCCTGGTCAGCTAACAATTTTTGCAAACCAGACATCAGAAGATACATGATTTTAAATTCACTATAATGCTGGAATATAATGCAGTGCTATAAACCTACAAATAGTGTAAATGTGACCACAATGTGTTGCTTTATGTTAATCAAAGGGTTTTTTTTTTCCAGTCGCACAGTTATATTTTACAAGTTGATAGAAAACAAGCTTGCTGGTGTCTTCTGGTCCATGCACTGGAACAATTTTCAAGGTACCTGGGTTCAAATGTTAGTTCTACCTCATACTTTCTGTTTCATTTTGGACAAATCACTTTAACTGTCTCCCAAGGAAATGAGGATAAAAAACCTCCCTTCCATGCTTGTCACTCTATTGCACTGAGGTAGACTGTAAGCTCTGTCAAGTAGCTCTTGCCAAAATTAGTACATGTCTTTACAGTGCCAAGCCCAGTAGTTTCGTGACATTAGTAGGGATTGTTAGGGATATTATAGTACTAACAGAAATAGAATTTGGTATATTAGTATGATATACTGCTGATTCATAATAATATAATAAAAATAATTACCAAGTGCCACAGAAAATACAGCAGTTTAGACAATCATCGTAGATTAGATGCCTTAACTCTAGGGTTGGCCTACATTAGCAGTAAGTTTGGTGTGAAAAGAACAGATCAACAGATTACTGCAGTTGGTGCTGAGGGCTCTACATCTATAGAATGTGCACTTTTGGGGGGTTACTTTGAACTAGTTTAGCTGGTTCCTTGGAGCAAATTCCCCTACCACTTATGTAGTTTTAAGTTGACTGAAGAACAGTCATTATTTTGGACCCTTCTTTTCCTATAGGGGGCTGGTACATGGTTGGTGAGTACCTGGAGCTCAGCTGCTTGTTCATTTCCCTTCAGAAGGAATCTAGTTTTTCCCCACACCAAAATCACCATGAACTGAACCAATGTGTGGTAAATGGGGAAAATCCAAGCATTTGCTTCTGCTCTAGACCAAAACTCCAACTCAAAGACAGTCGCAGATGAGAAAGTACAGGGAGATTAATTCAATCCCTTGATAGCGTTTTGTCTCCTTGTTAATCACATTACCAGTAATTGTCCTAGCTGCCAAGTCTGGGAACAGGTTGCTTGACATGCTACTTTGAAGCACAGTCACTGAAAAGTCCTCTGACAGCAGATGGGAGGCAAAAGGGAAGACGTATGTTGAAAGATGCTCTAGAGCATCTAGATGCCCCAACCATTGCCTTCAGATTTATTGGTTACTCCTCCTCCCTAAGTTATCGATACTAATGAAGTGCCTTCTCAAAGCAATGGATGATGGTCACAGTAGCAGTATTGACCTTCCCAAAGCTTTCAGTACAACTGATTTTACTACATCGTACTGTGATTTCATCATGGTAGTGCAATGACATAATTTCAGACAATTGCAAATTATTGCTTCTTTTCTCTTTGATGATCTTCTCAGTAATATCCCACTGTTCTCATTAAAGTCTTCTGTATCTGCATAACTTTATTTTGATTTATAAGAGCAGAAGACTCCTCTGCCTGACATTTGCCAATGCCAAGATTCATATTTCCTTTCCACCAAATGTAACTACAACACAACGGCTGTAAGAAGAAAATATCTGAGCTTGACATATAACCACCTCAAACTAAAGTAGTACTACTGAGAAGACACATTAAGAAACCAGCCAAAACAGCAGTCTCTCTGGCATGAAAGACTGTCAACGTATTGGAAAGTCTTAGAGCCTGGATAAACCCTTCAGTAGCCGTGGCCAGCTAGGCAACAGAAGACAGGCAACATATACAAAAGACATCAATCTTGCTAGAATCTTTTGTTAAGTGCTTGAGGAAATTATTAATTCATGTCCTTCTGTTGCAGATAGTGAAATTAAAAAAATTTTATTTATACATATAAACTTTCCAGTTTTCTATGGAATTTCACTGTATAAGAAAAGTATAATAGTTTCCAGAACTTTATATTCTTACCTACCTAGATTATTCTGGATAATAAGTCTATACTGTCTTCTAAATAACTCTAAATAAAATGCATTGCTGAAAAAAATAAGGGAAAGGGAGACAAAGTCACAGTGCTGTTTTGATAGTGTTCTTCTGGGTAGCGTAAGATCGCATAAGCTCTTATTTGATCAATTAACATTTAAGACTGCTAAAATATAAATACACTGTACGAATACATATAGTAAGAGGCAAGTTAGCTGTTCAGGTCTGCCCCTTTCATAAACATAAGAGTCATAGCTTTATTGGATAAAGACCTAAAATGACATAAAGACCACCAAAATGATGCAGACAGTTGCAACGGCTTGTTTTTTGACCCACTGGTTTGCAAACCCGAAGAGAAATGTAAAAATGTTGACAGCTGCAGAACTTCCAGGAATACTCTTAATTAAGACATACGGTACCGAGAAGGGTTAATATTGTTTGAAAGTAAAAGCTCTCATTCTAATAACAAGACCTCTCTCTGTGCACTGCTGGGTCAGCACGGTAATTAAGAAAATTGCCTTTAGTGCGCTTGTTTGGTAATGCTATTATCATCTTTTTTCATCTTTTAACAAGAGTAAACTACTTGAAGATGTCCCCATTTACTCTTCTTGCTTCTAGTAACCCATGAACCCATCAAGTCTATACTATGCTAGCATTTAATGGCCTAAATGAGTTACTTTATCATCTGGTTCACCCTGAAGTCTTTTACATATTTTTCTTGACCTTTAACCTTCTGACTATTATTTTGACAGCTATCATTAATGCTGTGTCCTGGGCAACCACACATTGACTAAGATGGATGGCAAAATGGCTAAGGAGTTGAAAGTAACACACACCCACTTTCATCTTCCTCTTGATTAAATCAAAACCATACCAAGCCAAATCATACGATGGGTCCCATGGAAGCAGCAGAGAATACAAGCCACAGTTTTAGCAAGTAAAGCTGAACAGAGAGAACAAATGAGGGGAAAAGCGGTCTTATTGTAAAACAAATAAGCTATATAAATTGGACACCTAGAACTCTATAAATCTTCTAAGTTATGACTATTCAGCTATGAACTTAGATGAATCAATAGGTGGTTAGAATGAAAATACTTTATACTAGTTGGTTAAAACATAGATTTGGCAGTAAATTTCACTCAAAAAAACCCTATCCACAACACAAAGAACATGCTTATTTGGAAAGGACACAGTTAATTGGAAAGAAAGTTTGATGCAACTTACTACTTTTCTAATAAGCTACCCCACTTCAAAGGCAAGCATGGCCCCTTCTGATCGCTTGCATGGAACACCACGGACTGTGGTCCTGCACAATTGTAAGGTCACCACAAATCATGCACCTTGAACAATTAAACTATTCCCCTCGGAGAAGCTGGATGAATTCATTTAAGAAAATGGAATCTAGATAAAAGGGGCAAAAGGAACTTCAAATATTTCCACGTGCTTAAAATGAGATTAAAAAATGGAAGGAGATGTTATAGTGTTGGACAAGATCGTACGCAAAGAGTCATTCTAACTGCATTTCAGACAGCTGGTGTAATCAGGCAATAGGTTAATGGAAAGGAAGGCACTATATTGCCAAGCAGCAGAAAAAAGATGGTGATTTAAGAGTCCACTAAAGTATTATCCAGAGACTAGTTTTAAAAAAACAAGCTAAACTATCAGGAAAAAGCTAGGAACAACATGAGAAGGAAAGGCAACCAGAACAATGTCACAAAGAAAATTCTCAGCCTCTTTGTCTTCTAAAATGAATGACCCTCAGTGATGGAAAACTGAAATACTACAGCTCACTGATGGACCTGACACTTGACCCCTCTTACTAATTAGGGATGGAATCTGGAAACTACAGCACTTATTTGCTTTACACAGCATTCTTTAGGGCTATAACAATTTTTGTGATTGCTTTATGAGCAGAATTTTTACTATGCATGGACCAGATGAAAATAAAGCTAGCAAAATGACTACAGGCAGCTCCTGGGTAGAGGAAAGCTAAACTTCAGATGACCTTGGTCTTACTCTGGTTTGCACATGCCTTGTGTTTTCAGAACAGATGTTCTCCAAAAGTATGTTCCTTGGGAAGAGTTTCAGATCTGATCCTTGAAAATTGTGCCGCACTGCAAGACCCTAAACAGGCGTGGGAAAGGGGAATTGGTAGATCAGCACCTGAGAGTTGGGGACAAAGTCTTGGTCAGAACAACCAAGCTGCCACATCTGGATCTCTCTACTCTCAGTAAAACTACCCTTTCATAGAATTAGAGAATGGCCCGCTACACATTATTCATCTATGTTTTATGTCTGGTATTTTTAGTTGCAAATATTTCCAATTAAAACAATGCTTCTGGGGGCCCAAGTGCAATTCAAGACACCAAATCAGCTTTCAAATTACAATAAAGCAATAATAATAAAACATTTCCAGAACAAATACTAACCCATGCACTCAGTATCACACTGGCAAAAGCCTTTTAGAAGACCATAATGATGCATTAATTAATCCTGAATGATGATATTACTAATATGCGATGGCTTACTGAGAAACTCACATTAACGAAGCACACGTGCTCCGTGCTTCCTTCACACATCACACAGCACGCTCGAGCTCACAGCCATTTGCATTATTTCTCTCTCTCATCTCAGGTAAGCCAGCAGGTCAAAAGATAATCAAAACAAGCAGCCTCATACTGCACATTTTTACTCCTGCAAGCAAATACAAACTTTCTTAAATGTAACTGCATGTGCAATACAATAAAACAGCTTGTGTGCTTGGTAACTTGCAGGAGTAGTTTTAAGGAACAACTGATTTCAGGAAGATGATTTTAAATTAAGATCATTCTCCAGCTCTAGGATCCCACCCAGATCTTAACAACTTGCCTTTAAAACAAGTTTTGCCCTACCAAATTCTGGTGAGATCACAGCAACTCTACTTCAGTGCTTCAAACCACGGTACATGCACTGCACCCTCCATGTGTCAAACAGGTGTTCACGGGACCATTTTATTGCAGGGTTCAATGATCAGAAAAATCTACAGGGGAAGTGGGGACGTGTTGCCCCAGGAACTACATATAGTTTTTTTCATGACAAAAGTGTGATATATGGTCTAGATCCAAAGAAAGAACAAAAACAAAAAAAAATTTATATTTAACAACAGCCCTGCATTCAAAAATAAATCAGTACAGCTATAAAGACTAGACAATTTTTCACTGGTGACAAACACCCTTCTCCTAAGCACATTTACAAAAGCCAAACAGAGACAAATGACATGGTGGTGTGTTTTTGTATATTGCTGCGGATTAAATTTGGCAATTCTTAATTACCTTACAATATATACAAGCTATGTTGCAGCATAACCAAAAATAATAGGTTGTTCACTTTTTTCCCCTCAGTTCTTTCCTGGACATTTCTTTCCCTTGTTTATCTCTGTCTAATAATAATGTAGGTATATATTAAAAAGCGAGAACTTTAAGAAGTCCAGCATCTATAGTCACCCATTTCAGCTACAAACTCTGATCATTCTGCTAATACTATTCGTCACATTGAATAACTGTAAAAGCTTTATTACAGCTTGCATATCACTGCAAAGGAGTAAAGACCTAATGCAGTCATGTTTCAGGAGAAGTTGCTGTGTGCATTAATCAATGTGCTGCTGTATCGTTATCAATGATTCTTCATTAAAATCTCTGTCTTATTTGATGAGCAACTGTTGTTTGTTAAAACGTAATGGTTTTTACAGCTACCACATCTTTATGTGCCTACGCTGTCCAAACTAAGTGCTACATTTACTTCACCGTATAGGATTTTCTTTTTATTTTTGTATTTTCGTGGTAAAAATGAAACACCAAGCCCATCCCTGAATCAGCACCCCAACTCCTTATTTACTACAGGTGGCAAACTGGGCAGGAATATGGGATATTCCAATGGCTTTTTAATTCCTACTGCACACGTGGCAACGCAGTAGCAAGACAAGATTAGTAATGCCAACAACTGACGGTGAGCAATGTGTTTAATAAAAAGGCAGTACCAACTAGAGGAATGGGTTAATTTATACCACTAACAGAAAGATTCTCAGAGAGTGTAAACAGACCACAGCTTTGAGCTGATGCTTCCCAGGTTAACAAAGCAACAAAGCCACATGCTATGAGTTGGTCGGTCTTGGTCTTTTCCACATTCATTTTTGGGGCACCTTTTTGCAAAGGGTAAAGAGACAAGGGCAAGGAGATGAGCATACCGAGTGCCAATCACACTGATGCGATTTACACTCTTTATTACACCTCATAAATAATAAACTTTATTACACCTCACTCTTTCTTGTTCACCTCCTTTGGACGGAGCTTTCTGGGCCAACCTCACAAAGGCTGACTGCTTTCCTCAAGCCCCCAACAAGTGCTCGACAGACAGCTGGTATTTTGACCGCAGATCACAGCTGAAGAATTTCAGAAATAAACAACTATGGGAAAACTGAGTATTTATAACTTATTTCTTGGATGTGTTTCAGTTGCACAACACAAACATGAGACTGAACACTCCTGAAAACAATCTTCCCCCCCCAAGTATTTTAAATATCAGTGTTTGTAATCACTCACATTGCATTGCTGTTAAAATAAATGGATTTTTCAGTAGCTATATAATAGTATTTAATTTAATGTGTACTCAAATATATGTCTAAGCAGGTATGTGAGTTAACTTACCTTATGTCCTAAGGGCATTTCCCTGGTAATTTACTTACTGATACATGAGAGTAGCCGAGAGGTTCAGCTCAATGTTAATTAAGTCAAAACTGTCACTAGTTCACCCACTCATCTGAGTAGCGTATGCCTGCAGCCTGTCTATGGGGCTGCACCAACGTTCACCGACATGAACGCAAAGTACCAAATCGGTTGTTTTACTGGGTACTGCACATACACAAAAAGCACCATATTTTGGCCAGTTGAAAGTACCAAATGGCCTGGCTTGCACTGAATTTGCCCTGTTGTGCATAATGTATTAGACAAAGCAATTGTAGGTATTTTATTTGTTAACAGTGGGCCATTCAGCCTAATAAGAGAAAGTAATACAATCAGTATGAATATTTGTGCAGCATCATTGTACACAATATTCAGATATTGGATTTTGGGAACCCAGGAAACAACTCAGTTAAAATATGTAAAACTCAGATGACTGTCTGACTGTGTTCGAAGTGGAAAGATACTGAAGTCTGAAATAAAATTTCTTTAAATCAAGAATAACAGTAACTCATATTGCAGAAAAACCTGCCCTTCCTGACCAAATGCTATTCAAACAAAAAGCTGGCTATGATCAACCACTGACAAATCACAGCTCTCCTAATTTATTAATCTAATTAATGCACTCCCTTTATTTATTAAACTAATTGCATTGCTTCCTCAAGGGGAATTACATTCCCCCCCATTTCTCCTTAACCTGTATTCTAGGCAAAATCTTTAGTATTTTATTTCAGTAATTGAAAAAATATTTTTGGTATATTCTTGCCCTATAATAAACTGCCATCATAAACAAGGCGTTGTGATTTCTAAGTCATAAAAACACAGCAGGTGAATAGAAAGGGGATGTGATAACTCTGACAATAAAGTTTGCACTGCTGCCCCAAAAGCCCTGAGTATTGGCAGCTCCTGCCAGACTTCACAAGTGAATTTCCTACTGGATCAGCACATCATGAAATGCTTTATAGAAAGAGAAAGGAGAATGCTTGATATAGGCACGACTTTAAGAAAACAGTTTGGAAATAAAGGAGGCCTCAAACGCAAATGTAATTCAGTAAATAAAACATCAATGTCAATGACACAATAACAGGCCAAATTGAGCACGCTGAGTTTGCTCCAATCAGCAGAAAATGCATGGTAGTGGAGAGAGAGTGAAAGTGCATACAATTTTTTGGTACGGGATTTCTAAAATGATTTGATTCAACCGTCTGTTACAAAGCAGCTAAACAGACCACTTACAGTCATCACAGTGTTATGGATTTGATTTTATCTGTACTTCCGGTGTAAATGAGAAGCGATTCACAGTAAATCAGAGGACATACATAAGATTTGTGGTGAATGTTCAGTCTTGTGCCAATCTGCTACACATAAGTAAATACCACATTCAAAGTCTCTATTATTTCAGTTAAATAAGTAAAATAATGTATTGGCCTTTGTTTTAAACCAGCAAGGTTTTAATCGGCTTCCAAGCAGAAATTCAGAAGTGCAAAAATTTGAAGTTGGTTGAAAGATAAAAACACCAGCATCAGTATAAAGTTGTATCCAATTCTACCTGGGGAGACATCAAGGAAAGCTGAAGTGGAACAAATACCTTTAAAAATCTCATACAGAAGAGGAGAGAGATGGGCGAACCCTGTGTGGCAGAGGGAAAATAACATCTCTGGCATTGCAACCAAAGAAAATGTGGAAAGAGGGAAGTCTTGGGCCTCTGATACAGAAAAAGTCAGTCTGTAAGGTGTGTTTCTGGGTAAAGCTCTAGCAGGCATAATGTAATCCCTTAATACTCAAACATTTTTTTAGACCTGAACAGCAAGGTATGTCCCCTTCAGCTGTGGGACTGAGGAATGTTCAAACCCTGAATTTCACTATATATCCCACGTAGCTGTAGTTTGGTTCATCCAGAAACAAAGACTGATGTCACCGTGAGAGATGAAGATGGATGAAGCAAAAAAATGTGAGCAGAGGACTGCTAAGCTAAACTAAACTAAAATGCAAACAGGAATAATGGGATGAAATTAAACAGGGGAAAGTAGAGCGTGAAGAAGAGTCCTAACAGTGAAATATATTGGAACAGGAGATTTGCTAGCAAGAAAGATGATGATGTTCTCTTTGACTGCTTCATTTACAGCTGGACAAAGCACCGTGAAAGGTACTGGAAGGGACAGGCAGGAGGAGGACGTATTCTGCCATTACAGTGCTTCAGAATATCTGTCTGAATTTACGTGAATCACATCATGAAAAGAGATACCCAGTCTTTCAGTCACCTGTTACATTGATTCTCTTTTCAGGGGAGTATAGTGCTCTGCAGGTAATATTCTATGGATTGAATATTACAATGATTTAAAATGTATTCGTATGAGCTTGTTCCCCAAAGAGGGCTTCTCTTAACACAATATGTGACACAAGAATATAACAAGTACCTTTAAGGTGAATCATTTACTCTCTCTCATCGTTTGGACAGCAGTCCCCTGCCAGGCAATCACCTCTAGCGCTACCTCTGGCTGAAGCCAACACCTTCCTGTGCAAATTTTCTAAGTCAGGTGCCCAACTTTTGAAAATAAAATAACAACAGCTGCACATTAGCATCAGTTAATTATAACCATTTTTCTTAAAGGACTGAAGGCTGCAAATGACATTGTCAACACAAACATCTAAATTATAGGAAGTTAATAGCAATTACCAGCACGATAGATAATTTTGAATATCCCTAAGTACATCAAGAGGCTGAGCTTGTAGTTATAGCATTTGTGATTTATCAGACCTTCACCACAGCAGACTCCCTTCAGTGTAGAAATCACTGCAGTAAGAGGTCACCCTTCCATCCCCCAGCACCAACTCCTCCACCAAATTCACTCGGGATCTACTCTTCCACAGGGAGCGAAGCAGCTACCCAGTTTACAGCTGCACACCCGCAATTCTATCACACGATGCACAAGTGTGGCCTGGCTTGGCCAATGCTAATCAGCAGCACTAACACCTTCCAGACAATCCATCTAACCTCGGATTTACCCTGGTGCAAACGCGTGGAGAATCAAGTAGGTCGTCTTTTCCCCCTCTGCTGAAACGGTGATGGCAAGAATTCAGCAGACTGAGTGGAGTTCTTCTATGCTTCACAAGCTCTTTACTCCCAGTGTTAACCATACAAATAAATTGGAACATCATCCGTGGAAAAAATACGAGATAAACCAGGAGGAACGTTAATCTTGAACTGTGCTGGAGGCATCCCTTTCAGTTACTCTTCTTTCGCAACTCCTTCCTCGTTATCTACGGCTTCTTTGGTAACACCACCTCTTCCAATTGGAAATCCTTTTCTGGTTACAATGTCTCCTTATGAAAAAGGAAAGAGGGCTGCTGCATGAAGTGTTTTTGTACTGGACGATTTAGGACTGCTTTCCTCTTCTTGACTGATACTCATATTAGACACATAGCAAATACCTGGACAAATATTACTATGGTCAATAAAGAAGAACAAAAAAATTTATCATTTTGCTGATGGATGCTTCCTCCAGAAGATGCCAGCTGGCACTTCTAGGTGTTTGGAACAACTAGCTGACTGCACTTGGCTCTTTTTCTCTTACTGTTGGTAGCGCTTTGACAAGCCTGAATTTTGCTTTAATGTTGGTTATTTTTGGCTTATTTTTCTGCCTGTCACTTGGGAACTGTTGGTATTTCACTTTTTGCATCAGCTGTTTCTTGGTGGTCCATGGTGGTATCACCAGGCTGCACGTGTACCGCTTTTTGCTTTTGTCTTTACTTCATTACACTTTATCAGCATCTTCTTCTTTACCTGCCTGTCACCATAGACCTCCTGTCTCTTTCTGCCAGGAGCCTCAGATTCTTTCTTCCATCCCTCCCCAGAGTAAATAATAAGCGATCACTTTCCCTCCCCTCTCCTCTCATTCTTTCTTTTCCATCCCACTGCCCTCAAATGCCCTTCTGTCAAGACAGCAGGCCTTCTGGACAAGGAAAAAACTTAGAGATCTCCTCTCTGTAAATTACTGGTAGCAATGCTGAGTTGCTGAAGTACCTGTGAGTCAAAGAAAGGATCTGCACTCATCCCTAAGGACAAAGCCAGCTTTCCTCACAGCAGCAGGGGATTAAAACAGTAAAGCAGTTTAGACATGACTTTCTACCTTGTAGTACATGGAATTAACACAGACAACGTGGCTGACCGGTATTTTACTTGCCGGATGCACTATCCTCCCTTACATTTTTCTTTATGGAGCCTTTGAGTTAACAGGATAAAATATTGTACTGTCAGAAATTTTGAGGTAAAATAGGTGAGCCATTCTGAAAGAGGACTTCATGGGATTGTCTGACATCATTCTTCAGATTCTGCTGAAGGGGAAATATTCAGCTGTGAAAAATAATAGCGCAAGTAACTCCACATGCAAAAGCAGTTCACTGACATTTTCTGGCATTTCCTGTGTGTTACAATTGCTCAGAGGCTTCTGTAATTGGGATGAAGAGACAGTGAAGAGGTGGGCACATGAAGAGCTAACTTTCTGCAAAGTGATCAATTTAAACGCACCTATCTCTGTAAGTAATTCTGTTCCCTCAGTGTAAGTATAGTGTATATGAGGAAAGCAAACTGTCCTCTTGACTCACGGAAAGTAAGGTGAATCTCTTGAAGACTGCACAACCATCATTCACATTTAAGACCAGAGAACCACCACAAAGAGTATTCCCCAACTTTTGGAGCTACCACAGCCTCAGTTGACTCCACTTGGATTTGTAAGGACCTCTGAAAAGTCAGACGAACAGTCTTGCTGTCTTAGTGAAAAATATTCATCATTCCACAAGGAAAAAAGTTGGCAAAGATTTCTTGTCTTTTCTACAAATACGTATTTTCTATTTATTTCAACCAAAATCAGTATATCATAAATTATTTTAACTATCTCATAGATGAGTAAGTTGATCAGTACAAAGTGGGTAACTGCCTTGTTAAGGTCAGACATGAGTTAGCATGGCTCAAAATAGATCATCTCTTGCTCCAACCACTACACTAGTCTTTTCTCATTATTTACTCCCTCTATGTCCTCTTTCTTGCAGCTCCCCATTTAAAACGAAAACTGGAAAGGAAGATGAAAGATGTGGGACTCCAAAGGAAAGTAATTTATTTTACAAAACAATCCTGAAAAGGCTGGCCAAATGTTCTCATGCTTTATTTAGATACCAGAATGTGTTGCATCCATTTGCAATCTCCCAAACCTAGATAAAGCACAAAAAAATAATTGAGAAAGTAAAAAATAAGTGGGTGGTAATAAAACCACTGAACCAACAGCCTGGCAAGTCATCTTAATCAAGTGTTATCGTGGCCACAGAGCAGAGCTCTGATTTTTGACTGATGTCACAAACTGCACTCTGACAGTTCTGTTGAGAACTCCTTTTTCCACTGACAAGCTCTTGTTTTCACAACTGGAAGAAAGGGGTGACCAGAAGTTCAAAATTCGATGGTCTAAAAATGCATGACTAAAAATGCTTCAAAGGGCAGCACTGAAGAATGGTCAGAAATTAAAAGCCAGGTTCCTCCAGCCCTGATGACACTCCGGTTCCCAGTGCCTCTGCTTAACCTTGGCCACTGCATGCTTCTAGACCTGGTCTTTCAGCTGTTACGCTCTATTGCCTTGGATTTAGGTCTAAGGCACACACAGATAAAAATATTAAGACCTCGCAAAGATGGGGGGGGGGGGGGAAAAATTCCTCCTAAAATCCCATGACCTTACCTACCTGAACGGTCCATTGGCATTTGGCTGATATATTGCCAATAGGCATAAAGACTATGTGCTACATCTCTTACACTTCCTTATCCACTCCCATTCAGCAAAATATTAAGGATTGCAGAGGGAAGAAAGGCAGTTTCAACAAAGTAATCTTGGTCCTACATCATGATTCCTCTCTTCCAACTCCAGGCTCTTATTTTAGTCATGACAGGTGATGCAAAGCACTTCCTAGCAGTTCCTCTCTCAGTTCTCTATAGAGACATCCTACAGTGACTACATTCAGAAGAGCAACATTTCAGCAGAAAAAATTCTGGACTTAACTGCTTCTTGGAGTTCTAACTTCACTTTAAAGTAAGAGTTAGGTGCCTAAATACTTAGTTGGACTACAATACATTTACTCTACTACACCTGTTACCCCAAATAACTGTAGTTTCACTGACCACTGTTTCAGCACTGGAAAGTAAAAAATTCACTACTGTTTGTGTATTGGTACAGAATATGTTGTCTGCTTGTAAACAAAGGATGAATTATAGAAAACAGGGAGACCCAGTACAGGTTAGTATGGTAGCTAAATTATTCTTTTTCTTTTTTCCCCCCCCCTGTTCTTGGAATGGGAAATTGTTGAGATACCACTGCCTCTGGTAAACATTCAGATACCAGTGACATTCAGTGCACAGAAGAAAAGTCATAAACACACAGTAATATCTGGCACAGCATAACAAAAAGAGAACTCACTTTACTCTTCCTACAGCCTGTGCTCATGCACCCACAGATTCTCTGTGCTCTACCATGAATAAGCTTCCTCCTGTGCAATGTGTCTGTTCCCAAAGAGGAAATCTTCACTGCTGATCAGCTGCACACATTAAACAAGGCAACATGGATTTTGCAGGTTTTACGATATGTGCGCTTTTTTTTTCCTTTTTATATATAACGTATTCTATATAGCAGTGGTGAGCTGTGCAAAGGGATGTTCTAGGTTGTCTTATACTTGTGCTCTCACTTTCCATGTAACATTTAAAACAAACAAAAAGATACTGCTACTTGAACAAGGTCAGAGAGGTCTTCAGATGGTCTATTTCCTCAGCTTGCCTCTGGCTCCACATTGCTTTGCAAATCAGATGCTAGATATATTTTGATTAGTTTGTACTTTAATGGATCATGTACAAAGAGTCCACCCTTCACATCATAGCCATTAATTTTTTTCTGGAGTCTGATGGAAAAAACAGGTAGAGGGTTGTGTGTGTGTGTGCGCGCGCGCACACGCGCCAGTGTATGCATGTGTGCTGATTGAAAAATGATGGATTATTTTCATGTGGTAAGAAACACAATGTTTTCTTTAGCACAGCAGGATATTCTGTTTGCAAGGTCTAACAGTGAAATATTATGCATATCTGCAGCTGGCCCACTGCCAAAAACCAAACAGCAGAAATCAGAAGAGATTTTGAATCTGAATCTTAAAAAACCAGTACAGCCCTACAAAGCAACTAATGAGCCATTCAAAACAGAAAAGCATTTGTACTAATGTATGATTGCTGTCATATATGTCAGCAGTTAACAAAATAGTAAATAATTATTCATTTAAATGTTACCTTGAACTTCAATTTAAAATATAAATATATTTTCAATGTCTTCTACCTCTGTGCTGATACGGGTTAATTTACTTTAGGTCATGATAAATAAAGTGAAATATTTCCCAAGCTCAAAGAAGCAATCACTTAAGAAGCAGGTACAATTTAAAAAAAACAAATAGCATAGCCTCACAGCACGAGTGTAGGAGAGCCGTAACACACCATCCAAGAATTTACTAGCCTGGGAAGCTGAACACCAAAATGTTTTAACCTGCTTCATTCAACTCCTGCGAAAGAGGATGAGGCTGCGTGTGACATTCAACCGAAGGGAGCTGGGCTGGGATCCAATCAGCCACTGCTGGAGCTAGCTGGAGTTTTACCATTCACTTCACCGGCTGACAACCCAAGCATCCCCTTTTAGAAATCAGATTTTGAGGCCTTTTTTTTAGCACTAAGGTCCAGTTAAATAGGGTGGGAGAAGTATCAGAGTAGAGGCAACACTCTGATCCCTACACATGTAATTCCTACAAAAAGGCAGAAAGAAGTTCACGTGAGGACAGCAGACTGGGATCCCACAGCACGCTCAACAGCTTGTGTTGTAAACTTACAAAAACCCATTTCATTCCAGGTGCGGCTCTTCCAGCATGGGATCTAGTAAAGCCCAACAGTTCCAGTGTGCTCTTTAGGACAGTCTTGCTCAGTTGTAAGACAGAAGACTATTATCAGATACTTCTTTTCAATTTGTCATAGGGTGGAGGATTGATCATCACCATTTTTGTGGCCACTGTAAGGAAAAACAACTCTTCCCTTGGCAAGCCTCTTACATTTGTGTGCACTCCTTCCTTGGTTAATTTACTGCACTTGACTAGTTATTAGAAAGCACCGGATTGTGTGTGTAAATGAACACATATGTCTGCGTTTGTATGCGAACATGTGATTATGTTATTTACCTATTAGCATGACCTTCTGGTAAATCTCACTCAAGCCGCAAGCTTGCACGGCGCATCTTTATTTCCACTGCATCCCTTTTATCACTAGATCTTCACATCGGGTTTCAGAAAATGCTTACAGTACTAGACAGTTTATTAAAAACAGGCTAGCAGTTTTATCAACATAGTTAATATTCTAAGAGCAAAAGATTTAGTGTCAGGACACAATCAATGTTTGGACTGTTAATATGGAGACCGTGGCATTTGGAAAAAGGAAAACCTGGGAAGTCAGGATACGTATTTCATAAACTTCCAAAGTAAATCATGTCTATTTCTATCATCTGATTTTTTAAAAAGCAAGAACAAAGCCTGCTAGAAATTTGGAAACCATACTGGTAAGACACAAGTATTTTTTAATACTTTTGAATATAGAGCTCATCATTTGCCCCGTTGCATTTCTTTTGACATGCTACCTCAGGACCCTTATTCTGAAATCATTAAAAACTGGTTTGAAATAACAACTTCCTGCCCAAAATAAAGGTTTCAGCAAATGATGAGCTGCCATTTTCCTCTGGCAGGATACATTACTATTAGGAATTTTCTGCCTAAGTTTCCACTAAGGTTTTTCATTGTCATATTTTGATACACAGAAGTTGACTGGCACATCTTTTCAAAACCTTTCTTGTTTTTTCCAAACATAACTAGCATATAAAAAGAACCATAATATGTATTATGGGAAAGCAGCACAGTGATATAAAAGACTTCCATACTAAGAGCAGACGGAAAATGGTAGTTATTATTAATTTAGAAAAACAAAAGAGCTACCCAGCATTTCAGTAATGTGGCAAGTTGTGTGCTATTGAGGGAAAGAGGATTTTATAATTGGATTTTAGAGTAATTTAGGAGACGAGATAAGCTGTAATGGTTGCATATTAGAGGTTAAAACTACAGCAGAAACTCATAACGTAAGGGTTCATTGCACTGAGGAAAACAGAACAAAGGAAAGCAACGCAGGAGCAGCCTGGCGTAGGTGGCAACAAGGTGAGTATGGGCTATGGGAAACTGAGGGGCTTTTCCATTAACGACCACTTAAACAGGTATCCAGCAGCTTTCCTTCCTTTCAAGAGTGGCTTCTTAGAAGAAAATACATTATATAATATAGAGAGATTTTATATTATATATATACACATATACATATATAAAAGGGTAGGGATGTTACTTCCTAAACTGTGGAGCCAGGAATGTCTTGGGTTTAGGAGAGGAATGACAGCAGGCATTTTCATCTTCCTCAATAATAATGGCAAAAAAATATCATAATGCCACCAAGCATGGACAAAACATGAAACTTTTGCACAAGGAATCAACGACATTTCAGGGCACAGTAGGTCTGGAGAGTGGGGTGCCTTTCCCTACTAATTCTCCCTCGAGCAAATGGAGACTCAGCAGGGAACAGAATCCTCTCCCTGGGGGCCTCACGCTCCCAGCAGACGCTGCAGCTCCCGTCAGCTCTGCTGCTGCTTCCTCCACCTTCTCCAAAGGCTGAAACTGTCCCCACCGCCTCCAGCTGTCAAGTCCAAACTTGAACCGACCCAATCTCCAGAGCCTCCGTAGCTCTGGTCGTGGCCGGAGCACGCAAGTAATGCAGGCAGCACTTTGCCAGCAGCGAGGAAGGAGACGAGGAGCAGAGCAGAGGCCAGAAACAAAGGCTGGGCCATCAAAGCCACGCAGAGCAGAGGCCGAGACAAGCGTCGAGGATCTGTGACGCGGCCACAATGTCTAATAATTCATTAGCAGGCACAATCTGTGACATCGCTGCAATGCCAGCACAAGCAGAGGCCCACCAGTTGTGGCACCCAGACAGATCAAAAACTACTGTCCCCTCAGACCTCTTTGGGAACATTAGGAAGCCATTCAAGCTCTCTGAACCCTGTGAAAAAAATGAAATCTCACACTAATAATCCTTTCTGGGACTACGGTCTGCCTCCGTGACATCTATGAGAAGAAAGCCTGGTTGATACAGTGCCTAGCAAGACAGACTCTTGATCTAAGCTGGCATGTGTGGGTGCAATGCAAGTGAAGGGCAGCCTTTTTTTTAAATATAAGCAGCTACATCCCTGCAATCTGCAGTATGTCAGCTCAGCAGCCAAGTACTATTATTTTGTTGAGGAAGAGGGAGAAAGGAAGACATATTCTCCAGCATTTTTCCAGGCAAGGAGAGGTAGCAGAAGACACACTTTCAGTCTTCGTCCCCAGACAGACTCAGCTGCAGAACGGAGCAGTGTGACCAGGTTCTCAGCAGTGGAAAGTGAGCTTAGGCTCCACATCGGTTGCTTTATATTAAATGAAGGCCAGGCCTTGGATTTTTCAAAACCAGGTGTCTAATTTTTTTTGTGGGACTTTGCCACCATTGAGATATTTTATGTTTGCCAGCTGCCAGTCTCTGTTTGGAAAGCATAGCTTCCTCACTTAGCGATGCAACTCCATAGGCATAGCAAATTATGTACACGTTTGGCAAGCAGCTTTGAAAAAAAAAAAAAAAAAAAAAAAAAGAAAGATGTATTCTGTGCCAAGAAATGTGAATACTTCCAAAAATACAGTAGTTTATCAGAAGACAAGAATTTCCCCTCCTGTTTGCCTTCCAAGGATTTAGCTGGGAATGTTCACCTGAGCAATCTAAAATCTCAACCTACAGCCAAAAGGGAAAAAAAAAAAAAAAAAGTACATTCTTCTGCACGGTGAATTCCCGCGCTGTGGCTTCTCCTAGCAAACAGAGCACCATCCCTCTCCAACAGGGTAAATAACCCATGCCTTCAGGAAGCGAAATCTGTTTAGAGAGTGCGTGCTCTCTATCTCTGTCCTTATAACGAAGGATACTTCAAAGCCGGACGCATCTCAGTTGCCAGTGCTTGGCTACCCCCTGCTGGGCTCCGACGTCTCAGACCTTTCTGTACCATCAGGCAGCAACAGCAAAATGCCCCAAACACAGCAAGTTAATCACTGTGATAAGCTTCCTCAATTAAACTAGGCTCCGAGTCTTTACTCCTGCTCAGTATTGAAAAATGACACAGCCTGGTCAGGTGAGATTAAAGGGATGGCTGGTTATCACACCGCAAGTCTCTATTTTTTATATTCTGTGTAGATTTCTCATAGATTTTCCCCAATTTCTAAATCAACACAAACAATTTGAAGAAACGGCGATACGCTGAGATGCCAACAGGTACACTCAAGAAGCAAACAAGCCCCCACACGTGAAGATCCAGAAAATCAAATGTTTTCCTAGTGACTATAAAACTCTGAGGCAGCAAATTTCATTTCTAATTCTGTATAGATTGGGTGAGCACATCTTAAACACTTTAGTCAGAGTTTGCTTTAAAAAGCATTCCTCAACTACAATTCAGAATAGAAATTCCCGGTATGAAACCCTTATTTATGTATTCTGTGGATAAATTAAAACAGGAAAATGTCCTGCAAGATGTGTTCAAACAACTAATAGCTCCTATAAACCAAAAATATATAAAGAAAAACATAAGTGAAAAGAAAAAGATTAGTTGTTTTAAGCTATAACACAGCTGTATGCAACAAAAGCCAGAAACATGTAAAATGAAATTGGATTGGGGTGGGAGGGCGGGTAGTGTGTGATGGGGTTAAGTTTACTAGTAATTCAAATCCTTTTTTCCAAGTTGCAAAATGTTGTTACTGACACATTTTTTTCATTCTGTTTATTTTTGCAGACAAGGCAGAAAAGAAATTGACATTTGAACTATATAAACAGAGGCTGCATATGCCGGCTTAGGGCTCTTGCTTAGCTAGTTACTGCTTCTACGTAGCACAAGGGTAAAAAAAAAAAAAATAAAGTCAAATATCCCTTCAAACATTTATTAGTGTCACATAAATAGTAAAATTCTATTTACCGACAGATTAGTAAAAGGCTGAATTAGTCTCTAACCTCTTTGATTTTTAAATGCTGGTAAGACACTGTCACCCCTTGTTCCTTTATCTAAATACAGCCTGTGTAGCAAACAAACATTTCCCTTGTGTTAGCGCAGGAAAAGGGAAGAAGTTTTCATTAAATAGAGTTGTAAAGGGATCGTATTACTGGACTAGAGTCACATCTCTCCTCAGCTTTTGTCCTTTATGCTGGCTGTCCTCTCCAAGAGGAGAAGTGGCAGCGGCAGACTTTGGGGAGGGAGGGGGAAGGCAGGATACTGCGCCTGTCTGTTAGTCAGCAGGGGCCGTCAGCTAAAGGGGATGGGTTATAATCCGGGGTTCTCAAAACCTAGACAACTAATCCATTTTTTTCTCCTATATTTAGATTCTGGTTGGCTTTCAGGACGCATAACCTTTTCAAAGTTTCACTCCTGAAAGGACCGAAGTGCAAAAAATAGTATTTCAAAGCTACAGGCCAACAAGGAATAGAGGGATCGGATCCTTCAACTGCCACTATTGACAGAAGGCCTTTGCTTTACTCAAAATGGCTTTGCCTCTGCTGTGGATCTGCTCACAATTTATTTGAAAGAGGGAGGCACTTCTACAAAAACAGGCCCAGAACTTATCGCTAATCTGACAAGGTTTCCACAGAGCTCCAGCCCAAGCTTTGTTGCTGTTGTTCAGCACTGGCCATACACCCCTGGAAAACGAACAGGGTCTGGGAATCATTCAGCAAGAAAATAACACAGGTGTCTGGTGTGAAAGTGGGTGGAAGAAGAATATGTCTGTTCCGTCCAGGCTGGGGACCAGGGAAAGAAGGGATGGACACCCCCACTCCATCCCGTCCTGCAGTCCTGGCTCCCAAGTGGGCAGAGCTGGAGGAAACATCCTGTGTGCCCAGGTATGCCACTGCACTTCATCACTGGGCTCTTCCTGAGAGTTCCTGGATCTCATCCCAGCAGAAAGTCAGGAGTAGACTGGGATGCACATCCAGAGCTCAAAGCTCAGAAACACTCACGGCTCTCACAGCTTATATAGTCCTAAGGACTGCATCCTGCCTTAGGTTTCACCGTATGCCCTGGTCGTCTTCATGACAGCCCATCTTCACCTCTGCATTCCCCATCCAGCTCTGCCACAAGCCACCTTTCCTACTCCAGCCTTCTTCCCTGATGGCTCTTCCCAGCTTGCTGTCATGACTTTTAGTGGCCCAGTCCTGGGTTTCCAAGACTCCACATGCAGCTAACTTCCATTTTCTTATGGGCTCAAATTGCACAGATCTTTCCCGGAGCTACATAAACTCTAACGTACGTCATCCCTAACCTTAGTTACCCCTCTGCTAGTCTGCTAGTAGAGTTTCTCCTCAGCTTCTGTCCTAGCATTCTTGCAGACATCTTTTTCTGGAAGGTGCTAAAATCTCCTCCGATCTGTCAGGCATTGCATAGCCACCCCACTCACATCCATAGCTACCTAGATTCTCCGATGAAATTGCACCACTGCTTTGTAGGGTATGTCTGTGTTAAAACCTGTGAGATGCATTTTCTCGCTGTCCTCCTTGTGATAAGTGAAGAACACAACAGCTAGACAATTTGGGAGAAATAGGAGAATTCGGGTATTACTCCTGCACACAGGGGTAATTTTCAGCTATGGATATGAGCAGAGGAAGAATATGAAAGATGTGTGGAATATACTGGATATGAGGAAAGAGAAGGACTAAGGAGCTAACACAAAAACTGGCTACTTTGGATAAAGCGGTATTTCTCAAGTATTTTAGATCCAAAAGATTCCAGTTCAAACACTGAACAATTCAGGCTGGACTATCAGTAAATTAGCAACAATAGCAGAACAGATCTCTAAACACAAAGAATATGCTCCAAGGGAAGCCACTGCTATTTCTCTACTCCCACTAATATGTCCCACTGCGAATTTTGATAGGTATCGCCACAGTTCCCAGCAAAAGCAATGACTCGCGGTGACATGATTCATTTCTGGTTCTAACATCTGGCTGGAATTTTACGCATACAAAGCCTGTGATTTGTACAAACAATTACTTTAGAGGAACAAAAATCTTTGCAATTCACCATGTCATAACCAAACCATCTGTCCAGCGGGCCACTACGGGATCGTGAGGATGGAACAGAAGGCAGAAGGTGGCCCATTCTGTCCAGTATGTTTGGTTCAAGATATCTGCTTTGGTTTTGTATCATCGATAACATTACATTCCAAGTTCATTAGAGACCAAAGTTTTTCTGCTACCAACTGATTTATATCCATACCTTAACAGGCAAAATTGTCAGCAAAACAGCCTAGCCAATAAAGCTCTGTCTACCCTACAAAACAAAGAAAATTAAGACAGCTGAATACAAGAAGTGGTATTTTATGTGTAAACCTGCATGCTGCATGCACACGTGTTACTAATAACATTCCTTCATTCCTCAAAAAAACAGAAGCATTGGATATATGAAATTGCTGTGTTTCTTTTAGCCACAGAGAAGGCAAATCCCAGAATATGTATGTTCAAGTCAAATCAAAAGCGTTTAGATCTTATCACAAGTTCAGTTCCTTATATGAATGTGAGTAACTCAGTGTACATGTGGCACTCTTCTTGCCAGAGCAAATTAATGTTGAAAGCTGAGACATGAGAGACACCCTCCTTAGCCAAGTTGTGACTACCCTTGCCTAGAGCATACAGTACATGGCATTTAAAAGGGTCTGCCCCGCAGAGTGAGCTTTGCTGGGTTGTGTCATGTACCCGGAGAAAACAAAAAGATGAATGGGCAGCAATACAAACATACCCCTTGCTGAGAAGGCGGCCTTTTAGATAACATGCACTATGTCATTCTGGTACCCCGCACTTGGCAAAACACAGGCTTAAAATACATTCTGTTAAGATAAGAGTTTGTCCTCAGACCATTTTAGCATAAATCAAATAAACGCAGAAAACAGGGTGACCTTAATTAAAAGGTCATTTACATTGTACCTCCTGCCCTTAAAGCAGGGCAAGCTGCACCATGTTATTTCTGACAAATATTTGTATAAGCTGCTCTTCAAAATCTTGAGTATAGACTCGGCAATTTACCCAGACAATTTGTTACACCACGTAGCTCTGTCAGCACTCCGTGGAGCATCTTGTGTTGGCTACGAAAAGATTCAAAAAGGCTTAGCTTAGGGGCTAGTATAACAGGAAGAGTAGGAAAGGTCAAATAAAGACTGTGTCCTAGCTGGGCAAAATGAAAGAGTATTGGTTATTTAATAATTATGTTATGAAAGCAAGCGAAGCCCTGGGGTCAGCTCTGCACTCCACTGTACAAAGCTGTGCCCAGTGACAGCATTTCAGGTAATCAGCACACCCAAGTGAGGAGATGTTTATCCGAGGTGATACAAAAGCAGCCTCTATCGTCTCTCCACAGACTCTTCAACACTCACAGCGAAGCGTATGAACAATCTATATAATAATAACCTACATCTGCGGTTCACTGACCAACCGACCATGCTTCTGCACAGAAAGCAGAGGTTGCTACGCATGCAGTCAGCACCAGAGCAGAGGAGCAGCCTGCACTGCCTGGGTTTTTAGCTTGGACAGCAGTAAAACTCAGGGCAACTTCCACAAGAGTAACAGAACTCAGTGAAAAATGCAATGTACAGAGGGATTTTAACTTCACAGATTTGTAAATTTAAGAGATCCTTTAATAGGCCATGTAGTTTTGGCATTTTTTTCACAAAATAACTGATTAAGAAGGTATAAGATCTCATGGATTTTTCTTCAGAGATGTTGGTAATGCTGAGCCAGAAAGAGGAACTTTATTTTCACAGCCATGGTGACACTGCGCTCACTAGAGGAGCAACTTATGTCACATGTAAAATCAGGAATTCCTCTTTTTTCCCTACTACCTACTAGCACACTGTCCGGCACATGAGCAAACCTGCCAAGAGCAATGTGTTGTCCAATGTAATTTTCATCTTCCAAAATGACTTAGTATGACTTTTCATGCCACTCACAATTTATTTCATGATGTGCACTGCAGTTTACATGAGAGGCACCCCTCTCTAAGGCATTGCAGCTAATACTAAAAAAAGGCTTCCACTCACCACAGTACAGAGACCTGGCTGCGGAGCACAAGCAACCATGTTGTGAGATGGTATTTCCAAAGGGCTGTCCTTCAGGAAGCAGAGAGATGTTGTGTTGGCAATAATGCTAGCAAGCAGAGCAGGCAAGATCACTAACTGGATAGCACTTTTTTTATACCCGCATGCACAGCCTGAAAACATCTTTTCTTCTTCTCTTTTTTCTCCTTTTTTAAACTTAGACCCCTGCAACCCCTAATGAAAGCTTTTCTATTGACAAAGTAACAGAAGAGAACACTCTAACTTACTCTTTTTCCATGAAGCAGATGTCTTTTCTTGTGAGAATTGGCATATTTTTACCCTTAGAATGATCTCTGCTTTTATATGCCTAATTAAATTTTAGCGGTCCCTTGCTTAAATAAAGATTTATTATCTGTTAAAATTGTAGCATAATTCTTCTGCCACCTACATGCTATCCTTTAACATATTTACAAGCAGACTGGCTTATCCACTATAAAAAAAGGTGGATGATTTAATGTTATGTTATTGGTGTCAATTACTAAACTTCAGCCTCACAATAGAGCTTTCTGAAGATACTACCACTTAACTCTGGAACTATCAAAACACTTCAAGAAAGAGCAGCTGTGAGTCTTAGATATCAAGTACTCAAAACAGTTCCACTAACAGAGCTGATTCATAGATTTCAGCCCCATGTTCAGACTCTTCTACAGCCGTGATATGGGCTAACACATCATCAAACAGAGAAGGAATCCACAGAATTATTTAAAGGAACTGAAATGTGCATCATCAGAAGCACCTACTTACACACTGCTGCTCATTTCTCTTTGTGCATGGCAAAGACAAAGCATGTATATAATATCTTTGCACACATAAATTTATATATACTGACAGAAAGACAACAGTAACACAGTAAAGTACCATGTTTGCCAAACTATTGGAAATAACTTCTTCATAGTTCTGGGGTTTGGGTTGTGGGTTTTTTTTAAAAAACTCAGTTATTTATTTACCAGGAGTAGAAGATTAGTGTTTTGTTGGTCTTTCATTAGTTTTACTTTACTCCAGTCCCGCTTGCTAACATATTTACATCACAGGGAATATCCTTTTCACCAAGCTGTAAGCCCTCGCCTCTCTACCCTGTACACTGACATCTTTGCACCTTGTAAACACCACTACTACAAGCAATTGTGTTCCATGTGTTTGTCAGATTGCATCAGGAGCACTGAATTTCATCTTCCTGCTCTAGTTTTAATACCAGTCAGACTGAACTAAAGCTTTTGGTAATTTCAAATATACTTTAAGTGCAAGAGATGACTCACTTTTTTAATTTCACCCTTCTAGGTCAGGATCTCTTTAAAAAGTCACAAAAAGCAGGCCACTCAAAAAATATGCAATATATTAATGTCATACAGTTGGCCTCACAAATAAATCAGCATACAAAATCCCCTCTTACTGAAATTTGTCACAGTAAACATCAGAAGCTGTAAAGTGAAACTCACAGGAAACTGTCTTTTTGTGTAATTTGCATGCATGCATGCACAGACACACGCATGCACCACCCCCCCCATCTTTAGGTTTGTACTTTTCCACGTATGTGCTATGCATTCAGAGAGCGGATTGCTACAGCCAAGATGCCACCAAAGACAATGATAAATCTGGAACAGACATGAGTGAAAAAGCCTAGAAAACTTCAGTTTTCCATTAACATTTTTTTAATATCAACATATATTGTTCCTTTGCCTTGCACTCTTAATTATGGCCACTGGCTGCTGACAGGACCTTTGTTTTTCATGCATGTATTTCAAGTTCTATATAAAATATTAAATGCATACACACAAGACATCTGAAGCCCTCTGCAGTCAACAGTGATGTTGGAAGGGCAGCCCCAGGGGTGGCTGTGATCATTGCTGGGTCCCTGGGACACACACCCTCTGCATCCAGCGCTGCTCTGCAGGCAGCCTTTGGACAGTGCACAGACCCAACCTGTATGCTCAGATGCGGAAAGCCCTGCCTGATTTAGAGGGCAGCCCACACTCCAGACCAGGATTTATCTTTGGAAGCCAAGTTGGCCACGTGCACTGGGATCTGAATTGACCTGACACCATTTCTGGACTCTCTCTGGCACTAACTCCAAGCAGAGGACTCCAGGGGCAGGGAAAACTAGTCAACACCATTACCGACAATCCTGAGCAAGTTGCTGTTTGGCTAGTTTGGGGAATGTAAAATTCCCAGTTGAGGAAATGTGGTAGAGATCTGAAGATATTTAGGTATTTAAAGTGCTAAGACTTACAGAGAGCCTTACTCAGAAAACATCAAACAGAGCAACTCTGGGAAATCAGTCAAGTGAGGGAGGGCTAAGATGTCTCTAATTCTGTTTTAGTTTTCTTTCTCTCTTTTTGAGGTACAGGTAACAGTATCTATTCAAGATGCATACAAATGTAGCATGCAGATAAGTTATTTTCTTATATCATCATCTTCAAAACCACAACGGCATGTTTATTCAAAAGAGCCCTCTGAAATAATTGTTTCTGTAAAGAATTATCCTTCTGTACGATCATGGCTGTCAGGCAGAAAAATATTCATGTATTTCCAAGCATGGACAAAAATGTAATGGCATCTCCCTAATAACAGTTTCATCTTTTTATATCACTGCATATATTTCATCACTTAAGAGTTGATGTTTCAGATACCAAGAACCCAGGAACAGCGACGGTATCAAGGTAAAACAGCAAATATTTATATCCTTTGTCCCTGCAAAACACCACTCTAATGGAAGACCTCTGCTGCTCAATGACCAGGTTGAGAATTTCACAGGAGTCATCCAGTTTCTGAGAAATACCATAGGAATTATCACTGAAGTCCTTTTAATTCTTTCTGAAAACCACAAGCAGTCTCTTTGGTAAGGGGAACAGCCTTGCTTTCTAATAGCAGTTCCCAGGTTTTCATTGCATTCATGCCTTTAGCATCTCACTAAAACAATATATGTGTCAACCCACAGCATTCATGACTGCAACACAGGTTGTCACATGTACATGTCAGCTGTAGGTATCCTGTCATCTCAGACTGCACATACTCCTCTTCAGCTTGCTAGACGTAACGCTGCTGCTCGCAACGGTCATGGAAGCTATGCAACATCACAGACCGGAGAAGGAAGAGAGTCCTCCTGGGGACCCTCAAAAACAAACCAACAAAACAAACAATGAAAGCACACCACCACCACTCAGCCACCCCCCTCCACCCCCTACCCCCCCAAAAAAAAACCCAAAACCCAACAAATCCAAACTCAACAACTCTCAACATTGAAAATGTGAATCATGTGTAAACTGAAGGAGCCTTATTTTCCCACATCTGCAGCTGGCCTGGCTGGGGTCTCTGAGAAGCACAAGGTCTTCCCTCCCGCAGATAGTAACCTTCAAGTGGAACAGGGTCGCACCATGTTGACATTAAATAGATCCCCTTAGCCAACAGAAGGAGGACTGGTTATTCACGAAGCTCACAGAGGATTGGGGGAATGACACAGGGAAGGACTGACAAGAGGTGTAGAGGAAGAAAAGAGAGAAAGAAAGGAGGGGACCGGAGGACACAAATTACAGCAGTCCTTAACCATTACGCTCAATGCTGTTCCAAATTCATGGAACTACAGTACTAAACACACAAGCATAACAGAGAAAGATATGGGTACATAGGCACAGTCCACATTTCACGTCAGTGGGGAAGACCAAGATTTTTCTCCCAACCTTCTCCCAACAGTCATGCTAGGGAACAAGAGGAAAACTGAACAGCTTCGCCAATTCACCATAACTAAAAACGGACTTTTACTGCTGCTGAAGTAAGTCAGATCACTGAGGACCCAGTTAAAGGGGTAAAAAAGACAGACCACAGGATACATCCCTTTTCCATCCACCCATAAAATCCCACTGCCTGTACCCCCTCTGCCTGTTTTATGAATGTAACAAGAAGAATAATGATTGTGTTATTCACAGATTCTGTCCAGAGGAATGAAATCCCCAAACTTTAACATCATCCCATCTAAAACACTCCTTTTTATTTGTGGTGCAGTGTCTTGTGCAATGAACCGCAGAATGAGTCTAAAGCCAATCCTCCAAATACAGTAAAAGTCTCATGCAGCATCCTGGGGACTCTCCCATTAGCTTGTAAAATGACATTAAATGACTTTTTGAAGAAGTGAGGAAGAAGAAGGAGCTGCTGCTAGGACATTTAGTCTACCAAAACACAAATAATTAATGGTTGAAAATACTTTTTGTTTAATAATTGCTGTTCTTCATTAGTGTGAACCAAGGGCACAGACTATCTGAGACAATAACATCTGCACCCCATATTTCATTATCACCAAACTTCACATTTCACACAAAAGCATAGCTAGCAAAGCCTTACAGCTTTAATTAGTTTCTGCCATAGCTGTGAAGGTCAGCCAATTATTGTGTGTGAAATTTCAATATGAAGCGGCTGAATTGAAGACAGCATTGCAACATTGTGAAACTCTGCAATGCTGTAAATCTAGCATGATAGAACCTTTTTTTTCTTTTTAAACACAAAATAACATAAATTAATCATCAGGTATGCACAGCTTCAAGGCTTATTGGCTAATTTAACATGTGTTAGAGGGGGGAAAAAGGAGGTAATTTCTGATAGCGTCTTATGCTTTGCGGGGTTTTTTCTTATCAGCGTCACCAACCATGACAAAATACTTAGTTGGGTTCTCATTTCTGCAAGGAAAACACAGTTTTTTGTGGGATTCAGAGTCCTTCTGTCAAAAAGAAAACAATAGCACTGAGCAGATGAACTTCAGCCATCTAGAACGAGGGGCAAGGGATGTACAGCATGCCCTGAAAAATCTAATCTTTCAAAAAGATGCCTCCAGTTAGGCTCCAAACTCATGGTTGGCTTTTGAAAATCTTGAGCCAAGTGTCTTGTGCGTATGTGGGTGTTTGTGTGTAAGAACATATATATAAGAATTGGGATTCAAATGATATACAAATAATCAATACCCCATCTGGCACTGAGGAAGTAGCAAAGGATGCAAAATGATGGACCTACCTCCTACCCGAGACACAGCCTCTTTGCACATATTATTCTTGCTAAACAGAAATAATTTATGCAGTGTGCTGTGCACTGGGATTACAGATGTGCAGAAGGTCTAACCTGAACCTTGAATACACTCAAGACCAGCCTTACTCTCAAGTCTGACCAGTGGTTGTTTGTTAAACAGATATTTGTTTGCCCATTTCTGCTTTTTTTAATAGATTAAAACTCTTTGAGTAAATTTTATCACTTTGTGTAGCAAATAGCAAGATCTTCAAAGATGCACTTCAAACACCCTTTTATTTGGATACCACAAGATGACACACTTAAGTCAAATAATAATGATACAATGGTTCTATACCTCTAGCGCCAGTGACCTAACAAGACCTGCTCTTGATTATAAATTTACAGATGAGATTCTCTGGGTTTAAATGGGAGAAACAAGGGAGGGAGCAAAGCTTAGGGAATGGATTTATTTTGTGTATTGTTCCTATGTTCAAGCCGTATTTTTCCAAATGAAATGAACCTGACAGAAAATATATGCAAACTCATTTTCAATCTAGCTTGGGACAGTGCATGCAGCTCTAGTAAGCACCATGGCTTCATTCATGTGGAAATACCTGTATGTTCATATGTATATATGCATATCACAACCAATTCCCCCTTCCTGTGCCCCATTTTTTCCTGCCAGTGGGAGGACCAGGTAAGTGGTTATGCAGAGCCTCTGCAAACAGTGCAGAACCAGTGAGGCTGTTTCACCGTTCAGACTCTCTCCTGGCTTCCTTCTTTGCTGGCACAAAACACAATCGCAGCTATAATGTGACTCACAGCAGCTATTGCCAAAACTTTTCTTTTTCTTTCTTTAGGGGAAAAAAAAAAAAAGAAAAAAAGAATGCTAGCTGCATTAGATGCTCTAGAGCATTTCCTGGCTCCTACATCAATGCCTGTGTTCCTGGAGTTACCAAAATCCCTGATTTCTGGCTACTTCAGCTAGAGTATAGGTACTGGTCTTCCTCCAAATCAGCAAGCCCCAACATGTGGCTGTAGAGAAGCTGAAATAAATATCTATACACATCATAGATTATTCAGAATTAAAGCCATCGTCATGATAAAGGTATTTTTTTCCTGCCTCTAGAATAATCCCTTTAACTAAACCCAACTGAAACAGAGATTGTGAAACAGTTGGCTATTTGCTTTCTGCTGCACCTTTTCCAACACCTTCAAATACATCCATGTTTGGAGAAAACACAAAAATAAGAATTCTGGTTAGCTTGTATTGACAGAACAAGACTGATGCCTTCTAACTAACAAAGGCTCAGCTGGCTAGAACAGACACCAGGAGTAAATTAGAAACTAAATTAAACGTAATGGGGATCCAGGTCAACCCTACAGGAAAAAAAAAAAAAAAAAAAGTGAGCACAATGTTACGGTTAAGAGCCAGATCTTTAATGTAGTACCCTGAAATACTCTGCTCCAACCCTAGGATCTCAGCAGCACTTCAAGGTGACTGAGAGTCTGAATTCCACTTCAGCTGCTGCCTAGAGCTCTCTGCCACAGGGCTCAGCACCTTACTTAAGCTGATGCACCTTCCGGGGCTCCACACAGGTACACCAGTCTCCCTGGGTCTGTGCTGCTAAACAAAACCCTAAAATAGCTGTGAATAGGTAGCTACGTGTTCTTTGGTTTCCCTTCCTATCTAATTAGGAGCATATTAACTTCTTTCTGTGCAGATAATGTGCAAGACATAACAGGAAGGTATCTTCTTTTACTATTCATAGATACAGTGGCTAGCACAATAAAACCTAAGTTTGAATTTCTAGACACTGCTTTTGTACTTACAAAACACAAAGGAAGTTTATTGTGCTAGAAGGAAAATCATTTGTAAGTCCCAGACGTGCACCACCCACAATAATATAAAACATTCACTGAAAGCTAAAATGGCAAAAAATGGAGAGAAGAGGTGAAATAATTAACCATGGCACCAAGAATGCTACAGAAAATGTGTATTAGCTAATACCATATTATGTATTATAAGATATATCCTCTCTCTTAAAAGGAATCAGCAAAAGGAAATAATTGAAATATATTGTTACTGATGAGTGGCCAAAAGCAGAATAAAACAGCACCACCTGTTTCAGATACAGACTGAAGCCTGTCTTAGGCAGTCTACCCAAGGGAGCAGCAAAAATCAGTAGCCTAGCTGAGGGCGTCTTTTACTAAAGGTCAGACAAAACTGCAGGAGAAACCTCAGGGATCCCTTAAAGTGGTTCCCTAAGACAGGGGATGCCTGATGGAGGTGGAAAGTTGTGCAGGTTTCGTTGTGTTTATTAAACACACACTAAAATATTAAACATGGTAACAGTGGCTAAACTAAATCAAACATACTCTAAGTATGATACAAATCATCGTTAGGCAATGTAAACAAACACTCAACACACACAAAGCCACACAAAGCCTTTATTGCAAATCTCAGCAATTAGATCTGTCCCCAGAGAGATGCCACCGGCTCCAGAAGCCCGCAGCCCCTGGCCGTGGAGCCCTACTTGGTTAAGGACACTGGAGACAGGTGGGCTTTGCATCAGCCCGCCATGAGAGCCGAGGGAAGCTGCTCTTGCTAAGGGAGTCTCCCGCTCTTGCTCGCTCCGCTCTGGCCCTGCTCCAGGAGCAGCACTTCCCTGCAACAGGGTCTCCACTCAGCCCAAACCACTGGGGACAAGATCTCTTCCAGCCGGGCTTGCCAGCAGCAGCTGCTCCCAACCAAAGAGCCTCTCTCTGGAGAAAACACTCTCTCAAAGCCAGCCATGCTGCAAGAGCAGTGGCTCCTAACATAAACGGTCTCCCTTCAAGAAGAAATACAGGGACGGTCCTCACAGCCAGTCTCTTCCAAAGGGAGCAGCTCACACATTAATCCAATGAATAATTCCAGGCTGGGAGATAAAATATTTAAAGTGAAAAAAAGGCAAAAGATCTTCAGAGCTCACAGTTTTCAAGCCAGCCTTCAAAGCTCACAAGCTCACTATCATTTGCCAAGCAGGATCAACATGAAGAGCATGATTATAAGAAACATGAAAAATCGCACCACCAAATCAACAGGGACTTCAGAATTTAGCAAGTATAGGAGCCAGTGGAGCTGCTGAAATGGCAAGTTCAGTAACTGCAAGCAGAAGTCTGCCATGGTGCCATGATCTAATGTATGATTCAACTGATAGTCATTATATCACATGAGGACAAAACACAGGAATTGTCATATTGGATCAGGCTCATCTCCTATAGTAGCCGATACAAAAATCTCCAGTTGTTAAGCAAAGGAAATCCTCCACCGAGCAGCTAGGGCCTAGCCGCTCTGCTTGGGAAGTTTCTTCCTTACCCCGCTATTCAGAGCATGGTGTACGTCCCAAAGCCTGAAGGTCTGTTTGCCCTCAGGGTTGTTTTTATCTCCATCTAATGTGATCGCGCAAGCCTTCATTCTACACAGAGATGTCTAAACCTGACCTAGAAATGAAGCCTATGAGGATTCATTGCACCAATTTCCACCAGGTTACTTATGCATGGCCTACAAAGTATCTCTTTTAACCCATTTCAATCTTCTCTCCTTTTTTGAAGTAATTCTTGGTTCCTGTTTTCGCGGTAAACAGGAATGCTTAACTCATCTTTCCTATACCATTCTATAAAAACAAGCGCAGCTACGCTATTCCTGTGAAAGAGGATATAGGTAATTCAAAGTTCCTCACCGTTGCTGCAGGCTAAGGGCATGTACACAGGCAATTGCTGTTGGATCAGCTGATGTTCAATAACTTGTTATCACTCACACCACTGAGCTTCTCACTTTCAGAAAAGCCCATTACAAAACTTGCAGTAAAGCTTCTGGCTGGTCAAAGATTTTCTGAAACCCAAATAACTTGTCAAGTGGATCTTTTCTAACCGTATTAAATCTGCAGAAACCATGCCAACTGGAGCTAACATCGTGACCATCTGTATTTTTTATAACATGGCATTTAATGTTACTTCAATCAATTTATTAGGTACCTATTAAGTACCAAAACAATGCTTACTATCATGAAATTCCCTGAATCTCTACTGAAGCCTACTTAAATTATAGATAAACCTGCACTGCTCTTTGTCTTCTGGTGTAATAGATTACTTTAGCAAAGACTGCACTTTTCCCCCAGTGGTTCAGCCACTCTTAGGTATCTATTTTCTGATGATTTTCTACCCTTTGATTTATCAGCTGGTTGTAACATTTCTTCTATTGACATGCCAGTCAATGAATGGCTCATCTTTACTGGCTGAAAAGTAGGTATTTGCTCAAGATATTTGAAGTGAAGACAGATGCTGCAAAATCATTTGATTTCCCTGCAATGTCCTTAACCTTCATAATTGTCTGGCAGGCTTTCTCCTTCACAGATACTTTCAAACTTTGAATTCTTTGTTGTTTGTGCTCATCTGATCAGATTTCTCATCATTTCTTTCCTGCAGTGTAGTCTGGTTTCTATAAGGCTAGTTCCGTTTTCTGAAGAATAGTTGTCCGCTGTAAGTCACTTCTTCAGCTTTAATTTTTAAGTAGGCATGAAAGATTTCATACAGCATGCTTTGAAATAGTACAAGTTTGACTAAACTTTCCAAACTGTTCCTCCCCAAGATGTCAGTGAGAGCAGTTTTATCAAATGTTGAAAGTATCATCACATCTTGCTGGCCTCTTCCACCCTTCACCTCCTGCTCACCCCCCATAAGCCTACAGCTAGGGGCAAAGCTACACGGCGCAGTCTGGGCAAGAAAGGCATACGTGTATGGCTAGAGCTCCTCATGTTACATCATTCCCATTGAAAGAAAAAAAAAAAGAAAAAAGAAAAGAAAAGGAAATTCTGCTTCTGATCCTTGTTTTTGTGAAGATACAATCAGAAATATGATCCATGAGTGCTGACTGAATGCTGTCTGCTCTTGCCTTGAAATGCCTGGCAGAATGAGTTGTCACATGATTTTTACTCATTTTTATAGCAATTCTTTCTCCTTTGATGTAGTAACAATAGACACTGGGATGCATCAAGTGTGTTTCAAGTTCATTCCAGCTCTCAATCACAATGCAATAAGGATTTTGATTTTTAATTCTTTTTAACAACTTATTTCTTCTTCAGTGATATACTGTCAACACCCTGTCCATCTAATCTGGGCCTTTTTTGATGGCTGTGCGGGAAATGTGGGAAGGCATTTTTCCTACCCTGCTACCAGTCTCTACCTGTGCCACTGTATTTTATCTGGACCACACTCTAAAAGCTAGACTTCAGCCTAAAATCCCTGGGCAAATATGCTGCGCACGCTTCTGCATTTCGCTGAACATCCTGCTCTGTAAAGCAGTGTACCAATGTCTCAGTGGCAGTTTTACAGAAGTCCACAAGGAAAGCTGTGTCTGAGAAGAGAATAGCCCTAATGGAATGACCTTTACTGGGACTTGACACCTGCTACCTTGTAAGCTTCTTACACACACAGCTTAATCCACCTGGAGGCTTTTTTGCTTGATGGAAGGTGATAAAAAAGCTGTTAGACTGTAAGCTCTGTCTTAGATTCAAAGCATGTAGGCTCCTTGATATTCTGAAGCTTAGGGCACACAGAGGGGGAAAAATATTTCTTAGTTCAGGTGCAATTCTCAAGTTGCTTATTAGGGATGAACCCTGGTCTAAGAATCACTTTATTGGTATGAAAGTAAAGAAAAGGTTTCCTGATAGGAAGAAGGGTCCCAGTTCCGCAGTACTACAGACAAGATAATGTAATAGTGATCATAAAGCCTTCCTCAGCAGACAAGAAGAACAAAGCAGCCCAACTCTAGAAATTTACAATCCACAGAGGATCAAGCAGATTGTATTCTGGATACCTTAAAGGTGAATGGTGTAAAACATGCATCAATCTATAGTGATGAAAACCCAGTCCCCTCTGATTATAAATAATTCCCCCTTTCTTTGAGACAACAAGGGTCTAAATCAAAAAGTTGTATCAGTGTGATTTTTAGCATGATGGAAAAGGGGAAAAAGCAGAGTAACAGAAAGGCCCCAATGCAGCACTACCTTGGCACAGCTGTTGGAAGAAGCCAGTACACAAAGACTGAAACAGCCTCAGAATTAGAACAGAGGAGGAATTAGCATTATTTGGGAGTTAGTTTTATTTGGAACTTAAAGGAAAAACCAAAACCAACAAACAAAACACCCCCCCAAAAGCTGACCTTCTAAACAGCTGATGTCCCTGAATAGAAAATGACCCATCACTAACCTCTCAAACCGTAGTGGAAGCACAAGTGAGAACAGCATACCAAAAACACAGTGGTGGCTGGGAGCTGAACTAATGTTCTTCAGGTCACTACCCCTCACCACCTTCTCTCGCTGTGCCAAACACCATCTCCCTCAGGGAAGTGAATCCCTGGAGCTCATCTTCCCTCCTGCCTGACCTTAGGTGCATCAAAGCCACCAGCTCTAGCCTTGCAGGACCTGGAAAAGGAAATTGTGCAAACCCTTTATTCCGTACCATGAGAGGAAGCTCAGATGAGCTCTCTTCACCTGAAAGCTTTTCCTAGCAGAAGCTCCCATTTCATGCTCCCCTGGGCATCATTTCTATGCCTTTTTTTTTTCTTTTTTTTTTTTTCCTCTCTCTGAAGGCTAATGTTGACAATCTCCCATCACCATGGAGGCTTCAAATACTTTGTCCTCTGCAGTTGGCCCAGGTGACTAACTTACTATTGAAAGGGTTGGACGCAAGAAGTTCAGAATGGAAAAATTATGCTGAGATTGCTATCTAAGAAACACTGTGAAACAGTCGGATGCTTTTTATTTATTTATTTTAAGGTGGCTGACACCTGTACTGATGGCTTTAGTCACTTAGATCTAAGGACACTTGTAAGATCGGGGTTTGTGTTTGAAACACCCCACTTGTATCATATATGCTAGGCTCTAAATATAGCAGTATCTAACCTTTATCTGCCGGGCTTTATAATATAGGCCATTTATATGAAGTGAGTGGACCATTGATCCTCCTGTTCAAGTTTCCTGAGATTATTCAGCATTAGTATTGCTGTGATTAGTCACACTGTGACTGCTGTTCCTGTAGATTGTTTGATACAGTATATTTCCCACTATACACAAAGCAGCACTGTAGGAAAATCCAATTCAATCAATTTGAGCGGCCCCTCTTGTGCTACATTGGTATATTATGTATTGGACAGATAAAGTTGTGATCCTATCTAATATATTCTTTGGCTGGTTTGACTGATGTACTGAATGAATGGAGATGCCTAATGCTATCCAATCCTGCTGCTGAAAGATAATGGCATCGTTATTTGAAGATAGACCAAAAAGGGGAGTGGGGGAGGGAAGGGTTTAACCACCGCTTCCCACATCTATAGCGAACATGGGCACTGCAGTGTGTGAAGGAAGAAAATCAGGCAGAGGAGACTTCTGACAGTAAGCTGAAGAAAAGTGGAAAGTGAGAACAAGGAAGAACTCTAAATATGGATGTGATGCCAACTGCTGCAGAAATTAGGGTGCCCCATCCTCATTTTCAAGAGGCACCCTGCAAACTGCAAGGCATTTTTAGACAAAAAAACTCTCCAAGCCCCAGGCTTTTGTATTCTTTTCCCGAATTTTTATAATTATTTGTTGGGATGGCAGAAGTGCCTATACCCCTGAGGGAGGGGCCACCACATCCCTGCAGCAGTGCGCACCAACTGGCACAGGAGAGCACTTGCAGCTTCCCTTGTGGCCAACTCTCTAGTGACAGTGCTCCACAACTCCAGGCCTGCCAGGTTTTAAAAATAAGAAAAAAAAGAAAGATAATGTTTTTTTTAAAGTTTCTGCCAGTTGCTGCTGATCTCGAGCCTTAAACAGGTAGCTAATGTTTCCAGGGTTTAAGCTGACTTTCTAACGCCAGGGCTGCACAGAACATTTAAAAGCACATCAGCTTTTACCTAAAACACCTTGGAGCCAGTCCAGGAACAGAGCCAAGAAATTCTCTCCTATGTTATATTATAAAAAAGAAACGCAACAAGAAGTAGCTCATAAGAATGATTATAAAAAAAGGGACAGACATGACAGGTAACAGAAGTGCAGCATTGCCAGACAACAGTTAATGTAAGGCACAATATGTATTGTGTCATAAATGTAAAAGTCTGAGACATGGAAGACAGTGTCATAAGACAACAGAATAATGGTGTCATCAGGTGATATGTTTTGTTAAGTCTTTTATATCTACTCTCTTGATTCTTTCAGTCACTCAGCGTTGCATTTGTTGCCCCTGATGGGTTAAGACAGCACTAAATTTACTGATGACGTACCTTAGTCTGGAAGCAGCACCATTTATAGCACTTGAACTATATGCATTTGTACAGTTGTACCCAATTTGTTATTACTAACATATATCCAGACAGCTTTGCTAGTAATCTGCTGTAGTCACTGGGGACTATTCAGGTGTAGTTCTGATGTTTTAAAGCACCAGTTTAAAAATCACTAATTGCTTAGTTTCCTATTCCAAAATACTCATATTCAGTGAAAGCAAATGATAGTTCATCTGAGGAATACATGTGTATGTATGGAAGGAACCACTACATTGTTGTTGCACAAATTTTCCCTCATTTGAGTAGCAGTATGATCCCAAAGACTTCAGATTAACCAGATCCCACTGCATTTGGGACTGCAGATACCCACCTTTGCTGCTTAAGTTCCTCCTCAGCTTATTTAGTTACTTTTTAATGACCCTCCCCAAGGCCTTTTACACAGATATTTTTCTTGGTTTTAAATACAAAGTTTAATTGACTTTTTTTTGACAATTTAATTAGAATTACCTTTCCCTTGTGATTACATTTCTTTTTACACTTTGTCTTTGTGCCAATTTTGATCCATTTAATTAGTTTTAACTATGTCCCACACTACTCACCTTCAGAAGTACACCTATTACATCAACTCAGCTGTTTTTCTTATATAAATTATCAGAATGCACAGGAACTTTAAGGAAAACCGCTTGTTTCTATTTTTTAATCATACCACAATGATATTTATCAAGTTCTATGGATGACCCACCATAGTGACAACCAGTTTAATGGGATTTTGACTTTTTTGGTTTTTTTTTTCCCCCCCACACTTATACAAGGAGCTTTTGTAAGATAGTAACTAAAAGCCAAACTGTGTGCTAGGAGCCATTGTCAGCTGTTGCCCGTAAGGATGCATTTTAAAATTTCATCATGGATCTCTTCTCACTGAAAAATACTCGGAACTTACAGGCAGCTCTTTGCCTCCGATACATTTTTTTCAAACGCTGTATCCAATTCTTTCTCTGTAAGCTATTGCTTTCATTGACTTTCATGCAGACGTTGAGGATAAAGCAATATAACAACTTAAGGCTGAGGCACATGCATAGCCACAGGCTGATGCTTATATTTATGCCACAAGGCAGGGTGGAAAAGCACATCTACTGTGCAATCTTCAGCCCTGGAGATACTCAGAGCCTTCCTGTACAAGACCCAGAGCAGCCTGATCCCAGCTGGCCGTGCTTTGGGCAGAGGGGGAGCCTATCAGATGACCTTCAGAGTCCCTCTGAGACCTAAATTATTCTACATTTCTACTAACCTGATGAAAAACCTCATGTGAGCTTTGTTGAATCAGGGCATTCTTCTCAACCACTTCCATTTAGCCAACAAAGACATCAAGTTGGGAAGTTTTAAGCCCCGAAATTTGTCTTGCTTAACTTCAGGCACTTAAGAGATGACTAAATTAAGAACCTAGCTGTTCTACACATCATTCCCATTCTGAAAAGACAGAATGACATCATGACTCATGTACACCCCACACCTAGTCAATATATAGAGAGGGATAATTATCATATAACTCAGCTGAGTGCTTAAAACAGGTGGGATGGACTTGGAATCCAGTAGCTCACCAAGGGGAGCCTATAAGGAAGAGTTACTAGCATTTTCTGCATTTCTGCCACTACAGCATACTTACTTCTTTTGACAAACTGAAAACATTCTTTTTTTTATGTTCATCATTAACATTAATGCTTCAAGAATTAAAGTGGCAATGATATTTGAAGTGGTTCCTGTAGTATTACAAACTGAGTTAGTACATTTCTAGATTGCTACCTGATGTCCATAAACTCAGAGGAGTATTTTATACAGCACAGTATTTTTTTCTTCCTCCTTGTGTAAAAATGCAACCTGCTGGACTAATATTGTATATCTTTTTCTAATTATTTCATAGGTGTCAAATCCTTCAATACATGAACTTGCATTTGAAAGTTCAGGAAAGAGTAACAAAATAAGCTGACATCCGCTGTTACTCACAAGAACTGGGGAGAATGGTATTGCTACCATTTCCTTTTAAGCAGATTCTCAAAATTAATCTGAAAAAATTGGTAAATCATTTCCCCTCCCTGTAATAAACGAAGATAACTGGACTGTAACATCCACTCTCTTTCTGGGAAATATAACAGGAGGATATAAACTGAACATTGTGCCCAGCCAATAACACAGGTTATAAGGGGTTTTATCTTGAGTAAAACCAGGCAAATTTTTCTGAACTGATTTGTATCAAGCACTTGATGCCATAAAACAGTATCAACTGACCCTGCGCCTGCCAGATGCAGTTTTTGTTTATCTTGAGGAAGAGGAGCATGTGCTAAAAGACTTATGCTTGCCTTTCAACTGGACTGACCACTGCAGCGTTACTGGGAGATCTCTATCCACAACAGGCATGAACTCAAATTCAGTACCCAGGAGGCTTTCAACAGCAAACTAGACAATTTTCTAAGCAATTTGTCCTTGTTTAATAACAAAACCAAACAAACGTAAGATGAATTTAACCTAAGATGAATTTAACGTGCAAGAATTTCTCTCTAGGCCAGGCATCTTCAGTTTTAAGGACCTTCTGAAGCCCAAAGACAGCCCCCATCAAAACTGAAGGGAAACCACAGGGCTCTTCGTGTCCACAGCCACAATGCAACACAGTGGGTACGTTTTCAGCTTCTCATGGCAGATTCAGAGATTCCCCACTCTTGCTCTGTGAGGAACAGATCACTGTTTACCTGTGTAATAGGAGACATATCCAGATTAACCAGGGGCTTTTTTCCCAGTCACTGTACAGGAGCTCTTTAGCTAAACTCCTTAAATGTTCTAAGAACTGTGGCATGCTTACCACAGATTTTCCATCCATATCTTTGATTCGCCTCCTCCACTGTCTGGAAGAAAGCTAATGATTGGAAAGTATTTTAAAAAGCGTAAATAGGATGATTCAGATAATGCTAGGATGAGCAGTCTGACATCAGCCCTATGAAAAAATCATGAAAAAGCGGATATTAGATAAGTATAAAAATAAGGACGATAATTAGTGTCAATTAACACTAATTACTTCATTAGTTTACGGGGGGGGGGGAAGACATGTTTTTATCAACCAAGCAATCACTAATAAAATTACTGGTTTGGTTAAAGGCAATTACGTTGACCTAACACACTTCTGTAAGGTGTCCGAGTTACCCAAAAGAAGGTTAGAGGTCTAATTATTATATCACATGAGGAAGAGTTATCCACTTCTGAATATGAAGATATCACTATATTAATCTCTAAATCAGCAGAAAATATATGTAACATGATGAAGTAGTTGGTAGCCACAAAGACAAAATTAATAACTAAGAAAGGGAACAATTTAAGCAAGGGAAAGATGGTAGATTCTTCACAATTCAAAATCTTTTAGAAAGAAACCTTCTTAGTGTAAGCATCTGGTATGCTTGCATAACAGACATTAGCAGCTTAATGCAAAATTAAAAGATAAGGCTCTCTGGTTTATATTACAAAAGCGATAATCATAATCGTCTTTTCAGGCCTTAAAATGAATCTATTAGCATGGTTCCAATGTGCAGCACATGGGGTTCCTCAGCATGATCTCAAAGGCACTTTGTTTGATCCAGCTCTTTCGGACACCCTCAGAATTGTTAATCCCAACACTGTGGGGTCTGTCTCTTGCTATTTCTTCTTGTAATGTCCTTTTCATTCCTTCTGCAGCAAGACTTCTGGAGTGTCACTCTTTAGCAGAGTCTTAGCTTTCCTAGATGCCTCCCTGGTGCATCATCTAACTGTGCCTCTGTGCCATTAGGCCAGTTTCCACAAGGATCAACCAACCGCCTATATTACCAACCTGGTTTACATTATTCATTGTAACTCTTTCTTTATTATTGTAACTCTTTCAGATTCTAGTAACATTTTCTGCAGCTTGCTAAAGTCATGCTGTAGCATTATACCTTAAAGCATACACCTTATTTTGTGCCATTACACCTTGAAGGTGCATCTACCTGCAAGGTGACACTGCCATGCAGTGCCTATGCCTGCTGTCATGTACCCACCCCTCCATTTGTTCTCTTACAACCCAAACAGATCCCCATCATACTATGCTGCATTGCCTAGGCACCCAAATTTAAGATCTAATGTGATGCACTTCATCTGAAACCCACCTTCACCTTCCCTGGCTGTCAGGGGAAATCATCACCTCCAAAGTATAGTGGCTCCCTCAACCACTCGAGGTTGGGCCAGCCTCTGGAAACACCTCTCTGCTACACCACCACCACCAAACCTAAGGCAAATGGGATCGTAACTCAGATGAGCAGTTATGGTCTGAAAGTTAGGCAGAATGAATATAAGCCTGTATGTTACCTTTGTAGATCCAAGAGAACTGACACCAAATTAGATTAAGCATTTTCCTCCTTTTCCAAATAACCTTTTTCTTTATGCAGTTTCCTGTTTATAAAATTTCTGTAGCAACCTTAATGGGTATTTTGACCCAGTGTACCTTGTGATAAATGCCATAATCATCCATTTGGAGGCTGTCCCATGTTCTCAAAACCATAGATTTTTGGATCACAGCCCTTTATTTCATTTTCATTTGGCTTCTGTTCCTAAGCACTTTGCTTATTATCAAGCCCTTTTGTTGTGTGTACTCCAGTTCCATCCTACTAATTGGCTACAGTGTAGGTCTATGATCCCTATCAAATTAACTCCTACTGTAATTGAGCCTGCTACATTCACATTGCCTGCATAACCTTCTCTTTAAGTCATGCTCTCATTGCTGTAAGATCTACACCTAATGTCGAACTTGCAATACTTTCCTTTACACTTTCACTAGTGACCACACATCCAAAGCCATCTTGGACAAAAGCATCTCTTATATAAAAACTGAATGCCTTTTTATAACCACAAAACAGCTGACACAACAGTCAATCTCTAATGGTAAAATTAAAAATCAGTCCATTCAGCTAAGTTAGGTGACTCTGTTGATGTTAGAAGGATCAGGGGATTCTTCTTGCATGGCATAGTAGTGAGTGGACATAGTACAAGATATAGTCAAAGAGTCTAAAATAATCAAGATTTTCCATTGGGGCATCTAGGCATGGGTAGTAAGAGTTTCCTTCTGGACAGGTTAGTGACCTTGTGGAAGACAGGGAAGAAACTTTAAATGCCAAAGACATTTCATTTACTCTAGTCATCAAGGCTCTCTATAAAGTCAGTGAAACCTCCATTCTAAGCCAGACACCTGGCCATGCTCTAGAAACCCATTTCATTTGGCTTAAGTAACGCAATAAGAATCCGCTGAAAAAAACAAAATGTTGTTGAAGATTTCCATACAGCTGTTGTTACCCAGAACAAAGCCATGATGTACAGGGGCCAGGATTTGGGGTGGGGTGGCATGGGAAGAGAATGAACTATCAGCAGTACTTTAAGAAGTGGCTTAGTGAAAATAATTAGAACAGGAAATAGAGTCAGCTAAGTAGAAGCTACTTTAGCACTCCTTTTGCTATTTTTATTTGCACTGGTTAATACATTCTTACATCTCAAGATAACTAGGCCAGCTTGTCTGAGGAAACACAGAACAGGGTGCTAATTTCATCTCTGCCTCACAATTCACCAGTGTCAGCACTTCCTGAGCTGGAATTAGGCATCCTGTCCTATTTGATGATGTCGCATAGCAAGTTCTATACATTGTTAGTTTTTGCTGTTAAATTAAGCAGAACAGTCAGATTTTGATGAAACCTGTTGGACTAATAGTATTCACCCACTCTGTGGCCTTCAGTATAATTTTTCCCACCCCTCCCTTGTTAACATCACATCCTGTCATTAGCAGCCACTTGTACGAAGCATCCAAAACTTTCCAGTGCCCTTTAGTTGTTATAATTCTTGGAGTAACCAATTAGTATATAGACTTAATTACACATAGATGATAATAGAAAAGCATCTTGCTTGTGATTGACTAAGCCTGGCAAGCACAATCTGCACTTTAAGAATTTCTGCTATGCAAAATCACCTCAGAAAGCACAAAAACAACATGGTCACTTTCAGTTTGGGGTAAAACTTCTTAAAGATTCTGCAGTATCTTCCTGACAAGTCATCAGCTGCCTCCGAGCACATAAATTCCACTAACATATTAATGTATGGAAATTCCAGAGCAACTGTTTGTCATCAGATTAGAATGTCGATGACTTAAAATAAAGACGAGGAAAGATAGGTGATAAATGCATAGCTGCAGCTTAGGGGAAAAAAAAAAAAAACACAACACAACAAACCTGCGTTAATTTATTTCTAAAAGCAGGTATTTCTGACTGCCAAGTTCCTATTTTTTTGCATGTGCAAGTCTCACTGAATCTACTGTCTGGAGTGCAGACCCACCCAGCCAGACTGAGAAGGGAAAAAAATTGAAATAATTTAACATAGAGGTATTTGCATTAGTAAGGTAACAGGAGTGTTTTAATCTTGTTTCTCTTATCAAATGAAATGAAAGTTATTATAGGGTATTTTTCTTTAGGTTCGTAAGTATTGCTTTATTTAGAGTTGCCCTATGAAAAACCTGCCTTTAATGAAAAGACTTGCTTTCCAAATAGTCAGTGACTTACATGCTTTTAAACCAGCTCTCATTTCTATGAGCAATACTGAAGACTAGAACGATCACAGAGTCTACTAGACAACACCTATTCCCTTCCTTTTCTCTATTTTTGTTTTACTCATACAGCTACACATAAAAATATTCAGAATAAACACGGCTTTGGATGCACAGTTAACAAAAAAAAAAATAGCACACTTATGACCAATTTATTATGTCAGTACAACCATATTGCTGATCCTTCTCTTCCAATCCAGTTGGAGCATCATCCATACAACATTTCTCTCATGAATACAGAGGCTGCCCAATGCTATTTTATTATTTCATGCCTCACATGGAAACAACTGCAGTAACCTGCAGAAACAAGAAAGGACTTCATTTGTTAATGATTTCAGAAAATATTAACTAATTTAGAAATAAAGTTTGGAAGACATTTTTCTCCTGTAAGCAAGCACTAGCTATTTGGTACACAACGAGCACCCATACACCCTGTGTAGCCTCTTAGGCTGTACAACACTGGCGTTGTGACCTGACAGTAATACACAGACAAGGATGGTGTTCACTTCTCACCTCTCCTTTGCGCTGGAAAGAAACACCACATATACACAACTACCTAAGACCAGAGACTTACGAAATGTTCTTGTCTATTATTTTGTATAGTCAAATTGCTTTTCTACACGTATATACCCAGTCTGCCTCTACGCTGTTTGTTTAAATGCAATTCATTCATAATGCTAACATGACACAGATCACTAACAACAAACACAGAGGCACAATTTTTTTCCTTTCAAACCAGTGTAGTCTCCACAGGATAAAATTTAACCTTTCATATTGAGCAGAGGGAAATATTTACAAGATCTTAACATATATTATAATGTGCTCTCTATAAAACAAAATTAGAGCTGAACTCCTTATTCACGTTTAACTGAGGCATACAAACTTCTCCCATATAATTCCAGGCACTTAAATGAGATGTCTGTGGAGGAGCCTGGCTGTCCTATGCTCCCTCTCCACTTGCAAGAGAGACAGAAATAAATTTCCTAAAGTGTGATAATTCCTGTCCTCCCCCACCACCCCTAACCAAAACCTTTCCTTCCCCTCAACCTGAACGGCTTCAGCGAGATTGAGAGGTACACATACAATTTCTCTCACAGTTTTTGATTTATTATCTACATGGAGACAAATTATGGTTGCTTTATAAGAACACAGGACTGGAAGCAATGCCATGGGCTATCACATCAAGAATCTGTTCTCCTCAACTCCCTGTATTTACTTCCCCTGAAGTATCTGTAGAGAGCAGTCGCAGCCCTTTTCAGCCCTCATTTTGCTAGTCCAAACAAGCTGGGGTCCTTTGTTCTCTCCTTGTAAGACAGCTCTGCACCTTCCTGATCACCCTAGTAGCCCTTTCTTGGCGCTTACTCTGGATTGAATTAATCTTTCTCAATTACATCGACCTCAAATGCACACATTGCTGCAGATACAGCCTCATTCTGGCCTTATACAGCAGCAATAATGCTTCCAGGCCCACTGGAAATACTTGCTCTCACACTTCTTTGGATCCTGGTTGTATTTTTCATAGTGGTATCTCATTGATGATTCACAAACCTCCTAAGTTAGACAAACAGACATCAATCTGTCTTCATTCATGTTTCCACAGAGGAGCTTCCAGCTAATCATGCCTACCCCTGGGCTACAACAGTTTTAATGAGTTAAATGAAACAGGCAACAAACATTTTTGTCCTGGCTTCACTAGATGACATATTAAACACATATTAAGGTTGTGATTTTAGAGCTGTATTTCCAAGCCTTCCCCAGGATTAGGCAGCCCCATTCAGCAGCACAGGGCCATAAGGCTAACCTGGCTCTTCCTACCAAGAGTAGCAAGTTTGTGCTGTCTCTTCTTTTTTCTTTTATTTCTGAAATATTTTATTCAGCTCGCCAGAATGACTGAAACTGAGAAATCCAAACAGCTTAATGATACAAAATGGTTCAAATTAGTGTCTGTCTTGTTTTTCTCTGTAGTTTAAGGGATCAATATTAATGAAGAGAGAAGCTATAAACATCACTAATGAGGATGAAGTGGAATATCCCCCACCAGAGCCGTATGCACTTGAGCTTGCACCAAATGAAGATGACATCCAGTATTAAAGGCTGCATTTTAATCCAGCCACAATAATAACAGTGAAGTTAGTGCTATTGGTAAATTTTAATAGATGATGTCTTACAAAAGCACCCTACTTGAAATTCAGCCCAAAGACTAAATTAAAGTCAAAGCCCTAGTCAGTTAACTGGGCTATAACATGTGAAGAATTGATTTTCTTATTTTCAGCTGTCAGACCTGCTACAAAGAATGAGTTTTAATTCTAGGGATGTTATTAAACTCCTTGCTTAACTGGCAGAAAAATGGAACCGCTAGCCAGGCGATAGTGGTGCGGCTGTCGGAGTGAATGACACCTGTCAGAGTATGATGAATGACCCTCTCTGCCCCACAATCCCCTGCTCTGTCACTCAGGTGAGGGCCATTAATCTTCATCGAGGGCCTGTCAGGCTGGGCAGCCACGACGACAAAACGTCTTCTTGCATTTGCCACCGCCACGCACGTAACAATGCGATATTCTTATTGTCACAGCGACGCTGAATTAGCATAATTTATTATGACTTTCCTCTCCCCGAGCCCCCTCCCCACCCAAAACCCAAGTAGGGGAGAGATGCGATTAGACAGATGGAGGGTAGGCCCAGCCTGCCAGCCCCGGAGCCCCCCGCAGTGCTTGATGAGGAGTGGAGCATCTCTACAAACCAATCAAAAAGCTGGCAGTTCAATTACAGAGTAATAAAGGGACATTCATCATTCAATTAGGCACCTGTCATGGTTTCACAAAAGGGAAAACTTCTAACCTGAGACTCCAGGGAGAGGATGCTACAACCAGGAGGCAGAGAAATAAATGAAAAAAGGACAAAGTCAATTACTGGCCAAACCAGACAAAAGGAAATATGTTAAAATAAGGGAAGAGTTATCCCTAGGCAAAAATCAGGAAAGTTACATGACCTTACAAAGATTATAAAGGGCTAGCATTAAAAGAGCTGTGCCACGCTACTCTACGACACTACCAAATTTCCCCCTTTACAAGCTTCAGTGAAAGCTGAAAAAGCTGAATGTTATCATTCATATGAATGACATATGAATGTCATCATTCATAAAGAAAGCTTTAGGGAAATAGATTGTAGTTTAAAAGCCCCAATATTGCTACTGCAAGAGCATACAACACACACCATCTTTAAAAGGAACACACCTATTCATCTCAGCTTGTTGCTGTGCCTTGTTTGAAATGCTATAAACACCTGGGGTGATTCTTCCTATCATGTTAGAAACACTAGCAATTCTGTTAAACACCAACAAAACTAGGTGAGCCCTCAAAAAAAAAAAACCAAAACCCAAAAAAACCACCAAAACCACAACAAACCACTAACGTGCCATATAAATGCTAAGACTTTGGTATGTAAAACAACAGAGAACCTAAGCAGCCATGCTTCATTCAAAGTTATTTTGTTCAATTTCTGTGCTTCATAGTTTGCAGAACCCAGATCTTGAAAGTTATCGAAAATTAGAACATGGCAGAGATAAGATTGTTCATCAGGCAGAGACTGGAACTAATGTGGATTTATCCTGTTCTGCAGCTGCAAATAACAGGTAAAAAAAATAATAATATTAGATTGCTGAACAGCTGCTTGTGCAATAAACTCTGTTAAGTTGATTACCTGCCTGCTAAGAAGGTTTACAGTAAATTGCGACTCCAACATTAAATTACCAGAGCAGCAAAGGTAGGATTTGGTTGGAAAGATGTAAGACTAATCCAAAAATGTTCTTTAGAGGTGATGAATGAAACCCTGTATAACCAGCTAGAATGGGTAGAAAAGTCTCAAGCACCTTGATGATTTGAATCCAATGCTCATTTTCAGAAGGGCTGTCCAAGCCTTAGTGCCTGCTTCCACAGAGCAGCACAGGGCCATGAGGAATCCTCCATTTATCACTGTATGAGCATAACGCTGCGTGTCAACTCATCCCCCGGCTCCGTCACAGTAAGCCCAGGAGCATGCCACGCTAACATAGCTATAAGGTTTCCAGGAGACAAGATAGTTCCTGTGTGGCGTTGCAGTTTGACATGTAGATGTGTCACCTCACTCAGATGTGGGTCAGGTGACAGTTCCGAGTGCTCATGCCACATCAGAGCATAGGATTTACACCTCCAAGTCATGCTAATGGTTTTCAAAATCCTGCCTGTTCATATAGCATAACAATTAGGGAACTCTTTGGGAATATTTTGTCAATTAATGAGGAAAAAAATATTGTCAGATAAATTTGCTTGGGTTTAGCATATGACTAACTCCAAGCACCAGCAATTATTTACAGCACTAGTCGGAGCTGGTCTTGCTGGGGAGGGAATCATCATTATGTAGTGCTTTCTTTACAAGAGGATCTAAATCTACAACAGGGTGCAAAATAACATAAACAATTGATTTGTGTGCTGAATACTTCCTCCCATGCCTTTTGCATTTGCATCCCAGGGCCTAATGAAGTTCTGATACAACATAACAAACAGGCTAACAATGCCTACATACCTCACTCGCAGGGGGTGCTGTGGAGATCAATCTGTTAAGGTTTTTAAACCGGGTAGGAGATGAAAAGTGCTACATAGCATAAATACTAGCTATAGCATTGTGCATTTTCTTCATTACACTACTTTGAAAAAGTCATCACACACTATTGCATCAGCTTTCCCATAACGCCAGGCAGGCAAGTCTTTTTTCCCCCCCTTTCAGTATAAATACATTCTAAATACAAGCTTGCAAAATCCAGAAGGTGGAAGAAAAAAAAAAGGGGGGGGGGCAGAATTACTGAACCACAGAATTTATAACTCCTTCCATATCCTTTCCCCTAGAAAATATAGTTTATCAATACAGTGGTTGCCTTTGAGATTAGTCGCAGTGTCAAGGTTTTCAACAGAACAGAGGCAGGGAATGGTGCGTGCAACTCAAAGGTGTTTGATGGTATCAGTCCTTGAGGTCTTGTGCACACAGTTCCACTGCTGCTGTGCAATGGTTCAAAAAATTGAAAGCCAAGTGTCCAGGGAATGGGTTACAAAATCAGTAATTTGTTGTTCCTGCTTTGAAGTCAAACAGAAAACAAACAGAAATAATACCCCTTTCAGGAAATCTAAAAATAACTAAAAAAAAACAAACAGAGCTAAACATACAACAATTGGTTTCAGATGCAGAGCCACAATTATCAGGCTCCAAAACATCCCATTTGTCTTCTCTCCTGCACAAGCATACATTATAAACAACCCCAGGAACTCAGAGACTAATGCAGGGATTCTCAGAAGTTTGTATGAGGGAATATGTGGGGGGGATGAGAAGGGAAGAGCACTCCTATGTATTCCTAGTAGGTCACTACTATTTGAAGCTCTGTTTTGCCATATAGACTTCTGTATAGCTAATGTGTCACAATAACTTAGTAAACACTACAGATTAAGAAATGCATAGATGATCCTGAGTTTCCAATATGGCAGCCTTTAACAAATCAGGTTATCTAGGGCTGTCATATCAGTGATCTGGTTTAGTAAGTCTTAATAAACCCAGCACATTTATCTAAATGCCTCAAAGAGCACAATTTACCCTTTTTGTTCCTGTGGATACTGTGCGGTTGCCTTGAGAAACACAATTTTCCAGGGAGAAAGTGCTACCAGGGGTACACGTCAGCAAATCCACAAAAGGAAAATGAGGGTAGAGGGAATAAAAAAAGGTAATCACGTTGAGACGAAAAGGGAAGACAGTAAAGTACCAGGACAATAGCAGGATGAATAATTGATGAGATGGTGGTTTACGAGTGAGTTTCATTAATATTATCCTGCAGGTTCATTAAGCACTGTCCCAAGCTCATCTTCGAAGGTTCCTCCCGAGCTTTGATTAGGTGCTGCAAGTCTTTTGCTTAGACATCAGAACTTCAGGCCTTCGGTGGTGACAACCATTTCCTAAGCCCCAGTCCCTTCAGCCAAGCACCTTTCGGAACTGTTTTCTATTCCCCTCCCACTAATCACAAGTCCCTAACCATGACAGCAAGTCTTAGTAAATAATATATCAAGATAAATGATAATTGTTCTGTTTTAAGTGTCTCCTAATGAGCATCATAAATTAAAAATTAATATTGCAAAGACTGTATGAATAGCATCAATGCTATAAACAGAGCAGCGGGGATCAAGAATGCAAATGAAACTGAAACGCTCCCTTATCCACCCCCCTGTATGAAAAAATTCTGGAGCCAGCAGACTGTTAGGCATTACAAAGCTAATAAATTACTTTAATGAAGTTCTGTAACAGGCAATTTCTTCTTAATCTTCCCTTCACCTTCCAATATTTGGCTCTTCTGGATCGCAAGGTTTCTTTTGTTGTTTTTTTTTTTTTCCCCTTTAAACCATCTCTCAAGAACTTTGTTTCTTGTTAGGTGCAACAGTAATCTCAAAGCATGCTGCTGCTGCAAAAACTAGGAAATGGGCTGGTTAACAGATTGCTGGTCCTGACGATCATGCAGAAAGGCTAAAGTGATTTGGCAGCAGCCATCCTGTTGGATGACGTTGCTGTTATCATTGTGCCTTCTATTCAGAGAGTACGTTCAAATGGTGTCTTTTTCTGGGTGAATGAATAAGGTACACTTAGCTATGCCCTTGTACCTCCAAGTTTCAGCTAAATAGAAAGAAGGCAGCTGGAATTCTTACCCTTTCTTCTTCCAGAGCCTTAGTTTCTCCAGTTTAGATGCAGCAGAAGTATTTGCACAGGCAATGTTTGCCTCCTTTTTTAATGGCTAGAGTAATCTGTAGCCAAATCCCACCTCCTTCAGTTTTGTAAATACTGAAATTGATCCTTTTAAAGCAATGTCTTTGGATGCTGCGTTTGCATCATCATGTCACTAATTATTCCTAGGCAGTAGATAATGTCAGACTTGGAGAAACAAATAACATACAAATTTATTAAGTTGTGAATGACACATGGTACAAGTTCATGAAGGAATCTGACACTCAGGCTAGAATTAGAACACTTTGATAATTGACTTTTTTTTTTTAAAGATACCTAGCAAGTCTTCTAGTCCTTAATCTAGTCAATAATCAACAACCAACCAAGGGACCACAGAAAATAAGACTTGATCATCCAGCACATCAGACTGGACCACCTAAAATGCCATTTCACCACTCATTCCATAATTCCAACCCCCTCTACTTTTTTTTCTTGCTTGCCTTTTTGTCCCCTCATCTGGCAGCTTTTGGGTAAGGAATAGCACCATCCAGTGAGCTAGCCTGCTCCTTAAATTATACGAGACATGGGAATAGTGGGTTTAAAGAAAAAGAGCGTAACTTATACATTATGAAGAAAAGCAATTACTGAGAAGAGACTACTCGTCCGTCTCCATCACTTTTAAGCCTAAAGCAATGGAAGTGCTAGTCACTGCTCTGTAATTAAGGCTGAAGTCTGCATTTCAAAGAAGTTCAACTTCTCTCCATGATGCACCCTCTCCAAACAGAGCATTTGCTCTTTAAAGTACAGAATGACTTTTGAGAATTTATAAATATTTTACTTCAAGCTCATTTTTATGACAAAATTAGACACACTGTGTCTTTTTATTGTCCCAGGTGAAATTAGTACTAGAATAACTCAGATTTGAAATACTGCAAAGTCTCAGCATAACAGAAATTGCTTTTTCTAGAGCAATGGTTCTCTTATCTTCCTCTTGGATACTGTCAGACAAGACTGAGACTCCTCTTAAACAAGATGTCAATGATATCACAGATAACTAAATTACTCTTCAACTGTAAAAAGTTTTTTTTAGGTAAGTGTTATGAGACATTTATACTCCCCTAGTGTTAGGAGCTCCCTCGGTGGAAGACTTCACTTCTACCATCACTACACCTCAACAGTTCAGAATCACTTGCCTGGCTTTGTTGCCCTGGAAGTTTAGGCAGAAGCACAGGCAAAGCCGTTAAAAGCACAGAGTCATTAAAAGTTGGAGACTAATGTATCTTTGAAATCCAATTTCGTCTCCTTTGGGACAACAAACAGTAAAATGCATTAACCATAATTGTGTGGTTATCTCAGGCATCACTAGATGGAAGAATTAATGTTATTCCAAATTTCAGCAAGCCTGGATTTGTTTTAAATGTGATTTGAATTCAAAGGTACTTGGATTTATAATTTTGGTCTTTAGTTAATTAAAATATTACTGTAAAATCCATAACCTTTAGATTACTAATACAGTACATCCACAGTGAACTGTATTTTAATGTTGGAAACGTTTTTTGTTTGGAGATTTACATTTGTCTGGGGATCCTCAGCTGGTGATAATCACTGCAGCTATACTTAATGGACCTATGCCAAATCTATGCCAGCTGAGGATCTAGACATGTATATTTGCTCTCTTGCCTTTTTTTTTTTTTTTTTTTTGCTTTTCTAGTTCATACAAACTATGAGCATTATACTCAAGTGCTATTCCTCTTTTCTACCAACAATGGGATTTGCACTGCTGCCCTCAAGTTTGATCTGTGCTGAAGACACCTGCTCTCAAGGAAATGAGCTGGGACCACCAACTCATTTCATAAAGGGCCACCGAGCAGCTGTCACATGGTAGCAACTCCCAGGCAGTACTGACCTTTAACAAATCTGAACCACTGACCTAGAGGTGAAAGGCTCTATATCCAATTACCAATCCCCTGAGCGAGCCACTATTAAGTTTTGCCTTGAAAACATAGATAAAATATGCACAAAAGAATAAACAAGAATGAAGTAACACAGAAGTTGCATCATTGTTAATATTTTGCTATACCCCAAATCTTGGAAATCAAATATATCATCGCCACCAGCAGACTACCTGGACTCTGCACCTGTGAAAAAAAGGCCTATTAAGAGGGACAGACTGAAGTAATATTCCCCCTTCTTTCCTGTTACATCACTAATAGAAAACAAGAATAACCACACAAGATTGTCATAAGGAAAGAAAAGAGAATGGTTGATTTCATGTTCCCCTCCCCGCCATGAATTCATCTATGTAAATAACATTTTCCCCGCAAATAGCTAAATAGTAAGCATAATGCCCTTATTCTGTACGTAAGCCATTTCCTCTGCCTGAAAGTTCAAGAAAAAAAGCCACTTCATGATTGAGAGCCTGATAAAATGAGCTATGATGTTACCCAGTTAGAGCTCAGGGAAGAACACACTTTCTCTGCTTTGGTTCCATTTCACTCACGTTATTCTTGACAGTGTCAGTAAGCAGCAGCAGCAGAGCACAATCTTCCTTTATTTTTAGCAATACTGAAGCTGCAAGAGAATGTCTCTTCTTCTCTCCCAAATATAAAAAAAAAAAAAAAAGACATCTAACTTAAGCAGCAATAACACAAAAAGCTGCCTTAATGATTTCATCTTGATAATTTACTGCAATTACTACATAATTATATCAATGCATCTTTATAACTGTGATAATACAAGCTTTAACTAAGGCACCTTTTAACAAAGGTAAGGAAAAGAGTTATTAGAAATGAGTCACTGAAAGTCCACTTCCTCTTAGGCTCCAAATCATGCCATGCTTAGCCCTCTGGGTCTAGGTAGATGTGGACTGCAAGCTCCAGGCTGAGTGGCAGCTTGCCATCCATCTGCCCATCTTGCAGCATCTTCCTCTGTCCCACCCAAGAGAACAGGAGGTTGGTAGAAAATACACTGACAGGATAGCAAATGAACAAAAAAGCTGTGCAAGTCCTAATTTCAAACAGCAGCTTACAGAAAAATTTTTAAAACACCACTAAACAGTCTTTTACTATGGTTTCCAACAATTTCTACCACAATGGCTGTCCCTGCTTGGAACAATGAATGCATGGCAGTGGAGTCACTTTGCCGAATAGAACAGTTCATGTGCACTTGGCAGAGGTTTGGCAGAGCTGTTGCACTACAGCCCACTAATGCTCTCACCTTCACAGGCAAGGAGAGCCTTGAAGGCAGCAGAGTCAGTACACAGAGGAAGGAGAGCCCCAGGGGTTAGCACAGGGTTGGGATCTCAGTTCCAATCCCAAATCTGCCACTGCCTTGCTGCAAGGCTGCAGAGAAGCCTCTTCTCAGCTTCCCCCTTATTAAGAAAGGATAAGGGCATGAGTATCCTTTGCAAGCTATATTTTGGATTCTATGTCTATAAAAGCTGACCAATGCTATCACTTAAAGAAACAGGCACTCTGCAGGCACCGGAGAACTTCCTTGTCCTTAATGAGTGGGACCACTTAAGTAGCACAAGTGAAAGGGACAGAGAAACTCTCTTTCGTGACTTTCCTGTTGTACCCCAACATACTTTGCCTACTGCTGGAAATGGAATGCAACAGGCAGCCAGAGAAGTAGAGCAGTAACGCCCTGAAGTCTCAAGAGAAGGATTTTTTTTTTTTTCATACCAACCCTCGTGCATTAACCTGGAGTCTAACTTGGCTCCACAGGCTCCATGCTGGGATCAGCATTTGCTCCTCAGACAGAGTTGACCATGACAAGAAGAATCATTTCAAGAAGAACCATGTAATCTCCCTCTTGCACTTGGACAGCTGTCAGAAGGGGGCTTGCAATGAATCCCAAAACAATGGCGCACCAAACAGCCCAACACTCTCTACACCGCCACATCAAAACCAAACCTGAAGTCAGTCACATGTTCACTCCCCTCAGGTGAAAGCACGACAGAGGGCATTCAATAATAGATGCACTATGGACTCTTGCTAAGAAATGAACTTGCTCCAGAAACATTGTTTATTAGTACTCTATCACACTCAGACTTATTTGCACTTCAAAATGTATCACTGAAATACATTGCTGTTTAAGGATCAGTAGCAGACTCTCCTTTAACATTTGTATACCTCAACTTGGAATTTACATTTGCAAAGTTGACTTTTGCACTAAAATTGTTTAAGACAGTCACTGAAAGAGAGCATGCTATTTGTAGGCCTGAAACTAGATTTTCCTCTTTTGCCATTTTTAAAGTTTGACAATAGCTGATAGTCTCTTTGGCACCTCATCCCTCCGAGAGGGGTGGCAAACTTTCTGGAAAGAAATTTATCCTCCTTGATATCAATTATCAAGACTGAAGCATCCTACCCTTCCTCTCCAGTCTGTAAAGACAGTGGTTTGGATTTATCCCAGCTAAAGAAAGATGGGATGTCATGTAAGCAACACTTACTGACTGCACAATGAGAACAGATATTAGAAAACTAGTCTTGACAAGACTCCTAACTTGTAAGCAGCTAAAGCTTCGTGTGCAGTATTTGGATCTGTTTCTACACAGTATTACTCCATGCCAGCAGCCACAAAGTGAGTCACAGAAAGCCCAAAACAGTATTCACAAAAAAAAAAAAAAAAAAAAAAAAAAATCAGTATGTGTTGGATCAGTCCCTTAAAAGCCAGAGGGTTTGATTTATTTTTAAGGAAATATATTGGTGAGTATCGGGGGGGGGGGGGGGGGGGGAAGGCAGCATCTTTCAGCTTGCCTACTCTATAAATCAAATGTATTTTCCCCCAAATAAATATATAAGTGAATGACCATTTTAGGACTGATGTGAATCAGTCCAGAAGGAATCATTTTTAAGAAAGTTGTTAGTGAGCGGAAACAGGTGGCTATAATTTGAGTTAAACTGCAACCTTAACTGTAGTGTTTGCTATCACGAACACTGTAACAACAGATGTACAGTTGCACCTTGGGATGAATTCATTATGGCCTGAGAAACATAATCATGCCATTCAGACCATATTTTGTCCATATGCTCATGTGGTTTACACCCCTGGTTTATTGGCATTGTACTTGGTTATATAGCAGGAGACTCCCAGGATCATAATTTGCACTTACTGTTACCGTTCCGGAGAATCCCTTTGTAGCATGGGCTTCCCGTTAAGGCAAAGACTCCCTTCCAGAGCAGGGAAGGAAGGCCTGGCTCACAGCTTTTGTGGACACTGCAGAAACTTAACATCACTTGGGAAGCTTTTCATACAAAAGGCGTTGCATACCTCAAAGAAATAGAAAAAATTAAACCTAAAGAGTATGGGGGCTACTGTTCAGGACATTTTACAGTTATAAAAATGTGTATTATATTGCTATCTTATCCTGTAATTTATAGGATGAATATTGTAATTCATTGAATGTCACGACTTATCTTTTATTCATATAGTTACTATTCCATTACCAGAGAGGGAGGTTTGTCAAAGGTTAATTATTTTAAATTGCTCAGGCAAATTTATTTTGATTTGTACAATTTTTTTTGAATAATCAAAGGGCTATATATTCATACTGTCTTATGAGGATTCATTTAAAAAAAAGTAATACTCCTTGATGACACAGTCAGATTAAACAAATACTTTCATAAGGACCAAAAATGGATTCTTTCAACCCTAAATGTAAAGACACCAAAAAAACCCCAACCCTGGCAATGGTTCTTTCTCCCCCTTCAGTTTTACTGTAAAAAATTCCCTAGCAGTCTTAGACTGCTGAATTATCCTTCCCCCCAGCAATCTATTTACAAGTAAAGAGCATCTTGCCACAGTCTCAAGACCTGTGTCCCTGGGGCAAGGACTATTCATTTTAATTGCTTCCAAAGCACCTATCACAACAGGCTCTTGATTTGTGCCTCAGCCACGATAAAAAAAAAGTAAGTAGTACCATAGTACTGAAGTACTTATCGATCAGATGTTGACCAGTGCTCTGTACCTCTTGGTTCCTAGAGATGCTCTGTTGTTATCAATTCAGGCAGCCGTTTGCCATTCAGCTTCAAGCATCTAATGCAAGAGCACAGGTTCTGGAAGCCATCAGCAGATCCACCCAAAAATGAAGTGCTCTGAATACACAGAGACAAATCCCAACGTGGTGTAACAGGAACACCTCCCTCTCCGCTGACCCACAAGAGGAGCCCTGACAGTAGCTGGAAAAATGCTTCCAGTAGGAGGCTGTGACATGGACTGACAAAACCAGGATGCCAACCCCCAGTAGAGCCTTTTAAACACAAAATTCATCTTTTCTCCTTTTGGAGAAGGGGGAAAAAAAAAAAAAAAAAAAAATCACTTAGCCTATCTCTGTGTCTGTTTCCCTGTAAGCAAAGTGGGGATAATGATACTTACCCTGTAGGAGTGCTGGAAGTTTAAATCCATGCACAATCAAGTGCTGTGAAAGCCTTAAATGGAAAGTGCAAAGCAAGTGCTGAGCACTGTACTAAAAAAATAATTACCATTCTTATTACTGAACTTCTGATGAGCCTGCTGGAGCTGTAATGGCAGGGAGGATGAACCTCAAGGTTCGAGGGATCTTCATCTGGACCCTTTTCTGCACTTTATGTTGGTTTCTAACTGTAGTAACTGCTGCTGTCAAGACAGAAGTGCTTCTTGGGAGGGTAGAGTGCCATAGTAAGGGAGGCACAGCTGCTATGTCAGCAGAGCTGTGGATTGGAAGTCATGCTACAGAGCAGGCCAGGAACAATATACGAGGTACAGTGTGGATCAGACTCTTCTGGAGAAGGCTTCATTTTCAGAAGCCCTTATAGCCAGGAGGCTACAGCAAACAGTCAGTACCCCTAAGGGCAGATTCTGACCCCGTGCTGTGGGGTAGTGCTGGCTGAGATGGCAACAGAGTACTGCCACACCCCTGCTAGGCTCCATCTAGCCCAGGCAGGCAGCACAGGGTGCAACACCAGCTAATTCAACCTCCTTCCATGCCATGCTGTAGGCAACAGGACATGGAGGGGGGCGATTTTGGGCAACAGGGATGGAAACAGATCCTGCCACCCGCCTTGCCTTTAACACAGCTGCACTATGCTCCTGGAGATCTGTAGCTCCCCATCTGTGAGGCTCCCTGTGGGGGAAGCACACAAGTTGTGGGTCTTGGCCACATGGTACCATCAGGACTTCAAAGACAGATTTCGCTGGCTCCCTCCCAAGTCACCACTACCTCCCCCATGACAGGCGAGGCTGCATTTGCATTCTGCCTGTCCTCAGACAATATTGTGCCTTACAGGCCCTCTGCCAGCATCTGCTGAGGCTTCAGCCAAAGACGACGACAGCCTAAAAAATCCATCTCTAGTTACCTTGAAGTCTGGTAGCTGGAAAATAAAGCAATGTCCTATTGTTCTAGGCTCCCCCAATCCTTCATGTTTTCATAAAGCTCTTGGACAATATTGGGGGTGGGGGGAGAAAAAAACTCCGGGGAAACAGCTGATTAGATTCTGGCAAGGCGGACTAAACATCTGCTTCAAACAAAAGACATCTGCATATTTCACATTTATTTTTCATAATTTACAGAAGCAACCTGCCAAAATTTAGCAAGGGAGAATAAACTAGCACATAATTAGCTAAAGTTTGCTTGCTTTAGAAGTTATTAGCATGAAGCCCAGTAGCTCACCTGGGAAGACATCAAGGAATGTAGATAACTACAGTTTGATTTTGTAAATTCAATTTTCGATCTGGTGTGCCAGGCCAAAAAACAACGTTGCCATGCCAATTAACGCAAGCCAGCAAATGTCCTGATGTCCCCATGTCATACACTGTACAGCTGTCTCAAAGGCATTGATAACACTGTTTATTAAATAAGGATCGATTAGACAGACTTTTTTTTCCTCCAGTTTACGTGGTACAGCAGGCTGTGGGTTGGAGAGCAGAACAATACTTTTTTTTTTTTTTAAATCAGTAGGTACACTATGTTCTGTGTGTACAGATGGTACAATGAGTGCCATGGAAGTGGGCATGTGAATTTTTCAAGGCAGCCAAAGCGTCTTCGTTAAAAATACAGAAAAAAAGATCCAGGAATGTATATGCCCTCAGTGAGCTACAATTCCTCAATTGAATTTTGTCATCTACTGGGTCATTAGTACATTTGATAGCTAATACGCTTCCAATTTTAATAGAGTTAAGGAGAATAGTATGAAATCCTGAGGTTCTGAAATTCAGCTTTGAAATCAATAGGTGTTTCACTAAGTATACTTACTAACTTGGTATTTGGCCTGTAAGGGCAATAAACAGAAACAGGCAGAACTTCAGGGTGGGAAATCCTGCCTTTGCTGCGAATGGGAGTGGAAAAACTCCTGTTAACTCCAACACAGCCAGGGTTATACACTGGAGTTGAAACAGGAGTTGAAGAAATAGGAAAGAGCTTTCTTGAAAACCCCAAATTAAACCCAGGTTCATAAAAGCATCTGCAAATCTTCTGGATGAACCAAGGTGGAGTTTTGCCCTTCTTTCTCCAAGGAAGGATTTATTGTTTCAGACAGAAACCATGGGAAACTCACTCACTTGGACTGAATTCTGCTCCACGTTTCAGATTTATTTGAACCTGAACCTCAGAGAAAAACTCGGAGTGAAAATTGCCAAAAAAATTCTGTCAACCCCAAAGGAACACAAATTGCCAAATACAGCACAGCTCTAAAAGACATTTCAAGCCCCTTAATCTGGGCTTTATGGCTTGCACCTCTCCATAGCAAGATGAACCCAAGACCCAATCTGAACACCATGAACTTTGTGGGAGTGGGGGGAAATGTATGAGAGAGTGAAATAAAACCACCTGGATCTGAGAGGGTTTTAGTGCTAAGGTTTTGCATCTGAATGTTGAAGGATTTGGGCAAGAGTGGTCACAGCAAGACTGGAGCAGAAGCCTCTTTTCGTGCCAGACAAACATTCTCACCTCAACAGGGGTTCAGAGCTCTGAATCATGCCCATCACTACTTCAAAACACTTTTTCCCCCACACAGACTTATTGCAATTGAGTGATAGAATCAAACCCACCTAATTTCACTACATAAGTGACAATCTCTAACATGACAATCTCCATAATATTAAGTCATTCAGATGCAGCATTTGGACTGGTACTAAAGCTGACTATTGTACAACTATAATGGCCATCTTATACACTGAGCTTCCCTCTCCCTTGCTACCAACACATTTCAGTATCATCATTTCCTTTACAAGCAAGGAAAACTGTGGCATATAGTAACAACATGAATTTCCCAGACACAAACCTCCCTCTTGGCAGAGGCAGAAACAGGACAAGACATCCCACTGTAGCACCAGCAGCAGTTATGACCCTTTTTTTATTCTTTTGCATTTTAAAAAAATTGAAATTAAGAATGGTACAGTGGAACTAAGTGACTAAGCCTGTGTTGACCTACACTTAGTGCAGGATGCTCCTAATTAGAGATACATGAAGTAAATATTCACTCATTTCAAACACACACTTAGTTTCTGTTTGAAGAAATTCCTAATCTTGTTTGTCTGAGTGAATCAAGACCACTGTTGTCGTTTGGGTTTATTAAAATAGAATTCCTACAAAACTGAATTGCTTCTTCCTGAGCTACTCTCTTTAATTGAAGATTTTGAAACAAAATATAATTTCAAACAGTTAGAAGGACTTCACCAAGGATATCAAACTGGTTTTCAAAATCTTGTGACTTTTCATTTTTGCAGTGAGAACACTGGATTATTGATCTATCTGCGAGCCAGTGTGTAACCAAGCTTGCATTTACATATTTTAGATCCCCCGAAGTTTCACCTTAAAAGTTTTGTCCAGATGTAGCCATTCTGAACAAGCCCCATCTAACTTGAAATGGCAAACACTGTACTGGTGCTACTGAACTTCGCTGGAAAGGACCTCTTCCCAGATTTATCTGCTTACTGTATTTAAAATGTCCTTCAGCCACTGCATTTAACCACTTCCAATTTGGTCAAGACAGAGTTGACCAATTTCCACTGCGTTGCCTGAAACAGCCACAAGATGAGCTCCTGTTGCTTGTTCAAACTAGACAGGCTATTCTACATTCCTGTCTGTGGGCCCACGCTCGGGAAAGCACTGAAGCACTTGCTTAACACACAGGTGGGGGTGCTTTTGTCCTCTGCAGAACCAGGATTTAGTTACACTGCCGAAATCACCACTTTGCACAAAGCGTGAGGATTTTTATGGCATGGTCACTAGCAAATGAACCGAGAACAACTACTCTTCTACAGACTCCCTTACTTCTCAGAAAGCAACTTTCCCAGGCCCTACCGCTGAGGCTGCCTTGCTGCCAACTCCTTACAGCCACTGCATCTCTGTCAGGTTTATAACCTGCAGTAACACCGACAGGCAGAAATAACATTTTTTCCATGGCTCTAGACATAGTACAAGATGAGCAGCAACAGACAAGAACAGTAATAAGCAGGCAATATTAAGCAGTAGTAAACATTCCTGACCATAGGATGGATCTGCTGCAGAGTTAATTGTGGCCTACAGCACCTTGGAAAAAGTGAAATGTGTGCCTATGCAGGTCCTTTTCTTAATATTACATTTGGTCTCACTCACACACGTAATTTCATTCTCCTGCTTTGTCATTATTCAACTTGTTCGTTCCTTTTAATTACACATACAGTAATTTATCATATATTTCGTTATAAAGATTTAATTAAACATATATTAATACGGTTTAATGATCTTGCCAGTGACCAAAATTCTCCTGTGGATTAAACAGAAAAGGAGGCATTGAACATAAATTTGTACAGTAAATAAACAAAAACACAGACAGCCTTGTAAAGCAGGAAGAAAAACAAGGCCTACATGGCCAATCTATTTCAAGAATATTACAAATGGGAAGCATTTACTATTTTAAAAGCATTAATCATATAGTCACTCCATTTATTTACTTATCTGTGTTCTTCATGTAAATCTTTCTTGAAAGCGCGTAAACTCTTTAGAATTAAAAAGAAAAAGTGAAGTCACGTTTGGTATTTCACCTGTTTACACTGTAATTACTCAACTTTGCTGAAAGCTAATGAATTAGAAGTTTTCCATTCCTATCTGCACCTTTTAGCTGGAAGGAATCTATTTCATATTTCAGTATAAAAAGTATACGGGTTACCACTAGATGAGGTAAGCTGCAAACCTGCCTATATGTATGCTCTGACCTCATAGATATTTGCCATAGGTTTCCTCACATTTACAAAACAAAAGACAACAGGCAGTACACAAGAGTAGATACTCCATAGGTATCAAAATACTTGACAGGCTAATAAATTCACATTCTGATACACTCTGTGAAAAGCTTTTGACCACAAACTCTCAACCTTGTGTCACCCTTCCATGCTTATTTGTCTTGGAAGATTATAGATATGTACCAGCTCAGAGAAGAGCTACCATTGCTCAGCGCAATATAAGTAGGAAGTAATTAGGTTCTGTAATGCCTTGGCTATATGCCTTTTACTTTCCTTCTTCTGGAAGCTGATTTTAGCTTACTTTTTCATTTGACATACATTGCACAGCCCAGCAGCCTGCTGCTTTTCTTCAGTTTCATGAAGAAATGGTTGAATAACTTTTTTTTTTTTCCTTTTGCTCCCCACCTTTACAAGACTGGACAGGCCCTGACACAAGCAGAGACCCTTTGATGGTATCCAGAAAACACTTCTTACAGTCTCAGCCCCCTCACCCCAATTCTCCCAGGGCTGTACCTGGACTAGGACTGGCCATGCTCAAGCCACCAGAATTCCTCCTCTTCCACCCCAGAAAAGCACGGTCCAGAAAGAAGCTCCATTGTATTTTGCTTGGCACATATGATGAGATGAGCATTCTCAACTGAGAGGCAACAGTTACCAGCCATGCACCCTGCTTGCATATTACAGATCTCTCAGTGATGCCACATGTCTGGTCCTCCTCTAAGTCCTTTTTTATTTTTTACTCTCCATTCAAAAGCAGAGAAGCCATTAATAAAAAATTTGTTTCCCTGCTGTGAGGGAAAACACTTTTATGAGCAATTAATGTTTGTTGCACTTACAGAGACTTAAAAAGAAAGCCCCACACAAGTCCAACATTGTTTATTTTGTTCCCTCCCTGGAATTCTGATCAAAGCAAAGACCAGTTTTCAACTCATGCAAGGAGAAAATGAAGGAATACATAGCTGCAGCACACTCAAGAGTGCCCTTTCTGGTTCTCATCATTACCACAAAGGTGGGTGAATAGCAGTGGTCACCCTACAAGCCCGTCTCACTTGCAAGCAGCAACAAAAGGGCACAGACAAGTACAGAAGTTAAGTTTGCTGACAACTGAATATCTTTCCAGAGATAATCTACGAAGGTAGGTGTGGCTGAGCCAAACACACTGAAAATCTGCATGTTATACATCCTTGACATCTTGTATCCCAGGCAATTTGGGACTTCATAGATTATGCAGAGGACCTAGTTTTATACACCGACAGGTACCAAGCTTGGCAGCTAAGTATATAATGACACTCTGAATTGCCACACACATGAACCTCTCGCAAACTCCTTTGGCCACACAAAGCCCAGCAATATACTTACATTCAAACGCCTACTGTAAGGCCTGCGAAGATCCCCTGCAGCACCTCGTCATCTTGCACAGCAGTACTTATTCTTTGCTTCTCCACTGCATCCACAGGGCCATTGCCAGGCTAAGGGTATGTTGAACATATAAAAAATGGCAAACATACCTTTCTGGAGTTAACACTGGTCATCTTGGAGCAGGGTCCTAGTCTGTCTGTCTTGCCAGCAGCAACAGTTGGAAAATTCAAGAAGCAAAGCCAGGAATATTGTAGTTTTCGAACTTCCCTCTTCCAGCAAGGGCATTTAAGACCTGAAAGAGAAAAAATTTCTATTAATGATAGCAAGATCCATGTCGATCATTTCTTGTGGTACACAAAGGACTATCCTTTGCACTTTCTCTGTGACAGCACTGGGCTAAATTGCCAAGATTATTGAAAAGGGCAGCCAGCTCTGGTTTGCAACATAGCAGCTGTGTAATGCCTCTCAACACCACTCCAGCTGAAGCTGGAAGGTCAACTCCAGTTTAAAGAGAGGATGCAGGTACTGTGCTATATTCTCTGGGAAATACAGTGACCAAGGCTCAGATCCTCTGAAATCCTAACTCCTCCTGACTAGAGGATATGAGTGTTAAATGCACCTACATCTCACTCTATAAAAACAGCATCTCCAAGAGCAAAAGGCCTTCTCATGTGCCGATCTGGTTCTGGTAAGGGTGTCATCTGTTCATAAATATTCCTTGGAGATTCGCTATGCAACCACTGATCTGAACCAAATCTGTTTGGACTAGAGAATTTTCATCACAATATCACAAGCTGGTGTTGCAATATACACAGAGCTGAAACGAAGAAGATTTATTATTCCATTGAAAGATCTCTTTTGGCCAAACTTGAACAAAAGCATCACATATTGATACTTCTGTAAGATCATAAACTCAAATGAACACCAGCTGAAGAAGAGGACAATGGTAATGCCAGATGACAAACTGATACAGTCATCATATTCATCAACACCAACAGCAGCCGGTCACTTCCCCCCATTTGCTGAATTAGCCATGAAGGACTGTTTTAATGATAACAAGAATGTGTTAAAAGCATGCATCTCAGTGGCAGTTCAGAACAGGAAACTCAGAAGCCCACATCTGAGGAGGAGATGGTGGGGGGAAAAAGAAAAAACAAAAAAAAAAGAATTGCTAGAAAGAACTAAAAAGAGGTGAAAAAACCCAAAATATAACTGTGTGGTAGGGAAAAAAGTAGATTAAAGACTGAAAAGCAGGAACAAGTTTGACACTGAAAACATACTGCATTATTCAGACTTGTGGAAGAGTGTGTGAACAGAAGTGATGACAAAAGCTACAAAACTCAATATGATCACTTGAAGGGTGGGAGTTTTTGCAAGCAAACACACTACTTTACAGCAAAGGAGAGTCTCAAAACATTTGAAATAAACATTGAAATTTTACACATTGAGTTACAAGCTTGTTTATAGGCTTCACGTGGTCTTGTTTCTTTGTAATCCTGAGAAGTCAGACAGCTGCATTGTACACATGGCATTTTCAAGTGGCAGTGGCATTTTCAAAGGAAAAATCTGTTCAACAATTTGGTACTTGGGTCTCTGTTTTGAGACAAAAGCATCCATATTGATCTCAGTTGGAGGAAAAAAAATCATACCTAAGGCTTTAAGGACAAAGCCATTAAAATAAGGAATGCCTTTTTACTTCTATTTTTAAATTACCACAGGTTGACTGATCTATCTTTATCAATTATTGTAAGCAGCTGCTTATATAATGTAAATTCAGGACACATAAAAGAAGAAAAAGGCTGTTTGTTCATTTTTTCCAAGCATCCAAAAAAGGTTCAGTCAAAAATAAAAGAATAAGTGAAATAACTTCAATTAATTAAAAAACTGACATTTTCATATTTGGGGGTTTTAGTTTCTTTTTTTTAAAATCATCATCAGTTTGACTTCTCCTGGCTTCAAGCAACTTCCCAAGTAAAAGTATCACATCAGCCACGCTAAAGCCCTTCTTGCTCTCAGCCATCCATCACCCCAGGAAGGGTGCATGTCTCAGGGGGCAAGGGGAGGGGCATTACAAAGCAGTAGCAGAGGTCAAAGACGCTCCCACACTTGGGCTTTCCCTGCTGTGTTTCCTTCACAGCTGGCTCCTACCATGAATTTACAGTAAAGTGGGGAGCAAAAGTACATCCTCTGTGGAAGAGCTTAATGCGGCTTGCTCTTGCAAAAGCCACTCTAAAAGTCAACTCTGAAGCACCCACATGCATTTGCACTGCCTCTCCCTGCACCCCCCAAAATTAAGAAACTTGGGGCCTGATCCAAAGCCCACTGGAAGGGCTCATCAACTGCAACAGGCTCCAGACCAACTTGAAAAAAACAAAATGCTTTTATTCAGCCTGAGAAGCATATTGATGTTTTCCTACATTTTTTCAAGCCTCATTAAAGTCACAGGTGTGGGGAAAACTGTTACTAAAGCAGTAATAAAAATATGAAAGACTGCCTCACCTATGGGCCTGGGATGGGGTTTTTTGTTTGCTTTTTTTAACCTAAATATTTGTTTTGGAAGCACTAGAAATATATAGAAAGACAGGAAAAGAAGAATTACCTCATTACTGTCATGATCTCACTTTTTATCAGAGCCACTCAGTCTTCTGCAGGGCCTAGGGGCACTCAGGAGAAGACTGAAATACTTCAGTGAAGAATAAGTAGGTAAAAAAAAGCAAACTACAAATGAATTATCTGTAGCTTGTGCCACCTCTTCCAAAGTTCATTTCATGTTTGGACCTTCAAATGAGGCTGCCCTTCATTTGCAACAGAAACTGTTGCATGAGCTCCAAACAGAAGTCTGTCAGATCCACCTTTGAGAGATTTTGTTTCACTCCACGGCAGTTTTCAACCTTAAGTCATGACCTCTCCCCCTGTAAAAATACTTTCTTGCAACCTGTGGTGACCCCTCAGTTTTTACCTGAATCTGGCCCAGCTCTGAAATAGCCAGCGTGTTGTTGAAATGCTCTCCGAGAACTTGTGGCAGCAAGGGGCACATTTTTCCAAAACCACAGAGGGGATTTCTCAGGGAAAGCCCCGCTGCCAAAGGACGCTTTGGAAGTTGGCCAAGCTGAGTATCTCTACACCTCACTTTCTTTGTAGTTTACTTAACACCTATTGTCTGGCCGAGACAGCCCTCTCCTCCTGACCCACACACATTTTTTGGTCATCTCCAGTAGGCAAACCTCCTCCATCCTCTTAACTAAGATGATCTTGTGCATTACACTAGAGAAGCGTTACTCTTAGGAACAACAGCCAGACACTCTGCTGTGTAACAGGAAAGGATTTCAGAAATAAGTGTTCAGAAGTTCAAAAAATGTTGATGTTATTTCCCTTGCAGGTCATGGAAATAAAGTGCTTTCTGTGTCCTGGTTTAATTTTGTGTCAGCCATGCAAATCTCTCAATAACAGAAGCCAAAACAAATTTTCTAAGAGGACTAATCAAAAGTCCATCAAGGTTCATACAAAGACTGACTTCAGTAAGCTTTGGACCAGGGCACAGATAAATGCAGATCTTGCAACAAATGCAGACAAACTTTAGTGCAGGCCAGACCTATTAGGAGAAACTTGTAAACCCTAGTATTTTGCAGGATTTCTTCCTTAGACTCTTTCAGGACTACACACTTCTCTTGGGGAAGAACTTCTTCATACAGTACCATATTGTGGAACCTGGGAGTTTCACCAAGTGGTTCTACAATCACCTGAAACACTCCTCTTACACCACAGGGAAAAGGAAACAAAAGGCTCAGTCTTTTACACAGCAAAGTGCCAGAAAAGTGAACAGAAAAAGGTATTCACAGAAGTAAGGTTAGACTGAAACTATTAAAATGTTCACTATTCTCTGTCCTCCTCTATGTGATCCTCCAGGTCCTTTAGACCAAGTTACACCAACATAACCTTTCAATTAAGTGGGGTAGAGCAAACACATAATAAAACAAACAGGTGCAAGTTGTCAGTTTTGATAATTTCTGGAAGACTTATTTAAACTTATCTGGACACAAGAGTCACCTTTACAATTACTCCCTCAAAGCCTTACACTTGTGTTCTGCCTTAGAAGACGTTTAAGCACATTTGCACTATTAGCCTGAGTGCTCAAGACCAATCAGGGAAGAAAGGTTTTAAGACAATCATATACTCTAACTTGACATTTTATTTCTTCACCAATATTAACTGGGTGCCCCAAGTCCATTTCATTTTTCTTATACAGTGACTAGGCAGACAGTAGAGCTGCTTACAGATAGATTTGTGAGGTCTTTTTGTGCAATATGTCTCCCATCACACAGACTGGAACAGTATTGCAATGTAGTGTTTGGGGGAAGGGTATTGTAGTGCTCCAGGGCTGGATTTACACAGTTATTTTGGCACCTAGATACCTTTGCAGAGATGGCCCAAAGTGGTTAATAACAGAGAAGAATTCATTTCTCTGCATTCATCCCAAAGCAGCAAGACAGAATTTGCCAGCTCCTAACAGAATGAACTTCTGTAGTCTAACAAGAAGGTTTTTACATTATTTTGATCTCTAAACAGATGAATAGAAAACAGATCATTTTATCCAAAAATCATTTTTCTACTTCTGATTTTTAATACAGTCTCATAATCCCGAATACATATCTGCAGGTGAACACACTAGAAACTCAATCATGTAAAACACACTTAAACATCTCTTTACTTATACTGGATGATGGAACATATAACTTCATGATCTTTTTAATACTGGATGAGGGAATATATAACTTCATGATCATTTTTAATCCCACTGAAACCACTAAGGTTTTGCTTTTTGTTTCAGTGGGAGGGGGAATTCTCCCCTTCAGCAGAGGTCTCTGATCACAACTTTTCCCCACTCTCCCCTTTCTACCTCCCCCTAAAGGAAATATTCATCTACCAGCATGCTGTAAACACACCTTTGCATTTACAAAAATGGAAATAATTCAAGGCAATAGCAGAATCTTGTGTGTTCTGGCAAAATCATTGATTTTCAGAGAGACAATTTTGGCTCAAGTGTAGAATACAGTCTGTTCTTTGGCACTAGGGATTTGCAACATCTTTGTGAAAATGCAAACCTGGGATACCTGCCTAGAATGGCCCAAGAAACATTTACCTTACCAATAAAAACGGAGGCCCACTTAACTATTTCCCCTAAAGGGCAGGTATTCATCTAATCATATCTGGAATTCTTTCCAACTTGGTTCCTGCAGCTAATGCTACTCTGTCATGATCTGATGGTTTAATCCTAGTTATTAAACTGCTTATTCTAGTTAATAATAAAAAAATGTGGACAAATGCCTGCCTGTCAGTGCACCAACCTCAGAGCAAACACTGTGAAATGGGCCCCCTGCTTTCCCTAAGCAAACAGGGAACACCGTTTGGAATTCAGAGTTTCAACAAAAAGCTGCCAGATCTAATGAAAATATTGGCAAATTTACCAGGGTGAGGTTTTTTTTTTTTAATCCCTAGACAACAGAAAAACAAACAAAAACAGAACAACAAACCCCAGCCTTTGCAAATCTAGTTTTCCCTGCTACACACAAAGAAGTTCTTTTCCATGGTCTCAGCAGACAAAAGTATAACACATATATAATGCATACACAGTCTGAGCCAGCTGTGATACACTTTCACTCAAAATATTTTTAACAAAAAAACGATTTGTTAACAGATGCATCAAGTTCTTCATGATTTTACAGGAAAAAACCATACAATTCCAAGTCTTCATTTCCCAATCTTTCATTAAACCAAATATTTTTAGATCCAAACGATAAAACTTTGCCAGCAGCCTCTGCTGACTAATAAGCCATTTTCTGTTGAAAACACAATATTGATGTGAAAATTGCCAACTAGCTTTTTTAAAAAAATATATTTATATAGCTATAAATAAAACAGACATACCAGATAGACAACACACCACATGTGAAAACAAACTGAACTCAGTATAGCAAGAGGTTTCCATTTCCATCAGTGCAAACTTGAACCTTGTCCACACATTCCACAGCATGGGACTGGATGGATTTGTCAAAATCCAACTGCACAGCCCAGAAGCAATCCATAGCACGATTCATTCCCCGCTGAGCCATATGCACGTGTGCTAGTTTGGTCACACAAGAAGATAACCTCTAAAAATCACTGACTTCAAATAAAGTCCAAAAAGTTAATTGCAGAGTTCAGACCTTCACTTTCTGGCCCAACGTAGAATTCCTATTTCACACTTCAAGGCTGAGGCCATCACTTTATCACTCACTGTCCAGTTTCAAATGCATCTCCCCTCGCAGTTCGTTCCTCCAACACAAACAGAAAAGACTAAGGCACTTTGGAGGAAGAGAACTTCCACTACTGCTTGGAGGCTCCACTCCAGACACTTTGACAATAGCTCAGGTCTCAACTCCCTCATCACGCCAGCCACTTTAAGCTCAAGATGTGGAAATTACCGAGTCAAAGTATTGCTGTGAAAAAAAATAGACAGGTTTCTACTCAGCATAAGATATTTTCTTCTCAGCAAAAATTGCTAACTTTCCACCTGTTCCACTATTAATTATTGTTAATGGAGGGAGATGACAGATAAGAACAGCAGCTCTATTCTTTCTGCCGCAGAGGTTTCGTTTCTAAATTTTAGACAAGAAGTACATCTTAGAGCTCACTTTACTGAGGGGCTTTGGTTTTATTAACTCTAAAGAAGTAGTACTGGATTTTAACTGACAATAGCTACTGTCAAGATGATTCTAAGAGGTTATCGATAGACAAGACTCTTTCCCTTCCTCTCAGACAAACAGCACATCTGCTTGCACCTCCTACACTGAAAGACATCTAAGAGGCCAGGAGTCTCCTCCTAGAGGAAATTTTTGGCCATTTCCCTCAGTAACTCAAGTGCATTCCTGCAAGAAGGATGCATCCTCGTTCCTATCTCAGTAGCATTGCTGGCTAACCCTTCTGGCCCCTAGACAGTCAGCATAGTTAGATGCCTCTGGTGTGTCAGGAGTGCAAGACCACGTCAGTGCTGCTGCTGTTAAAAGGACTGAGGAAAGTCACACCAGTAACAGGATTTGATGATTTTGACCCTCAGTTAAAGGACAGAAGGATACCAAGGATCACAGTCACGGCTGAGTGTTCCCACCTTACAGGGCGACCTTCTTTCTGCCATCATTTCTGGTCCCCACCTTCACCCCAGCCAGAGGGCTCAGGTTGCCTTGGCTCCGTTTGTTTTGCTGGGGTAGTTTCCTGCCATTTTAGCACAAGCACCCAAGCTGAAGCAAGAGAAACAGCAGGAACACATGGCCAGGAAGTATAAGCAGGCTATTAGATCAGCTCATCCATCTTATGGTACCTCATCTGTAACTGCCTGAATTAGAAATACAGTCTCCTTAGCCCCATACATAATCAAGAGAGAAAGACTCAGACAGAGTGTGATTCAAAATGCCTAGGGCTAGTCCTTTCACAGGAGGTTTCAGAGTTGAAGCTTCAGCCTCCCCCAGAAGAAGCCTGCAGAGATTAACCTCTAAATTTAGGAGCATAGATCAAGACAGAATGATTAGTCCCCAAAGAAAACAATTCTTGAGCTGAATCATCCACTGTTACTGAGATTTACCTAAAGCAGGCAAAATGAAATCAATGCCTAAAAAAAAAAACCAACAACACATCAAGGAACCTCAGGGCAGGAACGACAAAGGCATCCATAAGCTTCACACGGGGTAGTGACATCCCGGCAGCCATCTGGCAGGAGAGGACTCAAGTCCCTCAGACCTGCTAATACCTATTTGCAGCAGCATTTACTCACAGAGGCAGCCACTGCTCATTCGGCTCCTGGGGCTTCATGGATTGCCTTACCTCCAGTGGGGCCAGGAAGCAAGAATTTGAATTCAAAGCGCATTTTCAGGTAACACATGAGATCGCCTGCTGTTAGAATAACGCACGAAAGGGAAAGGTATGGATTACTCTGAGACGCAACCAGACACAGCTGCCAGGCCTCCGCATTTCAGCTAGATTAGCTGTCCTTTTTTTGTTGCTGTTAATGATGAACATGAAGAACAAGTCATTTGAAGGATGTGGTACTGGATCCGAGGAGTTCTATGCATTGATCGAGAAGGTGGATGTTAATGCTTTTTTTTCCCCGCCCCCGTGCTCATCTCAGCAATGTGTGTGCAGGTCACAACAGAATGGCCAGGTCTGAAAACATCATATGAAAGCTAAATCCAACATCCAAAGTCCTTGACCTCGGTCCAAGTCTCAGCCATTTGAGTCAATGGTAAGACTCCTGCTGGGGTCAGTGATCTGTGCTAATAATCCTCAGTCCTTTTTGGCAACCGCCACCCAAGTGCACTGCTCAAATCAGAAGAGGACCAAATGCTGCCATGCAGTCCAAACCACATTTTGAGACACAGTACACATCACAACAAATTATGTTTTATTTACTCTTCTAGGAAGAAATACAAAGAGTTAGGGTGTGGTGGAAGTGGTTTACTGACAAGCTTGAGGTGAGCATCTTACAAATGCCTATGCTTTTGCCAAGTAATATTGACATCATGCAAAAAGACTTACTATAAAAACCTCTATACTACATCATACTACTGTTTCAAAAACAGTGGCAGCTATTTGACAGATGCTCAGAGGTTCAGAATTTCAGAAGTAGACCTAAAAAAGGCAGATTAATGAGCAGATGACGGTGAGGTAGTAAAGTTGCACAATAAATGAAACTTAGCAGATGGCTCTGCAACTATAAAAATCTCCAGATTCCTAGATTAGATAGACAGAAAGGACACTTCCTTTATTTTCTTGAATTATTTCTGCCTTTTCCTTATGACTTTGGCAGTATTGCTATCTTCTTTTTAAATAGTGCAACTTTCCAAATTTATTTTCCCTTCTGCTTTAAGCATAATGGATCTCATCGGACAAACTTTCTACTCTGTCAACATGAAGGAAAACATTAGGGCGCACATTCAGAGCTGCATATGCACAGCCCCATGTTTCCTAGGAAACAAGCGATTGCTCATCTCTGTGCCGAAATAAATTGATGCATCGGTTTTGACTTCCTACAAACATTAGTATTTTGATTCAGGACAGAATCCCAAGCACCCCCAGCATACCATCGGTTGTGATCTTCACAATTCTGCTTCTGCTGCTTATCAGCATTTGAGAAGCTAGCAAGACCGTATTGCTCATTAGAGCTGTTAAAGATAAACTCTGATTACACAGTGGCAGTGCGGACCTGAGGACAGGCAATCAGAGACACCATCGGTGCTCTCTGCCCAGGGAGCCAGCAGAGCCATATGCATCCCTGGGTGCTCATGTGCAGCCATCTGGGGAGGAAGGAAATTAGTGCCTCCCACGGCAGCACCTTCTGTTGGCTGCACAGAGATGAGCAGGAGTCAGAAAACAGGAATTTTGGCTTTGGATTATCTTTGACTGACCGACTCCAAGTTTAAAAAGAGGCATTCTGACACAAACTGATGCTCCCTCAGGTATTTCCACATTTGTACAAAAGAGTCTGGATTTCTCTCTTCCTCTTTCATTCCCTCCAGGAGTTTCCTCCCTTAAACTTTATTTACTTTCATGTTTTTATGGGATTATTTTTTTCTTAAAACCATATTCCAAGTTGACACCGATGTATTTCTAAATCATATTTTACTTCAGACAATTCCAATATTGATTTAATACTGCATTCCTGGAATCTAACTCTTAATAGCAGAGTTACTGCAACATTAAGCTAAATGCTTGTGACAATTTGGCCCACAACACCAATACCACAGTAAATAGAACTCTGGCTGATTCCACAGGAAGGGCTATTAGGGAATATATAGGCACATTTCAGATGTTCTGGAATTTCAATCTGTCAGTAGCACATACATTAGGAACTCAGCTATCAAAATCTAAATTTTCTGAAAACTCCCCGTCATCTGAAAGATGGTCATGTCCCTTGACATCTATTAATTGCGCTGAAAATTTCCTCATTATTCAAAATGTCGATTATATGAACTTATTCAATGTCTCCCCTGACATTTGGATAATCGAGGTTGTATTGCATATGGGCCATTCTTGCAAATCTTTGAAGACAATTGACTACCCTCATGAGTAAAGGTTTGCAAGATCAAGCCATATAACACATATGAACAACATTCATCAAAAATAACTTCAAAATAATTCGTTGTATATGATCAAGTGTTAGTATCAATAAATGGACATCATGATAATAAGGCCTGAGTGTATAGCATAGGTCTTTGCTAATATAGCACTACTAATACTTCATATTGATCAGCTAGCCAATCTGAAACCTCTTAAGCAACTTAACTGCTTTTTCTTTTGAGAATGGTAGTACAAGTTTCACAAAAGGCCACTTTGCAGAAATATGATAGTTCAAAATTTGCTACTACTTTTTTTCCCCTTTAACTTTTTTGCATGAGTTGCTCCAGTTCATCACTGTAAACACTTCAAAATCAGGATAAATGCAGGCTCATTAAAATAAAGAAAATGAGGAGAAAACACACCAATATGAATTTCCAGGACAAAACTAAAACAAAGTTTGGAAGCTCAAGAAATTAATGCAATTTTGCTGCCAAGTGATGTAAGGTACATCACCCCTTCTGCCACGGGGTACCCAACTGGGGGGGGGGGGGGGGGGGGGGGCGGGGGGGAGTGGTGTTTGCATGCAATGTCAGCAAGAGAAATAGAATTTCTGCTCCACTATTAATGCCAACAACATTGCTCCTTTAACAAGCAGTTGTCTGTGGAGTGATAGGTGCTTAATTCTGCTGCAACCTGGACCTAAGCCAATTTCTGTCCAAATTCTACTCATGGCAACTTACGGTTGGGGATTAACAGCACAAACTTCTTTCTCATCATTTCTCCTAACGGTTAAAGATGTTTCAGATTTATTTTTTTTCTTTACATGCTGATGATTATATACTCTACCCTTACAGCACTGAGGAACACCATAAATATACTTTACAGAAACTTGAACATCCTGTGCATGTCCAAGGAAAGAAATAAACTATTATTTTGCAGAGTAACGATTTCTTCTTTCTTCAGTTGGGCAAAAGAATAGAGTCCTGAACCCACAAATAGTTTCCTCCACAACTAACAATTCCTACAGCATCAGCAGCATTACGGAGCTGTAAACACTAGCCAGCCTTCACTCTGGAACAGTCACTCAAGTTAACTTCCTAGCTTCACTTGTTCTTCAGCTATGCAGCCCAAGTACTGCAGTCTAAATCTATGGAGAAAAGAAGATGCTTTTACTTGTGATCTACAATTCCACTAGGTTTGGGTCTATCCCCCTTGGATCTCACATCACATTTTGGCCTGGCAGAAATTTCTTGAGAAAGTTAACGACAGGAGGTCATAAATACAACTTGAGAAGACCTTACATTTACACTGAATATTGTACATGGACCTACAGGTATTGTGTCAGGCACATAAATAAATGCAAAGACTAGCATTCTTTGCTGACAAAGACATAAATGAGCATTAGGGACAGAGACATTTTATTATTCTCTTGGATATTTTCACCCCATGTGTGCTCCATATTAGGCTCGTCAGAAAATTTAACAGGCCCATACAGCTAAATTGCAGCATTGTACAACCTACAAAAACCATGCTGAAGGATGCAGAGAGGCAAACATAATTGGGGTTAATCTTGAAAAAACAAGAGCATCTGAGGACTTCTAATATATTATTTTCCATCGTTGCAAACCCATAAAATTTGCAAGAGGCATCTTTTCAACTTAATAATATTATTTGCTAAATGCACATTACTGGTGATGCCCATCTAGGGGTAAGTCTAAACCACAGCACTCCGACACAATAATTTATTCCAGCAGCAAAGAAAAAAGAAAAAAAATTGCACTCTGTTCTCTAAGCATTATACGCTTTGCTTTAGGGCATAAGCCATACATTCAGCTCCCCAGCAGGAGGCTGTGCAGTAGCTATACTCCAGAGAATTAACTGGGAGGTATTCTGACCACTGCTATGGGTATCCAAATCCCCTGCTGGAGGTGGGTGAGGCTAGGGGGAGGACATCAAATTCAAAGTCAAAATACCTCCATAACTGACATGGAGGGATTCAGATCCTGCAGTCCTATGCCTCTCCAGTCACTTCATCCCTAAGGTACCTCCCTTTACTATAGTAAGGGGAGAATCATATCAAGGAGAGACTGCTCATCTATCAACGCACAAGATGTGAGCGTCCTCCATTCACCTCTCCACCCTGTGTTGGCTGCAGATGACCTGCACTCCTCCTCAAAACCACTCTCCAAGCAACACAGCCTGTCCCCACTAGGATATCTCCACACTGGAAAGAAACCACTGTGGTTTTACTAAGTGCCACCTTGATTTTCCCCCACCACACACACGCTTCACTTAAAATCACTACGTAACATACGGAACAGCCCGTGCTTCCTGTATAATCGGGGGTGGCAGGTGTTGTTTTGTTTTCTAACCAGTTGTCATGAGGGAAATAAGAAATCCTATTCCCTCTACACTCTTTTCTGCTAAAAAAAAAAGGCATAGCAAGATTGTACAGGTCAGATAAAAGCATCTGATTACTGCAGTTAGTATTAGCACCTTCTCAAGGTTTGAAGACGGAGCTTTCTACAACTGTACCCACTTTGCTTTCTCTGCTAATCATTACCTCACTTTCTAGCCAGAAGCATCAGAGATGTGCACAGCAGCCTAATCTCTCTCATGTATCCTGACAGTGGTACATTTAAATGCCACTTGTCAGCATCTGAAAGACAACAACACTTGCTTTGCACACTAGTAACAGGTAACTAATTCAGGCTACAATGCAAACCAAGTATTTACACAGCCAGTAGTCCAGCCAGCCAGAAATATATAGCAAGACACAAGTCAATCAGTACAAACCCTTGCTCCCTATCTGCGGCATCAAAATTTTCAGCCCGCACACTTATCCAAGATCAGATGAACTCATAACTACTAGTAAGACAATTAATAAATGAGATAAGATCTTCCCAATCTTCCTTTGGGAAGAACACTAGATTGCTCCATTAAGATTATTGCAGCTGCATAACGTTAATAAAGGCATATCACTTTGCTAATGGGACCATCACTTCCAGAAGATTCCTTCACTCTCATATAAACTTTATATCAATGCAGCCAATTTAAGTTCGTTTACTGGATCATACAGTGCCAGACATCTCAATGCAAAACCTCTTTCACCTCCATATTTTGCAGCCATACCCCTAATTGCATTTTTACTTCTGTCCACAATCTTAACTGCTACATGAACAGTATTTCTTGCCTAAATTGATCTATTCCTTTGTATTTTGGGAATTTATTAAACCAGCCTGATTCTGAATTAATTTCTCCAGGAAGGAGAACTGCATTTTGTTGAGTTTTCAAACAGACTGGTTCCCACCATCCCCCAATCCTTCCCTCCCCCTTTCCCTCTCTCCCTCAATGCAATTTAGGTCACTTGAATACAGACATCTCCAGACCATGGGTGCAACCAGGGTATCACATATAAGTGACCTACAAAGAGGTCTGATGGGGACTGAGCTGCAAATCTGGATCTTAAGAGATTTAAAGAAACATCATCCAATAAACATCATCCTTTCTTCCGACTCCAAAATGATCACATTAAAAGAAGCCAAAGTGCACAGTTTCTTGACTGCATGCGAAGCCATTGCTTTATTAATTTATGACTGTACAATAGCAAGATGGTAAATAACACGCAAAACTAACATGCAGTCAAAGAGAAAAGGATCTTCCTCAGCTATAAAAAGGCAACAAGGCAGTTCAAACATACAGAAGGAGCCTGGGTTATTACCAACATATTTTTCAGGTGCAGAGGCTTGTAATTCACCCCAGAAACACTCAACTCTATAAATTTCAGGTTTACAGACCTCAGAGGAACCTAGAGCATAGTAAGATTCATCCTGGGGAAATCCGCTGACAGACGGTGGAGTTGCAGCCCGGCCTCCTGCCACACATCCCTTAGGCAACCAGGCTAAGTTACTGATCATTGCGCCTCACCTCTGTGCTCAGGCTTGACGCTTAATGCATATTTCTGTGGAGATTAACAACTACACATAATGCCAACTTTAAGCCTCCTATACATACACACACATACATATACGTATAAAAGACACAGCTCCTAAAACAACTGCTATGAACCCTGCACACTACCATTTCTTCAGGAAGGAGAGGTTCAACTGAAGCATCTTCCACTAAACACGGTGAGAGAAACCCAGGCTTCAGGAGGTTAGAGCTGAAGTGAGACGCTAGGAAATAAGGCTGTATACATGTGACTAATAGGAGCTATGTTTTCAGTATCCTTACATGAAGCTCTTGAAGGAGGAGGACAGTTTTGCTTCAACAGCAAAAGATTCTTTTACAACACTGCATAAAACACAGTGGTCAATACAGTGAAACTAGGGAATTACTGGACACCCAAAAACACAGGAAACATCGGAAGGTCTGAAATCAAAGGGAGTACTGAATTTGGAGGAAAAAAAGTCAGATGCATTGCATGAAAGAGTCTTTAGCATTTCTAAAGCTGTTACATCAAAGAGCCCTGCAGTTCTTACTGGAGCCACTTACTACACAATTCTGATCAAAAAATGTATGACTAAGTGTTAGTCATGCACAACAAAATAATTTTGAGACCTTTAAAAAAGAAAAACCCACATCAAAATTTAATTTAAGATAATAGGATACAGGATGTAGAAAGGACCCCTGAGTCACTGAGTCTACTCCCCAACTACCACACCTTGAATTGCAAAACTCAGGGAAAACAACACCCATCTTTAACAAGCAGGCTGGTAGCGCTATTTTTGACCCTTTTCTCTCAAGGGCTATCCCTTGATTACCAACAAATATTTCAGAAATCATGAGGGAGCAGAGCTCCGTTACACACTCACCTCCTGAAGGTGCTCTTTCTCCTCCTGCACTTAGGATTTAAGTTGACCTTGAGGTAGGGTATAAAGATCAGTCCCTGACCAGACAAGACGTCAGACACCTGGTAGTCCTTCCCCAGGTTTTGTAGCTTAGCCTGATGCCTGATTGGCTCCTGCAGCTCCACCCTTGCAATGAAGCAGACCTACAGGTGAGCCCTGAGAGCTCTCCTGCCTAGCTGAAAGGATGCTTCTTAGCTGCAGCATGAGGACCCCTCAAACAGGGCTCCCCAGAGGTTTCCTTTTTTTGCACAGAGTACACCATGTGTCCACTTACAGGGGCAAAGCACTGCTCTTCCACTTGTTTACACTCCCTGCGTGAACTGTCTTCAGACCAATAGATGAGACCTGGTAGTTTTCAAGTGCTTCATTGGGAGAACCCAAACCAGGTCTGATTTTGCTGTGCATGATTTTCATAGGTCTAAATTATATTTATATTGCAAGCTGGACTCCTCTGGCTAAGCCTTAGCTGCCAACCTGAGGTGCTTCTTTTCTAAACCTCAGAGTTGGTGATGAGGAACAGGCACCTGCAGAGTATGGCTGAACATACCTGCTGGCACAGCTGCCCTCAGGAGGAAGGGTCTCTCTTATCATTGACAGAAGAGGCTGCCAAAAGCAAGCAGACTGCTGGCTTAAGCACCTCAACTAAGTGCTTAATTTCAATGTGAGATAAAGCCAGCCCATTGCTACAAGGCACTTTTTAGGAAGTTTGACCTTCTCCCAAAAATTGGCAAGCAACTACCCTCTGGCTGCGATGCCCATTAGAAGGCAGAACTTTCTTCACCAGAGAAACAAGCCCTACCTCTCCATACTCTGCCAAATGAAACCTCTGAAGATTTGTTTCTCCCCTTAAACAAGGGTGTTTTTTCACTCGGTAGCTGTCAGACCCTCTGGCTCTCTGATACAGTGATATTGTTTCTCACTGTATTGAGGACTGAGCAGCTTGGTGAGGTAAAAGCCTGCATATTATAAAGTAATTGCAGCATGTAAAATAATTTAAATAACTTCTTTCTTACTTTCTATCCTATACATGAGCAATCAGGTTTTCTTAGCAACAATAGCTTTTGCCACAACCCTAGGGGCAGGAACCTAAACCATATGTACATAAAAAAGGTAACCTCAAGCTTCCTCTTCATAGCTCTGATGTGGAATACCACAGGCACATTTAGTCAATTGTCCTTCAAACGTCTTCTGTACGTTTGGCTTTTTTTCCCCTTTATGCTTGAGAAGACCTCAGAGGCTCAGCTTTGGGGAATGTAGCAGAGTTAGACTCCTGTTCATTTCCGTTGGCTGAATTTATGTTCTAGGCTTCTGTTGGGAAATGTCATATTGTTTCATGATCTTAGTTTCATGTGCAGTGGAAGTACTCGCACTAGCTCTCTTTCCTTTCTAGGAAACCGCATTTCTTTGGATGGCTGTCACCCAGAACACCTGGCAGTAAATCCAGAGAACTAGGTAGATTGCAAGGTTAATTATGTATGGGGTGGTGATGATGTTTTCATCCTCCTCTTCATCATACCGTTTTCTCTGGCAAGAAGTTGTGCATTGACAGTATGCACTGGGAAGAAATCAGTCCACATCAGAGAAGTGAACCCAGAGACGTGAGAATCCCACACTGTGCCACTTCATACATGTAACACTGGAAGGTTTTCTCCTCAAGCTGAAAGCACAGCATCTAGAGAGACTCTCTGCTGCTCTAGGAGACTTACCAAGAGAAACACACCATAAAAGCATGTCGCTGAGGTGAGTAGGTGTTAGTCCAAGCCTTGTAAGTTAAAAGAAACATCTCATAATCTCTGCTAAATGTAATGGGTAGTCGAAGTAATGAAGCTAACCCAGGCGTAATGATTAATCTTAGTGTGAGTCGTGACCCTGGCAGCTGCATTCTGAACCAGCTGCAATCTATATAATGCATTCCCAGGAAGACCAGACAACAACGAGTTGTATTAGCACGCAGTGCAGATGGTATGAATGCGTGTACCAGCAGACTCAAGCCTAGCCAAGGAGAGCAAAGGTCTTCGTTTACTAATATTCTTAAAAGGATAGCAATTTGTCTAAGATATTTATTATGCTTATCATAATCAAAGAGCTTGATTTCTAGAATTAATCCTTTTATTGCTAACAAAAAATATTACCATAAAAAAAGGTTGCTAGAGTGGATGCAGTCTCTGAGCAATGCATAGGATTAGCCATCAGCAATACATTTTTTTCCTCCTCCTCCCCCTACACAGTGTCAGGGTCATGTAAAGTCAAAACACTAAATATAGGGCAACATCAGTGGAAAGCAAAGCAAGCTTAGCTGGCCACAATGGAAACACAACATGGGGCCCCTTGCAAGGTAAACCCATCGAAACAGCATGATTAGGCTAAAACAACAAGAGGCTTGTTAAATCAACAGAGAGTATTTGTGCCTTAACCCAGCTCTCTATTTATGAGATTGATTCTGGAGATCTGAATAGGTTATTGCAGGAAGGGAAACCAGGGCAGACAGATTAGGAGCACTTGCAGGGTCCTTTGGGGAAGATCCATAGGTCTGAAAGTATTTCATGGGTGGATTTTCACCCAGGAGAGGCAATGCCCCATCCAAAGCGAGGAAACAAAAGTGTTTACCTAAATGGCAGCTAAGTGGACTAACAAGCCTCATAATGTCTCCTGGCAAGTGCAGGAGAGATGGAACCAGCTTCTTCAGCCTGGGAAAGATCTCTTTCTCCTGGAGAGCTCTGCTGTCACTCAGCTCCTGACTCCTTCGATCTGTCACACACTTTGAATAGAGCCACTGCCATAGGCTTTCACTTTTTGCACCAGTTTCTTCTTCCCTTCAGAGCTGTCAGTTCAAAAGTAAAAGAACCTGGCAATAAGCTGGACTTCTTGAAGTTTATCCTCTATCTATTTTTGGTCATGCTCTGAATCACCTTTGAACAGCCACTGCTTATTGAGAAGAGGTAGCTGTACTCATATGGTAAATTTTGCAGTGCTCAGTACCTGGAGTTTATGCTGCAGGAATGGTGAGAAGGCTGATGGGACTAGGGATGTAAAGGCCTTAAGAACTTCAGTGGCAAAGTGGCTGAAGAAGTAGAAACAGTATTACAGCATTTTGGTATTCAGCCTGCTTGTTGGTACAGTGCAGAGCAGCAGTCTAACACGCTAGTACATGCCTGTAAACTGAAGAGAGCAGCAGGTTTAATTTTAGGTCTAATGGTTGCTGACAATGAGTTCCTTTTGATCCCATCTTTTGCTTCACTTTAAAATATAGTTTGAAAGGTACTTGACATACACTTTCAAACCAAAGCCCAGCTCCAGGTTTCTAATCTATTCTATCATTTCCTCCTAAGTTGACTGTCACTGCAGCAGCTGAATACCAGCCACCCTCGTATTGAGAAGTTCAGGTCTACTTCTGACCTGCACTGCTGTTCAGAATCTGTATGGCAAGCGAGACTAACCAGGAATGGTGCCATAAAATTTCATTTGCTGAAGAGGCTTTTTTCTAAATTAAACTAGTTAGAACTAAGCTGATTCATAGGAGCATGGTACATTTTTAAAACTCCACTTCTATGGATCTAAGCTATTCTCCTGTTTCTTGAAAAACATACACCTATCAATTAAGGCCTGTCCTAACGCACAGTAGCTCTTCAGTAATGCTGCAGTGAGGAACTGTCAATATAGAGTGTCTACATCAGCCAAATAAAATGAAAGCATCTTCAACAATCAGCAAATACAGAGACTGGAGATATTGGTGTAGCAGAACTTGAATGAGAAAACCAATGTAATGTCTTTATTCCTGCAAGCTGGTTTTGGCCCAGCTGGGGACAGTGCTTTTCCTGGGTTAGGCGGTAGACTGTGCAGGTAGTGAGCCTGGTGCTTTTCCACTTACTCATGGGAGAAAAAAAACAGTAGTCGGTAACCTTGAAAAAAGAGATAAAATAAGTTCTTTACACTGAATGTTCCCCACATTATTGTAGGCAACATTTTGGAGTCTCTCTGTCCTTAGCCCACTGTAAAACAAATACCAGCATTGCTTTATCCTCTGTATGTTCCCGGGCACTTGCCAGAGGAGTGACATGAATTCTTGTATTAACCTATCCTGGATGACAAATATTTGCTGAACCCCACTGCCCCCCAGGAATGGCTGTCCCAGCAACTCCTGGACCCAAATGTGGAGCCCAGAGCAAAAGGGGAGGGATCCAGAAGAGTGAGTACGGTCTGAGCCATACTAGTTTAACTCTTTCACATTCCCACAGAGTTTCTGGGGAGTAAACGGGTCAGGGGCTCACCAAGCTACAGAGTCCCACCCCACAGAAAGCTCTTAATTGGGAAACCTGGTCCCCTCCACACAGCAGATAGCCATAAATAGACAGGCTCCTTTCCTCCCAAGTGTCTTGCAGGTTTTAATAACTTGCAGGGGTCCCTGATCTTGGTTCTGGGCTCCACCACAACAAAAACAACAAAGGCTGCTCCTAGAAGAGATGGCACAAATGGAGGCACAGTATAAACCAGCACACACCTAAATGAGCTCAGTGTTGTTCATTTGTAGTATGCTCACCCCCCTGCCCCCCATAACAGCAGATTATTATTCACCTACAGTAACATCTGTTCCTTTGCCACAGTCTCACCAGTGTCAGAGCTGTGCTGGAGCAACTCCTATATCCCCTTCCAGGAAAATCTCCAGTGAGGCACAGTATTATAATGCCCTGACCACTGAGAGTTGTATACACCAGATGGATACTACCAACCTGAGCACTTTAAGCACATACACCCTACAAATTAAAGCAATCAGTCAGCCTCAGAAAAGAGTAAGAAATATCAGCAGATTTTTTTTCTGCCAAAAATTCAGCTTCACAATAAAAGCTTCAATGCCATACTTTCAAAAAGCAAAATTGTTTAAGTCTGTTAAGATCAGTAATTCTCATTTCAATTTTCTTGCTTTGCTTTTACTTTATGGCATGCTAAACTACCAGCATTGATATTATCTACTTACTATTTTAAAATAACAGAGGCCTATCTTTAAATATTTTATTGAAACAAACTAATTGTAAGGTTCCAAACTGAATTTTTTTCTGGATTTACTTTCCCCTTGAAATTATTTGCCACTCTCCCCCACCCCAAAGTTTCAGATTCTGCCACAGAAAAGTAGTGGTATTTCCTGAGCACCTCTGTGCAATGTATAGACAGACACTGCTCTAACCTGTATAACTCAAATTGCTCCCTTCAGCATTTAGCAGGGGTTAATGCACCCTTGGTAAGCTGAGCAGGTGTTAAGGTCCTCCGGGAATTACTTGCCATCCCTGAGAGATGCTGAATCGTCCGCCTGGAAGCCCTCAGCCACAGACACGTTCTCTGTCAGGGCAGAAGAGGGCAATCTGGAAAGCGTAAGTGAAGCAAAGGCACAATTAATGTAGTCCTTATCCCAGGGGCTGGCCAGGAAAATGAGCTCTATAACAGCTAGAACCCTCTACAAATAAGAGTAATATACCTGCCTGGCTGTAATCCGAGGTCCCATCTGATACAATTCAAGGTGGCACAAGTCATTTCGTGGAGACCACAGCAATGCATGCCAAATTTGTTTCACCATTATTTCACTCTTCCATCAGATCAGGGTGCCAAAGGTGAGATAGCAGCAGTTTACCCAGTATGCCCCTCAGTTTCTTCCTTCCTGGCTTTTAGCATCTCATCTGACAGCAAGCTGCCAGAGTTTAAACAATCTCAGAGGCACTCACAAACCATATCCTTTTTTGTTGTTCATTTTACAAAATTAAAAACATTAAACATTAATGTCTCTTGAGTTTCCTCTCCCCCTCAACCCCTCCCACCTCCCAAAGTAAAATATGTTTCTGTGATTCCACATCAGAAGGAAACAATACTCTGTTGTGCCCAGTACTTCGTGGGTGTGGGTGTTTTCAGGAACCACTTCTGAGAAGAAATCCCAGAGGTTATTGTAATCATTCCTTTCACTCCTGGGTACTCAGGCACAGGATTGCCTGCAATCAATTTGCTCTTGCATCCAAGTATTAAACTCCCTGTGTATAAAAGTATCACAAGCACTTTCTATATTAATCTATGTAGCAATGTTCTAAAGAGCTTTTTATTATGCTGCAAAGAAATTACAAGGCAGAGCAAAAGCCACTAAAGCCTACTTGAGCATTACCACCAAATATCAAAGTTGGGTCAGATCCTGAACACACTCCAGCCAGCGTAATGGAGCAGTCTTGACTGCATTCACTGACTCTTTTCAGGGCAAATTCAGGTACATGTCCCTGTAGCGCAGGCCCATAAGCCTACCTTAATCTTACAATAAGGAGGATTACAAAGCTACAAAAAACATGACAGGAAATTAGAACACATTTAATGTAAAGCATTATAAATGAGATCCTAACTGCTTTCAAGCTCATCTTTTTTTTTTTTTTTTCACTTTTATATCAAAGATTTGGATCAACAGACAGAGATACCAGCACCACAGGCTGCTCTACAACTAGCCCAGCAAGAGGGTTTAATCCTTGAGCTCTAGTCCTCGGAATATTCCATCTGAAACTAGCCCAACATTTGCTATTCAGTATTAAATGTGCTATGTAGTACTAGAGTCTGGGGGAAGTGACTGCTGAACACGAGTAACTTGAGACTACTTTTTCACCTGCAAACTGGCTTTAAGGATCCCACTCTTCCCACACCATCCAGCCTTCTCACTCCCAGAGAGAAGGTTTCTCAGGCATTCTGAGCTAGTCCGCTCCCAGCTACACACAGGATTTTTCACCTCGCCAGTCAGCACTGCTGGACATAAGAGGATAGTGCACAGACAATAATCTTACACGTGCCTTTGAGGATTTTCAGTCTGGTTAACTTTTCTATGCAGAACCTATGAGCAGGATGTGATGCCTCAACTACCATCTTTTCAAAAATATTCAAAAAGTTAGGGAAAAATGCTACAAATCAGAAACAAATTGTCTTTTTGTGTGCTGAGCTGTGCCGATTGTGAGGACAAAAGTCTTGTGGCATTGTTTCCCCTTCCTGGCTGGACATGCACACAGAGATTCCTACTTCATACATTAACTTCTCATCGGCTCAAAGAGCCTTTTCCCTGAATGCTCAGGCACCAATTGTAAAATTCACTTGGATGCACATGCTGAAATAAAACGACTGTAGTGCTTCAGCCCCAAAATCTTACAAACCTGACTGAGACAAAACCATTTCAAGGTTTGAGTGATTATACACAAAAAATCCCCCAAACCAATGAAAATATACATTCTCTCTGCTCACTACAACTTGTGGTAACTTGTGCAGGCTGGATTTGATCCAAATATCTTGCAGGGAGATTCCTTAGCTCTGCATTAATCCTTCACATCAACTCTAATCCTCTAAGTAAACTGTTTGCATTTTGCAAGTTTTCATCGTAAATGACAAGGAATTTTAGGTTAGAGATAACATAAAACACTACAATGTAAGAAAGGAATAAATAAAGAAAAGCTATTCAGGGTCTGACAGCACTGGATAAGTAAGCAATATGACCCATAGGGCAAAAATAAGAACAAGAATGAACATGGGGATATATGTTGCAGGTTTTGTAAAAGGTAATATAGGTTTGGAATAGCCGTAAAAGCAAGCCACACAGTAAGTAAATGCAGCTGTAACTGGAGTTTTATGAGAGTGATGGATTCCCTGAGTAGAAAAAGAAACAACTGTAAACAGAAAACTGTAAAAAAACACAGGACAGTTCAGTCCCGCTATAGGACATTTGAGTGGATGGAAACAGCAACTGCGTTCCAGCCCCTGCGGATTAGAGTTCAGGGCAGAGAGAGAGAGAGAGAGAGAAAAATGGGTAAAATCCTGCAGCCTCTGAGAACAGTGGCAACACTCACAAACGGTCATAGGAAATGCTCAGCACATCTACCTACAGGTACAACCCAGCTCCAGAGACTTTTCTTACACATTATACAGCTTCCTTTTTAAGGTTAGCTCATCATATTTATTTCTGTTATTTTCTTTTTCGTCATTCTTTCTAACTAACCCATTTTTGATAAAAATCCTGCATCATAACAGACTTGTAAGACTTCAAAGGAAAACACGTCTTTTATCTGATAGCCTTTCAGTACTGTACTATTTTGGTATAATGACAACCTTTATCATGAAAATTTTATTGACAGTGATCACAGAAAAGTGAAGTTCTTTAAACGGGCCATTTTTCAAGGTATTGTAAGGTAATTTATGCATAGTTTTAGGCTAAAACTCGAATAGCTATCCACAAATCAGTATCACAATGATGCTTATTAACTGCTACCTCAAAAGCAAATCTTCTGAATTTGTGCACTTAAAAAGAACAGCAATGAGAGAAAAACACTAGCACAGACGAAACAGTCTCAATTCTGTAATAGAGCTTTTCACTTCAGTTTCAATTTTGACTGTTTTAACTTACTGAAGAGCACAGAAAGGAGATCAGCACATCTCAGATGTTTGTGTTTATGCACCTGCAGCTTAGAAAAGTTACGAATACAACAGGGAATCTCCTGTTACCCTTTTTACTTTCATCATTCATGCATTTGCAAACAGACCTTTCAAAACTCCAGCAGCAATGACAGTGCGTCCAGCTGCTCAGGATCTACTGGTTTTCTGAAAGCCATCGGGACAGACAAAAAGGTCGGCCAGGGGGTCTCCTTGAACAGCCACAGAAGTCCCTGACCTTAGGGCTCGGCTCTGCGTGCTCTTAAGCTGCTGACTTAGGGCTCACAAAGAGTCAAGCCCTTAGGTGCTCTATCAACTAAGAGTAAGCAGAGCCACCAGAACAGAGACTAGCAATTTGAAAGGCCCCTACACACAAATCACCCACTTCTGGAGGTGCACAAACTCCAGCAGCGCGCATCAGACAGTCTTTGAGCATGTGGCACTCACTGCCCAGTCTGCTCGGACAACTGTCTGCAGGTGACATGTGGAAAAGGGACCGGCCTCCAGTACATCTCTTTTCCCTTTGGCTTTTGGAGTCCATACTGCACTCTCTGCTCATGATCTTTGACATCCAGCAGCACAGCCGCACTGGAAGGAGCAGAAAGCGCCCATATCTTTTCTTCCTTTCCTCCTTTTTCTGATGAAGGAGCAGACAGCGTGATGGTAGGATATTCTCCTGTGATTTGGGAGACGCAAGTTTAATCCTTCGACACTGAATTACTCCCCAGGCATCCCAGCGCCAGCTGGGGCACCCACCACATTTTAGAACAGTACCCCTTGTGCAGTTCATTCATAGGGGGGCTATCAAGACCTGTCTCAAGCTGATGGAAGCATCTTCTGAGTAAAGTATACGAATTCTAGAAAGCACTTAAGACTTGTGACTGTATCTTATCGTCTCGCTAGCTTCTTTGATGGCATAATGCTTCTGAGACACTCTTAAGCCACCGTATAGATCTCCAGCATAGGGTCCTGCTTTCCTTTTCCCTTCATTGCATCTGCCTCTACCTGATCCCTGTCTCCACTGCCCTGATGAACACAGGATTCAGTTCAAGAACAAGGATAGCATGATTTCTTCCCTTTTCCTTTCCTCTCATACACCCCTCTTTTCTAACTGAAATACAAAGGGTCAAGGCTGCCTACCATACATAGCATCCATCTGGTGTTTTAGAATGGCGAAGAACAGGACTACTGCTCCATAACAAAAGGATAGTTTTCCACACAAGACACCATGTCACCCGATGCACACAGTACCACAGCGTGTTGATATACCAGGAGACATTCTTTGGAGTGGTTCAAAGTTTGGTGTGAAAAGAGAGTGGCTAAAGTAGATTCCATATTAACTAATGTCAAGCCTTTAGCATTATTTGAACATGGGAGTTTTAATGCGTGGTTTTATACATCTCTACTTTCTAAACCGAGCGCTTTTCAAAGAGAGCTCCAGAATCCTACAGAGGTGTCTTTAGGGAGGCTTTGATCTTTCCAGAGCACCTATCTTGTGCGTCTGTAATTGCTCTAGTTTAACAAGGCTCCATAGCACTTCAAGAAAGAAAAAAAAAAAAATCCTTTTATTAAGGCTGTAAACCTAAGTGACCGTAGTGACGGAATGTGCTGCCGTGGGTACCCTGTAAATCCCCCGGAAAAAAAAAAAAAAAAAAAAAAGAAGAATCTTCACGATGAAATGAAATGAAATATTTATTAAACATGTTGCCAATGTCCCAGGTGGTATGAAGAAGCCTTGTGGTATGCTGAAAGGCTTGATCTTTCTAAGTATTATGAATGCTGATTTAAACGATTGGGTGAAAGCTGAGGAAGTTATGGCTGAAATTTTGGCTAAAGATGACAGCTCTGGGTTTCAAGTTGCACAAAGCAGTCTGAGGGATTAAGCCAACAAAACCCACTCAAAGATATCCAGTTTCAAAAAGGGTAATCTTCGTATCAGTGATTCACACTCAGACAATGGTGAGGATTCCTCATTACTCTGACTTTGCCATATTAATCTTACTTTACAAATACATGCAGTGATTTATATCATGTTTAATTAACTGATTGAGGGCTCCTGTGGTAAAATGGCATCACATTAAGCTCTGTCCTTATGGCAAATGCGAATCACATCTTTAGCCTTGCAAGAACAAAATATCATGGGATTCACTGATGACAGGATGTAGGAATCGAAATAAGGTCCCTCCTGTTGTTTGAGAATCCAGTGAGGGTGGTTGCCATATGCTCATCATTTCCAAGGGAAAAAAATGACAGGATAGAAGAAAGAACTGCTCTAGTTCTTCCAATATGTTCAAATCTCAGATGAAAATGATTGTACAGCAGTTCTGTACTGAGGCCAAGTTTTACATGAAAGTGCATAGCAAACTTTCAGAAAGCTTATAATGAGAGATCTGTTTAACGTGATTTTTTGTATTTAAATAAACTGCTGTGTGAAATGACTCCTTTTTTTAGGAAAAAAAAAAAAAACAGAAAAAAGAGATGAACTAAAAAAAAAAGGCTTCTTTGCCAGCAACATAAGACAACACAAAATTAACTTGCTTTTGCTATGAAGAGTTATTCCCCTCTAGCACTCACAACCTGTTTTTGAAGATAAAAACTACAACTGCTATCGTCTGATAAAATTAGATGGTGTATATAATTTGCTGCTACCATTACCAAGATTAAAAGCCTTGTTTATATTATTACAAAGTTTCTTAAAATTCAGAAAGCATTTTATTTTTAAAAGCTGTCTTATTAGGAGACTGCATTTTTTATACTTAGAATGAACCTTACATCCAGTAAATTCTCTAGCAATTGACAAATTGTATTACATGAGTCACAGTTTGCTCCCAGGAACTCGGTGGATTTTTGCAATTTGTTTCTATGGCAAAGAGGATAGCGGTGGGATGGAAGAAGCAGGTTTCACATTTTGCAAAGCTTTTATGAGATTTCAGAAATGTTCCCATTCCTCCCTGGGACCAAGACTTTTTGAATTTTATACACGAGAATGAGAGATGGACAGTCTTTAAAAGCTCGGTAGGTAAAGCACTCAGTGCTGCTGCTTTGCCGTGCTCTCCCATTTTACACGAGTGCCTTAGGCATTGGGTCTCAGGCTAGTCTGACACATCAGGGACACATAAGGTCTCAAGAAGTCCTGCTAGCATGGCTCCACTTTGCATAAACAGTTAAATGCACAGCAAGCAAACAACTCGAAAGCCTAGTGTTCAGGGCACTCACTTTGTAAATCTCATGTTCAAGTCCCCAGGCCCAAACCTTGATTTTCCACATTCCAGGTGAGTGCCCTGACCATGGCGCTACCTGATACTCCAACCTTGCCATCTCCTTCTGGTCTCGACCAGAAATTCCATCCGACGGCTGACAAATCTCTTCTGATGAAAGTTTCTTTGAAATTGATACCTGCCTGCAAAAAAGTTTCAGTTTCTTCAAACCAGCCTTTTCAATCAAAGAAAGAGAAAATTCCCAACCCTTTCTAACCATTTCATTGATGGGTAAAATTGAGCCACTTGTACGGCTGGGAAACCGTCAACTCAGCTGGCACATTTGACAGTACAGTCGAAATCAAGGGGTGACATTTTTGCCCACAAACACCTGGGCAAGCCATCATTCCTACAAAATGTGCTGAAGGGATGGCTTTGTAAGACTGCACTCCTGTGCCCCCTCCTCATCCTTTATCAGAAGTCAATGTGCTTCACTGCTGCTAGAAACATTAGTATGGTTTTGTGATTAGAAAGGTTATATACGCTTTACAGTCAGTCACTTCATCCTGTCCCTGTTCAGATCCCTTAAAGCTGAGTAGAAACAGGGTAACTATTTGCCCTTTACGAAGTACATAAACTCCGACTCTCATCATATATCTTTTTAAAATTTCATCATGAAGCAACCCCCTTCTCCCTTCTCACTGCCCCCATTACAACATTTGATGTTTTAAAAAGTTTTGAAATTGTTTTCCAAATGTGAAGCACTAACAGGATATCAAAACCAGCTTGGTTTGTACTTACTTAGTAGGATAACTGCTATCACAATAACTGCAAATAAATGTGTACCATATCATACCTTCTGTTAATAATTTTGAAACTTGCAGTGATTTTAACACCTGTGCCATTAGTCCATGATAATTTGTGATAATTTCTGAAAATCAGAAATGCATTTTTAAATTTAAAATGTCATTTTTAAGGTATTTTTAAATTAACTAATTCAACACAATTCATAATGAATTCCTGTTAGATAAAAAGCATGTGTCTAAATAATCTTCTTAATTCTAACACAGTGCTAGGAGCAATTCAAAATTGATTGCACATAGAAGAGCATTTTGCTTCTGAACAAACAGATTTTAAGACGCAGATATATCCATTTTAATATTCTGAGATTACTTTCACATTCTATACAAAATTAACTACCTTTAGAACTTGTGTTTAATTTTTCTGTTTTAAAAGGCATTTTAAAGGTTAAGAAAAATATATATATGTAACAAAAAATATCCTGAGCAGTGTATGATTAACTATTTTTGGCTATTTTTTATTAAAATTTACTATTAACTAAGATTACCTATTTGGAGGGCTAGACTGCATTTCCCTCCAAAAATAGTTTGCACTTGAATTTTTTAATAATTACAGTAGCGCTTTCAGCTGTGCAAAAAGTACCTTAAAATATGTGAAGGTCAAAGTAAACCTTCATTTTAAATATTTCAAATTGTTATAGTTATTGCTTTGAGATAATATGACATTTACAGTAATTGCTGAAATTCCAATTACTTTCAGTAAAAGCTGCTTCTTTTGCAAGTTGTTAAAAATATAAAGGTGCATTGGATATTGCACTGCTGGAGACAGAGTCTGCAAGTAAAGGCAATTAAATGTGAGTTTGATGATACACAATGTACTGGACCAACATTAAAAAGACTTTTCCGTGTTTGACTGTTTACCAGTTTTGTCTTTAAATAATAGTCTTCTTTTGGCATGTAATGTATATCTGCTTGCACTAAACATAATTTATGAATATTTTAACACATGTGTACTCAGTGGGGTGTATTATCATACTGATATAAATAGAATTAATGAGCAGTCAACCTGCCACATGTCATGACATATGACAGGGCAGCCAGAGCATGGGAATAATTCTTTCTGTTTCATATTAAAGCTTCTTTTCCCAGTTGAATTTTTGTTCCCAGATGCCAACAGACCTAATTTTCTAAGGACCATTTACAAAAATAGTAAGAAATGACAAACCTGGACTAATTTATCTTGGGTCATTTCAGAGAGTGTTTAATTTTGTGCCATTTCAAATGCATAAATAAACAGATTAAAGGAAGTGGGCTTCTTCAGTTAAATTTTAGGGGTTTCACAATGAGGGGTTTGATATCTGCCTCGACTTTCATATCCAGCAAGCAGATACTTTATTTGTTGTTGATTTTGAATTTGTTTCAATGTCATGTTATCTGTTTCTTCTGTTAGGGGACTAGAATATTATCAACCGTCTAAATAGAAAGATGACATGTACCAGGTAAACAGCTATTCCAATGCAGAAAGAAATACAGATGCAGACAGATAAAATCCTTTTAACCAATTATTCATTCCAGTTGCAAAGGCTAGGTAACAATCTGCTAACCATAACTAATAAGATTTTTTTTAATAAAGATATAGTGAAAGTTGACAGAACATGCAGAATACAAGGGCTAGGCCATGTTCCCTGTTTGGCACACTATTTCAAAAGATAAATATTGAACTGTAATATCAATTCTGTTTACAAAAGGCTGCTCGGTCAGTTGAAGGCCAAGAGTCGTAATAAAATTAACAAATTAACAAGGGTCATAATAAAATTAATGAATTAATATCAATCAGATTGCCCAGCTAACATCTCAATAAAGATCCTTGACTTGAAAAGTTTTCTTTTCAGCAAAGAATACTGCAAATGTTCTTTGATGCTGCAGTGTTAGGCTACTGAAAACAGGGAGGGAGATACATACCCTGCTTTTTCTCCTTTTTGGTTTGAAATCACTTTTTTAAAAATTATTTTACTGCTCATGAATCTTTGAAGTCATGACTCATTCTCCGTCCTTAACAAGACGGTCTCCTAAAGATGGATCTAGTTCAGGTTTGAAGACTTGAAAGAAGTAAAAGAGACTTATCTCAGGCTCTTAATTATATTAAGGGACAAGGAGACCCTGCAAGTTTTTGTGCCTGATGATCTTCACGGCAGGGCAGTAGCACCTCTCTTGGGAAATCCAGCTCTGTCACACTCAAAGAAAAGGGGCACCATCTAGTGCTTTTTTGGAGGAAAAGCTGCTAATACTAGCAGGGGTGTAGCGGGGGGAGGAACACACGAGGGGGAGGGAGAAGAAATGACACTCCATTTTTTTCAAAAGACAAAGAAAACCTGTTGGCCTGTTTCATCTTCCATTTTGAGGCACTGCAGTATTTAGCTCCAGGCTGTAAGTAAAAATTGTTGGCTTTCACAAGGTGGAAGGAAGGAGTCCCAACAGCTAAAATAATATATACAATTTAAAATGGATGGGAGGCTGGTATACAGACATTATTCTGCTTAATAGGTATTTCTTCTGCCTATTAATACACTTAAACATTTCCCTATCAGCCCTTTTCATTATACATTCTCTCTTTTATTAATCTAAAAGAAACCCTTTTTAAGTCATTTTCATTTCACTGGAGACTACACTGTGCTGTTAATGTTCCTGGAAATGTTCTTACAAATAATCTGTCCAGAGTTCACCCAACATAACAAAGAGATTCTATGAAAAATTATTTGTAGCACAAAATCCTTTACATTGCAATAAGATCAAGTTAACCACTGATGCTGCTAGGAAAAAGCTTGGGAAGTTTTATCTGATTGGCAAAATAGGTTCATATCTGAGTCCAGGGAAAGAGTGCCCTTTGATAAAATTTCACAGCACTAAAGTCTGATTATCTGAATTATTTCTGAAAACAACTTGGGGGGGGGCAATATTTCTTTCTGCTGTAACTTGGGAAATAGATGATTTTCTAAGAATTGTGAAATAGTAGCTCAATATTGTTTAACTTACTGATACTATGAATTGACAGAAATTGTGTTAGTCAAACTAGTAAGCGCTTGGTCAAAATAACCACCGTTTCAAAGGTACATCTGCTCCTTGGGAGCCCCAGGTTGGGGATGCTTGTTGTGAACTGTGGGGGCCGCTGCCTTTCAGACACCCAGAACAATCACAGCTCTACAGAGCATCAGAGCTCAGGATGTGCTGAAAAATCAAACATGCTGATGCTCTGACCAGAGCCCCAAAAGATACACAGTTAAGATCAGTACTCATTTTTTAACTTCTGGGCCATAATCTTGGATTCCCTGGGCACTCCAAGCTCTCAGTCGACTTTGTTGTGGTAACAAGGGAATGCCAGATCCCTGTGTAAGACTGAATAAACAAGAAATATTTCTACCAGAATAGTGCTGAGCAAAGCAAAACTGCAGCTTGATGAGTAATTCTCAGAGGGAAGCCTATCCCAGAAAACAAAAACAAAAATATGTTTTATGTTCCTATAGAGCTTTTCTTATGAAGTTGATCATGCCTGTAAGGAGACCTTTCACAAAAAAAAAAAAAAAAAAAAGAAGCAGGTGTAGAGTTAAGGGCCTTGACTAAAAGCAGGTAAATTGTGAGCAAAAATCAGTAAAAATGTCAGATTCCCAAATGCTAAACAGGGCTAGAAACAACATGCAGGTCCTGGCAATCATTCAGGAGCACTCTGGTCCAGTGGTCTGACCACAAGCTGGGGAACCACACTTGGGACACATTTGCTCTGCAGTCCTCAGATTTCAGCCTGTCAGTTCAGGGCCTGCCCAAACGCATATACTGAGTGTCCTTGTTTTCTAGTGAAATTAGGAGTTCAGGACTTCTACTACTTGGACCATGGCTCGATTTGCCTCATTTTAGGCACCCATATTTTCAAATGTCACTGTTTAACCCCTCTGTGCCTCAGTTTCCACATCTGTAATACTCGATAGCTATGCTTACCTTGCATGGGTGTCAGGAAGATTATTTCAAGTCTCTAAAGAACTTTGAAAAGGAGAAGCAAAACGAACTGAATTTACGTATTATTTGTCATTTTTTTATCCCATAACATGGAAGTCAGATGCAGCCCAGACTGTGAACTATAACAAAATGTTCACCTAAGCCATCCCTATGGCTCTGATGCCAAAACAGCCAGTGAATGCAGCATGGCTTTGCAGGAAGGCGGCAGCTTCCCCACATGCTGACCTGGCAACACCCAGGGTAAGTGGTAGGTTAACGTCTTAAATAACCACAACCTTTACTAACTGATTATTCTATACATTTCCATTATATTCTTCAACTGAACTATCAATGCAGTTTCCTGTGTATTTCTGATGATTAAAAAATCCCTCTTTAACAGAAGAATCCCTGAAAGGGAGCTTACTCTATTGGGAAGAAGAAAAGTTCCCAATAAAAATTTCTCTTTGGGGTTTTCCTTGGTGCAGAATGAACCTCATTAGATTTCAGGCAGACACAATCTTGCCTTGACAGGTTTCAGATCTTCTAGAATTGCCGAGACGAGCCCATTAGAAAAGTCTACACCAGCTTCTCCCTAACTTGTATTTGAAGAGTAATGGGAGACTTTACCTATTATATCCCTTTTTAACGAAGCAGCCACTTGCCTGCCATGCTGGGTACCTTCACAAACTCCTAATGTATCTCCAAGTTTCTTGTCTGAAGCTTTCTTTCCCCTGCTCTAAGTGTGCCATTTTTCTCTGGTCTTTGCAGTCTCACTTTCCTGAACGCTATAGTTCAGTGAAACCCTCTGGTAATGACAGCACTGGAGTGATAATGTACTTTCCCGATTTCCCGTTAATAGTAGCACTTGATCCAGCAATGGGTGCCAGCTCAGTGGCAGAAAGATGCTTTAATATTTTCTAGAGGTAAAAGGACCAGTTCAATTTACAGCCTTGGCTAACTCAGCAGTTTCGCTCTGTCTTGGCACAGAAATGAATGTTTTAGTTAAAACAAAGCCAAAAAAAAAAAAAAAAATCCCCCTTAGTCTGCTCAGTTTCATGCCAAAGAAGCAAAGTACAATTGCTTTTTTCTCCCTGAGGAAATGTGTGAAAACTGCATAATGCAATGAAGGAGTTAAAATAACCAAGGGGAAGGAGGGAAAAGAGAAAGGGGTGAACAGCAGCATTAAAAAGGAAAACAGTTTGTTTTTCCATTTTAATAAGAGACACATCATCACAGACCATCCAGCAATACGTGTATCCTTGCTGAAGAGCTGCTGATATTCTACATTAACCTTTGATAGTGAGAAGTGTATTACCCCTACTGTTTTCCACAATAAATTATGTTATATCTGGCATCCAAAGCGCTAGGAAGTGTTCAGCCAGCTGGAAGCACCAGATTGGCCCAACATCCCTAACGTTCAGATTATAAATAAAGGCTACCTCATACTGCTAGTATAACAAAAACAAGCAACGCGGAGGAAGGGCAACTTCCCCCCTGCCCACAGAAGCAAAGGGCGTCAGTTGGGGAATGGCAGAAGAGGAATTCAAGAGGGCAGGGTTTCTGCAGCGAGATGCAGTCCCCAGCATGCCAAACCTCAGGCAAATGCAGGACTTCAGGCAGAGAAATGAGACTTCTCCAGTTACATCTTTACCGAGGATCTGTGCTTAGAAAATGCGAAGGGGAAGTGTATCTGGCTCTGCTCTTCCCAGATGGTATAACCACACAAACACACACTTACACATACACATACCTTCCCACTCTTTAGGCAGCATCGCCTGTTCTTTTCCAGCCATGAAAATAATTAGCTCAGCCACAACCTCAGTTTCAGAGGATGTGGTCAACTGTGCCATGGTGCACGCTTCTCCCAAGCTCTCTAATCAAAGGACATTATAGCCGTAAGTACATAACGGCGTTGTGATAAAGGTTGAGGAAAACCCTGCCTGTTACGATCTGGAAGGTGAAGATACCAAATAGGAAGAGAACAAAAGATAGTCCCAAGACTCAAAACCCAATGACTGAAAATGGCTATAAATGGGCTTTTCGAAGAGTTTGCAGCAGGTCCAACCGTTCTCAGGGAAACCACTTAATTAGCTTGAGTGGGAGCACAACTGAACCAGTGCTGAGAGCTGCTAAACCAAGTCTACTGCTGGAAAAATTAATCTCATCTATTTATTTTAAGGGCTAGACTATGGTGGTCCCCAGTGAGGATGTAATGGGAAGTCGGATACAAGGAGCTGTTCTCCTCACCACTCCTTTTCGGTAGGGGCTGGCCACAGCTGCAGTCCCTGTGCTCTCCTGAGGGCAAGAATTAGCCCCAAATTGGTATATTCCATCTTCATTACTCCAGCTATTATATAAACATGGCTATATGCTTGCTTACTTAAGCTGAAAAATGGAAAAGAGGAACTAAAATTAAGGTTAATAGAGCCGGACAGAGTATTCCCCATTTACCTTGCCTTCACCATAGCTGCTTCCCCCTTCTGCCTTGAGTAGATGCTTTCCCTGACAACAGCACTGTTTTTCTCTTCTCCTCTCTTCTCCCTTCCCTCCTATTTTTCTTCCCCTGGTGACCTCTTCCCTCCCGTTGTTACGGCTGTTGTGGCTGTTTAACTTTGTCTATTCAACATGCAGCTTGAGATTTCTGAAGAAGACACGAAGACAGGAGCTCGCCCTCTCTGGTCTGTAACACCGTGGGTAAGAGCCCTGAGGAACTGTACTAACCTAAAAAATTTATGAAATTTTCAGCATCTTGTGATGGATCTCATGACTGAAAGGAGCTTGAAACTGGGCAAAGAAATAATGCATGGCCAGCAAGATGTCTTTCAATGTCTGCCCATCTATCTCTCTACAGTTGGTCTGTGCCACATTCTGAAAATTTTCATTTAATTCCCCTTTAGGCAACTGAGGTGCTGCCTGGAAAGCTTCTAATCTGTTGAGTTTTGTGGGCCTGAAAGGGTTGCTGAGGTGAAACATATGCCACGAATAAATCAGATGCCCTGATTTATTTCAGGAGCATGTAAGTATTTGTGCTCCTCAGGGGGGCAGAGGGGAGGCTAGTCTGAATGCAAGAATCACATGTTTGCTACTACCTGTATATCCCACGTTTAGACCTCTCTTTCTTGTTGTAGGAGCTGACGCTTCCACTCAAAAGGTGGTTTGTTCAGATGCAGTTGTTGGCCCCCAAAAGATTGAGGTTTTTTTAAAGAAATGGTGCTCCATCCCAAAGAAATAGCGTAGATTTACTGTTTTTTCTTTAAGACTCATTACACCAGTATGAGATTTTTGGAAGTAAAGAAAAACCCAGAGAGAAAGGTTTGAAGAAAAAGAGGGAGATCTGCAGCACTGCTTCCACGCTTTCTTTTCACTGTCAGGGACAACATACTGCACAGCTTGTTTAAGGATTCTGGATAGTGTAGTCCCAGCAGACATTTCCTGTACAAAGATGTATTCTCATTAGAGTTACCAAAAGGGAGTATTCAAAACATTACTTATCTGCACATAATCACTACATCACGCCATGTATCCTTTATTTTAATTCCTACTTGCTTGCTAATTACCCACCACACTGAAGGTCTCACAACTGCTCTCCTTTCAGCAGCTTTGTTTGCAAAGTGTCTGGCAATAATCTCCCAGCAGTGTATTATCATGCCCTTTTCATCACACTATTTAATCAATAGGGTAATGACCTCATATAAGCTAGTTCCAGGACCTAGCCATGCCATGCTAAATAAATGAAACAAACAAAACTGTGGGCTACACGCCTTCTGTTTTACAAACCTGGATGTGAACCACTTCTGCATTAAAATCTATTAAAATATACAGAAATTGCAAATTCTTCACATCTCTTGCCAGAAAAAAAAGATTCTACAGTACTGTGGGGAAATGGCTGGTTTCTTTAAACAGACATAATTGCAAAACATGTGTGTTCTTGGTCAAGTGTTCATAGGAAGATTTATCCCGATAACACTGGAAACAACCCTTTCCCCCAGTACGTCACGTCATCACTTAGAGGACTGAATGGTGACCATCACAGCTAATGGGATGAAATCACATGCAGCACACTTCCAAAACAGAGGTTGGAATGAACCTTCTTTTCAAAAGGATTTCTGTTCTAGTGAGCAGAAGGAAAGCAGCTTCTCTCCATTTCCTGAGCTGTAAACTTACAAAGTGTGGTTCGCTTTGATTTTGCATCCCATGGCTGGATTATACTCTGCCTAATAAAGTGCATGTGAGATGTGTTTAGTAATGTGTGAACTCTGGAGCATATGTAGCATCACTCTAGTGCGGCGATTCTCTTGTCCAGTGGAATGGGGGTGATAAATTGGGTCTGTCTGCTCTTCTTAACCACCACTTTTCATAATACTACCAGGAATTTAATTTCAGACAGACTTTTTTTTCATCAAATTTTGTTGTAACTGGACAACAGAAAGAGAGGAACACAACTGACTAGCTGGCACACAGAGTGACTGCATAGCCCTTTGTATTCTTGGGGAAACCAGGGCAAAATATCCACAACAGCACAGAAGTTTCACCCCACGCAACCTCTGACAGAATGGTCAGGACAGAAAGAATGCTGTCTTCATGACACCAGCACAGCTGGGGAAGGGAGGTCCAGGGACATCTGAAAAGAGGATGAGTACGCATTAGAAGGAGCGTAAACCATGCAATTTTGTGTTACCATGGCAGTATCACCATGCACTGCTTTCACATGAACAGAGATCCCCCCCAGAAACAGCGTGAAAGAAAAATAATAGGTTTTAATCCTGTCTTATCACAGATATTAACTGATGCCAACCTATTTCTACCAATGTACCTTGAGACAAATTTTTACTGGAAATTTTTCGCTGCACCAATGCTACTTACGTTCTTTTGGCACCTTCCTTTTAGGTGTGTTATGAAAATGACAATGTGCCAGTCATCCAAGCTGTCGGCACCAGCTAAAATCTGTTCTGAGGCAGAGTAATTTACACTTGGATGAACACCTCCCAAGAAGTAATCACATAAATACCTTCACGTTGAGATGCAACTCATTGCTGGTTAGGTAACTCCTATAATGAGTGTAAGTGTGATCTGTCCCAAAGATCTGAAATGGCTTCAGTGCAAATATTCTGTTAAGCTGATGTAGAAGATGCTGGAGTGCTAACTATGCAGTGTGCCTGTGAAGCACTTGCTGTGTTACAAGATATTAGTTCTGGACTATAAAACTGCATTTTGGAAAATATTCTCTCAAAATGTCCCATATGACACTAGTCTAGCAAAATAAGAACTTAAAAAAAATTACATTCCCAGTCCCTTAATGAACTGAAATTCTCCAATTGGCCCATCTGGTGGCCTGGCCACTGCAAAACTATTACCTTTACTTCTGATGCAGAGGCAGAAATAGCAGAGAATAGCAAAACATGAAGGAAGTGATAAGACTAAGAAAAGAGAAGAAAGAAAATGCCACACATTTCCAACTGAGGCAACCTAACCTCCAACAGTGGGTGGTCACACTAGACATTAACAGCTTCCCTGATATTTATTAGGACACTCGGAATTAGTCAGTGTAAAATATCATTGTCAGGTAACACTATCTTGCCTGCCCAGCAAAATCTGTCCTTGGATTACCTGGGAAGAAGGACATGTCATTGAATTATTTCTCTAATCTGTCTTTACAGAAAATAAATTATTCCTATAATCGGTGATATTGCAGTACACCATTGGTTAGGTACAAGAAATCCTTGTGCATCTTGTGAAGGGATCCACTTCTACAATGGCAACACATCCCTCCAACAGATGAACAGGGGTGGCTGGCATGAAATATGAGGCCTTCTGTCCTTTGGGGTGCTACTCAAAATCTAGCAGAAGGATTGCGCTGGACAGGATGGCAATGACTTGCCTTTACAGTTCATCATTTTGGTACCAGTTAGCTTAGCATATTGATACTTAAAATGCCAGCAGTACTTTTCAAGTTAAATGTTGACTTGAATGAACTCTTTTGCAAGAATCTCTTGTCTGTCAGGTGGAGTTTCAAGGTTTTGGGGAGCCTCCTTGTTCAGGAAAACACCATTGTGTACATTTTCCCCTGTCTCTTTTGTTCTGCAAGCATCCTTTTAAGTTGGAGGCAGAAATCCTTATTCCAGAGTATTCTCCTCACGCAAAAATGTTACATGAAAAAAAAAGTTGGTTTTTCATCTCTTACCACATAGGCAGACAAAGTCATAGCTTTCCCAAAAGTCCCATAAGCCTCTCTGCAATCACAGGTCAATGGGACACTATGGTCTCTCTGGTTACTTCTGGACATCTCGCTTTTACAGAGAAAAAGGAATGAGGAAGAAGAACCAAAAAGGTGGTAACTTTTCCTCAGACATTAAAAAAATCTTTTAAAACATGTGAGTTTGGAAAGAGAAACACACAATCTAATATATTTATGAAACTTTTCACTTTAAGTCCTAAAAAAACACCCAAACAAAAAAAAGCCCACTAGCTCACCCTTCACTGTGAAGATTGCAGGACTTAACCATATGGGCAGTCTGCATGGTGAAGACTTCTGAAGACCTTCTTACAAGAGATGGCTCTAAGTCATCCTTAGACCTACCGCTGACTGATCAAGGACTGCAGGAGCACCTCAGAGAAAAGTCTACCTGATATAGATGGGGTGGAAACAAACAAAAAAATCTAAGACATCAGAGCCTCAGATTTTTCACAATTTGGATGTGTGTCAATATTAAAGTGGAAAAAGTAGGAATTTGATAAAAAGATCTGATAGAAAAGCAAAAGAGGCATGTAAGTGATAACTAACTTGATAAAGAACTAAAAGGGATAATCTAATTAAAGCTGATCCACATGGGTTTCTGGAAAACAGATCTTGTCAAGCTAACTTGATATCATTTTCTGATGTGATTACAATGGGACTGCTAAAGGCAACCATCTTGATGGACGCCTGTAAGAGAACTGGCTTTGTACCACACCACAGTTTGACCGAAAAGCTAAAAAGCGTAAGAGATGGGATTCATCCACAGTAATTATAGCTGTCTAAAAGTTTGGCATCTTGTCTTAACTTCTCTGTGTTCCCATTAGAGTCAATGAAAAGAAAAAGGTTCTGTCAAAAAGTGATTTATGACTTTTCAGATAAGTCCACTACATCTTTCTGTGAAGGTCTCCATCTCTCTCCATTGTCTATTAAAAGCTTAGAAAACTACCAACCATGAGAAGCTAATTTTTGGATGGCTAGAATCAGATGTGATGAATCAGAATAGCATCTTAAACTACTTAAAAACTATGTAGTGAATACATCTAAGCCATCGTTACGTGACTGGGGAACAAGCACTGGTATTGGAATTAGTTATTGCCTCCTAGACTATCTTTCATTTTTGTTAAAAAAAAAAAAATCATTTTCACAATATTGGAAGATGACTAGAAAATGGAAAATAATGAAGATGACAGTTGGGTTAGGTGACTATAACCAGACATTATGTACTTCAGTACAGTCAACAGGAAGGCCGTGGGTCAAGGAACGAATATAATGAAACAGCCTTAATGAGGGAGGACTCTACTCTAGGAAAAAGAGATCCTAAAGAGGAGGCAAGGATTTGGGAACAGAGGCCATGACGAATAACCAAATTACTATGAATTTCTAGAGTAGCGCAGTAACAAAAAGCTACTATGCTTGCCAGATGCACAAACAATAACAAAACAGGAGTAGGGAGGTTATGTTGCCTTATTTGGCATCAGTGAAACTACTAGTAGTTCACTGGGTTCATGGTGTTGTTTTAAGAAAGACTATGAAAAATTCCATGGATTATGAGGAAGCCAGGGGAACAATTACAGTATTAGGAAACATGTCTTACTGCAAGAGACTCAAGGCGCTCAATCAATTAACTTATCAAAGAGAAAGTTAAAGAATGGTTTGATCAGTCTACAAGTGCTTACCATAGGGAACAAAAATTTGATAATAGAGGGCTCTTCAATCTAGCAGGCAAAGGCAGAACAAAATCCAAGGGCTAGAAGTTACAGCAAGACTAATTCAGTCTAAAAATAAGGTGCAAATTTTAAACACTCAGGGAATAACTTGAAATAACTTGCCAAGAACTGTGATTTATTTTCCACCACCAGAAAATAAGTTTTAATCAACACCTGGCCTTGTTAGAACTTTATACTTCTATTTCTAAGCTTATTAATACATTCATTCTAAGAATCTCAGAACGTTATTGTGGAGAAGAAGAATAAATGTTGTAAGTTGGGAAGCGTTCACAGCAGTGTTCATACACAGCCAAGAGATTTCATTTCCATTCGATCACAAAGTCACAGACCCTCTATTGTGAAGCTTGCCTAACTGAAACACCTTACTACTCCACACTATGCAAACCTTTTTGATTAATGAGCACTAACTCAAAGTAGATTGCACTAAAATTAGGAAGCAGGAAGAAATCATAATTTGCAATTATCCCTCACAGAAATACCTCAATACAATACTTTAGAGTAATTTTAGGCGTACCATTGTTTTCCAAATGTAAAGGTAAAACACAAATCACAATATGGTAAAGATCTCTCAGTAGGCAATTAAAAATTAATCAGCTAATTAGATCAAATGAATGAGAAAATAAGGCTCAGGAAGACATCCATTCTAATTAACATAATATTAACTTACAAAAGACTTGTTCAGACAAAAAAGAGATCATCTTTATTTCAAATATCAAACCAATCAATAAAAGGAAACAAACAGTTATTTCTTACCTTGTTATCCCCATGACCAAAGCCAAAAGGAAATGACAGTAATAGTGAGTCAACCGCCTGTGCAACTGTATTCATTTCTTATTATTTCTAATCTTGTTAACTATTTGAATCCACAATTTAAACTAACTTGTATCAAATTTATGGGGATTCTACCTATATTGTGCCTACTCTATACTTGCTGTGTCTCTTAAGAATCTTCTAGGTACTTAAAAATAAAACTAATGAGATCCAAAGTCTCACCTAGGTTTCTCCTCAGCTAGGTGATTCCTAACTAAAGCACAGGGCTTTACTGTGGAGGCAGAGGATGTTAAAATAAGAAAAAAGTGGAGGGATTCTTAAGTCTGTGTCAGGGATGATAACATATACTCTCAAGGAAGGAAATAACATTATAGGACACCTTATTGAATAAACCTGACTGGTTAAGCGGAAAGGCTCAGGCAATCAGACAAGGAATTGGGCATGGTTGAACCTAATTAGATAGATTGCATAGATTAGAAATATCTGTAATTATAGGACAGTTCCTAAAATATTTTTTCAAATGTCAGATTACTCCAGCGATGACCAACCACCCCAACCTTCCGGTTGGAGTCACAGGACATATGCCACAGACTTTTGAGTGCTCCAAGGGATTCGGCAGCTATGAGACGACCATGACTCCCAGCACTCCAGTGCGGCAACTGTGTGGACAGTTCCCAGCACAACCCACAAGTACCGCGTTTTGCAGCCCCTCATGGACCTCCTATGTGTTATCCAGACTCATACTATCCAGTGACCCCTTTGCCAGGCCAACACAGCCTCCCTGTCCATCTCGTGGCACAGGACTGGTTTGGGAGCAATCCTTAAACTTCCTGAGAGCTGCACAGGACTCAGTGCTACAGGCCAGGCTGGACACGACTGCATTACTTACTTTTGCAGAGGGAAAAAAGAAATCTAGAAAGAGTATGTAATGGTTTAGAAGCAGACTTTGCAAACCAATTCCACAATGAATGTATTTCACTTTGATCACCCCTTCTAGCCCATAACAGAATTGAGGCAGTATTTTGTTTTGCAGAAATTAGTACCTTCAAGACCTGCAGTGGATTTATTATTTCTGCTAGGGCTTGCACTTCCTTTCTGATCCACTGCTGTAAAATCCAGAGGGACAGAACAGCGCAGAAAATTACTGCAAAGATGTAGTGTGACATAGGAAGAGTCAGACGCATTATGTGTGAACAATACAACAAAAGGAAAAGCCATCTGAAAATAAATGAAAAAATTAATAATCAAAAGGGTGTCTAATTCTTATCTGGGCACTTGTTTGCTCACTCTGTGAATTAGGACCATCAGACCACGGCGTATAAAGCTGGAAGGGACCCTGGGCCCAGAACTCAGTCCTGTTTGAGGAAGCTGCCAGAACCAACCGTTCTGGGGAAAGAAATGGTACCACCAGAAAACAAGTGAGGCATCGGAAACATAATTTTTCTCTTGCTTCATTCCCAAAGCTAGGGCTCAACGACTTGGGGCCAAACCTCCATATCCACTCCAAGCTCGGTCTTGTCACTGAAACAACCAATAATAGCAGTTAAGTCACACAGGGCAACAGTCCTGTAATACGGGCGTCAGGTACTGGTCAGAGACTGTGCAATGATGACAAAACTGCTGTTAGGAGAGAATAACTTCCAATTACCCCAACATTAAAACCAGCAGCAGTATATGCTGCATAATGGGAGTCACACACGCACACGGAACAGACAGACTTCATTGTTATGCATTTCCATGTAAACTGTGGCTTATAGTTAATGGGATACAGGCTCAAAGGATAATGTATAGAATTTATAAAACGAAAGCCTCAAAAAAAGCGCTTTGGTAACAGAAATTGTTTTTTCAACTGCAAGCTATGAACACTTGACATAAAAATAGTCCATCCAGAAATTGCTGAGTATGTTGGAGGAAAACAGAGAATGACTGCACTTGGAGAATTTCATACTAGTTTGATCACTGATTCTTCAGTAAGCTATTTAGGACCGCAGGCTAAACATTCTCCTGGAACAGATGTATCAATCAAAAGCTAAGCCTACTTTAAATAAATAAGCAGTGCCTATTTTCTTCTCCAGAATGCTTGATCAAAAAGCTGACTTCTCTGGCCATCCACTGCTTTGTGTTTGGTAGCTGACAAAATACTTCACTGATTTACACTGCAGCATGTGAGAGTTTTAGCAAGTCTAGATCTCAAATACAGGTCAGCTTTTGTCACTGATGAAATAAATCATCTACAGGATATATAGTAGATTAATATTTGTCAGGCTTTCCAAACAAGCCGGAAACCTATTCTTTCCTGTTCTTTAAAGAACCTTCTAACTTGTTTTCTTATAAGGGATTAAAAAAATTCCAGAAACTAAGAGAGCAGAACAGAAAACCTATTTCTCACTCCTTGATAGCCTGAAGCTGTAATACAGCAGGATCAACAGATTAAAAAAAAAAAAAAAGGAAAAAAAAGGAAAAAAAAGGAAAAGAAAAAAAAGGAAAAGAAAAGAAAAAAAAGGAAAAGAAAAGAAAGGAAAAGAAAGGAAAAGAAAGGAAAAGAAAGGAAAGGAAAAGAAAGGAAAGGAAAAGAAAGGAAAGGAAAGGAAAGGAAAGGAAAGGAAAGGAAAGGAAAGGAAAGGAAAGGAAAGGAAAGGAAAGGAAAGGAAAAGAAAAGAAAAGAAAAGAAAAGAAAAGAAAAGAAAAGAAAAGAAAAGAAAAGAAAAGAAAAGAAAAGAAAAGAAAAGAAAAGAAAAGAAAAGAAAAGAAAAGAAAAGAAAAGAAAGGAAAAGAAAGGAAAAGAAAGGAAAAGAAGAAAAGAAAAGAAAAGAAAAGAAAAGAAAAGAAAAGAAAAGAAAAGAAAAGAAAAGAAAAGAAAAGAAAAGAAAAGAAAAGAAAAGAAAAGAAAAGAAAAGAAAAGAAAAGAAAAGAAAACCTTGCTACTGTAATTTCTGTGAAGAGTTTCTGATCCTGCCTTTATTTGTATCTCCTCTTCATGTATATACAATAAGGTAGCAGAGGGTGCATCTCAGCTGGATCACCCAAGATGCGCGTCCTCCTTGGTACAGCAAACAATGATAGCACAGACATGAGTGAAAAATAGTGAAAAGCTCTGAAAGCTCCTTGGCAGCAGGGCCAGATGCCGCAAAGAAGTGAGTGGATGGGGATGGCTGCCTCAAGACTCCTCCTGGTCATTCCGCAGCGCCACCCTACCCAGTGTGAGCCAGCGCAACACAGAGATGCCCAGATCATTGTACCTGTTGAGAAGAGAAGCTGTTGAGCTGCCTCCAGGCAGCAGTACACTGAAGCTAACCGGCCCAGCTAAGATTTAAGGGAGAAGTTCTGCTAACAGCGGTCTGCGCAGTCTTGCACAACCATGATTCATCTCCTCAATGCAGTTCACCCTGAGCACTGGAGAACAGCTGTGGAATTAAGCCTACATTATAACATATACCCGTGCCGGTGGCTATCTCCAGCTTTCTGCAAGGGGCCGGAACCTCCAGGGCTCCCTACAGGCCTCTGTGACTTGTAGCCTGTTCATTGCCTGACCTAATTCTTCTAAATGGCTCACCCATTTTGGCTGACAATTTCCTCTAAATGCCCAGACACCAAGCAATGGAAATTTTCCTTTAAATGCCAGTTAATGAGCAATGGAAAATGTCATCACGATGAAGTTATGCAGGTACTTAAGTGCTCTGCTGGATCAGGCCTTTGTGAGCTACATTACAGCCTCACATTTGATGAGATTTTCTGAGTGTGATAAATAAAATAAGATGAACCTCTATGATAAGGAAAAAAAAAAAGAGATATATGTAAAATATTTTTAAAGCTTCTATGGTTCTCGGATGGCATGGTGGAGAGAAAGAGGGAAAGAGAATGCAAAAGCATAAACTAGGCTATGCTTGTGTAAATTACTCTGACATTTAATAACTCTCTACTAAAAATTCTCAAGCAAGGCTACTTCAGATATTTTTAAGGTCATGTATCATTTACTGTCTAGGTCAATTTATGCATCAGCAAAAATTGCTGCAAACCCTTCTGGACAGCACTTTAAAAATAAAGGTATATGTAACTGTTTTGGCCGTATTTTCCTCACCAGTTTCTGCTCTGCGAACATTTCACCTTGGAAAATTAAAGTAACATTCTGTAGTAAGTGAAGTCAGTATGATATTTCAAGGCAAGCCAAGGACAAGCTTTATAACTGTGCTATCAAAATGCTATTAATAAAAGCAAAAATACGCACACGATGCCTGTGTTCCCCTATGGATGGAAAAAATTATTGTCCATTAAGTTAACATTTCAGATACCCTCTCAGTTTTGCCTAGGGTCCCAAAGAAGGCAACAAAACACATATCTCTTGCAGTTAACTTGCATAAACTATCTGCTATCATGTAGTGCTCTATTTTAGTAAACACTCCAAGGCTTCTTAAGAGAATATATGGATGAGTAGGACTTCTGGGCGGGGGGGAAAGGCGGAAAACTGTGGCTAGAATATTCTACTTTCATAGTTAAGTTTTATACCGGTGTCTTAGTTTATTTTTGTTTGGGTCCACAGGGTTGTATTTATAAATGTATCTTACATTAAGCATCTAAATTCACTCCTCTGTTTATACAGTTCCCCTCACTGCCATATCCAACGGCTCCGTGGTTATCCCCAAGACAACCCATGCTGCAGCAAGTGCTATTATCTCCTTTTGACAGACGTGAAGCCAGACATAGCAGGGCATGCCTATGCGGCACGAGGCAGCGCTGCTCGCAAACATCCAAGCCAACTCTGAATGGGCAAAGCTGCCTAGAAGATACCAGGCACATTAAGTTACCTCACTTGGTGCCCCTTTGCACATCCCTGAGCATCGCTGAGCCACACTCTGCAGAAATACACGACGAGGCCGAGGGCAGTCTGCACCATGCAAGGAAGCATGGCCAGAGACTTGTTCTCTGGACCACTCCAGGTCCCGAAATTTCCCGAGGACTTCTGCAGAACTGTAGACTTAACGCAGTACTGCTATAAACTGAGATATATTTTGCTTTTGTTAACAGTTGCTTTTGTGTTTTGCTTTGGTACACAACCAAAGAAACAGGCAGGTTCTCACAGGTTTAGAAAGCCTATGGCTTTTCTTGATACCTGTCTTGCCAGAAGCCTAACTGCAGAAGAAGAGAGACTGTGATCTGTTTATCATATTTCCTTAGGTACATAGGACAGGTGGCTACCCAGCTACATACACTCTTTATTTAACTTTTCCTTCCCTAGGAGAAAACATGTTTATGTTTAAAGTACCATACAATTGTACTGACTTGTAGAGTTTGTACCCACACCGTTTTTTAAAACAAATGATCCAAGGAACATATGGCTTGGAGAATTTGTCTTTTCACCTGGTGAATCTCAGGTGATCAAAATGTACGCACACACATTTCCATTGGAGACAAATTATGAGCGCGTGTGTGTGTTTTGTTTATTTCTTTTTCAGTGCCTAAAAATAAATCAATTTTGAAATGAAAATGTAGTTTGGGAACAAAAAAATACAAGATAGCTCACTTTGAAAATGTCACAGAGCATTTTAAAACATTCTGGAAAAAGGCAGTATTTGTCAAATTAATTTCATTATTTATAATAACTTCTGTCCTCTCACAAATCTTGATATTTTCATTGAAATCACCATTATTGATTTTCCCTTTTTTCCAGCCCTAACAAGAATGAAAGATGAACTATAACATAAAGTCACTTCTCTTTTTTAGTTACATTGATGCAATGTTAGATATTTTCAAAAACCTCACTAATGATACATACTCTTTCCAAGATAAAAACGCTCACTTTAAACCTCTGTGCTCAAAGGACTAAAAAGGAGCCTTTTCTCACTCTTATTTTCAATGCTTTCATTACACCGACGGGAAATTCTTAGGCAACTTCTCAGATCTTCCACATTTATTTCATTTCATTTTAGATCCTTGTCTCATAAAATACAGTGAAAAGTTCTCAGGCAGTTTATAGTACTATTAAAAACTAAACTAACTTTATTATTCATTCAATCTCCTCCATTATTTATCCCTCTTGATTTGAAAGTAGGACTCACAACTGCAGCACTAGGAGTTTGCTGCAAGTCCCTGGAACACAGCCTCCCCACAATTAGCCATTGATCCAGCTGCTCATACCATGACAAGGGAACGCAAACTCCCTCCTCCTTGAGGCTACAGCTCCACAGAGAAACCCTTCAACATCACAGACTTCTACCACTGCATTTCTTAACTTAATAAACAGCATCGGCTCAGAGCTAAGTTGTTAAGCTGCAATAAGATACACACACTTTAATTCATTAGGGAAGTAGAGGGTTTTTTCCCATCATGAACCTGTTCAGCTTTTCTGTACGTGCAGATTTTTTTTGTTGGGGCCAACTTTTGGTAACACAACTTTGCATACGCTTAAATTGATGTAACAAGATCTCTCATGCAGAACTAGATACATGTTAAATATGCTTTTTTTTTTTTTCCAAAATGCTTTTACTGTATGAGTAAAACCTCAGTAATGTGTGAAAGACCTGTGGCAAATATTCACATTTTATGAATGAGGCTAGTAAACAATGAGCTCGGAGAAAGGAATAAATCAAAGAAGGCACTGCAAAATTCATAGCACTCAGTGAATATGACAGATGTCACTTAATTTTAATTATTGATGACAGTACTTCAGACTATGCTTGTTAACATGCAGGAGTATGAAAGCAGACCACTTTACAGTACTCAGCTGCTAAGAGGTCGCTAGGAAGTGGTAGGAAACATCAAGATTTTAGTAGCACTTTCTAGTAAGTGTGTTGATTTCAGTATTTTGTTATCCCTCAACTTTTATCTACCACTACTGCAAAAAGACAGTTTCTTCTCAGTATCCATTTTAACTGGAAACAATGAGCAAGTAATCTACATTGCCCCTATGGCACAGTGTCCAGGTAAGCCATTTCTGTACCTGCGTGATGCATTACAGCTTTTAATTACTGTATTGCAAACCAGTGGTCAAAAATATCACGCATATCTTCACCACACTTTGTACTAATGCAAAAATCTACCCATGTTAGTATGATTACAACGCAGTAGCCATGTTCAGATATCTATGATGGATTTTGGAGCCTAACTCTTGACCCATTTTTTCAGTCTTGTCTCCGATTTGTATTTGATAGGTATGACATAAACAAGTTGATTATTCAAATGTGAATACTTCCTGCGATTAACTGTGATGCTTTGACCATGTATCTAACATGGTTTCTCTGTTTAATACATAGTACTTATTTTTTTCCTTGTTAAAAAACACTCCTATTGGCTTTAATTACACTCACGAGCATGGAGAAGTGAAAAAACATATTGTCTGCCTGAGGCCTCGGGTGGAAAGAGAAGGTTTCATGACTCAGGGAATCACTCTTCGGTGACTTTAAAACTTCTCATACTCCCAATCCTAGACTGAAATCCACTGCTCATGTCTTACAAATGAAGTGTGATACCAAAGTACTCCAAATTGATTAAACAAAAACCAGGCAGGCAACCAATATACAAGTAGTTCACTCCTTGACCCTATATGCTTGGTAGATATGTTTCTACATTTACATTTGGTGGCTCAGGGAGGAAATATCCACCTTATGATGTAATACATACATGTGTTTGCATTTATATTGTTTTAAATAATGATGTAGTACCGCAGTCCCTCAGGAACCGCATGTTAATTTCTTACCTACCAAATCTGGCTTCTGTAAGTCTCTCTTTGCCAGCCCCAATTCCCATGCTGGGCTGAAACAGTTTATGCCTGTCTGGGTTTGTCTCCTCTCTAAGGACACTCACCGCACACCCTCTTCTGGGCCCTGAGGACCTCAGCAGAGACCCGGACCGCCACGGGGCTGGCAGGACGGCGGCAGCCAGGGCGGGGCAGGAGCCACCGGCGAATCGAGAGCGTGAGGCCGCCTCGGAGGCGAAGCCGCCTCAAAGACGGGGCGCCTCGGAGGAACACGAGGCGCCTCAGGGACTCGAGGCCACCTCAAGCCCCGCCGACGGCCGGGGCCCGCCGGAGCGTTCATCCAGCCCCTCCGGCGGCGGCGGACTTGGGTTTTCGTTCACTGGGCTACCGGACTGAAGGTTTTGAACGCGTAACTGCGAGGGCAGCCCGCGGAGGGAGGGCGGGCAGCTGCAGACCCAAAGCGGGCGGGGGGGGAGGGGGGGCGAGGGAGGGAGAGGGAGGGAAGGCGCCTCACGGCAAAAGGGGGCGGGGCCAGGGGCGCGCGGCGCGAGCGGCGCGAGCTCCCTGCCCGCTGCAGTTCCCTGCCGCGTCCGGCGCCCCGCCCCCGCCGCGCGGGGGCCAATGGCCGCTCGAGGCGGCGCGGCGGCGGCCAATCGGCGGCGGCGCGGCGGGCTCCCCGGCAAAATGGCGGTGCCGGCGGCGGGGTGGATGCGGCGCCGCCGCAGCGCGCGCTATGCCCGGTAGCCGGCGGAAGGGGCCCTGCCTCAGGCCCGCCGCCCTGAGAAGGCGGGGCGGCAGCGGCGGCGGCGGCGAGGAGCAGCTCACCTGGCGGCGGCCGGCGGAGCCCCCCGCGGAGGAGGCGGTGGTGGCGGCGGCGGCCGGCGGCGCGGACCGAGGCCTGCCCGCGGGGGAGGCGCCGCGCGGGCCCCGGCCGTCGCCGTCGCGGGAGGCGGCGGTGCGCGGCGCTGCAGGTACGGCGGGAGCGGCCCCTGGGGGCCCCGCGCCGGCGGGGGCCCGGCCCGGCCCGGCCCTGCCCGCCACCCCTGGAGACGCGGGGGAGGCGCGGCCTGCCCGTGAGGAGCGGGCCGGTGCGGTGAATGCCCCGCTCTCCCCTGTCCGTGTGCGTTGGGAAGGGGCTGTTCTCGTCAAGGAGCGATGAAGAGCATCTTCCTGCGGCACATCCCTAGAACTGACTGAGGACGCTAATCCCCTCGAGGAGAGGCTAAAGCCTGGCCGTGCCAAGCACTTAAGTGCAAAGTGTCTCCTAAGATGCTCCTCACGTAGTAATTGCATCTTTTAAAATAATTTCTGTAGGCGTCCACATCTGCGATGTCATTTCTAAAGGGCAGGGGTGACTAGTTGAGCTTCACATGGTGTGTTGAGTTCACTTACCAATCCGGGACAGCTGCAAGCTGGTTTTGAATAGCTATATTCCTGCCTTTAATAGTCCTAGCTGAAAAGGCCCAGTGGAGGAAGTACAGACAAAGGTAGGTTGTGACCCAGAACAGTTTGGGGGCCCATTAAAGCTGTGACCCAAATCAGCGTCTGGGTGAAAGACAGAATACAAAATATTCTCCCTTATAGGTATACATATTTTTTTCTCTCAACATAAGCTGAAGTCAATGTTCCCTCAAGTAGAAGGATTGACAGTTCTCATCGTTACCATCAGATGCTGAGCGTATAGCTGTCAGTGTCATGTAATGCACTGTTATCTCTGTGGTGATGTAACTGACAAAGATAAGAGACATACTCTGCATTAAATGTATAGTTGTGAACAATATTCCTGTTGTAAGTAAAGGAATGTTGATGAGTGTGAACTTGATTTTTATTCTTAAAAGTTCCTAAAGCATCTTTGTGCCTTGTCCTGTTGTATGTTCTAAGTTATTTTGGCCTTTTAGTTGTTGTTTTTTAATAAGGATCATCTTTCTGTTTACACAGAGACATGTTTACATAAAACACCAAAGAGATCGTTGAGTAGGAAATCCCGAATACCTACTTTCAGCTCTCCTGTTAATGACACCGATATACAGCAAGAAATCTTTTGGGATCCTCATTCACCAATTGCACACAGACTAGGTAATATTAACAAAATCCAGACATCAGGGCACCTATTTGAGGCATGCAGTGGGAGTGTACTAAAAGTTATCAAATTTCTTGAAAAAAGGTCCCTTTCTGTTACCATGCTTAGGTTGTTTGGGTTTATTTTTATTAAAAACACATAAATTCTTCAATATAGTGCTGAATCAAGCTCTGATTTTACCACATGTATTTGAATTATTTGAGATATACTGCACTTTATAAATTGAATTGTTTTGTGGTTTTTTTAAGAAGGTTTTTTTTGTTTGTTTTTGTAGGCAGTGGAAAAACCAAACAGTCTACCAGTACATGCGCAGTAGAAATTGCAGAAATTGTTAATCGTATTGCTCCTCAGGTAATTGTTACTTTCTAAAACAATGCTCTGCATATGCAGTAATCGAACAGGATAGTGCTACAGCCTTACTGAAGGCTCGATTTTAGTTACAGTAGCCTCATGGTAAGAATTGGGTGTGTAGAAAACTAGTAACATTTCGTAAAACTGGACTGAATTAAAATCGTAAGCATAGCATTTGACTGGTTGTTCTTACGAGTCACAGATGCTGTAAAAAAGGGCATATTAAGAAAGTGGACTTGCAGCAGCTCCATTTTAGAAAGTTTTACTTTCAGAATACAAGTTACTGCCCCTGGTCTTAGGAATACTGTTGTGTTTATTTATCCTGAGTCACTCATCTGTTAAAAGGTAAGAGTTTCTTCACATACTGGATTTACTTGGCAGTTGTTTCTTAAGCACTTTGAACAGTCTTGAATGACTGCTGAAGTACAAGAACAAGACTCAGATGAGAGAGAGACTCCACAACAGTATAAACATAATAATGTTGCTTCATTATTTGCCTTTTTATTATTTGCCTTTTTACCCTAAGGTCTATGCTTTTGGTGTCTCCCTCTTGCTGTGAACCTCGTGTCCACAGCCTGGAAAGTGAAAATGTGTGAAAACACAGAGAGTGTTGGTTTATTGTTTGCTTTTTAGTAAGTACAAGAAGAGAACATGTCATTCCTAAAACAGTTCTGTAGTATTTAGCTTGCAAAATATGCCTGCTTATTTGACAGGGCTATTTAAAATGTATTCACTATTTGGCGTATTTGTGAGAAATTATACTTAAGCATTGGAAAATCATCATTGATATGGGATGCCACTTCCCTCCTTTTAAATGATTACAGCCCTATCATAAACGTAAATAATATCAGGATTTGCAACTATCTGTTGCTTGTGTTCTTTTTGCTTAAAATAGTAATAATTTTTAAAAAATTAAATTTACAAAGAAAAAGAAAACCTACCCAAAACTACCCTGGTAGTTACTAAAGTTCAAATTATTGGCTTACATGCAGTAATTTCTCACATCCCATGGCTCTGGCCCTCTAGACATTTACCACTGCAGTGGTAAAGAAAGAAAGAAAAAAGAAAGAAAAAAGGTAAAGAAAGTAAGAAATCTCTTAGATTTCAGAATTCGTATCTAAGCCTCAACTTTGAAGCTCTGAAACAGCTTAATTTAGTTGCTAAACTTCACTTATTTCTGTTTAAAGGCTGCTTGTATAAATGAGTTGTAATGGAAGAAGTCAGAATTTTTTCCTGGAAGTGTACAGAATATGATTTCTTTCGAATTCTCTGATCTGTTAATGCTGTTTTAAGTGGATAAAGACAGTGCATCTCAACTAGCTCCTTAGTAGTATACTAAAGTAAACTAGATCACAGCTTGTAACGTGAATATTGCAGATTATATGTAAACCTGGAGTAAACAGAGTATTACATTTCAGCATCAACGTAAATTTCAGTTATTTTAATTGAAGTTCCTGTTTTAAATGGATATAATTAAAGTGATACAACTGTCAGTAGACAATCTTGCAGTAATCTCGCTTAGCTTGTATTGGTTTAGCTCCTACCTGTGGCTTTCAACAGATTTGATCCAGTTTAATTGGTTTAGCAACTTTAACTAATGCAGGGTGTGTGTCTAGTCCAATCTTTATCTGAAATCAAATTGCTAAGCATTATAAATCTAATCACTCAGGATGAAAAAGCAGCCTGTAATGAAGGCTCCCTTTTAGGGACATGGATTGGTGAGGATGCTATTCCCTGTACACCTGGAGTAGTAAAAGTGCGAGCTAGGACAAAGTTAAGTTGTACAAGGTAAGTTACAGTTTTGTCCTGCCCATCACAGCTGGGCTTTCATGAAAAAGGGTATATGGTGTTCCTTTATGTATAGTGAACCTTGTAACTGTACATGAGCATACAGAATGCTTTCAACTTTGGGCTTGTTATTTCTTCTTAATGGGGTATTTCTTGGGAATTATCAGAAAGATTGCATGCTGGCTGTGCATTGAAAGCAGTGGGATTCAGTCATATTCTCTGTAGTTAAACTAGAGAATGAACAGCTCATATAGTAGTGTTATTGAGCTTGACTAAACTTTCTTGGTAGGTCTGACTTTCTTTTCTGTATTTTTTTTTTTTTCAATCTAGAGACCTTAAAATAAAAAATCCTGAAGAGGAACTCATGAAATTGGCTAGGGAATTTGATAAAAATCTAGTAGAGCTAGATACTGTTCAGGAGCAAGAGAAGCTTGGTCATGACTTGATCCAGACTGCCTCAGAGTCTTTAAATAATTCTAAAGATGAAGTAAATATGAAGAACCTGAAATCACTCCTTGGTGAAGTTTCTGAAACGGATACTGCTCTGTCCCTGAAACCAGTTGGACAGAGCACTGGCATCCCTGCTGCAGAGCCCTGTCAATCTAGCAGTCAAAAGTCTATAGACCTTGAGGCTGAAATAGCCCTTCATGCTCTTTTTGACTGCTCTACGCAGAAGTGTAGTGGACAGTTGAGCCAAGGACTATTAGGTATTTCTTTAAATAATAGTTTCCATGAAAATAAAAGTACCTTGGAAGAGGAACACCTTCCTGAGCAAATTAAAGACATGCAACATGGTAATTCAGAGGCATATCAAAAAGATACTCCGTGCGCACCAGGAAGCATGAACCAGACTGTTCCAAAACCTGATATTCACACGGTGACAAAAAAAAATCCGTGTTCTTTGAAGACACAATTGGTCGTCTCCAGTAAGGTTGCTGGAGTAATTAATGACGATTTTGATGACTGGGATACAGATTTTTTGGCAGATGACTCTTTCGTGATGCAAATAACCCAAAATCCTGAATTGATAAGTACTGAAGAAGCAGCACCTATTCCTACAAATCCATCTGTACATGGCTTCAGCGATGGTAGCAGAACAAAGGAAAGAAGTAGTTGCAATTCAGTAACTTGTTTGGGGAGCGTACACAAATCTAACAGTTTGCAGTTTTCACCTTTGAAACATTCTGTTAAAAATACACAAAATGTTGCCAAATCTCTTTCTTTACAAAAGCCATATAATAAGACAGAAAACTCAAAGACAGAGACCATAGCCTTTCATGGCAAAGGTGACATTAAGCCAGATAAAATAAATTCTATTTGGAAAAGTGCCCAAAACAGGGATTTGAACTATATTCCTGTGTCAAAGCAATCTGAAGTGAAGAATGGACATGAAACTGTTCAGCCTAAAAGTGACCCTCCTCCTTTTTTTCCTTCAAGATCTAATCCTCATAGACAACGGACTGAAAAACCTGGGAATAACACACGCAATATTTACCGTCAATCATCCAGTGTTTCTACCAATACAAAACCTAATGATCTAACTAAAGTGGTTAACCAAGCTAATACAGGTCACTTACATCAAGTTGAAATACCAAAGAAATGTCCTCTGTCGTTTGATGACTGGAATGAACCGAAATTCTCTGATGAGATATTAGATATGTTTTGTGAATCTGATAGTCTTTGGGATGCAAACTGTGAGGATGATGAATTGTTGTATCAGGTGTGTGATAATATAGAAAAGCAGACTCAGAGCCAAGATGTTAAACAAGGAAATGAAAGAGCTAAAACTGTACAAGGAACCGGTATGAATTCCAGATCAAATGCTGATAACAGCTTCCCAGCATCTAAACAAGGACTACCTGATCTCTTCTTGGCACAAAAACCAAATGTAAAACAGGATGCTTTCTCACTAAACAATTCTTGTAGAAATTCATCAAAGGTTACACATGGGCTGGCCATAACAGGTCACATAGTGAACTGTAAAAACTTCTCAAGTCCTCTAACTGTGATCTCGGGTACTTCTACAGAGTGTAAATACACACTGTCTAAAAACTGTCATCAAGCTGCTTCTGAAGATACTACAAAGACTGTTTTGGGAAAATGTTACAGGTCAAATTCTGTGCCAGCAGGAGGGACTGGTTCTGAAGTAAGTCCTGTTAATGCAGTAAACACTTTTAGTAGCAAAACATTAGACAGCCCAGACCATTTGAGTAATACGGGAAAGATACCAAGTAACAGTTCTGGTAACAAAACATCACTTATGCCTTCAAAGTTTAAGTTCCGAAAGACTAACAATTCTCAGGGTGTTCTTCATGTAGGGCCTGAAAATCCAGGGAGTCATTCTGGCGTTGGAATTACTCTGCAGGGTTTGGAAGGAAGCAAGAATCAGGTGAATATGACTTTGCACAGCAAGCTTGACAATAAGAAACCACCTTTCAAGAGGCACCTCTCAGAGTCTTTTGCACTGGGTACATCAGGTATTTGTCTTTATTGTATCACTTTTAGACCGGTTTTGTTTGTTTTCTTACTGTAATCAGGATGCCAAAGGATAAATTTATACTGTATTGCAACTCACAATATTCAATATTCATCCATTCAGTTTACGCGTTAAATGTTCTAACAAGAATCTGGAGGTTATTTTCTCCAAAATAAAATTGTCCTGATGCATCTCTGGAACTCCTGTAGTTAAGGACTTCTGTTTCCCTTTTTCATTCCACTTCTCTGAATACTTCACTCTCTCTCTCCACAGACATTCAGAGTCAGTGGGATTGAGTATAGGCTGATGGCAGCACTCAGCATACCATATTCTTAAATTGTTACTTAATACTACTACTTTGATACATAGTAAATATCGTAGTGTGAATCTGTGCTTTAATTTACAATTCCATTTTGGAAAACATTAAAAATTACTTATCTCAGCCATAACTCATAAAATCTCAGTTAATGGTGGGGCAGGGAAAGAAGGTAGCAGGTGATACAGAGTGCCAATTTCTTTTTATTATTGTACACCTGGAAATTGGAACCTCGAATCATTTGATGCTTCTGAAACCTTGGCCTGTATTGTTGTTTGCTCTGTGGCTAAAATTGCCAGTGAAATATTCTTGTGTTATCGGTCTAAACATTAATATTTCATCTAGAGGGGAGGTCAGTCACTTTTCCATCATCAAGTGACAGTCTGTAATATTCCATGCACTGGTGTTACTTGCTAGGGAAATGCAGAACCAGTCAAGTGCCAGTCAGTCCTGTTTTCACTTGATCTCATTGCTTGGTGAAGTTTTAATCAATATTAAATTTGATAAAATGTGCCTTTACAGTGTACTTTATCAACCTCAATTTTCAGGAAGCACTGTTACAAAAACAAAACAAAAAAAAATTAATTCCTGCAAACTATCAGCCAGCATTATTTGAAGAATCAGTATTTTTATCTGTGTTTCTTCCCCAGCAAAGAAGCAGATAAATGGAAAGTAGCAATTTCAGATATTAAGGGGGAAGGGAGCGGAGAAATAACTAGCCATTCTGTGGAATGTTCTGGAGAATAAAGGAATGAAAAAGAATAGCACAGACTTTCTTTACAGCTAAACAACAACCGTCTTCATCTTAAATTTTTCATGAAAAGAACATTGCTGTGACAAAAAGATGAACGTTAAGTGATCCTTTCAAAAACTGATACGTAGTTTTTCATGGGCACCTTTTTCTATTTTAAGAAGCAGAGAGACCCTTTATCCATTTTGAAAGACTACTCATTAAAATACATTAATTGGAAATTGGTGTATAAAACCGGTAAAATTCTTGACATGTTTAGAGAGTGTTCTTGTTGGTTCCAGTGAGGTCAGGATTTTATTGTATGGGAATTTATAGTTCTGTAACACAACATATAAAATATTACACTTAGCTATCATGTTCTTGTCTCCTTTGCCAATTTTTATTGCTACTTTTGACCTTTTTTCAACCTTTCTGGTTTTATTTGTGTGACACCTGTACTGTATCTGACCCCTGTGTCTATACCATCTCCATGCCCATATCTCTGCCTTACTCACTAAATTGTAGAGCCCTTTTCACTCTGATAGCCTTAATTTTCTTAACCCATTGCCATCTCCTATGTTGACTCCTGATGTCACAAGGTTCACTTGAAGGGCAGCCAAGTAAAATTTCCTTGAAGCAAATGTCTGCATCCCAGTATTTTCATTGGGAGGTAGTAATCAGTAGCACTACAAAGGTCATGCATCTTATCCCCCTTCCTGCCTTGGGGACAGGATAGATGAGCCATTTTTAACTTGAGTGCCAGGTATGTCAGAATAGTGTGCTTTTGCCATAGATCTTCAAACACTGAAAACAGATAAGTTAAAATACATATTGAACAAACTTGAAGGCTCCTAATGCATTTTTTTTTTTATTTACAGTGTCTATGGTGGAACAAAAAAATAGAAAATGTTCTCAAGAAGAGATTGAAAGAAAAAAACAAGAAGCTCTTGCACGAAGAAAATCCAGAATGCAGGCATTCTTTAAAGATACTTAAATTTGGAGTTTGTTTTGTCTATGGAGTAAGTTTTTGGGAGGGAAATACTGTAATGCTGGGAGACACTTTTTTAAACTGTTCACAGCTACTGATGGCAAGCTTTTTCTATTTCTCAATTTAAAAAAATCTTGACCTGAATCATAAGTAATACTCTGGTGGTATTTAGTCTTAATTAAAAACTACCAGTTATAAATGTGTAGTTGCAAACTCTTTTCAGCACAATGAAGATTCTATTGAGTTCACATACTATTATGTGTTGAAATTGCATAGTCTGAAAAGCATCAGAGCATGAAAGCGTTTGTATACACATGTAAGTAGAAGATGTCAAAACCAGACTCTATGTGTTTTGGCTGTATTTCTCTTATTGCAAGTATTTTCATCTATAAGAAGACTCTCAAGTACACACAGACTAAGAAATACTAATGTTTGCTCTCAGGTAGAAGAAAGTTTTTAAGTTTTAAAGAAAGTATAATCTAGAAAACATCCAACATCAGAATAACTAATGGAAATGAACAGGATTTGCAAAGCGCGCTCAGTTTGTCTCCGTTACCTTAGGTAAGAATTGTACATAGTGAAGGAAGAATTTAATATAAAAGTTTCATAAGGTGAAAAAGCATCCTGGAAAGGACTACTTTTTTTTTTTTTTTCTTTTTAATTCCCTTCATGAAGATTTGGAAATACCCTAGCTAACAAAATTGGACCACCTTTTTCTGAACATGCGTTACCGAGCTAATTAAAAAGGGCAGCCTTTGTCATTTTACCAAACCATGAGCAACATAAACCACACTGGGTGAAATCTCAACAACTATGAATCATTTTAGCCTTATGGGTTGTACATATTTTTCAAACTAAAGGCTGTTAAAACATAAAAATGCTATGTCATGTCAGCTTAACAGGGGCTGATAGAATTTTTGATGTGATATATGGGTGCAGAGCTCAAACTGCAAAAACTGCCTGTGGGTAAGCTGCAAGATATTTTTCAACTGAGAAATGCTTATATGTAAACATGTGACACTATGAAAAGTGACTGTAATTTCTCTTTGTAAATAAATAACTTTGAAATATACCAAAGGTTAGAGGAAGCTTTTGGTTTCTGTAGTATGTGCGATTTTTGTAACTCCTAAAAATGTAAGTATTGTATATTTGTAAATCATCATTAAACTTTTTTACATTTTTCTAGTCTGTTCTGGAAAATACTATACTGCAGAAACTGGTAAAAGGGAGTGAAATGGGAATTCCATATGGACTTTAGCTGAACTTTCTCTCTTGGTTATTTACTCAGTTATTCCATGCCTCAATTTTCTACCTATAGTGGTGACGAAGTGCTTCCTTTGATACATTTAAACTAGAAATCCTCAGTGGAGGAGCTGGTTCTATGCACAGCCATCTGCAGTGGAGTCCTGAAATACTGAACTGTAGTGGTTTTCAAACTAGTGAATTTGCTTTTGTATTAACCACCATTCTTGGTAATAGCTAGTTGATTATGAAATCAAATCCCCAAGTCCTCCAAAGACCGTGCTGGTGCCCAATAAATGTTACTTACAGTCTGTGGCTGCAGCTCCCTGTCCTTCTGCCAGCTCCAGCCGTTGTGCAACATCTATGATGAGTTGGGTCAGCTTACTGATCTGACTGAAAATTAACCCAGAAAAAATGTTTTCAGCTTTTCAAAGAACTTCATCATAATAATACCTTTAACAGGTAATAAAACATGAAATAGCAAGACTCTTTGTTGTGTTGTCAAGCCTCTGCTGGCTGGCAGTGTTCAAGCAGTTTATAAGACAGAAGATTTGCATGTCATATGACAAATAAATGTAAACCCCAAATAGTGGCTGTTGCAAAAATTGTATTTATCCCAAGAATGTAGTTTGATCTGTGTATCTGAGGGATATGCTTGTCTTTGTGGTGTTCTAGGAAAATGTAAACTATCGGGTAACTTGCCAGATGCACTATTAGCCAAGAAAGTGGCAATGAAAAAAGGCTTCTACTATCAGTATTAAATATGAGAGTTATAAAACTGGCTTTTAAGGTACTGATACACAAGAATGTCGAATCTTACTGAGAAAGAAGTTAGGCTTTTGCTAGAACAGTGTTCAGCTTATCAACCCTTCCCTCCCCAGGATATTTCTCTAGAAATAATTCTGTAAAGGAACCAGGATAATTTTTGTTTTCAAAGATAATATGGTTAAATGTACTTCTGATTTGAGAAGATGAGCTGACTGGAAAGGAAGGAACTGTTGTGGGAGCTGGAGAGTATTCTTTTAGGAAGGTTTCATTCTCTGCGGCAAAAGGACTAACTTTTATTCAGGTAAGCTCCGCATACAAACGATACATCCTGAATGCCTACCACTGTATCCTTGAGCACGCTCAAAATTTAAAACCAGCCTACTGCCCTTCCAGGTGATGTTGACTTTCTCAGGATAGAAAGGCTCTGGAACCACCCACCTAAAATGCCACCACTGGTCTCCCCCTGAGAGCAGGGTAAGAATCCTTTAACATGAGTGTCTTACCAACCCTCATGTCTCCTGAGCTGTAAAATAAGAGCTCAGCGTATGACAAGGGGAATTCTGTTGCCACGAGGGGTGTGGAAAGGACCCTTTGGAAACTTTCCAATTGGAGGAAGACAAAAAATATTTTTTGACCAATTACTGTCACTTACCCAAGTACTTCCTATGTGCCCCTTAACCATATTTAAAGAATCTGTTTGCTGATCAGTGTGAAACACATTAATTTGCACAGTTTACAGCAAATGAATCCATTGCCCTCCCCTATCAAACTAATCATAAGAGAGGGGCTTTGATTTTTATTTTACTTTTCATAAATACCTATTTTTAGCATGGATATTATGCTTCAAGGTCTGTAATTGTTTTTTCTTAAACACTACTTTCCAAATAGAAACCACAAGTTCTTGGGATCATGGTTTCTTAACTGATGTTAAGACAGACTACTAAGATTTTTTTGGTCACACCCTGACTATCCCCAAATGCCCTACCATACTATCTCTCAATTAACAAATTGAATAGAGTTACTTCTTTTTGTGACTTGACACTATTAGAAACAGAGAAATCATATAATTTCTTGCATTAAAATTAAACCACTCCTATACCATTTTTATTAGGCAAATTTGGTAAAAGTGAAAAGCTTAAAGAAATACTTTCGCTCCATGTAGTTTCATTGGTGGAGTCAATGCAGGCAGAAGTAAGATTCATTAGGCCTTAGAAAGAGTTACAAACAAGAACAACCTCTACACTATCAAAAATAAAATTCCACCAGCTAGGAATTTTTGTCTTTAAAAAAATATATTCATATTGATTGGTCGGAAACATCCAAAAGATTTAGAAGAAATCTAATGAAAAATAAACTGTCTAGCTATATATCTATGGAAAAAGTGCACACCACTAGTTTTTTTCTTGGGAGTGCCCTTGCTCTTAAGTGCCAGCCTTGCCGTTCGCTTCTTCTCACTACGCTGGCATCAGCAGGATGCTGGCTGGACATGGACCTACCCCGGCAGACCAGGGCAGCAAACTGATGTTGACAGGGGTGCGGACATGAGGAGTTTAACCTTTGCCCGATTCTCAAACATCTGGGTATTCAAGCAAGCAACATGGCAGGGGTGTAGCTAGAGGTGGCTCTGTGCCTCCTAACCTGAGGGGCATAGGTTAGGCGTACAGACATCTCAGGTGCTCTTACAGCAGTCAATGACGCAGACATGGCAGTTCGGACGTTAGGTGCCTGAACTATGTTTCTCATGTGCTTAGCTCTATGTCAACAAAAGCAGCCCAACAGATATTTTGGGGATGCGGTACTGGGCCTAGACAGCTGCTCTGCTGCGCGTGGGCAGCCAACAGCTTTGGAGAGCAGATGAGAAGTGCAAAAGCTGCAGCCCTACTGCTTGCTCTCATGTTACGTCCCCTCCTCGCCAGCGAGGAAGGAAGTTGAGTGGCAGCCTCATGACCCCACAGATTTTATAGATTATGCTCAGCACCCCTCATGCTTACTCTAAGTTCTTGGTGACCCACTGATACTGCATGTGCCTCAATCGTGCAAGCTTTTGTCTGACTGCTTGCAGTAGACAACAGATCTTCATTAGGAAAGTATCTACATCATTTTAATTAATTAATACACACGTACGTGTAAGAAGTTTGGTATTTCAACAGCTGACATTTCACTGTGAAGCCACGTCTTCCTCCAGGCAAAAAAGACCTATACAAATCGTAACAACAATCTTAAATACATTCTAAATTAAATTATGACTGTCATGTTTCATTATAAATTAATTTATGAGTGTTTGCTTAAGCACTCATCTTCGTTTCATTCAGAGCATAGTAATTTTTTACATGAGCAGAGCAATCAGTGAGCTTAAGTTTAAATGTAAATGGAATTCCTGTCTGTCCCCATACCTAAGCATAATTTTTATTCCACAGGTATTGACATATTTCACTATGAGTGATGTCACTCGCTAAAATCCAAGGATTATCTTTTTCAAGTGAAACCTGTGGTGGATTTTTTCTCTTTTTAGGAAAGGCAGATATTATCAGGTAAAGGATCCATTCATCATCATTCTCCTTATCTGTATCTAAAATTACATGTTGTGGAATATATATACATACATACATTCATACCCTTCCAGTTCATGCTGGTGAGTGATCATGTTTAAAGCATTTGAGAAATTTAGTAATACTGGTTTTTTTTATAGTGTTACTTGTATCAGATTTTCAGAGATGCCAGCATCCAGCAGCTCTTCAAATTTTGGCCTATAAGGCACAATTAATCTTGGGGCTGCAGTTCAGGAATACCAATGTAATCTCATACTATGTGTACCACTTATTACATCTAGACCTTTATACCCAGAGGAATAACATAGATGAATTCATTGATTATATCTTTTTAAGCCTAAAAAGAGCTACAATTTGTCAGGAAAGAATAGCTGGAAGCAACAGATAGTGACCTAAATAGTAGAATTCCAAAGATAAAATAGAAGAAAATGAACACAAATGCTTCATTGTTTGAGAGCTGTATTGTCTGCAACACACTCCAGTGAATCCAGTGTTTGTGGAAGAGGCCAAGGCAGATATAATCTGTGGAGCTAAAAATGACAGCCTGAGTAAGTAGCCATCAAAGATGAAGCTAGGAAGACTCTGGCAATTGTGCTGTAAATCATAACTGCGATATTTGTTCAAAGCTCCGGTTACCACACATACTGGTGTTTTTGTCAGAATAGTCAGAAAAGTCCTGCCTCATAAAACACTTAAGGATATCTAATGTACTGTTCTTGTGGAACTAAATATACATTTCTGTGACTATTGTCTGGGTGTAATGTCAGTATGGTAGCTGGCAAACCATTAAGGGCCTGATTCTACTGTTGCAGCAATTTCCTTAAAGCACTGGAGGTAATGGAGTGACTCAGGCGAATAAAGAATCAAGCCCGTGAATTTCATTATTGTAAGTAGTTCTTGTCTTTAGCACATAAATCTAGTAAAACAGCATTGCATTTATCAGAAATTGTTATTGTTTATGCGCATTTTCAAAGTTTTTTGGGGAAAAAGGTTGCATTTACGCATACCTTTTAAAAGCCGCAGTTAACAGCTTTCACCTCAAACAATGTAGTTAACAGAGGTGAGGAGAGGACTACAGGATTTATAGATTTCCTTTTTAATGAGGCTGTCTGCACTTTGCAGCTTGTCCTCCTTGCTAAAGGAAAAACTTCATTCAGGTTTTAACCCTGGAAAATTAGGACCCATGTAGACATGGGAATGAAGCTCTGCATGCGCTGCCACACTCCGTGAACAGAAGATGTCCAAATAAAATATTATATTCTAACTGAGCATAGCAATTTAGGGTTTGGGTATTATTTTTTTTTTGGCTGAGCAGGGTGGGATTTCTTCATACCTAAAGCTGAGCACATGCTGAGCATGTTTTGCACAATCGTGGCTGTAGGGCCAAGTCACTATGGCTATTTAAGCACCTGGGGAAGTTACTCATGGCAACTCAGATTGGTGATTCACAGTGGTATGAAAAAGAGCTTGATAAATAGTTGGTTTTGAATATCCCATTGGATACTTAGCTGCACCTTTGGGTGTTAAGAGACCTGCAGAAAGTGGAACCTCAATGACAAAAAAATGGACATAATGAAAGAAAAACACGTTCTTCAAGGCTTGCATAACAGTTTGGAAACATTTTAGTAGATGAAGTGTTAACACTTCTTTCACCAATAATGACCTGCAAAGGAGTTGGGTTTTTTAATTAGCTCTCATGTTCTACAGCAAAAACCTGAAATATATGCTTAGAAATATGACAAATTTGAATTCCTGTCTTCCTGGTTGCTTCTTACAGACTCCACTGTACCTGGATAGGGCCAGGTGTTTTTGTAAGCTCTAATGCTGTAAATGAAGATGACATTAACCCTAATAACTATTTTGTTGTTGAACTTGAATAGGTGTTAGTGATGAAAAAATGAAACTGAATTTTATAGAATTACTACGTTTTTCGTATCACTTGCTCAGTTTTCAGCATGCTGACTTGTGTGACTTCCATGTAAGCCACTCATCAGAGAGGGCAGTCAAACCAGCAAAGACCTCAGTTTCCAAGAGATAGCATCAGAAGATCCCAGAAGCTTTTCTGGGTTTTTTTTAATGCCAGATTTCCAACCAATAGTAAGAAAGGAAAAGAAAGCTATGCTTGTTTATGGGCTGGGGGCAGTGTCTCACAGACTCATTTTCTCTACAATTTTCTCCCAGGTCACAAAGGCTGGCCTGGGCCCTTGGCAGAAGACACTGCCATCCAAATCTCGTACAGGCTTTTTTGAAACTCCTTAGGGCTTTTTTCTCTCCATCCCTTGGTAACTGTAATCCCTCAATGTCTGATGTGGTCGTTAAGCATTCTCTGTAGATCAAACTAGGAATCATGTCCTATTAAGGCTTCCACAACAACCAGACTCCTGCTCCTTTATGGGAGACTGGAGCTATCTACTATGTTTCAAATTTACTCTCAGTTAGATCTTTAACTCAGATATTTTCTAAGGCGTAAGTCATCCACTCCTGACATTTATGGATCCCAAGTTTGATGTGTTAAAGCTGTGCAATCTGTAATCTGTGGATGTGGAGGAGAATAGTTGGACTGCTTCTAAAGGAGGCATGCGGGGTGAGTGAGAACAGCAAGTTCATATATGCTATACAGCAATCTATGCATTTGAAATGTCTGAAAGGCTCCACATCACCGATGAAAAATTTCTAGAGATCAGAAAAGTTTGAATACACTGCATGAGTGTCAAGTCTTGACAATATAACACATTAGAAAAAGTCTGCCCAGCTGACAGTTTTCTAATAGATAACCATAGAGATATGAAGAAAAGTTGGAGGACAGCCTGTAGAAAGAGTGATGGAGGTGAATAGAAAGAAATTTGAAGATGGTTTAAGATAATGTCAATCAGTGCAGACCAGATAAAGACAGACCCTTTTTCATTTTCTTGAGAAAGTTTGAGGCACCAACAAAACTACATAGAACACCTGTTAGTTATAAAAATGTCAAACAAGCATACATTTGGGAAATGGAGAGATTCAAACATTCAAGGATGAGAGAGATTCTTGGAAGACATGTTGGATATATTTGTCATCTCAGCAATTTCCCTGTCCATGTTCCAGAAAAAACACAAGTAGTTTTGTGAGCACTGAAAGTAATCAAGCCTGATTTCTTACAGACTAATTAATGGTGTTTCTAAAATATGCAAGTTCCAATTGAAGCTTTTTTAGTTGAGCCCCATAGCATGAGAATCCAGCGTGGATTCTCTAGGGACTAATAAGCATGAATGCACACCTGAGCTCTTATGCAGATATGGGGATTTTTTGAGACTTTCTCCTCCATCATCCCACTCAGTTTCATCAAACTTTTGAAAAATACCATTATTTTTTAGACTCTCTAAAGAGCTGACCCTTCTCTTCCCCCACTCTACTCAGTGAAATTTCCCCATCCTTTTCATTTAATGGTAGTGTTGTACCCATGATGGCTTGAGCACATATGAGAAAAGACTACTTCCACCCTCCAAACCTGCCTAATTTTTGTTGTTCACAGGAAGTCTTGCAGTTCACTAATTAAAAAGTAATTTGACGTTATTACTGACCTAGGAATGAGAGAAGATGGGAGAGGGCCTGGGACTTTCGTTCCCTGACAAGCCTTGTGTGGGACCCTGTGCTTTTCTCCATGTCGTTGTTGGTCAGGTACCTTGCTGCTGATAGAGGCCACTGCCAGTCTGCTTGCTTGTAACAGCTAAAACCACTGGTCCTGCCCTGTTTTATATATATGTATGAATATTTTAATTAATTTTCTATACAAGAATATTTATCAGCTAAAACCAAGAAGTAAATCTATTTTAAAATGAAGCTAGCTTCAATATTTACTGCAACTTAATGACAACTTTAGACAAGAATTTAATTACGTGGAGTCAGCATACCATATATATTGTAGGGATGTACCATGGGACTTATTTTAAAGTGCAATTTAGAGTATAACTTTTAGACTGCTCCTCAATATGAACTTAAATCAAAATATTTCCACTGATGGAGCACATTCTTTAAAACTGATTACAAAAGTAGCCACAGTACTAATGGAGGCTTACTGTAATTTTATGTGTTATGGTATAAATGACTTGCAAGAACACTCTTGGGAAGTTGTACTGTAATTTAATATCTTTAAAAATAAAAACTGCTAGGGAAATATTTTTTCATGGGGACCTACTTTTTCCCCTTAGTGTTACCTAGAAATACATCTTTCTGTAGGACAGGTTTGTATCCCTTGCAATTCACATACCATGTCCAGAAAACACATTGAAATGTCGTGCTGTGCTTTGCAGAACCAGCCTCCCCTGAGGAGTGGACAACAGACGAGGACTGAGGAGAACGAGCTTTTCCTTCCTCCCACTCACTTCTGGCTTTGTGCATGCTGATCTCAAGGTGGTTTACAAAAGCCGGTAATCGTTTTCTTGTTCACCATTACCATATTTTTTGCTGGCACTACTCATGGTGTTGTGGGGAGAGGGAGACATTCTGAAATGTCTCTATTTCAGAGCCTTGCTGTGAAAATGCCACACAACTTTTGTGGCACAGCTGCATCCCACCACAGAGAGATGTGAATTACCTCTGTGAATACACAAAAAGTAGCTGTGATTAACAGTCTAGCCATACAACTAAATTCTTATTTACACTGACCTTATTTTACTGCAATGAGTAAGAACTGTTGCTCTGTGATGGTGCCTTAGGCCTTGCCTACATAAGGCTGCTGTTTAACAAACTTACTTCAATAAAAGAGTGGCCGACACCATTCCCTGACTAAACAATTTCTAGAACAAAAAGTAGGTAAATCAGCACAACGCTCTTGGGCAGATGGCAGCTAGGCTTATTCTAGGACATAACTGCTTAAAGACGCAGGCACGAATGAAATTGGCTATGCCAAAACTCAAAGGGCTTTTTCACTGCCTAATTATCCTGTGTGGCAACTTTTTAGTGGACATTATTTGTAGATCTTCATTTAGGTAAAAATAGCTATATTGCAGATCGCTGTGGCACCATTTTATTGTAAAGTTATGCCAGGCATATGCTCAAAGATGTTTCTACTTTATAGACAGGCATGCTATCTCCTAACTGCTCCAAAGGCATCTAAAGAAAGATTTACACCCACACAGTGCCGTAACAGCTCCACAGGAACTCTAACTAGCCATGAGTAAATAAGGCCCATAACCAAAAATGCTGAGCAGCACCTCAGCTGGTGTAAATTGTCACAGCTCCTCTGTGGAGCTGGGGACACTTTACACAACCGGAGGATTTGTTCCTCTGAATGCGCAGAAAGTTGACCTCCAATACATAAAATGTCCTTGCACAGCAGGAACGCGCAAATGTTCTTTTGAGCTCAGTAGGAAACTTGTGATTTCTCACTCCAGCCCCACAGGTGTGCTTCACCTTTTATTGGTCAAGATGGGTATTTGCAATGGTCCACTGGGTAACGGAGAGATGTCTTTTTAAGTTCCTTTCTAAGGTATATTCTAAATGTGTCTGGAAAAATTTACTTGCAGCTGCAACTGCACTGGGTAAGCCACACAGATTTGCAGTGTTCTTAGGTAAATACAGTACTGTACGGCCATCCACTGCTGCGCTGAAGGGGTCATGAGGCTTGATTAGCCCTGATGGGTTCAGAGGCCAGGAATGAGCGTAATTAACTTGCATTTAAGCAGAGTCATATGAAGGTATCCAAATCAATTTTGTGATGGAGAGGGCAGGACTACGCCCTGGCACTTGGCGAAGTGACAGCCAGCTGCACCTGTCGTCGGCACACAGACAGCTGTGGGAAAGGAGAAGACAAGACTCTGTGCCACAGACAGTGGTCAGTCACCTTCCGATTTTCTAGACTGCGGAACAGTCTTGAACTGAGTCAGAGGTCAAAGCTGGCTCAGAACTGAAGGGTTTCCAAAGTAAAACTTTTCTTATCACACTCTGTAAGAAAAATGGATCAGCACAATACATGGGTTACAGGACAAGAAAGGTGAGACAGGGAGGCGTAATTTAATCTGGTTTCCTGTAGTGGGGAACTTTTGGTCACCATAAAGGTTGTGGCATGTGGAAACATGAAAGCAGGCTGGAGATCTAGATCTGGATCCTTCTGTTCATTTTTCTGTAGCTCTCACCACTTAAAACCTTCAGCTCTAGACGTTGTTCAAACTATATCATGGTCCTGACACAAAAAGAGAGTCATTCACTGAACACAGGATATATTGGTCTGACCTGAAGTTCACAAAATCAAGGGCAGTCCTGCATGAACTGGAAAATGACTCACTTGTCTGCCGCATATCCGGACTCTTGAGTCAAGGCCTATGCAGCCTCTAGAACATGATACTAAAGACTGCAACATTTTGTGGTAAGAGCACTGTGTGGTGTGTGGCATTTACCCTCCATGTATCAGAGGGAATATTTACAATAATTTCGCTTAATGGTCCACGCACAGAAGTATTCCGTTATTTCTGTCCTATGGAGTTTAGCTGTCACAAAGCCTCCAGCACTCCTTTTAGCTTGGCTGGGGGAACTTTGCAGAATAAAAGTAAAACCTATGCAAAAAATTCACCCTGGTCTGTAAAACTCACTAAGATAACCCCATTCTAACTCCCACATAGCCTTAGCCATAAAAACTCACCCAGTAAAACTTGAAGTTTTGTGTAGCAATGCTTTCCGAGTCACAACAAGTAATTGTGTATACCAAGAACTCCCTACCTAACTTCTATTGGAAATCTTTCAAAACAGTAGCCTGTGTTTCAATGCAACGTAATAGGAGTTGTACAGTTAGCGACTCCTGCTTTCAGCTTTGCTCCAGGCTTCAAGATATTCACTGTTTTCTTCTTTTTTTTCCCCTAAATGCAATTATTTTATTTCTCAGTATAGCGATTATCCTACATTCTTAACAACAGTGTATTGTAGCACACTGAGCACCTTCCATGCATTGCAAATGCAAGTCCCAATCACTGCTCTCTACTATCTCCACAGGCTCCAGGTAACATGGTGGACATTAATTGACTTCACTAGGGCTGTGCCTGGGCATGATAGAACAGCCTGCATTAATGGGGCTCTGGCCAGTATCACAGTTTTGGTCTTCTAGTGCTTTAAAGCCTCTGCTTGCCTGAGAGAAAGGGACAGCTGAAAAGTTTAGACGTGAGTTTTAATGAAAGATTTCAGGAAGCAGAAGAAAAAATTTACTCATGGATGACAACAAAAAAATGCTTCCTTGTCTACGGAGCAGAACAGCAGAAAGTACAGAGAGGAAAAAGGGGACGGAGGAAATCTGTAAAAGAGAAGAATGGAAGAAGCAGTTGGCTAAATGGAGTGGAAGATAAATGGTAATAGAACTTCAAGCAATAGATTTCACAGGGTTTTTTAATGGCTTGAATTTCTTATAGCAGGTAGTAGAAAATCAGGGAAGCTGCTGACTGGTGGAGACAAGGTGGTATTGGCAAGCAGCATTTTAGATGGGAGGAAGCAGGGAGACCTTGCAGACATCGTCCATCAAGAACAGACGATCATTACATTTTTAGCTTGTGTTGATGAAAAAAATCATGATCGTCATCATGACAGGGAACACAACCAATGGCAGGAGAAAGGGCAACAAGATGGGAGAAAAGATGGTCTAGGAGACAGCCCAGGAGACAGCAAGTGTAACAGACCTGACAGAGGAGATGAGGATCTGAAAATCAGGAATAAGTGGTAAATAACTGACCTTAAGAAGTCAAGCCAAACTGAAACGGCAGCTGGATGTGCAGAAGCAGATGGTTATGAAAGTCTGGACAAGAGCATTACTGGCAGAGAAGGAGAGTAACTGGCAAAGAAGGGCAAGTGCACTGAAGATTCTCACACAGATACCTCTGCAAGGCAACTGGGTGACCAGATGGCAAAGGCAGACACAAAAAAATAAAGGAGCTGTCAGCAAGGGTGCATCTCCAAAGCAAATCAGGAATGAGAGAAAGGGAATTACAGAAGCGAAGTGTTGGGAGGGAGAGATCAGGAAAGAGAAGGGCAAAGATTGTCCTCAGATGGAGCCAAGTACAGGAACTGGAGAAGCTTGTCTATTAAAAATCAGAGACAACAGAGAAAAGAGAAGCTACTTAAGATAGTGGGAACAAACAGCAACTTCTGAAAATGTAGAGACAAGTGGCATGAGGAAATCAGAGGGCTGTTAAAAAGGCAGACTAAATCAAAGGAATTTCATTTTTTTCAAGACAGCAAAAGCGTGCCTGAAGGCAGAAGGTCTACGAAACAGAGAGTGGTTAAAAATAGGCAAGAACGGAAGAAGAATCAAGAGCTAACAGAAGACAGAGAACCTGCACTGGGCCTAGAAAGACATTATGATCAAGTATAAAGAGAAGTAAGGGAGCTAGGGTTTGGGAAGGACAGTACGAGAGGAAGCTGGAGGTCTTATCTGGGCTTATTCACTCTGTCCTTCAAGAAGAGGACTAGATCCTGGCAGGGAAAGGATGAAGGTTAGCAGAAAAACACATTTTATTAGTCACAAGCAAACACAGAGGGTTTGAAGCTCCCAGTCCAGGATGAGCATCTGTATGAGAGGCAGTTCAGTCTCTGGAAGAAGTCCTGACCCTATTAAAGTCAATGACAAAACTCCTGTTGCCTTCAACAGAGCCAAAATTTCACCTTGTGTCTGTGGTCATTCCACTGAGACTTCCAACATGAATGCCAATTAGTGCCAGTTTCAAAGGTGACATTCGTGACACAGATACGCGCTCCACTGGGAGATGAGCTAAGATTATCAAATTGAGTTTGCATAGACCAGTAAAGGTAAGTGTGACATTCCCTGTCCTAACAATCGACTGAGGCAAATAGATACACACAGAAATAGCTGAGATTTTGAATACTTCCAAAGCACGCTAAAAATGGCATCGTTACTGATTTAAAGAAAAATAAATAAATAAAAGGAATTAGTGTGTGTGGCAGGTCTAAATGAATCAATTAGTATGTTAAAAGCCATGCATAAAATAATGTTTAATTAAAAAAAGGGGAGGGGGCACCTTTAAAGGGTAAATTGTCTCTTATTTTAAATTGAATGAATACAAGAAAATGACCTGAGGATAGTAGATTACTGCTTAGAGGCTTTCAGATGCTGGTCTTACGCGACAGCCACTATTACCACATTCAGATTAATAGTTCAACAGTAATTGGAATATTAAACAGAACATGTCATTTTGCTGTCGTAAAATATGCATCCGAGTATTTTACTTAATACTGGGTTGATCTGAGGTGTAAGTAGACTGGATACCCCAGTACTCAAGACAGTTACTTTTTTTTTTAATTTGATGTTCTACATGCCTAGATCAAAACCCATGCAGTCACTGTACGATTTAATACACAGTATCAATTCAATCTCTTGATAACAGTGAACCTCTCCCACTTCATAAGCCTCTGCAATACACCAATTTTACAAGTAACTCTACAGTAAATCAGACCTGTGGTTTCCAATACTACTGTTCCATTTATGAGTGTAAATCTGGGCTAATCCAGTGCAGATAGCCTCGCTGTTGTGTTTTCCCTGAGTTTTACGTAGATCAGAATCTCTCCTAATGTGACTGATTGCAATTCTCCACTCTGCTCTATTATTTTCATATAAACATCTACACTGTTTAGACCAGTACAATAATGGCTTAAAGGAGTAAGGGAAAACCGCAATAATATACAAACTGCAATAATATATGCTGGGTAGCAGGTAAGCCACATTTCAGCCCCTAAGAGACTCCTGCTTCAAGGCAAATCTGTATCTCATTCTAAGCCAGGTTCTGAATAAATACATGATCATATCAGGAAGTCACCACATCACTTATCATATGCGCATGTACAGACGCAGACATCGCTTCTGAGCAGCTGACAGTATGCTCAGAGGAGACCGCGGCTGGCAGAGCAGAAGGGTTGCAAATCCAGCCTGAAAGTGCACTGGCAGCTCGGCATGTGGAAGCGTGCACATCACCTGCTCGCATTGTACCTAGCCCTAGGAAATGCACTAAATCTTTTCATGTTACACATGCCAAATTCATCAACAGCTTTAAAACAGAGAAAGACAGACATAGATCATTTTTTAACTGTTCCGATTATGTATGATAAAAGAAAAATTAGAATGAATAATACAGTGTAAACTCACTGCTCTTCTGCCACTGTGTGGAATAAGGCTTGCTCAACACCTCAGTACCTTTAAAGCGTGAGCCTGTTAGATGAGCAATCCCAACTGAAACAAAATGAGCAATCAGGCTTTCTCAACCTGCATCACACTGCCCAGATTGGCTCTGCTTTCGCTCAGTGTGCGGCTCTCCCCTGATTTCAACCACAGTCTTGTGCGAAGATCACAGGTAGAATAAACTTGGCTTGATATCATACCAGTGTCAAAGACAAGGGGCGCAATCCCAAGATGCTGAACGTGACCCACGCCAGTGCTCAAAGCCAGGCTCTGAATGGTCAGACCAATGGTGGAGGAAGAAAGCTGAGAAACGTAATAGTTTTTCATCCTAAAGCTGTGGAGTAGACAGGTGTTTCTTATGGAGACACCGATTTGTCCATTCCGGGGGCGGGGGGAGGGGGGCGGCGGGGGGGACTATGTCTGTATGTGTCAAGTGAAGAGGAGATAGGTTTAATTAATCTTAAATGCCTTTCCAATTCAAGAGTTGTAGCCCTGGATCAGTTCCTGTACTAACATGATTAGCAAATATTGACTTTTGAGTACAATAATAATGTGTCATCTGAAACCCTTGATAAGTAACTTAAGTACTTCCTTAGCTTGCATCTTATTAAATTAGATGAGGTACGGTTGAGACACATTACACAAAGCCATTGAAATGAGAAATCAGACCTAAAGATTTTAGCATTGATTAAGGAAAGTCAAAAGTTATAATAAAGATGAAACTCTGTGGCCCATATTCTGATCTCCATCCATCGCTGTGAGTACAATTGCCTCACTCTAGGATTTATACTGATGCTAGTGAGCTAATCAAAATTTGTTTCAGTATTTACTAATATGGATGGGTTTTCTTTGGAGTTCTTCGGTGTGGGGTGAAGTCACTTTTTTCCATTTTTGCAATACCTTAATTCTTATAGTTGTAACGGGTAAACATTCGCTACTTGTGACTTTTCGACATGCAATCCATCATTTGATTATGTATGATGACCATATAATGTCAGCTTTATGGAAGGTTAACTGGCATAGGCTTTCAGCTTTTGAAGTTAATATAAGGGAGAAAAAGAAAGGCGTCACACTTGTGTGCCTGTGAATATGGTAAGTATAACATACTCAAATCTGTTCATAAGGTTTAGTTTAAAAATGTGTACAGCAACTCAACCAAGAAAGGAGTTAAAAGATGTGATACTCCTCAGATGCAACCTGACAAATCTTACTTTATTGATTAGTTTTCAAAGGCAGTGCAGTGAGAGCACTACACTTACAATAGACTTTGGAATGAGGAGGGGGGGGGAGAAAAAAGCTCCAAATGTCATCAAAGCAAATGGTCTGTGAATGTTGCTTCAAAGCTAGTCATTAGTTGCCAGGGTATTTTGCCACAATGCTTGTAAAGAGGTTTTCCTGGAGGGGAAGGTATGACAAAATGCACTTCTTGGCAAGATGACTTCTGCTTAAATAGCAGGACACATTAATTCTTGCTTGATACATAAAATTAATTAGAGGATTAACATCCTTTATGAAATTTTGCCAGTGATTTTTTCCTTTTTACCAGGAATAGACCCCAGGCCTTTTCTGTACTCTAATGAAATTGCAAATTGACTTGTGTTCAAATGATGCTTGACTAAAATGAATAATTAAAAATGTATTGCTAACAATGAGATGGGTCAGCTGATCTTTTCAAGCATTAATTAGTTTCAAGAACCATCTTTCTTATGTAACACAGCAAAGGCCAATGCCAGCACACCTTTTTTTCATGCAGTAGTTCCCCTTGAAGTCAATGGACCCATTCTACTCCCAATTATCCAAGGTTTTATTCCAGATTCAACCTGTTTTGAGTGGGTTTTCCTCTACGGCAATTCAGAGAGGAGCTACACCTCAAGGAGTTGAGCTGTTATTCTATCTACAGTTCAATGAGCCCAGTTCCTCTCTTTATTAGGGTCTGATCCAAAACCAGTCTGAACTGGCAGGAGTCTCCTGTTTGTCTTCATTAGGCTTTGCATCAAGGCCAGAAAAGTGCATTGCTATAAAATGCAAATACCTCTGGAGAGATGAACGATGTACCGTCGGTGTAAGATCTCTGTGACTGCGAAAGGAATCGGGATTAAATTTTCCGTAGGTCAACAAGTGGATAAATGGAGAAGAGCTTAGACTAACGGGAATAAGGAAGCCCATGTGTGTATGTGTGCATGCTTGTCCATGAAACGTGTTGGGATGTGCCACTCTCCAAGATGAACAAGGAGGCTCAGCATCTAGGAAAAATGACTCAACATAAATTTTTCAGAAGCAGGTCAGGAATCTAATTCTCAGATTTTTCAAAAGTGTAAAGTATTTAATTTCCAAAAGCACCTATGCACAATTACTTAGGTTCCATTTTCACAGGTGTCTTGAAAAATCCCACTGAATGCCTGTCCGTTTCTTTATGCGCCTTTGAAAATTGGCTCCAAGTCCCCATTTTCAAAAGTGACTTGCATACTGTGGCATCTAACTCTGGCTGGATGCCACACAAAGCAACATTTGGAGGTTAAAAGCAAAAAGCTGGAAAAACTGCCCTACTACTGCGATTCTATCCCTTTCGGTATTTGAGTTAGTTCCTTTAGGGCTGATGTGGGTATATTTGCACAGTGCTGCCCTATGCTATGTAGAAATTTTCTTGGGTACTTCAAAAACTTAACCTTTAGCTTCCCGTAAGGTGAGATTTACAGAGGCATAAAGGTGCAAAGGGAGCTGGTGATTAGAGTCGAGGACCCAACTGGTAACTTGCTGCTGAAAATCTCTTTCACTGATCTTTCACTTTTAAAATATGAAATGTCTGAGTTACTTCCCTAGTGTGTGCAAATAAGCGTGTTTCACTTTTTAAATTCCTTAATCACCTCCTGTGTTTGTAAAAGGTCCCTTTCTGCAATGAGAATTTTAAAAAAGGAAACCTAACATTCAATTTCAGTGTTTTCTCAAAACACTTTCTAATTCTCAGAACGCTTATTTCTACTTGCATGTTTCTGAGTTCCTGTCTCCGATGGATTTTTCAGATGTGTTTTATGTTGTGTTATGATGTTTCTAATTTGGGTGATGAAAGGTTAAAAGATACGCCTGTATGAAATTACCCAGTGGCTCTTGTGAACTAACATCATATCTTATTGAGTATGATCACTCTGTCATTTGCTTTGGCTACAGCAAAGCTTTCAGATACAGTAGGAGTAAGCTGGGATCCCCAGAGCCTAGTGTAGAATTTGAAGGGGGCAAAAAGACATAGTTTCCTTGCCTCAGACTTGCTAGCCATGTGTAAAGAGACGATGCTCTGGAAAATGTTGTTTTTCTTTGGCTGCCCTTTAGTCAGATCTTCTCACTGCTGGCATTGTGCAGAGTCAGCTTAAAAGGTGTATTTAGCATTGAGGGATTTGGTAAATACTGCTTTATTGTGCTTCATACTCCCTACAGGGCATTCTGAAGAGATGAATAATAAGTGTGAACAGGAAGAGCAAGTTTCCAGTCCTGTCAAATTAATTAGAGCAGTGCAGAATGAAGCGACGTTTGCCGTTAGGTAGGTTGAAAACAGGCAAAGGGAATCACTCAGGCATATACAAAAATGTTACCCCACTTCTATTATTATTATTTTCTTTTGAATCAGATATAAAATGTAGCTATGTTTTGTTATCCGCAACAAAACCTCTCTCAAATACTGGGAATATAAATAAAATAAGCTGGATATGTAGAGCTATCCCCCTGCTGTGGCAAAAGCAAAACTTGCCAAGTGATGACGCTGCCCTTATAGCTGCTGTTTGAGAAGTGTTTCCGTACGGTTTTAAGGGAATTAGCGACACCCAAGCTCAATGCCATTTAATTCTGTAAAGACGTTTTAGAGCTTGACTCAGCTCCCAGCTGTAAAACAGTCCCTCTGATTTGCCAGCCGCCTGCTTCATCATTTTCTGAGCCTTGCATTTTTCCTTATAGCAGCCCAAAAAAGCCATTCTTGGTGTCATACTTGGGCTTTAGTTTGTTTCCTTTCCTAAGTCTTTTCAGACAGCCATCAACATAGGAGGTAAAAAAGGGTCTGATCCAAGTCCCGCTTGAGTCAGTGGAAAAGATTCCTGCTGAATGAAGTGAGGGCTGGATAAGATCAGTAGACCCTATTTTTTCATTCCCTGCCTAGACAGGAGTGATCTCTATTGTGCATTTCCAAGCTCTGGTATGAAATGACTCAAACTCTGAGGCTACTGCTTCTCCTGAAAACTACTCCCCAGACTAAACAGATCATCTGATAAGAAAATTGTTCCCCCCTTTATCACAACCCACCCTCTTTACTTCATTCCCCTGGAAAGCCTTAATTTTTATTCTCCCTCAGTTGTGTTTTCACATTTCAAATGATAATTAAGCATGTAACATATTCCTCCCGCACTTTGCATTTGTACGTATTTAGGTGCTTTCATACTTCCTTCTAACTAAACCCTTCCAATTTTTTGAGCATTTTATTACTCTTCTGTGACTTCACTCCAATACATAAACCTTCTTTCTCTCACTTGCCTGCATATTGTGTCTAGAGATGTGAACTGCTTTACTACAGTATACTACAGCAGCTATCCCCACGGACAAGAATATTTGGGTGGGATTCATTTCATCCTTGGCGTTAGTCACCCTAGACTACCTTTCAGCTCACAGGGGGGAAAAAAGACAGTTCCAGGGCCTAATTTACGTCATCCTAAACCAGAGGTTTAAAACAGGTCAGGCTGTGTCCTAAAGTGCCTGTTTCTCTACTGGGAGACTATAAGGGAGCCTAGAAGGACTGGTGTGGCTGTGAAGACATCTCCTATAGACATCTCCCATCACATGATGTGAGTCATGCCCTTGGAAATGTGCAACTGGAAGCGTTGTTCAGAATGGCTTTGAAAGGGAACAAACGCCATGTCTAATAACATAAAGCTGTTCTGAAAAACTTAATTTGCTAACTTCTTATCCAGGGAGGCTAACAAAAATTAAGCATTTTTATAACCTTGGAAGCTCCCGCTTTGATGTTTTTAGAATGGAAAGTTGTGGTTGTTGCTGCTGTTTGTGTTGAAAAGTGTTACAATGAAGATGCATCAGATTTCTAAAATGAATTAACAAAAAATTATGCTGAAACATGAATGAAATGTTTCAGCGTTCCCTGTATCCCATTTTCAGTTTAGCCTTAGGTTTCTTTTTCTAATTTTGGTTCACAGAGAATTTCAAACTTCTTACGATCAGCCTGCTTCAGAACAAAATCACACTTTAAATTTGGGATTTCCAGCTAAATGGAGATAAGAGAGTTTGCTCCTGCTCATTTCTGTTCTTCATACACAGCCTTCCTCAATCTGATTTGTTTGGTTTTTTTTTTTCCTCTCTTTTACTCTTAATAGAATATGGGAATACTCACTTCCAGTTTTGCTCCACTTGTCCTCTTTTTCTGAAGCTGCAATTCAGATGTCACTGTTGGCCTCTGATAAGCACAGCTTGTTCTCCAGCTCTCCATGTACCGTACTTGACCGTGAGGTTGTGGGGAGGAACACAGAAGGTCAGGGAGAAAATGTCATCCTTACACTTTTCAGTCCAAAATTCATCTGATGTGAATCAGCACTGCTCAGCTGACTATTGCTTTGTGCCTCTGAAGGGCTCAAATCTCACTGGGGTACGTACCTGTGCCATATCTTTTTATACACACACACACCCCCCACGGAGAAGGTGTATCACTGAATGCTCTCTCCCCCTTTAGGGTGGGTGCAGTGGCATGGGAGTCCAAAATGTCAGTTCATTGAAAGAAAACATGAAGAGTAGTTCAAACACCATGACATTCCTGCAAGCAGGCTGTTACCACTGATTTTCTTTCAGCTCCCTAACTTCAATTTTTGGCAGCTGCTTTAGAGCAGCCGAGGAACTCCTGCTCTAGGGTCTACAGAGGGAAGATGGTCCACAAAGGGAATAGTTTCAGCACTGGGGACAATAAGAGGTCTGGGGCCTGAGACTTAGAGGCAGACACTCCCTTCTCTTTTTGAGAGAATTTCAAAATGCTTTGGTTTGCATTCCAAATTGGAAAAAAACAGACATTTTGGAATTGCAACACTCTCCATAAAACTGAATGATCTTTCTCCCCACAGCTCCATCTGAAACAGATGGAAATTTCTTTAGTGAAATGAGCACTTAATTAAAAATATGTGATACCAAATTAATACCATTTCAGCAGGTACTGGGAAGACAAGTGAAGATTGTCCAACCTTCTCCAGGTGTCTGAGACAACTATCTATTGCTTTTTAAGGTGTCTGGCAGCTGGTAAGTAATTTAAACGATGCTTGTCGGCTCCCAAATAGAAGAAATAAATGAACACAAAAGAGCAAGATTTCAATTAAAGTTCATCATGTAAAACAGGCCTCATGCCTTCCCTGACCACAGAGATTAGCTTTTGTGTCTGGAATTGCATTTCATAAACCTCCTCCCTCGACATGGAACATCTGCTCCCTTTAGGACTATTGTTTTACACCCATAAATAAAACATAAAATTACATTTTTGTCACTCTTCAGGCCAGATCTTCAGCTGGCATAAATCAATGGCAAGCAGTCAACCTCAGCAGAGCTCTGCTGACTTAAACCAAATGAGGATCTGGCCCTTGACGCTTTGGTACTGAAGAAAATAATGGGTCTGGGCAGAGTGTGTGGGACATTGTTTATCAGAGAATGTGTGTGAAACTACGTGGAGCAAGTAACCATAAAGCATGATTGATCTCTCCAGCATATTTTAACACTTTTTTTTCAGTGTTTACTGAAACCTTTCAGGTAGTGCAGTCTTCTCAGATATCATTTTATGTTTGAAAAGCTTTCTAATTCATAATGAAAAGTTACACGTCGCTCCAATGAACCTCTAGCTTCAATTACTTGCTGTGCAAATGGTTGGCCTGCATTTTGACCAATGTTTATGGTGCTTGGCAATTTTTCAGTAGCTACTTTACCCTTATATGATTAATTTCTTGCATAATATGAGGTTTTGCATGTGTGGAGCTGAAATAATCCTACTAGGCAGAAGAGAAATAAAAGAGCTTGTGTGTTTCAGCTTTAAAAACATTCGAAACATAACATCACAATTTTAAGCGTGCCAATGATAATACAAGTTAGCCATGGATGAAGACGACCACAAGAGACATGAAGTTCCTGATGGGATTCAGCAGCATGAAAGTCATTACTTGGCTAGTAAGGTCAGCACACTAGATCATAGCTGGGCAGCCCCAGAAGCAGGGAAGCAAGAGACAGGCTTGGAGCTCATCGTACGTGACTGCAGCAGTAGAAGTAAGAATGGCTACCTGTACTCGTTTGCTTTCTTGAACGCCAAATCCTTCTCTACATGCTAGTCTCCCTTTGCACCAGAAGTGTTAACATGTATTAACTACCCTGAAGTAAATGGAGGTAAAGCTTGAACAAACAAATCTTTATTTAAAAATATGTTTAGCTTTAAGCAAGCACCTGAGATCTCACTGGTGTCATGCTGGAAAGCTAGGTTCGTGCTTTAGCTTCTTTAGCTGGATCAGACTTTACAGTAGGTGACTAGATAGCGACATTTGGATCTACGCAACCCTAAAAAGTCAAATACTGCTGACAGCTTCTTTTTGAAAGGACTGGAGGAGAATGAGGTACCCAAGCCCTATAGCATTCTAAAGCAGAAAGACATTTCCCTGGGACCTGGCACCCAATTCTCTTTGGGCTCTGTAAAATGAGCAATATGGAGCATTATCACCCAAGCTGTCTGTCTGCTTCTGCCATACCAATAGATACCTCTGCTCTGACTCAGTTCATCATTTAGTGTCTTAATGCAAACACATCCTCTTCGGCAATTTAAGCTAAAATATTGTGCTGTAAACTCAAGAGGCCCTTAGGTGGGCACATGATCCCACATGCTGATTCATGGGGAAAGTTATCTTCAGCAGAAGTTGCAAAGTAGATCACTGGAGGTGGTAACGTCTTAAACCACCTTTGAAAGAAGCCCTTAGGTACCTTCAAAATCCCAGCCTCTGTATTTTTACTCAATACAATCACACACTTGTCACCTTAATAGAAAGTACGTCTACATTGCAAATTCCAGTATAGCAAAGAGGTACTCAGACTAGCTATAAATGAGCTAGCCATAAATGAGCCGCTTTCTGGCAGGATAAATTAGCCCATATGGAGCTACCACTGCCAAAAAGCAGGGTAAATTAGTCCTCTTGGTGTTCTCTGCTGTCTCATCTTGACTGCGTCCAGTATCCACAATAGTTCATTTACAGCTAGCTTGGGCATTTCTACATTGCCATGTGGACGTACTCAGAGCAATATTGTTATGATTGCTGAAACATCTACAAGAGCACAGGAACTGAGCCTAATGGGGGTTTGTTACCTTTTACCTTCGCCTTTTAGCTGAGTGCAGAGGGGCCGAGTCAGAGGTGATAGCACTGCAACATGACCTCACTGAATTCAACAGTTATTTCTGCTTACATGAATGTACACAAATTAGATGGTCATCTTGGGTAATAATGAATACTGAGTCATCCGGAACCCAAGAAATTACTTTATGGCCACAAAGATATGCTACAGAGAAGCATCTGATGCAGAGACTTTTGTGAAATTTTTGTTTTTAGCTTTAAGCCAGCCTTTTGTAACACCTTCTGTTTAAAATAAACAGGTCATATATCTGGCATTAGTTGACCTTCCTTGGGTAACTTGGCCTGTTTGGTCCTTCAAGTTCTAAAGATGCCGAATCAGCAGCATTACATTTCAACATTCTTTTTTAACATCTAAAGACTATGTTTTTGTGGCTCTCAAACGCTTTGAATGGTTTTGAACGAAAAAAATGCATTCAAAAACTTAAGAACATGTTAGAAAATTACCTGAATTAGCTGAATTCAAAACAGGTACTGGGTATCTGAAGCAACATCTATCCCTGAAATCTGAAGCGATGTGGAACTTCATGAGGCACCTACATGGACAAAAGAAATGAAAAATTGAGCAAAGATCAATCTATACTTAAAATTTTCAGATATATTGATAGGTAGGAAACTGCTCAGTATAGGTACACTTCCACTTTCAGGGAAGTGCTTAACGCAGGATGGCTTATTTCAGGCAGGATGGCTTATTTCAATTAGGTGAAGTAAAATAAGCTATGTTAATAAAAGCTGCACCAGTATACCTGCATCTGACAATTAGCACTTATACCAGCATAGCTATCTGGCAAAAAATCACATCCAATTTAATGCACACGTGCCAGCAAGGCCTCTAACACTAACTCCAAATCTATCATGTTAACAGAATTCTATAGGTTTCAGAAATTAATTTCATCCAATAGTGCGTAATTTTACAACCAGACAGTACGATACATGAAAATGCACTTCAAATCGCTGGTTGACTTACGTGATCTTCCTCGGTACCATGAAAAGTGAAGACGACAACTAACATGCCCCAGTGCTATCCAGTTTCCCACTCAGTGGTCTGCCTTGTCTAGACTTTGCAGCAAAATGGGTAGAGCAATCAGTGTGTGATGAAATCTCCTCGAAAATGTGAATGCAGCCCTTTCTTTTTCTGTATTTGCTTATAGATCAGTGTACCCCTGAAGAACTATAAACAGCTGAGAGCAAAAAATAAAGGGACCTCTGAAAAGTTTTATGTCCTCCAAACTATAAATGTCAGGTGGCAATACTAGGCAGTTTATTTTTCTGTAGAAATATATAAATTTTTTTCCACAAAAATATTTTCTCTGAAAAAAAAAAAAAAGCTAGCTCGTCACTGGCAATTTTATGAAATACATATATAAATTTGCAGTGGGTACTGATGAATGCCTTTAATAAGTTGAGTTGACAATTTTTTTTTCCTCCTGCCCAAAAGAAAATAATGTGTATATTAAAAAGTGCTTGCATTTTTAGTTTTTGGTGTTTTCTGAGGTTTTTTTCAGATTAAAAGTATCAGCCAGGAGTAATAGGCCCAGAAATCTATATAAAAATCCAGATAAGGCAAAATTTTGGTATAGTGGTGAAGAACCACAATAGGCTGGGTAACTTCAGGAATGTTATTTGCCAGACCAAGCATTACATTTTTACCCAGCTAAGGGCCAGTGTGCAATGTGAAGCGATGGAGCTGAGCACATGCACATGGCTGGGGGGCAAGGGGCACACACAACGTTTTCCAAAGGTGGGATTCCTCACTACTGTGCTTTCCCTCCCCAATTAAGGGTTGAAACGAGCCACTGGAATCTACTGTATATCCTGGGGAAATGAACGCCCTGGCTGCTTTCCAACTCGTATTTCTCTCTTTCTACAGCAAACAAACAATAGGCCAAGTAGGATGTTGTATGTCGCCCTGGGAAAAAAAAAAAAAGTGAAGTATTGATAAACTGAGATTAATTTTTACAAAAATGTTTATATCAAGTGCATATGCTTTGCCTCTTGGCCATTATGGAAATGTCAGGGGTTTAATTGGCAGCTGTGAATAGCAGCACCTGCAAACAGCTCAGGGCTTGTTCCTGTGGTCTGGCAACATTCTTACTTTATGCTTTAAATAAAGGCTTACTCACTGAGACAGAAATAACTGACAGTGGATGATTGATGATTGCCCATCACGCAATGGCTGACATCTACCATTCACTGAATCCATTTACAATTTCACTTCCAGATTTCATTAACAGGGCCGTGACATCTAGGAACGGGATTGATACAGATGGCAGCTCAGTTACAGAGTTCAGCTGATGCTGAGCGTATGTTAAGCATGGAAAACAGATTACTATGAGCTCCAATCTATCTCATGTGGTACATTTTGGAAACCCTATCTGTTTACTCCAGGTAACCTTTTATAGTTCTATTTATCCTGCCTAGTTTCAAACCAGATAGCAATTTTCCATAGTGGAGAATTTATAGTGCCATTTGCAACGTGCGTTTATAAAATACTTACTTCCGTGAAATATTAAGACAAGATTTTGGCATCCTACAGGTTCCCTTTTTGCTTAAGAAGGAAACAAAAAATGTGAGCACATAAAATCCGTGATTTCCCTCATCACAAATATCCTCTTCTGAGCAAAACAAATGGCTCACTCCCCACTGCACACCTGCGTAGGTCTCAAACCCCAGCGGCCATGGAGCTCAGAGGCAAATAAAGAAGTTTCCAGCTATAGGGGCCAGTCCCACTTTGCTCAAAACTCCCACTGACCTCTGCCTGAGATGGGACACAGCGTCCTGCAAATCCTTGTTTTTATCTCGAGCTCATCGGGCTTGGCACAGGCTGTTCTTCAGGAAGGCTGAGGCTCAAAATGCAATTTTCCATTTTCATTAAGAAGCCGGGCCAAATATCAGATCTGAAGTTAGTTTTCAAACCCCAGAAAGTCTGGAGCCGCTCAGACACAGGATTTCAAGTTGGCTCGCGGTTAGGGTGGGGGACGCTTCTAAAATTCAGAGCCACCTTCAGATCGAGGGCTTAGGCTGGGACACATTTCCTTTGGTATTTGTGTGGACATCAGTACAGGAGCAGCAGAAAGTGGTGATACTCACCCTGTGCAGCTCTTGACTCTTTAAAGAGTACCAAGAAATCTGAAGGGCCATCCCTGAACTAAAATACGACTCTGGAAAAGCAAACACACACAACTTAAACACTCATAACCACCTATTCCATGCAAACAACCATAACTGAGCCTCAAAGGAGGAGAGAAGAAATGAGGAGGGTAAAAACTAGGTATAACATCTCATCCAAGTGAGTACGGGTGACACTAAGCGGGTCAATGCAACTGCTCTGTACAGCGCAGCTGCTGAAAAAGTGCACAGTGTGCAACAGGTTTTTTCCAGAATTATTAGATCTTGCTCTTGCTTTTCTAGCTCAGTTTGTGGTTTTCAGGCCTTCACACAGAGCCCTCTCTGGAAGTGCACCTCTTTTGGGTAGGTTCTGGAGCAAAGTCTGAAAGCAGGTGAGCAAGCAGGGGTCTCAGGGCAGCTGCCAGAAGCTTCAAGGAGACCGTCTTAATTTTCACACGAGCCCACGACCTTTTGAAAGCAAGCTTTCAAAACCATGCAGTGGGCCCTTTCTCAGCTGCTTTGACCCCTTTTTCCCTTCTTGAAGTCCATGTAGCTTCACCCTCTCCTACTTTGCTGTCGGTAGGGTTTTCTGAAACCCAGATTTGTTACTTCTAATCTTATAGCCAAAAGATCATGCGGTGGAAACCGGTGTTCATGCAGTTCTTTAGCAGGTGCAGAGATAGCCAGTTTCCAGACTGACACTCGTAATGGCTTTCCAGAAACAGCTCTGTTTCATCTCAAACTTGCTGAGCCAAATCCATTCCTTCCGTATTTCAACCAACTTTGTACACTTAAGCCACTACTTCAATCTCCATACATAATTGCATGCAGTCTTTCTTGTAAAAATTTCAGTGGTTCTTTTCTTTATTATGATTATTTAAAGCAATTAAAGATGATCACACACAAACTCTAGAATTAACATTGTGCAAATATTTATACAGAAGCTAAAGCTAAGGCTTTTCTAGGTGAAATGTGGAAGATTCGTTCCAGAAAAAACAAATACATTCTCCAGTTTAACTAAAGACAGCATGAAAAGTCTTCCTTTCTACCTCATTTAAAAAAACCTGTGATGCTCTCTGTAAAGAAAACACCCTTCTTCTCTGTGTACCTTCTCATATGTGTGCCATCACTGATGGTAATAGATGACAGTACAGAGGTTTCCCAAGAAATTCTCCTAAAGTTGCAAAAAGTACCTTTCTGTAATATGGTTAAATTCAATGATGCAAGAAGGATTTTTAAAACTTGTCAAAGATACATGAAAAATGCAGCAACTGTAACAGAAACAGCTACTCCCTGCTTTGGAAATGAGGACCTGTATGCCTGGGTTTAAACAGGGCTTTAAAAAGCTAACTTTAGGCACCCCTTTTTTATTCCTGGTTCTGTAATTTTGATCCAGCTGAATGGATCTGCACTGAATTTTCTGCTCTCTAGCACAGAGCTGGAGGTAGTGGAATATTTTTTGCTATTCTTTGTCAATAATCTGTAAAAAGCACACTAAGGAGCTACTTCAGCCTGGCACTCAGGCAGGTGGTCTATGCCACCTCCCCGCAGCAAAGCCTGGAAGCAGCACTTCAAAGCAGGTGCCCTGGTGCTCTGTTGAGCAGGGGTCCAGAAATATGACAGATGCACCGTAAAGTCAAGAGGAATAGGATTCCACCTCAATTTTAGATGTTCAAGTGCAGGCAGCCAGCTCTGAGCTAGTCATCATGGTGCTCTCTATAGTAAGTGGACAGAAATAAGTACTCTTAGGTTGTGAATCATCTCCTGCTCTGGTAGGCATCTAAAACCGGTCAAGTTAGTCGTGAGCTCCAAGTGCCTGTTCTGTTTCCTATCCTACCGTTAATGTTCAAACAACTGGCTTAGACACAGACATCTACTTCACTGCCATCTAAAATGACATGAGACACATCCCATCCATAATAAAACAGAATCTCTAGAGAGACCTTACTCATGCCCCAGGAGTGGAGAAGTTACAAGTCTACATATCTGTCTTTTTTTTCTTTTTAACTCCTTGCATGATCCTGCTTCATCAGTTTTCAGACAGGGAGGAGCTGAAACAGGAGAGTCAATATGTTAAAAAGTATTGGGAGGATCTCTGCTTCTGCCTTGTAGTTACGTGTAGCCTAAGGATGCTGCGGTGTGGCTTGTAAAGACAGAGAATGGTATGTCCAGCGAGAAAAAGTTCAACTTGTGGGTGCAGTGAAGTACTATCCCAGCATTTTGCCATTCAACAAGACACGGATAGCCTTCGATGTGGTTTGAAGCTTTGAGGCAGACCAGCAATGAAGGCAGCTAGAGCTAACGTGCTGGCTTGGCACCGAGGCAGAGCAGGGAGCACACACTGCCTCTCTGCTGCTGATGGAGCTCTTGAGTACAATAATCTCCAGGACATGAGTGATGAAGAACAGCTTGGGACAGTAATATTTGCTACTAGCCTAGCTAGTTCCCTGAAAAAATGTCTTAGCAGACTCTTCTGCATTTTGGTTCTTTGTGACTCCAGTGTATTCTTGTCCCCAAACGTCCCTTACAAGCCTAGGATAACAGGGGAGAGACAGATGCCTTCACCAGCACATGCCAAGGACTCCACTTACACATTTAATTATTGCCTATGTTGACTTTCTCTCCAGAGGCATCAACTTTCCTGTACTGAATACAAGCTAGCCAGAGGAGATTTTTGTGCTTAAAATTAAGTGCCTAAATCCATGCATGTGAATTTGGGACAAACATACTCCCAGGGCTGCTTCTGAAGGTAATACCTTCAATGATTTTGATACACTCAGATCATGCAAAAAACAGCACCATGGGGAAGCCTATTAAGAAAAAAAAAAAAAAGAAAGCCCAAACTTATTTTACACCGAGATGAATGATATGTAATAAATTAAAACTGTACTCAATGGCAAGTATGCAAAAGGACTGTTCAACAAACTGCTTTCTTGGCTACACATCATCCATCTGGTGCTCTCAATTAGGCAGGATGTAAAAGCGGTATACTGTTAGGTAATAAAAGATCAAATCAAAATGCGTACATAGAAGGGAGAGGTGTAAAGGTCAGGCCTGCCACGCTCACCACGTCACTTCTTGGTTTCTGAGCTCTTCGTTTTGCAATCAGTACTTTCCTGCAGCATAATGGGGAATCTGGCACAAAGCTCTACACAATACGTTTCTTTATGATTACCTAGGAAAATATAAATGCTGTGTTTCCAGAGCTGAAGAGCACCTGTAATTTCCAGTGAAGTCAGTAGAAGCTTCAGGTATTACTTTGAAACCCTGACAGTAGGCTCTTTTTAAACATTTAATTTTAATTGTTTCAAAACTTTAAGAACTAATTGAAAAAGGTATAAAACCATGTAAAATAAATGGCAGTGTAAATTGTGCAAAAAAAATGTATGAATAGCTATTAGCTAAGGTGCTACTTTTCAGACAGTGTCTCCAGTTGCATCAACAGTTCCAACTGGCAATTACAATTGTTTTCAGCTCTGTGCCTTATTTTCTTTTAAATAACAATGCATCCCTATATAACATAACAAAACACAATGTGATCCAAGGTAACCCTGTAGAAATAAAAATGTGCTTTGGATCAGATCCTTGTTATTATATGGATGGTGAACATTTGATCTGTATTTATTGCACTTGGACTGAAGTGCGCAGCCGAGTAAGTGTCCTCAGTTGGGCAGTTAGCAGATCTTTACTTATAATTTATAAATAAAGACTATGTTCCCATGAACAATGGCTCAGTACAGCCTACTAACCATCGCCCTTATGTCACTCCACTCAGATAACCCCCTTTCCTTTTCTGCATGGCTGTGGTTGAATTCTTAACAGGGTTCCTCTGTCTCATATCTCAAAGGCACATGGTGTGGCACTCAATTGTTATTTTGAAATGAAGGAGAAAATTGTTTTCACAGATACCGGAAAATATCAGGGATATATAGGGATATATCAGCTCTGTTTGGGATGTCCCGGGAAAAAACCCAGCTCCCCTAAGAGGGGGAAAAAAAAAGACAGAGAAGAGCGGAGAAATTTGTATTTACACTACTCAGCCTTGTAAAATAAGGGGAATCTTCCCCAATTCAGAAAATTTAACCCGTTTGTTTCTAGAATAACATTTTTCTTGAAAGGAAAGGAAGCTATTCCGCCTCGTCACGTCCCAGCTTCTGTTTACACAGACTTATTGTGCAACTCATCCATGCTGTTGATCCTCTTACACTCTGAATCATGACATTTGCTTGGACCATTACGATAAAACCTCATTCATTTCTGGCAGATAAAATCTCTGTTTTCCATGCATGAGGGCAGACCACACAGTAACGAAAATACAGGTCCAAGAGCAAAACACTCACAAGTTCTTCAGGGCAACACGTTGAAAAGGCAAAAAGGTGCATCAGAAGTGAAAAAGGGTCCACCAAACCAGCGTAAATAAAATTCTGCTGCAAGGCCATATTTCACTGCCAAGAAGGTGTAAAGAGGCCTCAGTATTAATGAGAATCAAGCCCTGAGGCACAGAAGACAGATGTTGGCTCATAGCCCACAGATAAATTAATGGCAGATAGCGAAGTAGAGCCTACGATTCACCCCAATGGCATAACTCAACTGATTTTAACACAACCACGTACCCTGAGAATTTGATCCCAAAGGCAGCAGCCCTTTACACCACACAGACAAAGTGTGGGTGGAGAACAAATCCCCACGGGACGATGGTATCTGCTGCAATCTCCTGCCAGGTCAGCCCAGATAACCCACCAACCACTCAAGTTGAAAGCATCCTCACAATGGGATCCTGATAGTTTTCTCTGGATGAGAACATTATTTTGCTTTTCAGCTGCTCAGAAAAGTTTTGAGATGACTTATCTGTGCCTTTACTCAACTCTCTAAGAATGATCCTGCTGCATAAATTCACGCTGAGGAGAAATTAATGGCCCTTCAGGTGAACTGGAGGCAGCCTTGAAATCTGGAAAGATGGGTTGATCATGACTTTTTAAAGTTACAGACAATCCGTCCTGGTCATTCGTATGTGGTCATATGCAAGAGTTCCGTATTTTTACTTTTTCATTAAGAAAGAGACAGCTAAAACAGGTAACTAACAAATGTTACTGACAGAGAAGACAGAAAATTTATCACCTCTCCCACTGAAGGCATTTAGAGAACTTTCCCTATGCAGAACATCAGCACGAGACCTCTCCTCCCCATGCCTCTGCTATAATTGTGAGTCTCAGCATCTGCACTGCAAACAATTATTTTTTTCCAGGGGTTCATAACTCAAGTTTAACAGATTGCTCTAGGCTGACACATGGTTTCAACTTGGGAGCAAGCATTTCTTTTATAAACGGCTTTTTCTTTTCTTTTACATGGTGATTTCTTTTTGGTTTTGCTTGTAATGTATGTAAAATGATTTGGGATGCTTTTTGCACTTGTGTACAGTAACTCACAAGCAGCTTTCATTGGAACAGTGGAATTTGGCAAGTGAACAGTCAATATTGCCCTCTAATTGCTTTTAGCATCTTTGCAAAAATAAAAACGTCATTTAAAATGGCTGAGATATTTCAATTTGAAAAGTGGCTACTGAACAGGCACAATAATGGCATGGATTTTTACTTTGCGTATGTAATGCACATATTCAGCATAATGCGATCCCTAAAATATACATCTCCAGATTAGGGCTGTACTAATCACTGATGGTTTTTTTATTCACTTCAGTGGCTGAAATGGAAAAATAAAGTCTGTTTGGGTTGATCACTGAACATTTTTCCTTCGTCCTCTTTCTCCATCAAAATCCAAAGCATTTTCCTATAGGGGTAACAGAAGGTTCCTTCTGACCCAAAACATAATGTAACATCTCCAGTAGGGGGTCCAAAATAAAGAGTAACCGAAAAATATACATTAAAAAAAGACTACACTAAACACCCTGTACAAAAAAAGATAAGGACATGATCATGTCCTTCCCCTTCCTATCCACCCCCCACATCACACTCTGAGGACATATACCCCGCAGTTTAAGCCCCTCTTCCTTTAGAAACCTTAAACATCCTATTGACTTGGGAATGCCTTTACTACCAGGCTACCAGGTACCTTAGGATGATATGGTCCATTCACAGTCACTCTCATAGGTTTCTTATGGCTGGTAGGAGTCCATTAGCTAAAGAAGTATTTACTTAAAAAGTGGACTTTTGAGTTTGCTCCCAAGATCTGAAGATGTCCTTCCTCCACTCTGGATTACAGTCATATTGACTCTCTTTGCAGGCCAATGGATATTTAACAAATCCTTGCATCTCCACCAGCTTTAACACCACAGCCTTGTACCTAAGAGTATGTGGTTACCTGCCTGGGAGAACAGTTATAGGACAGAAGGGAGATAGGAGCACAGATATCCCCAGGTAGAGGGAGGAGGATCTCTCACCACCCAGGTATCTGCTCCAAGAGCAGGGTAATAGGAAGCGAGAAGCGCTACCTCCTTTCTCTGCTGACGTTTTGGGTGGCCTTGAACAAGCCCAGGCTTTGCCAGTGAGTGGCAGGGGAATGCCTGTTTTGTGAGATCTGCCAGGTTGTGTGGATGCTCACGGTCCTACATGTTAACAGGAGCCTAAATACCCACAGGTGACTGGACCAGTAGATACTTAGATACCACAAGCCTCCCTACAGCATGATGTGGCTTTACAGTGCTTTGAACGTCTCAAATGACCACACCAGCCTCTTCTCTCCATCATGAGATGAGTTTTAAGATTGTGGAGTTGCTATAAATACATTGTTTATTTTCATTTCCCATGCATTGTTTTTAACAGGCAAATTGGCACTGCACTTTTGTCCTTTTCTTCTGCGCTCCTGAAGATCAAAGCTCTTGTTTATTGTTGGGTTTTGGGTTTTTTTACAAGAAGCTAGAGATGAGTCTATATTCATGTGACTCCAGAGCCTGAGGCTTTAGAAATCATCACAGGAATCTCACTAAATATCATGTGTTGACAGCGGTGCAAATAGCGAACATTCACTTGTCTAGCGAGATTGTATATTAATTCAAGCCCATCAAGAACCACAACCATACTTCTCTGAAAGGCAACAAGAAGTCGGGGCAGACTAGCTGGAAGAGAGGGCTGAACAAACAGGCGTTGTTCAGACCTTTTCATCCCGATGCTAGTGTGCTTCAGCATGAGGAGTCCTTGCTGTACCTCGCCCGTCCACCCCCCTTGTCTGACCGGGTCTGCCACAGTCACTAAGAGGCTTTTAAAACATGGCACTAAGTTACAATATGCCATTCTAGGTCTTTTTCTGACAGGTAATCCTCAGCTCCATCTATCCAGATGGAGTTAATTTGGCTGAACTATGCTGACCTGGGTGAAGGATTTTCAAATATAAATGGTACAAATGCAACTTTCTCTGGCAACAAAGTCGTCCTATGTTACGTTTTCCACCATCTCTCCCCCAAGCCTGCCTTATAAGGAGCGCGTTCCTTCTACTGGGATTCATTCTGTCATTAATCTACGTCTTCTTTCAACAATAAAAGAAATATGGAATGAGATTACCAGAATGGATGGCCTGGTGCAGACTAGAGAACACTTCTTTTTAATAGGGATTTAAATCTGACATCAGTTAAATGTCTTGTGCCATCATGTTTCAGCTCTGTTATGTGGATTCTGGACCATGCTACCTACTTGGATGTGAATGCACTGCACTGATTTAAGGCTTCTCCCCCAGCTATTCAGAAGAACTGAAATCCTATATCCTGCTCCAGAGCTCGCTCACTTGGCCAAGGCAGTGGCATGGGGTGGTGGAAACTCTTCCCAAGAGGGACAGGCAGCCGCTCTTCACAGTTTGGCTACGCTGCCTGCCCAAGTCAGCTGGGAAAGGAGGAATAACAGGCAGGAAAGGAGGAATAACAGGCGGGAAAGGAAAGGGGCTGCCTCCAGTACCTGGGCTAGCTTCTACGCAGCAGACCCTGGGCCCGCCTGGACTTCTTGTCTCCTTGACCATCCCGGGAAACAGGAATATCTGCTTGAGTTACCCTGCTGTGAGAGGAAAATAGGGCCAATGGAGCAAATGTTTCTTATCCCTACAGTGACTGTTCTAATTTTCCATTACCTAGGTTTAATTAAAAGGCTAATAATATGATCTACCCTATGAATCCAATTGCAAGAGAAATAGCCTCCATCCAGCAGCATCCACGCAAGACCTGAAGCCGTGAAGTGGAAAGCTCCTTCGCCTCCTTACACTAAAACTGATATGAATTGTTTTCTTTCAAAAACCTCAAACCTCTACTCTGAGGCAAGTTTGTTGGTACTGGGACTATTTCTACTAACTCCGAGATACTGTGCATTACATTTTGGCTGCTGTGCTTATCTCCAAAAAATCACTCTGGGTAGTGGGAAACTAAATGCAGATTTAAAAATAATAAACTCCTCCCTAGCGAGAAGCGTATGTGTTAATTTTCACTGCTAACTATCTGCCTAATATTGTTGATCAAATCTTTGATTAAAATAACATTAGCAGCTGAGCCTGTGTCACAGGGAAGGAACTGAGCGAGTTTGGTTCAGACTGTTATAATAATTTGGATTTCTTAGGCGCTTTGTGATAATACAGTACCCTGAAGAGCTAATATTTGTTCAGTAAGGGCATGCAACATGATTCTTTTATTTCCTGCCTCTCTCTCTCTCACATGCAGTGATTGCTAGATACTAAGACATGTTTTTATTGTTTCTCAATAATATTGAGGCAGTACCTAGAGTTTTCACTCATTGTGTGCTTCATAAAGAAAGTAAGATTCTGCTCTTATTCAGAGAAAGCAATCACTGAATAGACAAAGGAAAAGAAATCAGGGAAAAAAAGGCTGGCAAGGAAATAAATACTGTAGTCCTTAAAAATGCTAAATCATCTTCCAGTTATTTATAATATGCATTGCAGTAATGTCTAGCAACTGTTACACTAGGTGCTGTGTATTCACAGAGTAACAGATATTCCCTGTTCTAAAGAATTATTGTACAAAAAGAAGATGGGAGAGAAAACAAAAAGAGGAAATTACCTGCCCAGCTTGCTGGCAGGGCTGGGATTTTTACCAGCTCACTCACCAGCTGATTCCCAAGCCAAGCTACTGGGCCATACAGCGCAATTCACTGGCAACCACAGTATCTTGGTCTTGGTTTTGACACATAAGAGGATAAGCTGTCTGCACAACAAACGTCCTCAGCTGATATACAGAGATGTAAGATAAATGACGTAAGGGAAAGAGCATATAGGATTTTCTATCTCTGGTTATAAGATTCACCAAAGGCTGCACAGTAGGAACAGAATTTGAAGTGGGGCTTGAAAGGAAGGAGGGACAGGGCTTTGCTGCTAAACCTGGAGAAGATAAACTAGGCATGAGAGCTAATGGCAAAACATCTTATCCTTTGGCCTGTATTTTCTCTTAGAGAGAAAGGGCAGGACCTTGCACTGAGCCTTTCTTACTCCACAGAATCCCTCACTCTTACCCTAAACTAGGAAGGACTCCTCTCGCAACACGTTTTTGTCAGCCTTTGTGATCCTCTCTTCTTTACTGGCTTTGATGAGAAGAGGCTTGTTCAAGTAAAGACCAAATAAAAGGATTGAAGACCAGGTGTTACATAGTCAAAGACCAATGTAAAAACAATACACACTGGTAAATCAGGGCCAGACAACTGAACTTTTCTGCCAGTCTTCGTAAGTTATTTATTCCCTCCTCCCCTCATACCCTGCTCTCAGGCCACATCCAATTTAAGCTCACAGCCACAAGAAGCTACAGGAGATGCGTTTCCACAAAATGCTTGGACAGCTCTCTCAGAGTGAGCTCTCTCTAAGGTGCCTTGGACTGGGCATCCAAGATTGAATGTCCCAGGTCATATATACTGTTTTGGGTGACTTCCCCAGTTTTCTTCCCCAGCTTCACTCATTAGCATTGCTTTGTCAAGAATGAAGAGCATTTCTCAGCCCAAAGATGGCCAAAGGGAAAATTACAGACACACAAATACCATTGTGGAAAACTGACCGTGTTGGCCCAATGTCCCTTAGCAGCTGCTAACGTATCCAAAGAAACTTCCACTTTGTAATAATAAAGCTGCTTTGGTACCAGGAAATACTTTAGATGTCTAAATATCTGGTCTGCAGGTCTGGGTGGAGTCACATGAAAAGATAGGGCCATGTCTAATGCTATAAGAAGAAACTGGCTCAGCAAAAAGAAAAATAATATTATGACTCTGGGAAAAAAAAGACAGAACAGCCTGAGGCTTTAACATGGCCCTGACTTGTATTAAATCTAGAAATTGATATTGTATACATACAGAACACATGTATATAAATTCTTGCTGCTACTTTCTCTGTTCTGTAATTCAGTGTTGCATTTTGGGGATAATCCCGAGCTGCCAACATTTGAAGACCCTAGAACCAAGTCATGCCGGGCCACCAACAGACAGGAGATACAGAGCTGATCTGTGTGCCTGTGGCAGTGGCCAACTGTCCAGACATCCTGCAGCCAGCACTGATAGTAGCCAGTAGCAGCCGAGTGGGCTGCCAGATAACTGAAAATCCCAGGCATACAGACAGAAGGGACAATAAGACGACAGATAACTAGCAAAAGATATGCCTTATCGTTAAAAATGATAGAATTTGCAGGTATGAGATAATAATCCTTGAGTTGCTTGCTTGCATGGGCAATGGATCTACAGAGGTAAAATCCACAGGGTTTCAAAAAGACTACCTGAGGGAAAGCTGGAAAAGTATCTCAAGCTCTTACAGTGTTCCTGTAGAGCTGGAAATTCTGGTCCCAATGACATTAGCAGGTAAGGGACTCATCAGATACAGCAACCGTCCCTGGGCAACCCCCTAAACCCATATCCAATTCAGTGGCAGCTCTGAAAGATGAGGTGGTAATTAGAGCTTGAAGACCGAACACAGAACGATGCTCTTTGAAAATATTCCATCTACTTGCCTTCTCATGCACTTGCACTACTTATTAGTTACATTGGTAGCTTAATTCCGTGAGCTGTTAGAGAAACTGGTTGATCTGATGAAATTTAATGGTGTTCAAGAGGAAACCAAGATCTCAGCGAAGAGAACTGCATTCTGCAGCAATGTTTCACCTTCTGCTTTTGAAGTCCATGGTGGCAATATACCCATTATATGAAATGTATGATTTTATTCTCCATATCAATGACTAAAACTGTTCCTCTAAATCCAGCCCTTTTTAACTGCTGAAGGTGGTAACCAATGCAACGTGCCATGGTCTAGTCCTGCATTTATGGTGGGTGTCTACACCCTTGGGCATTCAGAGGGATTTCTTCTTCAGATATAAATATATATATACACAGACACACACATTATACACACACACACATTTATAAATACATTTAGGCATAGGACTGTATTTATGATATAAAACGATTACTTCCCTTTTAATACCCAGCTCATGAATAATTTGGGAAGACTGAGGTATTTTCTCCTGCATTACAAGACTTAATTGTTTGGCTTTCTCATTTATCTTTGGCTCTGATTTGCAATTTATGCCTTTACACAGCTTTCAGATATCTAACATTTCTTTTGTCCCTTGCCCATAACATTTAATTCCTCTCCCACTGATTATTTATCTCTGTAATTTAAAGCTATATTATTTAATGCTACAAGCTATAAAGTGTTTGGGGATGCCATTTGTATGAAAGATGCTGCACGAAATGGAACTGTATTGTCCTATGACTCCAAGTTTTTCATACATACAGTACATACCACTCCACAATCGTAGCACAACCATCCGTTCTATATCAATATATTGTTTATTTTTTCAGGATATCAAACTGTACATGCTTTGAAATATATAGAAACACAAGTACTTTTTTTCTGCTGAAATGTTTGATCTTTAGTGTCTTAAACGAAAAGGAAGCTGAAGAAGCTTTTGCTCAAGTAGCAACAGTGACCTCTAGTGTGTTTTTTAAATTTCTTCCATTGCATTTACACCCATTGTTCCTTTAACCTTTAGGGCATTATTTAAGAACAATTTTCCGGATAGTATTTGGACTAATTTTCTTATTGACTCTAGTCTATACCAGAACATGATTCTTGGGCGATCTTCTTTTATCCTCATAATCTATGGTAAAGTAAGTGTGTCTTCATTAATGACTGTAATTATCATATATAAAGTTGTCATTTAAATGAGCAATCATCTCTCTCTCACACACACATACACACACACAAATTGAGCTTTATTTGTAGCAGGAATTGAAATTTGGCTAAATATCCTATTTAGCTTCAAGCAGTAAACATCAGGAGCACAGATTGCATTGGTTGACAGAGTTTGTCAGCCAAGACCACAGTTGGGGGTTCCCCCCCCATTTCTTTTTTTTTAACCATACTAGTCTATACCACGCACAGATTGTCTTTCAAATGAGGAATGTTGCAAGAACACTCCATAGTGCATACAACTGTTAAATTGGCACTGCTGTCACTAAGCCTATGTCAGCACTTCCAATCTAAGCTGCTATTTTCAGGAGTTTAAAATTCAGTTACATGAGCCGTTATGTACTGGCACTTTATGCACGTGGCCCTTCAGGGAAGAAGGTTATTCTGAACTAGAGAAGCATGTGTTGGCATTATGGGTGAATTTTTGTGCGTGCATGTGTGCGTGCGGGTGTGTGGGTATTCACATGTTTTGGGCGCGTTACAAATTTTCAGGCCTGACCACTGAGTCCTGTTAAACTTTTAGAAAGGCAAATAAAAGATCTACTTACGAGAGCTACTCTCCCCCTCCTTCCACAGATGTCAAAGCCAGCCTTTCCTTTTAATAAAATGGTTCTCTAAGCTCTTGATTTTTAAAAGGAAAAGTGAATTGTTGATGAAGCTGGTTAAGCCCGGTAGTCATGAGACAGAACTCCTTGCAGGTTAAAAAAGAACAGATCCGAGGATACATTTTAAAAGCAAAGCATCTGCAGACTGCATGTGTACTAGTGAACAAAACTACAGACACAAAGAACAGCTGAGCCTGCTTACATGCTAACAGAAACCTATATTCTGCACCCTAAATTATGTTTGTCACATGGGCACCAATATTTTAAAGTATGACTCTGATTTGATTCATCCTTCTGTGTTCTCATGGAAACACCTTCCCTGTAATGCTTTGTCTGAGCCCCAGTTTAGCCAGCATTCATCCTTAACCTTAAGCAAGTGATCTCAGTGCAACTATTTATGTGCCTAATGGAGGATGCATCCTCAAGTGGCTTGCTGTGGCTCCTGTTTTACATCACCAGCGAAAGAGCATCTCCCATTTCTTTGTCTCAGAGGCAGGGATCCCTGCGATCTATCAAATCACTAAGATGTATTTTTTTTAAGAAGAGAAGATGACAAACTGGGACTCCATCTTTCAGTCATGGTGCTGAACTTTCAATTTTCCTTCCCACAAATGTGTGAATTAGGGATGGTGATGGCCTTAATTTGATTCCTCTGGCTTTTCTCAAGTAGTGACAGCACCCCAATGCCATTTTTTATTTTAATTTAAGGGTGTCTGGATCCATTCAAGGCAAGGGAGGAAAAGCTTTGCTCACGTATTTAGATGAACAAACGAGTTTAAGAAATCCAGTAAAAAGATGCAAAGGGATTATAATGTGTAGACCTTCAATGTGCTGACTGCACGGCTGTGGAGGAAAGTCAGGTTTCTGCTTGGCTAATGGAAAGAAAAAAGAGCAATAAGGAAAAAAATGAAATTGCAGAGGTCCCAGGCAGGTCTCACGAAGGGCTTGGACCTACACTCCTTGACTCCCACTGACGAAAATCAGGGTTTGGTATTGAAAAATGAAAATCAGGGACTACAGCAGCGCAGAGCAGATGATGACAGTGGTGCTGTACCTGCAGTCTCACAGCAGGGCAAGAGCGAAACACTACCCTGCTTCCAGGTACTGGCTGGCATGCACCTGAAGGAGACAAAACACTTCCTGACATCTGCGAAACACAAGTGGGACATCACGGCTCTAGTTATCTGGGGAAATGGGGGCGTTCTGCGCCTGGCCAACCTCGGGTTGGTCCAAGGAAGGACAGGGGAAGAAGGAGGCCGAAGCTAAGAACACAAGACTTGCCCAAATTCGGGGTGAATCCAGCATCTCCATGAGCCCTGGCCACAGACTCATCCTCACGTCACGTCTTGTTCAGCGCATATTCCCCAAACCCAGCATCATTACTGCTCCTGCCCCCTGTTCATTTGCAGAGAACCCGCTTTGCTGAACTGGGCTCTACCTCAGCAGAGAACATCCTGCTTTCAGGCTGGTCCTTCCTCACCAGCTAAACAAAATCCTCTATCAAGCTGAACAACATTGTCTGATGAATGCTGGTTTCTCCTAAGAGCAAAGCACAGCTCCTAGAGTTTTCAGAGCTTTTCTTCTTTTCCCCTTACCCAGTCTGTAAACAGCATAAATTAGTAATCAAAAAGATACAGCCCTCTGAATCTTTTATGATGGTGTGAGCGAGAGAGAAATTTGCAGACCAAAGGCTCTAATACACACATATTTGTAAAGGTCGTCTTTGTTTAAGAAGAGTGAAAAGGCTGGAGGCTTCTCCCTCCCCTCACCTGCTCTTTGTGAGTTAATTACAATCTGAATGAGCCGCCTATCTCAAGGTCTTTCTTCAGGGCACTTTCTTGCACAATACCACAGATCTACATCAATTACCTCCAAAATCCCTTTTATAACTCAGTTTTAAAATACCCACTTGTAAAAAAGTTATGCTGCAGCCCCAAATAACTTGAAATGCTGCTGAAGCACAGACTGAGCACATGATTCTTGATTCTTCTTTCCTTTTGCTCATCTCCCAGAGTCAGCTTATATACGTGCATGTGTACATATAGTGTACATTTATCATGTATATTGGTGTAGGCAGATCACACAAGGCCTCTTGCAGCAACAGAGTGGAGGGAGCCCACACTGCACATTAATAACCATGTGTCCGGCCTTTATTCCCCCAGTGTAAGAAGTTTGGAGCAACCGCTGAGACTTTGCTGAGAGCAAAGGCTCTCTGCAGACATATGCCAAATCCTGAAATACAACCTCCTGTTCTGTCCTCTGTGCAGATGGCAACCTCCCTCTCAGAGCAGAGACCTGTGGGTTTCAGCTGGACTGCATCAAGCTCATCGTTTCAGACCATTTCCAGCAGAACGGCTGCTCTGCTTCAGCCTGAGGTCCCTCTGCCTGGTAACTGCCTCTGGCGTGCCTCAGTAACACAAACCCAGGGAAAAAAATGGGGTCAGGGAAGCACAGTCCTTTCCTGGTTACAGTGTCCTGCTACCTAAAATCAATGGCTCCAGGATTTCCCGACCTGGAGGTTCCACCTACTTCATTAATAACCACCAATGGACCGTTTCTAATAAAGTTTCCTAATCCCATTATTTTATTTATTTCAAATCAATTTATTCTTCAGGTCTCCTCAGCGTCCTGTGTCGATGAGTAGCACAATTTCACTATGTGCTGTGTGAAAAAGCACCTCCTTTTGGTCTTGTTTTTTTAAACTCCCTGCTTTGACCATTTCTGGGTGCCTTCTCAGTTTTGTATTTATTTCTTTCGAGTCTGAATAAGCCACGGGGGTCTGTGGGACCAGCAAAGCCCACACACATCAGTCAGACAGGAGAAACCTCAGGTCTTCCCCAACGCAAACTACAGAAGGCGTTGGTGTGAGAGAGATGCTCTAACCACTAAGCACAGGTACTGCAATCCCTGCCAGCTTCCACAATTACGATAGGACCCTGATTTGTAAAAACTTCCATCATAACCCTATGCACAAGAGCGTTGCAGCAGTTAAAGAGGGCAACAGCGCTGACCTACCATAGCCCCTGTTACAGAAAAGCATGAGCTTTGTGGAAGAGGGGAAAAATGAAACAGAGAAGTGGAAGGTAAAATAGCCTAATTTGCACAGATGTTTGAGCCCTGGTTCACAAAGAGTTGAAGAGGTGCTTCCCTAGCTTAAAAGAAATGAAGCCACCGTTCCCGGGGTCAGGTCCACAAGCACAAACACTAGCTTTATGTCAAAATACCGGCAAATGTGGATGCACGTTACTGGTTTGGAGTTAAGTAACAGTGTTCATGTCAGTGCTGAACAAAGCCATGCTCTCAGATATACATGTGCAGAGAAGAGACACATTCTCCCTGCTAAGCACATGCAAGTCCACTGCAGAGGGAGTGATGCTTTTCCCAAGAATCTCTGAGAGAAGGTCTGGCAACGATGGCATTTGACCTGGGAGAGCTTCCCCGAACATCAGTCTTTTCACACTTTTTAAAGGTGGGATGAAGTTTACATCCTTTAGTTCATCTTCTAAAAAGGACTGACTTACTATTTTTTTTTTTTAATTGGATTCTTTCTCCAAGAAAGAGGAAAGAGTTGGGGATGGGGTGAGTGAGGTTCAGGAATAATGGCAGACTTGGAAGTCTTCCTGTTCTAACTTATAAACTAAACACTGATGTACTGAAGACTAACTGTATTATTTTTCCTTGGTTTCTTCCCCCCCCCACCAGATAATTTGCTCCCATCTGATTGCTTTGCTTTGCTCAAGTTAAGTGTGATTTTTCAGAAAACCAGACTTCAGTCACTTTCCAAGTAAGAAGAAATTGTACTGGCTGCAAAGGTATCAATATTTCATCAGGTCTTTGTTCAGCACTGGTTTTAGCTTTTCTTAATTGTGCACTTTACCAGGCAGCTTTTTCATACATCATTAAACAGCAGCTATAGCACTTGTGCCCTGTTTCTGATTTACCGTAGATAGTAATGTTTAAGATCACATTAAACACCACACATGCTCTCAGCTATTTGAGCAACATCAGAGTAATGAACAGTCAATAGTCTTACTAAATTAGTACCCTTTGGAGCTCTCGTTACTGAATCAAATAAGTATCCTTGGTCCTCTGGTGAAGGCAATTCTAATGTGAAATAATGAATTTAGTGTCTAATCAAAACTTAGGGGTTCCTTTTCCCTTCTGACTTTCAAGAGTAAATTATATAAATTATGTAGAATAGATCTAGTACTTCCAGCACCCAAATCCTGCAAGACGCTGCTGAATAATTACCATGAGTGATTGGGACACCAAGGTCCAGCTGCATGCTAATAAAATCTGTGAGGGAGACAAAGGTAGAAGAGCTGTTCTGGGGTTACGCACATTCCAACAAGAAAATAGGGTCTGAGTTCACCTTCCAGTTCTGCCAGAGGCTCCAGACAAAACGCCACGTAACCTATTTGTACCTGTGCCTCCTCTCTGCAATATAAGAATACCACCGCTGCCTAATCCTAACCTACTTTTTACAGTATCTGTATAGTAACATGGGAAAAGTTTTTTTACAGTTAAGGGCCCAGCACCACTAAATCCTCATCACTGATGTCTAAAAATGTTGCTGTGATTAATTGCAAGAGTCCTCTTAACTAGAAGGAAATAGGAGGCAGGAATCAAGATAAAATACAACTAATCAGTAAATAACTTGCAGACCCTGGCCAAGATTGTCTAAACACAGAAGCCTGGCACTCACCTCCCTGAATCTAAACATGGAACACATTTTCGCAGTTGCTGATCTACCAGCAGATTCCAAGATACTGGTACCTAAGCATGTATGTAGATGCCCAACTTCACATTCCTTTTTTATTTTTTAACTCATAATCCCTACACAGGCGTGAAGAGCTAAGCGTTTGCACTGATCTCCATAGAAACAATACAAGACTCTGAAAGAACAAACTGTACCATATACTCTAGGAAGAAGATGCTTTAGGAAAGCTGTGCCATTGGCCTATGGGACAATAACAGAGGTAATAGAATTTATGCTAAATTTAGAGGAAATTATGTTTTCTCTTCCTTGTCCTCCATTTGCAAAATGTATCACCTACCAATAATGCCATTAGCCTTTTAAAGCGCTCTACGATTCCTTGCAAAGAAAGCACTGTATTTTTTTAATGAAAATTTATGTTTCAGAAGAACACCTCTGTGATGCAGCCTCAATATTCTTTAGAAGTCACTGTTCTTATTCTTAATACTATGACTCTCTTAATCAGGATGGCCCAGTCTTACATAAATAACAACGTGGCGTGAGGGTTGTAGTTAAAGGCTAACCGTGCCTGAGCAGCATTTGAATTCATCATAAAATATTTTTAGAAGTTTTGTGGGAAGTGCTTTCTGTTCTAGAGAAAGAATTAAAAATCTCCGAGTTAGGTCCTCTACCTGTTTTGAAAATCCCCTTTATTTGCTTTCTACCTGGTCCCAGCAGATAATAAATGGGACGGGACTACAACTAGGGCCTCTGTGCTTAAAGCCAATCTCTCGAATATTGGACCCCAAAATAGCATGAAGCTTGAGATACTTCATTCATGCTTTGGGGGTTCTCTACAAAGGTTTAGGGCAAAGCTCATAATGTATCCTTCCATCAAAGACACTGGCTGCTGAAGTTTTCTTTTTGTGTAATACTTCAAGGTATCACAGCTACCTTTAATTGTGCGCTGTCATTAGGGCCACAGATGCAGCCCTGCTTTGACCCTCATTATCACCCACCTCCCCCATAGTTTTCAAAGGGAATTTTCATTGAGGTTGGGCACCAGCAAACCTGGGCTTCACTGGAAAGCCCAGCCTAGTTATTTGTTTTTAAACACACAAGATGACTATCTACAGTGTAAGAGCCTAAACATTCCAGTTTCATATTTCACCTAAACATTTAGGAGAAAGTCCAAAATCTTGATTCTTAGAAGCCTTGACAACTGCTTTGTTCTATGCATAGGCATAATGTCTGTCCCACCAGTTTTTGCTCCCTAAAAGTCATGTGTTTTCTCCAAGCCTATCCAGTGACTTAAAAGAGATCTCTGTTCCACATGTACTTACATAAAATCAGCTGGATTAACCACCGTGCAGAGTCGCCCACCTCCCCTTCCAATAGCTTGAGATACAGCAAAATACAGCAAGGAAATGCAGCCGAAATTTTTTCCCCAAAAGGTTTACACTTCCTTTTGCAAAATACTTGTATTTTTATTCACATTTTAACCTCTCCGTCCCTTTCTAAAAGAGTCTCTTTTCTGCAGTAATTTAAAACTGCAGCATTTCCATATGAAACTGAACAACATGCATCTACCAAAAGCAATCACATTTTTCCTTGCCTTTCCCACAGTAGGGTCAAAACATTGTCATGACCAATTGTGTGTGCTTGTGCATGGTGGGGTGGCGATGGGGAGCTTTTTAAAAGAAAAGAGGGAAAACAAATCATTTCCCAAACAGCTTGGCTAGGCTGTTTAGCCAAAACCACACCATCATGTGGGTGAGCTCACTTCTTTACAGTACTCCCCTTTAAGTTGTAGCTTATTAAGGGGCTGGTATTCAGGCTTCCTGGGATGCCCTTCATTGTACATTTTCCCTTTGAACCAGAAGCGGTACCAGGCACTGGAAGATATTTCTGCAGAACGGCGCATGCAGCAGAAGAATGAAAGCTCTTTCAGAAACCTGCACGAAGCAAAGCCACACAGCTTTGGCAGCACACTGTGACCACACTAGGATTACTGCAGGACACTGCGTGCAGCACGAGGTCCAGGACCGCTGTACCACAGCCCGGTGCACAGTACAGCTGTGCTGACAGACTCACAGCTGAAGACAGCCCTGTGCTGCAACAGGCTTTCACCCAAAGCGCTTTGAAGTCAAGAGAAAGGTATTATTGATTCCAGCGGGCTTTGGATGAAGCCAACGCAGAGGAAACAGAACTGATACTTATCATAAACAAGGAGGTTGTTTTTCTTTCCTGCCTTTGATTGATTTTGTCATTAACTTGTGATTCCTTGCTATCCTGTACAAGGCTTCGCTAGAGAGCCTCAAAGACAGCAATTGATCAGGAATCATGTTTGAATGAAGAGAATTACTTTTATGTTTTCCACCAGCCCTTGTTTTGTTTGGACTCTTAAAACAACCATGACCCCAAACCTGTTCTCATGCCCAAAGCCTGCAAAGACACGTACCTTTAACTTTGCAGGCAGTTGTTTGTCAGTTCGGGGTTCAATATGCACGCAAAATAGCTGTACAAGTCCTTGCACGTTTGGGACCTTGAGTGTTCACAGTTCTATTAACAGCAATAATTAGCACAGACTCTTCCACGAGGAGAAATCAAGCTAGGGCTTTGGTTTCATTTCCTTTAACTGTCAAAACAAATAAACAAAAAAAATCCCTAAAAATACCCTTTATTACCTGAAGGTCTCATTCTTTTTCAGAGATCTCCCAGAACCACTTTCGTTCTCTGAAGGCTATGGCTCCTGGCATGCAGAACATCAATTTTGAATCCCCTTGGCTTATGCGGGCATGCAATTCATTGGAGAAAACGTAAAAGGTTTCCTAACCTTCACTGGTAGGAAGGTTCCCATTTCCTTCATCCTAACACATAAATCCATATTTGCTCTTCATCTGACAAGCCTGTGAAGGGCTTATATATCCTTACAGGACTATCCAAGGTTCTACATATCTCTCATCCTGCTTAGCAATCCCAATTGTACACAACTCTGAAAGTTTCAGATCCATCAAGCTGTCATTCCTGCTATCTGCGTGTTTTGGCTCGAGTTTGAAGTTTATGAGCAAGATTAAATCAGTGCTAACATCGGATTCACATTTAATTCTTTAAAATAGTCGTGTTCTTACAAGATTTTGACCTCAGCAAGACAAGAACTCCGGGAGATGAGCTCTTCTCATGAGGCTTCCGAGGTCTGTAATGGTGGAAATTTCCTAGGATGCATCCCATCTTATAAATACATGACAGAACACAGAGAATTCTGGTTGTCTCACTGCAAGCTGTAGGAATACACACCTACAAACTAAAACTCCTACCCCACAAAATGCAGGGAAGTACTGGATTTGGGGGGGTCAGGCCCATTCCCAGTTCTAAGGTACCAACGTTTTCCTGGAGAGCATGATATATTAGTAGGATACGGCACACTTTTTTCTTTATTGGCTATGAAAGATTGTATGAGATTTAATATGCCTTTTTATTATTGGTTGTAAAATGTTGTTCAAAAACTTAATAAAAAGCAAAGTCTAAAAAAAAGGAAAGGTACTTCTGAGCCAAGTTCATCCAAAGTCTAAGAAAGACATCTGGGAGGTTACTGCAAATACTTTACAGCAATATTCATTCATTCATTCCAGTTTTAAAGCAATTGGATTCAATTATGTTTTCACCTTTTCTGTGTTTTTTTCCTGTCAGTGTCCTAGCAAACAAGTTTGCTGGCAACTGTTTTCAGAGGGAGTGACCCCTAATGAAGTACTGAAGAACTGTCTTAGAAAGTGTCTTAAGTACATTTGCTATGAATATTCAAACTAGACTCCTGCTCCTAAATGCTACTTTTATCCAGTCAAACAGAAGTGACGCTTCATAGCCTGTTTGGCCAGCCAAAACTGAACAACAGACCTTGAATGCGTGGCACATGCAGGGAACAAGGAACAGATCACTCATTCCTCAGGGAGCAGATGCACTCAGAAGAGCCATGGGGGGAACTTTTGCCTGCTCCTGCCATGCTGCACTGACGCAAATGGGAATATCATTGCTGACGTCTGTAGAAATGGATCATACCTTCAGGAGCAAGAAACAAAGAGGCAGAATAAATAAATGGCTTATGCCTAATATTTAGCAAAAGCCAAGCTGATGCATGCGTGGCAAAATCTACAGGAGGCTGAGCCTTTTTGCGGACTTACGCTGAATGCTGATGCCACTGAAAATCAAGAGCCTGCTCATTCAGGCTGAGCAGCCAAAGGCAGCTGGATGTGCAAGCAGGAAACACTCCCATATGCATCTTTGGCTACAGAATATGGCCCACTAGCCCAGATTATAGCTAGCCTGGGGATTCCTACGCTGAGGTGGGTGTTTATGTTCTTATTTTAAAGGTGCTTTCACTGATAGAAAGCCCAGCCCCTCCTTCACGTGACTCCAAGGAGGAGTCAGGCTCACATAGCTGTGACGCACGCAGCTGAGCGAGTATCCACACAAACTTTATAGCCACATCTGTAACCTTTCAGGGCACTACAGTTTCTTGCCAGATTGCGAAGACAGAGGAAATAACATACTGCACATGCTCAGGTCACAAGAGCTGAATGTACACGTGTAGGGGATGTTGGTACAAAGGGCCAGATTCTCCAGCTGTTGTTTATCAGCCCAACTCCATTACGGGGTTCCCTAGTTTTCAATCTGGCCCATAAGTGCTTACAAACAAGGTTCAGAATCATTTCCTCAGCTCAGACTGTTTACCCTCCTGATGAGAACAGGAGGTGGGTTGAATTATCCAAAGGAAAAGGAGATTTAAATGTTGTTTGGTCAATGATATACACCTCTGTCTCACAGATTCATGTACCTCAAAAGGCATTTTTGGAAACTGCTGTCCCAACCGGTATTTTTGCTTCGTACGGTCTGGAGTAGAATATCTGCTTTGAAGAAGCTATCATAAATGCCAAAGAAAATGTCTAGGAAAAGGTTGTTCTGGTGGGATCCAGCCACTTCCTAGCGCAGATTAGATCAACCTGAGAAGTCAGCTAGACTCTGCTGGCTACAAGAAGGCTCTCTGGAAATCGTCTGATAAATGAAGACAGAAACTTCTCCATTCCTTAAATAGCCCTGCACGAAGACTATTTAGGGATGAACAATTTTAGAGAGGGATGGGTAAGAAGGAAAGACACAGGTATTACGACAGCTGTGTGCTATTTTAAAATTCAATGGAGAGCAACCACTGCTACCACATCTACCACATTTAGGCTTTCGCCTAAACTAGGCTGCCGCTCTGATTAGCCCTTTGGGCAAACCTTCCTCTTTCTGCCCGTTGACTGTGCAGACCCCCTTTTGCACCATGAGATGGATAAAAGCTGGCTAACAGCCTGGAAAATATAGCGTCAGCTTAGTTAGTGCTGTATCTCTTCCATCAGCTGGACAGATCAAACAGATATTGCTGGACAACTGATTTCTGTTAGCAAAGATAGTTTAATGCAGGTTTGCATCCCTCCTCCTTTATCCTTAGATAAATGGCATGACAGAAGGCAAAATTGCTTCCTGTCCTCCAAGAAAACCTAATGGGAGGAAAAAAATCGAATATGTTCATATTATTGCCAATAGCTGTATTAACTTCAGTTGCAGCAATATGTTCTGGATGAAAGGGACAAGAGATAAAAGTAAGTGGATATATTACCCCTCCATCTCACGCCAGATGGGCAGATTCTTTTTTCAAGACATTCTGCTGAAAGTAGTGGGCATGTCTGTGGCCCAGGAGCACAACCTCAGCGAAGAGCAGGGGTCTGATTCACCTTGCCAAGTCTGGGTGCCTACAACATAGATATTAACCTCTGAGCAAGACGACAGGACACCTCATCCTAAAGCAGACTTCTATACCAGGTCGGATTGACCCCAGAAGTTTCTGTATTGCTTCCTTGGCTATGCAAGAAGTCTAGACATGACATCCCTATATGGACTTCTATAACAAACGTGCCCAAAGGTAGGCGAGATGAATGCTATTACAGGTATTATTTAGGTATGGAGTTAATGCTCGAAGATTAACCTGCAAATTTGGAGAACTGTCATTTGTCACAATTACATCAAAAGATGGAACACTTAAGAAGTATCCTACATTTTTTTTTTCCTAAAATAGAAATATAAAATGGAAGTCTTCCCAGACTTTGCTTTACTAGTTTTGCTTCCGTTCCCTCTTACTTCTGGCTGGGCCAGAAAGAACCTTTTTTTTTTTTTTTTTTCCCCCTCATGGTGCCTAATTAACTTCTCTTATGATATCACTGCTTTTGATGACGTCAGCCAGTGAATGAATATGGCTCCTAATAGTCTGACATTCCATGTTAGACCCAGAGGTAGCCAAGAAACACAAACAGATATAAAGAGAGTTTAAAAACATAATTGCGACTGTATTCTCAAGACAGCAGTTTTCTAGCTCATGGCTGAAATTGGCTGATATGCTGCACCAGTATTTTCCAGTGTGGAAAACCAGGGCAAAATAGTAATAACCTGAGCTGCTAGATTTTTTTTTTCCCCTCTTTAAATTCTAAATGTTCCTATCTTGCATTTCTCAAGTCCATTTTCACCATGTCAGCCACACACCTTGCAGACAGCCAATTTCACTTTTTTGTTCTTAGAAGAAAAACTACTGTCCAATTTCACCCCAATTTCACTTCCTCCAAAACTGGAGAGTTAATCCCAGGGGTGATTTGTGTCCAGTGACTTCCTGCTAAAAATGTAAAGTGTTTTGCAAGCTTGGACAATGATTGCTAAAAGCAATGGGCCAGATTCACCTTGGCATTGCTCTATTTCTATGCTGCCATAATAGCACTTTAATCAACAAGCAGAACTGGCATAAAGCACTGATGCATCAGGCCCATCATATAGAGTACACCCACTTAATCAGGTAATCAACTTAATCAGGACACTTCCCAAGGAACCAAATTAAGCCTAATGACACCAAGTGGCAAGGACTGCTGCTTAATTGGGGTAGTAATTCTGCTTATGGTAATTGGGATGCCTGCAGGTGATTAAATGGTACTGAGCTAAGAAGAGACAAGCTCTGTGATGCTCAGAGACTGTCAGTGATTTATCTCTCCTCAAAAGCCTCTGTCAACAGTGGATCAGCAAAAGAAAACTTTTATAATCCTCTCATTTGGGCACTGTTTGAATAGAGCATTTCAAGATGGAAACAGGAACATAGAAGCAAAAGGGAAAAAACCCATACAGATTCCTTAGGTTAGGCTGAATCTGACGCTAGGGCTGGTACCAAAAAAAACCCCACCGAACAACAACAACAACAAAAGAATCAAAACAAAACCAATAAATACTGAGAGATCTTCATCTTTTTAATGACTTTCAGTCATTAAAAGCTACTTTCTGCCTGCCTTTTCAAATATGCCTGTAGCTGATGTTTCACAACACAGCAAGAGTTCAGTGACACAGAAGCACTCAGACTCAGGGAAAGTGAGGACTTCTTACAGATAAGGCGGCACGTGCGAGGAGCAAAGGAGGGGTCACAGAACTGCTTCCCATGATTTCCCACCCTACTTTAGAGCACAGAAATGAATGATTTGCAAAGTACAAAGAAAGAGATGGCTGAGACCCGCAATTTAAAAATGTTTCTTGTAAAAATTGTTTTTAACATCTCTAATTGCTATCCAGAGTAGGCATGAGATGTTCTAAAGTTAAAATCTGTCCCTTCTTTGAAATAGCTGTTGGAAATCATAAAGTTCTTCTGGAACTAGGTTGCTGATAAAACAGCTGCCTCCGGAGTCATCACACAAAGCATGGAGGAGCAATGTTTTCAGAGTCCAGACTCAAATGACTGTTTTAAAGTGCTTTTTACTTTCCAGTGGCCACTTTGGACCATGCAATTAGTCAAAAGGCAGGGTGTCGCAGAGCACTCCGTTTAAGAAAACATGGGGATAAAAATGCAGTTTCTTTTGCATAGCTTGTTTATTTGCAAAAATGGAGAACATCTTGTTTTGTTTCGCTTTTCCTCATTCTCTCTTGTAATGTTTGCCTAGCCACCAAAACTGCACAAACTTATGGCATGTCTGTAACTCCTTTCTTCACAGTTTTACATTGAGATATGCCACTGCTACTTCTCCTGCTCACCCACCCAAAGCAGTAGACATTAATGCTCCCCTGCACAGCATGCTTGGAGATGCATCAAGAGCTGCGTGTCCCCGCAGCCATCCTGAGCAACAGACAGTCTTTAAGCCCTCTGCTCTCAGAGATTTACCCAAATGAAGAATAACGTATCTCTTTTTTTCCTTTTAGAATGAAGAAAGGCCAATTCAAACTAAGATTTGCACCCATGTCTCTCCAAAATGTGTGTGTGAAAGGGAGAGCTCGGGGTGTAAGGTTTTGGAGCTAGAATTTGGGCAAACGGGGATCTCATCCATCCATGCACATCCAGGAACTGCAAAGAGGGAACTAGGAGCTGTAGGCAACAGCAGTGAGAAGCCAGGGACCCTGTGCTACTTTTGCCTTTGACAGCTGTGGTTGCCTCCTCATAATCAGTGTTCACCACCACATTGGAGCCGAGGAACCACATACAGGATGCTTTTTGATTGCCTGTAATGTAAGCCCATGTGAATTTGCATGTGTACGTGTGTGTTACCTGGTTTTCATGGCAACCCCCACTGCTGCACCTACCCAGGGAAAACCTCGTGCTGCATTAATCATATGCAACAATCATCTCCTCGTGGCTTGCCGGTGTCCATCATGCAATACTCCACTTTTCTTTCAGAACGGCAGGCTTGTATCCCACTACTTGGCTACTTTTTTTTCCTTTCTTTCATCACACACTTCATGATTCAGTGTGCTCAATATACACCTGTGTGTCTTCAGGTAGGCTGTTCTTTACATGACACGTAGTACTGAATGTTATAAAGGATAACTTGGACTTACTTCCATGAGCATTTAATCTACTTGTTCCTGATTTATTGCCTTGTCATGTTATTAGCTTCATTAGAGGAATGAAATGAGTGTGTGTGCAGTGTGAGAGTAGAGGGGAAATTCAGATTCCCGTTTGCCTTTATCCAGTTGCAGAAGTTCCCCAAAAAGGACTGTCAAACGAAAAGGTAAGAGAATGAAGCCCTAAAAGGTGAATTCTTAATTCTTAAGACCTCTGCCCATTTGTGCTTCTTAGATTTGGCCTACCCACATGAGGGTCCCCAGAGGACCGCCAACAGGGAACAGCTCTGACACGCTTCCAAAGCTACGGCATTTGAGTTTCCTGCTTCCTACAGAGCACTCCAGGAGGAATTTCCCCTTCATTCCCTGCCAGTTCCACCAGGCTCCAGGAAGTGGCCAGCAATTGCAAAGGTTAATTGCTCTTAACTAAAATCTTCCAATATGGTCAGAGAGGCTAAGAGAGCACTGTTGCAGTTGTTTGTTGGGAGACGCAATTTGCCACGTGAACTCATCGACTCACTCCCACTCCCTCGCTCTCGCCTCTTTTGCCTGTTCTGCATCACATCCGATGAAGCCAAACTTGCACAGCAGTTGCTGGTGAGCTCAGCGAGATGACCCCCTCCCCCATTAGCACTTACAAAATACAATAAATAAATTCTAATAAATATATCTTCAAATCAAAACAATTTGAGTTGCTTAACTGAGTGCATATCTCGTCCTTTGTACACATATTTGTACAAAGTGTTGCCTGTAATTTTAAAGATGCTTGCCTCAGGGAGGTTTCGTTTTTCCATTGAAGTCCCCTTGATTTACTGTACGCAATATGTTACAGCTTCCTTATTTGCTCCTTTGGGACAGTTACTGACAGTAAATCTCTATTAAAATATTCTTCCATATGGTTGCATGAAAATTTTATTGCAGTGAGCCTGAGGCTGAAGGTCACAGCTGAGTAGCTGCAGTTAAGTATTGCAGTCTATGGACTCTGAGGTACATCTGTTCTGGGAGCTGGAGCAAAATTAGAATTTTACTGTCAATAGCAGTTCTCCAAAACTAGTTCCATTTGTTTACCGTCGCAGGCCTGTAGCAAGGCAATACCCGCCGTATACGTGTTACGGGCTGTTGTGGCTACATGATTTAGGTCTTTAGCTCCGATCCAAAAATTACAGAATCTGGAGGTCACTGGAGAGAGTCCCTAATGTATATTTCATTTACGAGACATGAAAATTTAATTTTCTCTCACATGATTTGACTCTATCGCTTACTTAGACGCTTTTTGGCGTGGGCTCCCCTCTTCATTGAAAGCTTTTCTGGGCAATAGACGCAAACTTTATAAATGATACAAAAGTATGATTTTTAGTCGACTACTTGCAAGCGAACGGCCAGCTACAGGAACACCTTGCCATTGCCCACACAACTGGGTCGAGAAAAACCCCCATAAGGTCGGCTGGCCACGTGGTTTGGATGCCGTCGATCTGCTGCTGGTCGGTAGGTCAGGCTCCTGTTGTAGAAATGCCCATGATTTGTACAACTTGGAAACCTGTTCGAAAACAACGTTCCACTGTGGAGGACCGCAGAGTATCAGAGTGTTAGATTGCTCTAAACATTACATTTAGCAATTGCCGCCAGGGTCAGCCAAATGTTAATCTACTGCTTGTATTTGTTTGAAACAAAAAAGGAAACATCTAGGCATATTTCTAAACCCATCTTGTTTAGCAATATGACATCTATCAGAATGGCTCCGAGCCAAACCAGGCCTTTCCAATATGCGGCGTGATTTGGAATTTCTAAAAGAGAAATCAAACCTAAAATGCATCTGTGATTTTAACCTAGGTTAACAACATTTTTTAAAAGGTTACAGCATCCAGTTTGATGGCATTGTGGAAAACTGCCAGCTGAGAGATCTGAGAAGGTCAGGAACAGAGTGAATTTTTGAGACACTAAAGCTTGTTAGAGAAATGCAGTAATTTGGAGAACAATCAGCAGCACTCCAGTCCCCTGGGGACCCGAACTGGAGATGCCATAGAAAGGGATCTTACCACTGGTAGCACTTGTCCTGACCTTCTGGGATAGAGGTAATGATCTGAATGCAGCCACTAGACGGAAGAGCTGGCAGAGGAGGAGGTGGGGAAAGCATGATTTGTATGGTCTATTCACAAACGGTAATCTCCAGTGAAACTTGGATCACTGTTGTGAAGTAGTTTCTCGAACAAGGAGAAGTGATGACTGTTCAGTATCACCTTGGTACATGCTGAACCAGCCATTTTCTGAATCAAAAGATGAACAACACTGCCTGCACGGCATCAGCCTAAACTCATAATGTGACAGTATATCTGGATGCAAGGATACTGTGGAAGCCTACAGGATTTTTTTTTTTTTTTAAACAACAGCTATTTCTAGATTGATGTCCGTGCAAGAATGTACTTCCACTGCAAGTACAGTGTCTAAAACCAGGCATGGCATATACGGCAAATGTTAAATAGCTAGAATTTCAATTTCCAACCTTGCTATTAATTGTATGAGTTAACCAACTGTTAGCTCTCTGCCGAAATCACAACACATTTCCACATCTAGAAAACACATATGGCACACAGGGAAGTCATCTCCCTTTTTGGTAGCCAAGCTATAAGGCGTGAAGAGCAGTTTGGCTTGATGCCTCATCAAACTGCAGATGAAGATACCTTTGGAACTGGTGATCAGCTCTCTGACAGTATGTGACAGGTCTTGTCATGCCGACAATAACATGCTTCAATCAAAAGCAAGTGACTGTTTTGAGCTGGGAAGGTGCTGTCTTCAAGCAACTGCATGGCTACCGGTTATCGATTCATTATGCATTTTAAATGATGCAGAAAGTTATGTTGCGGTGAAGACACCTATCAAGGTTTTACAGGTAAGAGTTAATACTAATTAGATGTTTTGGTACTCACGGGCTTAATTAGTTCACTTGAATCTTATTTTTCAAAGTAGGACAGACATCAACTTGCCATAATATTTTACCAAAATAAACATGTACTATGAGGAAGTGAAACGAATTCCCCACCGCGCTCTCCCACACCCTGACAAGCCGATAAAAATGATATTAGGTGATTAAACATAGAAATAAAAAAGGAGGCAGACATAATGATAAACTGTAATGAAGTTAAACAGCTGGCAGACTCCTTGGTGAATTTGCCACCTGATGACTTGTACTAAGATGCAGGCAATGCCCCCAGCTCACCGATCAGACAGCAGCCCCTGGTACACACACTGAACATTGCCTCCCATTCATTAATTGGCTTGATGGAAACTAGCTCTCTTGCTATAAGGACAGAAATCAATGATTTCATATGCATGCATCTGGGTAGGAAAAAAAAAAAAAGGAACAACTTACAGTCCTCTAAAAAAAACCCACAACAATGCAAGACTAATGCTCCTGAATGAATTCTGGCTAATTTGCAGTTTGGGATTGGACTCACACCAGTCTCATCTAAAAGACATAAAGGCTTTGCTTCTCTTTAGCTTGACAGGAATGCATTTCAAGTTTTGATTTTGAAATACAGGAATTGGTATCAGAAAAGGTCCCTTCTCACTGAGTTTGAGCATAAGCTAACGAAAAAGAAGCTGCTAAATTGTGTTTTAAGGAAAGGTGGAGAACTGACAGGAGACCCAACATTATCACCACCTGATCTTCCACTGACGACCAAAATTCCATGTATTGTTTATAAGAAATTCCAGCAAGTCCAAAGCCAGAGCCACCCTCGCTCTGGTCACTGGCTGTATTCCCATGACTTAACATCATGTCAGCACCGCATGCAGAATATGCGCAGTGGTCTTAACTCTGCCAAGCCCTCCACACGTATGCTGCGCATAAGCACCTGTCTTGTCCCCAGGACTTCTCAAAGCGAAGCACATAAATGTTTAGAGGCTCAGATGTGGCTGATGTCTGTACCTCCCGTGCTGCCTCCATCCCTACACTGTACAGGCTGCAGGAGCATGCAGGGCCCTGTGCAAGCATTCGTTCTGTGTAAAGTAATTGCAACACAACAGGATCCTTAATGGCTATTAACACAGCGTTACAAAGCAGAATCATCATCTTACAGCTACCTCCCCCATCCGCCAGATACAGCTTTCTACTAACTTGGAATATAACGCTTGGCATGAACTACGAGTAAATACTGCTCCTTGCAGGATTTTGAAAACTAGCTCATTACAAAGGTCTGTACTATCATCTATGCATATGCCTAGCAACCCACGTTTTTCTCTCTTCATCCTTGCATCTTTTTACACGAAACAGTGGCATAGGGTGCTAGTCTCGGGGAGGAGGAAAAGCCCCATGCTTTTTTTAAAATTACCCGCTTCGTTAGGAATTGTCTTTCACTATTTAAAGTGTGTTTTGATGAAGAGGGGTGGTTTCTCCTTTAGTATCCATATTTGCCATATTAATGATGACAACTTCTCACAGACCAGAGGAGCAAGGAACTTTGTTGAGTACCAGCAAACACCAACTAACAACTTTGTACCCTTCATTCCCTCTTCCAGTTCCCACCCTCCACAGAAATAATATTAAAATATTTTCAGAAAACATAGTTTGCCTCTCCACAGATCTTTTTTCTTTAAGACTAAGCCTGCACTTCTCTCTCTTGGGACCTGCAGCTGAGAGAAGAGCTTAGCTCGAGCCAGCTTGTACAGTAGAGCTGGGGTCTGCCCCAACAAGTGGGACACCCCAACTCTTGAAACACTTTTGGTTTTCGTGTCTGAATTGGTTTCTTTTTTCCCCACTCTAAACTCTTCACGAATCCTCCTTACATCTTTCCCCATCTGCTTGCCAGTTTCCTATTGTTTTGTTTGCTTATACTTTATCCACATCACTGTTTATTTTTCTTAAAAGTTCCTTTCCCCCTACATTCTGTTTAAAAATTTCTCCGCTGCTCATTATCAGGCCTCCTTGCCTCTAACACCTTGTTCCTGACCCTTGCCCCGGCTCAGCTGTCTCCTCCTTTCCCATTCCTCACTTTCCTTCTCCGCTTGCTCCCTTTTGCCCCCCATTTCCCCTTGACTGCCCAGGTCGCCCTCTCCTCCCCAAACCGGGACACACAGCAGGCACCCGGCAGGGCTGGCCCTCTTCCCCCTCACCCAGACGTCTTCCCATGAGCACAAAATACATACGGCAGCAGAGGGGCCCTATACATGTGTATCAAAGCTTGATACACATAAATAAAAGCAAGTTGGTGACTAATTTATTTTCTCAGTATCTATTAAACACAGCTTAAACTGCCCTGGACATATTTAGGCTGGAAATTAGAAGAAGGTTTATAACCACGAGAAGAAAGACAGCCTCTCAGTAGGAGTAGTGAGGGCAAGAAACCTAAATGGTTTCAAGATGGAACTAGATAAGTGTTTGAAAGACATCATATGATGTGGTTGCCTTCAACAGCAGGGGACAGGACTCGATGACTTAGGGAGTTCCTTTCAGTCTTAATTCTTATCTTCCTGTGTGGGCCAAATGTCACCCACAGCAGTCTGCGGACGAGCCCTATGGAGACAAGGCACAGGAAAGGCGGCCACAGGCCTCTGCTGGCTGCAGTCGCCTTCCCAGCTCCAGCACATGGTTGCTTTGCAAACTGGGGTGCAAAGAGAACTGGTAAGACTTGAGTACCATCATGAAGCGCTCTAAAGTATGTTTTAAAAGGATGACAAAGTGTCCAGGCTGCTCGTATGTGAACGTAACGCACTGTAATGCCCTCTCTGCTTTTCCCTCACACAGAAGAGGATAGCAGCTAGGATCTTTTTTCCCATTTCTGAGAAGTTGCCTGCCTTTGGCTGGGAAAACTCAGGCTCTGCAGCAGTCAACGGATATTTGCTCCATGTATAAAGTTTCAGAGGAATTCACACACTGAACTATAGAGTAAAATCAAGCTAAAAAGCAAAATCCAAGATCATCCACTGGGTTCAGTCACATGCTTACTTGTACAGCGGCTGCAGAATTAGGGCTCACAACGACAGCCTAGGCACGAGCCTGCAATTAACTGCAACCAAGCCAGAAGAGCTCAGGGAGGTACCTCCTCTCAGCTGATCTGTCCCTGCCAGCAGTCCCCACCACAAGCTCAGAATGTTGGCTTAAATCTTTATCAGAAGGTTGATTTTAGCATCTTCAGCAAAAGAAATACAAGCTGATACCTTTTGCCTTGCAATGGAAGTGTGCTACGAGTGCACGCACACGCACACGCACTGCTCACAGCAGCTCAACTGAAGGGAGGTGACTTGTTAAGCTGTTTTAGCTCACCTGCCCAAAATTGCTGCAAGTGTTAGCAGCTGGGGCTGACATGGTCAGCAGTGATGCTTGGAGGGCAGGTTGACATCTGTGAGTCTTCCAAGACCTCCATAACACAACCCACAAAGCCCTGTCAGACCCGCTCTGCCTGTCATTTATTATTTGCTCCTTTGCCTGCAGCTCCTTTTGAAGCTTTAAAAGCTTTTGGTTTTGATAGTAAAAGGATATTTGTGCCTTGCCTGTGGAAACGTCAGGCCCTGTATTGTTCAGTCCACAATAAAATATGTGTTTCAGTTTGATTTATTGCTCTCAGTTTACTTTGCCTTAAGTTGGCAGCATTTCCTGGTTTGGATTTTGCTGATGGCTTTACAGTTCCTTTTTCTGTATTAGGGCAGCCAGTTTTATGTTTGTTATTCCAACTCCAGGACTATATTCAAAATGACTAGGAGTTGTAGTGTTTGAAATCTGATTATTTACAGCAATGCCTCTACTTGTGAAGGCATTTCCAGTAGAAATTGTCTGAAAGCAGACACATGGACTCAATTGAAGACATGTTTTTAAAGTTACTTGTCAGAGGAATGAATCCTTCTGGCCACTTTGGAGCTTTTAAGGGTTTGCTCTTTTATACTCAAATTATATTTAGTCAAAAAAACAAAAAAAACCGCAACACTGAGCAGGTTTCAAAATGCAAGGCTTCCATGTGAGCCGCCAGCAGGACAGCCAGGCCCAGGCCTCCCTCCCCAGGGTGGGAGGGCTGCACAGGCAGACCTGTCACCCACATCACCCAGTGCCGTCCTCTGTCTCCCTCTCCTGCCAGCTGAGCTGCAGAAACAAGGTCCATGAGCTCCCTATGGCCACGGCTGGCCTGGGTTAGAGGCAAACCTGGCCAGCCCACATTCACTTCTCCCTTGCCGACACCTCTCAAAGTGTCTATCAGGTGCTTGCAAGCCTCTCCACAGCCCACACAGCACCCATGGATACAGCACTAGGCTGGGTGGGTGAGATTTTGTCCCGCTCCGCAAGCAAAACGTTTCGCTCTGCGCAGTTTAGTTTCCTACCTGCAATGCAGGAATGAAGATACTGGGCTGCACGCAAGTGCCTTGAGATCTGCAGCCTGTCACTGACATTTCCAAAGGAGATGAAGCGCCCTTAAATTCCACGTCAAGGCTCTCAAGTCGGTTGCTGTATTACCGTTACCTTCATAAATACAAAAGCCTAGATAAAATCTAATGAAACACAGCCAATGAGGTCCTCAGAAGAAAATACCAAACTCAGTGGAACAGCTGGCTGGATATAAGTCCAATAAAAATGAGACATATGCAAAGTTTCCAGGCCAGCACAGGAAGATTTTCCTACCAAGACAAAATGTGGGATTACACCTTTCTGAAAATGTGACGTAAAGTTCATTGAAGAAAGATTATTTGTTGTTTGTCTTTATGGGCTTTGAATTGTTTGTTAAAGCTGTCTCTTCAAAGTGCTATTCCCTCTGACTCCTACTAGAGTCAATGGGAATCAACAGAGCTGGAGGTAGAGCCCCTATAGCGGAAACTGAATTACGAAAGAGATTTTCATTAAAATAATCTTCACACTGGATGTCAAATTCCTGAAGTCATGGGACACACAGCCAGGAAAAGGCATAAATCCTTGGACACATAGATAGAGTGGCCGAAACTCAAATGGATACCAGAGTCGTCAAAACACTCCCAGCAGACTCGGAACAGAGCCAAACCAGATCTCCAGCCTTTTCACTCCCAGAGCGAGTGAATGGCGCAAGTCCTCACAACAAAAGTTCCCAAACTCTCAGAGCACTCATCTCCCAGCAAAAATGAACACCGGACCTACACAGAACAAGATTCCCTTCAAGTATGCTTAGTCTTTAATAACGGCATCTTTCTTTCCTGAACCAGCACACTTTTCTGTGGACCAAGAAAAAAAGGAGAAGCACGGTGGCAGGTGTATATGTTTCATTTTCCATCCCCTTTTATCGGCCAGCAGATTATGAACTACATGTATTTTAACATTTGCTTTTGCTTTCTCAGTGATAAAATAAACGTAAAGAGAAAATGGATAAAAGTATTTGAGCGATACCCAAATATATTTCATGTCCATTTAAAAATATGAAAACATATTGTTTCCAGCCACAGAAAGCTGGTTTAACCATGTAGGTAACAAAACCTGCCGTTCTAGATTGGCTTTAGAGCAATAGGTCTAGCTGCTTTCCTGCGGTTCTTTCAGTATAGATTTGATCAACAGGCCACAGCAACTCCTTTGAGTTATTTTATATACCACGCACAGTAAATCACTCGGAGCCAATATATCAATGACACAATTGACCATGATAGCTCCTTTGGAGCACTTACAGTTTATCACACCAATGGGGTTGTCACACACGCTTGCAAAGCCTACAAGATAAACACCTGTGTTTTAAAAATCCTTTACTGCACAAGCTCATGGCCATTTTGGAAATGCTGTAATTTTCTTTATCCTCATTAATTACCATGCCATTAAGCATCTGCTTGATGAACTTCTAGCTGCACCATTCTGCCTGAGAAACTAAGGTGGGATTACCTTTCTTTTTAACAGAGAGTACTACCTTTAGAGGGATAAGGAAGTGTTTTCCGTTGTCAGGATTTATTATTTATTCTGTGGTCACATCTTGGGGTCGTGAACGAGAGACTTCCTTCACTTACAGTTGAAATCCTATCCTGAAGCATTAATATGCTGCTTTTTCACATTCCATGCTTACTGCTTAATTTGATTTCAAATGGTGTATGTTACTACAGTTCCACCGAAGTGAATGGAAAGAGTCCAATTTATACCATGTAAGAAGCTGGCTGCCCGCCACTGAAAAACAGGCAAAATTAAACTTCTCAGAAAAATTTTATCACCACACTCTAAGCCCTTGAAGATAACGTACCTAGTGACAAAACCATAACTGTGTTATTAGGAACAGTATGACACACTGTGTGAAATCCGGACAACGGCATTTCAGAAAAGAACATGGGTCAACATTTTTGTGTGTAACATTTGATACGAGATTGACTCTCGGAATTTCCTTCAGAAAGTAGCTTAATTGGCACCTCTCATGAACACTTGCAAATCCTGCCCTGCAAATTTCCACCAGCCCTGCCTGTTATCTTTCCATATCAGGCCATTTCAATCTATCATCTTAAATGCAGATTTCAATGTCTAACCTTGGGTGCCCACTTTGAAGAAGTTGGACATAATCTCAAACTTCATGGTCTGAAGCTTGAAACAAACGACTGACAAATGTAAATGTGCCATAAATACCACAGTCTATAATCTTGCTTTCCACTTTTGTTGGGACTGAGGACAAGGAAAAAAGACCCTGGTATACTCAATACTAAATTGATACGCATTTATATTAACATAGCAGGAAGCTGAAACTCCAGGCCAAGTCCTTGTCTTTCTTCAGTAAAAGCATCGCATCAGCAATTCTGTTTACTCAATCCAAGGCTGCTTTCATTTCTTGCTTGTTTTGCTATATATTTCTATTGAGGGAACACTTTCTCAGCAGCTTTTAGTCACTTCTTAAATGCATTTTATGAGGAGACAAAGTCAAATCACTATTACTTAATTAACACAATTGTGAAGACTTCACTCGAGCTACACAATAGCTCTCCTAATCTTGCAGAAGGATGCATGACTTCATTATTGAGTATATTGTTTCCTATAAACATATAAAACCCCTACAATAACAATCCCATCAGCTGAAATGAAGTTATCTGAGAACAGAATTAAACTCTAAATGACCCTTTGCTCCACTCCATAGACCCCTATTAATAATTCTAATCTAATCAGTGTGGATAAATGTACTGTTGCAGCCTATGCCAGGCACTCTGCCAGGAGGTCCTACTGCAGTCCATCTGATTCATTCCAGCCCAGAGCTTCTCTGGAGAAGATGCATCTTGCACGGAGAGGCCACTGGCTGACTTCCTCTCTGTTATCTTTTAGTGGCAAAGTCATGTCCTTGTAACTGATAGACACTTCTCTTTGTAAATAACCCTGGAGTGACTGATAGAGCTTTTGCCAGACAAAGCCTGTAAATAGCTAGGCATTATTCATGCCAGGCCTGAGAACACTGTGTCACGGCTGACAAATTTATGGTAGATATGAGCTCACCTCTTCCACAAATATATACTTTCCCAGCAAATTCATCACATGTTTTAATGGCCCCATACTGAATTTGTCAGCTGTCTGTCCCTGCACATTGTTTCCTTTGGATTCCTGTCAAGGATTGTTTGTTAAAATCATCTCCCTCTTCTATCCTTCAGCTGCTAGCCCCAGGAAAGATCAATGATGACACATCTATTGATAATATTTTATATTCAACTATTCGGGTCATAAATCATTTTAACAATGCTGATATGTTTATTGAGTGTCTGCTGGCATTGCAATTATATAGAAAGTGATGTCACCCTAAATCTTGGCTTTGTTGGATTGCTTTTTATTTCTTCCTTCCCACTCCCACCCCACTTCATAATTAAAATATGTCACTTTTTATTTCTGCATTCCCACTTTAGAAGCAGTGAGAACTTTGGCATTTTAGAGAAGGTGTGGAGTCCCAGAGCTTCTGTCTCCCATTAAAACCAAATATGCAAAAGCATTTCCCAGCAGTATGTGAAGACACTGCTTCAAGTCTGCACAGATCCCTGGCGGAAAGCAGGATGGAAGGAGGGAATGGCAGAGGGACACCACTTCTGCTCTCTACCCTGACCCAGCAGACTGAGCAGCGGAGCCTTCTACAAGCCCTGCACAGTTGGCTCTGTCACTAAAGTCAAAGGGGCACCTTGCGTGGGAGAGAAGTGGAAAGAAGATACTGAAACTCCGCGGTGATCAATCCTGCAAGAAGATTCGGACAGGTTGAAAATCTCACCCCAAGCACTGTCCTGCATGCATACTCACCAAGATCTTCTCCATCTCGTGCAGACCACTCCACCTGCAGATCTTTATTTCAGATTATTACCTGGAATAATCTGGAGGACTAAAAAAGTCGCTGTTACTCCTGGTTTTGCAGTTTCCTCCCTGCACAGCTGCAGCTCCAGGGACTTCCAACCGTTGCCCCCTATTGCACAGAGGGAGCTGACTCTACCATTCAGCTCCATACATTATTTTGCCTTTTAATTCATGAGCACAACGTTATGCAGTTACAACATTTCTAAAAAAAGATCTAGGGCTTTGCAATTCATTTAAGACACTTTTCCTTCTTAGCGAGCTTCTGTCATGTGTACCAAAGAGAAGAAAAAGAAAGCAAGAGAGTGTTGGCCAGCAGGAAAAGTCACATTTGTTCCTTGAATGCAAAATGTCATCATTCATTAGAGAAGACTCAAAAGTAGAGTTTCTCCCAAAAGCAGACAGCAGGCAGGATTTACACTATTTCATCAACTTGCTAATTTGAGTGGCTGCCTTTTTTCTGTCTTTTTTTTTTTTTTTTTAATCCTGCAAACATATAGGAGGAATGGTCTTGGTATGTGTGAAAGACTTTTATAAATGCATAAACACGAAGGTGAAAAAAGCCATTTTCATTGGGATGCATATTTTCCTTTATGTACCAAGACACACAGAGCTGATTTTGTCATTACCAATGATGGGACACACCTCTTAAAATATGTTTCAAATATGCAGCCAACTACCTCTGAGGTGTCCCACTAATTTGAAACTTTTATGATCTGCCTTCACAAGCCTATAAAACTGGACAAGAACTCTGATGAGAATTTCAGGCTGTATAGAAACGTATCGAGAATAACAGTTTTTCCTGTGGTATATTGGCACATCAACATGTAGATTTAACCTTTCTCATGACTTTCCAGAACATGCTGCTTCTAAGGCTAGATTTGAATTTCATTTATCCCAATACAATTTCACTGTGTCAAAAGATATTACTTTAGATCTACATAGACCAAAGCAAGAACACAGCCTGGACCTTGATTTCAGCTAGTAATGGGCCCAGAAAAGAAGAGCAGATCTGCCAAAAGGGGAGATATTTAGAGCTGTAGTGAAATCTGGATTGTGATCTGGCTTCTGGGTTTGCAAGGGATGCAGATACATTTACTATTTCGATTTCAGATCATAGCTGAAGGTCTTAGGAGAACAAGTACCACAGACAACCAAAAATTCCTGGCAGATAATTGCACTTTTGCTTTTGCAAGTTGCCTTGTTCACCCTGTAAATGTTTGAATGAATCTTGGCTGAGTCTCAATTTTTTTAACAAAACCCCCAGACCAGACTACTTTCATATGTTCTCTGGCTTTTTGCAAACATTTTATGGTTTCATAACTCTGAAAGGTATTTTCCTGTTTCCAGTACTTCCATTTTCCTCAGCACTGAAGGCTGAGATACCTTATATTCTCTTCATCTTTATCGTAATGGAAATTCTGGTAAAGAGGAGGGAATGCAAGCCTTTTCCATTGGGAATGCAGTAGAAATGCACAACATACAGGGGGCTTAGCCTAAATTTGACTTAAGTCGAAAAGAGACTCTCCAACTTTTCTAGCCTCCAAACAACTGTACATTCCATTACAATGACTGCAGGCATAAATCAGCCCCGAGTTCCGCCTGTCAGATAACCTGCTAGAGATCTACTTAGCCCCATTTGCGTTTAACTACCTAATTTACATACATGCTCTTCAATACCTTGTGTATACAGATAGATGACAAAACTTGATACATCAAGTTCTAATAATCATGGTTTTTGCTCTAAACTGCATCTCCCACTGTCATGTGCAAGCAGAGGCCAAACATTCCTATCTAAGGTAGGCTCTTAGATCTGATTGAGTTGCTAGGCACTGTGAAGATATGGTGGGAACCAGGCAGACCAGGGGTTCAAAATGCCTCAGAAAAGGTCACAGGTCCACCTAACTTTGGGCAGTTAACCACGGCGCCCACTTCAGAAGCCTAAATCATCTTAAACTGCCTTTATGATCGATGAAGAGTCACAGCTTTTTCTGTGACAGTGATTTATTCTAGTTGAAACCCCCCCTTTCTATTCCCATTATAGAGGAACCTGGGATTTAGGCACACCTTGTAACTGCAAAAAGTGAGATGGGATGAGTCTACACATATGCAGTTGTCAAATGTAATTTATTGGGATATCGATGCCTAAATATGTATAAGGATTTGAGACACCTATTGCTTCATCAGGTCTCCTTTAGAAATGTAGTCCCAAATATGTTCAAATCCATTTGCAGCCAGGGTCTTGTTCTGCTCAGAAAGAAGGTGCTACTTTTCCAAAGGATCTTTGGAAAAAAAAAAAAAAAAGAAAAAAAAAATTCACATGGATGCCAAAGTTTGGTTCAAACTCACTTCTAGGTACTGCCTGGGCTCCATTCTCACTTACAGAGATGATAATCAGAAGCTGATATACCCGCACCCATTCAAAATCTGGCTGAGACCAGGAACAGGCTCAGTACACTTATCTAACAAAATAAATTGAAAAGCATGAAAAAGAATGTTAACAATGATGATACATCCTTGCAAGTATATTTGATACATTATTTGGCTGCCTTTATTATCAGGGGAACACAAATGTCTTGCTTACCACAGATTCCAGAATATTTCAAGCACGAATGGGGTACTGCGTTTGTTTTTGGTATTTTGGGGCAGTATTCTGCATGTAGTCATAGCAAACGAATTCTCCAAAAGACTGTGAGAAACTTAATTTCCCCAGCAATTGTTTATACCCATTTTAGCTTATTCTGCTAAACTTTTCTGTACCAGTTGGGGTTTAGATATTGCTAATGCTTTTGCATTTAAAACACAGGAGTGGCTGGGAGGAGAGGATTCATTCCCACATTCACTTAGCAATAAACCGAAGCATGTGCACTTGTATACTTTTGCCAATTTCATTATTTTATATACAAAATGTCATCATGTTCCAAAGTATTATCATTTCCTTCTTTTCCCAGACAGTGACTGTCTGTTACATGCAGTTTTGGAAGGGTTCCCTCCCAGATTCTGGGTATTCCTTCACTTGCAGAACTGTTTCTCACCACAAAAACAAAGAAGGAGGGAAAGAAAAAAAAAAAAAAAGGTGGAGTGTTGGAAATCCAGGCATATAAAATCCAAGGGCACTGGTCACCTATTAGCTTTAGCTTAATTACTGATCTTCACTTGTACATTTTCCCAGGAACAACGCTTCAGAGGAACTGGCTATCTTTACACACTGGGTTAGCTTATGGTTCTCAAACAAGTGCTTATGAATGGGCTTTTCCAACAGGACGCAAGCTGTGTTTGATTTAACTCGATGTATATTTATGTGACAGAACCTAACCAAGTTGGACTTTGTGCCATAACCATAATGTTTGCACAGTTACACCTGGGGAGGAAAGCCCTCCCGCTAGAGTACTGACAGGATGCCAGTGGCAAGAAAGTTTACATAATAAAATCATGGTTTAAAGGATTTATACATCTGTCAGCAGAACAGTGATGACATTCCTCATTTACAAGCATGGTACACAGTTTCGGCTGTGAGTAAAAGATTAAGGATAAGGCCAAATAAGAGCCCCTGTAGACAGATAACAACGTGTTTTATTCCATGCCCCATTCCCTCCTCCAGCAAGGATTCTGAAGGGCACTTTTCTGGGAACCTGTCTTCTACACGGCCTTCTGCATGTAGACATGAGTGTGTTCTTCTTGTCATCCAGCAAGGCCAGATGTGAGCTAGTTCACACAGAAACAGCAACCGCAGAGCGGTGTTTACCATGGCGCTGGGCCCGTAAGCACTGCAAAACACTCCTTAGTGCAGTCAGTGGCTTCCATACAGATTCTGGTATTCTCCTTCCCTGCTTCGCTCTCTCCCTCCTTTGATGACCAAGGCTTGCAGCCCTGGGGTGCAAGAGGAAGGTGACGGAGCCACAGGAAGGTACAACTTATCTCTACCTTGGCACCAACGCCAAGGAGGCTTGATTTTCCAAAAAGCACAGAGCAAGAACAACCCACACTGACTCCAGTGCCTGAACACAGACCCAACAGCAATGCCGAAGGCTCCTGGTTTTGAAACTCTTGGCTAGAGCAGACACCCCTTCCTTCCTTGAGCTGCTATCAGACCCCTACGCCAATGCAGGCATTGGCACGCAGAGTGTCAGGAATACGCTGGTTTTCTTCTCTCCCAGCTTCCAAAGAGAGTGCCAGCTACTTGGAGGGGCAGAGGATGGAGAGCAGGAGATACAGACAGAAAGAAGTCAAGGAAAAGGCTGTTCAGTTTTCTTACTGAATGAAAGTGTCAGGCCATAAAAGAGGGATATAGGAAAGCACTATCACTCACTTGACTGGCCAAGGTCCTCTGAATCACCACCTTGGGGAGGTGAAAAGTAGCTCACTTTTTAAATGGTAAAGTAAAAGTATCTGGTGCTTTCAAACCTCCGTAGCCAAAAGAAGGATGGGGAGGGGAGAGAGACTCCAGGAACCTGGAGCAACAGAGCACAGTGACAGAGAGGGGAAGAGTGCCGAGATTACGCTGTGGACTTTCTTTCTTTAATGGATCCCTTCCTCCTTCACCCCGAGCAAGGCAGCCGGCACGTGGTATCTGGGAGTGCAGATGGATCAGCAATGTCAGACATGCAGCTGTGCATATTTAACACACAGGGATCTTATTATCTATTTGCTGGCTAGCCAGCAGCAGGCTGATTTTGGAGGCGATTGCTCACAGTTGTAGAGAGAGAAAAATAGAGAGTAGTCCACAGTCATTAATCTTACACAACAGGCTGCGCAGTGTTAGAGCCAGAACTGCTACTCTCCTGCATCTGTCCCTCCCACTAGCCCTAAATCACTGCTTCTCAACTCCTCTCCATTACTGAGAAGAAAATTGTCTGGGTTGGAATTAGATACCACAACAGCACAAGCAGCCCTGCTGCACAAAACGGCTGCTACAAATTTTTACTGGTTTCAGGTCTCTAACAAGCCTTTGGTCTTACTGTTGACCAGCCAGTGGGGAACAAGGAGAAAAATGGAGAGCTTTGATGCCCGTCATTGCAATTTTCAGGTTGGGAATCAATTTCAGGCTCACAATAAGGCCCTCTTTTGTGGAGCTCTTTTCCAGTACAACTTTGGCACCAGAGGCAGAGGTACGCTGCACATACAATTATTCACCCCTCACTAAGCAAAGTCATAAGGTTTTAGGTCTTCATTTAGCAATGCCCCTAAAACACACGTCTGATTTGATGCATGGGAAACTGTCCTACTTGTAGTTCATTTTGAAGTTCAGCCCATCTTTAAGAGCTTTGCTGAACCACAGCCCAAGCGCTTGTGCGAGCTTGAGCCTATGATCACACTCCAGTTTTTCCTTTCCCCTTATGTTGAGGCAAAATGGGATATCTCTCAAAATAAGCAACTAGCAGCAATGTTCTCAAGGAAGGGAGACTCAACAAAGACGCTGAAGTCTTTCTGTGTGTGTAATCCACAGGGTAAGAAGTAATGCGAGAGATCTGCGGGGTTCTCTATAGGAATAACAGCCAGTGGAAATAAACTCATGAACAGTAAGTTCTGCCTCCCTATATCACATAGCAAAATCAACTCACTTGCTGTAAGTTCAGCTAATTTCCGGCCAATCAAGCTTGTACGCTTTGGGAAGTGTATTTTAGAAGATATAGTTTCTAAATTACCTGCTTACTGAGAAGACCACGTTTGTCTGAATGGTAATCGGCTATGTCAGGTTTGTGGTAAACACCTATGCATGCTCAGATGACACATTTTAAAATAAAGCTGAACTGTAAGATATTTAACTTCATTGTGTCAAGTGAAAGAGGGTTTTTTTTTCCTAAAATGCAACTGGATCTAGAAGAAACATCTCTACCAGGAAACAGCAGCAGGGATGGAGAGACAAGTAGGTATTGTAAAAATGGTCACAGTCCTGAAAACATTCAGGATGTTTCCCAGTATCACTGAAAAGCAGAAACCAGCCATACCTAGAGGAAAACCCCCCAGACTTGAGGGTGTGGCAGGGTGGGAAGAAATCAAGAACTCTGCAGCTAGAAGAGAGATACTTTCAGTGAAAACAGACCACTTTGAAGAAAAAGCACAATTTAGAAATTAAAAATACATGTAACAGTAGGTAAAACTTGGGACCACTTGCAGCTATTTCAGTCTTCTCAGTTTTTTAATTGCAAAGTTGTTCCATTACACGCAATGCAAAAGCAAAAGCCTAATCTCCCATCAAATACTTACAATCCTAACTCTAAATTAAAAATTATTACACAGAGAGAGAAGTGCAGCGAGAGACTTCATGCCTGTGAAGAGAGGAGGCCTTAAGCCATGTTCATCCATGGAACAACAGAACTTTTGTGATTTCCCTCTACTCCCCACAAAACACCCACCTGCCTTATCAAGACTGAACCTCAGCATCACCAGAAAGGCAGAAGGAAGAATGACAATAGCTGACAGATGTAAGGAAGGTGCAATGAGGGAAAGCTTTACTGAATGAAAAACTAGCTTGAAAACAGTAAAAATAAAACCACAAGGACTTTGTATGGAAACTGAACCAAGAAGAAAGAAGATGAGGGTTTGGAGGGATTGAAGCAGCCCCTGACAATGGCAGTCTTTTCCTGGACTGCAGGAAAAGCTGGCCTCATTGAAAAGGATGTGATTAAATAACTCAGGCTTTAATGAAAGAGATTATGTTTCACTAGAAAGGAGCAAAGTCTCTGAAAGATTCCTTATCAGCCTATACTTCACAATGAAGAAGAGGTCAGATTCAAGTGGTACATTAGTCAAATAATACCATCTGAACATTTACTTTCAGCTCACTCTTTTTGATGAAGGCCACGGCCAATAATTACTAATGGATAAGAGAGGTTTATTTGATGGGGACCTGACATTCATTACAGCAGATGCTGGCATGGTTAATTGATCAGAAGGATAGTAAGTGAAAGAGTTACACTAAAAATAATGCCGTTAACAGAGTGATGTAAATGTGCTATTGGTCAGCATCATTTCATAATTAGGTCACTTAGGAAGCCTTTTGGGTCATTGATGGTGGAAGAGCAGCCAAAACCACCAAATATGCCTGCTGTGACAGATGCCCAAGTTACTGTTGTGCATAAACACTACAGGTGCTTGGGAAGAAACAAACCTTACAGCCTATAAATATTTTAGCCATGGCAGATGAATAATAAATTGGTGAGAACAACATAGTGACATGAACTCATGTGAAACTATACCACACACTGTGAACAATATGGCCAACTGCATTAAAGCAGAACATTTAAAAAAAAAACACATCCTTAAGAGCTGGTCATCAGTCTTCTTGGTCCTGTTTCATGGCTACCTAGTATCTGGCCTAGATACAGACAATGAAACCAGTAAAATCAGAAACACTGGCTCTCTACATGAAGTAAAACTAGAAGAATCTGTTTCCATACTATTGTTCATCAGCTGCTGAACTTGCAGGGAGCGAATATGGCAGCCCTGTGCACTAGAGTTGATGTAGGTAAGGGAATAACAGTGATGGAAGACACAAACCAGCAAGAGTAACAACGTCCAAATACGAAGTGGAAAATAAAAAGTCTGTATCACCCATGTCTTTTCAACTTCTTCCAAAGAAATGAGCTCACAAATATTAATTTTTACCAAAAATCAGCAAGACAATTAAGGAAATGCCCAAGAACTTTCAGGATATTTATCTGTATGCTCAGGAGCATGCAGATAAAATGGAACTTAAACCTGAACCAACCCAGTCCATTTTGATATTACGAAACCAAATTACTACTAATGAAGTCCTGGCAAAAACAAATCATCCTTGATTTTCCTGTTAAAGAAAGGAATTTTAGAGCCCCAGGGCCTAGGTAAAATAGATCTGAAATCCATATCGCTCTTCTCATCTCAACTTCTTCCAAAGCCAAATCTGAACATCCATATTCTTACAACAGCCACCACCAATGCCATTAGAAATAAAAAACATGCCAACTCTGAAATGATAATGAGACTTAATCACACACTCAGGGTAAAAAATAATCTTCCTCCCCAATTGGGAAAAAAATCCCTTCTGCCAAATTGATCACCGATCAATTTTTGGCTGTGCCAAAAAGCATATTGAAATTAGTCAGAGCCTTTCCACTGCCTCTGCCTGGCTTTGGATCAAGCTTGTCCTGACAAAAACCAAATTCACAGAAATGGGCAACAGGTAGATGACAAAGATGTCAAGCAGAGGAACATAATTATAGGAGGAACATAATTATAAGAGGAACAAAACTTTTCAGAAATCATTAGTTAAGCCAAATGCTTTTTTCCCCTGGCTCTCAGATTATAACTCACTGATTTACATTGGAATATTATTTAATTAGATCAGCACCAAATGACTCATTGTATTTTGTCATTTTAATGATTCTTTATATTTCTCCAGTTTGATGGGTTAATCATTGCCTATCACAGTTTATGGCCTCTATCTTCTTTATTGTGTTTTGCCTCCCATCAGCTATCCAAGGTGATGTGAACTTTGTGCTATTGACTTTTCTCACTCCTCTGGGGAGGTTGTCATGGAGAATTAAGCTATTGACAAATCAACAGCCAACATGCTGAACTCCTTCCTACACGTCATCGTTAGGAATGTGGGAACCAGCCAACTTTCGGGTTGTGCAGAACCAAAATGTTCCACCACATAAAAGAAATCCCCCAAACCTACATATCAGAGTCTGCTCTCATTTAAAGCTCTGCAAATCTGGAGTAAAAGAAGGATTTCATCCTGTAGCTTAACAAAGTCTTTTTAGAACAAGTTCAGGCAGCAGAATTAAATGAATGAATTTCAGACTTCCTCCAATAATTTTAATCTTCTCAACAGACACAGTTTTTGTTTCCAGAAGCTGCTGTCTTCATTAGGTGCGACTGAGCAAATGAACTAGGCAGAGATAATTAATACAGTGCTAACTGCAAGAAGCAGTTGAATAACAATTATTTTTCAAACGCACTTAATAAATGTTAATTTGTTCCTTTTTCTTATTATTCCAAAGTGTGGGAACTATTCTTATCATCTAGATAATTAGTCTGTCAAAAACATCAACTTGTGAGTCAGTACAGTATCACTCCTTAATACAGAACCTCACCATTATTATAGAAAAGATACAAAATTATATAAAAGATTTTTGCATGAGTAGAACGTAAAAAACGATGACTTATTTACTGAGATGTGATAGCTGAAACGGCGATTTATTCTGGTTCATATTTCAAAGACTGCCCTCCCCTCTTTGTTGGCCTGATTTGCTAACAACTTTTGTGGATATGGAATTCAACTGCAGGTTCAGTTTTAGTTTGTTGCATTGTGGGTTTGTCCAGGGGCAAATGTGATTCCCAAGCATGCCTCTGCTTAACTGAAAATAGGTCTATTAATGTACCATTAAATATACCTCCCTGTGCTCCCCCTCAAATGTTTTCTCAAGTTTTAATGAAAATGTAATTTCAGAAATGTTTTCTTCCCAAAGCTGTTCCACCGCCAAGTAGTAAAAATAAGTCCAGCTTCTTGTTGTTGCTGTCGTTGTTGTCAGAGTGGATGATGAGCCAAGGAACTTGCACTATATGTTCTATTTCCATTCCCCAATGGAGGGCTTTAGATAAGGTCCTCCAACCAGGGTTCTGGAGACAGTGCCAGGAAACGTTGTGGGAGCTGGAGGGAGTGTTGGACAGTCTAGAAAAGCAAAGGAAAAAGCTCCAAATTCAAAACTGAAGCTTTGCAGATCCAAGTCAACTCCCTATTTTTTCAACAGCATAATCTTCTGCTTAACTTCAGGCTTGCAATATGAAAGTATTCAGTTCTCTATGCACTTCTCTGTAGCGCTGGTTATGCCAGAACTCACCCTTTTTTTTTGCTTTAAGTTAGCTGCAATCTTGCACTGTCTCTTGTTTCACGTCAACTGATAAATCAGTCAAATGGTCAGATCAGTTTTTTTGCTTTTTGACAGCTGTGCTCCATCCCCTCCTCCTCTTTTGTAGATTGCAAATACACTAAAATTATTACTGTTACAATAACGCAAATCCAGTAGGAGTGAGACCCCTGAGACCTTGCATCAGCCAACTCTATTAATTAAGCTATATGGTGCCATGCAGTGAAAACCTAAAGCTTGTCACAGTTGTGACCTCTATGAAAAGAATATGACTTTTAGAGTAGGTTTGACTTTAGACACTAAAAATTAGCTGTTTAAAAATAAGGCAAGCTGAGCTGGTTATCTGCAGTCCCAGAACAGTCTACGCAGACAGAAAAGGCCCTTCCAGAGAAAAACTTACGTGTCTAAGATAAGTGGATGACCCACCAGGTCTGGTATTTCTCCAAGGGGATTAATATTATTATTGCTATTATTGTTATTTATTTCTTTTTAACTCAGTAGCTCCTCCAGAAGTGTTGCTAGACTGAGTAATCAGCATCAGCTGAGAACCCAGTGCCAGACCTGGAAGCAATCAAGGCACAAGCGCATAGGCAGGATAAACTTGGTGATGGTAATCTGTAGTTTTCCTTTTTTCATAAGAGAAAATAGAGTCTCTTTTTAATAAGCAGCTCACCAACTTCCCCTAGTCTTGCTCTCTGTCCATTTTGTATTTCTCTTTCCCTATTCCCTTTCTACATTCCTCCACCTTCTTCCTTCCTCCGCTGCTCACAATATCCACTCTTCCTTTGTCAATACCAAAACAATCCAGATGCTCTGAAAAATTTTTGAAGAAGTTCTTATACGAATATAGTATATGAATATAGTAAATACGAATATAGTAAATGAATAAAGACAGTGCAAGTAGGAAAAGGAAATAAAACTAATAAGCTGCATGACAAACATTGCCCTGACCTGTCTGAGTACATCCCTTTGCCCAGACTGATCTATAAGAAGTCCCATGGAATTACCAAGGGAATGTTTTCATGGGACTTTCCGTATCAACCCCTCACCCTGCCTCCATTTCTGGTTTTTTCATACTCTCATCTCTCCAAGGCAGTGCCCATGTGCTCCTAAAGCTTGCCCAAAACTGGCAGCAAAATGGGATTTTGAATTTATGGAAGGGCTTTAGAAGCAAAGACTGATGAAATCCCCATGAGAAAGTCTGATGTTTTGACATTGGCTTTACTCCTGAACCAGGGTGAAAAAATCAGAATATCTTCTCAGAGAAAACTCAGGTTTTATTATGTGAACAGGAGTCTCAAGACTCTCTGTGAAAATACAGCTGCAAAAGAGACCCCCACAGAAGCCGGGGGGGGTGCAATGCAAGAGAGAAGAGAAATGTGAATAACCCAAAGCAACAACTGCCGGGAAGTCAAAACAACCAACAGCCCCTTTTGACTCCAAAATCTCTCCGGATGTGCAAGGGTTCAAGTACAGCCGCAAGCTAGCACTAATCTGACCTGAAAAGAAACATACCACTGGACATATACAAAATTAAAACAAAATCAGTTTTCCTTCAGATTCTTCACTGAGACTTTTAAAACAGAAAACACAGTTTTCTGATACATCAGCCCACTCTGATAGATAAAGAAATACCACATTTCACAAAATCCCACAATGTGAAGTCACATTTCCAGTTTATGTACAGTTCAAATACAGCATCCCCAAATCTGGCAGCGCTGGGGGGGCATGCTGCTCTACAGATCCGTGCAGGATCCAAGGGAAGGGGGATGGAGAGACTCTCCCATCCACTTTGGATGACAAGTTGTGGAAGTTTCCAAGTTTATTAAAAGACCTCCTTCAAAGGAGCATGTGAGCCCTATCTCACATTCAAGTGACAGTCTTTGACTGACTTCTCTGGAGGTTGGCCAGCCCCAGATTTGTGCTTATTTAAATGAGCATACAGACAAAGAAAGTATTCAACTGTTTTCTTTCACGTATGAAATAATACACGGTAAAAGACCACCATTACCAAATGGATTCATCTGTCCCTTTCATTTACTAGTCAGCACAAATATAAAGCCTTCATCTTCACCCCCTTGACCTACCCTGTGGGTTTGTCTGTCTTACTATTTGGAGAAGAAGGGACCCCTGATTAAGAAGTATGTTGGGACATCGGTCAACAGAGAGCCAAGGCTCTCATTTCCTCCTGCATTAATATCTCGCTAGTGTTAATTGCGGTTATGGGTGAATAGGCAATATTGGAGAACAGAGGATGTGAGTGCTTTGCCATTACTGATTACCTCACATCACACATTCAAAACAAATTTGCTTGTCCCTGCAGTCCTTGGGTCAGAGAAAGAAAAACTAGGGGGGAAAAAAGCCTGTTGTTACTGACAGCTGCTCTTCAAAGGTCAAGGATTACAATAGTTGGAGCACCGCAGGTCAGGGCTGATGTGAACCACACAGAGAAACTCTTCTTGCCCTCCCTGCAGCTTGGCTGTAATGAATGTTATCTGTCCCTCTCTCTTTATAAGCTTTGAATTCACATAAAAATAAAAAAAAAAAAGGAAAAATAAAGCAAATAAAAAATATTTACAATGTAATCTCTTCTCTGCACACACCTCTTCCAATCAGGCAGCTATGAAAGCTGTCCTCCTGGCAAGATAAACTATCATTTTTTAACAAGGTAGATGGATGCCTTCATACATTTTTAAGCTTAGGACAGGATATATTTTGTGGTTTATTTATAATGACATCAATTACACTTGCTCCTAGGTAGTAATTCACTCCTTTATAATTATTTATGAGGTGATTTTTACTTTTTTGAAAGTTTTATGTTTATTGATGTGTTTGGTTAACGAACGCTTAAATGACATGGTCAGTTGCTTTGCAGGACACTGGAGAACAGCAAAATCAATATGTTCTGCACCCGAGAACAATCTTCTTAGTTTTGTAGTAATGATTCCCTGAGCAAGGTCCCAGGAGCCCAAGAGATAATTGCAATTCCACATAGTCAACAGTCTGCTCAGATCTATATAATCACTGTCTTTAGCTGTTTCATTTTGTTTGCTTTTTTTGCTTGTGATCTTTGCCATTAACATCTCTTTATCTGTGATCTCAACTGGCTGGTTTTTGCCTCCCAACCCCTCCTTTAGCTTTCATTTTAGAGCCTCACCTCTGTTGAATTCAGACCCCTGTGCCAAGTAGAGAAAGCGGTTCGTTAAGTAGCTGTTTTCTGCCACTCAATTTATCTTTGTTGATTGCTACCTTTGGAGAATGAAAGTTCATAGTGCTCTGGATAAACATTAAAAAAAGACATAATAAGGCTTAGTATCCCCAGCTGAAGATAATTGATCTCCTCAGTTGCTTTAATATGCGGAGTACAGAACAGACAAGTGTTAATGGAATAATATATTCTATGGCCCCTCTGTGCTGGGAGGCCGACAGCACTCTGCACCGTGAGGGATGGTAAGCAGGGTTAGCTCCTCCAGTTGAGAAGCTGGCAAAGAAATTTGTCTTCAGGTTGCAAGGCCTTTATAGATGCAAAGGAGAATATATGATGGTATTTCAATCTCCAAAGTGGCTTGCGCTCTGGCTCTGGCATAGAGTGTTTTTTAGAAGGACAGGATCAATGGTTTAGGGCCTTTTTAAAGCGGTAATTGTAGCTTTAGCATATTTGTGAAATGCCTCACCCAGCAAATGCACTGAGGTAATTAATCAGATAGATCCCTAAGTTAGGTTTGAATGCAGAGCACGTGAACCAAGACAAGAGCTTAAAGGAGTAAACCAGTCAGGAAAGCATAGAATCATAGGATCGTTTAGGTTGGAAAAGACCTTTAAGATCATCCAGTCCAACCATTAACCTACACTACCAAGTCCACACTAAACCAATCAAGGGTAGACTAGACTAAACAATGTCCCAAAGTGCCACATCTACCTGTTTTTTGAATGCTTCCAGGGATGGTGACTCCACCACCTCTCTGGGCAGCCTGTTCCAATGCTTGACTACCCTTTCCGTGAAGAAATTTTTCCTAATATCCAACCTAAACCTCCCCTGGTGCAGCTTGACCCCATTTCCTCTCATCCTATCGCTAACTACATGGGAGAAGAGACCAACACCCACCTCACTACAACCTCCTTTCAAGTAGTTGTAGAGAGCGATAAGGTCTCCCCTCAGCCTCCTCTTCTCTAGGCTAAACAACCCCAGTTCCCTCAGCCGCTCCTCATAAGGCCTGTGCTCCAGACCCTTCACCAGCCTTGGTGCCCTTCTCTGAACACGCTCCAGAACCTCAATGTCTGTCTTGTATTGAGGGGACCAAAACTGGACACAGTATTCCAGGTGCGGCCTCACCAGTGCCGAGTACAGGGGGACAATCACCTCCCTGCTCCTGCATAACAGCCTTAATCCGTGATCTCTTACAGCATGGTCCTGGACCACTTGTGGTCTACAAGGCCTCCTTCAATACTCTGCAGTGGGTCCATAAAGACTTATCAGACAGTGAAATGTACGGTGTTTTCACATAAATGAGAGCGCATGTCATTCCACAAGATCTTTGAAGTTCTGACACTGATCTAAAGTGGTTGGGAATCACTGCCTTCCTGGATTGCCACAAGCACAATAAAAATAAAAGCCTCTTATGGGGTGCCGCAGCTTTCAGAATGAGGCTTCCTCTCCACAACATTCAGGTACAGTTTGTTCATCAGCTCATGCAGTCATCTGCCACACTGCTAGGATCAAGTGGTTTTGAAACAGGCAACCTGATCCACTCTATTACCATCCACATTAGCTAAAGGACTGCATCCAAGACTTCAGCTACAGTAAGCACCCTGTTGCAGGGGGTCCAGCATGGCTTTCAAGCACAGATGCTCTCAGAGCAAAGAGAATATGCGAGGAGAGAAAGGATTTGGTAGAAAGGATAACTATGATCAGACTATTTCAATTTGGAGCTCAAGCAGAGACACCCAAAAGAGGGTAGACTTCCATATACTGAGCACCTGAGAGCTGAAAACCAGCTGTCTTAGCTGGACAACTAAACTATCAGGTGTTCTCAGCAGTCACTTTAGAAAACGTAGCTGAGTCCTTCGGTTAATACAAAACAGGCCAAACATCTTCCGAATGGTCCAATGAAAGCCCCCAAACATACTATTTGGAAAGTTATTAGCTGGTAGCTGACAAAACCAATTTTCCCCCTTCATTTACAAAAATGAAAATTGGCATTGTTCTTCTGAGTTTCAAAATAGACCAGTAGTAAGGTTAACATGAATAAATCAACTGGGAAGATGTTTGTAAATCTTGATCAGCCAAAGAGATATAGTTACCTGCCATAAAGGAAGATAGCTGACTTTTCTACTTCCATTAACTGTTGCCAAATCTCATAAATGTAAACAGAGAATAAATCCTTTCAGTCACTGAATATGAATATTCTCCTGGGAAAATCCAGCTGGCATCCAACTTGATTTATGTGCTTTAAAAAAAGCATTTGTTTTATAAGCCTAGGATAAGCCTTAAAATATAAGTTCATGTGTAAAAAATATTATGGCTCAGGACCTATTTCAGCAAAAAAATTACATCCTCTTCTCAGCTGCCAACCATTCCCCAAGCCGAGAGCAAAGGCACGTGAACTCAGGGTCACAGCATCTGCTCAGAGGAATCTGTTAAACTTAGGTAGTGAAACAATGAGCTCTAGCATCACGGCCCCTTTCCAGACAGCTACTATGGCTCCTAATCTTTGCACTGAAATTAGCAACTCCGAGCCTCAGTATTCACTGGATCTGAGCCTACATGACTTTTCCACGGCCAGAGAAAAGAACTGAAAGCCTTCCCGCACAACCCCATCTTTGCTGCTTCTCATCTGTGTCACTTCAGGTGAAACGCTACTTCCCCCAGCCCATACTTTGTAGGTGCTCCTAACATCCATCTGCCAACCCTACCCTAACATGTAACACCTTACCCAAATATTCCACACCTGTGCTTAATGAGTAAACTTCAACTCTTAATAAACATTAGCATTACTGGCAAATTTAGGCCAACTACTAAACACACTGCTTTCCTAGCCACAGAGTATTTCCTAAGCGTGAGAGGAAAAAATATCTTACAGCCACTCATTACTCTTCAATGGCTTTCCTTATTTTAGATGCCCTAACCAAATCATTAAAGAAATGCACATCTTTTTTTCATGGCAAGGCCATATTATTAAGCAAAACGTGATTACAAGGTCAGTAACAGGCCTGTTCTTTGTCTAGGGAGGCTGGAGATCTATGAGCTCTGGGTGGTAGAAGGGCGTAAGGTCATGCTAAGAAAGATTTGAGGGATACAGTGGATATTAAACTAATTATTGCTCTGTGTTTTGTGTCTATGCCTGATTATTTGGTCTAGTAAGCTACTCCCAAACTTCAAGATTTTTCTGTATGCACACATACAAACACACATACACGAAATACACACTTGTTCACTACATATGAAGGTTCCATGCTATTTTATTTTCAGTCTTGTGGAAATTGAGAGAACATTGCCAAGTGTGTTCTCAGTTCTACTCTGTAGAGGCCTGAACTAAAATTACGACTGAAAAGCAAATGCAGTGACCTTTAAAGGAATCGAGAAGAAGCTATTTCCAGTACATTACTAAATGCTATATTTTAAAGGTTCTAACCTTATTTGCTACAAGTGTATAATATCAGGAAAACCTTGTGAGTGAAGGTTCTGCATTCATCACATAGCCCAAGTCACTTACAGAAGAGATGGGGAAAGTTATTACTTTCCCCCTCGCAAACATTAAAGTTCAACCCCCTTTCCTGTAGTGTTTTGCAGCATTAAATAAGGTTCAGGGATCACTTTAAGAATTACAGGCTTCTCAACAAAAATATAGTTTCCTGCAAGCAGCCATAGATGCGTCATCAAACAGGGAGAGCAATTTATGAGATACGCACGTCCTACACGACTCGAACAAGCTAAGGGGAACCAGGTACTGTTATCTGATATCGCCATAGCATAAACTTTATTGAACGAAATACTCTTTTATGAGAATTATAATAGAAATTGATTTACAAGATACAGTTTAAAAGTAAAAGATAGGACAACAAAAGACATGTCATAAACTCTTGTGAGGCCACCCTTAAGCCTGTTTAATTGCATCAAGTAAGTAACAAGAGGTGTGTGACGGTTTGTTTGTGTAGTGCTTTAATTAACGTCTGACAGTCAACAGAGACTTGGTGTTTTGATGCTTAGAAAATCATAAAGTGAAATGTTAACTTTGCTTTATTCATTATTATTATTGATTGATTTATAATGTACCTTTCATATGTATAATGGTACTCTACACCAAATAAATCAGGGAGCGTAAAACCTTCATCACAGCAAATAAAGAATGAAAGCAGGCAGAACCAGAAATGTCAATAAAATGCAAAAGTGTTTAGTAAACAAGTGTGGGGTTTATCTGATTCTTATAAATTTGTCTGGAATTAGTTGTATGGGATATTGTGGTGTCAAATATTTCACCAGATAGTTCCTAGTAACAAAATACAACATATCAGGTAACAGACAAATAGAAGACGTGGAAAATGCAAACACCACAAACGAGAGCTACAATGCAGCTTGCACAATGGAATATAAATTGGTTCAGGAAACAACAGTAAGAAAATACGCAAGATCTGAAATTCCTTAAAAAGCCTGTGACATTTATAATCAATAAATACCTAATACAAAGACAATCTGCTACCATTCAGATCTCAGCCCTGCTATCCGAGTCCCTGGCCCCGTAAGCTCGTAATTGTAAGCTCATGGCTAAGCCTAAGCACATTGCTTGTAGAATCACTGCTAGATATTACATGCGAGAATGGCAAAAATTTGAAGAAATGCTCCAAAAATACTGCACAAATTATTTTTTACACTTCATTTTTGGCCATCAAAAAATACCTCCATTTGTTTCAGTATAACAGGATTGTGCCCTTAAAGAGCTTAAAGAGTTACAGGCCCTGGATGTGCTTTAAAGCAGTACAGGAAATCACAGGCACAGATATGGTACTTGACCTTTAGTGGTGCAATGAAACCACTAAAATATATGTTAGGCTGCAAAATGCTGAGATCTTCTACCGTGAAACAAAACAGATATTGATTTTTCCTATACACCTTTTAGTACGACAGTAAGTCAAACATAGTTGGTGCCAGATGATTCTGGTTGTTTGAGATATCATGCAACATGTTCAGCAAAAGTCAAGAGTAGCTGAGTTTTTAGTACTTTTGCAGCTTGTGTTTTCTGAATTAACTTAACCAAAACTGTGGGTTAAATGAATGCACCACCAATGTCTCCCTCTACCTTACATGAAGTGAAGCTCTGTGGAAACCTGCGCGTGGCCCCCAATGCTGCTGAGTTCAACAGGCAAGAGGATGAAGCCCTGCTGCATGGACACGAAACAACGTTTGGATGAACACAGTTGTATTTCTGAGTTAACCACTAGGCAGGAAACCAAAGGAAGACTTTCAAAGATCCCTATGTAACGGAGGAGTCCATGCGTCATCAAAAACCAATTGCAAATTTCACCTCACGTAAGTCTAGAATAACTTGAGGATTTGACCATTAATAGTTTGTAAAATTGTTTTAAACTACTGAATTAGCTAACCCTGAAATGGAAGTATAGCAACATATTTTTGACTCTTTAAGAACAAATGCTTCTCAAAAAGCCATTATTATCTAAGTAACACCCGATGGTAACAAATTCAAATGATAAACAATTTCATACATCGAACATATTCCTGCATTTCTGCAACCCAGAACACAGTGTTGATTTTTACAGGCAGATACGTGAGCAAGGACAGATTAGTCTTTGAGATTTTGGATATAAGTCGGCAAAGCTGCTTCTCCCACCCCACTGCAGGTCCATGAGGCTGAAGGCACACACCACCCTCTAGTACCTCCTTTCCGCCCTCTTGCTGTATGATCCTACTTTAAATATAAAGATCTCAATAACTTTACTACTGGTTGCTGTGGAAATCCTTGTGAGATCACAGAGGTCTCAATGAAAACAGCAGGAACTGTCAGATTAAAAGTGGTTTTCAGCCTATCCACAGAGCTCTATACATTTAAAATCTGTAATTAAAATCCATGGAAGATAGGTATCCTAATCTTAGCAACCTTTCATAGGTCCCTACGTGGTCTAAGGATACTTGTGGACTCTGCAGAAGTCCAGGGCTAGTCATTGTCTCTATGCCTGTGTTTTAGTACTAGTAAGAGAGGTGATGTGTTCTACAAAGGCATATCGATCCAACTCCAAACTGAGCTACCCACACTGCCTACTTCGAGCACCTAAGCACCAGGCAGAGGGAACATCCTTAACTGAGATACTCAAGCCTGTTTTGTAAAGGCATCTCCCTGTTGCCTATCAAGGTCCTTGAGCTGTTGCTTCTTCTCCACTCCAAGTTTTTCAGGACTACCAAGTCTGTGCTATCAGGCAGGTGGGGGGCTCCCATTCTCCAAACGAGGGGAGCAACATCAGCATTGATGACCCAACCTTGTCATCCTTGTATACTCAAAATCTAGTCCTACAGCTATACCGATGCTGTGTGACAGCGTCAATCTGAGCAGCAAGGCCAGAACTGCATGCTAGCAAGAATGTAGGTCTTCAGCTGACTCCAACGGGAATTCGTGCACAGCAAGCATGGAGAGTCAGCACCGCTGAACATTATTAGTAACTGCAGCTGGGTTCCTCTCAGCTAAATCTGCCTCATCCACAAATGACCACCAGAACATGAAAAAAACAGATGACTTGCCATACCTTAAGTGAAAAAATATGATTGAATAAATCCTGAGCATAAGACTTTGTGCCTAATTAGTTAAATCCCCTTAAGACATAAAAAAAAATTGCTAAAAGGGCTCTCAGTAATTTGTAATAAGATGCTTAGATAATGTGCTCACTATCAAGGGAAGTTTCCAGTTTCACTGTACTCCATTTTTTAACATCTTGGCAAAGACCTTTTTCTCCCTCTCATGCTAAAGACCTCCCATTGACACTGTAACGTTAGCCTGGGAGCAGCTGGTGACTATTTCTGATGAATGGCAGGTGAAAGAGTTTTTCACGCCAAGCCAACACGCACGCAAAACTGAATTCTCCATTCTCGTTTCCTTCATTTAGCAGTTTTAAAGAAGCCTGAGACAAGGCTGTTTAAGAAAGTTAAGTGTTCACCTTACACAAGCAGGTTGGCTACAGGGAGGAAAAAGCAAAGAGGGAACAAGCTCTGAGACGGAGCTGCCTCTCCTTTGGCTCGGCATTGATGCACTCCTGCCCTACGCAGCACTCTAGCAGGGCACTGGTGGCCAACAGAGGCCAGATGGGTACCTGAGCATGCTATTCCACAAACGGATGAAATCTGTTTTGGAGCTGACCCAGAGTGAAATGGGCTTTCTTCATAAAACAAAAAACCAAAATCAGTTGAAAGGACTAATTAAAACATTAGCACTTCTCTCCATATCTGATTTTCAAGGGATTTTCTTGTTTTGATTCTATTTTTGCCTTTTTAATATTTAATATGCTTAATTTAGATGTATTTTGGACTTGAAACTTTACTTCAGAATAGGAAATTTAAAAGACCGTCTTTTTGAGTAGTTTTTTTGTATGAATAGTTTTAGTTGGTTTGAAACTGCATTTTTTTCATCCCTGCGAATAAACTGATTGAATAACAACTGTTGTCCGCTCCCTATCTACCAACATGAAACATGAAAAAACTCTGTGTCAAAATTTATATCCAAACCTTTCATCAACAGATAGATTTAAACCATATACGTTTAAAGCGGAGCTGGATAATACTGTAAAGATGCCAACCAAAGATGCCGCTGCTGACAGTGGTGGTCCTGGCCTTTCTGCTCTGGAGACCAAACTATTTTGATGGGCTGGACAAGGACTGACTGCTCAGTCTATCATTTCGGGTGTGCCGATGTTCCTCTTGACTTCTGTACATGAAGAGTCCAAACGCCAAAAATGCTGAGTAGCCTCAATTGACTCAGTTTTTACAGAAATCAAGGGCATTCAGAAACAACCAGGACTGCCCCCCCCCCCTTTTTTTTTTCCTTAAAGTTCATCAAAATAGATTTTTACATTGCTTCAGCTTTTCTTTTTGTGCCAAGTTCCAGCAATAAACCTGCTTTATTAAACTGACATTTTGCAAGTAGTTAGTCCTGAAAATTGACTAAGCCCTTTTGGTATTAGAAAAATCATTCTGGAGGCAGCTGAAATATTAAATGAAACCAAAAAAATAGCTAATGGAACAGCAGGAAATCTGATTAATTTCTTTTTTTTCGCAGAGCAATGCTGACAAAGCAAGATAGCCATTTTATTCAGCAATGAGGTAATTTGTTTGGCAAAAATAGAAACTACCTGAATCTGGGCTGAAAATCTAAACCATGCTTTAGCTGAAGTTCAGAAATATTATTTAAGTTCACTTGAATTGTGTTTTCATATTCCCACTCTAATTATGACAGATTGGCACCCATACCACAGTAGAGGCGGCCAAGAAGTGGACGGGAAACTTGAAGAACAGCAAAGTTCTGCCTGAAGCAAAGAGGGTGATTCATTTGGAAGGAGGTTTTCTGAGGAATCAACATTCCAACTTAGTTACCTGGCAGTTTGGGGCAATTAGATTGGATATTTGAAACTGTAGCCGAGTTACTGGTCCCGCGAATTAATTTTATTATTCTCTCTTCAGTTAACTAAGCTCACCCTGAGCATCAAGGTTTCTAAGTGAATTTGGAAGTGGTATTTAAAAAGAGCTTTTCAAAGCAAATATTAAATATGTATAGTATATGGATATACCACCTTATAATATTTGTAAGAAGACTGGGAACATAATGCATGTAAATTCACATAAACATTTTGAAGATTTTTCTTCCCTATCCTTTCTGCAATTTTATGAAAAACTAAAAGTGTGCAGTTGCATACTCAAAGCAGATAGTCAGGTACTCCACACACCCTGCACATATGGTCGTGCGCTTTTTTAGCTAAACACACCACACTGAAATGTATGCACTTCACTGAAGTGCCTAAATCAGATGGGCAATTCCAAAGAATGATTCAATGCACCCAAAAGCCAAGCCGCCCTCCCTCTGTTTATTTCTACTGAACCTAGAGGGAGTCTACAATAATGAAAATCTTATTTTAAACCCTACTTAAGTGCTTGTATTTTCAAGGGATGAAAGCAGGCTTTATATGCATATTATTTGTGGATTCAAATGCAGCTCCGTTTTTGTGAAAACTCTGTCTTATCGCCATGAGTTTTGGTAATTCCAAGGTCAGAGGAGACAATTTCAGAATATTAGTTCATCTGATAATGTGTAAACTCTTGCCAGTTACTGTAAGGCTTTGTTTTTGTTTCTGTAGCCAGATAGGTACATTTTTCATTATGTTTCCTTCCAACCTGCTTGGAGGAAAAGTGACAACCATTATTGCTGCCTAATAAAGCTAAGCCCCTGTGTTACACTGCTCTGAACAGAAATATATCAGGCAAGGACTACCTTGCATTTCATTCTTGGGACAGAAGGAACATGACGGTTGTGAATGGAAAATGAGATTATACCAAACAGGAAAAAAAACTAGTAGTGGGAGCAAAACCAACCAATTCAGAGCATCGCTGCAAGCTTACTATTATTATGAATGACTGTTTTACCCTATAAACCAGGTTTTCATTATGTTTCTGATACAGCTACATTTGGAAAAGGACTGTTTTCTTGCCCTGCTTTGAGAGGATTTTGCTTACCAGTTGGGTTGTGCAGCACCATTACGTGAATTTCACCAATAAGTAGATCTAATAAAGAAAGCTGCAGAACAATATATTGAAGTCACCTATGTGCCTTCTGCTTTTTAAATCACGGTAGTTAAAACAAACAAACAAAATCCCAACCCTGTCAGCTCTGCAGGCCAATACAGCCCCAAATCATTAATCTCTCCAAGTGGCTAGCTTAGTCTAGTTTCTACAATGTCATCGTACATTGCAGTCTATGTCCACATCCAGGAACGTATGCTGATCTGGGAACTCTTGATTTAATACATGTTGCCACACTGCCCTTGACCTCAGAAGGACTTTGAAGTTTTCTGGCTGGAGATGAAAGTTACAGTATGTGTGGCAGAGCTGGGCTGTAGAGTAAGAAAGAATTGCTAACTCAACAACTTGTTAAAACACATATTTCCAGAACTTTTTTTTATTATTTATTTTTTTTAAACTAATAAACACACTATTTCCAGAATTTCAGTCCTCTTGTTCAGTTTGATTAGATGAGAGATGAATTTGAACAGACAGAGAGATTAAATCAAGAGTTATGGGTAAATTATTTCCAGTCCTCCAAATCTGGCCTGATGGTATCCATTTCCTAGTCCTCCTTAAGGATTTCTGCTGGAGTGTGGCCTATAAAGCTTCGATCCCTGCGCGCATCATCGGGTTATGAGTGGCAATTAGATGTGATCGGAGGATATCTTCCCAGAGAGGGCTTTATTCTTTGGAAGTCATAAGAGGAGACCAGATTCAGAAGCTACTTGTTGGCAATGTTACTTTCCAAAAGAATAAAGAACTTGCACAAGCGTTTGATACAGTGTGACCAAATCTGTGTGAAAAACAAGAGGGATGAAACTCCCCAAGATTATTGTTTGCCTCCCTGTCATATGTTCATGCTGTTCGGACCCAAAGCAGACATCTGTTGGACAGCTTAGTCATGTTGTAAAAAGGCCAGATGTAATTAAAGTGTGTACTCATTTCTTGCCAATCAAAAGGAACTGAAAAAAGAGCACAAAACCAGAACACCAGATCACAGTTTTCTCTTTCTCATAAAGGATCTCATTTTCATGAGCAGAAGCCTTATGCTTCAATCTGATGGGCAGAGATTCACCCACAGGCAGGCAGGCTTTTAGCAGAAAAAAATCCTTGCCAGATCTCTCTTTGGACCTCTCAAAACGTGCTGCGTTTTCTTACCAGCAAAAAGCAGAATCAGGTCTTGATACTGCTCTGTGCCTGGAGATCACAAAATTTGCACAAATAAGGAGACAGGAACCATTTTTTATTTCATGAAAGCCAAGGATGAACAAGGTGCGATGACCTAGACACTGGGTATCTAATATTGAATTACTCTGACTTTGGACAAAGAGGAGCCAGGTAGTCACAAGTGAAAAAAAGAGTTAAGAGCACCTTGTGAATCAAAGAGCTCAGAGGAAAAAAAAGCATCATCTGTTTTTTATGTCCAGATTGGATAAACTAGAAGTTATGGGCATAAGCCTCCATCTGAGAGATGCAGGTTGGACTCTAGCAACAAGTTTCTGATTGTAAGAGTGCAGACTCGAATCAGATCACCTGGGAAGAATGGCACGTGATCAAGTCTTCAGCACTAGGGGTTGTAAGAACAAGTTCAACAAGCATCTATCCAGAAAGTTAAAATCAGTCCTGCTCTGGGCAGAGGACTGGATTAGATGATCTAGTCATTTGGGTAACTTTCATCTCCAAGATCCTAAACTCCGTGTTGAATCAAAGTGCTTGCTTCACTGCACCTCCTGGGAATTGGTTCCGTGATAATTGTTAACCCTTTTCCAAGACATCAGGATCTTTTAGGTTTACAGCAAGAAGAGTTCAGCATTACCAGAAGACTGTAATACCCTTTAAGCAACAAAACACTGTAAAATTGCCAAGTAAGAGAACAGAATGTCATCTTAAGGACTCCCCCACCAATTAGAAAAGCTCAGCAGCCTTCAAGTTCAGCAAAATCATTTGGCCATCTTGCTAAAATGTGTTAAGATTTATGGTATTCAGGCACAGGAAACACCAGGGAAAGCAGCAGTACATAATCCTTTTTCTTTTTTTTCTCCCCTGCCAGTCAGTGAATTGGTTTGTAAACTACAATTATTTACTGCATGATGTCCTGGAAGTACTTCACCAAAACAGCTCCACACCATCACAGGTTTACAAAGCATTTGCAAAACAGATTTTCAGTAACTGAAGTACTGGCAGACATATGGGCTGTTTGTTTGATTCTCCACACCATGATGCTGGTATCACTCCTTTGAATCAAGTATCAGGACCAAACCGATCCTTCGTCAGGATCCAAGAGCGTACTGAGTGCAGGTTAGCAGCTCCAGTACCTTTTATTTTTTTCACGATTTATTTCTGAAACACTATTCTCAACCTGTTCCTGGTCAGAACTGTTCCTTATTGCTGGAAATTTCTTCAAATTCACTATTTTACATAGCATCCCCTATTAATTAGCTCTAGGCAGCTCCCTGCTCAGTACGTTACGTAGACCTGAGTTGTTTTTTGACGCTAATCATGTCTCTGCACTGTCCAGGTAAAGAGGACACAGTTGGAATTTAGGCTGCCTGCATATGGCTGCTTTCTGCTGGTTTACTCACATTCATGTAATTAAGGAAGAAAAAGCCCTTTCACAGACATACACACATTCAATGACTATTAAGAGAAGTTGTACTGGCATAAGTGGATTGAATGATATGCTTAAAATTACAAGCAGGACCAACTACTGATGGCTTCCTTTTACTGTTCCTGCTAAAGGGCTCTGTTCATCATACAGGTGCTGACAGATTGTTTGATGAGATTTTCAAATTCAAGAGATGAACAAAAGCAAATATTAAAACCAAAAGAGAAGGAACTATTTTCATCCTGTTCTTTCATGCTTCAAAAAGTGGTACTTCTGTTTCCCTCTTCCCACTTGCTCTATCTTGGTTAATATGCCTTAGGTCATTTAGAGTAGTTAAACAATCTTGAAGTGTTAGCGAACTGATCCAAAAAGTAATTTTTCACACCTAATTAATATGAACATTTAAGAAGGGGAGGGTTTTTTTACTTTGGATTATTAAAAGCATACGTGTTGAATCAGAGATGGACTTACAGAGTCACTGATGGAGGACACACTAGCCACAAAAACCACATTAGCCATCAAAAACTTATGTGTGTAAGTCTAGGCTAGTCAGCAAGGCTGCCTACAGCCAGCAGAGAGGGATAGGTACCTTCAGGGTATGACTCAGCCCATCCTAAAATAACTGTCCAGGACAATACAGATGAATCACTCCATGCAAGTGATCATTTCTCTCCTGCCAACTAGAGACAGAGCCTATACCATTAGGTTAAAGACAATGAATTCCTAAGTGCTTAATATATGTTAGATGAGAAAAATCTCCTCAGAAACTCAAAAGTCAACCCCAAATTGAAGCCAATCTTTTGCATCAGATCTCCTCTTTTTTATTCTGGGATCAAAGCTGTCAGCCTAATCTTCCATTAACATTTCTTCTGCTAGACCTTCTTATGTTACAGGTCCAGAAACTGAACACCCTACCAAAACATTCTTGCAATTTTTTTTTTCAGCTCTTCCAAAAAAGTTGCAGGACTTTCCTGACAAATCGTCATCTTGACTGTTTTCCTACTTTTAGGAAGAGAGAGACGAGCCACATAAGTAACCACAAATTTATTTCAGTTCGACTGCCGAGTTATTTTAGGCTTGGCCATCAATTTAGCTGTGGGAAAGTTTGCAAACTGTATGGCTGATTAAGCTTTAGCACCACTCCCAAGTCATATTGTGACACTAAACATTCTTTTGTCTATTTACATATCCTGGCTTTCCTCCATGATAAAATGACTTTTAAAAACAAACAAAAAACAACGCAAAAAAACCTGCCAAAACCCCCTCGCCAAATCCAAAGGTGCTATTTAACTGCTAAAGGTTTTGGGGTTCTTTCCCCAGTCTGTCTTGTTTGGTCATACAGCATATTCAGTATGATGTTTTGACATCACCAAATTTCTCGCTGTCCAGACTTACTATGTTTGTGCTTTCTAGTCACATACGCACTTTCCTTTGGTGTGTTTCTCTCATCTGGTTTAGGCCAAGAACTGTCATCTGGATGAGCATTGCTCTGAATTCAGAATTCCACAAAAACTGCGGGAAGAGATGATAGATCTAATGGGGCAGTTATGGTTCAAATGGCAAATTTCATACTTTGTCATAGACTAATGGAAGATGAAAACAAACACAAACAAAATCACTCTGATTGCTCTAAGTGGCCTTTTTGCTGCCATCTAACAAATGTTAACAGTGCAGTGCAAGGCATTTCACTAAAAGCTGCAATTTCAAGCTTTAAAACTCAGAAATCATTGTGACATTTTAGAGGTTTGGGCTTTGAAAACTGATTTTCACATTTTATTTGCCTGGATGCTTGGTGATGAAAGATCTGATAGTATCTCCATGACCTCAGTCTACCACATTTCACAGCAAAATGCATCAGCACTGCATTTTCATGGTAGACAAAGAACCAAATGTTTATTATGGGCTTTATGACACCACAATAGAAGTGTAGATTTGACTATATGGTTTAAGATTTTATATAGCTTAGTTGAGCCACATAAAATATTCCTTTAGAAAAGTGAAATTTTTAGTCAATTTTCATAACCTATTTAGACCTACTTTCATCTCACAGCCCTTTTCATTCAGTCCCTTCTCAGATATGACTGCATCTTTTGGAAACGATGGTAACCTATACCGAATACAGCACAGTATGGGGTCTTAATATAAGAATTAAGCAATCCATCACCATCTCCTCAAGCTTATATTCTTCATTCGGGCTCTTAATCCTGGCATTCCTGTGGCTTCTCTAAATGCTTCTCCAAAACATCGCAACATTTCCAAGAAAACGCCTCCATTCTTCCCTCGCTCTGGCACAGTACAGCAGCCCCATTCCTCTCCACCGTACACAGGACAATCTGGTAAGTCAGTTTCTAAATCAGTTGTATCAGTCAAATATGCCAGTTTCTCAGACACAAACTGGATACAAATTGCTTTACTGATATGTATTATATAGACAAATATTCCAAATCAGATGTCAAAGCCTCAGCTACTGGTCTTAGGAAAACAAAACTTGTCATTCCCATTTCTCAAATGCAGTCCAACCCAAAATACTATAGTGGTTAATAATCCTTCCAGAATTCAGTTACAGAAGACCATTATGATTCACAAGTTATTATCATTATTTATGCTGCAGGAAAATTAAAATATAGACAAGCAATTAGCACTCAGAAAAACAATGTCTGAGTGAGGAAAAGACCTTAGCCCCATTTAGTCTGTAGTCTAATTGGCTGCACTCCCTCAGTTAAATCTCATATAAAAGCCTTAAACATTGAGGCAGACAAACCCATTTTAATAGGTATCAAAATCTTCTGAACTTTGTAGTTTATTTATTGCCAGCTTACAACATCTTTGGATTTGCAAACCTCCAAAATCTACAGTCACGTCATTCTCCTATAACCATATGAAAGTCAGAATTGGGTCTGATCTCATCCTCTACACTCCTTCCATAATGGGAAAAGAGAATTTTCTGAGGATGGTTCACCCCATCCTACAACATGTGTCAGAGGTGAAATGCACCTTCTGGCAGTTCTTGTTCTTCTCCATTAGCTGAGGAATGAACAGGCACTTCCAAGAGCAGACTCAGACACACAATTTTAAAACACCAAGTCCAGAAAACTAGCTGTGCAAACCAAGGAGAATGAACCTACGTTCTCAAGAAACCGTCTCACTTCCCAAGTTGAATTCAAACCCTCAGGTAATTCTAGAGAGAAAACAATTCTTCATGGTCTCAGATTTTAGGGTCACATTTCAAGGACATTGAGGAAATTCATGCTTGAGAAAGGAACTCTTGCTCTGTGTGTGTGATTTCGTGACTTAAATTTGCTTCCGCTTTGAAAAATGCCCCATCTATCTTCTCGCCTGTCATATTAAAAACACCTTACTCCACAAATCTCGAAACAGGTAGATTTCTTAGGCTTGCTCCATCATTGTCTAGGGTAGGAAGGAGAAAAGATTATATGATTCCATACTGATAAATATAATGAAAGAAAAGATGACAGCAGAGAATTTCATTGTTGGCTTCCCAAACTGTCTCTGCTACTTTGCGAAAGGAAAAAAAGAAAGGCTTATACATGTGGTAAGCCCCTTTATTTCATGACCACTATGCAGAATATCTGTGGTAAGATTCATGCCTGATGAACAGGCCGTTTAAGTTACCATCTGCAGGTTAGGAACTGCAGAAAGCTTGTAGCAGAGCTAAGTGTTAACCTGGAATTAGGAGTAGCCAGAGCTACATTTTATCCACCAAAAAATTGCTTCCTACAAATAGTTTCCGTTCTCAACACTTAGTCGTGCCAGTTATAAAAGCTGGTCTCCACCTTTGCAGAGTGCCTTGAAAGCCACAGTAAGGCATGGTTAGCAGTCGCATTTTGGTTTTAGTCAGCCCAGAGACATGGAGTGAGCTGGTTTCTGTCCTATTAAAAGCAGCTCCACACAGTATTTAAAGTCGTGAGGGATATGAATCTCAGTCCAGATGAAGCTGTGCATACCTAGATCTGTTCCTGTACGTGACAAATACACACCACTCTCGTTCACTTCAAGGAACAGAGATATATCTTTCCATCAAAGAAACAAAATCTTAACATAAAATTTTTTGCACTGCCCTAAAAGCAGTACTAATCTTTCACTAGCTACGTAAAAAAAAAAAAAAAACCAAACCCCAAACCAACTGTATCAATAATTCATAATGATCCATTTCAAATACACGCTCACATACAAGACCTATAAGCTCATCTACCTAAACAGAGAAATAGGACCTAAATAGATAGTATGGTTTACCTATTACCTGGAGTACAAAGCAAACTCATTTCTTTAGAGTGAAAAAATACTCTGATAACAGAGAATGTTTCTCACCAGACACCCTCCTTTAAAACGAAGTACTTAAATACCAGAAGTAGCATATGGAAAAAATATATTAAAATAACCCATTCAGGGGTCAGCTCAGTTTTTGTTCTGTAATGAAGTATGTATTCAGTATTGCTCCCTGAGATTAATGGATTTATTCTATTATGCATACAATCTACAGAGAATTAGGCAGTCTTAAACTACCTTTTCTCCAGCTCTTAGGGACTTGTGGTCCATGAAATCATCTCTATGTCAGTCAATTCCAATCACACAACAATCTCGATTTTTATTTACTTATTTACACATTTTTTGGAAAACTCCTTTCTCCCCTTATTCGCAAAGAACCACCTCAGTGGTGACACTTTGATTTCTACAGTGAGGTTGTGTCTTCCCTAGCCCCTATGATATCTTTACCCTGTGGGCTCAGAGATTCCTTCACAGGAGCATCACAAAGAGAACAACCCAGAACAAAACATTTCATATCCACATGGTGGATATCATCTCCACCCGGCGACCTCCCCTCTGCCTTCTCCTTTCTTCCACCTCCATGGGCCACTGTCTTGAATCCTGACACCCCACGCACTGGCTCTGTGGCCACTTCTGCCTGCTCCACTGCCTTTGCAGAGCACGCCATGTTGTAGATTTAGCCTGAACATAGGCTAGATTGGGTCAGAGGAGCAAAGGCAAAAGCAACCATTTCTTTTTTTTTTTTTTTCCCCTTAATCTGCATTTACTTCAGTCCTTAGTTCCTACTGCAGAGAAGTAGCTACACAATCCCAGGGATACACAGTACAAGACGACAATGCAGCCTGGACCCACCGCTTCAGATCTCTGCTCCTGCCCACGCGCAGTCACAGAGTAGGAGGAAAATCTCGGAGCCCTTATCCAACAGCCAGTGTTGGCTCTGCTGAATTCAACGGCAAAGTTTCCACTGCCTTCACCCGGGTCAGGTCATGCTGTGACACTGCAGTTACTAGCACTGTTATTGCCAAAGTTACATTATACACACGCGTGTATGCGCACATAAAGCACAAGCGCTCTGCAAAGCGTAAAACATTTTGCTATAAAACGCTAGAAAAGTTCCACCCATCTCCTCATCTAACAACCGTTCTCTGGCCATTCCAGCTACAGGTCGCTGCTGGCTTTTTCACTGAATTAACTCCAAGCATTTAAAAGAAAGAACATTTCGATATGTTTTTCTGACAGGTAAGAAATTAACTGCATACCAGGAGCTATTGAATTCAGCTTTAATAGTATCAATAAACATTTCTGATTAAATTATGAAATTGATTTTATAATTTTGACCATTATGTTTTTACATCAATATCATCATATGACAGAAAATGTAGTTACTGCTTCCTTATTGATCTTAGACATGGCACTCCAAAGTACTCGTTTGACTATATTACAAAATCAAACTTGATTTCCTGTAGTACTGTAGTAACTTTTGGTCATGACTTGATATGAAGAACCAGTAACAAATGGATTATCAAGTTATTAAAAGGTATTCTTTGTCCTCAGAAGCCCAGGCACAGCTCTGCTGCATGCTTTTAGCAGTTTCAGAGCAAGTTTCACAGCAAGTTTCACGACTTAGGGATGTTGTTATTCTTTTATGTCAAATAATAATCCCTCCTCTTTCTCTTGATGAGCCATCTATCAGGTTTCTCGTGAGCAATCTAAACACTATGTATTAACGAGAAGGAACAAAGTGCTATTTATAATGCTCATTCAAGCAATCCAACAAAAACTCGGAGTTCCTGTAGCTTGGGAGCATTACTCTTGATCTCACCCTCCCCTCTGTCAGGATAATAGTTATGCGGTGGGCCACTCCATCTCCCCATAAGGTTTAATGTTCTGTTAAGAGAATGCATAATTCAAAAGGACCACTGTTGCTCTGATACATGCATAATAGTAAATCAAAGGTGTAATGTGCTGGATATTTATGTCTCAGGGTTAAGAACAAGTCTGATCAGATTAAAGAAATTTCAGTACTGGGCTTTTTGGCTGCTGTAAATTTTTCCACAGGCCCTCCCATGCCTGAACCTTTCTAGGCTGAAGGACTATGAGGTATCTTCATTGATATAAACTGCTGTCATGAAAGAGGAGCAGCGAGTTGAGACCTTAAGCTGTTTTGTCAGATTGCACTTTTGTAATGGATCTGTGGGTCCGCTGATATGTTACCCAAAGGTGTCTTTTCCAAACAGTCAGTCATGTTTCTTCCTCCCTAATTACAGGGGCATCTGTTTCAAAATGTAACTAATCCCTCCAGGTTTTGTGGGCTGAGGAAAGGGGCGGGAGGGTCAGCTGGAACTTGTGCTCTTATGCCTCTTGCAAGATTATTCCCTAATATTCACAAAAGTATTTAGGCCATTGACAAGTATTTGCCTTGACAAGCCCATGGAGAACTCAATACACTCTCGTCTGTCTGAGATAAACCGTTCCTGAACAAGACATCAGTGGAGCATGGGAAGTTGTTTCACCTTGCTTTGATTAAAAAAAATACAATTGGTAAGCTGCTTAAAAAAATATTGGCAATTTAATGCCTATGGGAATGAGTGATTTATATAGTCCTGGTTAAACCAGTCACAGTACAGAGAGGCAATGCGTAGACTCCATGCAATGATTATGGGCCCTGTAACTGCTGCTATACGGAAGCCAGAACATACCATAGGTACCCTATAATATGGTCTAGTGGTGGTGTGGGGCTATCAGTATGTGGTTCATTCAGTTTATGCTGATGCTTCTTTTATTTCCTATCCTACCCTGTACAAGGTCCTGTGATGTATTTAAGCAGAAAACACTGCAGTAGGTCACCCATCAGAATCGGGGTACAGCAAACTGGGGGTTTTGGTGCAACGGAGTTTGATGACCCACACAAGAGATTTGTGTGTTGCCTTTCAGCTCAGAGCCCTATCACCAGAACAGCTTCCCCAAATCTTTAAAACACATAGCCCAAGTCTCTCACTTGTCTGACATTGTCTCAGAAATCCCTTTTTGGCTTTCCATCACTGACCACTCTTCCAAAACTACACCTTTAGCTCGCAAAAGCCTCGACACTTCACTCAGGATTCTGTTTGGAAGTGTAAAAATACCATATATCCACTAGCCACTCTGGGCTGGAATCAAGGCAATAGCTCTGCTGGAGTCAATAAAGCTTGCTGATTTATCACCAGCTCAGGTCGTAGCCCCAGTTGCAGGTCCATGCCTCTTCACTGAGCCACTTGCATCCTGCACGGGAGCTCTTAGGCCCACAGCCTGACACCTGAAATCTCCTTGAGGACCCCTGTTCCTATATAAGGCAGCGAACACCCTAAGTTTATCACCACAACATGGCAAAAGAGGGTAAGGATGCTCAAGGTACAAGCAGCAATTCAACACCAAGCTCTCACTGCAAGTTAAGAAAAGCTTTATTCTACAAAGGTGAAAAAAAAAAAAAAATCTCTGAAGGACCTGTGGTAGCTTTTCAGCCTTCTTTGGGAAGTATGAAAAACCAAGTGAGTGCTTCCCACTAATTCCTGAAACACCTTGCCCGTTATAGGTTAAGATAACAGCATGTTCTTGGAAAGGTACTCCTTTTAAAATTTAACAGGTTTATTCTTACAAGTTATTTACACTGGTGAAACAGGGAAGGATGAGTGTCCTTGCTCTACAGAAGCAACCAACTGGGGTGCCATGAGTAAAGACGTGAGTCCCCTCACCTCATCTTGGTTGACTAAAAGCTGAGCATCCCATCTCACATATTTATATGTGCTCCTTTGTAACTGTTGGAGAGAAATGCCTTCAGAAGGTAAATCACCTCATCCTCAAGTAACTGCAGACGTGGGATGAATCACCGAAGCAAGAAGACATTTCAGTGACCAACTTAAACTAAAAACTAAACTAAATTCTAGACAGCTAAAATTTGGTGAAGTTAATTGCACCCTAAATAATTTGCTTAATGTCACAAAAAATAAAAAGCTTGCAGCAGAATGGAAGACAAGAATCTCTCTTCTCCAGTCTCACACTGATACTTGAACCATCAGGACGTTTCTTCCTTGCTGCTGAGCCACCCTGCCTTTGCGTCTATTCAGCATTTATCACCAAGGGAAGGTTTGCAAGCGCTCAGTGTGCAAAGTGATAAAATTGGCAATTTCAACTCGGACCTGGGTTCTGAGCTGTGATCATTATTCATCACTCACTTTCCATTTTCAAACCAGTTTTTCCTCAAAAAGTGCCAAAAGGCCTCACTGCCTCCGCAAGTCAGGGCATTTGGTACCTCACAGTCCTCTGTTCTTGAGCCAGGAGATGCTTGTGCTGCCGCTAGCCACAATTTATCAAATCACGGATGAAATATTTTGGTCTTCACTTTCCCTCACTTCGGCAGTCTTCCCAAGCACACAACTTAGTTAAGTAAGCACATGGCTAAAGAACATAAAATAGATTTCGGGACAGACTGGGCACAAGCTCTGAATACTTCCATTTCCAGGACCTACAAACAGAAGCTTCATTATTGCGCATTCACCCGTATGCCTCCGACACAGAACTAAAAAAAACCCTAAAGTTCTCTTCCCAGGTTAGCTGAGGTTAAACAGGTGTTTTTGGTAAGGATTGCAGTTACATTTTGATTACACTAGCCCACATTCTTACATCACATAATGCAATATGATATACCCAAATGGATCCTTCAGTGCCAAACTGGGGCCCCCAGCTTGATGTTGTTCTAATTGTGTTTTTCATTAATCCCTGTGACCTCTGCAAAGCATCACCAACCAAATACAGGCTCTCAGAGCTGAGTGTTGGGTTTTCTTTTGGGGGTATTTTTTGCATCTCCTTTTTACTTCTCAATGGAGGAAAGTAAAAGCAAAAAGGAGTTTTCAAATTCAGCTGTGAGCATTAAGTCTGAGATTTGTCTGAATAAAAATACATCTAAGGAACCAGTTTATTGCAGTTGGATAGTGTGTCTTCTCTAGTAACCTGCTCTAGCCTCCAAAAGGAAAACTCTTAACTTCTTTAGAGGGCTTTGGACCCAGCCTCTGCCACAGGAATGCAAGCGTGAGGCAATGTATGCTGCTTTATAAAGAACTAATATTAAAGGGGAGGCTGGGGGGAGAGGCCAATTCTTGATCTCATCCTGGAGTCACTCCACATGCTTCAAATATGGCCAAACTCTGTCTCCAACCACACCCTGGCAACCTCATTTCCTTTATTAGGGCTGCAATGGCTCTATCTGGGGGGAGAATTTGACCCAGGGGACCTCATTCTTTCCTGGCAGGAGCCCATCACCTCAGGAACTGGAGCTCTCCAGGGCCCTGAACTCGGCGGGGGGGGGGGGGGGGGGGGGGGGGGGGGGAGTCGAGATTTCTATGGAATTACATCAGGGACAGTGGTGGTCACTGGCGTCTCCTTACATTTTGTGCAGAGGAATAATGTATTCCACTAGAAAACATGGGTCTGAAGTAGAGTGTGAACAGAAGAGATTTCAACTTGGAGAAGCTTCACTGGCAATACAGGAGCAGCACAGCTACTATGCAGCTCGCCTGCTTTGTAGGTCTGTAGGTATATTTTCACGCACTCTGGAAAGCATTTGACAGATGTGCATTATTATGCACAGCAATAACTGGTGTATATTAAAATGAGCTGCTCGAGAGGGGAGGAGAGAAACGATGCACCTGTTTATGCACCTTCCCATCTACCGCTGTTTCTTCACTGAAAAACAACCATTGATTTATGCTCATCTGCATAAAAGGAAAAGACTTTGAAGAAGATTTTTCTACGGCAGCAAGGGTAGCTGGTGTCCATTCTGGGCACTCAGTCTACCTCCCAGGTACACGCTTTTAAATTCACCTCTGAATTATTCTGCAACCGGTTTTAGGTACTACGTCAATGGCTGAGGCACACGGGATGTATTTTCTGCAGTGTGCTCACTCCTGTCCTATCGTTTCCTAAGTCCCATCACAGGTTTTCTAGTATCTCCTTCATAATGTCCTATTTTCCCCTGACAAAGAGCTATTACACACAGTAGCCTTTTCCTTCCTCAGTCTTTTTCAGATTCCCAACACCTCCCATTCATTTCAGATAAGGTCTTTGCTTCTGCACTTGTTCAGATGAGGACTGCTTCAGAGTCACCCATTTGATCACTTTAAGTCTCTCTCATTTCAGAATATAATGTGTGAGGCGGAAGTCAAGCCGCTGAGAAACCAGTGGGAATTTACCATTTATTTCCATGCTTTCAAGACTTCTCCTTTGCCATCTATATTTCTGAGGAGGCAGCAAGAGGAAGAAGTTCTGTCCCAACTCTCACATCAATGAGAGAAGAAAAGCTTCTGGGAGAAAAGCTAGGCTTCTGTGCAGTCCCGTTTGTGCAGCACAAATGCATTGCAGGAGTACATGCAGACCCCATCAAAATGACGGGGGGAAGGAGTAGCAGCTGCGCTGCTGTCTCATGAACCCTCGGAGCTGCTCTAACCAAGGCTATGGCAGAAAACCATGCTGTTGCTGGATGATGGTTTGCAACTTCCCTGCCTTCCACCTGCAAAACTGGTGAACCAGCCTTTGCCAGGAGATTCCCCAGGGCTCAGAAAGATGACTGGACCCATGGAAAAATCATCAACAGAGAAATCAGGTGACTCAACAGGTCATCAGGATGGAAAACTAGTCACCAGCCTCAGCCAAACTGACTATTTTAGGACTATTTAAGAGCTAAAGGCAGCTTCAGCAAACAGCTTTGCTGCAGTTAAGGCAAAGCACAGAACCAGCTCCCCTTCCTACCCCTAGAGCAACAGGAGTCCATGCATCACGCAGCCATCACGCACACTGTCCTGTGCCCTGTCTTCTGGACAAACCACTGTCCAGCAGAATGGCACGTATGCTGGTGATGTAGATGGGCAAACAGAATTTAAAACCTAATCCATCAGTATGCTACACAACCTTGAAACATGGTATAAAAATGGTATAGGCTCTTCACATTTCCCTAATCTTCCTTCTTTCTGCCATATGAACCAGAGATGGATAACGAAGAAAATCCCGCATCGGCAGCTTGAACACAAGCCTCTGATATCAGTAGGACTATTTAAGGAGTAAGGCTCAGGAAGGGTGTCAGAGTAAGACCTGATTCAGATTTATTATTTCTTACTGTTTCCAGATACTTTTCTATTTCATCCACAACAGATTATTCCTGACACTTTTAGAGGGCCCCCGGCCCATTTGCTTATTGGTCTGATCTTTACTAGCAATGAAACGAGAAGTCTTTGCTTACTCGATTTCTGGAGAGTTAAGAGGATACCCTTTTATATTATTCACTGAAATTGCTTCTTGGCTAAAATATTCTCCTGTCAGTGTTTTTCATGTGTTCAGCAACATCTGCAGGATGTGGAAAGAACAGAAACAAACCAGATGTTGCAAAAGGTAGTGACACTGAGAAACATAATTATTACAGTATCTCGTTCATTTTTTTTGTCCATCTCATGCCTTCATACGTCAGTAACTTTTACTGCTTAAACAGAGACTGACTTATCTAAGTTCTCTCTAAACAGATTTACAATCATTTGTAAAAATTGACATATACCCCCCATTAAAGCCAAATTTCCTTTAGCAATTTCAGAGGAAAATAGATTAGGGGAATGTGGATATTCATCTCAGCCATCAACATTTATTCATTTAGGTAATTATCACTTCATTATGCTGTCAAAGAGAGCATGCGGGGAAATTCACTACTGATGAACCAAACACCACCAAAGTCCTCCACCTCTCGTGTGAGATCAGGGTGCCAGCTCATGCCCTCGCCAAGCGTTTGTCACAGTGGTGTGACAAGGGCTGCGGGTACAAGTGGAGTCTCCTGTGCCGTGCGGGCGAACAACCGCAGCCTGATCCAACAGCGCCCCCAAAAGCAAACCCACAGACAGCCGGACACCCCGACACCCTCCCGGCACCGCGGCCTACAGCCCCGGCTTGCATCTGCCGCACAAACTAGCCATTTTATTTTCAAAAGCTGTTTACTCGATTAGAAGAAGGGGAAAAAGAAAAAATACAAAGCGTTACAGCCTTACGAACGCCTGCTACAGTGCAAGAATCAGGAGAGACTCCATTAGATTGGGAAAATTTTCCACTTATTTTAACTCAGGCTTCAGGAATTTCGTAGGGGGATCAGAAGACCTGCAAGCTCTGCCAAATTCTGAGGGAACAAAGTATAACTAGATTAATATATAAATCTTATTAACTAAAATGTAGCTGAATACAGTCATTTGTTATCAAAGTCTTTCGATTGTTTAACAAATTGCAACATTTTGGTCTCACAGGCTCCCTGCCAAGTTGAGGCCTAATTAAGGTGGTTGGAAATGAATAGTGTTCTAATTAGTTTAATTACAATATGATGAATTATCAAACTAATTTTTAAAAACAATGTGCAATTAGCCTTTTAGCATTCAACCCCCATTTTCTGAAACAGGAAATGAAGCGGAACATACTTGTTTTTATCGGGAGGCTGGAGGCCGACCCACCCCAACCCAGGAGCACCCCAGGACTCAGCGAGACATGCCGCTCCCCTCCTCCTGTCACCCCACTTCATGCTTTGGGCATTGACTCCAACGCCTCTGGCAACGTCTGTGGAAAGCATGTTGTTCAGTCCAAGACTGGACCGATGCTCCTTTTCATCTCAACCCGGAGTTTTCCCTATTCCTTCGTTTAATTGGGGTTGCACAGAAAATCCTGAGGCATTACATGCATGGCCATACCAGCTTGGTAAGGTTTTTTCATTCTTACCTTTCAAAGCAGTGAATGAGCAAATTCATTTGCCCGCAAACCATAAAGGTATACAAGTTCCTACCTACAGCACATAGGGAAATACTATGTCTGTAACCATCTAGTCTGCGCTCCATAATGCCAATTGCACAAACACTGTTTTCCATTTTCCGAGGATGTTTCTTTTACATTTGTCCCCCAAAGGCTATTTTCTGCCTCTGGCTACCAATCCCACTGCGTCACTCCCCCAGACAGCAAACCTTTCCAGAAATACACTTGCACCTGCATAACCTCAGTAATGTTGCACCCTTGGAAGTGAAAGCACCATCTGGTCCTACTGTAGAGCGGTTCATTACAGGAGGAGTGGCCAAAGGTCACCACCTTTCATTAGCACTGCCAGGTATATAAGCAGAGTTTGGCTCAATTACAGCATAACTCATTGCTGAGCAACAAAAGAGGATGTATTAAAAATATAGGCACCCACTGAATAGAAGGAAGGCGCAAAGAAGTTCACTTTAATGACATGAATCCTTTAACAAATAATCAGGTTAAAAATGATCCACTTGGTATTTTGATGAGAATGGATTTTCTCATCCTGTGAACCAGAAAGAAAATGTGGCAGTAAAATAGCTTTCGGCATGACTTAATTATCCCCAGAAAGACTTAGGAGCCTGCTCCAGCAAAGCACTTAAATGCACGCCGAACTTTAAGCACATGGGCATTCTCAAGGGACTATTCATACATCTAGAGATAAGCATATGCTTAAGTGCTCTGGCAAGACAGAGATCAGATTGAAGTCTCTCATCAGGGCCCGGAGTCACAGCTAACACATCGGGCAAGCACAACAGCATTTGAGATGTCCTGTCCACCTGGGCGCTTATAAAGTCCCTGTCACCCAGACTATCTGAGTGTTTCCCAATAAATGAAAATAATCAATCACAGTTTCCTCGCTTCCTGACTGGCACGTAGAAAGAGGATTTGAATAGGTGCATGTATCTGTAGATTAAATCAGTTTACTGGAGGGAACCAAAACGAGGAGATGAAGTTGCCATATGTTTCTGCTTGTGCTGAAGCTAGTGGTCATGCTTGTTTTTCCTGGAAATTTGTTCCACAAGCTTAGCCTGGCTATTGCCAGAGCCTTCATTTATTTGTCAGCAGTGGCAAGGATCCAGCAGATGAGGCTCTTATAAGAAAAAAGGACTGCAGAGAGCGCTGACCTCTCAAGTTAACTATGGTCAAACCTACTAAAGACTTGAACACCACAGGGGAGGTGTCCGGCTGAAATCTGCATGCTGAGGAGCCGCTCCAGGATGTATAAAGGCATATTGCTACGAGGACTTGGTGATGCTTTTTGGCAAAAAGCATGGCTAAGATCCTAGACTTAAAGACTAGGCACTGCTGCTCAAACAGCGGGCTGCTGTGTTCTTGCTGCTGTCCCTTTGCCAGTCAACAGGTATGGGCATCCAGTGCCACGAGGGTGCCCAAAAGAGCTGGAGGTTGCTGATCAGTCCGAAGGCCCAGGCCTTCAATACAGAAGGATGCAGAAGAAATGCAGTTTTCTGAAGAATTCCTCTCCTCTTTTATCCAATTCTTAAGGGAAATGGAGAGCTGGCTCTGTACCTTCCTACCAACTTTCCCAGTTAATTTTTGCAGGACTACGGCTGTGGGGAAGACTGCTTCTTATGGGACCCTAAAAGCAGCCCTCTGGCTTGAAGAGGACTGGGAGGCGGCAAGCAAGGCTGGGTCTGTCTGTTCGCTACCAGTGATGCATTCAGTGAGACAAGTGTTTGAAACAGGTGCATTGCCAGCCGTGCAAGCTTATGAGAACTGAAGAAAACACTAGCAAAAAAAAAATCATTTCTGGCAATAAAAAGGTTAACACAAAACAGTAGGTATAAAGATAACTTGAACCCATCATTAAAGAAATTCAGTTATTTAGTCAATTTTACTTATTTACAGGCTAGAAGATTAATGAGCTCAAATACAAACTGAGACAGTAATTAGGTTTCAAAAACATACTATAACACAATCAATCATTGCTTGGGAGCATAATGACATTAGGGTAGAGCCCTCTTTCAGCTGAAGTTATTAGCATGTGATTGGTGAAGACTGGACTTGAAGAGAGAGTCTACCCCAGGGTCCTGTAATAAAATGAAAGAGGAATCTTAAATAAGGAGAAACTATGTCTTTGACCCTTTGTCCTTTGCCTGTAGATGTAGAGATACTGTATTCGGGATTTAGGGCTCTGTAACAGGACTTTGGGGAATGATGGCATTTCAAAAGACAGTTGGTATTTTACTTTAAACAAGACTTTACTTGAGACCTAATACGACACAGACAGTATGTATATGTCCTCTAATCTGGTCTTTGAGGCTATTAGCAGCTCCTTTCAAGGCATTTCATATCTCTTCTCAAAGTCTTTGCAAATACATCAACTTAGAGAAGGAATTCAAAATGTTACAGAACACAAAGTGGGAGAAAGGGTGAAAAAATAATGTAAAGAAAGGACAACCAGAAATTATACAAAAGCAAAGTTCTCAATTATTGTTGCTAAAGCATTATTTGCTGGTGAACTGTATAAATGGCTTTTATATATTCTCATTGCAAGGAATCTGGGTAAATGTTCCTTAAATCCAGCATCAACTGGGTTCACAAAGAAAGAGAGGATATGGCTTTTAAGATTTAAGCCAAATTTCGAAGTCAGGTTTTTATGCATGTATCAGTTTAATCCAGCTCCCACAGAAATCAGTAGTAATTCTCTCACTGATTTGAATAGGAGAATAGTTACAGCAACGTGTATAATTTTTCAAATTCCACCTAAGTAGCTAAAATCAGACAATTCAAGCAAAGGTTTTCAACAGAGGCTATGGCATTTTCTCACATTCTCTGAAATGTCTTTGAAAATCACATCCCAAAACACTGTTTGAGCAGCTAAATAGAAGCGGCGTAATTTTCACAGATAGAGTACTCCCAGACTTCAATAATTTCAGTATTCATCAGCTCTTAAAACCAGACTACTTCCTTTGACGTACCTATATATAGGGTCAAGTACCTAATTCTAAGTGCCTAAGTTTGAAAAATGTCAGCCTTAACCCCCACACACACTTCTCATGCATATCCAAGTAAATACACACTTCCACAAATAACTTATGCATCACCACCACATCTAGAATGAAATCTTCATAATTTCCTTCACCTCAAGGGCTCAGTGGCATAGCCCCTGCATTTTGCTACTAGCGTCATTCTCTACAGACATCTAGTTGCTATTATTTATTCACTGTAGTATTCTCAACTATCTCAATTCCCTAATGAACAATTGAAATGGATTGCAATAAGGACGTGACACACAGGAATAAGAAGCTGAAATGTATTTCCTGGCTTCAACCCCCTAACCTGAGGGAAGGTTATGATGGTTGACATGGCTGGGGTCAACAGCAATTGGTTCTAGTGGTTACTGTCACGTAGATACTATGAATACTTCTGATGGCATTTCAGAGCAATCCTAGCGGTTGATAAATCAAATGCAGAAGAACCTTAACTCAAAATGTATTGTAAATAATCTCAAAATGGAGGAAAAAAACCCACAAAAACAAAACTATATTTCAAAGCAAGAGTGTGAAAAGATAACAACATGCAACTCAAGTCAATACAATCAATCCTGATAACAAGAGCAGTCAATGCAATTACATTTTATAAAATCAATGCATCCTCCTACTACAAAAACCAGGCAAGGAAGGAAATGAACCAACATCCCCCTTTCTATCAGCATGTGACAATTACAGTTTCACCAAACACAGCTAAACAAGGAACAGAGCAAGTGTAAGATCCTGAAAGCTCAGCAAAGGAGCCAGCACCATGTAAAATCTTCAGTCCAAAGGACAAGCTTTTCCCTAGCTGCTCTTTCGACCCTTTACAAGTAGATTCATTTTCACCCACTGATAGAAAAAAATAATTCTTCCATTTTTCTGAATCTAAGCTGCTGAACCTCCTGTTTTTCTCCCCCCGTGACAGAACTACAAATGCAACATATGACATTAAATCAAGCTGTATGATTAAGACTGCCCACATAACATAACTTGTGAGCTATCTTTTACCTTTCCATATCAATTTAGGGCACAAAAAAGCCTGGATAGAAAAAAAGACCGTGTCATTTGCCTATCTGAAAATTCTTTTCAGTTGACCAAAAGTGAATTTTAGGCGTTTGCAAAAATCCATTAATACCTCCAGTTGTTTGGTATTAAGACTCTTTAACATGTTCAATCTCCCATCTTGTCCCCTTCCGTGGGAGAAACCCCTACAGAAGTCAGCACATGCCCTGCCCATGGAAAGCCTGAAGGATGAGGCTCTCAATACAGTAAATTCCCAGGTGGTAATTTTAGACTTTACATTAATTAGGCTCCCTGCCCTGAGTGAAATGATGTCTTTCTTATCAAAACACTACTGCTGACCCTCAGCCCTGTGAAAGAGACTGAATGAAGAGAGACAGAGCTGAGAGCAGGCAAAGGAGTCTTTCTGATGGCCATCCTTAATTAGGCAGCTAGTTTTAGGTGGGAGAGTATTGTCTTTGGGAGAGTCTTGTGATAAATGTTTGAAACTGGACTGCAACAAGGAAGGTTTCGTGGTCACAGAGGGTGAGGTTAGAGATTTGTACCACCTAACTGTGGAGCATTAAGCCCTTAATCTCTCTCCGGAGGAGCCTTTTTCCCCCAGAAACAATACAAGAACCTTGGCTGCCAGACAGGGTACCTGAGGCAGGTGCCCACCATCAGCACACACGACTCGACCTCCAAGGATACACTGCAATGTGTGTGCATGTCTGATTGAAGGAGAAAACCTCTTTTTAGCAGGTCCTGGGTAGTATTCCCTGCCATCAGGCTTTGCACACACTTACCCCTATCACCTTCTCCCCAGCATCTGTTTGGACATCTGTCCAAAACCGAGATGTCATTAATTTCATGCAGGGTTGCAAATTGGTTTTAGCCATAGCATCCCTCTGCAAGAGGTGGCTGATAATCATTGTCCGTAAATGATGAAAGAGAATGACAGGCTTACAAAACTAAACCAGAAATTACTACTTTGGTTTGTATTATCCTAAGCAACAACACTGCAAACATACTTCCAGCAAATCATCTATTTTCCATTTAACTAGCACAAAAGATTGCAGATACAAACAATTACTGCTGTTAGATTATGCACTTGCATGTGGGAGAGAGAAAACACATAGTTTTGCTGCATTTTTCTTCTTCCTCTTATGGAAAACATCCAGTCTTAACACCCCTTTCTCTTGGAAGAGAAAGCTCCAGTTATTTCCTGGTATTTCCAGCTTAGCAACTACCCATCTGTAGTTTTTTCATTACCAGTGTTTTACATGTGTATGACCAGCCTCAAGCAGTCTCACAATGACAAAAGTATTTGTGGATCCCTGATTTGTTACCTGCATACTTTCCTTGCAGCATTTTCTCACCAGTTTTAAAGTGTCTCAGGAAATCTCCATGGGATCCCATGGATCAGATAACATGTCAGGTTTACAGACTCTTTCATATGTTGAATTGTGGACTACTACACAGAAAACAGTAATACCTAGGCAACTTCTGGCTCATCCATAAAGCTGTATACTCTGTCTTGGAGACAGTTATAGCACGATCTAACATAGTTTATTGAGAAAGAAATGAAAGAAAGCAATTATAAAGATGAGACAAAAGGAAACAAAGTTGGAGTACACCTTGCCATCCCATTATTTAATATTTACCAAAACTATACTGAGCATTTAGTAAAGCAAGTAGTTCTTAGAGATGACCTATCTTCAACTTTGGCACAGTTTAATGACTTTCAAAATGAGGAAAACTGCTCACCGATTAGGAACAAAAGAGAATTGCTAAATAAGAACGTGTAAGTTCTTCAGCTTGGCAAGTGATGCTTGGGTAGACTTCCAGGGAAGCTGATGAGAAAGCCGAGCAAGCAATGCATGATCTATGTAGCCCACATCACAAGAAGGAAAACCAGCTAACATGACAAAGAGCTCTAGCATACCACTGCTGCTATCATGGGTTGATGCAGTGTGTCATCCCTGTTACTGCTGTGCTGTGCAGGACTCTGACCCTGGAGAGAACTGAAATCAGTATGGATCTTCCCACCTGAACTCAGGTGATCCTGGAAAAAGACTAATATGTGCATTCAATTTGTGGCAGAATTCCTCCTGGCCATCACAGATGCCTACTTAAGATTAAATGAACTGTTATTACTAAAGAACCCAGGTGACTAGATCACAAATTAATTCAGCTACACCAAAAGAAGCTGAAGGTACTAATCTCCAAGAAGGTAATACTCACACTGATGTAAGACTTGGGCCATGGTCTACATCACAGCCATAGCCTGCCTCTGAACTGCCTGGCTTTACAAAAACAGATCATAAACCAAGCGGTCAAAAGGACAGACTTAATAGCCAGGTCTTCCAAGACCAACGTGTACGAGCAAAAGTCTCAGTAACTTTTGGCAATTCAAATCTATCGTGATTGCTACAGCTGGGTTCAGCTTCATGGTCTCAGCAAGACCTTCAAAAATGATGAGGGTTTGAGATTGAGCCAAGCTTCTTGTCAGCGCTTCATACTTCAAGGCATTTGTATTTATAATTCCTGTTACTTAACACAACAGATCCTAGCATGACAAATCCTAGAAAACTGTTATCCCGGGGTCTTCGTTTTCAGGATTTGCACCAGAGCTTAACTAAATTAGAAAGTATTTGTATGGCATCTCTGTTTGAGCTGCTGGTTGATGTTTCATGTTTTAATGTTTTAAGTAAAGTTTATTATGACAAGTCAGTGAAAGTGCTTTTACTAGGTCAATAAATCATGGACCTATCATATCACTGGGTGACAGCTATGCAAAGCATAGAAGGAAATTTGATATTATTCCAACAAAATAGCAACTACAGCTACTTCCAGCTTAGCTGCAAAGACACATCAGCCTGTTGATTGTGAATTCAAGAGGTAAATAATTATATTTTGGGGAAGGAAAGCAAGGCCTTTGTAGATTTTTATCTGTCTGGTACTTCTAAAACTCGCTTGTGGGGGAAAAAAAGAAATGATTTATTTAATCTAAAATGGTCCTCTGGATGCCCACCATGGAGTCTGTTCTATAATTACCTAATGTGGAGGAGTGGGGAAGGGGCTGGGGAGAAACACAAAGCAGATGAAAAAAAAAAGGATAAAAAGATTTCTGAGAGATTGAATTCCATTTTGGCATCTCTCCAACCATATGGAAATTGAAGGGATGTTAAAAAAATTCTGCGACAGGATGCACAGGACAAGGGTGGGAAGTTTCCCTCATTATTACTGTCAGGAGGGAAAAAAAACCCCAAAGACAAAACCAAAAAACTTTTTATAAACAAGACAGCAGCACACCTGTCAGATCAGGGTGTGTGCACCTAAACTTCAGTCAGCAAACCAACAATGACCCAATTGTACTTTGCAATTGTTTACACCTGATCAGACACATGCGAGAAGTCTTTCTGAGACATGCGGCCGAGTTTGAAGAAAAATTTGCAGGGAAAAGCTATTCTTACCCTCTTCTGTTCCACAGTGCTTTCAACTGCCTGCTATAGCTTTTGACAGCAATAGCAGCTGCCTACTCCCTGGTGTAGCCATCGCTCTACGTCTAGCCTTAGGTCTGGACTCCATGACTGTAGTGTAACAGATATTACATCATGGAAGGACTCGTGGCTGGAAGGCATCAGGGGAAAGCCATGTTGAAACCAAGTGTCTAGTTAAAATTAGACTAGAGAATCTACTGTCATGTTTTCTTCAAATGTAAAGGACAAAAACATGTGTGTTCATTCTGGATGCCGTTTCTTCTCTGACTATAAATTAAGGGATTTAACATATGTAAATCTCTTTGCAAGAGTCATGGATTCCCCTGCCATCAGGGCTAACCACTGGATCTGTTATGCACCACAATGGTATTTCATGTAAGACTTCTAAAATTCGAGAAAACTTGGAAAAGCATTTTAATCCACTTTTGCCTTATCTCAGGATCTGAGCCTCTCAATCATTTGCAGCTTGTGCCTTCTTCTAAGGAAGAGAAATATACCGCAATTTTAGAAGTGAATCGGACAGTAGAAGGTACAATGAGTCTGTGAAATAGGTACATATCAAATCTAGGTCTTTAGAGACACCCATAGTTTATTACTGCAACCTTCTCAGTCCATGAACAAGATCACCTGAAGTCATAGAAGCTAGCATGTAAACAGGTTCAACCTGCTGCAGCAAGACCTTCTGGGGCAATGCTCAAAATCAAAACGGCATCTGCAAAGGTGTGTCACCAGGATTTCACATGGGATAACCCAATACTCTTCCTGTAAAGGCTCAGCAGGCAGGTGACATGGGCTTTGGAGAATATTACATGAGCAAACACAAACCATCTAGGCACACTTGTGAGAGATAGCCAGTGATGCTTGCTTAGCATACAGGGAGAAATGGCAAGCTTAATCAAGAAGAGAATTGGAAAGCTGGCTGCAGAAGCTGCTCCTTTACTGCCCCAGTCAAAAGGCTGGGTTACTGAATTGGTACTCCACAGATCTGAGCAACAACGGGCAGATCACTTTTCTCCCAGTCTCTCTCCCTTGGATAACCCTGCCCTTTTAAAGTATAAGATCATAAGGGTGAATAATCATATGCACTCAATTTTAAAGCTATTGACTGTCTTATGTGGAGGATAAGACTACAGTAGGGTATGCCTGAAAACTCTTTGCACTCCAGTTGTATCTGCAGTCTTTCCCGCGGGGTCAGAGTCCTACTCTTCCAAGTACTGTATACAAAAAAAAAAGGGACATTTCTAGTCTTAAGAAGATTTTCTCAGTATCTGAGGCACAGAAGATGATGATCTATTATCATACACCCTCCTTTGCACATTAAAGCACTGTTCAAATGACTTGCAGATTCAGGTCTGAATGGAAAGGCTGCTAGATAATAGTATCTGTATATGTAGTAAGGTTACAATTAATGACTAAGCAGAAAAACGAAGCCTGCAAACTTCTAAGAAAATAATAGATGGATGATCTCAACTTTTGTTTTACCAAGTAAGACAAAAGAAAGGAAGAATGGTAGACAGAAGAAGACAAATGTACACTGTTAATCTCAAATAAGTACAGTAGTACTGAAAAAGGTGCTTACAGTGAATCACATGATTCAATGGGATTAATTATAATTAAGAGAAGAACATAATTCTGTATAAAATATGGGGTCCAGCAGTGGAGTGTAAAGATCAGAGGGCAAAGTTGGTGTAAAATATGATAAGAAAGGCAAAGATGGAGAATTGAACAGAGCAAGATCACCGCAGGGGTTAAGATAAATAAGACATTTTTAAAGTACATACGGAAGGAGAGGGCAATGAAGGAGACAGAAGGGCCTCTTAAAAATGGCAAGGGTAATTTATTGACACAAGTAGTAAGGGCATTGTTTAAGGGAAAAAAAAAAATAATGAAATGAATTCTTCGCCTGAGCGTGCAGAGAGAAGAGGGGACAGATGCCAGAAAGAGACATAAATTTCCCAGAGGAGAAAGTGAAATGCTTAAGGAAATCAAGATCATACCAGTGCTGGTGATCAAGAAAGTGGAATGTCAGAAAACTGAAAAAAACTGCAGGAACAAATATGATGTATCCCAAAATCTAATGGAGAGGGGAAGAAATATTGCAGAGACGTTTAGAACCTGGAAAGCACTTGGCGGGAAGCCGTATGCGCCAGCAGAAATCTGACACTGTGCTACCATATGGTTAAAGCTAAATTCAGGTTGTGGATGCCACCCAGCAAGCTGGTATTTTTGCTTCAAAGACCTTTTGGCACTAAAGGAAATTTTACTAGCAAGAAAAAGGCCAGTCGTCTTCACTTCATTCTTGCTTGCCCGGTTTCCTTTTCACCACCTGCTTTTTGCAAAGTTAGCCTGTGACAGAAAGGGTGCCTGCGAGGGAATATTCCTGAGGAGCTGCGTGGCCACCGCACTTCCCCACAGCATATCTCAAATCCCCCATTGCGGCTGCAGGAATTGGTATCACTCCCAATGCACATTTCTGCTTTTAAACTGAGGTTTTTAAGCAGTTCTAGAAAACAGAAGCCTTACCAAAGACATAGGGAATCCACATGCAATTGCAAAATCAGTGACCTCAGTCCATAAAAGCTACAGACCTTAAAGGACTTGGCCCTGCATGCACCAGCTAGGCTTTAAGCATGTGATTATTCCATTGACGCCAGCAGAATTGCTCACAAACATCCATCTGACTCCATGTGCTACTGCTCCAGTAAAGAAGCAGTAATTAAACTGGGCCTACAGCATGTATATCACAAAAATGGAAATAGCAAACAAGAGCAGTAGAAGGACTAATGTTGGAGGGAGATGGTGTCAATGACATGCACTTAAGCAAAGACAGAGTCAGGCCTTGAAAGAATTTGTGGGGAATTTGGCTACACTAAGAATAGACGGTACTTGGAGTAGCAATGGGGCAGCTGCTATTCGTAGAAGTTTAGAATGGATATTCTAAACTTAGTGCGCAAGTATTCAAAGGTGGTAAATACTGAAGGATATGCACAGATGCTACCAGGAAAAAAAAAAATATTGCTGATTGAAGAGCATGATCGGGCAAGGTGCTGAGTGCCAGTTCCTCAAAGGAGCTACACTGATCTATACCGGTTGAAACCCAGCCCTTACATGCTTCCTTCTACTCCTAGCAATGAGATTTTAGAGCTCTGCACCACACAGGAGCATTTTTCATCATGCAGGATCATATGTCCAGGGCCTAATCCCACTGACATCAAGGGAAGACCTTTGAACAACTCCAAGGGTTGGTATGGACTTTCAATGAGCATATCCAGTCCCATCATCTACAGCACTTCCCCCATTTACCACCGAGTAACTGGCTTTACTCTGCTGGGGATGGCTTTGATAACACTCCCAATCAACACATGAACTAAGGCCATGAAAGTAAAACGGGTTGATGCCAAGCGCATGTGGATGCGTCAGATATACGCAGTGCAGGTGTGGGGAGGACAACAGGGAGAATTCAGATAACACAGTGTGAAACTTCAGTGATCAGTGGCCAGGGGCTGTGCTCTGTACTCTTTGGGTGAAACTCTGCCCGGCAATCACTCAGCGACCTTTGCAGATGATAATGACATGCCTAAAATAAATAGAAGTGCAGCTGAGAAATTTAGGACGAGACAGAAATAAGAGCAGAAGCTGTAACTCTTTGGAAGATTTATAATTTATGACCGTTCCATGGCATGAGTTCAACTGTGACCTCTCAGCTGGCAGCTGTCTTTATGCTGCTTTCTCCTTCCACCTGCCTAGTGAGAAAACAGCCACCGTCTCTGTGAGCATGGATAAATCTGTCATACTGACTTACACAATGAACTCTCTGGAGGGAGACTGAAGTAGTCCAGAGAATAAATCTAGCCCTCAGAAACAGTAGCAAGGTTGTCCAAGTTTACAGCATCTCCTTTTAACCCCTTTGGTGTGGACCTTAGTGGCTATAATTATAACCAGCACTGTCTGACATGCTGAAGCCGGGAATCCTCTGCAACATGATGGATGTCTCGCTCAGGACAAGTCAGAGTCAGACACAAAAAGCATCCGGGACAGGCCTATGATGCAATACACAGCTCTCATCTGATGTGGCAGCCCTGGGCTTTAAAGCCCTTCCCAAGGACATCCAGGTGGGCAAAATGGTTTTACAAGAAAAAAATGTCTTTGCTGAAGTGCTCAGATCACAAGGACAAACCACTGAATTAGATCATTAGATTTTAAGGCCAAAAAGGCATTATTAGTTTAGACGGATTAACGGGCTCCTTCCACTCCTCCTACCCTTCTGATGGGAATATGGCAGACATTAAATTGACGCTGAACCTAACCCAGGCCAGAAAGACATCATCCTGTAATAAAAAACCTCTAAGGCAAAGCATCTTGGTATGCTCCAGCAAAGTACTTTAACCAAACCAAGTACTTTGGTCTGGGACTGGCAATTACAGTTTGTAAAAGAAGCCAATGTTATTTTTAAATGAACAGTTTAAAAAAACAAATATCAGAGACTACTTTTTGTTCATGGTTAGTATTACGAATTCATATCTAAATAGCTCATAAGGGCTTTGAACTGTGATTGATCTGTGTTGTGATAGATGGTAAATTCATCGTAACAAGTAGTCGATGAATCGCCCATCACTGTAGCTTATCTTGAACACCTCCTACAGATGTGCTTGGACACCTTTTGAACGTATTTACAACACGTCTGTGACATCTGTTGAGCCACACAGAAATAGGACCTTAGTACAAAGGCAAGGAAACTGCAGTATCATACGTTACAGCCAGGACCGATGCCAACACCACAAAATCCCCTCTGGGCAAGCCCATTATTCTCACCAGACCTTAGTTTTATTCATGCAATTTCTTTCTCCTGTAGCTCTAGTTTGCATCTGGGCTTGATATAGTCTCATGAACAAAAAGTCATCCCAAGACATCTGCAAAGTTACATTCAACTTCACCATACTGTGGCTTTGCACTGGAGACGACAATAAATGGTAGAACAAGTGGGTGAAGAGAGGCTCCTGCACCCACCATCCCTACTAGAGAGGCTGCTTTGTGGCAAGGATTATTTATATTTTTTTTCCAGGCCCTTAAGAGTGCACTGCAACTGCTCTATGTTACTCTTGTCCCTCTATCATTCTCCTCATCCCCGTTTCGTGTAGGATTTACAGAGTCAATGTCATCTGCAATTTTATTTCCTCCATTCCTCAAACCTTATCACACACCCCAGGCGTAGCTTTCTTCTATTGTGCCTAAGTTCTTTCCACGCTTTTTCCTGCTGTGCTTAGATTTCAGTAGTCCACAACATTTACGATTTCTTAACTAACAGAGAAAGGAAACTTTTTTGTGCCAAAGGAGTATTATTTGTCTGGAACTCATGAAATTACAACTCAATACAATGGCTTTGTCGCAGGTTTTCTATTCTATTATTGCAATATCACTCGAACCTTCTGGCCTCTGGATCTCCATCAGTAGTAACAGTAAGACCTCTCTCTCAGCCCTTATTCATATTCCTGCTTTGCACTGGAAACCTTCAAAGAACAGGGAGGCCTTTGATGCAAAAGAGCACTGACCAAAAGAGGGCTCAGTTTTCCAAGAGAGTTTCATGATAAAATTGAATGCCAAAACCAATAATCAGAGGCACTTGGTAGGAGTCCCCTTTCAACTATTTTGAGAGGCTCTTTTGCTATGGAAGCAGCCTGCAAGCAAGGAATTCAACTGTGAACTTCAAATGTACTTTTCTAAGGAAAAAAAAAAAAAAAAAGCTGTCAAGAACTTCTGAACAAATGTCCCTGTCCAAGTCCCACAGTAACATTATGAACGACTGTGCGAAGAAATCATGCGATGTGCTATTCAGACTGCTAAAGCCAGATGCTCAAAGGTGCTGAGTACCCTCAACTTCCAATGACCTGCAGGGAACAGGGGATACTTAGACACCTTTACTATCTTGCAGAACTGGGCACTGAGCAAACAACCTTGCATATGCTTTTCTCTTTAAACGCGCATTTCCATATTGCTTAATTATCTGATTCTGAAAGCATTTCGTTAGAAGCTGTGTGAGGCACGTTCCAGTAATGGAGATGTACTGCAGTTTCCAAGATTTAGTTCAGAAAGGCACTGTGGTAATCTTAATATCCCAGATACTGTTGACAGTACAGTAACGCAATGTAGCATAACTGTCTGCCAGTTAAGGTAATGATCAGGTGGCATATGACAGAGAGAGAAAAAGGGAAAGAGGGAGAACAAGCTACTGGCCAGCAGAAGAAAATTGCCGTACCTCGCTGCTCTCCTGGCAGAGATTTTGTTCTCAGGCCTTTCACTCCTACCTTTCAGATATCATCCATCTCTTCCTTGCCTTCCCTCCCCACAACATGACTTGCATCCTCACAGGGCCTCACATCTCGGTTGAGAGTTTATTCCCCTGTGGCATTAGATACTATTACACAGCAGAAAGCTGACGCCACTTTCTTACAGATCTAAGGCAACAAGATCCCTGCAAGCATATGTTTGGACCCTCCTAACTGATGTTCTTCCTCAGACTGCTAAAATCCCTTTCTAAGCCTGCTTATCTTCAGGAATACAATCTTCCAGCTCCCCTCTTTTGCACAAAGGGGGAGCCCCTGCCTTGTCTGAGCTGATTAAACACAACACAGGATGTGAGGGAAACAGGTGAGTAAGCCAACACACCCAATATCTTCACCAAAACCGCAACAGAAACTGTAAAAGTGGATCTGAGCACATAAATCCCTCAAGACCGTATCTAACCAAGGACAAAATTAACTCCAGCAAGAAACTATTCTAATGAGCATGCATTCTTACAGATTCATTTATTTTTTAAAAAATTCACTTGTTAGAGGCTAGTTTCTGACCTGAACTGCAATGATTTATACTCATGATCTCTACTACTGATCTTATCCACATTGTATGACAGCACACAACTTGCTTGTATTATCAGCAAGGTTCCCCTCAATACACTGGTCACCATCCACCCACCGTGGTGGTGTCTGAAGTGATGGATTGAGAGAGCACAGAGAGTCACAGCACGCAGCGTTGCAACTGCAGCAAGCTGTTTTCTTCTTTCTTGCCATTTATGTCTGAAAACGGGATATTATTGCTGGGCCTGGATGTGGAAACTCAAAAAAAAAGTCTGGGGAATAGCAATAAGGAATGTTGTCTGCTCAGCAAGATTTGGGAAGAAAGGAAATGATCTATTTTGTGAATTGAAATTATCCCCTTAATGAATTTGGCTCACTATTTCTAGTCAAAAAAAAAAATACCCATGCTTTATTTTTGTAAAAAAAAAAGTGTCAGCTGTCCAAAAATATGGAACAGCTGTCCTGAAATAGCAGATTTTTCCTGTATGTTTTTTTTATGATTCAGTCCATTCCATAATTTTGCAATGAGAACTGCAGACAGTTCTATTTTGCTTGCAAGAAATATGCACAATATGGCATGTGCCTCATAATCTTCTGTGATTAATGTATAAAAACACAGTCAGAACATATTTATACGATGGTTTGTAGAATTATAGAGATTGATCTTGGTTTCACTCACGGCCAATGGCTAAGGAGCACTTTAATCTGCTACAGGTGAAAAGGTAATGCAAACACTCTCATGTTTATTTAGGACAGTGATTGGGAATATTTCATGCCATATTTCAAATACAAATACTCTTTGGCCGTCTCCAAGTGAAGGAAATATAAAGTCGTTAGTATATGGTTTTCTGCAATCTATTGTAAATATTAAAATTACACAGGTCATTTGACCCAAATTGAGATTTCTGCCTAGTTTCTTCACAATCTTGGCTTCCAGGGGACTGTGAGAGGAAGCAGTCTCCACCATGGCATCACAGTGCTGCAAAGCTCACTCCATAATGTATTTTGGGACATTCTTGGCAAAGGCTTCAACCCACCTAAAGACTGAGAGTGAGAGTCTGCTGTCATCTGAGTCAATGGAGAATCCCCTTTGCCTTTCAAAACTAAACACTGCTTTAAAAAATGCCTTATGAGAATAGTCTTCTTGAATTTTTTTTTTTTCCCCCTGATGTACAGGGTAAGATCCTCACCTGCTGTCAGCTGGATTACCATTCTGGTGTTCCCATGAGAACCCTTACTAAGGAGTCTCCAAGGAAGAACTTACACACACCAGCCACGCTTAGTGTTCAGCAGGTTAGTTGAGATGATTATTTTATGTAGGCTTGGACTAGTTTCCATAGCAACAAAAGAAATCTACTAGAAGGATTTAAGAGGCGAGGTGTCCCATGCAAATGCACTCACTGCATTGAGCACCTCTTCAGTAGGGTCACAATTTACTTCACATATTTCCTATCAGGAGGTTTGCGTTTCTTCTGCAAGCTGAAGTGCCAAGTCTAAAACTACTAAGTGTACTTCTTGTGCTTCATGTGCTAAGGAATGAATCTCCATCCCAAGTCCCTCATAAAAACCCAAAATCTTATTCATATGTTTAGATAAAACACTAGTCAAGGAACACTTAAACAATGAATGACAGGATAAAACTCCAGCAGCAGTGAAGTGCTCATGCATCAAGTAGCATTCAGATCCCAGACACTTTCTACTACTTCTTCTCCCCATGCTAACCACACCACCTTTCCAAAATCCCCATCTGCTTAATCTCTTTTTTTGCCGAGTGCCTGGAAGGCCTCAGGTTTAGTAGCTTTTTACAGTTCACCTCTGCTCTGTAAAACCATGGAGAGAGACTGGAAAAAACAGAAACAAAATGAAACAGGAGAGATCAAAACAACCCCAAACACATTCTGGGTCAAACCGACATCTGATACAGGGGCTACATCTTCATTGAAGTCAGTTAGGTTTTCACTGCCTGTGCTCTTCAAGGTGAATTTGGCTGATGATATGGCCTGAGACAACTTATTGCCTAAAGCCTAGAGTACCTTAGCTCAGCCTTGCAGTGATGAGGAAACTGCGTACAACTGCACAGTTACTTTTCATCTACTTTGAATATTCAAGTGACCCAAGTAGTCAGTCAGTCATGAACAGCAATATATGAAGCCTCGGGCATTTTTAGTCTAACAGACTGAAAATATCAGACAGAAGTTGCATCCAGTAGCACAGGGTTAGTCTGAAAAATGAACTCCAGCTATTTGTTCAGATGACAACTCACTTGAGTCTAAGGTTAGTTATAAAAGAGCGGTCAAAGACTAGTGCTCTAGGGCTTGGGAGACCTGAGTGCAGTACCTGGCTCTAACAAGGACACTGTATGTGATTTACACTCAAAAGAGTTACTCTCTAATTAACTTCACGCACCTGAGTCAGGAGCTGAGGACCCACACACATTCAGTGAAGACAGACAAGACTCCCGAGGTAAGTCAAGGTGTCCCTTTAGCAAAATCCTACTTCTCAACTGTAGAGCAAATTCTATTAATTCCTAACATTACAGGATAAATATAACCCCGCTGTGGCACAGCTCTTTCTCTTGCCCACCTTGCAGCTCTGTGGAACATGGGGAGATGCCAACAATGTTCATTTGCATCATCTGACACATGGGGGACTTGCATCTTAATGGAGTATGTGAGCAGTGATACACATGTCACTGCAATGCACACTGTCCTGCATGAAAAAAAGCTTCACTGGGGGTGGATTAAAAGTATAAATGTGGCACAGGGTTGTACAATCACAGAGATCAAGCCAGTCTACATTTTCAGTGACTTAAAAGATATGCTAACTGATGCTTGCTGGGTTGTCTTAAGTAGCTCCTTCTGAGCAGGTAAAGATAAAGGCAAATAGCACTAACTTCACTTCATAGTCCACATGATATTGCCTATGCAGAGGGGATAAAGATGTGCACATCCTTGAGACTCTTCTCACTCCTAGAAAGGTATCCCTGCTGCAAGAAACTGGGGTGGGCTGGACAGACAGCACATGCTGAGAAGCTGATGGAGTCACCACCTCCAAAAAAACCCATTGATTCACTGCCTTTCACAAACCGTAAACCCTTATGTAAAAAAACCCAACCAAACAAACAACCAACCAAACAACAACCCCAAAACCAAAAAATACCATTTAACACTGTTTCACATGGGACTCCTCACACAAGTTTCCACAGCACTACCCTACTTTGCCCTGGAACAGCATGCTTCTAGGCATTCAAACGCACTGTTAGTATGCGGAGGGGTTAGAGAGAACAAAGTCAGATCAAAATATCATTTCGTCCCTTGGGTCCACAACCTATTGGCTGTGAAAGTAAAGGAATTATCACACATGAGCTTACTTCTACAGGCGGCCTGGCAGGAATGCATTCCCATTCAGTTAAAGAACTTTCACAGGGAGCAATAGAAATGTTCTGTTCCTTCAATATCTTTTCATTCCTTTTCAAGCATTTATACAAGTATTCAGGGGCTTAACCAGAAATGAAAGAAATTCATTTTAGGTTATGTGTATTAAGAGGCTCTGGGACTCCTCTACCTGTCCGACTGTGCTAAAGATTTTGTTAGCTGACTTTTTTTTTTACCTCTGGTAACTACCAGTAAATCCCAGGACTCGATTATTCTGACCACCTGAAACAAATTCTCTTTTCACACTGAGAAGCATTCAAAGCATTTGAAGATGTATGGGATTCATTTGGCATATTTACTGAAGAATTTAGTTGTAATCGCTTATAAACATCTGTTGCATTTTAGCTCAGTAAGTGTAAATAACAGAAATAGCATGGCATGTGCATGTTGGATGCCATCTCTTGGGGAAAAAAAAAAAGAACCAACCAAACCACCAAGTTACTTTTCTCTTACCCAGCACCTGATCGCCAAAAAAAAGGGAAAAAAAAAAAAGAAAAAAAGTACAACATACTGCTTGGGGAAGCAGAGTTGATTAATGGGCTAGCCTGTTAAACCATCTGCTCTTGAGGACCCAGCTTCGAATCCCAGTGCCCCTAGCTGGGTCAGCACTTTTTCTGGTGCTGAGAAGCGACATTAACTCTGCTGGCCTTTGCTTTTAGGAAGGAAGAAATAGTCCATGGAATTTCAGTTGCCTTGGAAAAACAGAAATACCTTCCCAGATTGAGCACCAATGTTAGCAAAGTTTCGTAAAAAGGAAGTATTAGATCAGCATTGCCCAGAAAAAAAACAGGTAATGCTACAACTCAAGAGAACCAAGTTGAAAATGTCTCTCTGGGAGCAGGGAATAACCTGATCATCCTTGGAGCAGAGTGTCAAATTTAAAGGGAGGAGAAAAAGGGACCTGGGGCTTCTCTGTGGCACACTGAATAAATGCACTTCCTGACATTGTCTCTGACAGGGTCCCTATCAGCTTGTCACTTGGGCAAAAGGTAATGCCGGCCTAGCAATAAATGCTGTAATAATCTTTTGAACCCTTTGAAGTAGATATCACAAAAGCTGGGGGCAGTCAAAATGCCAAATAAACTTAACTAAGCACAAGAGTGGAGGCCAAAGACAGATGCTGTGAGCTGAATGTCAGATCAAGGGATGAGATCAACAAGGTGCTTTAAGAGGCATTTCCTGGTTAACTCAGTAATCTCCAGAAACCTTTGTAGTCTTTCATCCAAGCCTTATTAAAAGAACAGAGCGTGGGTTTTATAAGGGACACGGAGATGCAAATGCACGTTCATTTGAACTCATCAGATCTAACTGGAACTGGTGTGGGTAGCTGCTCTCCCCAGTGTAATGTTTCAATTAAAGTTATCATAAATAGGATACAATGAAATGAGAGATTCAGCTCTGAAAAAGTGACATAACATTTGGTTTCTTGCCTCCAGTGCCAAGTACCTTACTACACAGACATTACTAGTAACTCCCTTTTTTTCCCCTACAGAACTTACTGACAACGTTTTTCATCAATAGTAATTAATTAGGAGTTTACTGGTATTTTGCACGAGAAGTATAGGGAAAATGAATGATAATGGTACAAAACAGTGTTCACTCCAATACAGACATCAGCTTCACAGTTAAACATGGCCTACATAAAAATTGTGATAATTCAAAGCTATGGGCAACAAAACCCCAGCAACTGTAAGCAATGGTGGAACAGCAACTGTCCAGGACACATTGCACCTTAAGCATTGGCACAGGATGGGAAAGACTTGAGAAACCTTGCCAGTAGGATCGCTAACCCCAAAATCCTTGACTCGGCAAGAAATCTCCCTTTGGCTTCCAGTGCCAACACATTACTGCAGCATTTCCTGTAGCAGCCACCTGGGAACAGTATTTCCAAGGTGCCAGTGATGTCCTAGCAAGTTTAAATACACTTGTCTTTCAACTCCAGTTTCAACTTGGTGCCTGGGCTGTGTTTAGGCCCTTACTGTAGATACCTCCCCTGCATCATCGCAATTACTTCAATTCGTAAGCTGTGGAGGGAGCCAGGAACTGGCAACCTAGAAAATCAGGCAATCTGAATGGCTTTTCCCTTTCATGGACATAAACATACGTGTGTTTGTAAATAAACACATTAAGATTTTTCATACTTGTTACCGACATGCTGCCATACTGTACAATAGAGAAGGTGGAATGTAGACATTTCGTTATACATATGCAGATACATGTACGTGTTTGTGTTAACATGGTACATACGCCAGACAGATATTATGACGACTTGGTGGCAAATAAGGCAACGTTCTCCCAGATGGGAAACACCAAAAGTGGCAACTTTTTGCAGCTTGAATGCAGTCATCAAGCACTCTTGCCATGCCTTTCACAACACAGACAGAATCGTGATCCAGTGTTTTCAGACTTGAATGATTAGCCATATGTGTTTTACTGAACATGCTGAGCCAGATACCACCACCAGCGCCCACTGAAATCCCTACAGTTGCAGCAGAATAACGCAGGAGAAAATCTGCCTCTGATTACTGAGAAAGATGCTGTATTTTTCTCACAATTGATAGTTTGTGCTACTGGTAGTATAACATCTAACACTTTTATGGTACTTCTCTCCCCTAGTTCCTCTACTCTTGGAAACGTGACAGGAGAGAAGTAATAGAACTGTGCTGTTCTCATCTCTCATCTTTCATGTGCCTGTGCATGGTGTTGCTTCCTCTAACAGGCATTGATCACTGTTCCCACAGCAGCCCATGTGTTAGTATGGTTAGGTGAGTTATAAGTGAAATCTGAGCCCTGTTGCTCTGTGCTCTGTAGAAATACGCTTCAAAAGATGGTCCCAAGTACCTACCAATTCTAACAGATGAGATAAAAAATGGTTGGAATGAGAAACAGAAAGTAGACATGAGACCAAATGACACATACAAGAGTTAAGAGGAAAGGAGTCCGATTCATCCTGCCCGGCGCATTAATCCGAGGACACTGCGCTTACCTCCATTCATCTTTTGAAACTGGGGCAGAAGACAAGCTTGAGCAGCGAATTTTTTCACATTGAATGGACAGGAAATGTTAGAAACAAGCAGTAATGGGTGGCTTCTGACTGAAATAGTCTTGACGTATTGAACATTGTAGAGCATTAAAGTAATGTCAATATTTATTATACAGATATGTGTATTGATTGTGCAGTAAAATGATCCAAAGTAATATATGCTATAATAATAATTTAACTCCATTCAGAAAAAGAGCACTGACATGCAGAGAAGGAAAAAAAAAAATCACAAAAGACTATATCCATTTATTAAATTAGTTCATGTGGGCATCTGATTACTGAGGAAATAGGAATAGCTACTACAAAGCACTAGATATCTTGCATGAGCAAAACAAAAAGAAACTAAGGCCACATTTCTAAAATGCTCCATTCCAGCTCGTTGGGGTTTGCCAGTTTAGAGCAGCTGACAAATTGGCTGTAGGACTCTGCAGTCCAAACCCTGCAAGGAGCCCTGTATCATCTCTCACTCATTTGCCTTTTCTTATGAATGACTAATTAATTTCTACATTCAGCATTACCACACAACACACCAATACAAACACTGTGCTGTGCTTTGACCATGAGGGTATTACCATTTACAGAATAGCAACTGTTAATTTAGAAGAGATTTGGATAAAATAAGAAAGATTGCACTTACTTCCAAATTCAAACAGATGTGGCACCTCTTTATTCCCCCTCTTCCTCTTTTTTTAAGTGTGGGTTAAGGAAAAAATTAGCCTGCTTTAGGATTCTCATTGTTTTTATTATCTCGGGTGAAATTGGATTTATTTAACTAAACTGGCTGTATATTTAAGTTGCTAAGTTCACAAATTATCCACATAGTCTTCCCAGGCTCCATTTTGCCTAATTGCTGATAACAATTCCAGCCATAGGACTGCTTATACAGCATATTTCCCACTCCTTCACCACATGACTGTGTTTTTTTTTTTTTTTTTTGCTTTTAAGAGGGGAATGATAATGGTCAATATTGAATTAGTAATGAAGTTCCAATTAAAGACTGTGAAACTGTTTGGACTTGCAAATATTTTTAGGAGTATCCAGCTACATGGCACCTGGTGTTGGACAAAGCCAAACACTGGCAAGGAACCAAAGTAATTCTGTTTACAAACCTGCTTGCAAATCTGATTTTGGTTATTCTTGTAACCCTTCATTATGCACTAACCTTGTAAACATATTCTGCCTTGCAGGAAAAGCAGTAGTAATATACCTGAGGAAAGGGCATACTCCTAATCCAGTTTGAACCAGGAAGTGGCAGAATTGTCCTGATGAATGTTTCTAGGCTGACTACAAGCTAAAAAAGCTTTTTATAAGCTCCAGAGAAACATTTAGCATTTTGGAGACCCACACACTGCTATTCCAGCAGTCATACGGCTCTGCAACACCCACACCTCTAGCCTGTACCCTCCAGGTGCCTCTGACCTGGACCAAGAGCAGTCACACAAGGAATGAAAGTGATGTTGGTGACTTGCCTTAGAAACCTGCAAGCATACAAACGGGTTCAATTAACATTCAATTTTGGCCATAGTCCTATGTCCAAAGACCATATCCCTTTGCAACAAGCCTATAATAATGGTACAGAAGGGCCCAATTTACTTAGAGTTTGCTCAGAGTTGGCTAGAGACATGCTGGACCTTTACAGATGGCCGTTTAAAGCAGTGCTGAGCTTAAATGCTTTGCTTCTCCATACTCTGTGAATCTTGTTTCATGCCTGGATGGTATGGTCACAAAATGAATCTGACCTTGGTCAGCCAGATATGTCCTGCGTTACTTGAATCAACAAGACCCATTCCAACCTGTTTACTCAAGTTGTTTCTACCAGTTAACACAAACCACAAGCAAAAAAAATATTAATGTTTTGACAGTTTCTTCAAATAGCTTTACTGAGAACTGGGGGATTTCCCTGTAACGCTGCTGGGCTTGGTTTGTCCCAGAGAGATGGTTTCAGCACTTTCCCTGATGCTGGCTAAACCCTGGACATCTGTAATGGCAAATGAAAGCACCTCCTGGAATGGCCTTCCTTATGCTTACTTCTTCCCTCTTTTTTTTTCTTTAATTATTTTTTTTTTATTTCTATTCTTTTCTCTTTGGTTTAAGAGCATCTTTGCTAGGCTTGCTAAGACTGCTGTACACAATGTGTAAGAAAAGGCAGCATTAAACAGCCCAAAGCAGATCAAAATTGGCCAGGAATAAGGCTGCAGTCCGTCTGTGTGTCCATGTAGCACGAAGTTGTATGTAAGAGTCAGCATCAAACAGAGAAGTAACTCCCCCAACTTCATTGTCCTTCTTTGTATGTTTTTCTTGTCCTGTACCCAAGGCAGAGGGGGAATTAAGCTCAGAGACAGCAGCAACAATAATAGCTCCAAGGCAGCCCTCCCATCTCTGAGAAGTACAACTTACCACTATTATCTCCCCATCAGGGAAAAACTTTAGTCTCTACCACTAAAAGGAAAGGGATGAGAGGCTGTTAAAATAAAAAAAAAAAAAACCCCAAACGAAAAAAACCCAAAAAACCCAAACCCCAAACAAACAAAACTTACAGAATAACTGACTTTGCAAGTGTTTAACTATTGTCCACTTGTATTTATTGTATTTTCTGGTATGATAAAAAGATAGATAGCTAATGATTTTTTGTTGAAATCTAGAGTAGACTACGGTCCTCATATTCAAACTGCTAGGGTTTATTCTACCTTTTATAACGCACCAACAGCACCAAGTTAGGTTTAAACTGTTGTCCCTGGACCATTTTTCCCAGGAAGAGTAAGAAAGCAAACCCCAAATCCCATCAGCAAGAGTCCACTGGTGTAGCTGACCTAATCCAAAAGTTCCTGTTCGCTTCATGCTCTCATTTCAGGAAATTCCTGTTTCCAGGAAATTTCTGCTTCAGTAACTGCTCCAGCGGTCAGTTTAACACAATGCCACCAACACATGTTCCCAAGGTTAGTTTGCTCAGGTGCCTGCAAGAGGTTAAGAGCAAGAGGCCATGCCACAGAGGTACAGGGGAGGAAGCTCTCAGCCTGTGTTCACCCACCAGCTCCGAGCCAGGTGCCCACAGATTAGGAAGCCCTGTGCCATGATGTTGAGGAGAAGCTGCTCTACAGAACTTACTGGTGACCCCACTGATGCTGCTGCTGCATTTCAGAGGTGTCGCAACAGGGCACTCCAGACCCTATCGGACTTTGTGATGGGGTCTAGAGACATTTCAGTATTTGAGATTTCGGTCAATCTGTAAAAAAGGAAAAGAAAAAAAAAAAGGGGGGGGGGGGGGGGGTGGGCAGGAAAGCAGAATCCAGATAGAGAAAGGGAGCACAACCTGTTTTGGTTTTGTTTTGAAAGGGCTGTTTTTTTCCTGAACTGAAACTGGTTGCATTTAGCTTGCAGCCTTGTTTGTATGGTGCAGATACACTAATGATTAATGATGTGCCAAGTGGTTCAGAGAAATTCAATTCAGACCCACAGATACTTGTCAGTCCCCAAGGAACAAGAGCATTTTTTAAAACTGACCCACTAATTACCCATGAAAAGATTCAGGTAGTAGAGTACACTTGACCTTATTCTCAATGGCAGCAGCAGGTCTGATTCCAGGGAGTTTCTTTTACTTCTTTAGTTTTCCTGCCTCAAAACTTGAAAGGCCACAGTCTAAGATCAGCTTCCACTCCTCAGTAATTTCCTAAATTTTTCAGATGATATTTTGCACGATGATGTGTCATTTCATGTTGTATCAATCACATTACAGTATGTCACTTAATATAGCATAAGGCAATATGATTGACACAATCTGAGATGACTTGTCACAACACAACACGTCAGCTGGGACATTTGTATGTTTTGGGTTTATGTACACACACATGCAGAGCCTTCAAAGGATGGGAAGTGGTGGGAGGATGCTCTCCCTCCTTTAAAAGTTTTCACAACACTTTCCACTGTGGCAATTGATAAGCATCTGTTAAACATACCGAAATTTCTTCAGTTTTCTCTCTATGCTACCTCTAATAATAAACTACCAGAGCTTGAGTTTATTCCAACCTCTATTTATAATGGACACCTTCTCGTGACATATAAAGTGCCCTGTTTCCAAGAACAGCCTTATTGTTAGGGAGTGGCATAACACAAAAACTCATTACAATTAGCCACTTGTCCCTTGGTGGCATCTGACGCTAATTCCGCTCCTAAACAATTAATTTGGAGTACCCTCACAAAGCAATCCCTAAGCAACAGTAATTGGCTAATTCCCCTCGACTTATGGTTATGCTTATTATATTACAGACAACTTTAAATCAGGCTGTCATCGCTAGTTCTTGCTGTCACCGAGGCGGCTCAGAAGGATAAGTTACTACACCCGCGATCACTTGTAACCCGTCTGCGGAAGGAACAGGAGTGCTGGGAAGGTGGGAAATCCCAAGCCGTGTTCTGCAGGAGTTTGAGAACACAAGCACAACCGCAAGGAAAGCTGCAGAAGTTACAGGACTTTAATTCCTAGTGAAGAAGCATGGCTTCTTAATGAAATTTTAAGGAAGGTATGTTGGCCATAAGATCTCTGCCAGACCATACTGCCTGGAGAAGCCCTGACTGGGCACTGAGATTTGAGTCACGTTGTTGTATTCTCTGTGTTCTTAGAGCCTGGCTATATGGCAAGGCAGAGACACCCACCAGCTAACCAGGACCACAAGCAAAGAGAGTTCAGACATGTCTGCGCCTACCTGCAGGTTTCATGTTGTTCTGCCCCATACCTCAGTTCTCCATTTAGCAAGCAGAGCTTGTACTTCACAGGGGTGTTTTGAAGCTAAAGATCACAAATGGCTGAAAGATGCACTGGGACTGTTGAAAAGCAGAGTACAGAAGGATTTCACAAGCCTGTTAAAGTAAACTGGGTCTTACTTGGACTGCTGCCACTTTTTGCATCTGGGGAAATAACTTGGAGTGGCAACTGTACAGCCAGATGTTGCAAAACTAATAATTTAAGTTCTTTTTTGTGGCACAGCATGGTGCTACACAGAGATATCAGAACATACTCTAATTATGCCAACTCAGGTACCAGGAATGGTATGTTCTGTCCAAGACAGCTCTGTCATCAGTCAAAAGTCGTAGCAAAAACTATGTGATTGACTTAGAATCTCCAGCACAGAGATCAGTTGATTCTTCCATGGCATATGGTGTATCCTGACCTGACGAGCAGCTGTAGGAAAGTCAGAAGTGCAGGTATCTGCAGATATGACATCTCAGATCACATCTGAACAGTGGTGCCTGGCCAGAAATGCAATATCGCATGTTTGTTCTGAGGTTGCAGAAACACAGAGGGTGACCAAGAAAAATATTAATTACAGTTGATTCAGACGAAACTTGTCCCCCCCACCCCCGCAAAAGAATCTTCAAAGACTAAATGCTTCTATTTTCCCCAATATGTTCACCACAGTTTTTTGCAACATGGCGGTTCAACTCATATTGCCCATATGGTGAACCATTTTTTAAAATTCAACATGCAAAGATATTCAAAAGCAATCAGTAATCTGTAAGCAACAAGAAATGCACTGTTCTGTCATTAGTATTTCTTCCAAGTACCACAGTTCTTCCTGCTTCTAAACCTGCATTTACAGATGGAGTGGAAGCTCAGTGGCACAGAAAGAGCGAGAAAACTGTACAGATGACACTGAGTACGCATTATGTTTCATTTGTAGCACTCCTAATCTGGGGGATCAGAGACCTCAGAAGCACAGACCATAAAACGGGAGAAGAGACCACATCCTCGGGTAGTATATTGTCACAATTACCATAATGTCCAGCTCAGCATATTTAGTATATCATAAATGCCAGCTACAAAACAACCCCATGCAGAGCAGTAGGACATGGGTTTTTTCCTAGCTGAAGAATAATCAAAAGTTCAAAGGCAGACAGAGCAGTACTGAGAATTTCCCTGACTTCTCCCAAAAATACAACCCTAAAAATGCATCAGTCCTGATGCAAAAATGCATCAGTCCTTTCTGCAGGGGCAGTGCTCACCACTGCTGAGCTTGCCCCATCCCACACCGCCTAGTCCCTGGCTCAGGGAGGCACTCCGCCACGCAGAGAAACCAATCTGAGCAAGGCAAAGGTTGAACACACAAGCCAGTTGCAGCACAGAGACTTGACCGCAAGATGGACGCTGCTTCCACAAGGAAACGCTCATCTCCTTCCTTGTGCGGAGCCAAAGCTCTCAGGTTTACACAATCCCTGCGTGTTGCTGGACTACTCTGTGTTTTAGGGAGAGAATAGTTTACAGTAGTTTATCTGAACTGCAAAAACACAAGATGGAAGGAAATAAGAGGAAAAGCAATTGTAGATTGAGAATTGTACCCCAAGAAGGGCACAGGAACAGCTGTATAAAGGACACAGCACAACAACTAGAGCCATACTGCTCTCCCTCCCCACCTCCAAGCTATTGCAGGTATAACAAGTCCACTCTTCCTTATGCTTCTCCCTTCATGAGAAGTTCTCCAGTTTACAAAATTATTTTTTAAAGGCTGTATTGATTTCCTGAGACAATTCAGCGCAAGGCACTAGGTTGCGGAGAGGGACAGCACGGAGCAGAGACAAGCTGGCAGGTTTGGGAACACCTTGGCTGCCTGAAACAGCTGTACATCTGAACATGCAACCACAGATTCCATGTGGTTAGGTGCATGTTGGATTTCTTTTGGTGGTTAAAGCAGTGCCTGGACGTTCAGTGATCTTTTGCAGCAGCACTTGTCTGAGATAACTTGTTTCCACACAGCTGTTACAGACCTGGCCAGAGAATTTAGCAGGTTAAAAATAACCATGCAAATAAAAACAACAGTAACACACAGGCCCCAGTATTTGGGTTAAATAAAATCTAAACTGTTACCACTACCAGGAAAATACTGTGTAGAGTCTCACTTGCAGGGACAGCATCCGAGCCAAAACCCTTCTGGAGCTCCTAGTCAGTATGCTCTGAAGGTCTCATCATCAAAGGCACTGAAGAAACATCACCTTCCCCTTGTATCATGTAAATTGAGAAGCCTTAATCCCCACAGAGTACGTCTGCAGTATAAAACAATACTGATGCTTATTGCTGCACATAATCTGCATAGCAACACAGATCAGTACAAGATGATACACAAAAGAACCACTTCCCCACCCCACCCCCCCAATGTTATCAGTGACATAATTCCTATTTATTTCAGAGAGGAACATGGCTGGGGTTGGCCTTTTCAAATACATCACCCAGCCAATGCCCGACTAGCACTGAGCACAAAGCCCACTGGTTGCCGAGTTTCTGCATAAGCCCCCAAAATCAGCTTATGCAGTGCATTAACCTAGTGTTGGAACAAGTCTGCTTGGTAGGTTGTTCCAAGTCTTCTCCCAGACAGAGTTTCAGCTCACTGGGCTGAACAGCCAGTTACTTATTAAGACGCACTGAAGTTCCGGATTCGAAAAACCCTAGAGCCAGAAAGCCTATGCCAGAGCCAACTTCAGACCCAACACGATGGTCATGTGAAACCTGATTTGAACTCGGTGTGAACGCCTTCCTCCATCCACAAAGATTTGCAACCTTTGAGTTTCTACTTTGCATTTCTCATCAGAACAAGCCCCAACTCTCCAAGCAATCTTTGGTCAACATAGTCAAGTTTCACACCAGTTTCTCATTAAAATATCACACAGAACTTCTAATTCGGTGTGACTTCAATGCTCATGGTTATTTGAAACTGATCTCATGAATATCAAAGGTGGGTCAAAGCTCCTCCAGCAAAGAGTATTTAGAAAAGCAGGAGTAACGACACAGTTTTTGCTTAAGCATCAAATCATTTTTGAGTTGTTAATAGCCTCTTTGCAAGTGCTTGCAGGTTTGATTGCCAGCATCTCGCATGGTTTTAGCTAAACTTAAGTGTGGCTCATTATTATATCTATAAGTGTAGCTAATATCACACATGGTCACAAGCTCTGCAGTGACCTCAGTAAAATTACAAATCGAGATTCAGCCTTCCATGAATTTTTCTACTTCTCTGTATTAAAATGGTAACATCACTTCAAGGTCCTTCATATAGTTTAATTATATACCTTCAGTCTGGCATAGATAATGAGTAAACTTATTGCTATTGATGAGCTATAATTATCACCACTATTTCATTTATATAATTTTATGGAATAATGGAACAGTAAATTCTTCCCCTGGTAAATGTAATAAGGGACAGCTCTTGATGTTGCTCTGAAGGAAGGAAAAGGCTGCTCTGCCATCAGGAGCAGAATCTGTGCCACAGACAGCTTGCTGCCATGGAAAACTGACTTGAATTAAAGCAGTTAACTAGAGCGATCAAAGTCATTCAGAGGGGAGCTGCCTGGAACAATTCTTAGCCATATTTTTTTTATCAAAATATGCTGATTTTGTCAAAGCAGGAACATTTCACAGCGATATCTATTTCAGTGAAGTTTTCAAAAGGAAGATCTCTGAGGCCTGGGCTAGACCGCTCTGTAACTGGGAAGGAAAGAAATCGTAAACCTGACTCCTTTCACAAAATTCCCTCGCGTGAAATGCTCAGGAGCCCTTGCCTCTGTTCTAATGATGAAGAAAAACAAATGCTTTAAAACCTCAAAAGTTGTTGCAAACACTGTCATTCTCTGGCTGGCCCCACACTGAAAAGCTATTGCTGACTCTGACTGCTAGCTCCAGGTATTACAAAACTTGTGGTGTGTAAGTCGAGACCACCCAATGATGTGAAATCTGTATTTATAACACAAATTTCAGTGAGACCTTTAAGATCAGATTGTGCACAAAGGGAGTGGGAAGGATATAATATTTTCATTTTTAAAATGTAAAATATTGTTATTAATTTCCTTTCTGATAGCAGCCCAACACAAGCAAATCAAACAGGTGTGGTACAAAGGGTTTAATAGTGGAAGGGCCACAGAAGGCGGCTCTACTGATGCACTAAGATCAGCTGTCAGGAGGTAAAGATGTGTGAAAAAAACAAAAGCAAAATCTAACAAGCATCGCATCTTTTAGTTCACTTTGTACTGGTACTTTATGTACTTCTTTTGAAGCGTACAGGAGTTAACACCAAGGACCTTGAAGGTTTAACATAGGAAGAAATGTTGGCACCATCAAGATAAAAAAAAAAAAACAAACCACCAACCTAGTAGTATTTTCCCCCCACTAAGACTTGGAGTGAACTTTCTCTTAACAAGACCCTCAAGGGAACTTCCAAGGGCGTCTCAGCACCCACTTCTCACCTCCCCTCATTGCCTCACTGCTTTAATTTCTTATCATGCCTTTCTCAGCTTCTCCCACCTCACTGAGAAGCTCGTCAATCCTCTGGCACTGTCCACTGACCTTTCCAGTACCGCTCCGGCTGTCTCTGGAGCTCCGTTCTCAGGCTTCACTGCTCCAGGTTTCCCAAGCTACAGCATAAGCAGTCATAGGACATGATCTCATCTGCCATGTTTCATCACAAAACAACAAGTATTAACACTTGCATGAGCTTTTATCCATTATGCTTTTGCAAAAACATACACCACAACAGTGCAGCACTCAGCAGCAACAAGGCAAAAAGTAGCAAACACAAGAGCCGATGATGTACACCACTAGAGAACAGAGCCCTCAGATCCTTCTGCAGAAAAAAAGCCAAGGAAATTTCAAAATGTTAACTGAAGTTGCTTGCCTCATATTGCATTCACTAAACCTGGACTTTTTCAGGCCACTAGAGACGCACGTTTCAGAGGCACATACTCTGCTTCACTGACAAAGCTGTGTTGTTGACTGCAGGGAGAATAATCACAGGAACCCAACAGATCATAATTCCCATGATAGGGCATGAAGTGGGGGTGGGAGGGAGAAGCAATTTTCTCTGCTAACCTTGTCCCAGGGCTTAATAAGATCATAACCAACACCTTGAATTATATCCTGAAATAAACAGGTACCCAGAACAGAGCACAAAGCTCAAGATTTATGGGCTAATAGTAGGTGACCTTCAAGAGAAAGGTTGCTACAGGCTGTACTCGCTGAAGTCCTTTGCAAGACCGGCCCCAAGCACTGAGCACTAACCCCGAGGTGATGAAGGCGTGGAGCACATGCATCACTGGGAAGTCATCTCCGCTTCCAGAACAACCATAAATGAAAGAAATAGTACCGTGAGGATTGGAACTAATGAAGTCTGGTTTCTTTCTTATTTGGTCCTTGTGGTTGATTGACTTCTGCATCTAAGACGGCACAAGAGTCTGAATGTTTTCTGGCAGCAGGAGTATTATGAGATTCCTTCCTGTGTGGATTCTCTGGCGTTAAATAACTTGTGAACTTACACTAAAATCATGCTTTCAATAAAGGCTCTGACAGTGTGTCTCTTCCCTATCCAGTTTCTTCTTTTCCCCGACACTGGGGGAACTTAGTCACCTTTGAGCTTAAAACTCTTATTTCACATGGGTTTAAGAATGAACAACACTAAACTGTTATATAAAATAAGAGGGGCACATGATATACACAGAATGTAGATAATCTTCATTTTCCTTCCAAGCTAAACTAAGATGACAGTTGGCCATATGGGGAAGATTTCTTCTTAGTGGCCGTAAGGGGAGCCAATGATGATGTTTTCTGGAGAGAGCAACAAGTTCATCTTGTGACCTCTAGCGAGTGGCCAAGGGACATCACACCTAAATACAGATGACAGTATGTGGAAATATCATGAGCCAAAGGCAATGCATAAAAATTTGTTACTATAACCAAGCAGGGGTTCAGTTGCCCATACAGCACTGAAGGACCTGTCTCAGGCCAGTCTCTATAGGGCCAGTAAGCAGACGCTAAAGTTTCATTACTTCATCTGGTTGCAAGAACCCATCTGAGCAAACAGGGTCAGACAAAGACCATAAAGTAACTTCCCAGCCTGTTTAGGGCCAAAAGCTCCTCCACGTCAGGGGAGGGTGGGGCACAAGGAATGGCAGGGCAGAGCGAAGAACTTGCGGTTTTCAGTTCTGTGACAAAGAACATGCTGCTAGTTTCCAGTCCCACCAGTATGATAGGTTTATGAAATAGTCTTTACAAGGAGGGAAAGGAAAAAAAAGAAAAAATAAGGCGAGGTACAGATTAGAAAACCCTGGGCCAGACTGATTCCCTTGATACTGCTGAGTAGTATATAAATCAGTGGTGGTACCCATTTCAGTGGTGCCAATTTCCTGAGCTGAACCACAAACCTCTTGGTCCAGTTCTGCTTACAGATTTTATGTAGAGCTGGGAGATACATTGCTCAATCCTGCTATCCCTCCACCCCAGGTCATCTGCACATGTATTGGTCCTGAAGGCCAGTACCTGAAATTTCCATTAACTTTTCTGAAAAATAAAAGAGCTCAGTAACCAGCACCATCTTTTAAGAAACTATGAGCAAAACCAGGGATGCAGCGACAAAAGCAACAGACATTGGTTAGGCAGGTGGCTGAGTTTTATTTAATCCCAAGCCTATGTTATAAGGAAAGATGAAACACAGTCCATTCTATGTTGCAATTAATCCCAAAGGTTAATTTTGTTGCGGGCACATTGTAAACAAAGGGGATATTTATTTCAGTCCAAGTACATTGCAACAGAGGGAAGGCAAAGGGAAGGGCAGTTTGCACTGCAGATTAAGAGAAGGCTGCAGGACCTGGCGAAGCCAGTGCTGACAGATTCCCTTATTAAAAAGTGTAGCCTTGTGGAAGGCCTGCCATTGATGGCTCTGACGCGGCCAAACTTCAGAAAACCAGGCACAATTAGAAGACTGTGCTGTGGCAGGGACAGTGGGGCTAAGGGGCACTTCTAATTTGTCAAAGTTGTATCTAATTCCACTGAACAAAGTTTGCAAAGAGAGATGAGCAGAATCCACAAATGATTGCTCATTCACCAAGCCCTGATGGAAAGATAGGCCAGCACACAGCTTGGGCTTTGTAGAGTAACCTGAGCTGCTCCAATCAACTTTGGATAATTCTGCCTTGTGGGCATAACAGTTTTCCTTGTTTCTTCTTTAATAGGATTATTCCTCACAATATTAAAAAGATAACATCAGTGTCTTTCAGTGTCCCCATAAACTATTTCTAGGTATATGAATGGATGCTTCAGGTGGTTTTGTTACTATTTCTGATATAGTGTTATGAGAAGTGAAGATCTAAGAGAAGAATTTGATTCAAGTCTGACATTTGTTCTGTAAATAAACTAAAATCTCAAACAGCCTTTTAAAAGAGAGATCCTCAAAACTGACACAGTAAGAACAAAAAAGAAAAAAATTACCATGTTGACCATTACTGTGAGCTAATCCGTGGATTCACTCCACTGATTAGAAAATCTTTCCAAATACAGTCAAACGGCAATCCAGTTAGAGGAGGCTTTCTATTTACAACAATGGATGTTGGATCCAGTCTTCAAATAGCCAGTTCTCAGGCAAGAAAGATAATTAATGCATATTAAAAAAAAAAAATCCCCAAATTAAAATAGAAAACATATTCCGTCACAGCTTAGTGGTATTTTCAGAAGACAAGAAGAAAGAAGGCAAACAACCTTCACCATTCCTTTCCTCTCCAAGGAAAAAGAGAATTTATTATAAAAAAAAGTATCTCCATATCATATTATATTGTCACCTAGGAATGAGTTCATTTCTGTCCTTGTACATTATTTTAAATGCCAGAGTCCTCACTGAAACTGTTTGAAGGTAAGACTGACTAGAGCATGGATATCTTAATGCAGCAAATTAGGCAACCAAAATCAGTGTCCACTTTGAAACCATCAAAAACTGAATGGTTTGCAGCTACCCGACACTTTCATGACATTAAGTGATAGTTAAAAAACTTGCCCTAAAAGATTCTCTCAGCAGTGTTTTCAGTTTACAAGGTATGTTATTTGGATGAGCTAATGCATTTCTCTTCACTTCATTTAAAACCAAGCCACAGCGAGATGACCATTTAACTTTGAATTTGTCTACACCTGGATCTCATACAGATCACTAACACAAATCTGGTGGTAGAAAATTACTGCTTACTGGGAGGCAGAACAAGTTTTGTCTGAAAATATGTTTCAGATCCCAGTGCTATTTACGTGTTTTCAGCAGCCTCGGCAGGCCCTGCATTCTCCCTACATCAAACAGACCACGGACTGGATTCCTGGGATGCTATCCCCATGAGGGTGACATAACAGCATCTGCTTGATCCTACGATTCCGCTTAAAGGTGGTGCCCACATTTTTAAGTGTGGCTAGTAATTTCAGGTGTCTGTTTACTGGCTATTCAGCCTAGAATATTGTAAAGTTATCTGAATTTCATTATATATCACATAAGCAATCTCTTTTAAGAAGCACCCATTAAACAACCTACAGTTTGAAGTAACCGAAATTATCACAAATGTGGTTTATATAGATATATAAAAGTACATATAGAAGATAAATATTTTTTAATACTTTTTTTTAATTATCTACATCACCAGTAAGCCACTGGTAAAGTAACCAAGATCATTCCACCTCCAAAACTGACACCCTAAAAAAAAAAAAAAAAACACTCAGCAATACCCTTTTTTATTTATTAAGTAGACCTCTCATAAAGGCTCCACCTTTGGCTAGGTCTTTGCACATACACACCCACAAAATCCTGCTGTCTGAGAAGCAAGGACAGCCCTGCTCCTTTCCGGTGCCAAGAGACAATAAACGTATTGTGATGCTGGCTTGCTTTCTCTTTGCTGAAGTACTAGGGAAAATAAGGTTGTAAATCTGTTTGGGTTTTGTTTATTTTTAATAAATACATGAATTTTAAGGCCAGGCAGGACCATTTATCATCTAGATAATCATCTGACCTTCCCTCTAATCTAGACCAAAAAAATCCACCTCAGGGACTTCTTTCATTCAGAAAGTCTTCATTTAAATATTCAATCTATCACATCTCTTGGGAAATTCTTCCACTGATGATTTAGCTTCACTACTAAAAATGTGCATCTTTTCTTTAGCCTACATTTATCCATTTAACACATCCAACAAGTGGACCTTGCCATGCTGTCTTCTCCTAAATCAATGACTTTTAGTTTGGAAAACCAAACTGAAAAGACTTAGAAGTTTTCTCCTGTGTAGGTGTGTGTAAACTCCTAAACTGTCCCTTGGAATAGTTTAGATCTTGCATTCTGCCTGACACGTTACAAAACAACAAAGCTGCTGAATTGCTTTTCCAAGGAACAAATAGAAACATTTCTGTTGCCTGATGAAAGGGTGTGTGGGAAGAAAATTAACAGAACCTGAAAGACACAGGACAGCATCACAGCACATAGCCTCTCTACCCTCCCTACCTCCACTGCACCTTTCACAGATTTGACTAAAAAAAAATCAATCACTCAACTGTAAAGATAATCTAACTTTGTGCTTCACCCTTTGGCACTTCACTGTTCATGGTCTTTGACTTGTCCCCCTGAAAACATCATGCAAAATTCTCTGTTTTAATTCAGCACAATTCTGATGAGCTGACTGCATATGCGGGCTTACGGGCATTTCCGAGCGCACTTCAGGTATAGCAAGAGTGTTATTTGTGCAAGCTGGTGCAAAGTATCAAATGCCGGACTTTTCAAAATACAAGGAAACAAAGACCACAACTTTTAAGATTGCCCCTCTAGCCACAGTCTGGATATAGAAATCCAGATGTTTGCTGCTGTACCTAGGCACTTGGGAGCAGCTAGTGTATTGGGTTTCTCTCACAGAGGGCTGGCAATATCTGTTCACCACTTATGGAGGCAGACAGGTGGCAGATGCATTGGGTTACATGTGAAAACCCTTCTGGTAGAACCACGCTTATGAGGCTTCCAATCATCAGAAGAAAATTTGTCAGCTAGTGGCTTGCTCCAACCAGTTTTGACAAAAGCTATTGGAGGCAGCTCGTAGGTTAGCAGCTGGAAGAGCAGGGTGCAGGCTACGGAGCATCTCCTTAAATAAAAGGAGGAAATGAGGGGTTAGAAAGTTGAGGTCTTTACTTTGGGATGAACTGAGTCTTGAGAGCTTAGTCACAATCTGTCCATATACTAATAAGATAAATTTTCATTTGCTCTGAAGCTCCTTCTATAGCTCCCAGGATCTTTTCAGATAGTCTTTCATGTCCTGACCTGACACCTCCAGCCAAAAGTCAAACCTTCTATGGCAAGGGCTCAATGCCACATCCATAGCACATTTGTAAGTGCAGGGAAGCTGCTGATTAAGATACTGGTGGAAATGCTCTCATCTTTCTAACACCTTCCATCATTAAATCTGACCGCTATAAAGATCTGCGTAAAACTATATGATGGTTTTGTTATCATTACTCCCCCTGTCCTGCATATTAGGCTGCATAATAAAGAAAATAAGTCACATTCATTTTTCATTTATACACACATTTTTGGCAAACTCATTTCCAGGTTTTCGATGTATTTTTTTTCTGCAGCAGAACGAAGGTTTGCTTCAGTTTTATTTTCTGGTATTGCTTGTTACTTGTTTACAATGAAAACTTTTCATTAAATGTTATAGTGCCTTTGAATTTTTCAAAAGGCTTGTTTTCTTTACAGCTGTTTGAAAACCTGGCTGTTCTTTTAATTTTATGTAGGTAAACTACATAGATTGCCTTGAAAAATAACCTTGATCCTATTTTCAATGTCAGCAAATGTTTCTGATCATATCCACAAGCCCTATAATACCATTTAAGGAATTTTGCTGTACACATTTGCCATGTAGGGTCATGCTACAGTGATCTCTTGGACACCCATATCCCATGGGGTTTACGTATCAGGAGAGAAACCTTCAACCTGACTCTGGATTTAGTGAAGCAGGAAAACAGCACAGGGGCAACAGGTGAACTCAACGTGCATGTGCAAAAAGACAGGATGCTATGTTATTCCAGTTTAGGTGAGGTTTTTTTAGGTTTGGCGTTTGGGGGTTTTTTTAGGATGCAGGGAACTTTATGATACCTGTCTCTCCTCCAACTGTTACTCTTCACAAAAGCCACAAAAATTACAGTACTTTCTGTACTTCTATTTCAAAATGACATCTTCTCACAAAAATGTATTTATTATTGCTCTCTGTTAAAAATTTGTTTCTAATGCCAAAAGCAGTTCAGACATTTTTTTAAGCATTTTCTAAAGCACATTTTTCCTGCTACAAATGGTAATATTTAAACCAAGACAAAAACAAACAAGTCTCAACAGCAGTAGGAACATGTGAGGGGTTTGTTTCCACTGCAGGAAGGGGGCTGCCTCTTCTGATCCAAGAAATCTTTGTATCTGGGTAGAAACATCATTGATGTCAGTATGTCTACACCTAGCAAGAAAGAGCACGGCCAGCTGCCCGCATCACTGCCAAGTGAACGACGCCATCCACCCTGTGTAGAGTTACTGGAGCTACTCACTTGTAGCTCAGAAGTAGTAGGGCCAAGCTCGTGTGGCACCCGGCCAGGACTTGGCCATATGTCTCAGCAAAACTAACCACCACATCCACAGTCCTTCACAGCAATATTGCTTTTGCTTTGGATGGATTTGCTAGCTCAGGAGTCCAAGCTGCTTTCCATTACCCAGTATGTACACACCCAGTGGGAAAATGAGAACTCTTCACGGCGAGGAAGATGCTTTCTACACGCTCTGAAAAGCACCAGGTGCTTCCTTGGGCTCCGTAAAACCAATCAAGTATAATAATGAATGAATCATATAAAAGGTGTTGAAAATGTTGCACTGGAAGACAAAGCTCTGCTCTCTCTTTGCACCCACGCAGACTCAGAGAAGTCTCTGTATTTTAGCTCAAATGCAGAGACATCATTTTTCTTTTAAGCACCATCCACTTTAAAAAGGAGAAAATTTAAAAGGGGATTCTGCCATTTCTTGAAGACTCAGCAGCACAAGTCAAAAGGGACAGTGATACAGAGAAACATTTATGGAAGTCGCTGGGACAATCATAGTTTCATGGGCAGGCTTGAAAAGCTCTTTTTGGGCAGATGTAAAGAGCCCACTGAGTCCTTTTAAAGGTTTTACGCAAAGAAACTCATCAGTTTTCTAGCATTGTACTGAAATTAGAGTCCATATTGCTTCTGTTGAAATTTCTTTATGAACAGTAGCTGTCCATTTATTTATTGGTCTTTTGTAATTGACTCGGGAAATACAGGCCCTCCAGAGAGTTCACAGTGAGGTAGAAGCATCACATGGTAAGCACGGCAGCTTTAACATGATGTGCAATATTTTCTCGATTTGAAGAGAATTCTGGTTTTATGAGGGCTAGCCTTGTTTTTTCTCACACTGAGTAAAGTCATTTCAATGGGGAAATTTCTTTTTTATGCTCCTCCGCTATTTAATATGCATTAAACAGCTGTACTCTATGGTTTCTGATGAAAGAGGAGTCAGGTATCATCTTAACACTTCACAGCCAATATTGCTGCCACTGGAACAGAGCCCAATCATCTCACCTTTACTCTCCTAAATAAACCTTACTTCATACATTAGACATTAGGCAGAAGAGGCAGGAATAAAGTCTCCTTGAGGTCACCAGGATTACTCAGCAGAAAGAGGATTACTTGAAGAAATGCTGCACTGTGGAAGCATCAATTCTTAACTAACAGTGGAGTCAGTTACCAACAGAACGGGCTTTAAGAGATACTTAATCCATGCACAATGCAGGATTCATCAGCTGAAAGCTGATAATGTTTCACGTCGAAGGGGAACACCACAGCCTGGTGATGACTTAGTAAGCAGGTGTCTTTCTGCACAGTAGCTAAGATGCAAGACCTAACAAAATCTTAAGCTTCCGCTTCAAGTAAAAGAAAGTTTTTTGGTCCCTTGACTGCAAAGACAAACATGTAGCTTAAGAACACCCATGACTAACTCTACAGACAGGATGGACCCCCAGGAGAGGTGTGGAGTCCACTGGGGATTGCGGGAGAGGTGCTGGTGTGTTAGCCTCTGAAACCTAACTATGCCCATTTAAATGCCACCATCGTCAACTCTTATTGTCGATAAGAGTCCTGCAAGGAAGAAAAGGCATGAAGATCACAGGCAGATCATTACAGCACTGAGACAGAGCAAAACTTTGCAGAACACAGCTACTATGCTGGCTTTCAGCAGGTTTGTGCTTACATGAAAATATGAAAGCAAGCAACACCCTTCATAAAAACGAATCCACTGCTCCTGTTAAAGAGCGGTAACCTGAACTCCACCACCCCTCCCCTCTCATCTACTGGAAGAATTCACCCAGGAGCTGAGGTATTTCTTACTCGTTACTGTTATCCATGTTCTTGCCACACAGAAGTCAGCCTGCTACTCTGCTGAGTGCATCAGTCCATAGTTCCACCCCACTTCAGCCAGAGCAAAAAGCATCTCCCTGCTTATTTTGGGGTATTTCTGATGTCCGGGATCAGTTTTGAACTTGGGAGGTTTTTCTCTTAGTCACCAGTCCTCCAGTAATGATCTGAGGCAAGAGGATTAACAGCTAGTCTTGTGGATACCTGGGTGTGGGGCAATCCCACAGGTGTGGCTGAGGTCCTCCAATTCTCCTCTTCAGGGCAAGCACCGTCTTTTCTTCTATATCTGTACAGCCACTAGATTCCTGGGGCTCAGATCTCAGTTAGAGTCTCTAAATATTTTTGTAATACAAATAATAAACAAGAAGAATAGTATGTCGTAACCTATAGTTTTGGTTTAGTTAATATGTAACATGAAGATGAAGAATGAGGCTTATATTTTACAGGATAAATACATACATGAATTTACCATTTCATCACACATCTCTACTGTAACTATTAAACACAGCTGCTGTGAACATTTCCTATTGCCTTGCAGTATTTTGCAGTAAATCAAAGTAATCTGCATTACAGTACCAGGTTTCACTGCAATCCCGAGGAATTTTTCAATTGCCTCTCTTGCATTTCAACTGAGATCATTTAGCTGAAATTATGAAACACGCATTAGCGATTAATGCTTCCAAGATTCCACATTACTGTCAAATCACTAATACATTACCTTTCATAATCTAATTTGTTCACACACTAAAATACACAGAACATGCAGAGCTTAGCAAATGGCCTTCTAAAATGTCACAATTTTTTTTTTAATTATTCCTTAAAGGGAAAAAAGAAATACCCTTGCAAGCATCTAGAAAATTTGTATCGGTGTCCTCGCTTTGGGCAGCCTTCTTTCTGCCTTTCATGCACCAGCTTCCAGGCCTGACAAGGGACACTGCCCCGTACACCACACTTCGCTACTGGTGAGACATTGTGAACCTTCACCAGGACACAGAGCACTTGCCGTGCCAAGAGTATCTCCTGCCGTGAAGCCTGAAGAAATCTTAATGGACAGAACCAATCCATCAGCTGTAAAAGGTTGATCAGAACTGCCATACGCCCCACTTTTTTTTTGGAGGGAGGTAGAAAAACAACCAGATGCTTACTTTTTGCTTATACACCAGTCAACATTTCCAGTTTAAACTATGACACCTGTCAGGGCACCAAGGTTTGGGCTATTGAGCAGTTGGGGGGAAGGAGGGTTGGGGAAGAAAACAGGATTTTAAAAAAAAAAAAACACAACACAGAAGCCCTACAGAGTGAATATCTGGTACTATTGAGACATTTCTGCTTCTTTTCTTCCACAGAAGAACAGGTCATAAACCTATTTTTTTAAAAGTGCATAGCAGCACCACACAGTATGACAGAAGTGAGAGAGCAGAGGTAAAATTCAGCAAGAGTTTTGCTTTCAGCAGGATCAGGATTTCCTCCCTGAACCCTGCGAATCAGCTGATATTTCTTCCTTGACTGGCCAACAAATAAAATCAGGTTATCACGTTGGCTCTAAAGAGAAGAGGGGGGAGGAAGGGATGACCGACCAGCGACTTCAGACATCCTCCTCCTCCGACCAGCTTTTCAGCTGTATGGAGGCAGCTGTGTCCCAGGCAGCCCCTGGGAGCACAGAGGAGGACACCTGCATCAGATCTGTCAGGGCAAGTGAGACAGAGGAATGAGAAAGGTGTTGACGCCTGCGTAAAGGACATGAGAAATGGGCAGAAGACAGAAATATGGTGGGATATGCAGGAGGGAAAGTATACGCTTCAGTGAAGAATGGAACTGGGAGAAAAAGAAAAAGAAAAAAAAAAGCCACAACTAACACTGGGAGAGGAGAGGGAAAGCAGAGGACCTGGCTGTTCAGGAGATTGTCTGATGTAACAAAATGTTGGCAAAAGAGGTCACAGAAGATGAAATGAAGGAGAGAGCTCAGGGACCACAGGTTAACAGGGCTGTATGGCTAACACAAAGAAAATAGCACAGACAAAGCATTTTCTCTTGTTCAGCACAGGTTTGATCAGCAGACTCTTACACTTCCCCAGACAAGCTAAAATCTGCAGTCATTCTACTCATGGTAAAAAAAAAGAAATATTATAAAGGCACATTTGTGTAAAAGCTCTGGCATCATCTGATGAAAGCTCAAACCCTCTGCTTGAAATGCTCCAAAGGTCTCTTGAAACCTCAGCCTCCTGAAGATCTTTTCCCCGCAGACCAACCATATGAGCAGTCCCTCTGCTTTCCCTGGTTGCTTGGAGCACAGTGCTGTCCATCTCTAACACATGGGGACCACCTTTCAGCTCTTGCTCAGATGATGGCAGTGAAAGTTGACTCATGGCATTTCAGCAGCCCAGGCTGTGCTAGCTTTGGAAAATCACAGGGGTGCATAGCTGGAAACATCTGACTGGCTACCATACAGGGCCAATATACCCCAGTTCGGAACATCCTGTGCAGGACTAGGCTTGACCTGTATTTTTTTCCTGAAACGGAGATAAGTTCTTGACTCCACAGCCCATCTGTTTTTAGAGACTCTTTGCACGCCTTGTGTGCACCCTGTGTACAAAGCCTGAACTAAAGTCTCATTTCTGAATTAAAATTTGAAAAGCAATGTTTGAGACATGCCAAGGTATGCACTGCTTGCTGTACATGGCAGTCAATACAAAGTCTTGTGCAAGAAGTTTGTCTTCAGCATAAAACATCACAACAAAACTAAAACTAAACAGAAACAACCAACCTCAAAAAACTTGGCTATATTCCTGCCTCTGCCACAGGCTGTTTTGATCCTGGCTCTCACCACCCACATGTAAGATAAGGTTTAACACTGTTCTGCAAATATAACCATCATTGCTGGGGCAGCATTCTGACACTTCAATGCTATGATGCAATAGGGTTTGGGTTGGTTTTTTTTTTACTGACTAGCAAAGTTGTACATTCATATACCATGTTTCATCCCAGCATAACTGCTTCATTTCTGTTAACAGTTCAGACTGATCCAAGTGATGCCTGCACTCAACTGCTCTCACAGTCCTGGCATGCTGAAGTGTCCTGTCTCCCCATGTATCATCCAGAGTCCTCTCGTTAACACGATTTATCACTTCAGTTGGTTAAAGTAACAAATATAAAATGGAGGCCCCAACACCTCTCATCTTTGTGCACATTCTCCCTCATTCTGTAATCAAACAGCAGGACTATAAATGACTACTTAAACAAGGAGGAGCAGACAACATAGACTGTGGAAAGAGACCGGCCCAGGCTGTCAGCTGGTACAGATTAGCACATACCGAGCCAGGTCTGCGTGCAGGATCGGGTCCTCAAACCTCCACTTAATGACTTCACTCAGTCTCTGACCTCAGCCGTACTGAATACAAACAAAACCTGCACTAAAGACGGTGAAATATTGTGCCAAACTGACATCGCTGCGGGACAGAGAGGTACATGACAGCAAGGGATAACGCACGCCAGCCTGTAGGAAATAAGCAACTGTCAGCACTCACATACGAGGGATAAAGATATATTTTTAAGCGTGTATTTACACAATGTCACATATCAGAAGTTGGAGCTAGCCACATCATGCTGGCTTCACAGTCACTGCAAGGGGAAAAAAAGCAAAATGCTCTTTCCTATGGAGAGAAGGCAGCAGTACAAAAACACATGCAGCCTTTTATTAGCCAAATCATCTTTGCTGTAGCTGGCCATCCCCTGACCTAGGGATTTTTGTACCTAATGTTTTTGGGGAGATAATTTTCAGAGCATACCTCAGCTTCTTAGAATGCTCTCAGAGAGCAAAGTCAATCCTAGGTCACTCTTCCAGTGTAGTTTCCTTTGTACTAAATCCTACTTTCAAGAAAATTCTTGCCATGGTTCAGTGGTATTTAACCTATCATATAATATCCAGGTTTACTGTGTTAGAAGAAGCAGAACAGTATTAAGCTTTTCCCACAAGCCTGTGATTGCATTTGACCCAGTAACCTGTATTAGATTAACATTTATTCTACAACTCCACAGCAAGCCTTGGACCTGGCTGAGCAGCAGTTTATAGAGGACACTAACCATTTTTACAAGTGGAGCAGGAAAAGGGAATTGAATCTGAGGGAGTAATTCCAAGCAAGTATGTTGCTGCAGCGGTTAAATTGTTTATACGAGGAGTTGGGGAATTACATCTGACTGACCTCTCTTTTTATCTGCTTAAAAGACAAAGTGCAGGTCTCCATGGCAAGTGCTAACTCCTGGGGAATGCAGTATAAAAATGCATCATGGCAATAGAGCCTCAATACCCACCAAGGAGGGAGACCTTCAAAGGAATGTAAGCAAGTTAAAATGACCAGGATTAGAAAGGTTTTCACGTTAGCCAGCCTACAAACAGGTTCATAAGCATTCCTGCTCACAAACCAGCCACTCTGCTACACTTGCCAGACAAGGGGGCGGGGGGCAGAGCAGAATGAGGGGGGTGTTGCTTTTTATTTATTTATTTAGATTTGCATTAACCTTAACCTCACACTAGTTTAGCCAGAACAGTATTGTTATTGTCAGTATTTAGAATAGAGAGGGCCAAATCCTACGTGGCATTGATTGATTAAATCCTCCAAGGACTTTAGTTCATACACTTGAAACAGCTTCTAAATATTATTGAAAACAGGTTGTGTCTTAAAAAAAAAAAAAAGCATTAAAATCTTGTAGGAAAAACACTAGGGAAGGTTACACTACAGCAGGAAATACACAGGTCTCCTCCATTTATAAGCTTATAGGGCCAGAAGCTGGGCAAGAGGATTAGCATAACCAAATTTCATTTCATGTGAAGTTTCCAATTTTTTATTCTGCTTATCATCATCATCTTCTCTGCCTCTTCTCCCACCAACTACTACAACTACACAACTAGTAGATGACTGAAGGATATGTTAACCAAAAAAAAAAAAAACAAACCCAAACCAACCCCAAAACCCAAAACACATTAGAAAAGAAATTAAGTGAACTTCTAATTCACACCTATTTCTCCAAGTCAAAGAACCACTCAGTTTCTTGCCAAATGAGAGCATGCTCCCTGAAAACAATGATGCATCTGAAGTAGTACAAACTCATTCTAGGATTTTCAAAGTCCAGCATTTAGAAATGAGAGAAGGGAGGGAAGAGAAAAAAGTCCATCATCAGCATAATTTGGACTCAGTCAGTCACTCTATAAGCCTCTCCTGAATGCAATAAGAGGAATTTATTAACCAAACTCCAATCTTCACAAGTGTTAGAGAGCTGGACAAGAACATGACACTCAAAGGAAGTGGTTTTATTCCCCCCTCCCACACTGGAGGACAAATCTTCAGCTTGTGCAGGTTGGTTTGACTCCAATTGTGCTGCTGCTTTGCAGTGAGCAGAAATTGTGCTGAGGAAGATCCCATAAACAGAAGCATCCAGCAGGGAGCTTGTCTGGGGTCAACTTCACTAGGATGGCACATGGAAAGCTACTGGCTTGGTGTGGTTTTGTAGGGACACAGGCACTCTTTGAAGTTCATGATCGTAAGTCAAAACAAGTGAAATACCACTTAAAGGCAGGGAAAGGCACATGTGCTGGAATTGTGCATAAACCTTGCATCATTTTTCTGTTCTTGTAAGTCAGAGTACAAGATTTCCAGGAAGGCTGTAAATCCCAGATCCCAAGGAATTCGAAAAGGATATAAATTGCGACCTGTTTATGAGACATTTACCTCTTCTTGGTAAGGCTGTTTAGACTCAGCAGCACAACCCACTTTTACCCCATTCTATTTAGGAATCAGCCCAATTAAGGGCTGATGAAATGCCCTCTCTTACACCACGATCAATTGGTGCAATTCTGCAGCCGCCAGTGCTGTGTGGTTACGTGGCACCGGAGCGACTGTCCCTCCTGCGAGTTTTCATACCCCTATTACATCAAGAGCAGGTGGGGTGGAACCTGGAGGTTAATCCTGTAAAGCTGTTACTCCTCGCCCAAAAGACACTGAGGATTTGGCCTGGGCTTTTCAAACTGTTTCATTCAGAACAACAGAAGGAGAAAGGAGGGGAAGAGGGGACTGGGAAGAAAAGCAATGCCTAAGTGCACCTGGGAGATGTTTTAAAGACAGTAATGGAATAGGTCTAGGTCTTGGATAAGACTGGAATCTGCCCTCCGGATGCCACCTACAAATAGGCTCGAGCACATTGATGAAACTGTTCAGCTGAAGCAATTCCTGTCAATACAATGAGCACTGGGTGGAAACAACAGTGTATACAAATGGCCTACTTTAAAGCCTCTGTGCAAGGAAGAGAAAACAAAATATTTTTAAACAACAGAACCAGACGGTAAGCCCTGTGCAGTCTCCCTCTTTCCTTCAAAATAATCTCACCTTGCTCACCTCTTCCCATGCCAGGCACTCAGTACAGTCCAACTTCCAGGAGCAGATGTGAATGAAGGGAGCTGGTTTTAGCTGACTGTGTGGGTTTTGCATCCTTATTCTCTGCCTGGACACAGGATGGCTCATGGGCCACCTCCACCTTCAGCTGCTTTTCATTTTTCCACTGTGCTGGCCACTGAGCAGCAATATTTGCCTGGACCTTGTAGAAAAGTGACTTTCTCAAAAAATAAATTTAAAACATTACAAAAGGAAGATGACAATAGAGAACAGTCTCACCGAGAGGGAGCTGTCTTTTTTCCCACAGCACGTCCTGCTGTGGAAATGCTGCTTAAGTGGCAAAATGTCATTCTTCTCTTGCTACATGCATTCAAGGGCTGATCCTGCCCCCTGTGAAGCTGATGCCAAACTTGCCATTGCACCACTGGGCCCTGAATGATGGATGTATTGTGGTGGTGATGGATGCAAATCACCATCCTGGAAACGAGTGGAAGAAATTGGTTCTGATTTAGCCTGTTCAGCATTAGTGGGAGTCGTAAAGCATCAGGAGAGTGCTCCTGTATACAGTGTGGGGGATTTAAAGTTCCTGCTAGAGAAAATGTGCTCAGGTAGAGCCATTTAGCAGTAGTCAGTAGCATTAATTACCTGTGTAAGACACAATATGGCATCAATGCAGCCTTTGGATTCTGTACCCCTCATTAACTGTTTCCCCATTAACCTTGACTGGAATCACATTCTAAGTCTAAGTAGTAAGATTTTTCTTTTTATTTGTGAGCATCCCCATTTCATCCTTGAAGCTTCTCAAATTCTTATTCATTGTAAATGGTCCTGCTTGTAATAAAGTGCTAGTGGAAGTATTTACTGTTTGCTGCTTAATTTTGTCCTCATGGAAGTCGACGGATGCCAGCTCCAACAGTAGTTAATATACCTTTGAGCACATGCTGTGACCTTTCTCCAACTCATGCCTGACTTCATTCTCAGATCTCATTAAACAGGAGAAATTATCCTCTGAAAGAGCAAAACCAGAAATGTGCAGATTTGCCGCAGAGCTACAGAGGACAGCTTGATTTAAAATGCACCGTGGTAAAGGGGAGGGAAGGTGGTGGGGGGAAAGCAAGATCCTTCTCATAGTCAGGCTAACAGTCATATAAAAATAAAGCTGCATTAGAAAGAAGCAGCTTAGAGAGCCACTGTGTTTGAGTTCTTTTAGTCCTGTTTCTTGGACGTTTTTGGTGTTTGCTCTTGCTAATGCAAGCGATCTGAATGGAGGAGCTTGGCCGCTAGGATGCCAGGAATTTTATACTTGCACTCTGGCTCAAACACTGCACTGTTTGGAGATGCCTCTTGCATGTTTAGCACCAGAGGGCCTAAATTCGCATGTGGGCACAATACACTACTCGTACAGCTCCCCTCTTCTCTTGTTGCAGAGCTTTATTCTCTATTGTCTGCCATGGAAGCAAACACCCAAGCAATCCTGTTTGTCTAAAGCCCATCCAGGCAACTCTCCAACATTTTCCCCTTTCAGTGAGTATACAGTGGTAGCAAGACACTATTTATGCATTGTCTCCCTAAAGCCTTCTAAAGGAAAATTATGGTTTAGCTGCTGAAAGTTGAGTGTGCCTTGGCTGAGAGACAACTATGGGCATTCCAGCACAAGTTTAAAACAAAAAAAAAAGCTGTTCCACAATATACCGGCCTGAGAGAGCCCACAGGAGGGCAGCGAGAGCAATCAGAGATCCAGAAAACATGGTCTTGGGCCGGGGGGAGTGGACCAGGGTGGGAGGGACATTAAAACACTTGGAATGCATAGTCCACAGGAGACTGTGGGGAGAGGCAATGACTGCCCTGAAATATGCCAAAGACTGCTGCAAAGAAGAAAATAATAAACTCTTTTCTATCTCCACTGAGGTTAAGGCAAGAAATCAAGGGGTTAAGTTACAGCAAGGGAGATCCAGGCTTGTCCTTAGGAAAGGCTTTCCAGCAGTAAGAAGTGTTCTGCTTTGGCAAAGATTGCCTGAGGAAGGGTGTTGAATTTCTGTTACGGGAGGTTTTTAAGAATAGGTTTGCTGCATATCTGTCAAGGAGGGTTAGATCTAGTTGATCCTGCCTTGGGGAAAGAGACAAGGCTAAATAACTTATTGTCCTTCCTAGCCCCATTTACTAGGGTTCAATACATCTTGCTGTAGCAACAGCAGTAGGCTAGGCAGAACTTAAAAAAAAAAAAAGGCTTAAGTGTCTACACTGGCAGCCTTGTAAATTCTTTACAGGTAGAAGAAGTTTGGTAACACATAAGTGAGAAATTTATTCTAAAGATCCTGACCTGGAAGTCCAGATGAGCCTTGATCCTGCAGCAGGCAGGAGGCAACCAGTTTGTGAACCATGCTGGGCTGGTTAGATTTGAGCAGCGCTGGGTGCCAATACCCCTCCCCAATTTCAGATTTCAGACCCCAGCAAGTCTGCAGTTAAGACAGTAAGAAAAATGGTGCTGCCCTTGGAAGATTTCCTTCAGAGAGGACTATTTGTCACTACCCGTAAATTCAAGTGTAGCTGTAACAAAGGGCATAAGAACAAATACTAAAAGCTGGAGAGCCCAAACCTAGCTGGTAGCACTTATCAATGTGTGTGGAAAGAAAAATTCTAGCAGCTCTGACCAAACCCACAAATCAGCACAAGTTCCTTAGACTGCTACTAAGATGGTGTGACAACATGCAAGCTAAATGCATTAGATGTATCCACTCTAACAGGGAGTCAGTGTTCCTGTCTATTTGCTGAATAAGAGGGTTTTGGTGGTGTTTTTTTATTTTTTTAATCACTTTTGCTTCCTGCCAAATAAAACAGGAAAGCTTTTAAGTATTTGCAAACCGCTAGTACAGGTAAGTATACAGCTCTGAACACTTCCAGTCTCCTACATTTGAAACTTGACTCATGGTTTTCCAAACAACAATGCCAAGGGAATCATTTGGTAATTTTAGCTGGCTCAGAAATATCCAAGTTTTGTATTTTTAAATACAGACAGGAAATTTCATATTGTATCCTTTAGATATCATTAGCTTTCACCTTTTATTTAAAAATGGTCTGCTTGGGGGTGTGGTGGTTTTCTCCTTTAAGATTCAGTCTCTTTCCAGTGCTCATAGATTTCTTGCCTCTCCACAGATTACCTACAAAATACATATATTCTCCCACATTACCTCTGAAATATGGTACTCATGCTCAACCCTGGAAAACAGAAGGAGCTTTTGAGTATAAACAGCTAAATAAAGGCTGTAATATCTAACCTGGCTTGATGTTTTTGTCACAAAAAGGGCCAAGTATATCTTCCTTTCCAGATCTGTCAGCCACTGCCTGCATTTGATGAACCTGTTCTGTAAACATTGGGACTTTACAGATGGAGAGTTTGGACCATCTCTGTTTTTACTCAAGAGGTGAGTGCAGTTACAAGCAGGTAACTACTGCATTGTTAGTTTATTCACTGTAGTCTCACATCCTTTTCATTGCTGATGAGCAGGAGAACATCCATGAAGAAAAGGAATAGCAACATAACATGCTCATATTCTAAGGAGCACTGGGGGGGAAATTAAAAGTATACACAGAAGGAGGAAAAAAAAAAAAAGAAAGAAGAAAAAAAAAAGAAAAAAAGAGAGACCAGTAGCAGAAGTTACATGTAAAAAGTGACCTCTGTCAAGTCATCTCAGAAAAGAGGCAGAAAGGTGTCTACTTGACCGTATTTCTGTGAAGCAATAGCTACATCCAGTGGTCACTGGAGCTAATTGACACAGGGTCTTTCCTAAGATCTGAAGAGACCTGGGGGTTTGGGGGGAGGGCAAAGGTGGGGAGTATTTTGGTTTCTAATGCAACAGCCACTGTTTCTATTCTCAAGCCTGTCCTGTCCCCATACAGTTCTGGTTTAACTACAGAAGACAGGGCTAACTACTATGAACTGTGATAATAATGTATTCTGTTTCTAATCACTCTTTCGCACAGGAAAATCAGTTCTGATTTTAACAGCCTTTCAGCATGCCTTAAAATAAATTATTTACCAGTATTACATATACCAGTTCAGAGGAACCCAGTTGTTGCCTATTGACAGTTTCCTGTTCTGCAGGTGAGTTTGCTACATGCATTCAGCTCCGCTACCAAAATACCTCCCAAAAGCAGCATTTCCAACACTCAAAATACCTAAAAGAAAACAACAGGAAAGGCTACTTTCAGCACAGCGGGGTAGCCTCACCTGTGCACAGACCACCAGGTCAGAGCGGGAGTCACTTCTGCACAGCCATGTACCTAGGCGCGCAGAAGGAAAGAGCAAGTGCCTTAGGGCAGCCTTGTCTGAGCAGCAGCAAAGCGACAAGGTAGCAACAGGAGTCAGCTACACTAAAAAGACAACAAACGGAGTGAGAGACATCGTCTTGTTCTGTCTATGCAGCATCTCCCCAAGATGCCACTTTCTTATCCAACCACGAGGCCAAGAGCCTGTTCCTAGGTTCAGCACAGCAGAGCTGCCCTGTAGCACCCCAGCAGAATGACCAAGCAGCCAGTGGTTATGTCCTTCCATCTTTCCCACAGCCACTTTTGTATATTTAGCTTGCCAAGTTGAGAGAGGTATGTAAAGTCACTATTTCATGGTATTTCCCAGCATGACACACATAGATGCTTCTTAGATTCAGCCTGCAGTGCCCATCAGAAAAGCGCAATAGCGTTTCAAGAGCAGGAGGAGTACACACTCCTGCTTAACAATTCAAGTAGCCAGGGCAGTCTACTGTGCACAGGAATTTTTTTTTTATTTGTCTGTTAGCTCCTATGTAGGAAGGTCTTATGGGATTTAATTGAAAAGAAGGTCTTTTCTATAGAACTAGTTAATCATACTCATTCTTCCCCCAGAATTCTGCAGAAGAGTTAAAAAAAAAAAAAGAGAATAGTCTCCCTCTAATCATTAGACCACTCTAATTTCAATTAATTCAAATTTAAGTTGTATGGAGGTTTCATCCTCCTTGCACACTACAAAACACTTTCATAAAGAATGGAGCAAGTCTCATGGCTGTGCATGAAACACTGTCCACCATCCTTCCATGGGAAAAAGAAGAAAAAGCTGTATTCTGCCACATTTCTTGCACACAGTTTTTTCTCCTACATGCTTTGATGCACCAGGAAAGGCAAACAGGCCTCAAGGCTGCCAGACAGTTAATTAACTCTTTGAGCATCAACAGCAGAGCTTTCTACAGTTTTGCTGAAATGCTGTGAAGTCCAGAGATGCTAGGAGGATGGAGAGAAGGGAGAAGGTAGGTGCCGTAGGAGGAAGGACATGCATCAACTGCCTTTTGAGTACACACTGCTAAGCAAAACCCGCTACAACATCAGCTAGTGACGCACAGGGGTCCAAATCCTTCAGCTATACAATGGGAGGGGTGAAAGCTCAGGCTTTGGAGGCTAACTGCATTCATTTAGTCCCTTTTCACATGCTCATGCGGAGGAGTGGTTTTGTGAGACCTGTGGTTTAGCCCAAGGAGAGCACATCACATTCGGCGTGTGGGGAATGCTGAGGGCAGGAACAAGAGCACATGAGGACAGAGCAGGCAAAGCCCAACAACCTACCTCAGGTTGTGTAGCCCAAGACAGCATCATTGCTTCTTCCTGACTTCTCTCGCAGGAGCTTAGGCATTCAATATAACTTACTGCATTAACAAGAAATCACTGGAAGATTTTTAGGGGCTAAATACAGATTCTTAAAATGGATCAGAACTACTTGTGGCCCATTTCTGCTCAGTTGTTCCACAGAAGATCACTTTTATAACATTAGGCATAAAACCAGCCCCATTACGCAAAACTGCTACCTCTCCTCAGCTCAAGAAGCAGCTGCATGTGATTTTCCAGTACCAAACATACAGGTGTAGCACACTGAAAACATTTTACCACAGGGTGCTGCCTCCACATGCCATTCCCTCACTCCAGTACCCAGCATTCCCTCACATGCATTTCCCAACCCCCACCTCCAGAACAGCCAAACAAAAAAAAAAATCAATGGTAAAGCAGCAGGAGACAGAAATTTTGTGTCTACAAATCCAAAAAGCACACAGCACAGGGACAGAGGAAAAGCACTGAGCTACCTGAGGGCTAAAGGCAAGCCCCAGGAGCTGGCTTTCATGCTCATACCTGATCTCCAGAGCACAAGAATCAGCATTTATGCACAGGCTCCAAATTTCACAGCTGCACTACCCTTTCCACCAATGCAAACTGCACTAAGGGCGTCACACAAAGCATCATCTTTCTTTCTCCATCCTCTCCTGAGGGAGGGTAAGAACGTGGCCCTCATCTACCAGTTGCTATTATTATTTCTTTTTGTGCTTGGTCTGATTTGCCCACTTGGGGATACTTACAAGCCTGAAGAACAAAGCAAAGATGGCACACTCTTCCGAGTCTTTGTGTGTTTCTATGTTTGCCTGCCTGGTGCTGTTAGGAATTGAAAAGGCTTCAAAAGTTTCAAAATACCCACGATACCATCAAGCCAAAACATTTAAGGAATCTAAATAAACCTCTAAGGTTCCCAAAATCAGCTTTGTAGTTGTGCCAGCCACAAGCTGCCAGCAAAGCCAGTCTTCATCAAAATCAGAAGAGCTGGAATCAACATTGGGGGGGGGGGGGGGGGGGTAGGGGGGGAGGCGGCGACGACACAGAATTAAACCCAGTGTTAACTGTTAATGTATCTGTCTTCAATAAATAATGTCAAAAGGATGCAGCTGAGTAGTTCTAGGAAAATGGAAAGTTGTTGTTTTGCCTGTTACAGAGTGCTCAAAACCACAACACACAGGAATTTTTCAACAAGCAAACATTTCACAGTGTCTGGAAAATATAAGGGCTTGAGAGCCAAGGTGTTGTTAACTGGAGATAGAGGCACTCACAGAACTTGAGAATCTGCCTCAAAGTCACCTTTGCAGGGCAGGTGGGGATGAGGACCAGAAATCAATCTTCAGACTATAACTAGACTTCAGCTTCCTAAATGAGACCCCTTTTTTTTCTTCAAAAGAGAGACTATCGCTCTAGAAGACATTAGGTGCTGGCACAGTATTGTCACCCGTGTATGGAGCAAGCAGTGGAGGCTACCAAAGTTGGGCTACAGCCAAATTAACCTGACAACACACAAGAGAGCTGCTGTGCCACCCCAAAATGCTCATGCCTGTACTGCTGTATCCTTTCCTGACAGAAGACAAATGCCCTGATGTTAGCTTTATCTGGATGCATTTATTTGAGAAAATAAGAAGGCTGTGGTTAGTTTGTTTTTTTAATATTTGATTTAGTCAGACATGTGGCTACAAAGAAAATGCAGGACTTAAAAAAGGCTGAAAGCTTCAGCATTTATGTGGCATCAGACAGACTACAAAGGTCACTCAGCTGTCAAGATTTTGCCATTCCTGATTTTAGAAGACACTCTCCCTAGGAACATATTGGTTTTCATTCAAATGGAGACTAGATCATTCCTCTTAACAGAAGGGGCGATTTTGGGCAAAGCAAGATATTTCAGCAGGTAGAAACTTCCCTGGACAGGATTAGGGGGAAAGAAAAGAAAATCTGGATTGGTAATGTTGCCAACTAATAGGATTCTTACCAGAAAGAAAGTTTTCAATACTTGGCATTTTTCCTGAAGCTTTATGTTGCCAAAATGAGGCGGCTACATGACAACTTAACCTGCCTTTTCAGAAGTTGTATTTCCAGCTGCCAGCACCACAGGGACAAGGCTGAACACCAGAAGCAAACATGTTCTGAAAGCACAACCCAATATTCAAAAGCACCACAAACCACCTGCGCCACTCATTTTAGTGCAGCCCAGCTCTGAGTTTTGATTGCATGAGTAATACCAGCTATGTTTGATTCAACAATGGCAGTTTTAACATTTTCAGTTAGTCCCAACAAGAACCAATTTAAAAAAAAAAAAAAAATCCAGTATTATACCTGGGAGCACTTTTGAACCAAGCCAAGTTTGGTTTTCTCTCATGGAGATGTCTGACTTCCAGCATTAAAATGCAATATTAATTGAAAAATCAAAGTCCCCCCTGATAATTGCATCACAGCAAGAAGAAAGATGTAAAAAATTGTTTCCTATGCACAGCATTTTATTCCCCCAATTAAAATGGAATTGAGCACCAAAGGTGGTTTGGGTTTTTTTGACAGATCCAGAGGAGCACTCTGGTCTCTTAACCAGGGCTTAAGCACTCAGCTCAGAACTGTGCTACCTGCGAACACCTTGGCCTCACATGTCCCCTTGCAGTAGCACCGCAATAAAGATGAGCCTTATCAGAAGGCAGGTCACTGCTTCAACCGTCCTCTTCTCCCTGCCCAGTCTTACCTGGATCCTTTTTTTCCAGAGCAACAGCTTTCAAGTCAAACAACTATTGAGCATTGCCAAAAATCTGGCTGTGCAGGAGAGAGGCCGGGGCACCCAAGTTTTGGAAGGTCTGATCCTTATCCAGGAGTTGAAACCGAGACCTTCAGAAAATTCAGCAACAGCAGGAGAAAGCAACCTTCAAATGAGGAAATTTGGCACTAACCACAGACATCTCTTTCCATAACATTAAGGTCAGTCACATTCTCTCATCATATCAGAGTTAAGTGGTTCATTCACATTCAAGTTTCTGATGATCTTGGAGTATTTAAACTGAAGAACAAAGGTTACAGCACGCAGTCATGTTAGGATGAGAAATCACGGCATTTCTTTCTTTCCTTGCTACTGCAGTGGCCAAAATTTTTTTTTTTTCAGTATGGACTCTGGCAAAAGAAAAGTAAATATGCAAATGTTTTTCATCCCTAGAGTTTACCTCCTTGACCTCTGTCCGTATAAAGTGGATATGACCCTATCTGTGCAAAAGTCACACATATGCCATTCGTAAATGAGACTGGGCTACCAGACCTTGGTGCAAAATCCCTCAACAACCGAGTGAGCATATTCATGGGCATTGTAACAAATATGTTGAAATAATCATTCCCCAGGCTATGACATCTTCTTCCTGACCTTTTCCCAATTCTTTTTTACCCCTCCAATTTTATCCCAGTCATTTTTCCACTGTGAAAGACCACAGTCTTAGCCTAGAGCTGGACAACCCCTCCTTATTAGTAAGCCATGTGTTCATCTGACTAATCTTCTAGTTTCCAGCTTTAATGTCTTGTTTAAGCTTCAGTACTTGAACAATATAACTTAAGAGATTTTAAGTTGCAGTTCTGCTCAAGTAGGGGAAAAAGAAAAAGACCACCATCATCTTTTACCAAAATGGCATTCGTAAGCCTGTGATTAACCTTGCCAGCAGCTTGAAAGGGAAGTTTACACACACTAAAGTATGCTTCTGTCCAAATGTACGCACAGCCATCAGTAGACAAGGTAACAGGAGAGACAAGTAGCTTGCACAGAAGTAGTTGCATGGTTGTTTTAAAGGGTGATGCTCCCTATTATTATTTTCTTAACAAAATAAAGGGTAGATTCTAGACTTTGCTTGATGCTCCTTTTCAATAGGTGTTTTATCAATTGTATTAATGGCGCTACATTTTTCTGTTCTTAAACTGCTGAAATTAGTGGTTTACCCCTGCCATACTCCAAGCAAATTCAGGCCTTAACAGATAAAAGCCTTGCCACTGGTTGCAGCATAGACAGCAGCAGAGATGCAAATCCTCTTTGGGCTTTTGTATCCTGCCTTGGGACCAAGCTGCAGATGTCCAGAGCTCAAGTGCATGAGGCATTACTGCTTGCACTAATGCTCTCAGAGGCTGGAACAAATGCATTCTTTGTGAAATTAGTACAAAAGATGGGACATGTAATACATACTTACCATTGGTTTACATGCATTCTGCACCCTGAAGCAGCTTGTTGTTTGTGTTTGCAAAGGCTTGTTTTACAGACCTGGCTCAGCTATCTGTTGCAATCAGACACCAGCCTGCGCTGCCAGTCCTGGTCTTTGGATTCCCCACGCCTGGTCAGGCCTCTCTCTGAACCCAAGCAAGGTTCAGGCACTCTCAGCCTGACCTCCCTGGCACAGACGCTCATTGTTTAGGATCCTTATTTTGAGATGCTGGATCTACAGCCTACCTATTATAAACTAGAAGCATGCTGTCAAATCCCCAGTAGTGTAGACAGGTGCTCCAGAGAGCAATATTCTCATCAGATACCTTGGTTTAGGGTTTAACTCTTCAGGAGCCTGCCAAAAGGACTATTTTAGCAATACACTTTGATCAGAAACAAAGCACTAGAGTCAAGAACCTGGGCAAGAAAGACTGGATGCTGACCCATCCCCTCCAGTGTCCATAGTGCATACAGTCTTTTGGGTTGCATGCACTGTCCTTCAAGTACCTTTCAACGCCTCACTTTGTTTTCTGAGTCAGACTTAAGCCTCTGGCCAAGCAGCTTGGCCTGCTTCCCCACCAGACAGCCTCCTAAGCAAGACGTACAGTATAGTTAACAGGCAAAATAACTATGGCAAAATACATTGGAGCTGGCAGGCTGAAGTAGGCAGTACAGATACATATTAATTTATCGCAGCTTGTAACACAAAACAGTAAAAACCCAGAGCTTCATGATGTGGCCTATATGCCCCCCTTGTGCATGTAAGTCTCATTAAAGTTAATGGGAGCTGTGTGCCCATCGTATGGGGAGTATAAACTCTGAACAGTGAAATGCACCATATGTTTCCCTATCAGAAAACACACCAACACAAAAAACAATTGATACTAGCTTTCATCCTTCTGGGAAGCCATACCCGACGGGACACTGATGGCTGGACACAGGGCCTGAACTCCTTTTTATACAGTGAGAACTCATCCTTATACAACGATTAACAAGATCAAGTGAGATGTGGGTGGCTTGTATTTCCTGAAAAACCTCCAGGAGTTTGTTATAGTTTAGAAAAAGAAGAGACAGGGAAACCTCTGATGTTTGACCTCCTTTTTCCCCCCACTTTTACAACCAAGAAGCCCAAATCCTCCAACCTTTGCATCAAACCCCAGAAAGTGGTGCATACTCAGAGCCATTTTCGCTCTGGTAGGAAAAATTAAAAAGACGAGTGACAAGCTGTGTGAAGTGTGGAGTTCTACCAGCTACTGACATGACTCTGCTGATAAAAGGAAAAGCTCAGCTTTTAGAGCCAGCACAACCTCCAATTCTAGGTGCTTGTAAAATGGGGGGGTTAGAAGACACAGCGATGAACCACTTTCTTGCAACTTTTGGGGTTTTTAAGCCCATTTAAGCTACAGCATCACTGAATCAAGGATGCTGACTCGAGCATTAACCACATGACTTACAGCCAGGGTCTTGGGCAGAAAGCCTGCTGGGAAAACATCTGCTGATTACTTCCAAAACCTGAGATCCAATCTACGAGATAAATCTTCGGCCTCTGAAAAGGTCACTAGATACTTGCAACACACAGCAGCTCTGCCTGCCCCTTCCTTGGTTTTCTGTTTCTTTAAGACATACAGACTCCTACAGAATACAAAACATTCCCATTGTGTCGCAGCCTCTCAGAGAGCTTTTTCTGCAGACATTGCAATGAATACAGCCAAGTTTAAATAAGTGTGAGAGAAGCTGGAAAGATACCAGGCATGATGGAGAAACTCAAAGCTCGTTACAGAGTTTGGGGAATAATACTGTCAATTGCTACTTAGCAGAACACCGGGTATTTGGGCAGCATTTCATTATTATTTTCATGTTTGTCAGTTGTACTGCTCAGCACTCTGCTGACTTGTCAAATGAGTGGAAAAATAGGTAAGTGGACAATAAGCAACCTCAAATAAGTATTAAGCCTTCTCCTTCTTTCCAAATAATAATAAAGAAATAGTTTGGTCAGGCCTCAGGCCTGCTTCCAACACTGATAAATAGCCTTCTCATCCTGTCAACCAGATATATTGATCTCAAACCAATCCGGTAGGACAATTCACTAAAAACACCATTCAGAGCATGCAAAATAAACTCTCTCTTGCGTAGAGCAATGAGAAGAAACCAGTATTTATCTCTGAGCACATGTACCACATGAAAATGATGTTTTGAGTTTATTCTACAGGGAATACGGGGAACTCCATGGTTTTGTGCTGCATGCATAACATATAAAGTCTTCTGTACAACATCTGGGTTTGGTACAGACCTTATTGAGCAAGGTATTGGCAGTCAACATTTGCTGCATTCCCTCATCAGTGGCAAATAGTGGCACAGAAGTAGCCGGCAAAATTGCACCCCCCTCTTCATTTTTCCTCCTTGTAGGCAATCATGCACATGTCCACACAAATCAGTGGCAACAACTGTAGAAGCCAAAGGAAGGTGATCTGTTTAGTGCTTTACACTTGAACTTATTACAATCAACTACTTGTTTTTAAAAGAGGTAAAAGCAGGGAAGTTTTCCCCCTCAACTCTCTCTCCTCTCACTGAGGAGTTTTCCTTGCTCTTCTCTATGGGCTGGGCTTATAGCGATTTAACTGGAAATCGGGAATGAGCATGATGATCTTTTGCTGGATCAAATCTTCAATATCCCATTACAGTAGCCAGCCTGTACATGCACCTTCTTTGCTTTAAGCAGGACCTCCTCAGACACATCCAATGAAGCAAACCAATCTGCCATACCTCCTTTGTGGCAGGGGCAGAGTACAGTGTGGAGTGGGTGAAGAGCATAGTTCTGGGGCTTTAACACAGACGTAACCTATTTCAGAAGTGCCTACAGAAGTTCCCAGAGCTGATGGGAAGACTGTGCTGTTATAAGCAGGCAGGTTAAACCCACAAGCCAAGCTGGTGATTTTTCATTTCATCTCAGCCTTACCATACTTTGATTTATTATGATCTATTTTTTCCTTCTTCTGTTGGAGCTAGAATTGGTCACCCTAACCACAGCGATCACCCGCCCATGGGGCAGGGGGGGCAGACGTTGTCTCTAGGGAACGTAACTGAGACGAGCCCACTTACGTCTGGGGAAAAAAACCAGTTTCATAAATTTAAAACAACACACACAAGGTAGAAGTGTGACCGCACTTTTTCCACGTAAATAATGTCATACTTGTGAGGAGGGGGCCTTCAGTGATATTTCATGAATGGGCTCATTATGTTGCACCTGACCTACAGACATTTCAATTGCCTTTTTGTTTTATTATTTTTCTTATTTATTTTTGCTCGACAAGTTGTATATAATCAAATGCTTTATGATGCTAAATCTTGTTAAGACATTGCACTTTGCAGAGGCATAATGTCAGCAAGTTTAATCAATCTATAATTTTTGTACAGGAAGATCCCACTGTGACATTTAAGCATTGAGTGATGCTCCGAAGAGGAGAGAAGGGCTATATCCACAGATATTTTCAGAGCCCCACATAGTCATAGTCTTCAGAATAACTTAAGGTTTGCTTTTATTATCATCATCATCTTTTTACAAATAGAAAAGTAAGAATTGCATTAGCAGGAGTGGGCCAGACTCCAGATAGAGGCCCTGTGGAAGAATTTGCACAGAGTCTAGGTTAGCTCAGATTCGTATCGGCCTCCAAGAAAAACATTCAGGAGAAACATTAAATCCTCTGAAGGGAAATATTAACAGATAGTCATGAATGGAAACTGATTATTAATTATTTCTCTCCCTCTTTCTCTCTGTTTTATATTTTTAGTTTAAAATGTCATGTAAAGCCTGACATTGATAAAAATGGCAGGAAATGTTCCTTGCTCAATTAAATTACCACAAAGACCAGCTTAACATCTGCTTGGCAAACCCTTCATAAATGCATGGCATTAATATTTAATAAAAATATCTATAGCTTCGGTTGGTACTGGAGACATTTCACACTTTGCTCACACATGGTGTTTCATATAATTATTCTCTAAAGGCTGTCACTTTAGTCCTTTAGCAAAATAAAAGCTCCAAGGATGATTAAATATAGAAAGTGTATCTTCTAGGACATAGTTTTCCACCAGAAGACCATTTCTACTGACTGTTACATTATAAGGGAGAAGCACAGAAAGGAGAAAGCGGAACCAAACTAGCAGAGAATAAAAGAAAGACCTCAATACTGTTGTAAGTATGGTTTCAGTAAAGTCCGAGTTGGTAGGTTCAAATCATACTCTACAAAAAGCAGAGCTCATACAGAGCAAAAATGTAGAAGCGATTCCTTACTGCTGTTTAGTCAAAGCATAACACCTACTTGCAGGGAATTGCACCTAAAACCTGATCTTAATCTGCTCCATTTACATGACTTATTCCCACACTGATGCTCACAAAGCCACTGCACAGCTGCTACACCACCTCAAAGATACCCAAATCTTTCGTTTCCAGCAGCCACAGCCTTCCAGCACCTGGAGTCTGCAAAACTTCCTAATCCCAGAGACTACCTTACAGCAAGGTCAAGCTGAAGCCAGATGCTCAAAGCAGGTGAGAAAATGGTAGTGTTACCTGCACAGCCCAGTCTCAGCTTGTGGGATCTGAGTGCAGAGACCCACTGGTCAGCCCCCCCTCAGGGAGCCAGCACCAGGCCCTTAGGAGTACCAGGGCTGGAGAATATCCATGCAAAGCTAGCTGGCATCAAATGCTAGCACAGAAGACATCAAGGATGAACAGGGGACAGACAACGCTGGCCAGTATGGCATGCCTTGCCTGCATGCTCATCTGCCTTAGACATCTGCTTTCAGGATAAGGCTCGTGCCTGAGCAATTCATAAGCCAATACCATTTTCTTGCCTAACAGCTATACATACCTAAATCCTACCCTGTTGTTCTCCATCCCACTATTGTTTTCCCAAAGCAGCTCTCCATGTAGGTGGCCATTATCCTTGGATACTATGTGGGGGGAAGAAGGTAAGTACGCAGAGTCTCCATCTTTATCTTCAGTTTGAAAGTGTGCCTGGGCAACACATCACACAAAAGGCCAGACACAGCACTACTAAACAGAGCTAAACCTTTCTGAATCAAGGTCTGAAAGGTATCTTGCCCATTTCCATTCCTTTCCAGATGCTCTGATATCAGTCTAATGAACGTAGAATTAAAACCCACTTTGAATGAGACAGACAGACAACATTGAAAGTTGTTGGTATACATTTGAAAGTCAAAAAAAGTTCTGGAGGGAAAAAAAAAAGAACAACCCCACACAAAAAAACCTCCACAAAGCTTCACCCCCATGATCTCAGATATATGGGGCATTCCCTAAAGATGTCTTGATCAATAGATCTGTACTCTCTCATAGATGTTTGTCAGCAATGAAAGTAAAAAAACAGTACCTAGATTTAAAACAAAACAAGCCGCACACAGAGTATCTCCTGCCCCAGGAGATTTCACTCAACTTCGGGGAGAGCAGCAGCTTTATTAATTTGTGGCTGCCTAGAAAAGTGAACAAAAGTGACAGTATCCAATCACTTCCAGCAACAATACAAGGCTGAAATCATAACTGCTTTCGTGGTGCATTTCAGTGCTTAGCCAAGACTCAGCTACATTAGTCTTAGACTGAAATATCTGTATCAGAAAACAAACACCACCCCCAGCACAGCAGACTGTCCCTGGCACAGGACAAACCTCCCTGGGTGCTGAAGAAGGGGTACGATCGAGTTCACATTCACCTTGTTCAGAGACTCAAGTGCATTGGTAGAGTGCTCTCAAAAAAATCACTGACCAATGAAATTGAGCTGGTGTTCAAGGGCTTCTGTTGCAGGATTGACATAGATAGAATTTAACCTGGCAAAAGAATAAGGGTGAAGACGTATTATAGTACCTTCCAGGCTGTACTCATCATTATTCCATAACTACTTAATGCCACAGTAGAATATAGCACTTACAATAATCAGTAGACAGATTATTCAGGGTGTTTGTGTGAAGCACCTCCAGCTATTAACACTTCTCATCTCTTGCCAGAAAGGAGAGGGCAAGAAAGGAATTTCCTTAGACACTGGAAATGGAGAAGCTTCATCTTAAGTCAAGCCTTGGATTCTTCTTCCCAAAGAAAGGCTTTTTTCCTGTGAATAAGAAAGATTTTGTGTCAGCTGGCTCAAGGAAGTATAACTAACTAGAAGTGATGGGATGAAACTGAGCACAGGGGTGGGGGGGAAGAGACGGCTATCTGGAAACATTTAGCAAAAGTGGGTATATTAGGCTGTGGAATAATCTCCCAAGAGAAATGGCTGAGCCCTATTGATTGAGTCTTTCTGAAACTACCTAGACAAAGGATGAAAAAAATTACAGTATGGTACAGTCCTCCATCTGCAAAGAACAGAAAAGATGGTTTTCAGTAAGCCTCTTCCGCCATTAATTTTGATGGCCCCCCATTTTGCTGAGCTCTCTGTTGATGGAAAATGAGTTCTACTTGACAGTTTGTGGCTGGGGGGTAGGGGGAAGCCCCATGAACCCCGTGAAACCCATGATGAAATGATCTAGCAGTCTGGAAGACTGAAACTCTCTCCATCACATTGCCCAGATGGGGGTACAGACCGCAAGGCAACAAACAGGTTTCACTGAACACACACAATCTTTGCTATGAGTAAAGGGTCAAGAAGTTGAGACAGAGTTCAAAGAACAATATGAACGAATAATGTATTTGAGAGTGTTTGTGTCCCCTCTGAGTGACTCAATCGTTTATTAGTAAGTATGAACCTTACTGCCCCATGAGAAAGGCTACAAGGGAATTACAGAGTTCAAAACGAATTAAAAAGGCTTATCAGATGGGAGCTTACCCTAAGGACCTGTGTAATTATGAAAACATCACCACAAAATCCACCAAGGAGTAACGCAAAACTTAGAGAAGCTTTGAAGGCATAAAAGTTACAGGCTACATCCTTGACCCAAACAGCTCAACACAGCTTTGTCCAGTCAGTGGAACCACTAGGATTTACACCACTAAAAATCTGACCCCAGCTCTGGAGCCAACTCTGGCAATACAATAGCCTCTGTGATCTGAACATATACAGAGCTGCCCTCAACATACTTCTTAGTATCTCCCTTTGACAATAATATTAAATTTTTTTAAAAAGAGGTATCTGCTCAAGACAAGGCTGTGAATTCTGTGAAGTCTGAATTGACTTTTTGTGGGATGTGCGCTTCAAGATTTATTCTTGCTTCTTATATTCCTTCATAGTTACCTGTCAATGCCCACCACTGAATGCATGATTACATGAACTTTTGGGTCTGACTCAGTATGATCATTCTTTTCTTAGTTACGATCACTTTGTGGCACTGAACAGTCTAATCCTTGGTTAGCATTTCATGTAGATTTGCAACAAAGGAAAGATGATGACAAACAGCAGCAAAAAGTACTGAAAAAGCACCCTAAATCCACTTTCCCTCCTAAAAAGCAGTTTGTCATGTTAAAGCACAAAAAAGTCCCATTTTCATGAAAAATAGATATGATCACTGAATTATAGGAATGGTAGCACATTTGGGTGCACTAATTTTGTTCCAATTTCTCTAGAGACCCTTCAACGGGGAGACAACCTACAACAGTTACCATTCCTTAAAACAGCATTTTATAAAACCAAGAGCCTAGATCAAGCTTACAGCTATTTTTCACTCACCCTTTCCATTTCCCCAACTGCATTTCCAATGTTTTGCATATGGTTACATCAAAGCTAAGCATAAATAAAAAGTTAACATCCAAAGAACTATTATATCCTATAACAGCACGCTCGTAAAGTGCATGTAAATAAAATGTGACCTTTTGTTTAAAGCTTATGATTTCAGCTCTGCAGCTTTAAAATAAAAAAAAATTCTCAACCAAGTTGTGTTAAAACAGAAACTGGTAGGAAAATGTCCACAGCCAGGGCTGCAGCACAGGTAGGGCTGCAACTTCTGCAGGCAGTCTCAGGCACACGCGCAGGAAAGGACAAGGTACAGGCAGAGCATCTGTGCAGATCTGTGTAGTTCTCCTTCCCTCACTCCACTGATCAAGTCAGGATCTGTTTCTTTCTTGTCTGATGGGGAGCAGGGCTAGCCCATGGCTTTCAGCAGGCCTAACAAGATTAGGCGTAGATCGACAGACATTACTGCAAAGCATGGTGTACCCCCTTTGCTTAAGGCAAATTTTGGTAAATTAAGGCAATTTTGGTGCTTTAAGTGACCACTTCTTCTTGAAAGTTGTCTTAAATTTGTCATGTTCCACAAGGATGCTGGATGGTGCTACTTTTTCAAAGATGGGATCAGTTTGAGCAAAGCAAATGGGGACAGATCCCCCAATTCAATGTTTTGCAGCTCATTCCCTCCATGTTTATCTGTCCGTATCAATCATTCAAACTTCAGTCTTACCTGCTCCAAACTCATCTAAATCGCTCAAGACTATTCTTAAGTGGTGTCTGGCACCAACTGAAAAAAATTACTGGAGAGCTGTTGCCAGCTCTAGGGAGGGTAAAAACCACAGCATTTGCGTGTTAACTTCGCTTTGTCTTTAGTCCATCTGAAAGCTTTGAATCGGTCATCTCTCTACATCACTTTCAAAATACTGTGTATCATTAGTAACTTCAATCATGTTCTCACTGTTTTCTGGTATTTAGCAGAGTCTAGGAAAACTATATGCAACATAACTTGCTCTATTAGACAACTTCCCCACAAATATGTTTCTTCCCCTCAAGTTTTCTCTGTCCTCCTGAAAATAGTAATATTCTATTCAGTTATTTCCTCACCTTCCCCCTCTGGTAGCTTTTCAGCGTCTGACAACAAGCGGTTTTGCAAGGCATACTCAGAGAGAGAAGTATACAGTATTCTTATTCAAAGTATTATCCTGCTCTTCCTGCCAGCAAGAGGAACAACAAAAAAAATCCCTTTCAAAATCTCAAGCATCACACACTTGCAAACAAGTTGCAGTAAAACCACAGCAGAGCAGCAAGACGCCAATGACGCTACTGCTGCTTTTCCCACACCCCTCACTGCAGAATTTGACACGGAGAAAAGAACAGACGCAAGCAGCAACGTGTGATGTGCGGGGGGGGCACGGAGACCTGTACACTCGGGAGAGGCACTGTATAAAATGTGCTAACGTGTAATAGCAGAGCATATTGAAATGATAAAGACAGGACTGTCTGGGGCATCGTGCTTCTGTTTTCTAATGGTTATGGATTCTGCGGAAATGCTAATGTTTGCACTAAAGGCCCTCTCAGCAATATTTTGCAGCCTGAATAACTCTTTATTTTGAATTGTTTAATTAGTTAATGAGGTTGGGGAGAAGTCCATCTTAGGGATCATTAGTTAAGACTTTAAAACATGGAGATTGAAGACAATTACTGTCTGAGGGAGTAGCAAAACTTCCCCGCTTGTCAGCCAAACACATAATTACACCAAGTGCACGAGCTGCACCAGTGTTTGCTGGTCTCGACGTCCAGTCCTGGGCCAGGCAGGGAGCAGGTACGTAACCCGAGGCAGTTGCTTGTGACTTCTTACATGAGTCCCCCCTCCCCATCCAAATCCATGGAACAGTGACAACACACAGGGAAACAGCACACCTCAGCAAGCAGATCTGATGAGCATATTTCCTCTCTTAATGACCCCAAAAAGTCAATCTCCATAAAGGTGTTTAACCATTACAATGTGTATGACATGCCTAAGATTCAAGCATGTTTTTAACCATAGGAAATGTTATGTTGCACTAACAGAAACACACAAAAATAGGGTGAGAAAGTTCAGATTAGTTAAGTGCAGAGTTTAGTTTCACTTGATAATACAACTAACAGAAGTAATAAATAAATAATTTAAAAAAAAAAAATATGGTTTCCATTTCACTTGTCCACCTGGACCAATTTTTCCATTATGGCACTATAACAACGTGCCAGTTGTAAAGAGGTGTGGAAGGTAGAGACAGAGAGCTGAGTAACACCAAAACACAAAGGCAAGCTATCCAAGTGCGAGCGTATCTAAACAAATGGTTACTTAGACCTTAGAGATCTGTGTAGAGTCTATGCTTCAGGCCAAGCTGTTTATACCTGTAGCACTTCTTAATTATTAACCTTTTATAAACTATTTACAAGCAGAACTTTAATATAAAGTGCAAATCTAAACTCCATTACAGGAATAAATGTACTGTTCCAGGAGACCAGTTACGGTAAGAGTTTAATATAATATGAATCTGCAGTTTTTCTAAAGCAGCTAGTTTTAATAAAGTCTGTACTTACACACATAAACACACACAACTGGTTTGCTTTTGCTACCATCAGCTACAACCACTCAACAGTGTGTACTGAATTATGACACACTGCTTGTATGGACAGATGCACACACAGGTAGGTCTCTTAAGAGAATGTACAGATAGGCCACATACTGTACTATGGACAACACAAGAAGCAGGAGTTAACAAAACTCTGCTACTGTAAGGGCTGGGTAAGTATGAGTGGTACTCAGCCAAAAACTCCAGTGAAAACACAATGAAGCTCAGCTGGAAACAGACCCAAGAAAAAGAAGAAAGTGATTGGGGAAGAAAAATACTCACAGAGCAGCTTGAAAAGAGCACTGCTAACATCAGGGTTCTTGAACAGCAAAACCGTAATAAGACTCAACACTGGGATTTCATTCAATTTCTTATTTTCCCAAAACAGAGCTGATGGAGGAATCAGGCTTTTGTCTAAGCCAGAATACAAAACTATTGCAATGAAGGTCAAAGAACGAACTAACAACTGCTTGTCACCTCTGTTTTACTAAAGCAAAGCTTACTGCATGCTGAAGTTCACATAAAAGTCTATCCTTCTTTCTTTTGAAAGTCTCATCCTTATTTTGTTACCTGAGCTCTAAAAGCCTCACCATGAGCATCCCTTCAGAGATTCAGAAAAATCTGGCCCCAGCCTAGCATTCTTCCACTCCAGCTAAGATGCATTTCACACAGAATCAAGAAAGTTTTAAACTTCACAGGGAAAACTACGTTTCTGGAAACAATGTCCATATTAAGCTGCTTTTTTGTCTTTTTCTCTCTCAGTTCTACTCTGTGTAGGTTAGAGAAACTCAAACTTGTCCCAGCTTTCATATCTTCATACCTCCAGCTGTGGCCCCTGGTGTCTCTACTCCAATTCCTAAATTTCCTTTCTGGCCCATGATATCATTTCTTATGCTACCAGTTATTCCCAGAAAGCTGCTTCCTTAATAAAGTGACTAAGGGCACCTTTACAGTGCTGAAACAAATCAGTAAATACAGTTGCTCAGTTTTTGTTTTTTCTCTCTCCAGGTTTCAGTAACCTTTCAGGAAAATACCTCCTTGCAGAGCGTTAGTAGAGGAAACAGAGCTAAGTAGTAAAATGCCAGTTCATTATACCTGTGGGGATGAGAAGATGTAACGACTGCTACGTTGCAAATAATCTTCTCACAAGTTACAGTAAAAGAGTCAGGAGAAACAACGGTATTGAGTTTTCAATACCACCAGAAAAATCCCTCTATGGTACTTACCTTATGGGTTGGGGTGCTATACCAAAATCAGGTTTATCTGCAGGCTAGTTGGAGGCAAGATCAACTAGCTTTGTTCACACCAAAGTATACTTTGGTTACAGCCCTACTGAAATAATGCTATTAGCAAAGGGAGCTCTTACTCAAAATTAAAACTGGAAGTAAATTCAACCCTGGAAGTATTTTTTCCATATGTGCCTTTTCCTGTAGCTGCTTCATGCTCTTGTTTTCTTCTCTGGATCAAAATATGATAACCTGAAAGATCAGCTGGCTTAGACAGGCTTTCACTTTGGTTTTGATGTAAGTTTGGTAAGTATCCTCAGAGGAGAGCTTTTTTCTGCACTTCTGCTGCTGGACATAGTTCTCTTAAAGAAAGGAGTTTTAACTACAACAGCTTTGTTCAATATTAACCACCATAGTTTTAAACAAACCAAAACCCAAAAAGCCTTCCTCTGTCCCCGCAACTTAACTTGTGATAAGTAGAACACACTTGATTTCCTATAACAGCAAACTGCAACACCTCAAGCACAACACAGTAGAAACAGAATAACCCATTTAGTTGAAAAGTTTCACATAGTTTATAATACAGAAACAGAAAATCCTGTTTACATTTTAACAACATCATTATACTTTCAATGGCATTTGAGTCCAGGCATTTAGATCAGCACAGTGAGCTCCTTACGTAGCATGAGTAGCTGGACCTACAGAGAAAACGTAATGGAATCTGGGGTAAAACCTATTGAATTACTGCAATCCTTCTACAGTTTTCATTAAATTCTGGATGAAGCACTTTGTCTTCCATAGAGCAAACCACATATCTTTTATAAAACAAGCTTCCACATTTTCAGAAGACTATTTCTCCAACAAACTGTCAGGTAACACTGTGTGAATCATTTATTTTCAATTTGGCAGCTGAATGAAAACTAAGGAAAAAAGAAAAAAACTCTTCAGTTCAAGCTGAACTGAATTTGAATGGGTTTAATTTTTATCTCATTGAGACAACAAACCCCTGATTTCAAAAAAACCCACACCATTCCACTTGACACAGACATTTCCTTTGATAAAATGAAAGTCAGCTATAAAGACAGAGACTTACCGCTCATCTTGCGGGCCAGGGAGGACACCTGGAGAGGAGGTGGAGGGTCACAGTCCCCCTTTCACCCATGGAGATTGCAGTCCATCTCCCACTTCTTCTCCACATGCATGATGTATCATGGCAAAACACCTACAGATAGAAATATTGTTCTCACTTTCCTTAAATGATACCACTAATGATGATATTATAACATCAAAATTTAAGTATTTCCTAGAGCAGGGCCTAGAAACAGGCCCTCCTACATGCCTACCTTCAGTGCACCCACAGAAGTTCTTCTTGTCTTTAGAAAAGCAGATCTCTTTTTTTTTTTTTTTATACAAACGAAACTCCCCCAAGAAGAGAGTGAGACCAAGGAAAACCCACATCGTGCTGTCAGGCTCCTGAGGGCACTAATGAGCCTTCATTGCCCGGATGAGCCTCACCTGGGACTCCCAACCACCTTGCCGCTGCCCCTAATAGAGGGACTGACTGCAGCTCTCACTCTGGTCCTGCTTTATTGTTGTGCCCCATCTGTCTGTCAACGGTGTCTGCTGGGCCCTCACCGCTGCCCCATGGCACAGCTTGGGGACTGCTGTGGGACTGCACCCTCGTGGGGCAGCCACTGCCCGGTCCCTGCCCTGCTCACAGCTCCCTACCTTGGTGCAGCAGCCTGTGCCATAGCTTTCCCCAAACTGGGTGCTCTGGAGCTTGGCCCCACAGCTCCCCTAGCCAAGCAGCGCAACCCCACAGCTCCTCCAAGCCATGGGGCCCAGCCTTCCATCTCTGCCAGAGCCTGCCCCACAGCAGACCCTGCAGGAGAGCCTGGCCTGTGAAGGAGGAGAAAAGAGTTGTTGACACCATTACGGAAAATTAAGTTACAATAACTTATGCCAGAATATTGTAAAAGCAAAGAAAAAAATGCTATTTTAAGTCTTCCACTCTCCAGAGATTATATTCAGCAAGTTGCCTCTCTTCAGTTTGATTAGGAAAGTTTAAAAGGTCGCAACAGACCACAGAGTATTTGCAACCTGGAAATGAGTCGGCTTTCAGAGCACGGGGTTGAAGCGCCTTGCTGAAGCAGCCTGTCCTTCTTGCACCTAAGACATCAAAACTATAGGCTGACACATGGGGTTTTATGTCTGTGAAGCATTTTCTGAGCTAGTGTAATTATATTTGAAGCTGTAGCATGATATAAACTCCTTTTAAGCCCTATAAAAAGCTTGTGGTGGTCTGCACAACAAACCTCTCTAGTGCTATAAGCCAGGTATTACTCATGAAAAAATGTTTTGTTTTAACCTTTCCCATCAAATACTCAGAAATTTAATCAAAATCACCCACTTTTTTCCATATGCATTTTTAATGTCGAGGACACATCACATGTCATGGGAAAAAATTTGCTGCCACAAATTTCGACTAGTCCTAGTAAAGAGCTATTTCTCTAGGAACAAGGGCCCCAATAGTGCTGAAAAAATACCTAAATATAGCACGTGCAATAGTGAAATTTGCTCCTATTACTTCAGACTCCTGGGATCAAGACACCAGGTTAGTCATAAATGCTCTCTGACATTAAGTTTTCCAAAGATACCAAAGCTTTGACTAGTAAACCATAAATTTATGTACACCAGAAAACCCCAGTAGGCAAAACTGAATCTTTAGGTTAGTGGAGGCAATTGCAGTGATATCATTTTATTAGCCCCTTACTACATCACAGCTCAGAAAGCAATGAGCATCCAAACTAAAGCAGTATGTCCACATCAGATAGGATTTTGTAAGGAACTATGTGAGCAATACAATCAAGGAACACAGATTAGACAAAGCTCAGTACAATAAACTGAACCATTCCTATCTTTTTTGCAACCGTACATCTTCCTACAAAGTTTCTAACTCAAAGACCGGAGAGGACTTGCAAAGTATCATGTCATGACCTGGTTGAGCTTAAACAGGAGATACCTGGATGGTGAAGGTCCCCCTCTGCAAGGTGGGGCTATCTGATACACGCAACTTCCTGGTCTGAAATAATGTTGTTGAATCTGGTGGCCTCCTGGAGAAATTGGATTGTGTGTGCAAAGATTTTTTTTTAACAAAAAACTGGTAGAGTCAGAGCTGGAAAGCTGGTGGCAGTCTATCGCAAGACTGAATGAGGATTTCAGTCCAGAGGACAGGAAGATCTGCAGCCTTTGAAGGAAGGCGCAGCTCAGCTCACAAGCCAGCTTATCGAATATCCTGCCAGTATACGAATGGGGAGCCTTTCCTCCAAGTGAGAAAGGCATTTGACCAGCAAAACAAAAATGCAAAAAGGACAAAAGAAATGTAACCACAGAGGCAGCAAAAGCTTTAAAAAGCTGGAATTTGCTTTTGTGTACAGACTGCACCCATTGCTGAATGTGCTTAGGGGCAAAGCCTGGAATTCATTCCCCTTTTTCATCCTATTTTGGGATTTACATTTGGTGCCATCCTTTCGTTGCCACAATGCAGTTTTGCTACCAGTGAGACTGCAAAATGTCAGGACACATTTCTGAAAAGGGAAGACTTCTCTCTCTGTCCTGACCAACCAAGTCAAGCCTGTGCTTGCAAAGAGCCCCAGGGGCTGCTTGCATGGACTCCCAGCACCCTGCCACAGGCTGCCCTGCCTCATTTGGGGGAAAAACCTCCACCGGGCAAACTCTGGTGGGAGCTCAGAGCCAGCAGCACAGCTTTCACATACATGGATAACAATGCTCTGGAGGAACTGGACTACAGATATGGGGAAAGCAGAGTCTCGCACTGGAGATAATCTGTCCAAGGTCCCGCTCTGTTCCTGCCGCTACCCCAAGCAAGCACCCCATCCCACCCCACCGTATCCCACAGCTTCCCAGGATCTGCTCCATGTCTTTGAAAGACAGTCACCAAATAAAGATACTATCTGACCAGCAGTAAACAACCAGCTTGTTAGTTAATAGCCTGAGGGAATCTGAGGGCATTTTATGCTCTAATACTCTGTTCATTAACTGTAGTAACAACCAATTTCAAGGTGATTATTGCTATTATAAGCTATGATCAATTTTTTAAACATGTTTCCATTTTTATCTAGCTTAAATCTGGTGCATTAGAGCAAGGGGAGCAGCTGTGTTGAGAATTAGTCTTTTCCCCAGATTAATATCTGATTTTCCATCAAAGAGAATACAGGACACATTCTGTTAGGTTTCTAATTGTTTCTACCATAAACCTCCACCACACTGAAATATGATCGCTAATAATTTTTAGTTTGAACTTCCTATACATAATCCATCTGACTAGATGGTCCTCAGCAAAAGCCGTTAAAGCAATTTGTTTCACTTACGTAGAGGAATAAATCAGTGCTTAATTATCTGTGGTTTATTATTAACAGCACTGGTGAGCTGACCATATGCCATGACTTCATCTTTTCACACAGAAAAATGAGAATATACTGATTGTTTTTATTATGTCTTTCAACACTCAGCCAGGGTCCCAGTGAAATGAAGACGGAGAGTTTTGCAATGTTACTCAGTGATAAATAATAATATTCTACAATTCTTTGCCCTTGATTTTAGGATTCACCTTTATATGCTCTTTTACTGGAAGTACTTACTAGCATCTCTCATGGCAGGAGAAGACATAATTATAACTTAGGTTGTTTGCAGGAGATATATGATATGTCGTGTAGTAGGTTCTTTGTGGGCTTTCAAATATACTGGCTTCAAAACATGGCATATGTTCAACTCCAGAATACTTGAGATACAGTATGCATTTAATGTAAAGACCAGAAAGACACACCTTCCTGAGTTTTTCGACTTAATTGAGTCCATGCTGCAAACCCTTATGAAGTCAGTACCGTACCGAATAACACAGGTTTTGATCCTCTGCCAGGGCAGCCTTAAACTCTTTAGTAGACACAGCGGCAAAATAAAACTTTCTTGAAAACATTATGGATTGATGAACTGCTTTGGAACGAGTCCAGCTGCCCAGACTTTCTCTACTCCAGATAGACCCAAAATGAACCAAAGGTTCTTTGAGATGCAGACCTCTGAACCATGGTGGCAGACACAGGCACAACCTCAATTCAACTAATAGCAGGTGTTTTACATTTGTCAAAACAGGAGCAGAGAGCCTTCAAATTCAAAGGCAGCTATGAAGTCGTTCCCCCTTGGGAATTAGAAAAGACTCTCCTGCATCTGACACGTTTTTGGGGAAAGGTGGAGTTTGTCACCCTGAGAGGCACTGGGAGCATTCTCAAAGACCTTTAAGCACAGTCGCATGCAGGCCTTAAGTGGAAATCTTGGAAGTGCCAAGGAGACGCAATGTGCCTATCAACCAACAGGGCCAGGGAAATTACCAGGTACATGTGGAAAATCCAGACAGGAGTCTGTCCCTTTTGGGCATCTATATTACGAGTTGTGCTTTAGAGTCAGCCTCCAAAACGGCACCCTCTTTCCTACCTCTGCTCCAGGGGCTGCGAGATCACGAGCATAAATGGCAGCCTTACTCTGGTGCATACCTCTGTTGTACATCAGGCCACAAGCTAAGAGCCCTGGGCTGCCTATGATTTTCACTGCTGAAAGAGGTTGGCTGGCAGCTGAGGAACCTCCATTACTTTTTGGATAAGAACACTATTTCTGGACCATGCACACTATGAAGAGATCCAGAGCTTGACCAAGTGTTTTAGGGGGTCATGACCACTAACACGAAGTTAGGAAGAAAAACAAAAGCTCTGCAAAGTCACAGGTCCATTTGTTATGATGGAGAGATAGAGGTTTCTTTCAGCATGGAAAATGGAAGCTTCCTACCTGAATCTTTCTGGAAACCTTGGAATTAAATTGGTGCCACATCCCCACATGTGGGACAAGGCTGTGACAAATCCTATAGCTTTGGGAAAACCAGTTCCTTTCACACAGACATCCTCTGGCTCTCCGTTCCCTGCACAACCAGTTGCAGCTTTAAAACAAATCCCATCAGAATACCAACTCCATTGCAAGGGCCAGCATCAAGAACCACAGGAACCACGTCTTTCCTCCACTAACACCTTCAGGCTTCCTGTCCCACAGCACAGAGAAGACGCTGTGCTTGCAGAAACTCCAGTGCTGCTTACTAGCTCATTCACTCTTGTGTCACCCAACAGAGATCCTTAATCTCCCTCTCCTGATGTGTGTTTCATGACTTAATCTCCCACACACTTGGAACTGCGCTGAGACCATCTGCTCTTTTCTCACAAGCAGAGGGTAATGACTTTCGTTCAGCCTGACTCAGCGCCTGAAGGAGTTGCTCTCCTTGTTAATACAGGTGTGGCAGGGGGAGATACTAGGCCAAAAATTAGGACTGTTTTTACAGCTAAGGCTCTTGTTCCTCCAGCGAATTGCTGATTTCCCCCTTCTCCCTCCTCCTCCTGCTAACACCAGGCATTTGCTCACTGTCAGCTGACAGCCTCCTCAGAGGAGACATCACTGAACTTTCCTGGTTGTTTCCAGATCTGAAGCAACCATGTTCCCTCCCCAGACAGGACTCTCTGAATGAAAAATTCTCTGACAAGGCAAGAGTGAATGTACCAAATTTCCTCTTACTTTCTCAGGACTCTCAAACTCTCAGCATGCAGTACTATATTTTTGGTCTACCTGTGGTCACAGGCTGGTTTTAGGCACAAAGCACTGCACAGGTGAGCGGTGGAGGACTGTTCCAGCAACATGACGGAGGCAGGAGATAGAGCATTTATAAGTACGGCTGGTGGCTGGTCAGACCCTCCTCCCCATTTTTTCCCACTCCTACATTGTCATGCTCAGATTGAGGACATTTTAGTTCTTCGCATCCTTGGGACAACAAAATTCAAATCAGCCCATGCAGCCAAGAAGCCTTGAACCAGACCAATTAAATCAGTGTCATAATCAGGATGTAGATAAACAGCCATGTGCATCAACATCCATAATCTCTGTACCTCCAGCCTGTTTGCTGTCACAAGTCATTCATTTGATGCTTCTGTGGAGACTTAAAGAACCATTTTCAAGTTGTTTTGTTGCTTTTTTCCCCTTCTTAATTGGCTCTGGATAAACTCCAAGAAACTCTACTCTTGTGACAAGAGGAAGAACAAGTTAGCTTTGTCTCTAGGCGTGGTTTTATTTTCAGAAAGGAAGGCAAGAAGCTGCACAAACACATGGCCTGAGTAGCAACAGCTCTGAATTTGGAAACTGGTAATCCATCAATTCTTTCCAGTTTGCTGAAAAGATTTCACTTGAAGGAAGGCCACAATCCAACACTTGTAAAAAGTAATTTGAACAGTGCCGTTCATCCATGGATCTCAAAGGGCAAAGTGAATGGAAATGAAATCCAGTACACCAAGGCATGATCCCGTAAGAGGCACTGTAAACATGGTCAGACTGAACAATAAACTGAGGCTAGACCATCATGTGGCTTACCTCAAGTCGTTGCAGCTCCAGGAAAACCATCCAGTACCCTGATCCAGCAAAGCACTTGAGCACATGTGCAACCTGAGACCACAAGCTACAGCACTGGTATAAGTGAGAGAACATCAGTTTAAATGGGATGTCACTTGTAGGGGAAGTTCCTCATTTTCTTAAGTGGTCTGGATCAAGACCTGAGATGCCTGGCCCTTGGTACCTGTTCTAATTACACTTCCTCTCCATACAGGCATTATGAATGAGATCTAGAGGCCGGATTTGTTCAGGAAAGGCGGAAGGGACGTATATTTGGCACAAAGAGGTATTATCCCCAGTGTCAGGTGCGTGGGTTGTTTTTTTTTTTTTTTTATATCAACTGAAGGGAAAGGAAAGGGTTGTTTCTTCCAAAAACTGTCCGCTACCCATTACTGTTAAATACTTCGCTGATCTTTTAATCATCATATTCATCAGTTGCTGGATGTCATCTCATATTTTCCATGGCTCTTGGCACCTCTGTGTGGTACTACCGATTAATGGCAGCAGCATGTTGATCTCTAGCTGCCAAGTGCTGCTGGCCAGCACCCTAAACTTTTGGGTGGTTCTCCACCCCGGCAGAAAGAGCTGTTTCCAGCATCATCAGGTCATCCATGAGCAAGGGAAAAAGAGAAATAGCGACTGTTAACACATACATCTATAGGAGTGATATATCAGCAGAGAAAGTGTGCCTGGGCCAGTTCCTCAGCTGGTGCAAATCACTGGATCATCAGAGAACACCACAAGGCTATGTGATTCACAGCAGCCTAAGACCTGGTCTTAATTCTCCTCAGCCCTGCTTCTATGATTTACACTATTGCTGAGCAAATGACACAGGGTGTCAAATGCTATCAAGCTGATTGATACTGTAAACCAGGACTAAACGTGCACAAAATACAAAGGCAGTGAAGAATCAGGCCCTGCGTATTCATTAACAGCCCTGTTTCCCGTGGGATAGAGCTGATACATTGCTCCACACTTCCAAGTGATGGAAACAGCTCTGTGTCAACTCTGCTCCTGCTGACAGCCCCAAGGGAGTTTGAGTTTGTTTCTCCTCCTCCTTCTCTTACCCACACAAACTCCCTTCTTACACCGTTGCCCACAAAAAGGTATTTTACAAAGGTATCTTCCAAATCTCCCCCTAAATGCAACAGGCTAAATCCCATCCCCAGTTAAGCCTTTGCCAGTGTAGGTAACCAGATTTAGCCTGCCTCTCTGTACAGAGAGCACACAGATGTGACGATGGTCTGTGGCACATCTTTGCAAAGTGTGCCCTGCGGTTTGTAAGATCATCTGCCAGCCAAAAGGAAAATCATCTCTGGTATTAGGCTAAAAATGCCTCACCTGGTGTAATCCAGCATGCTTATACCAAAGTCAATGAAGATGGAAGCGTTTGCTCCAGATGAGTATCTGGTCCGGTATGTTCAGTTTCAGCTCTTAGCAGTCGTGTATCCACTATCCTCTCCCATTTCCTAACTATATTCTGATCAGCTGGCTTGGGGCTTTTTTCCTCATATAGTAAAGCTTGCTGAAAGTGCCTCTGTTCCAGGGCACTCTCTTTGAAATATGTCTTAGCTTCCAAGGGTAATGAACTCTTTTATAATAAACGCCTAGCTATAATGTGAACAATACTTGGCTTCCAGGAACTGCCTTATAATTACACGGCTCGGTATTGCATGTCAGAGGTTTGCTTCATCTTTAATATTTTATGAAGAAATTCAGATTCTGACAGTAAAAGTATTTAACCCAGAGGACCTAGAACCCTGACTATTATTTTGTAAAGTAGCCATCCAGCTACACTTTTGTGCACCACCATTATCCCTGGTGCATACTCACACTCTTTGATACTCTCTAAGTAGACACAACCACATGCTGTCCAGATGGAAACCTGGCTGCATCATTACATTATATTGAAATAACCCAATACCACCTGTTTCTGCTGGGGTTTCAGCCAACGTTTTCCCATAAAACATTTATTTTGCTAATATTTTAGTTGGTCACCACAGAAGGACACTTGAGTTAAAGATTTACCATGTGTGCAGCCACAAGGAAAACCCTTTAAAAAAAAAGCAACAAAGCTCAAGAATAGCTAATGCCTATTGTTTAAAATGCGGATGTTCACCTAGGCACTAGGTAATAACACTCTGCAGAGACTGAAAACCAAACACAGGTTTTTGGCAGTGTACATCAAGTGAATTATCTTAACTGTGTTGGTACTCATCTCTCATACAATTAAAGAAAAACTTTCATGTATGGAGTGGGACTAATGCACAGTAACACTAATGAAAACTCATGGGTTTTTTTCTTTTTCTTTTTTTTTTTCATATTAATCAGTGATGTTCTAAAACTCCCAGTCTTCTTCCTCTCCCCCTCAGCAGATAAACCAGGTTATCCTCAGTTAGTCTGTAGAAATGAGAGAGGCATTACAACTTCCAGCCTACTTGGGATGTTTGAAGTATTTATGAGATACGCTCTACAACAGTAATAGGATTTTTTTATTTGGAAATTGTATTTTTAGAGACATTTTACTTTAAAAAAAAGGCAAGAACCACTTGATTTATCAAAAGCATTTGATAAAAATTTTCCCAGCATGTGACCAGTCTGGTATATACCTTTTACTTTTCAGTGTTGATCTCTGTTTGTACAAAAGTCCAAGCAGTAGCTGTGCTTCACACTAAGACCTTTTTCTTGCATATACAAAATTTTCTGTGAAGAACAATGAACGTTATTAACAATCCAGTACTCCCAGTATATTCGCTGGGCATCAATTATTACTATCCAGTTTTAAAAGTTTCTGTCCTACAACGGGAGAAGTAACAGTGCCATGTAAAATGACCAACAGAATGCCACAAATACCCAGCAGTAAACCAGCAGCAGGAATTGTTTCTTGAAATGCAGTAGATCAAACACACATGAATTATTTGGCAAATGGTAGGCACATCAGTAGAAAAAAGGATGTGATCAAAAAAAAATATCCACAAACAGAGCAAACGTCCAAACTAAGGCAGTAATCCATACTTACAAATGAGAATTTCTTCAGCTGTAAGAAAGCTACCTTACAGAGGAAAAAGAATGAGTTGGAAAAAATAGACATGTGATGTTTTTGCTACAAATTTTGATTGAATATATTTAAGATAGCTCCAATTATATTAACTGGAAAAGTAACCAATAAAAATCCACCACAAAAAATAACAGTAACTAAAAAAAAGAGTGGATAAAACCAGCTTCAAGTTCACTTGCTTGGATTTGTTCTTAATATAGCCCTAGCCATTTTTATCACGTCTGAAAAACAGAATACTCTTCTATTCTGTAAAAGAATTCTATTCTGTACAAGAATTGAAAGGAAAGGGATCAGCCATGAGTTTGGCCCCATTTTGTCCCTTTCTCCTTTTCGTCTTCGTTCCACATTCCATTCCCAATAAAATCACCCATTTATAACCAAATCCCTGGCTGCTGGCACAAAAGTAATTTAAATTTTTGCCTATTTTTAAAAAGCCAACTTATAACCTGCAATCATTACAGTAATTGATTAAATATCACAAGCAAAGCAAAGTACCTATTTGACAGCTTCTATTCATGGTCACATACCTTCCCCGAAGACAGGTAGTTAGATAATTAAGCGATCCATTTCGCTGCATATATGCTATATACAAAAGAAACTGACACACAATGAATCCTGCTAAGCTTTTGTTCAACATATGAAATACTGGATAATCACCTTTTTTATGAAAGCACTTGACCTTTAAATTGATATCCCCCCCAAAAAGATGGTAATCGCTGCTCAAAGAGATATTGAATGCGCTGCTGCTAATCCAGAAGATCATTGCCCATTAGTCATTATTAGATTTTTTGAATCTAAAGGTGAGCATTTGATTGTAACAAAAAGGAAAAGAAAATACTATTTAGGTTGCTGTGAATGCCTATACTTTTCTCTTTGCAAATCAGAGTGACAATCAGAGTTATAGACTGACTGTAACATGAATATCATTTATGCATTTGATCCCTACTCAGAGAGCGGCTTTAAAAGGTTGAATGACATAAAGCAAGATTATCAGTGACAGCGATTTTAAATATTATACATGTTGCATGTATCACAAGTGTTTTTCTTTAGCAGCTGATGAGTATTATATTCTTTTCTATAATACATTGGGAATATATTTCTTTTCCACTGTTCGGGAAAAACGTAAGAAAAATGTTTAAATGCAACAGAGAAACTGCACAGCCTTCTGAAAAGGAGGACACAAAAAGCTATTCTTTCCTTTTATTACATTTTAACTGTTTCCCTGTTTGCTTTTTATGTGACATCACTAATCATATGCTGCATCCCAGAAATATTTCAGCTACAAGGACAACTAGATGGGTAAGACACTGGCTGGATGACCATGCTCAGAAGCAAGTGCTTATTGCATCGTACTCTACCTGGAGGCCAGTGACAACCAGGTAGCACCAGAGTCCATCCTGGGACCTGAGCTGTTTTACACCCTTATCAGTGACCAGAAGGAGATGAAGGAGAGCACTCTCAGCAAGTTTGCAATGACACCAAACTGGGGGATCTGGTGATACACCTTGAGGCTGCGGCTGCTATCCAAAGGGACCCAGATGGGCTGGAGGAATCACAGAATCATAAAATCATACAATCGTTTAGGTCGGAAGAGACTTTTAAGATCATTGAGTCCAATCATTAATCTAATACTACCAAGTCCACCACTAAACCATGTCCCTAAGCACCACATCTACACATCTTTTAAATACTTCCAGGGATGGAGACTCAACCACTTCCCTGGGCAGCCTACTCCAATGCTTGACAACCCTTTCTGTGAAGAAATTTTTCCTGATATCCAATCTAAACCTCCCCTGATGCGATTTGAGGCCACTTCCTCTCGTCCTATCACTTGCTGCTTGGGAAAAGAGATGGCCACCCACCTCGCTGCAACCTCCTTTCAGGTAGTTGTAGAAAGCGATAAGGTCTTTCTGAGCCTCCTTTTCTCCAGGATCAACAACCCCAGTTCCCTCAGCCACTCCTCGTAAGACCTGTGCTCCAGACCCTTCACCAGCTTCCTTGCCCTTCTCTGGACACACTCCAGCACCTCAATGTCTTTCTTGTACTGAGGGGCCCAAAACTGGAGACAGTATTCAAGGTGCTGCCTCACCAGTGCTGATCAGATACAGGGGGACAATCACTTCGCTGCTCCTGCTGGCCACACTATTCCTGAAACAAGCCAGGTTGCTGTTGACCTTCTTGGCCACCTGGGCACACTGCCGGCTCATATTCAGCCGGCTGTTGACAAACACCCCCAGGTCCTTTTCTGCCAGGCAGCTTTCCAGCCACTCTTCCCCAAACCTGTAGCGTTGCATGGGGTTGTTGTGACCCAAGTGCAGGATCCGGCACTTAGCGTTGTTGAACCTCATGCAATTGGCCTCAGCCCATTGACCCATCCCTCTGTAGAGCCTTCCTACCCTCCAGCAGATCAACACTCCCACCCAACTTGGTGTTGTCTGCAAACTTACTGAGGGTGCACTCAATCCCCTCATCCAGATCATCAGTAAAGGTATTAAACAAGACTGCCCCCAATACTGAGCCCTGGGGAACATGACTTACGACTGGCCGCCAACTGGATTTAACTCCATTCACCACAACTCTTCGGGCCCAGCCATCCAGCCAGTTTTTTACCCAGTGAAGAGTACGCCCATCCAAGCCATGAGCAGCCAGTTTCTCCAGGAGAATGCTGCGGGAAATGGTGTCAAAGGCTTTACTAAAGTCTAGGTAGAGGAAAGGGCAGGCAGAGACTTTGTGAAATTCAGCAAGGACAAACGCAAAGTCCTGCCCCAGGAAAGAAGAGCCCCTAGACACAGCAGAGGCTGGGGCCAGGCTGGCTCTGCAGAGAAAGGGGCCAGTACATGTTTCCCACAAAATATATATAACCAAGAGCAAATCAGAAACTGTATTCTTACAGTAAAAAGCTTCTCTCAGCACAAAATTGAAAAATCTTTATGAAGAAAAAAACACAGTATGCTTTTATACTTGTTTATTTTAAGCCTTCTATACTTCATGACTATTTCACCAAGGTATGTGTGACAGATCACCTATTGGTTTTTTTTGCATTAGGCTTACATTTAACATTCTTGGGCTTGAAGTAAAAATAATTAGGAAATTCTTTTCATATAAGAAGACAACCTAGATGACCTTAAAGGTCTGGCCTTCAGATCTGGTAATCTGACATTTTTAAGCAGTCCCTTTCGAAACAAATGCTCCCGATAATCTTCATGACTGTTTTGCCAATGCCAGTGCCCAGACACACATCCACCAGTCAAACTAAATTCAGTCTGACCCTCTCCCACATTCATGGGAGATCTGATACCTGCCCAGCTGTTATTTGTAAATCATAATGCAGGACACAGTGCATTCAAATTTGACTCAGTTTTCCTCCAGGATATGTTTCCTTCCACCCCTCCCATAATCTGATTTTAGGATGTATTGAAATGTTCCCTGCCAGCATTTCTCTCTGCGTTGGCCACAGTGGGCACTTTCATAGCTAGCCTCAACCAGAACCAAATTCCTTGGTAGCTGGTGGTAGCTGCAGTGAATCCTATCCTCCACCCCAAGATGTGGGTAACTGTCTGAGCACCTTCTCCAGTGAACAGAGGGAGGCAGGCTCTGCCAGAGGGCCAGCCTGTCTACTACAGGTGAGTTATATTACCCTACAGATGCCTCTTACCACTCAGCAAAGGTGGAGAATGTACAGATAGATCAGCCATACCACATTAAACAGCCAAATCTCAGTGAGATTATTTCTGTCCTAGGGTAGGAGAAATGACTGAAGTCATACCACCCATGTTTTTTAATGCTAACCCAGAATTTTACTCCCTGCCTTTCATAAGAACTGGCAATTGTCACACAGACAAGTTTTCTAAATGAAGTCAGTGCACTATTATTATGTAAAAGCAAAACCCAATAAATTATTTAGGTAGAAGCTGAATGCCTAAAGACAAAATTGTGACTCCTAATCTTACTAGGTATCTTCCCAACAGAGCTGAAAGTTTCCCCTCGTATCTAAAGCTCTGCATCTGGGTGTCTGTAGGGCTTCCTCAGTCAGAACAGCTCAGAAACTCTCCGGAAGCCATGGAAAAAACAGCAACATATTTTTCTGGACTTGTAATGATAATTTGCTGCATAAAAGGTAATCAATATCTACAGATCCAAGGAGCACCTGGCAGCATTGTGCTACAGCTGTTAAGAGTTCACCTTCAGGATAAAGCCTAAGGTGAAAGACCTCACCATCACTCGAAAATGATAAATATTTGTTGCACTGCCGCGTTGCAGAACTAATCATTATGCCTATAATTACTCTACTTTTATCTTTCTTACTCTCTCCTGAGCAACAGAGCTTTGTCCAGCCTTGCCCAGGTTCCTAACCTCATAGGGCTTCTTGCCTACCTCCTCCCTTCCAGTTACTGTCCATAACTTCTTGTGTGATGTTTCCATGGAAAATTGCTGCCATATAGACCCTGGAGCAGCTGATGAAGTGGTTTCTGTGAGACATCTATAAATAAATCACGAATCTTATTTCATTTGTGATCCCATTGTACCAAGATCTCCATGATTTAAAATTTGCTTTAGCAAATAGTATCATCATTTACCTTTACTGAGGACATAATCCAAAATGGGTAAAGTTTTACTTCTTTCATACAAACAAAATATTAGCACCACTATTATTTATTGCTTGCAGTAGCCTGTGCTTCACAGCGCTAGACTTCACAAACATCAGAGAAGTTCTTGCTCAGAAGAGGAGCAGAAGTTTTCATCTGTGGAACAACATGAAAAGACCCTGGAGAGATAGTGGAGGTGTTTTGAAAATTTCCACAGGAAAGAAAAGAGGAGAATCTGAAACAAGATTTTTATTTATTAATCCCTACAACAGATGATTCTGTATTTCATCGTTTTATCCGTAACATGTAAGTTTACCTTTACTTATTTCTTTTACCCACAGACTGCTCTTGCTGAGATCCCACCTGAACTCACTGCAGTCAGATCCCTTCCAGCCCATAGCCACAAACATAAATTGAGTTATGCACAATGGAAACAAGAAATGCAAGCATACAAACAATCACAGTAAGAAGCATCATTAAACTCTTCTAAGAGAGCAATTCAGATGTTGAAAGCACTCACAAATAGGCGTTTTTTTGAAGAAAATGAGCAGTATTGAGAGATAATGATGATGTTTTAAATGAGAACTACATATATCTATGCATACATCTGGGATGTTTGGGGTTTTTTAGCTGCACCTCAATCAACTGAGATATAAAACTACATGTCTGTTGCAGGCAGTGACATGAAAATTTAGTCATTTCCTCTTCAAAATCCCTAGAGAGCTCCTTTGCATTTAAAACTAAAATGAAATCACCCTACCATGCTAATTTATTATTTACACTGCTTATTCAGATATTTGTCTATTTGTAGGGGAAAAAATTAAACGTAGCTATATTTTGATACTAAAACAGTTGCGAAATTTAATTGAGATTACATGGATGGAATCAGATCGAATAAAAACCTTGCATAAATTCTGGTATCACTGTTGCTTTGGTTTAAAATCAGATCTTCTGTGGCAAACATTTTCCTGTGCCTGCAGAAGGACTGACCATGATGCTAAGGGGAGGTTTGCCAATTTTAAGGAACAGTAAGTTTTGCACTCCAGATGTGTAAGACACTTTCATTTTCTTCTTACACCTAATTCACAATTCCAAAAAAAATTGTCTTCCTTAAAAACTCCTCCCACAACCTTCACAGATACTTATCTTTGGATGGAATGAATCCATTTTTTGGAGATGCCTTTTCTCTTTCACTGACTAAAGAGAGTCAAAACAAATTGCTTAGACAACTTTTAAATAGCAAAAGCTGGAGCAATAAATCGCACCCAGAATTGAGGAAAAGGTCAAACCCAACTAGCCACTAAAGACAGCAGCAACACCACTACAAGTAAACACAATTTGAAAAAATATATATACAAACATGGAACATCACTATACTCTCTGCTTATATAGCCCTCTGGCTACTGCATCTCAGCATTTAAACTCAAACTGGATTGCCACAGGAAATCTTAGTTTTGCAGTTGGACAACATAGGAAAAGAGCAAGGAGGTATTTTCAAAGGCAAAACAGGAGTTAAATGGTTTGTTCCCACTGACTTCCAGCAAGAGCAGAGCTTCTCACTGGGACTGAGAAAGGCTCGACTGGAGACATCCAACAGAGTGACTGCAGGGCCCAGTCCCCCACAACACACACACAAAAAGAGCAGCAGAGATCAAGGGCATCCTTGTCCTCCTCTGGACAATAGTGAGCATGATATTCTTTTTAAATCCCTCTCAAAGGAGTCTGCCAAAGGAAATGTCTGAGACAGAGCTAGAAAATAAACTAGTTCTCCCCAGCCATGGAACAAGGCCCTTTTCACCAGATCATCGCCCTTCATCGTCCTCCACACCCTCCTTACTGCACTACTTTTCTCATAACTATATTGGGAATTTTAATTGCAAACCATGGAAACACTGAAGGTGTGTCTGTGTGCATATGTGCAACACTTGTACATGCAGTCCTATACCAAAATCCCAGCCAATGCCATGTCAGGACTGAGAGTTATCAAAAGGTACAATTGCTTTAATGGTAACAAATTATAACGTTAACCCTACTTCAGTGGCTCTGCTGATAAAGATCATTACTCTGGCTCCAGTGATCCAGTCCATAGTTCCTTTCAGGTCTACAGCAGTTGAGAAACAAAAGTAAAAAAGGTAGAAGACTCTAAAAACAGTTTTAGAAGCCTGAAGGAAACAGAAGTGGCAACCTCGACTCCCTTCCCACCACCAGATTAATCAAACTTGGTAAAGAGATCCAGCTACAGAAACGTAACTTTTACATAATGCTTTTGGGATATAACCCTTCCCACACAACAAGTTGAAACAAATCCAGAGCAGCCACTTATTATTTTTGTTGTTGTTGTTATTATTATTATTATTATTACTGTTTTATTCTGCCTGTAAGAAACAGCAGCTGAGCTGACTACAGCATCGTCAAAATCAGGGCCATTCACAGAATGAGGAGTAGGCACCGTGGGATGTAGGATTCAGTATGTCACCAGGCACAGATGATGCTCAGGGACACTGGGTAAAGGTTAATACAATACATGGGAGGGAATGGACAGTTGAGGGTAGAGAAGTTCTGTAGGAAGTAGAGCAGGAAACAGAACAATTACAGGAAATGCTCTGGATACAATATGAAATATTTATCTCTCTGGTTCTTCTCATGTTTCCATATAGCCTCAGTAATCCAGACCAGGACCCTTTGGATTAGATGCTATTTAGAGCACAGTGATGAAAGCAGCTGGTGTAAACTCTACTGTAGCCTTGAAACACAGTTATCGCATGTAAGCAGCTAAAAAATGTGGCACTTAAAAAAGAGAGGCACAGTAGGACAGTTAAAGGCACAGTATAACTAGCCATGGTTTGAAAACCGCTTCACGTTTGCAATCTCGCAGGAGATATTAATGCAGTAATGTTAATAATAGATCCATTAGGAATTGCCGGCTAGAAATGCACAGCCATGCATTCTTCTGCTTCTGCCAGGGCAACCTCAGCTGAAGAGGTCCTTCCCTGCTACACATACAGCCCCTGGCTGTAGAGGATGGAAAAGCAGCTGCATGGGACCTAGTTTGTGTGACCTTTTTTGAAGTATTTTACAGGTAACTTTTTCCAGGGCCTGATCGAGCCCCTAAATGCTAATAGATAATAGGTAGTAGATGTAACATTACCAAAAGATGCTGGGAAATAGAAGCCCGTATATGTATTTATAAAAGTATTCTCATAAATGAAAGCATACTTTAAAAATCTTGGTCCTTTAGCAGTGGTTTTGAAGGAAGAGCCAAGGCTTCCCCTCAAGTCAACATGTTTACATGTGTAGAATTTGCACTGACCTTACTACATACATGTGAGCACCCATAGTTAAGACAGTCCCATTTCTGACTCCACTATTTCCTTTACACCACAGGGCCAAATTCTTCCTTTAGTGATGCTGGTGTAAGACTGAAGTAACTCGGTCAACTGCAGTGGCCACATACTGTTGTCATTGTTAGTGCAATGCAGGGAACATACATAGCGAAATGTTGCTCTCTGTTTTGGAGAATTTATTAGCCTAGTTATTGATGTGCTAGCTATGGGGCCAAGACCATCATGAATGCTTGTATGGAGTCAACACCTTTCTGTAACAGCAGGGTGAACGAGGAAATTCCTGGTTGTTAAATAGCCTACATCTGCAATACAAGACTAAAACAATCTCTCAAGTAAATGTATTCCTTGATCTAAAAACACACATTTCACATCCTATGAATCAATTGTCTTCACTCTCCAAACACAAACGACTGTGTCCTACACTCATTTACAGTAGTGTTAATCCAAAATAACGCCACCAAGTCAGTTGAGGTACTCCAGATTTACACTGGTGTGAGTGAGAGCATTTGGCACCCAGTACCTATGGTTGTAGATCCTCAGCTGGTGGAGATCAGCACAGTTCTTTCAAGTCAATGCCTCTGAAATTAATGTAGTTATGCTGATTTACACCAGGTGAGGATCTGCCTTGTGGTTTCTAGTTTTAAATTCTCTTCCTGTCAGCCGTCTCATTCCAAAATGGTTTCAATAGACAACTTCTAGCCAGAATTTCCTCTGCTATTTATAGGATTATCTCAAGAGTTTCTACGATAATCCCCATATTTCCATCTTTGTATCAGACCCTATTCCAGGGTTGTATTACAGCCAAAATATTCACATATCCAGATGACACCATTCCTTCCTCCTCTTTTCCCTTCCCTATTTGGGGTGATTATACAGAGGGGAAATGTCTCTCACGGCCAGATCCTCAGCTGGCATAAATCAGCATAAAATTGACATTAGTGATTTACATCATTTAGCAATATAGAAGAAAAGACAAAAAAGAAAAAAATTAGTTTTTACCAATGCAGTTTAAAATTAGTAACAGGTCTTTATAATAATATTGAAAGAATATTAAAATGTAACCCATATGTACACCTTTGATGTGTATTTTACTGGCTCAGCTAGGCATCATTTCCAGCTTGGAATGACAAAGCTTCTTGCTGTTTTGTTTAATAACACCCTCAGCAATTCTGCCCCTAAACAGTCCATACTTATTCAACATACTTCACCTCAAGTGTACTTAAAACACAAAACCAAGGTCTTTCACAAACAAAACCTATTCTATCAATTTCACGCTTCCTTTTCATCCAGCAAAATGTTAAATTCAACCTGTTGAAATAGGTAAGGTTTAACAGAATTTAAGCTTGCTATACAGAAGTGCCACAGAGGATCTACAGACATCAATTTTCATTCACACTCCAAAAATCTTACAGTAAATAATTTACCATACAATTTCCTATTGATCCATCTAGCTTTCTCTTATCTGTCATCTCCTAATGTCCATCTCCACTTACAAATATTTTTATTCCTCTTCTGGAAAGCTAGATTTCCTCTACACTGAGTCCTTGTAAACTAGCAGGTATCTGCTCAACTGTGATACTCTACACAAAGATCTTAATTAATAAAACAACCCAGATCAGAACAGAGCTGCACACACAGCAGACAGAGTTGAAAAGTAGAACTCCCTGCAGGGACGGACTCAGAGTCTGTGAAAGCCTTCAGAGAATCAAAGCAATCTGCATCACAAGCACATTTTCCCTGTACAGAAGTGCTTGCAGGAACTGCCAGTTTCTACAAGCACATAAGTAAAAACAAAAGAGGTAAAGATGACTATTGTGATTTCCACTTGTGAGACTTGACGTCTTGACACACTCTTTTTGGGAAGATCTGATAGCCAGTGGCAGAGACTAAATATGTAGGAGAAGCTACGTATTACCAAAGGCAATATTGAATACAGGCTCTTGAATCCAGCTCTCACAGGTCACCAAATGAAAGCCTTCCCCCCTCCACCACCACACACACACTTTCTTCCCCAGGGCCAAAAAGGCTGGAGTAACGTTAGGCACTCCTGGCCTGGAAATTAGTTGTTACATGTTTGTGGGGGGTGAGGGGTTGGCATAAGGGCAGATTTCATTTCAAATAAATATGTTTCCTCCTTTCATTTCCCTTCACCTTCCACATGAGATAGCAAACCAGGATATCAGTATTCAAAGTCCATGTCAAAGATTTAATTTTGTACAGTTTATACTACTTGAAATCAGGTTATTGCTTTATCTTTATGGAGATTAATCCAAATTGAAAACAGAGAAACTGGAGGAACTGTGTGGATGCCAGACTCACAACAGCAGGCATTCAACTGAGAATAGCATGTGTTCACACTCTTAGTTTCTTATTCAGCCTAAGGAGTGGCAAGTCAGTACACGCAGAAGTCCAGTGAGGCTGACGAGCAATGGCTGATAAATTCCTATAGAAAAGGTAACCGTGTTCCTTCTTTCTGCTGCTCCATGACAGAGTAAATTAATCTTCTTTTCACTTACTGGGATAAAAGTCACTCATTCTGTTGACCTGATTGGAGTTAAACCAGGGATAATTTGGCCAAAACCAAGCAATGACACACAGCAGGATTATTTCAGGGTGTAACTTCTGGCTATTGTTGCTTTCTAAAAATGTGTAACACTAGTCAATAACAAGATGGAGCCCAACATGCAAAATTCATTGTCATTTCAGATAAAGTAATGATACACAACACTGTATAAGATGTATGTAGTTCATTTACAAGCTGCCGCTCCTTAGATACTGTTAGGCAGCTAGATCACTACATTAGCTAATGGGATATTAAGGATCAAAGGTTTGAAATCAATAAAACTAATCCAATAAGGAAGATGGGCAAGACAGAGGGTAATATTGCTAGACTGCTGTCTGAAGTGTTTGAGTCAAAACAGCTTGCCAGAAAAGAGATCCCCAGAAATCCCTGTGAACTACAACAAATGTAGCTTGGTAAGAGTCTAGGCTGGAATTTGCAAAGTGTATGTAATTTTGATATAACTCGTTATCTCTGAAAACACTAGGCGTAAAATCTTGATCCCACTTAAGTCAGACAGACACTGACATCAGTGGAGCAAAGAATTCATCTCACGATAAAGGCCAGAGGTAGACCAGAAGCAGCTCTGTTAAAATCCCACTCATTGAGTTCAACAATCAAGTAAAAAGCTTTCTTTTCTCTGAATCTAAAACTATTCCTTGGAAATACACATTCAAATGGCTGTGACTGCGTAAACTAAGAATTCATTTTCTAGTACTGAGCAGATAATTCATAACAAACATTAAATCAAGTTTTAAAGCTGGCTGTTTCTACCAACTAGTGATGAAGAGCTGGCTGCAAATGTTCAGTTCCTGCCACTTATTCTGGCAGGAGGCAACCGCACACAGAAAGTACCTGGCATTCTCTCTGCTTTCTGACTGCACAAGCAGGTAAGCACCTTAACACAAAACTTCAATCTAAATTAGGTCTTCAGAACTGACCTCTCCATTCATTAAACATGGAGCCTAGGAGGACTGGCCTTTTAATTTTGGTACCTTAGGATTTCTGCAGGAGCTTAAGGAAAATTTTACCCTGCTAATGTTTGCTGAACAGAAAAAGGGTTGTGGACAGAACAACAGCTGAAGTGAATTGTGAAATTTACGCGCCAAATTTTTAAACTACAGGCCCAAATGCATTTTAAGTAGAGTCACTTATTCTTCTACAGATGTACAAATGTAACACTGAACAGGAGCTGGATACATTTAACAGCTATCACACTCAAAACATTCGGAAGAATATTTACACCATTTATTACAAATGCACAGAAGAGATCACAGTGAACAAGGATGAACACACTCCTGCATGACTGGATTGATCTTCCCTATTAACATCAAACTTAAAAACATCAGTCACTGTGCCACAGGTGTACTAGGATTCAGCAAGATGCAGCATAAATCTTCCTTTTTCCTCAACTTTGCACACTTGTAGATTTAGCAGCAATGAGCCCTCAAAACCTACATTACTTGGGGTTTTTTTTGTCCCAGATTAGTGGCTTGGATTACTGAGAGACTAAGTTGCACCCCTAAGGAAATGAGTCCATTAGGTCTGCAACGAGCATTTATGTGTGTCCGTGTGTACTAGGATCCTCACCAGGCAGGCTTTGAGATAAGCGCTGAAACAACTTTTTTAGACAGAGGTTTCAAATTAATTCCCACTAATGATTTCGCCAAGAAAACCCCATCATGTGCAACTCCACAGCCTTCTCAACTGCCTGTCCTAGTGACCAGCTATTAACTGTGGTCAAACATGCCCATAACAGTTTACCTCAAACTTTCTAACCAGCTAGGTAACTGAGTAATTCATAGAAGGTTTGTTAATTATGTAAATCCAAACTTTTTTTATCTCTACAAATGTAAATGCTCCTGTCAGAGAAAAAAAACAATAATCCTAACCACTGAAACATCCAAAGAAAATTATACCGTAGAAAAATGCACTTACTTTCTAGCAAAAACTTCAGATTGAAATATCTATAAATATAATGATCTGAAGAAGGAAAAGTGACATTAGAGGGAATGCCTGTTATTTTACACAAACATAGACATTAACACCAGAAGCACGCAGACATTAAGAAAACATACTCCAAATAGCAGGGTTTGGTAGAAACTAATTATGGCTAAAGCTTCTGGAAACTTGAAGTAAAAGGGATTCTCATACTGATATGTAAAGTGCTACAAAAACCAAAATAAATACAACACCTGACAAAAGCAGATTGTCTCTGCTAAGCGCCCAGAGGGATGTAAACACAAGGATAGTAATTCTGGCCTGACTGCCTCATAAATGAAAAGGTTTAGGGTCTCTAATGCTGCAGGCAGCAGAACCTGAAGGAGTGAAACAACAGCTCAAAAGTAGCCAGAGGAGCGGGCTGGCTCCAGCGTCACCGATTTCTGCAGACTATTTGTTAATCCTAATTACGCTTGGATTTCCTTTGTGAATTTCTTCTAGACAGCTAACAAAGGGATCTTTGTGAATGTCCAGTGTTTGAACTTAATGTCCAGGGTGTATCGGTCAATGCCACAGATCACGTGGCATCATTACTAGAACCTGCATAAAAACTGCATTACAAAGCTAGCAGCTATTCAAGTATTCCTGCAAAGGAGGAATGGCACTGACATGCTAAGAAACAGAATTTCTAAATAGGACTGGTCAGGAAATATTTTTTGTTCCAGCACACTTTTTTTTTTTTTTTTTTTCATTTCTAATTTTCCATGGAAAAGTAACAACCTACATGTTGAATTATTTTTCGTTTGGGTTTTTGTTTTTCACCACTGATTTGATGAAAAGCCTTTTTCATTGAAGAAGACATGTCAGCTTTCTTGAAAAAAAATTGACAAATTCTACTTGGAAGACTGTATTTTTTAACATAATGTTATCTTGTGACCATCATAATATCTGATTACAAGGCTTAAGTAATCAAACTACCATGGCATACATCTCAAATAATACAAACAAATATACAAAGTATATATTTTGTCTTTCATGAATATTCCTGCAAATAATACTCAATCATTCAAATGCTGGTGCAACGTGAGCACAAAAAGCCAGATTTTCGGCTGCTATAAATCAGCACAACTTCAGTGAAGTTTATGGAGTTACACACGTTTAGACTAGATTAAAATCTGCCCTCAAGATTGAATCACATATGAACACAGGCAAATCAAAATATGTGTTTTTTTAATTCAGTTACCCTGAAGAGAACAAGTATTTCCTCCCTTTGATCATGTTAAGTAAATGTGGCCCAACAGAACAGAATATTATGTTCTTCAGCAGAAAGTTTCACTGATTAAATAGCACCAGAGTCGGAGATGAAACTCTCATTGACTTTGCAACTCCAACGTGGCCGTTTTTAACCTTTAAGAGTAGCTGTTGAGTTGTCATTTCAATATGCCCTTGTTACCCCTGCAGAATATAACCAAAAAAGAAGAAAATAAAATAAACACAACACGGGCTGAAACAAAAGGCAGTTAAACACTCACTCTTCAGTTCTTGGCGTTACTGGGCTGGTCAGGAAATGAAACCATTGCTGCAGGAATTTGAAGGGGTGAATATATAGGGAAGGGGGTCAAGGTTTGGGGTGGCTTCCTCTCCCTTGGCACTGGGAAACCAGAACAACCTTGTATCACTGACCCAGCTCCGGATACTGGTAAGTAGCTGGTAATGGATGGAAACACAAGAGAAAACAGCATTTCCTAATGACCAACTAGAGAAAATACCACAAGAACGTTGCTTCTTAGGGCGATCCACAGCTGTATTTTGTAGAAAAATATCCAAGTGAAGGAAAATGACCTCCTTATATTCCATTTTTTTAAGTACTTGCAACCAAACACAAGATTGGGAAGCTTCTGGGAACGTTAATGTTATAAGCCAACCACAGAAAAATTCACATATGCACACACGTACACCCCTAAACAAAACATACTTACTGCCATAAAAAGATGAAAAAAATACATCCTTATCTAGGATAAAATTATTCCCATAAGACTATGGGAACTAAGTCACATCATAATGAAAACGACTGGTGGAAATATGAAATACATTTATGCTATATCACACACACCTGCTGACCAGAGGTCCAGATACCCAAGTTCACTTATTTTAATAATTTCCTTGGCCCTGATCCCACAGTGGGACTGAGGAGGACAGACAGCCGTCAGCAGGCCGCTCCAGGTAAATCGGGTAAATCAGAGCTACACTGACACAGCCACCAAGATTCCCTCCTGCTCAGGCAGACAATGCTTCTTCCTATGAGTCGCCTCAACAGGTTCCCTTACAAAATCTAGCCACGTCCTAACTTCTGGAGCTGCAATGAGCCCGCATCCTTTTCAACTCTGTTCAAACAGCTGGCTTTGCATGACCATTTCATCGAGGGGCTCAGAGCAGGACTGGTATCTCAAGCAAGTAGGTGGCATATGGTGTGTAACACAGAGGGCTGTGGGAGCTGCAGAAGGCAAACCCAACCATCTCATGCAGGCTGCCAGATTACTATCAGACACCCCATTGCCATTCCCCTCGATGCTCAGAATAATTCCCCTTCCAGGATGCTCAGAATAATTTCTGCTTTGGACTTCCTTCCTTTATTTTGAATTCATCCTGGGCTCGTCCCTCACTCAGAGGCATTTAAGGGGAAGGAGAGAAACACCAGCTTTTCCTTTTCCTCTCCTTTCATGCACCCTATTTCTGTCCTCTCCCCTAGGAAGGTCAGGAGCCAGTCCTCCTTCCTCTCCTCCCCATCAGGTTCACGTAGTCCATCCCAAAGCCAGGAGATGATGTGCTGCCCACCCGTCTAACTCAGCAGCTTTGCAGAGCCACCTGACAGCCGTCCGCTGCCCAAGCAGCAAAATTTGCACTGCTTGATCAGGTCCGTGCATACATTAGTGTCAGGGCCTCGCTCACAGCCTGGTGCGCCATGGCCCAGTCTGGCACAAGGCAGGAGAGCTAACAAGCCCCACCAGGCTGAGACGATAATGTTGATCATGTCTGAAAGGTGTCAGGGTATTTTGCCTCCCTGTGTGAGTGCAGCTCCTCATCCTCTCAGGCTGTGTCTGCTTACAGAAGATATCGATGTGAAAACCAAAAACCCAGAAATGTCTTTCTGCTGTTGGCGCATCACAGAATTTCAGACACTTTCCACTGCCCTCTGGAAAGCTGCACCTGCCACAGACGGCGCTCAGGTCAGACGCGATCTAGGGGCTGAACAGGATGAACAGCCTATTCCAGATGTGCTCTGAGGTTATTGAAATAATGTCAAGAGGACACTTTTGGATGTAATACCAAATAAGAAAATTCTGTGTTTATCAACACAAACTAATAGACCCCACCTTTAGAAATTGGCCGTTTGTTTAGTAACTGTGTCCCATCACCCCTTCACCTTGTTTCTGTGGAACAGCAGTAAATGCATGCACAGTAAACCATAATGGAAAAGCACTTCATAGACATCACAGATCCCAGTGGAGGCATCAACAGCAACTGATTTAGCATTAGGTCATATATGGTTAGAGAGAGGGACCACAGAAGGGTGGGAAGTCTCTTATTGCTTAGTTTTGAAAGGAGAAAAAAGTCAATCTTGGATGGGACCCGTTAGTATAGAGGGTTCGAATCCTTGTATTTGTATTGCTACAGTTGACCAAAACACACTTCAGAAAAGTCATTTAATCACCCCTCATCGCAGTCACCCTGCTGTTACATGGAGATAACAATCCCTCCTATAACTGATCTTGATGGAGACTTATAAATGCTGCTATAATAAAGTCCAGACAGCCCTTTGCGAGTGTCTTTACTCATGTCCATACAGTAACCTATCTTCCCCTATAAGAAGTCTTGGCACTCTGGCAGAGCTTACCTTCAAAACACATACACAAAAAGTTCATCTAGATACTGAACTTCCAAAACTGCAACAGTTGTTGCTTATTTAAAGAGGACCCTTACTGCACCTTCCTGGGGAAAGGATGTATATTCCCAAACAAGCTCCGCTGAAAATCCCCATTGCTAGCAGCAATATAGAATTCTGTAGCATCAGAGTTTACTAGCTATAAAAATTTGGCAAAATAAATGTAGACGTCTCTATATTCAGGAATTCTTTCTCTTCTCTGTTTGCTCTGGTTTTCTGCGAAAAAGCGGTTATGAAGTAGAAGTCTCAGTGATGATTTTGACTGATCAGCTGGAGAAATTTAGATGAATTTGGCTTTTCATGGACTGCAGCTGTTGTTCTTTCCAGTGCCTTAATGCAATTTATCATTCAAATGTGTTGGCTTAGGAATGCTGCTCCAGTTTTCCTCTACCTCCTATCATTAATCCTAACAGTATGAATCCAATTTCAAACGTTTGTTTCTTTTGTAGCATCCCACTTTTCTCCCCTTTGGTGTCTGCAGCAGTAGGGAGTTATGGTGTGGAATCAGCTGCCATCTCTCTGCAGCCTTCACATGCTTTTTGCAACAAACGGACGATCTTTCACATACTCTGCCAAAAGGTTTCTCAGATGAACAGTGCCAAGGCAGGGCATCCAACTCACGGCAGACACGTTGGCTAGGTGTTATGAATGACCCACAACATAAGGGAAAGAGAATAAATCCAAACCCAGCAACGAAAGTGATCCCCTCTCTGCACCCCCCCCCCCCCCCCCCAAAAAAAAAACAATCAGCAAAACCCAAGCAAAACAACAGCAGCAAAATTTTAGGGTCCAATGAGAAAGAAGTGGTTTGAGAGTCAAAAGCTCACAAACAAAATAGAATTTTAATGAACTTTTTATAATTGAGGGTTTTAAGGAAGAAAAATATCTGGTAAAATGACAGTGCCTGGTTCAAATTCAGCAATAATTCATTATTAAATATGATACCTAATGACCATCTAGACAAAGCTATAAAAAATAAAGGCAAAAGCCCAACTCCTCTGAAAGAGTTTCTGTTACTATTTTATTTCCTGTTATGCGATTCATTATGTGGGTCAATATGGGTCATTACATGGTTTCATATTCATTTTAGAACTTCTGTTATCATTGTCATTACTGCATGTATTTATTTTGCTGTGGAGGAAAGGGGCTTTATTTTCTTTTCTGCATAACTTGATACCTACAACTGGTTGCTTACAAAACTTACACAGATTTGTTGTGTAATCATGAAACAAATAGTTGTGGCTTTTCTAAAACACTAGTCTAATATCCCCTGACCTGTAATTCCCATACCTTAGCTAGAGTTTCTATCTTCTCCAAGTAAAATGTTGCCACAAACTGTTGGCCCTTATTGGTTTTTATGTTTATATAAACTAGGAGAAATGCCAACAAGGTCAGCAAAGTCCTTGTGTATTTAAGTCACTCTATCCTTACCCCCATGTACCACAGGGGGAATCAGGTCTCTGGTTCCCTTTTCACATGTTCTGTTCAGCGCGAAGGCTTGAAAGGAATCTGGTGTCATCAGCCTCATTTTCAAAAGGCAGCTCTGTTACAAGCGAATGAGCTTACCATTCTCTGCATTTAACGTCATTTCGCAATTCTAAGCTCAAAATTCAAAATTTGGGTCTAGATTGAGAATAGGAATACCCTGAAGACTAGGTATGTTTAGCCTCAGTCCCTTCCAAATTTCCCCACAAGAAGGGGAAAAAGCCTTAAATTATTTTTCAAGTTTTCAAATTCAAGTCAAGATTTGGACTTGGAAATAACTTCATGCAGATTTTAAAATATCTTAACTTTTTTTGAATCATTATCTTAACTTAATGAACTCGCACACTAAATATCAAGAAGCAGAAATACAGACACACTTAAGAAAGGCTGTTCTTGAGGTGTTACTGGCCCAGGCAGACGCAGAAGGAAAAGGAAATTTCATGAGAAAGTCTGAGGTTTTCCAAGCAGTTGTGAAAGCAGAAGTTCACATAGTTTGGATAAGGTTCGGGTAAAAATTAATTAGGTGAGCTGGAGAACAGGAAAGAAAACTCTCTTAGCATAAGCTGAGTGAAGGGAGTGCTATGAAGGAAACCGCTTCCTGGCTTTAACAGAGCCTGATAGGGGAAGTCCACCTTCCTATCCATTCATCCCAGCTGGAGCTGAGCAGTGAATGTGTGAACTTCTGAGTGCTCAACACGGAGCACTGAACTCTTTCAAAATTTTTCCTCACCTGAAACCTGCTGCCACCAGTGAAAGCATTATTTACAAATGGGTCCATTCCAGGAAGCCTAGATCCAATACAGATTTAAATCCTTAAGTCCACAGGCATCCATACATGGATTTCATTCTTGGACCGCTCCTGCTATTAGCATCAGCTACTTTACTCCACCCCCCCCCCACCCCCCCCCACCCCCCCCACCCCCCCAAAAAAATTGTTAGCAACAGAATGTGTGAAATCTGGTTTTCTATGGGTTTGTTTCTCATGGTCAGGTTCTCTCACATTTAGAAAGATGCATGCTCTGATAAAAGCTTCTTCCAGTTTGGCATGTTATTAAAGGCTCTTTCAGGTGGAGACTTCAGGATTTAATACAGCACAAGCTCAAACCACAGCCTTCTTCCCAGTGGAGACACTAATAGGGTCTCCCACCTCTACCTTGCTGCCTTTTTTTGACAAGGCATATTGGAATAATATAACTTTGAGACTTCTTTCTGCCACATTTAATTGAAATTGTCCACTAGGTTGTTAAAAGGCGGACAGAGAAAGATACATGTTCTGAGACAGCTACGTTGCTTAGTGTTAGTCCTTCAAGTCAGGACCAAGCTGTGCTCAGAAGAAAACTTTGCCTGGGCTAGCACTTTTCAGAAAGGCTTTCCTGAAGGTAAACGGAACAAGACAAACTGGTCTTGGATTAGGACAGATAGCAGAGACCACGGCTGCACCCACTGCACTCAGCTAACACTGAGACAGGCCCCGGGGAAAGCATAAATCCCATGCAAACAGCTGTCCAGAGTAAACTGTGTTTGCTTAGTCCTACATTGATTGAAATATCTCACTCCCACCACAAAGACTGCAGCAAGTGCGCACACGAACAGGTTCATAGGCCATCTCACAGCTGGCAAGCTATTGCTCTCTACTTGTGCTGAAAAGCCAGCCTTCCCTTTGAAAGCAAAGGCTGCAGCTTCCCAGAAAAACTGAAATGCCGCCTAAAGTCAATCAGTGGGACTCTTGCCTGGGCGAGGACTGCAGGCTTGGTCCATGCCCCATAGGTGAGTGATCCCACACCAGCTTCCTTCTCGCATTCCTGCTTGCAAGGCACAGGAGTATGAAATATGAAAACAAACCCTTGCAGCTGCTTTCTTCATGTCCCCACTGCAGCTGCAGGGAGTGGCTTTTCAGCTCTGTGTTGCTCTAAAAGCACTTCAAAGGAGGCCAAAAGCAACTATATGCACTTTTGTTCATTTAAAATGTTCTCAGTTGCATTATCAATCACCAGCTGAGGATGTGTACAGCCTGGCAGTCAGACTATGCGTTATAAGCCTAGTGCCTGCAATGTAAGTACACACAGCACTTAGTGCAGGATGTCTTTCCCCCATGTGCTCTTATACCAGATTCCATATGCTACTTTTCCTATTTAATTAGCGTGAAATATTTCTACCCCTTGTTATTTAAAAATCTATATCTACAGGTTGGGGTTAAGTTAGCTGATTGTTAATTGTAGAAATGAAAGGACTGATCCCTGCATGCAAGAATTCAGTAGGAGACAAAAGCTTTAGCAGTAGAATTATATGTGATTTACACATTGTTTGAGACCTTTTTTGTGTCACCGCTGATATAAAGGGCCATAACATACATAAATACGAATAGAATAAGAATCAGTCCCGTGAAGTTCTTCCAGGCAGATTCTTGACTGACGGATGGTCTCACTGGGACATTCTGGAGAGAGATACTGATTTCTCCAAGTGCTGGTGTTAGCCTATTCCTCCTCAGAATACAGAAAACCCAGCTATCAATCAACAGGAGACTTCTGCAGTAATAGAGAACATGCTCAATTGTAAGCCTGAACTTCTTATTTTTGGTTTCAACATTCACTCAAAACATTAATGAAGAATAAAATGCTGAGGGAGACAGTAGACGAAGTTTCAGCTAGCCTCAATCAGCACCAAAGTCAATACTAACCAAGGATCTTCACGATGCTGCCAAAACAAACTGCTCTGTGGCCAGAGAAGAAAGTGGTCAAGCATGTTTGATATGTTTGATAACCTCCCTAAACAACAGCACAAAAATGCACTGCTAAGGGTATTTTTATTCTCAGATGCAGGGTAATTGAAATACACAACCTCTGTTCAGCAGTAACTGGAGAGTGTTCATTCAAAGGACTGTCTAAAATCAGATAACTGCAGTAAGTTGGGATGTTTTCTTCACTAAGGTCATGCCTTGTATTACCAACAGCCCGAGTTTATTCCTCCCCCCCCAATTTTTTACATTTAGAAGAAGTACAGTAGGCTGACTGCTGTCAAGAAGAAAACTGAACAAACCTAACATCCAAGGAATAGCTGTTCTTCATATGAATATACACATTCACATGCAAATAAGGATAGTCAATACTCTGTTCTGTTTGCTGTAAACTTGATTAGTTATTCTCTGTTTAAACTAGTTCTGTCATCCAGTCAGGGTGCAGAGTAAGCATTGCATGAGCTAGACAACCAAATCCAAACACAAGTCACAAAAAGCTACTCATCAGAGTAGATATTTTGCATACAGCTCAGAATTCATTTCCTTACATCACTGGGCAAGTATTTGTAAATAAGGAACACACTTGCAATTGTCAGGACCAGCTAAGAAATAGGAAGAGATCATTACATCAAATCATTTACTGAAAAAAAATGTTGATTCAGCAGCTCTGGTAATAACAAAGATTACCTTTGCCAGTTCTCAGGTGGATTTGAGTTTTAAACCCCAAGACTGCTTCAGTTCTAGCAGCTAGAAAAGAGGAGCACAAAGTCTGGAAACTGATACTCATTCTTTGCTCCTGACTTGCTCTTTATCTCTAGAAAGTCACTAGACTGTGCACACATAGCCACCTACACAGCAGATGTAGTAATGATTATCCACCTGGCATAGGGACAGGGGTGAGATTTATCTCGTTAGCGTATGGAGATTGCTATGGGGAGAACTTGATAAAGATGTTAGCACAAATGAAAACTGCTGCTGTTTACTGTATTCAAAAAATATTTTTCAGTTGCTAAACTACCGAATGGGTAAATAGTTCAATGTGGCTTTAGATGTCTCTGCCAATAACTCGGTGCAGCTTGATTCTTATCATCAACCTGTCTTCATCATGCAGGATCTCCTTTTGTAAATGAAGAAAGGGAGGAGTCTGCAGAAGCTATTAGGAACAGAGTTGACTGCATTCTTGATCATGAATAAGCTGCCTGAAAAATACACTTTCGTCTATTCCCAAAACCACTTAGGGTTGACACATGGTTTGTTCCCCAAAGAACAGATGTGAATATACCTCAGCCAACACAACGCTTATGAAATGTTCATTTTGAGCATCCTCCATTCAAGACCTGTGAAGTCTGACCTAACACTATAGTCATATAGGTAGACTATATGTAGATCCTGAATGAATGATTTTTAATTCTGGTTCTTGTGTTTAATCTTAATTTCTGACAGAACAGCAAAGAAAGTCAGTCAGTAAACCTCTTGTTTACATGAGGATACAGCTATTTTTATGAGAACAGTGAACCTCTACCTACTAAGCATCACAGAAAATGTCCGAAACCAGTGCAGAGGAAAGGCACAACACTATGACTGCCTCAAACAGTCCTTTAGAGATTGACTAAGCACACAGGACTTCACTAGTTCTACTTGGAAACACCAACATTAGGTATGTAGTTCTGTATTTTATGTTTCTGAGGGCTCTACTAGATCCTAATGCACACAAATTAGATTCTTTCCCCCTTTTTTTAGCTTTAAAAAACGATCAACCAATCTACCTCATTCCTGCTATAAACCGTCTTGTCTCCTTTCCTCTCATTCACTGTCACTTTACAAAAGCACACAGGATACAGAGGTATGGCTGTGGGCTGCAAAGCCTTCTAAACCGGCAGTCTAATTTAAAATTTTCTCTTCCACCAAAGCTCATTTTTAATAAGACGAGATCAAGCAGTAGATGGACCACACCTGAGCAACTCGGAATGTTACATGAAGATATTTCAGAAGTCTACACCCAGTGAAGGAAGGAAAAAAGAAAACAGAGAAAAAGAAAACAGAGAGGACCTTGTCACAGCTCAGAAGTAAACAGAACAGAGGAAAGGGTTTGCAGATGCTTTAACACAGCATAGGTTGGCACTGCAAAGCCATGCCCTGTATCAGCACAGTCTGCCTTGATTTAAATGCAGGCATTTGCTTCTGCAAAGCCTTATGGCAGCTTTTTCACTCAGATATAAAATGTTCACGTTGCCAGAGCAGAAAATGTCCTTTTTCATGGGAAAAGCAATTGTTGATGCTGGCAATTGACTGAGGCTTACAGCCAAGGGTTTAACATGGCAGCATTCTTTTGCCTTAAGTGGATTCTTGGACCCCTACTCTGTTGCAAAAGAGGTCCGCGTGGAATATGTGCTCTGCAGCCCAAAAATGGAGCTCTCCTCCCCTCCTCCAGCTCAGGCAGTACCACAGACTCTTGCTTAGCTGGTCTAACAGCTGGGATACAGCATGGGTCCCTACCAGAATTCGATCACCTGAAATGAAAGTGTTAACATGTACTTGGAAGCAAGGCTGGTATTTTGTTATCTTTTTGCAAAGTGAATTCTTAGTTATGAACCAAAGGCATTACAGGGAAGGAAAAGGCCACTTGGCCTAATAAACTTTACCCCTTTGGGGTTAGCTGAACACCACCTCCTTCAATCCCCCTCTCTCTCTGCAGAAATAAAATATGTCTCCTTTCCTCCTGAACTCATTTATAAAAGCTTGATTTAAGGGCCTAACTTGGCAACATGTTCCATATGTCTGTTATTCTAGGAGCGTGCAGGCAATGGGCCAAATGCAGAGCTCGTGCAATGGGCACAATTCTCCCTGCTTGCTATAGGAGTTGTACCCGCCTTTCCCTGGGTTTAATTTGCTCCAGCTTGCCTATGGTTACAGAAGAGGGCTGAGGATGAGGAAAGCTGAGTTGCATTTCCAGCTCTGCCAGAGGCTTGCCGTGAGACCTAAGGGAAAACAATCCCTCAGCTTTGTTCTGCCTCAGTTTACACAGGCTCTAAGCTACTCATCCCCTCCAAGGGAGCTCTGTGAAGCTTAATTAATAATGGCAACTACTAAGTCCTTCAGAAGACAGGCAAGAAATACCACGCATACTGTAAGCAAAGGGACAGTATCAAAACCAGGGCAGCTACATAAAAAAACCCTGCCTTGCAGAGACTTACTAGAAAGGAGGAGTATTTAAAATCAAATTAAGTTCTGGACCAAATTCTACAGACTCTGACTTTACAAGCACAAACCGTTCCAATGAAATCTAAGAGAATATTAACATGAATAAAAATATGCATGAAGATGTTTACAGGGGCAGGCTCTGCATGACCGATCCTGACTACATAGAAGAGTAATTACAGAAATCAAGTTGGTAGGATCCTGAGAAGAAAACCGTGTAGCAGTGCATTGACTAGTGGCTTTTTATTCCTTCAATTATTGGAGAAAGCAAAGAGCGGCTAAAAACTTTACTGCCAGGAATTTCAGAATCAGACAGGACTGATCCTTCCCACAACTTACCAATTCAGATGACGCTCTCTTATAAAGGATTTCATGCAGAAAAGTGAGACTGTTTTGACAATGCGGGTGTACCAGAGCCTGCTCCTTTTTCACCAACGATATGAGACACCTCAGACATGCCCTGCCCCCACCATGAAGAGGCCATCAACAGATAGACTGTGCTGATCAACTCCCCTCTTGGTGACCCCACTGCTGAACAGTCTTGTGGCCACTTCTAACAGAGCCACCAGTGACCTGTGCTCTTGTGTTGAATCACATAACATCACCACTATGGTTATGCCACATTTCCCTGGTGAGATGGGCAGGATTGAACATCCTGGACTGGTAAGGAGATGGGGTCAGGCCCCAAACTCTCATACTTCACAGATGGCTGAGAGTATGAAAAAAAAAAAAAAAAAGAAGAGTTTTGCCCAGCTACAAGTTTGCTTTGAATGCCCCCACGTAAGCAAAAAAATGTTTGCCTAGGTCCAGCACTGCTCTGTTTTGCACACTGTGCCCTGCCTCCCCTTGCAGGGGGACCGCATCCATCATTGCTGCTTGCTTTGGCAGCACCCCACTTCGGGTACTGGGATTTCTCTGTCTACCTTGTGGCACTGGTGAGCAGTAAAGCGGTGTTTGGAGAACACCACCCCGCTCGCTGTCACGTTCATTCACTGTGTGGTGAAGTCAAGCCCATTGTGAACGGACTAAAAATCATCTCAACTGTCAGCAGAAAGATTTACACAACTTCCTTCTCTCCCTTGAAGAGTGATTGCAGTGTGAAAACATGCTGTTCAGCCAGTAGCAGCGTTAGCTGTTTTCAAACAGAACAAGCTGGGGGAAGGGGGGGAGTTTAAAGGAAAAAAAAAGTCCCATAAAGAATTTCTTTTAGGTGAAGCCAAATAGACATTTACTGTAAATCCAATAGACCAGCTTCCTCATATTTATTTTTTTCTTGCACCCCCCCCAGAACTCCCTCCCCACAGGTGGCAGATAGACCCTGCACACCTCCAGCAGATGCAGCAGCCCATCACTGGCGGTCTCAGACTGCCCTCTACAGTCTCCTCACCCAACCAGCTCCGCAGCTGATCGCCAAGCTAAAGACCTGCCAAATCCGTCAGAACTTGTGACATATTAAAGATACCAGAGTGTCACATATCAGGCAGATAAGCCAGTAATAGTGAGCCATCTGCTCAGGGAAATGGATGGCTCGGAGAGGGTCTCTCCAGTTGGACTTCTCCAGTACAAGAGATGATCCTGCAATCATTATTCATTACCATTTCTTCTGCTGACTGATTCCTCCTTCATCCTTAGAAAGGCTGGGGAAAAGAGTGCAGGTCACACCTGACCTCAGCAAAGGAAAACTCCCTGAGAAGAAATGAGTCACCTCCTCACCACCCACTCCCACTCCTGCACCCCTTTGCCATGTCTTTCCCCACCTGCCTCGGACAAAAGCACAGCTCACATTCTTCAAGCAAGTGTTTCTTCCATCCCTAATTACACTCCCAAATATCTTCAGGATAAAGTTGGTGTTTAAGAGATGGCAAATGTTTGCATTGACCTTTAATGCTGGTGACTTTCAAAAGCTATTACCGTGTCCCCTGATATTCCCTCCTCCGTGATTTCTTTCTGTACCATCAGGTTATTGCTAGGTGGCAAAGAGGGATGGTGGCAAATAAAAGAAGAAAGATGCCTGATGATTTTTCATTTTTAAGCAGAAGGGAAAAGACCAAATACCCCGCAACACATACTTACTGCAGGAAGCAAAATGTCCCGTAACAGGGACTTGTAAAAATTAAGTGAGAAGAAAAAGCCTGTAAAACCAAGCCCAGATATCACAGACCATAGACAAAAGAAAGGAGGCGGGGGGAGGGACACGACACCAACATGTGCATGTGCGTGTATGTGTGTATAAATATACACACCATGTCTTCATTAAACCCAGATAAAGTTTGTACACCTTCCCCATGGTGGCTGGCAAGAGCTTGTGTCCCAGAAGAATGGCTTTAATCTCATTTCAGACTCAATAATATAGTGCCAGATGTTCTTGGAAATCTATTTTGCCCCTGTACATTGTGCAATTAACCTTTCGGTTTCCCAGAGATCAAATTAGAGCTGTGGAAATGTTTCCAAACCTCTCTCTTAACGAGAGAAGCATGGGTTGTTTGAACCAACTGCTGAGCCATTTTCCCAGCCCTCTGCTCCTCTGGACATGCCAGGAAGAATGTCAGGCCAGCTAGAGAACCCATTGTTTCACTTGCAGGGGAAAAATATAAATAGTCCAGGCTAAAAGTATTTTATCAGGTTTCTAAGGTTGGGGCTTGATTATAAGCAGTGCAACTTAAAGAGCTCCATTTCCTTTGATTACAGAGATTTCCTACAAATTATGGGTATATTCTTCCAGAAGGAAATGGAAAGCACAACATTTCATCCAGAGGCATTTACTACACTCACAGCTCTGTGTGGCACTCTAACAGGCAAGGATGCTGGCAAGCCCATGGCCAGCAAATTGACAACTGATCCAACAAGCAGATTTTTCTGGGTAAGCGCATCTGTCTGTGCAAAGCTCTGCTGATATCAGGTCACACAGATGTGACAATATGGGTTTGCTCTGAAGACCAACGCTTAACTTGGGACAAGTAATTTATCACACCTATGGTCACATCCTAGCTGCAGAGATGCAGCTTCTTACCTATCCAGTTAAGCCACCATCCTCAGAGTCTGAGTGGACTTCAGGCTAGCTGAATTCTGATTTCGGTACCACCCAGGCCTTTTTAAACTCTGGAGCCACTTGGGTGCTTTCGCATCCTATTTCTGAAACTACAAGTAAGGTGCTGGAAATGATAAAAAGGGGCTTACTATTCAAAAAAATGTAAAAGGGTTAAAAATTAAGTACAAGAAATTTTCCTATAGTGCCCAGAAGCAAGCATTGAACCTATGAGAGATTTAGAAGACCCCTGACAAGTACTTCTTAGGCAACCCAACACATTAAATCTCTCTATCATCTCCTTAATTCCACCACCTGGCATTTGCAGCCAGCCACAGGAAAAAGCTAGAAAGCAAACAGAAAGGTTGCAGTAGCTCAAGAACACATAAAAAGTTGCTCGGTCTTAGGGTTTTATTTACTCACAGGTATTGACAGGATATTATCCCCGTAGCTTGAGAGAGGGAAAAGTGTTTGTTTATGTTAGCAAATATCTGTTGGTTCTAAAATATTGACATAGCAGAACCTCAATGTTTTCATTCACAACTTTCACTGTAGGACATCAGTAGAATATGATCTGTGCATTAAGTAAAAAGGCAGAATTTTAATTTTAAATTTAGCTCAAAACCACAATGAGCTAGATAAAATAGAAGAGCCTGAGACAGAGAAAACTTTAACTTTTCAATTACAAGATGGCTTTGAGGCATGTGTGCCTCTGTTTATTTATGAAGCTGCTACTATTGTTTTAATGTAAACAGGATTCAAAGTCCACTGGCAGCTAGGAGGGGCCAGTTGAAATGATTTGAAAGAAAGCTCCTTAGAAAAGTGCTGTTCTATTCAGGGAAGCGGTTCCTGTATCATGACTGAAGCACTATTGAAAAAATAAACAAATATTTTTATTACAAGATGATAAAAGGGTTTGAATAGAAAAGCTGGCCAGATATGAAAACAAACTTTCACATATAAGGGCTTTTGATACACATGATTTACTCTGATGACAACAGGCCACACTGAGAAGTGCTGAAAGCTTATTAATATTATACAAAAGACTTTTGTTTATCATTTGCCGGACTGCATGGGAGTTGCAGTAAGCAAGCAGCAACATGGCTGGTGTCCTGCCTGTAGAGCTGCATAATGAGGGAAGATTTAGAAAATACTGCTGAAATAAAGCCCACTTTCAGAGTTAAAGGACAGTGATGCTAATGTTACAAGCACAGCTCAGAGGTTTGGAGCTTTGAAGGTTTGTCTCAGCACCCAAAAGACTCAATCTTCATTTCAACCCCAGTGGAAAGAGCATTTCCCAGTTAGGAGCCCGGCTGTATTGATTTAGTGCTGCATACACCTTTTCTCCCCCTCACACTCCTGAGCCAGAATTCAGTACCAAGCAATTTTTGAGATCCCAAACAGCTCAGTTTTAACCAAATGAGGATGGAGCCACTGTAGGGAGGCCATAACATGAGCCTCTCGTGTCAAAATTGGAAACAGATCTCCTAGATTTCTGTGTCTGCCCACATACATCCCACCCTGGGGGTCTCATGGGCTAAAATCCCAAATAGGCACAGAAAAAGGACCGTGCTTTGGTGCATGCCACCCTAGCTCTGGCCTCAGGCTTGTTTTCACCCATCTCCTATAAATACCAGTTGCAGGAAGGGATAAGAGTAAGTTTCTATTAGGAAAAAAAAAAAAAAACCCAAACACAAAAATAATTTCTAGAATCAAACGCCACCATCTGCATTTAGATAACTGTAAAACATTAATAACAAAACTCTACAAACTCCTTGGTTCCTGTGGAAGAATGACACCAGCCTACGCACTACAGTGCTCACTGCAAACCTCAAAGCCACTTGAAATTAATCTCATTTCATATTTGATAAAGCACTCAATAGGAATAGGAAGCCTTTTGTCAATGACAGCATTGGTGATAAAGTACAATGTTACTTCCCCACACCTTTCCCAGATGGACGTAATTTCAATCAGCAATATCGAGCACTGGAAATCTTCACACTGGTACCAACATTGCTTGTGGTCAGACAAGTAGGAAGGATCTTCATTGCCCCTCTTTTTTTCTGCTAAAGAGGATCCCCAGTTCAGGGCTTTCAGAGCACTCTCCCTGAGCTGAAGGACTCACAACGTTTAGTCACAGAGTATTAGTCACAGCAACAATTTAGTGACAGATTATTTCTTTTCCTGACAGATAAAGTCATGTGCAGGGCTATAAAGGGGAAAAAAATCAGCAAGTAAAAATTATCTTCAAAAAGTCACTGTTTTCATTAAAAGCTTTGGGTTCCATTTTTTTTCAACAAACCTTCAAAAAGCCTGCCTAATACAAAACATCAGCTCTCCTAGCCAGGCTTCTGGTAGGTTTGCCACCTAATTCTGCCACAGGCACCAGCAAGGCCACCAGCTGAAGCCAGCCCTCAAAACATCTCCTAGCTAAAGCACTGGACCCCCGGGTAGACGTCTGCCCAAGGCCATCCAGCCGACCAGCACCATTCAACCCACCATTCAGAAGCTTGGAGCCATGTCTCAGAAGAAGCCAAGATGCCTACAGTGTGAAAACTAAGCAGCCCTTGTTCAAATAAGAGCTGAGACATGGCAAAATACTAGCAGGCTTTCACAAAGCTTTTCTGTTCACAGCCCATATAATTATGCTGTTCTGTGAATAAAGGGAGACTCTTTTGCTAATGTAATAAATATGTCAACTTTTAAGAATATTATAACCATTTCAAAGGGAAAGGAAGAGAACAAATAATTGGAAAAGACAGAAAATGGCCATATTCTGTGTAAAATGTGAAATAATGCTGTGTCTATGGCCACTGCTATATCCTGTCATGCAAGAAGCCCAAACTGGGTTTTGTAGGGGGTCTCCTACCCAAAACTGCCCTGCAAGGGAAAGCCACACCTCTGTATGTCTTCCAGCTGGCACAGAAGTAGCAATAAGGTAATCAGGAGAGATTCAGACCTTGCCATGAAGCTGGTAGGCCAAATTAACTGAAGGTGCAGAGCTGTAAATGATATGTGAATGATTATTCAGAAATGCCATGACACTAACATTGGGTAGACTGTTTGGAAGAGCTGGGATGCTTCCAGTAAAAGCTGGACCCAAAACCTACTGCCATTTAATAGAAATATTTCTGTTCATTTCAGTGGACCTCAGATGAGCTAAAGGAAAGTATTCATTAATAAATAAAATACAGGTGAGTTTACAGTTTACAGTTTTGTTTAGGTTGGAAAAGACCTTTAAGATCATCCAGTCCAACGATTAACCTAACACTACCAAGTCCACCACTAAACCAATTAAGGGTAGAGTAATAATTTTAAGTTTAATTACAAGACTTCCCCATCTACTTAAGAAATACAATTGTACAAGGATCCAAGACACCCGACTGACTCCTCCTACACTAGGATCCCCTGAGAATATGATGGTAGTTTTCAAAGCTATTAAAAATTTTTTGAAAACAAATACTATCAAGCGGATATACTCCTTGTACTAAGAAATGTGGGTCCTTTTGAGAAATCCCAGACTAAACAGGTCAGATTCAACACAGACAGCATAGGCAATGGAGATCCATTTGCAGATATATTCAGTGTACAACAGAAAAGCCCCATGGTCTTCCTACTTCCACAGGAAATTATTAAAATGTGGAACAAATTATTTCTATGTAAATTATGTAAAATCTTAAAGGACAGTCTAGAGAGAAGAAAGGAGCAAAAAAGAACACCCATTTACACATGCTTCAGTCCTGGGGCTGCTGGAGGGGTGCACAGTTTGAGCCACACATGGATAACAAAAAGCAGACAGTAGTGGCTCCAAACAGCACAGTACAAACACTTGGCCTGTGTTTGAAACTTCTGGACTCGGTGGGCTTTTACTTCTGTATCTGAGCTGCATACCCCAGCAATTAGCATATCGCATCAGCGACCACACATGATCATTACTATTTCTGCTGTTTACCACGCAGGACATGCTTGCGCCACACGTCACTCGGGTCTCTGGCAGCCAGGCACTGGCAGACCTAGAGGCAGCAGCTTCAGGCATTTGTGCCCCAGCCCCAGGTCAGGGGCAAGCACCTGCGCTGCCAAGACAGTAGCCCCGATGCATCTTGGGGTCCTAGCTGCTGCCCACTGCAGCCAGGCACACCATCTCAAACCCTCAAGGAAGAGAGGTTTGTGCCATGGCACAAGGCTGCAAGCTGAGGCCATTGAAATAGCATTAAGCATCCTGTTTTATCACTCTGAAAAGGATAGGGACATCCAGTGCAGGGAATATCCTTGATAATAAGGTTTTAAACCATTGCGGCTAAATTCACCGAGACCCAGCTTCTAGAGTCACTATTTGTCCTTAAATAGAATTGAACCTGTAATTAACAACTTCGCTCCATGAATTATGCCTCTTTTTTAGTTGTCCACAGATGGATTACACAGACATCACTCAGCATTACTCTTATTTATATCCTAGTAATTCAAACAGTTTCCGCCAAGATCCCTGACTGCAGCTGGTTAGTAGCACATCTTTGCAAATGTTTGACATTGGAAGTCTGACCAATTTTGACCGGATGCAGGTACTCAGATTAAGGATTTGAAATTTCCTCCCTTTGAATAACTTCTGATATTCATTTAAATTTGCTGTTTCTGGGAATATCTGGCCAAATTCATCTCCTGGTAGGAATATTCTTCTGAAGTGAATATAAAAGGGACATAAACTAATGTAATTTTAAAATTCAGATAAGTATTTGTGGATTATTTATCCAAGTTTATGTTATTGCTAAGAATGCTATTATTTGTCCTGGTTTATTCATAAAGAAGTTCTGCAACCTCAGAGCAAAAGGAAACAGGGAATAAAATATTTGCATCAACTACAATTATTCAATAAACTAGCCGACTCAACTGATATTTCATCAACTCGCTTTTTGTTGGGATTTTTTTGTGGTTGTTTTTCACAATGTCAGCTGAAAATAAACTAACTATGTAAGGAAGAAACGTAAATACAATCAGTTCTTGGTTATCCATAGATGAAGTCTCCAGAGGGGGCCTTGAGAGTAGAGATGCTGTAGGTGGTACCTCCTGAGCTGAAATCAGTCTGGAAGCACCCTCTGTGCTCACTTACAGCCAGCTTATGCAGATTTACCAGCTCAAGCCAGTAATACTGGACCTCTGCAGTTCGTCTCAATGATATTCCTTTTCTCAGTTACATTATTGCTGTAAGTATGTTCTGATAGCTGAAGCTGCATATATATTGCACTGCATACAATTTTTCCTTATGCAGGTTATTCCAGCTCTCTCCTGCCCATTGCCCCTGCTAACCAAAAGTTGAGCGCACCTTGCTGAAGTGCCTTGGGCATTTCAGAATTTCACTAAATTTCATACACTTGAATTTTCATACAAAGAAATTAACTACAAAGATTCAAGCCATGCTGCCAAGAGCATCCTAGACCAGAGCCCTGAAGGAGGGCCCAAAAAAAGACCATGACACTGCTTTTGTTAGTCGTGGTTGGAAAATCCTGCCTAGGCTCCAGCTGCACAAGCAGCACAATCTCTTCACATGTGACCGGAGTCCAGTGTAAGGCCCAGGAGAAAAACTGGCTCCAGCAGGAACACAGTTGAGGTCAGCTGAGTTTTGTCTGTCCTAAAAGCCATGAATCTGCCCTAAATATGTTCTGGGCTCAAAGCATAAAGCTGGAAGCCCGTCCTTTTATGACTTTCTACTCCTTTCCAAAGAACCATTTGAATATTTGTTACACTTCCTTTGTATTTTTCCTGGGATGGCAGTTTACCAAATTCTCATCTATTTCCTGAGTAAAAGCATCCCCTTCCTAATTAAGAGAAATGCAGTTTCTTATTCTCAGCAAAACATAAACAGCCACACCTCTCCAAGACAACAGAGTAATTTTTTTTTTCTTTAAGCATATACCCTGCAGGCTGGATTCTAACCCAAAACATTCTTCCCATCGGTGCTACTCCAGCTGGAACCTGAGATTGCTATTCACTGAAGGAAGCCAGAGCCCAGATACCAGCTGCCATTTTACAGTGACTAGGGATGTGGCCCAATATTTTCCAGCTACTTACTGACAGCAGAAGAGCAACACAGCCCCTTACAGCTGGGAGAAGGAGGAGTCCAAGCTTTGCATGATTCTTGACCCTTTCAGCAAGCCGACATTACAGCAAGGCTGGCTTCCAAAAACTACCGCAGTGCCTCATGGCACATCACGCTCAGACCTAGTGAGGTGCATGAACAAGGTTCATTTTGAACCTCAGCCGCTGCATCCCCTCCTGGGACACAACAGAGAATTTGGCAAAGCCACTGCACACTTGGCCTATCCACACTGTGGCATATCCATGCCATGGGTGAACACAGTACAAAGTCTCTGCCTAAGGCCCAACTAAAACTGGCGCCTGAGACAGGGCTTGTGTCCAAGCCATTTTGACAGTCCAGGCTCAACAGAGAGTTTAGGTGGAACTGTAAGTTCATTAAGAATTATCACCCTTATTAGGGAATACATGACATGAAGAGATCTGTCTTACCACCAAATTAAAACAGTAAGAGAGATTAAATAATTAAATCTTCTTTCACTGTAAATTTCTGCAAATCAAAAGCAATGCCCAGATTTTCCATCAAGACCCTCTGGTACTATCAGCTCCTGTTTCCAGCATCAATTAGTGACTGCAGAATGGGAATCTCCTCCAGCATTAAAAAAAAGCCACGCTTTTCTGAAATGCTGATTATTCACTCTCTGAAAATAAAGAAGCTCCTTTAAGAAGAACCATTTGAAAATTGAGGCATAGTCATTGCTGAAAACATAGGCCCTTACATTTAGCAAAATGTTATAAGAGTTCCTGCTTCCTTGTTGAGAAGGACATAACCTTATCTGTGCCTTGACAGTGGCGTAACCTTCACATGACATGTCAACCTTGGCAGTAGCTTTAAGACTCCATCTTTCAGAGATTGAACAACAGACTGGACTTCTTGCAAGACTTCAGCAGCAAAGTGTTAATTATATCATCTTTGAGTATGCCACTATTAGGACTGCAGGGTACACAATTAGTTCTTTTTTCCTTTTTATTTAATGGCATTACAGTATGATTGGTAACACAGACATCCCCACTGGCTGCATGGGTTGCACTTATGCCGCATGAAAACCAGAAAATTTGTAACATAAAATCTGGCCCTTTGCCAGATTTCTACAGGGCATTAGTAACAAACTGGTGAAGCTCATTAAAAAAAAAGAGAGAGAAACCTATAACCATTAAAAGTCCATTAAGCAGCATGTCATTTTGTAAAGCTAAATAGCCCACAGTAATCAAAAGCATATGAACCCCAGCTGGGTTACCCGGCAAATTGTTTCGATTTAGGGGGGAGAATTCATCAAGAAAGATTGTTCCTAGGATTGGGTTGATTTTTTTCCTTCAGTTGCTGGCTCCATGTCCCATTATAATTACAGTGATTGATGCACCTTGCAGACAAAGGTGAAGAGTGACCAGAATAGCCCGAACATCTGCTCAATCCAAGCCACCACTAACACAGAAACTCTGCAGAAAGGCAAGTCACTTACGGTTATCCCACCACAGCCAACCAGCTACAGAGGAAGCAACTTCTTTCCCATTTTCCTCCTCACCTAAGTTGCACGTGGGTTATGAATCAGCTTTTCCCATCCCCACTCCCTAAGTAAAATGAGAGAAGTCGCTGTCATTACAGTTTGGCATGAAGAAATCATTTGCTGATGGACTGTCAACCAAGAAAGAAAAAAAGAACAAAAAAAACCCCAAACAGAGGATGAGTCTTTAGTAATGGCAATTATCATGCACCTCTTCTTCCAGTGACAGAGACATAGTTATCTTTTCCAAGAATACGTGAGCAACACCCATAACTCTCTGCTTGGAGTAGGACAGCACAGAGAGCAGCCTAACACCGTGAATTAGGCATCTGTCTTCACCCCCTCTGCACCTGATTTGCTTTGGTACTTCTGTAGGTATCTTCAAAAAACTGGTCCTCAATTCAGCAAGGCATGACAGCATGCACCTAGACACAAGCATGTTCCAGTGAGACTGTTTAGGTTCTTAATCCAGTATCATCAAATAGCTTGCTGAAGTGGGACTGCAAGTTCTCTCTGCTCCCAATCTGTACAACAGAAATAACTCCTCTCTACGTAATTTAAAGCCAGATGACTGCCCAAACCAAAAGGGAAGAAAATAATCTATCAAATGACACAGTTCTGCCACATCTTCCATTTTCAATGGGTCCTTCAAGTTTTTTCTCAAGGCTTTTAACACAGATGATTTTTTTAAAGCCACTCCATTTTACATTATTGGGTGGTGGATGCAGGGTGATGAAAAGTCTCACTGAATTGAAAACTCCAGCTGACCTGCCTGACTACACAAGAATAGCACATTACTTCTTTATATGCAAGGTCTTTTGGAGTAGCTGGACTCAGACCTTTGATCTGTCCCAAGAACTTACACTTCTAACTCTCCTGAAAGAAACAGCAGTTTGGAAATTGTTACTTTATGGGAAGTCCACAAAACTTGTAAGCCAAAACTCCAGCCTCTCCATTCTGGAGAGTCACGCTGTCCTTGAATGTTTTTACAAGAGAGTTTTTAGGGCACCCAAAGGGCCTGCAATCATCCAACAGCTGAAATGCATCATCTCTCTCTAAAGATGAGTTTGAGAATCTGCAGCACAGGTTTCAAATCTGTAGCCTCTTTGTAAAAAAGCATATGCAGCCCTTGAAGCACTGTGTTTATTTTCACAAGACATCTCAGTTAAGCTGAACAGTTTATTTACAATGGAAGTCTGCTGCTGAAGAAGAGCTTTGGATGGTATATAGCTGAACTGCCAATACTAAAGTACAGCAGTAAATCATCCAAATGCTGAATTTCTTCCAGTGCACTTCCCATTGCGAGTAACAGGATGCAAATGGAAAAATCAGATGACATCTTAAGATCAGGATATTTGTTTCAACTGCTGGATGTAGCCATTGTAAAGCATACACAGATAGTGTTCCTCAAATGTGCACGTATTAACGTTAGCTCCTGGTTAAGAATTGACAAGAAATAAAGCAAATTCTCTATTCTTTGTGGCCCAATAGTGCACAGAGAGACCTCACAGAACTTGAGTTTTTACTATAAAAATCACACTGTAAGTTTAGAAGTGGTCATTTTTAATCAACCATTTCTACCCGCTACAGGGTACCTACATGAGTGCCTACATCTGCTTTGTAAAGATGGCACAAAACCCAACTATCTCACCAACACCTTGAAACGTCCTTCCAACACTTGAACAAAACCCAAAGCGTTATAAACAACCCTGGTTTTGATTTTTGTTTCACAAAATCAACCTCTGACAAAACAAATGGTTCCTTCAGCACGATTGCTGCTTTGTTTCCAACGGACAACAGCCCTGGCACCCACCCCCGAGGCCCCCAGCCACCATGACAGCCCCCATTTCCACTCCCCTGGCACCAGTCCATGGTCCCTGCCAGGCACCCTGCCTGCCAGGCAGGCTGGAAGCAGCACATGCCATGTGGCAGCTGCTTTTGCCTTGGGCAGGAGGGTTTGATTCCCTTGCCTCCATTCACACAAGTTTTTCCCAAAGTCCTGGAAGCCTCAGTCCCTGTGAGGCCTCTGCCCCTGTGTCAAATTAGTGGGCTAACAGGTTCAAAAGTTATTAGAGAGGGACTTGCACACAAACAGATAGAAGGACAGCTCAATCACAAACCTTATTTTCATAATGAAACAGAACAACAGAAGTATCCTCTATTTTGGCCTACAGAACGTGAAGTTTTACAGTCTATTTTATTAGCTATTGAGGGAGGCAGTAACTAAGCTGTAAAAACTGCAATGAATGACACTAAACTGCTTAAAAGACTGTTTGTTATAGGAAGCACACACATTTATGTATGCGTATCTGAATAACCCAGATTTTTTGTATCTGCAAAGCTGCAGTGGGAATTTCATGACTATAGGTCCCCTTATAGCAACTTCACATACTGAGGGGAAAAAAAAAAAAGATGAAATTCAATAGGACAAGTGTAAGATAGGCAGGAATAACTGCAAAAATAAAAAAGTGGCGATCAACTGTTGGGTAGCACATCTTCAGAGAGGCATCAGAAGGGCAGCAGCTGATCCTGAGCAGGACATGGTAATACAGAAAAAAGGAATACTTTGCACTGGGATTAATAAACTGAAATATAACGTCTAAGATACCTGAAGCAATCTTTCTGTTATATCCATGGTTATATCTTAGCTGCATACTGGGTCCAGTTTTGAGCCCTGTATCTTAAGAAAGATGTAGATCAATTGAAGAGAAGGCAGAGGTTTGGGATTATTTAGCCTAAAGAGCAGAAGACTCAGGGGAGATGCAATAACATTTTCAAGTCCATGGTATGGTACTGCAGAGAAAAAGGAATCATTTGTCCCTGTATCTTTGGAGCAGGATAACAACCAGTGGGGCTTATACTGCAGCAAGAAAATTTCAGGTTGGCATTTACAGTAATAAGAATAGCAAAGTGCAAGAACAGAAGGCCCAAGAAAGCTGCAGGGCAGCTGCTCCTAGAGATCTTTTGTGAAGAAGTTAGACAGACATGCCAGGTCTGACACAATTTTCGTTGATCCTGCTTTGAGGTAAGGAAACACATAGATAACCTCCTCAGGTGCTGCCCACCCCTGCTTAGCAGTTTTAGTAAGGAATCAGTCAGAGAAAATGAACACAGAAAATATTTTTAAAATACTCTTTCCCCTTCTCTGCTGATTTCAACTTTAATCTGAGTGTTGGCCAAAGTTTAAGATTTTATTTGAACTGAACTGACTCTCTTCTTCCTTCCACAGGATGAAGCCAAGACAGCTTGTGGTATAAAACAAATGCTACAGCCAAATTAGGCCTACAATACACAGAATCTAGTTCTGCAAATGTGATGCAAGTTTACACATAAGTCATTCTGTTGGACTTGCAGAAAGGCATTGGTATCTTTGCAAGACTGGGGACATGATTTCTGCTTCCTCTAACAGCACACAAATGGGTTCCCCAAGCTCATTTGAATTCTGTACATAATCAGGATGTAGCCCACAGCTCCACTGATTTGTGAGTTTTATGTTCCATAGTTGAATTTACCTCTAGGGGTTTGTCACCTAATTCATTGAACAAGCAGAGATTTTAAGATAAATCTGGAAAAAATACAGAAGAAAATAAAACTGCTATCTTAATGCACAAGGAGAAAATACTAGTAGGGGAAGTGGAACAATCAAAAAATAAAGGACCGAACTGGATAAAAATATTCTCAGCCAAAAAAAGGAAAAAAAGAGATGCATCGAACAGAGATTTTACATGAGTACCTAATACAAACAGAGCTGATGTTAAGGGATTATTTAAACAAGTCGGGAGAAGTTAGCACCAGTTAATGACGAGTTTGTTAGCTAACAGGCTGTTAACACTCAAACAAAACTGGTCATTAAACGTGGTTACTACTTATTTTAATGGAAATTTATTAGAACCTTTATTTAAAGGTTTAATGGGAGGGAGAGCCCCAGCATGCACACCTAGAGTCCCACAAATCTAAACAACACAGACTTCAAGCTGCTTTGCCTGGATTTGAAACAAAAAAATAGAAGTAAACCTTTCCCAGAATCAACGACCACCTTTTCTCTAGCAATAGGATATTAGACACTTTTAGATACTCTGATAGCTTCATATCTAACAAGAACCACTTGAATCTTCATTACTTTGTAGTGCCATTATGGTAAGTGGTTCTGATCTGTGTCCTTTAGAAGCCCATTGCAAATCTCATTATTATTATTAGACAGAAGTTTGATAAAGCTCTTAACGTTCCCTCTCATGCTTCATCTCCTTCGAGTTTAGCGGAAGAAAAAAGGGGAAAAATAAAAACAGAAATAGTAATGTATTAAAGGGGAAATAGAAGCAATAAAAACTTCAGACTTTTTTGGTTCATTTCCATGATAAGTTAAAAAAAACCCAACTTGCTCAGGAAAAAAACAGAAATGGATCCCTAATTGCAGACTGGCTACTGGTACACACTGTCAATAAGGTATATAGATATAAGACGAGAAAGCAGAGTCCACTGGAAAAAAAGCACTGGACTAGACCTGGGGAGACAATTATACGTAACTGACTGACCGCAAATTATTTCAACCTCTCCAGCATCCTCCCCCAACACTTTGCCTATTTAGTTTCAACTGTCTTTCACTATATAGAGGGTACTATTGAAGTGCCTGTACTAGCATTCCCAACTTCCTCTGTGCTCATGGTTACAGAGAAAACAGATCAGAGTAGGAGAAATAATATACTGCAAACTGCAGACAGACCAGGAAAGGATATGAAAGAGGGTTTGGGAGCAGTAAAAATTATGAGAAAAATCTGATCAGATAAAGACTCTAACTTAAAAGTCACCAAATCAGCCTCTGGAAGAGCATCCCTCCCCACTGGTCACAGAGGGACCCACAGATTTGCCTTAAATGAGAAGCCCGAAATCAAAAGGTGTATTAATATCCATTATATGCTTCTGCAGTCAGTCAAAACATAGGACCTCCAAAAGCTCAGGTGAGGTCTTTAAGCAGATTATATGCTAAGTGTCCATGTCCTTAACACAGCTTTTTCACCTATGTAACTCTCAGTTTCTGTGGTATCTCTCCTGATTAACAGGAAAGGAAAATGAAGGGGGAAGAAACTTATAAGAAGGCCTGAAAGGCAAATACTTCCAATGTGGCCACACATTTTTTTGAGTAAGCAAGCTGAGGCACTTTGGATCTGTTTTTTGGCAGATAAGCATCCACAGCTCTAATTAAAGTCCCTAGCAGGTCTGGGCACTCACGACTTTGAAAAAAGCTGAGGCTGTCGGAGAGGACAGGATCCGATTACTGGACATGCTGAAGCCCTGTGAGGCTCTTCAGAAATCCCTGGCCAGAGCCAAGAAGCAAGCTGGTGTCAGAGCTGAGAACTGGCCCCAGGAGCCTGCACTGCTCAGCCTGAAAAACTCCTTTTTCTAAACTTGCCGTTTCCATGATTTGCTCTTTGTCTTTCAAATATTTCTCACTTTTAACCTCACGGGATCTGACAGCCTCCTGTCTGAACGCTCACATGTGGCAGACCCATTGTTAATATTATTTCATGAGATATTAGGATTTCAGATGCATCTCCCTTGCCTTGTTTGCAAGAGCTTTTCAACAAAAGACTATGGACATGTCTAAACTCCTAATATTTGCTGTGATAATACCATTTAAAGGCAAGTGGGCTGGGAATGGGAGACAATAACTGATATTTTCATTTAGCTGCTGACGTGACTGGGATTTAGAGAACAGTCTGATTGATGTCTCAGCTTCATTTAAAATAAAATAATTAGGCTACTAAAATCTGGAAAGTATATTTTCATTTTAACTGGTCTGTGTGCTCTGCCCAGGCTCCAAGAAAGAACATGGAACGTTACAGGAATGGAAATGAGGGGTCGGAGTAGGAGAAATGATATACTGTAAATTAGAGGCAGACGAGGAAAGGATATGAAAAAGGGTCTGGGAGAATTAAAATAATCAGGAACTAAGAGGAAAAACCAAGAGTTCAAAAAAAGTGTAGAGCATTCCATTAATCATCATTGTGGGAGGTAACAGAGGGTGGACAACAATATGAGAAGAGGACTGAGGAAGCACAACTAAGAGACAGAAAGCTGTAGATATGAATAAAACAGGTGTAAAATTCATATTTTTTTGTTCCTGTTTCTAATAGCACTCAGGTCCCTGCTTAGTGGGAACAATGAAAGATTGGCTGGGGGAACAAGAAGGCTCCCAGCTGCATGAAAGTTGTAGGATCAGACCTGAAAAAAAATGCACAACTTAAACATCTTAAACCCCCGAATAAATGCACATTTTGATCCTTTGCATCACCCTATCACAGTACAAAGGCAGTTAAAGCATTGGACATAAAAAACAGTCCAAGGAATTTTGGATTTGATCTTTTAATTCTGTGAAAATTCAGGCCTAGATCTCAACTGCGTAAGAGCTCAGAAACACAATCACATGCACCAGCTGGACAGTCCTAATTATACAAATACACAGATGCTGACAGCAAGAAACACAACACAACGCACTTTGCTGAGACAAAAAAGCCTTTTGTTTATGTGAAGCCAAGATATGGTACTTTACATCTGTATACACATGGACCACAAGACCATGGCTAACAAGTTAATCATGTAGCTCAAGTCAGGCGCAGAGTGAGAATGTTATAATACCCACTCCAGTGGCCAACAGCATCCTCAGGATTGCTCGGAAACATAATGTAGAGTTTCCAGAAGCCAGGAATCTCAGCCAATGAACTGAAAACAACTTGAAACAACATCAAGTAATATCTCCTTTGGATCTTTACAATCGCTCCCATAGTGAGAAAGCCTCATCTGACTGTGACAGGAAAGGGACTAAACACTCCTTCTTCCCTGTAGTGATTACTCCACATAACTCAGTTTCATGGTTGCCTGGTCTTTCACACCTACCTTCCTCTGGAAGCCAGTCACCCATAAAATATAGTATATGAACTGCACTATATTAGCTAGAGAAAAATGAGGCACTCCAAACCTGAGAGAAAGCTGAAAGAAATTTACACTAAGTGAATATCACATACCCGAGGGACAGGGGTACTTGGAAGAAAATTCCTTTAAAAACAGATTGTTTCCCCCTCTTCAGACTTTAACTTTTCTTTTTCTTTTTTTTTTCTTTTTTTTTTTTAATTTAAGGTAAGTTTGCCATCCCCATCCACCTCTTCCTCAGCACAGAGAGGATATTTTTGCCACATACTGTCTTGCATAGCAGGATACACTGAAGCGGTCTGGAATAACTTTCCTGTTCTACTCACCATCAGTGAAAGAAGCTGGGTTTGGGCATATTTGGGTTTGGGTGCTATTCTACAAGAAAGGTAAGGACCAACCAGGAAAAAAAAACCCAACAGAAATTCACTAGAATAATCCTAGAAATAAACCCAGAAAACATGCCTTAAAAATAAAGGTAACAATTCTTGCCCTTGAAGTTTTATTTTCTGTTATAAATACCTTTTTCCAGATATTAACAAAACCAGAGTTTCCACTGGATAGGAACTGGAAATCTGTGCACCTTACAGTCTGCTTTAGTTTGCTATAAACACATCTACCCTGTCCGGCCTTACAACACACTAAGTGCAGAATAAGGTAGTAAGTTTTTTCATGGAGCTCGGCAAATTTCTCCACAGAAACCTTTCTGTGGTCTATGCCACTAATAAAACTAGGTTAATTAGCCAAAAGGAATCGTAAGTAAAACAGAGATTAGAAGTGGTTTTTTTACAATGCTTCCCACTTTACCTTTTGCTCCTACCTGATGCACAAATTTGAATCAAGTATTGGTGTTCATGGATGTATCTCACCCAAGCGAAATGAAAATCCAGTTCCTCTCTAGCCTAACATATTCTGATGTTTCACACTATTCACTCAAAACCAACTCATGATAGTTTAGAAAACTGTAAGGGAGGTTCATCAGGGAAATTCAGAATAAAAGAAAGTACCACCCTCTTCACATTAAAAAGACAGACTTTTGTTTCCTATTTGCTAACCATTAATGGTGCATAAAAAAATATGTGATTAGGACCCTGAGAGTTGGCATGGCTCAAATACTGTATATTGATGAACCACGTTGGAATGGAAATCAGATCAGAAGTATTCCTGTAGTGGCACTTTAACCTAACTGTTGACAGATGGAGAATGGAAGCAACATAAATGCTCTCTTTTTGTGTCAGCACTATAAAAATGTCTGACTAGCCCATGAAAGATGGAGATGAAAGCTTAGGCAGCCATTAGAAACTGTGCCTTACCTCAAGCAATAACTCATTCCCATGGTATTATGAAAATGGTTTTATTGCAGAGGATTACTTCTTCCCCTTCTGCAAAAATTACTGCTTATCAGCAGTGCAGAAATAAAGCCAGAAACTCCCAATCTTTTAAATTCTCCTATGCAATCTCCCTCCCAATGGTCAGGAATTTAATAAAATGTAACATTTGATTAAAACTGTTCGCATGCCTTTCTGAAACTGACACCATTATCTGAAATACGGCACTTTCAAGTGTCCTGCCATTAGCTCACAACAGCTTGATTGCCTGTTGCATTTATTTATCTGAGTATTAATGCTCTGCAAACTGCCTTGATTGGAATCCAAGTCTTTTGGCAGACCTGGACTGGAAATCAAAAGGAGGTCATAAGGGCAGGAAGAAATTCAAAAGCAGTGTCAAATAAGGGTGTTTTCTTTGGGTTTTTCTGGGGGGAGGGCATGGGGTGGAGGGTATCTTTTTATGCATAATGCATTTTGGTTTCTGCTTGCTCCTAAGCAGTCAAGCTTCAGTTAGAAAGCAAAACAGAACCAGGTGTATTTTAAATTCAAACACTCACAAAATCCAAAGGATGCAGGACCTTTATTGTCAACACAACTGGAAGTTACGTCAGTACATCCTGAAGGGATCACAGGCTCCCCGAGGTATAGGAATTCAGCCTGAGAAGTGAACGTTTAGAGTCAGTGCAAGGCAGCAGTAAGGTGTCGGCATCAGACCCTACGATCCCCCCACGATATCAGTGCCCATCAGAATGTGCAGCTGACATATCACGGCAGCTTTTTCCAGATCTTGCTTGACACTCCAAAGCCACGCTTTTGGCAGCCGCTTTCAGGAATCCCTCTTATAAACCTATGCTGATGGACTGGCCAAACCTCATGGGATGGCTGCAATGAAAGAATGCATCCTCGCTTGGTTAAAGTACATTTTTAGTTTTGCTTTCTTCTATATTTCAGGAATCTCCACAGCCAAAAAAAATCTAAGCAAGTTTGGCTTCAAATGGTGCTGACAGCATGTTGGCTAGGCCAGTGAGGCTATTCCCAACACTTTTTTTCAGCAGTCGTGTGTGAATGTGCGTGAATATGTGTGCTCATAAAAGAGAGAGGGAAGCAGTGGCAGAAAGAGGGAGATACAACTCTTGTACATGGCTACCTCTCTGCTGAGCAACCCCAAATCACAAAATTAACAGAAAACATGTCCTACAAACTTGGAACAGCCCTGGCACACAGAGAGAGCATATTTTCTCAGACACTCCAGGACTCACAGGAAACCCTACATGACAATTTTATGACTGTGGTCATTTTTCAAGGGACATACTACAAGAAAGTATTGAGGGCTCCTGTGAAGCCTTTAAGGCTCCCTCTACGCAGTGAAAAGAAAGGTTGGAATAGCTCCCCAGCCTCCGGTGGGACTCAACCTTTTGCTCCTCAGAATTTGGCTTCCTAAGTGTTCCTTTACTACTGATGTTTTTACCCAGAAGAGCAGCAGCGTTGCACTTTGTGTTTGGGACGTCTCTTTCTCATCAGATGCTCCGGAATAGTACCCATCTGCCCCTTTTAACTTTGATTATACAGCTCTGAGCTAGATTCTCCTGAAGCTGTATTTCAGCCAGCTGGGTGGCCTTGAATGTTTTGCACAGAGAAAGTGGGTTCATAATCCTGTAGTATCTGTACTCAGGTCTTTTTACACAAGAGCTTAGACAACACCACTCTGATGCTCTGTATCTTAGTGAGGAAGCTGAGCACCTGCCTTGGAGTGCCATCATTTTCTCCAAAACCATATGGCCAGCTGAACTAATCACTCAGCTGTGTGAGTATACTGATGTAGAACTACATACTCAGAGACCATTTACAGAAAAATGTCATTTGCCACCATTACACATGCTTAAAGCTTGCCAGTGTTTCTTTGTTAAACCACACCCTATCCTCCTTTTCACTCAAGTCTTACCAATCTCAAAATCCAAAATCTGTCTTAGAGACAAAGTTTTTCAGGGAGAGAAGAAAATATATTACAATTTTCTATCTATCTGTTCTACAAGGGTAGTTGTTAGTTTGAGTTCAGCAAAGCAACATTAGCAGAAGTCCTACATGCCGAAGTATTTGTTTAAATCAGGAGGGACTTACACATTCAGCATTTGCTGAGTCTGGCCCTTATTAGAGAGCTTTGCAGAGACATTAGCCACACATACAGACCATGCATTTTAAATTTAAAATGACAGAGTCGCTGATGTTGAAAACTTGGCTACCTTGCTTGTACAGTAATGCTCTTACAAAAGTTTTTTAAATGTGCTTAATTTGCATAACACCATTATGAGTTACCCTGTCGGAGACTCATTTAATAACAATGCCATGCTATGGATTGACATGATAGCTTATTATGGCTTCAAATAATATGTAAATAATATTTAAATGGCTTCTCTCAGAGCCATTACTGTCAATCAAATAAATACCTATATTTTGGCTTCTCATTTTTATGTCCTTAACTAACATTAAGAAATAAAAAAGCAACTTATACACAAAACCTGTAACAAACAGTTATTTTGCTAACAATCTGGTTTAAGCTGCCACAAAAACAACACAACTCGGTTCTAATGCCAAAGCTCTAATTTGGGTTTCCCTGTCACATCTCAATATTGCAAAGATTAGTATTAATTTTGTGGGTGAGGACAACCGCTCTTTATGGATGTCGGCCCAATAGACGTGATAGAGAGGAATCCCAGAGTGTTCTCAATTATCCTCATCATATACATTTTACGTACATTTTAAGCACCAGATCTTAAGGTGCTTTACCAAACTGGATGAGGGACCACCAGCAGGGTCAGCTATACTGGGGAAGAGACACCAAAGGGCACTCAGCTCTTCTGCATTAGTGTCTCATGGTGCAGCGAGTGTATTTGCACAATACTGTGCCAGAAGGAAAACCTACCCCTACATACTCCTTGCCCACCTGCCACTCCCTCCCTAACAAAACCTTGGCTTTCACACTCATCACCCCCAGATGGGGGTTTGCAGATGGGATGAGTCACATACACAAAGCAACAGGACATTTCAAAGAGGGCACCAAAGTCAGTACCAAAACTAGGAACAAAACCAGGTCTCCTACAGTTAATCAGCACTATGCCCACCAAAGGTAGAAGCCACTGCGTGTATCTAACTTGGACCTATATAAAGTACAAAGACCCAAAATCTTGGTGGTCTATCTCAGCCCCGGTCCTGTTTCACATAAAATCATCTTCTTGCAGCTGTGTTCCTTTCCTTACCCTGTGCCTAGGCACACAGGTGCAGAATGAGTCCCAGTAGCATGCATTTCAACACATTATGCCACATTTTTTTTTTCTTCTGGCAAAAAGCTATCCTCTGCAGCACAATTATGATGTTGCAAAGAATCAGTGTGGTACCAGTGCCACATAGCAGAGCCTGGGCTTCATCCAGTTTGCAGGAAAACAGCTCAGTGTAGGCAGATGTGTCCAATCAGGGTGAGGTTATTTTTGATAGCTGGATTCAAAATTAACACTGCAATAAAAACAGTCCAGTGTCAGTCATGTTTACTCTGCAATATATTCATTAGCACCACTCAACCACATACTAATACTCTACAAAAATATGACTTCACCATTTACTGAAGAAGAAAAAATGCACAAAAAGTACAAAGGCTATGTCTCAGCCAGATTTCTGCAGTAGAAAGCCTCTGTCTTTTGGTTTCTCTATTCTAGGGAAAGAAGCTACCTTTCTCTTTTGTGAAGTTCAATCACAACTCCAGTTTCTCAGGGAGAAATTTGTCTTCTACCCTCAGAAAAGATGGTTTCACTGACATGCCTCCTGGCACATTCCCAGCCAGGAGGAGAAAGCCCATTTAATGGGCTCTTAACTGGCACCTGATAGCTACTCAATGTCTTCTCTGCCACGGATTTTTTTTTTTTTTTTAAGTAACCTCGAGCAAACCACTTGACACTTTGTACTTCAATTCTCCACCCATACGATGGTCTCCTCTATGCAATAAGGAGGTTGTGAGGTTACAACACTGACCATGAGGTGCTCAAATGCCATTTCGTGAATGGCCATATCAATACCCTAGTTAGACAGTAACAATTAAAGCTAAAGCTGTCATTTTTCCTTTGCTCTCTGTCCCTGAAATGCCTGCTGCAGCAGTGCCAACTAGGCTGACCTTTCTTTACAGAAAGAATAAAACCTACGAATATTGTACATGGACCAGCAAGACTAGAATGAAACAATTAGGAAACGCAGCACACCTCACATATGTCCTTATGTAGGAAAGCCAGAATTATTAGCATAATCATAGTGTGCTCTGTTAGCATTAGAATTAAAACTGGAGAGGGGAGGCAGAGGGAGCCGTTGTTAATGCAGACAATTCAGCCAGACAACAGTTGGCCTTACTAATTAGCAAAACAGTGCCACTTTAAGAGCTCTCTTTGGGTACTCCCCAGGGAATTTCAGACATCAAGGCAGCTAATATGTTTTCCAAAAAAGCTGGCAAGAGCTAAAACCTGCACAGCCAAATACCTGTGTGAAAGGAATCACTATACTGAGCAAGTTCCATGCTGGGAAAAGCCTGGATTCACTCATTCATAAAAATCTTGCCAGCCTGCAGGTTCTACTGCAGGTCTCCTAACACTTGTGTTTTGTTTTTTTCTTCACTCTCATTTCAAGCTCTTGAAAGCAGGTGATTATCAGAAATTAACATCTCTCTCCTTTTTTCTTTTTTTTTAATGTGCATCTCTCACCACCCTTTTAAGGAAGAAAACTCAAAAGTGTGAACTTTACAAGTCCAAGCACAAGAATAGAATCAAATAAACCTGCTTCATTCCTCTTAAGGAGCTTCAGGGAATTTTGGAGAGGAAAGGAATCTGAGAGTTTGAAAAGCCTGGAACTGGACTTAAAAATATACCTGCTAGATACCAAAACTGCATCATTTAAGTAAATCTAACTCCTTGCTTCCTTATGTATTGGAAGAATGCCTCTCACTGCCTCTCAGTTCTCATGCCCGGCAGTCTGAAGCCAGCCCGGACCCTGCCACTGTACAGCTGCCATGTGCTGTTCATGGCAAGTTAACATGCAAGCCAGGCCGACAGCAGGTCCCCAGTCTCTACTTACTAACTTGGAGATGAAAGAAACAATTCTTCTGGGAAAAGCTGTGTACTTCATACTGCATTACACTTACTTCAGCCCATGTTCATGTATTTAAAGCACTGCTGGTTACTTAGCATAATGATTCAACTAAGGCCATTCATTGTAAGTGTGTCTTGGAAGACAGAAAGATCTGTTCTATACAGGGTATTTTGGCTCTATAAAGTATATGATGGCTGCAGAGAAAGATATGCCTAAAGTATAGCATGCAAAAATAATAACCTTAAATGTTAAAAGCATATTAATATTTCATCAGGGAACCAGAGGAGCTGGAAAGCACTAGGAGCCCTATCACATGATAATCATCTGATAGGACACTACATCCAGCCACAGGGATAATTCACGGGGATTACAACTGCTCTATTTTCATTGGCAGGCCTGGCAGGCAGCGCGGGATGCACTGACAGCAGGAATTCGGTTGTGCGAACAACTCCGGAGTAATTAATCAGGGTCAGGGCAGGATCTGGTTTCAGAGAAGTCAGGCTTGTTACTGGCACTGCTCTCCAAGTTTTACGCCAGCCCAGTTGTCCCATTTCTTCTGTTCATGTAAGTCAAAGGATTGCTGCCTGCTACAGAATACGGTGGATTGAAATAATTTATTCTGCATTAGGCTGCCACGATCATGTTTCATTTTCGTCTAGCCCACCCATAGATGAATTGTCAAATGCTAAAAATTTCCTGAGACGTAGAATCGCTGTTTGGATTTGAACACCCAAATTGGCCAGCCTGACGGCCACCAGGTCACTCAGGAGACTGAATCCAATGCTCAAGCGTGAGGCTTATACAGCAGCTATGGGGAAAAAAGGCACAACCCAGTGGTTTCTCTCCCAGAACACAGCCCCTCAAAAGAGGCTGGGCTATGATTCATACAGAGACCCACACATCTCCAGGTAACAATGCTAAAGGATGCCCCCAAAGCCTCAGAAGGTTACAGTAGAAGAGACACAATAGAGGGGAAGATACCACAAAAGCCTAATAGGAAAGAAAATTGTGAAAAAGCATGAAGTTTCTGTCCTCATTCTGCCTTCTGACTCAAAAGCAAGGAGACAGATCATAACATTAAGAGCGAGAAAATTCAAAACTGAAAAAAAGCAGAATTTTTTCTGCGCAATTTATAATTGTACTAAAATCTTATCGCCACGGGATATCAAAAAGGCCAAGAACTTTGCAAGACTCAAAGCAGGGTTAGCCATTTACATGGTTAATGAGAACCTTCTCTGTTATATCTGTAGATACTAAGTGCTAACATACCTTTTGGAAGGGAGAGGAAAAAACAGAGTGCTTCAGGGTTTAAGCCAATCCTTAAATATTTAACACTGTATCTTCATCTGCGTTCTAGGTGCTCATACTATGCATGTTGCATGACATTTAAGTGCCTCAACAAAAGTATTTTCCTGAGCTTCTGGAAGCCCATAGCTGAGGCTTGGCTTGATCCAAAACTGGAGCTAAGACAGGCTGATCTTATTTTATTCCAAGTCTTTCACCACACCGTGTGTGGCATTACACCCGTTCTTTACATTTCTATGCAGAGCAGCAAAGGCAAGCTTTGATTTTACTTTATCCTTCTGTTTTTTCATTTCTGGAGCAGAGGATGACTGCTTATTACATAATGTTTTTGCCACTAATATTTCCATACTTATTCAACTTAAAAATGAAGTAAACGGCCAAACAAGCAGCCTGGAGGTTTCCTCTTTTTTTTCCTTTCTGTGTCTTCATTGCATATATTGAAACACACTTAAAGGCACATAAGCATACATACTATACTATGTTATCACCAAAACATTACCTTTCCTTGAGATTCAGACCAAATGGTCTTTTTTTTTTTAAATATATACATGCACAAATAAAAATAAAACTGCCTGTGAACAGCCTTCAGGCATCAAAATGTCTGTGGTCAAGTGTCATCAATCTTGCATCACCAAAAAAGAGCCTTCTGCCTCCTCTCTTCCCCACACCACCAAAATACATTAATTAAAATTGTGTTTGTTCCCTCCTCACCCCAGTGTGAGCTCATTCCCTCATGACATGTTCTGACCTTCAGAAAATAGGCTGCTTCTCTGCCCTGCTAGCCCACAACATAAAGCCCAGATCTCCATAAAACTGTTTCCTAATTGCTCATCAATGATCACATTTATCTCCCAGGCAAGCCAGATTGCAGTGGTTAATAGTATAAATGGTATCTAGAGCAACAAGGACTGTGGTCCTGTTTATTTCATAGCTATCTAAATGGAAGTCTGCATTAGCATCAGTAACCTGAAGACATTATTCACACAAGTTTTTAAGCCTGTTAACACAATTTATTAGAACTTTGGGGCTTTGGAGTAACAACCCATTGAAACAAAGCGATAAAGAGGATAGCCATCGCTGCCAAAGTGGACTTTATATACAGTTAAAGCAACTGACATGATCAAGTGGGAGAAGGTCAGCATAAGGCAAGAGTTGAAAAATAATTAAGGCTTTAACTTAATTCAATTACAGCAAAATGTATTCTTAAAAAAAAAAAAAAAAATCACATTTTCCAGTAATTCTGATTCAGTTAAATTTTTACAGTATATAAATAATTCTAATTATGCTCATATAAGGTTAGCTTTCCTGCATGCAGGCATTTAGAAAAATGTTAAATTAAATTATCTACATGCACTGGAAACATAATACAAAGGACTATCTGAAAAGCCAGGAGCAGCAGGCCAACATGAGCAAATCTCTTATGTAATGTCTGACAAAGCCTAACACGAGCGCAGAAATAGAGCTCACATTTTCCTGGGAACCATTCTTTTTGCAAATGAAACATTTAATTACGAACCTGAGTCCATAAATAGACTCTTCATGTTGGAAGAGGGAGAGGATGACTTGATGCAGATGCACCACTGGATTAAGAGAAGATCCTAAAAGAAATTTATCAATGTCACAGGTAATTAATTATAACTCCCCATCTACAGATGGGGATGGCTGTGTCTATCAGCCAGGATTCCCAGAATAGCAGGTGGTCAACAAAGAGCCTAGTGAGTTCTCTGTCTGCTCATCTACCTATTTGTGACGTATCTACATTACAAACACGTGGCTTTAAATTATTCCCACTTCATCAAAGAAATTCATTGTTGTCAATTCTTATGTTTATTATCATAAGACTTGTGATATCTGCTGCTCTTTTGTAAACCTCCAGTTTTGGAGGTCATGTGATTACACTTCTATTTAAGGAAGGCTGACTAATTTCTAATCCTCATTATTTCAGAAAATAGTGTGAAAAAGATTAACTCAAAAGATTCAAACACACAAGAAGGCAAGTGCAAAGAATCCAAAATGTAGATGTAGTATTTCTAAACATCCACTTTATTAAGGTTTTCATATTTGGGGGATATAAAGAAGTATGTAAAATCTTTATATTAATCTTACCAAATACAGAGCAGTGCTTGCAGACCAACTGCAGCTTTACATACACAAATTTTAGAAATGATACTAAGCATACATGTACTAACACCAAATACTGAAATACATGCATAGGTCTGCTCCCTAAAAACCTTAGCGAAGAAAAACTACATGCTTTTAAGGTGTATGTCTTCAAATTTAAAAACCAAACCAAACCAAACCAGGACAGGATTACATTTCTCTTGATGTGAATAAGATACTGCTTCTCTTAGCATATAAGCCATTGCTGTCTGCTCCTGCGAACAGTTTCTGACTATATATTGTGGCTCTCTAGCGAGTTGTTGTTCGTTTGTTTTTTTGGTGGTATTTTTTTTTTTTTAAACAAAGCACAGCTCACTCTCAGTTCCTTATGCATTACTCTCAAGATCAAAATAGTGTGATAGCTTGAAATGAAAAACTATGGCCAGTACCTGTAAGCAGCTTTCTGAAATTACGTTTTCAAATAACACATAGTTCCCTAGCATTGGTTCTCTTAGCTATGAACATAAGCCCAATTCCTTGAATACAACTCAGAGCCACAACTTCCTGGCCAGAGATATAAACACTAGTCACTGAGGCACCACAACACGCAAAGCGGTTTCAAGTGACTTCAATGACATCTGCTGCCCCATACTACAATGGTTTTCCACACCAGCAGTGCACAGGAGAGCTGACACCGTTTGCAGTCTGTAGCTGCAGTGACCAGGAGGGTAGCACTTGGCATTTTACCATATGTAATACGGAATTGCTCCTCGAGAACCCACTCCTCTAAATGCTCAGCTGTGTGCAAAAAAAGTAATACAAAAGTAAAAGGTGTGCTGAACTCAACATGGGCACCTACATGAGTTAAGTTAAGCAAGAGCACATGCATGGGTAAGGTCAAAGTCCCAGTAACCTGATTGCCATTAGGAAAGCCTCAAGAATAACTTGAAATACAATTCATCAAGTGGAAACATAATGACAACAGGAGTGCTAACCTGGTCATTCAAGGCTCAATTTAATTAGCAGCTATGGTCATTCACTTACAGTACTTTATGTCTGAAGCTGATTAGAAGAAAAGAAAAAAGAAAACTCTGCTCAAGAGCTTCATGTTAGCAGAGTCCTCTCTTTCTAAGAGAGGAGATAACAATACACTTTAATTTCAGGTGCCAATAACCTCCAAAAATGTTTAGGTCCTTTAACTAATATGTTAAAAGTGTAATCAATGTAAGTGAGATGTGTCTAAGAGCAAAAGAAGCACAACCAAGTCTAGCGTGTCACAATGATAAGCTTTCAAATGAAAAGACTTCAGGAACAAGATTTTGCAACTTTTATGTGAACTGAATAGCATCTTTATGCTCAAACATTCCTATTTGTTACATCTTTGGTGTAGCTCAGCTGGTTGGTCCTGGGAGTGACCTGATGTCCAAACAGCTCCCAAGATCTGATAACTAATGTCCAGAGCTTTTTGGTAAGCAGTTTGAAGTTGCGCCCCAATTTCAAGCTCACCTGCCCATGCTGAAGATGAAATGGAGTCCCTTGGCAGGCTAGAGGAAGGGGGCAACGGGGGCACCCAAGGAACTTTGATAAATTTGCAGATCCAAGCCCAGGGCACCTGGGCTGGTCTGCACAGCAAGCCTGCTCTGGAAGTGCAGGATGCAGCCCAGGCACTCATCTATCAGGTTTACCAGTTGAATAGCACCAAACCAGCCCTACTTGAGGAATCAAGTATGCGGTTGGGATGGTTGGAGTCTGACCCCAAGGCCAGGCTCAAAGACATTTGTGCACAGCAGTATAAAGGTAGCTGTTAACACCAAAATTATGTACACAGTATGGAATGGGATACTAGGGAAACTTCAGCACCGGTTATGTAGGACTGTCATAATTTTTCAGGCAGGACAAGGGGAGGCAAAAAGTGTTGCTGTAACCTCATGCTGCAAATGTCTCAGTCACAGATGAGCGGCAGGGAAGCGCAACTCAGATATGGCTTGCCTGCTTCACGTTAGAGATGCAGGATGGCTGAGGCTGCTCCATTCCTTTCACCCAAAAAATGCAAAAAGCACATAAACATCTGTCTATGCCTAACAACTCACTGGATGCATAGCGCCTTGACAGCTGAATCCCTCTGAGATGGCGTTGAAGTGATGGGGGTGGCCCTAGCACCCTCGTGGGCCCCCTGTCCATGCTCCAACCACCCATGAACCAGCAGGTTCCCAAACACTTCCCTATCAAAACAGGAAACATAAGAGAGCCCAGACTTCAATGTGAATGGACTTTGAAGGAACAAATGTGACAGGGAAAAAGCAATCACAGCAAAAAGCATTTGCCTGCTCAGCAGTTTTTTTTAAATAAATAAGCAAGAGGGCACCTGGGAGTGACATCAGAGCCAAATCCCCTGCCTAGAAGAGCTGCCAGTATTACAGAGTCTGCCCCGTTTCCTCCTCTGCTTCCCTCCTACCTCAAGGCCAAGTCTGCACCAGTGTGAATGACCACAAGCGCTTAACTGTACAAGCGCAACCCTGCCTTTAACTAACAAGGCAGTACTAGAGAACTGTATGTCCCTCAGCTTCAGACATTAATTTGTATATTATTGTATAGAGAGTTCAACTTCGGGCAAGTATTAGATTATTTATAACTTCAAATAAGTTACACTGCAAGCTCATTTGCCAGACTTCCATGTGAGGCAGCATTTGATAGAAATATGGAAAATGGCCTGAACTTTAAATGACAAACAGATGAGAAGGTCCGATGAAAATCAAACACTTTTGAAGGCCATGTGTTTTCACAGGGAATATAAATGGGATTTTTCATTGATGTTGACTTCAGCTCATGGTAACACTTTGGGTGATCTCAATTAGTGGGGTTACAAAAAACAGTAAAGAAAGGAATTTGATTATGACTAGCCCTGGAAAAAGAGATCTGGCAGAAGTATCCCCTGCATTTCTTAATTCAGGGAGTAATTTCTTCTGTAATGTAAGTATCCGCAGTCAACATATTCTTGCAGCCACCAGGCACAGTAACAGCTTCTTAATGCCAAAGATGCTGAGTACTATGCTGTTATCTTTTAATCAGTTTTGCTTTTTGATCTCTAGTGATGTGGATAGGTCTGAGTGCAGAGCTAACTCAGGACTCTGAAGAAACAGGTTGAACTGGCAGTTCCCATAAAGACTTGCTATGCGATTTTGTGACACTTGGCTTTTCTGAAACTTAACCCCCCAATTGCACAAATGAGGATATATCCTCTCACAGGGGTGAGACGAGGATAAATATATCGAAGCACAGAATGTTCTCACTTAGTATATTAACGGAGGCACTAAGAGTACCTAGAAGTTACTCAAATTTATTTCCCAGCTGGCATCTGCCTATGTTGGAGTAACCAAGGTTCACTGCTTCTCATTCAGAGCTTCACTCAGATCACCAAACTGTTTTTAAGCTGGGGTTTTAAAGTATTTCCACCAACAAAAGTTAAATATGTTTTTCCGGCTCAAGATGGATGGGCAAGATTGTTTTATTGCACTGTTACAAAATCCTTTGTGCAGAAACAGTTTCTAAATGAAAACCATCTTACTAAAGAAACAGCTTGCACACAAATGCACCAGCAAAATAATTTTTTACCTGTGCCAGGGAAGTCTTTTGCATCAGATTTAACATATTTACCAGCTCTGCGTTAAAAAGTACTTTTTCTTGGTTCACAATGGACAAGCAAATTTTATCTTATCAGTCATTTTTTTAAACCCCATTTTTTTAAGAAAGCTATAGTACCCACACTGAGGGAGTCTGAGATTCCACAAGTTTATAGAAAAAAGTCAAGTCTGAGCCTTCTTCTATGTGCTATTCATGAATCTGTGCTATTTACTATCTCCAGTTGTGCCTTGATATGAAGGCACTGAAACCAGCAGAATCTATGACAGTCTATTAGTTTAGCTGGTTAAAAAACAAAAAACAAAAACAAAAAAATAAGAAAAAGAAACATTGGTCTCCTTTCAGGGAAAGGGAGCTATTGCAGTCAATTTTAACATGAGAGGAGTCATTCTTCACATCAGTGTTCAACTGCCCCCTTCCCAACAAGGGCATCATTTTGTGTTTCATCTCAGGAATGAGGATTAAAAAACAATAGGGAATAGCGAGACGGAGCACCTCTAGTCTGGCTAGGAGCAATGCTTTCACCTTCTCCCCCTTGGCCAAAGCAGCTTTCAGCTGATGTCACAGGAAGATTTAGCTCACTATGGCCTCCTAGACCTACGCTCTCTCTTCCCAGGCAACAGTCCTGGCCCTGACAGGACACATTTATCCTTGATGCTGTATTTTTGTTGGGGTTGTTCTTACCTTGACACTGTTATGGCTGTGCCTTTACACTTGAGGCTCTTTCCCAGACTCTTCCACTCTTTGCTTATGCAAGAAGGCTTTTGCTCACTTGAAGCTATGAGCGGGTAGCCATCTACTCTTCGGGGACTCACGTGGCACAAGCACAAATGTAAAAGGCACAGAGATACACTGCCATCTCCATTTCCAGATAGGCCCTGCCAGCCACCGTTTGTCTTGGTCTGGGGCAACTTCACGCCTGTGGAGCTCCCCAGACCCTTCTTCCAGACTAGAGACGTGGGGATGGGAGGAAAGGGCAATTTTTCAAGTCACATGCAGCTCGTTCCCCTCTTTGCCCCTTAAGTCATTACCACATCATAGTTATAACACAGTTCAAGAGAATCTGGGGTACATTCAACTATTAAGCAAACCAGCAGTTATTTATAACTCAGAAGTAATTGTTCCTTTCCTTCTACTTCTTCCACAGGGATTGCAGTCAAAAAGCCTTTGAGGACCTTTTTGAAAACAAAACAAAACAAACAAAACAATAAAAAAACCCCCAATGTTCTTTCTCCTCTTGCAAACAGAGTGGATATTTACCACCTACAGAAAGTGTCCAAAGAACTGATGAGGAATCCAGAAGCAATAGAAGTGCCCTTGTTAAAGACAGTCTCACTTGGGAATATAAAATTTAGACTTGCTATTCATGCAGTTAATGCTTCATCACAGTGGATCCTTTTCTTTCTTTTTTGTCCGAATTTGAAAGCTAGGAGATAGAATATCAGAACACCAAAGCGTGGTGTATTGAAGTTATTTTTCTCATTAGGTTGTATGCTCCAGGATATAGTTAGATCCCCTAGAGATTTATCGTCTTTTGTACGACAATCAGAGGCCTTGAAAGGTGTATAAGTATTAGTTTTGAAAACACATATGGCTTAGAACAAAGAGAAACAGACTGATCAAACAGCGGGGGCAATGTACAGGAGTTAATAATACAAAATAATTCTGGGCAGCAGCCAGTTTTCACAAAGCAAACATCTCAATGTGGATGCCATATTGTCAATTAGACCCAGTCATTTTCAGATGTAATGGGAAGTGGAATACAATATCTACATCTGATGTATGAACACAACTGTAAAGAATCAATACCATCTGGCTGCAAAGCATTCGGTCTTTTAGTCAGCAAAACCAGGCCGTTCACACAATAAAGAACAGTTCAGACAATATGGGAACCTCAGACTTTTCAGCATATCATTTGCAGGGCAATTTTTAAAAGAGGAGACAAAGTTTCAGCGGTGCTTTACCAATAAATCTGAACGTAGGGAATAACCTCAACGAGGGCCAGGGGTTGAGGTGGAATCTGTGTTCCTTCAGGAAAGGTTTATGCCTTCACATGTGTTACATTACAGTCCAAATTCAGAGCCGTGTAAGCGGGTCCAGCGCCAGGTCTGGGTTTGGCCCTGCATTTTCTCATTACGCTTGTCACAAGACATCAGAAGTAATCACACCACACAGCACTATGAATGCTAATAAAATAAACCAATGATTGATGAAGAACTTTATCCTGAAACATCGCTATCTTAACTTGTGTTTCATGGGTACAGGGGCATTAATTGTTTCCATACTGACTTAGCTCTGTTTTGCCAGAAATTAGCACCGCTGCTATTTACTAAAATTGTATTTCTATGCCAATGCTTTTCTTTCCCCTTCTTTTTCTTTTTTCTCCTGAAGTCCTAGCCCCATTATTTACCTTCACTTTGAAAGGCTGGATAAAAGAAACTCTGCATGTCACATTGCTTTTCCCAAGCCTTCCCACCAGAAAATTAGGCCACACTCTTGATGCTTTAAGAGCTAACAAGCTCTTGAAAACTTGGGAGCAGGTTTGGGTTTCTAATGATGTGTAAATCTAGGGGATGAAGGATTTGTGTCATCAAGCAGGAGATCTTCCATAGTGGGGAAGGAGCAGTCGGAGCTCCGTTTGTCCGGTTTGGTGTATAACACTGTCCTATGTTCTGGCCTGCAGCTGACTCCCAAGAATACACCTCGACCGTGGCTCTCAGACAAGGCAGTCTTTAGGGACCAAAGGGCAAAATAATCACAATGGGTTAAAAAAGCCATTTTTTTAAGGCTGAATTCAGGACGGAATGTCTAAGTAATGCAGGACATGCTAATATAAAGCCAGATACTGACTTACTGTGAATTGGTTTAGCTCTAGGGAAGCTCGTTCAGAAAGACCAATTACTAAAGCTGAGGATCTGACCAGTACAGTTGTCTAGGGGTTTTTTGTTGTATGGAGAAAATAATACAGGATTTCACACATTTTGTCATATTCCACCCACACAAGTCTTAAAGAGACTCTGTACTCCCATGAAAATACCCAACTTGATATTTATTTATATTTATATAAATATATTTTCTATCCCATTAGGACTGAGCTCAAATATTTGTGATCCAGCAGCATCAGGAAAGACTGTACAGCCAACGCTGTAGGATGACCACTGAATGAGCGGAATCATGCACAGTGCTGTCCATTCCTCAGTCAATACCATCAGTGAGGTTGCTCACAATGTAGTAAGAAAGAAGAAAACCTAAGACATGCAGCAATACCTCTGAGCTAAAGGATGAACTCAAGTCGCCTGACCTTATCGTGGCTTGTTTTTTTTATTTCATTTGTTTACAATTAGAAGAAAAGAGCTGAATGGCCTTTTCTACTCTCCTGGCTGCTAGTATTTTGCCTGTACTTGCTACTTTGTCAGCATCACAAAATATTGAAGATTACGTCTTGCAACATCCTTGTAAGCAAAGCTTACATGTCTTCATACCTCCTGATATAAAACAGTACACACTCCAAGAAGCTTGCTGCCTCTCAACTTTTCTTTAACTTTATAACTTCACATATTGCATTGCCACATACACAGGCGGAGGGCAGGCAGGAGTCAGGCCACCTGTCTTGATGAAAATCCAAAGGGAAAAAAAAATGGAATCTAACTGACTGCCTACCCCCTCTCCCAAACGGCCTGAACACAAGTTAAACACAGTCCCTTCTACTTTTTTCAAGACCTCCATCATACACATGCTGAGTGCTGCCAGGTTTCACTATACAGTGAAGCCAATGGACAGACAAACTCTCATAGCATTACACTGGGTTGTATCCCACCCCATTGACTTCAATAGGCCTCCACAATCTGTCCCCTGAAACACGTCTGGCTGCAATTCCTATTTTTAGTTACGCCTGACAAATCTTGAACTGCTGATATCAGAATTTAAAGAAATACATGAAAAACACTATTTTCCTTTTAAAAAATTGTTCTCCTGGGTCTCCTAGAGATAATAATTACTGCTCTGCTCAGCTAGTGCTGTCATTATATCGCTCAATAAAATGGATCATTCTTAACTCTCAGGAGCATCGAGAGTGCCGCTGCTTCCTCGTGTGAAAGTAGGAATGTGTCAGTTTTGTTTAGCAAATATAATATTTAATGTCTTTGCTCTTGGCATTCGGGACCAGCACTGAGCCAACAGCAAGGATGCAAAGTACACCCTGAACAGTCAGACTTTTAAAAGAAATTAAGCGTGTAAAAAAATTCCCCTAGGTAAAAAGCAAGCCTAAAAGGAAAGATTTCCCCAGGAACACGCAAAATACAAAAGTTGTAGCCAAATCCACTTTATACATTCGGAATCTATGTTACACTGTCAGTAATTGTGCCTCACCACTGAATTAGTGGCCCACATAACTCCCACTGCAGTTGCCAGAAGATATTGCTGGATCTGACTGTTTCTATCTCAGTTGCCAGGGTGATAGTCCACACCCCACAGGCAAGCGAAGGGAGTCATAAACAGCCTCAACACCCCCTTCTTCCACTAGTATTCATCATTTACCCCCCGACTGTAGTGACTATATTGTATCACATGCAAAAAAGCCTCCTTAATGGCTCAAACTTGAAAAGTATCAATGATCCCCCCAAGCCTACTAACTAGCAAGGAGACTGAAACAGGCATCACCCTGCAGAGATGGTACTCAGACTCTGTGCCAGAATAATCACAATCTTTACCTAGTGCACAGTAACACTGGAAATACTATCCTCATTTTTGTATCTTTTTTTCAATCTAAACCCTCAAGGTCTCTGGTCCTCCCAAAGAATATACTATCCCTTAACCAGGAAAAGAACCCAGCAGACAACTCACCTGTCCAGGTGTCAAAAGAAGTCACAGTGGTTCCTTTGTTCAGAGGTGGACGTCCATTTACTATCATATTATATTACCTGTCATACCCCTGGACTCATTGCCTGTCACCTAGGAGTATGCACAGAGCATGACTAAGAGTACAGTGGAGTCTCAGCCTCCTTGATGTTGGAGGCTGAACTGGCTCTCTATGTTCTATAAAGCTCTTTGTGCACAGAATCTTATCTGCTGACTGATATATTGGTTTGGTTGCTGTTTTAAACTACATAATTTGTAGTATATGTCCTGGCAGAAACAATCTGAGTGGAAAAAAAACCCACCCCACTTTTCTGAACATGGAAAAAGCTAAAAGAATGAAATGCAGGAGCAAACTTCTAGGATTTCCCCTGTGAATTTCTGCAAGTTTCTGTACAGAGAAGCAAAGTTTCCTTCCTTCTGAAAAAGGAAAGTCTTGGGCCCATAACTCTTCAGATTCCCTAGATCTGCATTAATCTTCAGCAAGTATACACAGAAACCCTGTGCCTCCACACCGTTTCTTCTCACGCTCTCCTTTCAGTCCCCACTGACACAGCCCAGGATGGCTCCATGGCTCAGGACTCAGCAGAGTCCCAGGCCAAGTACTTGATCTGCCCAGAGGAGATTCAACGCAGACTTGTAAGGAGCTTTGTGCCTCATCACCACAGTCCCCTCTCTGCTGGGGCTACAGAGAGAATCCTCCTTAGAAGCAAGGGAGTAAAATAAAGTCTTGAAAATGAGAAAACCCCTCATCTCCTTGCAGACTCCTCTTCCTCTACTCAGACTTAAGAGCATAAGGTTTAGCCTTTTAAAAAAAACAAAAACAAACCTAGAAAAACAAGAGGAAAACACAGGAGAGTGGTGAATACCAGCTGCTTTACAGATCTTTTCCAACATGCCCCCATATTTATTCAAAACTGGTGTGCAACACCTGAATGCAATTCTTCAGCCTGAGGATGATATAAGCAGAGCATTTTCATGCCATCAGTAACCTGATCCCACCCAGCTGGGCTGGCTCCCTGACAGCAGAGGCATTTCATCTTGCTGCATAACCATACTACATCTGCAAAGACAAAGAAGCTGCCATAAAGGGGTTCCCAACCACAGCAGAAGGGGAGCTGAGGGGGGTGGGTAGAGAAGAGGAAAAAAAATAAGACCAGATCTGCTGCACTCGTGCTTAATATGAACACACACACACAAAAAAAATTATCCATCAAGAAGATGAAGAGTGTCTCAGGGAAACTTTCTTGCTAACATCACACAGCCTGAACTTCTACCTGACTGAATGGGAGCCTGGCAACAGAGCTCAGAGGGACTGAACTCAAGCTGACAGCAGAAGCACGGATCTGGCAAGCCAGCTCAGGCTCTGTGTCATGAAGCCGCGTTTTCAAGATTAGCAGGGACAAAAATAGGCTTGGAATCATGTTGCACTTCACGGAATGGTTTTACCCAACTGCGGAGCAAAAAGGGTCATACAAGCAGGCAAGAGCAGATTTAACCGAGTCCCAAGAATGGGAAAGAATGGGAAAAGGGGTTCTGATACTTTTTGGTTTTTTAATCCTTTTTGTTGTCAGGAAGAAAAAACTTTTTTACTCTGATGTCTTTTTGCAGCTTTGAAAGCAAAGGATATCTCATTTACAATGCCCGGGCACTTAGGCAAAACTTGAGGCTTCATTTTGGCAGTTTGGAAACTTCTGTCTTATTTTCAAAGTTGATTTAAGCACATGCCAAATAATAATTACTGATCATTCTTGAAAATTTTACCATTGCTCACAGAGATATTTTTTTTCTTCATTGAAAGAAAAAAAAAAAAATTACTGTTGTCTCTTCTTGCTTATTTTATGCTGATAACCCCGGTCCCACAGGTCATCTAGTGACCTCCTGGGAGCCTACCCCTGCCGAGGTACAAACGAGCAACCTGAGAGATTGCAAAAGGGAAATACCCCAATGTTCAGATATGAACAGACATTCTTGAGCATCCAAGCCTCCCACTGACTTCAGGGGGAAAAAAGACAGTAGATGAAAGGTTGCATTAGCACCGACTTTCTGAATCTTCATGTGCCAGTGTCTCTGGAGTACACTGAAGTTAATGAGAGTACTGGGTGCACAAAAAATGCAAGACACATCCCCCTGCAGAAGGGAGGGAGGCTGTGGCCCACTCACTGCAGAGTTTCCTGTGTTCATTTGTTTATAGAGCAGAGTTGAGGTTAGTTCAGAAGAGAGTTCCTCATTTCCTCCTCCTCCTGCCCCTCTCCCTAACCAGATGTGACAATGTTACAATATTATTATCCTGTCAGCACCACAGGGGGAGATACAAATAAAATTCAGGGTGAAAGGAGAGCCAAAAGAAAAACAGATCCAAGGCAGCACCTTTCAGATTCACTAGCCCATCTCAGGAAATCGGAAACCTTTACAGCTGGACTGTGGTTTCATTTGAAATGTTTGTGGGTAAATGATTAACAATAACTTTTTGAGGTCCTGTTGTATGCTATGGGTGACTCTTACTGAAAGCCGTAGGAGCTACCTCCAGCCAAAGAGTGGGATGTGAACCTTTGGGGCTGACAGGGTAAATCACATCCTAGACTGAAGCACACCCTGGGAAAGTTTCACTGTGTCGGTGCCCTTCAGCTTCTCAGTGGCACTGGGAAAAGCATACCCAGACTGGAGTTTCACTATACAAACCACTGGCTTACTGGTTTCCCCGGCAAGTCTCCCACCAAAGAGGAGCAGGCTGGGCTTTCATCCAGACATGGGAACCACGAAAAGGTGCACAAGAGGGAATGCATCAAGCAAAAGAAACAGAGGAAGGAGACTGTTTAAATGAAATACATAGAAGAATCCTCTTCACTGAAAGGCTTTTGCTTCAGCTTACTGTACTGAAGAAGTCAGAAATACAGCATTTTTACGGCTGCATTTTGTGAAATTCAGAAGCAGGACACCTCTCCCCTCCCTGCAGCCTATGGAAGAGTTATAGCCACAAAATAAACCACCACTATCTCTGCTTACTACATGATGTGGCCAAAAGCAGGACATAGACGTTATTAATCTCCTCCAGTGCTACAAAGGCAGTCTACAGTTTTTCCTCCAACTGGGAAACTGAAAGACACATGGTCATTGCAGGAAAGACTATTAGCTATATGTAGATCATTTTTCTTTGTTTTTTTTTTCTCCTCCATCCAAGAACAGGTAAACAGGAAATGTTGCCTGAGTAAAGATTTGGCCCCCAAGAGGCTAAAACTGCTTTCTGAAAAATAAAGAACTTGGAAATATCCATCCTGCTTTACCCTTTGTCCTTTCACCCTGAAAATCCCCCAGGGCATGCTTCTACCTTACTGAAGAGGAGAGGTTTCTTCCATCAGTTCACGTGGGACCAGGATCTGCCCCCAAGCCTCTAGAATGAAAAAAGCTTTCAAAAATCTTGTGTGACATACTGTTGAGAACTACAGGCTCATCACGAGGTAGACAGAAATCTTTGAAATTTTCCAGCCAAACGTGCAGGCTTTGGAGGACACAAGTGTGTCCTGCTATGGGGTCCCCACCAGGGCAGCATCATGTTCTTGCTCAGTAATGGTTTCTCCTGGCATGCAGATGGATCTCTACTGGGGCTGATGAGGAAATAATTGAATTCTGAGTTCATGTTCATTCAGCTCTCTGGGACTGAACTACAGAAATAGTTTCAAGCCCGAAGGTGGTTCACATACCACTGCGGTCCTTTCATGTGTCAGCTCTGCTAAGCTGCTGATTATGGATCTTGACAGACCCATTAATCCTCAGAGTGTCTCAAACGGGAAATCATCCTGTTTCTCCTTTGTAAAATAAAGCATTCCCATTCTACGGTAAAGGGCATCATGTGCACCTCTGCAGCTAAACATGATGTAATCAGCAAAACAGCTGTATGGACTGACTTTGACAGAGTTCAGTTGGAAACAAGAAAGAGATCCAGGACAGTCAGCTGGGCTACTGCTTAGCAGGAGTGAGACATTAGGGTCAGCTGACCTCTTGAAAACGAGAAACTGGGTTTGACAATGTAAAAGAGCCAAACCCAAGAGATCTTTGAAGCCATTCCTACTTGGGCTAAGAACCACACTGGCATCAGTGGTTCTACCCATGACAGCCGCAGCCAAGTTTAAACAGCCCAAAATTTCCAAGACCTAAGCCAAAATGGCAGTATCTACACACCGGTAACAAAATAATTGGAAAACTTAGGTTGGGTACATGCACAAGGCTCAAGTGTTTCTCATTGTGGACAACTGCATTATAACTACTTTGAACATAAGCCCCCCAAAATCAGCAGGAAGCTCTTAATTGCTCTCAACAAGCATGAGGACTGATTCCAGGGTAAGAGCTAGTAGCACTTGCAGACCCTCTGCTCAAAATCAAATTTCTGCCAGATGCAGCACTTCTCTCTCTTTTGCCTCAAGACACAGGCAGTGCAGATATACCTCACCCTTTGCAAGGGACACAAGCAATGCACTGCACTTTACAGTGGTGCCAAGCTGCAATTTGATCACCTGTCTTCTCCAATCCCCTTTAGCTGATCTGTTTTCCAGTATTGTTGTACAATCCGTGAAGGAAGCCTGTTGGTGAGGAGGCAGACAGGAGCACAGCTACCAACAAATGCTGCATGTAGTTTTGTGAGCAGCGCAGCTGTCATGAGCCAATGATCTCCTGCAAAGTAAAGCTTATGTTAGCAACAGAGAAGGAAAAAAGCTCATTTTATCCAGTAGAAACCAGCAAAAATTAATAGAAATTACTATATTCCCAGAGAAGAAAGCATACTGACTTTGCGAGGTGTCTTAACAACCACGCTGGAAAGAGCTGACCTCTGGAGCATGCCCTGTACAGACTTCCCTGTTGCAATCAACACGATTATTTGCCTGGTGTTAATACAGTAACATGCTGCTTTGCTGAAAAGTCCCTGGCTGCCTTTCAAGCTCTTGAAAAGACACCAAAGACTTCTGTTTTGATTTCAAACTATTTTTCAGCACCTCCACATTGGAGTGCCCTTATAAAAGTGCCCACAGAGTCATTTGACAGGGCTGTGTGACTCAGGCACTTAAAGGAAGGAACTAATGTTAGATGCTGACACCCACGCAGGGACTTCTGAACTTGAAAAAAATTACTTCTTTTTACTCCACTGAATTTTCCTGACACTTCCAACTTACTAAGTTATTGTTTGTTTTATAAAAAGGCTGTCTTACCCTCAATTTTGAATTAATAGGTCACCAAGGAACCTAATACTATGGTAGTGTAATGCACATATCACTTCACAATATGGAAATAAAAGAAGCCAAGAAATTATTTACGTGTTCATAAAGTGTCCAAACTTGCAAGATTCCCTTAAACCAGTACAATGTCACTTTTTTTTCAAAAATGCAAGTTGTTTTCCAAGGCCCATCCTTTCAAGATGAAACAAATCCTTTCCTCCCATTACCCTTCTATTTTAGAAGTTCAGTTGAAATCAGGTATTGAAAATTTGCAGTTACACACTAAGCATATGCAACCAATGTCCCATACTGCTGGCTGCTGACAGTAAGCATAAACACAGACTGTCTGGCACCCAGAAAATTTACTCCTTTTGTTTTACCAACAAATGTCAGGCACCTTTGTGAGCACGATCCTGTTCCTGTCAAATTCCACAAGGTTTCTACAACATGTTATCACCGAGCATCCAGCAAACTGTTCAGATGAAATAACTCAAAGTTGAGCTGATAACACAGAAAATATGGGAGGCAATTGAAGTAAGCTGGATCTTTTGATGTGGCAGTAAATCAAAACCACTGCAAAACAGTGTTGGTAAAGGTGAAACCCTTACACAGCAAAGGACGCAGTAGAGCTTTCAATGCTAAATGTGTTGGGAAAGGCAGGAGGTTTGAAGAATCAGTTCACAGTGAACCCTCAGCATAGATTTTTGTCTCTGCTCAGAGTGCGGATTACCTGGCCAGGACTGTAGTATGGGAGCAGCATGTGGGAAGCAGGAAACCAGACTTGAGATACGCAGCAGAGAGAATACCTCTGCACTGATCTGCCACATAGTGGAAATGTGGCTTTGAAAATCTCAGCCACAGCTATGCGGGCAGTCTCTGTACTGGAACAAGAAAAGGGAGTCTATGAGCAGAGCTGTAACGCAACACATTAAGTGTGAAGGAAAGGTGAGTAAGTTTGGGATGGTCCAAATCAGAAAGAAGACTCATTATAAGCTGAATGGAACTTAAAAATCAGGAAGATTCAAAGTACCAATTCAAATAAACATGTGAGATGTTATATCATCTTTCATTCATTTCAACTTCAGCTGAAAGTTGAAAAACTTGTAAAAAGTTACCACATGGTGGTGGTTCAAGAGTCTGACCATCTTCCTGTATTTAAACAAGGAAATAACTTTGGGTAGCTGTTGACTTTGCTAATGACATTCACTGAGGGTATTCTGAGATTTGCCTTGCAGATGAGGAAACTGAGTCAGAGGGATTAAGCAAAGGGCCCAAAGCCACGGGCAAACTTCACTGCCAGGACCAAGTTTATTAAAAGTCCCCTGCAGGCACCTGACTTCCAGTCATATCACAAGGCCTCTGTTACGTGTTAGAACTACAACGATTTTGTGTGCTGCTGTAAAACAAGGAGGATTATATCTGTCAGCGCTTACAGCTGGGATATTCCTGAGAATTCCTAACAAGAAATATTGATGATGCAAACCATTTTTTCAAAGTATAGTTTTGTTTTGAAGCATTCACACACTTGCAGCGAGAAAGGCTATGAAACTATCACAGGGAAATGCTTTTCAGGCAGTCTAACATAATTTCTCAACTTTGAAATCAGATAGGCTTAAATTATGCGTGTGTGTCGTCTTTCAGCACCCAGACCCCTGCAGAATGGGACAGAGTCAGAGTTTTGGCAGAAGAATTGTGTTTCAACTTCCAGCCTAACAATAGCTTAGAAGTGCTGGTAACCTGCAAGGGAGCTCAAAACCTAGTACAAGTATAAGATCACAGACAACAGGGTAAAGAGAGGTCACCTTACCTATCTTCTGGCTTCTCTCCAGGACCTAGGCCTGAAATGACCTTCTTCACCACTTCCCACTGAAATCCTTCAGACTCCTGCCACAAGAAGCAAATTAAACACCAGCTTCCCTTCCACAACAGCAATCCTTGAAGACCTGTACCGCAAAGAGCATGGCTCAACTGTAACACAGAGAAAGAGAGTTTACAGGGATCCAAATGCTCTAGGTAAAATGGAGTCCAAACTCATAGTTTTCTGTTTACATAGACTCTGAAATGTATTCATTTTCTGTGGTTAGCTAAATAGCCTCCCTTTATGAAAAGAAAAGGGGATGAAGCCCTTTAATACTGAGGACCAATGTATTTCACTGTATTTCAAAGGTAGATTACTGTTCTATGAAGAATGGGTCTGATTGTCTGCGTTTATAATTTTAGCGCTTCCTGCTAATGGCATCTGATTTTCTTGAGTTCTCAGGATGTGATGAAAGCCTTCAAAATGTAATATGCCATCTTTTTACAAATGGAGAGCAAAGGTGTTACCAGACACGGGATATCAGTAATCAGGTTTTTTGGTGATACAATAAAATGACACAAATTCTGACAGAGGATTCCTGTTGACACCTTACGAAAACAGGGTTGAAGTTTTCAACACACTGTGTGCCATCATCTTCTTTGTGGAGACAACCACCCAGGCATGTTCTGCTGTCGCCCATGGTCCCTCCCCAGGTCCAATCCCAGGCAGGTTTGTACATATCACCTCTACTCCCTAGCCACCAAAATTAAGGCCGGGACAGAGCTGCTTAGGAATTGGTGGCTGACCTAACAGACCTTCCCTTCCATCAGTAAGCTTTCAGGACTAAACACATTTGCCAGGGGGCTGCAACAAGGCACAGTAATGACCTGCAGGTTTAGGAAGAAGTTCTCTTTAGCACATGCTTTGCTTCATAAAATTACAGAAATGTAATGCTTAAGTTAGTCCATGCTTGTGCCCTGAAACAGAATAAAAATATAGTTAAATCATCCTTAACAATTTTTGTTTTAGCAGCTCAGATATTTATCTAACCTGATCCAACACTGTTCCAGTAAAACCAGAGGAGTAATGCAGTATGATTAAGACACATCTGTCTCTAAATCTCTAGAAAATACTCAAGGGAAGGCTGAGTCACTGTCGAACACTACTTACTCTAGAATCCCAAATGGACACACAAGGGGCTTTTATACTTGCTATAACTGCAAGTAATGTAGTCAAATATCCAATTATCTTTACTGAATCATGAAAAATAACCAGCCAAAAGAAAGATTACCCAGATAGGCACGTCCATTTCCACCACACAGAGCACAATCCAGCACATTTCCTATTTATGCGAGTACAAGCATTACATTTCCTCAACTCTACCATAATCGTTTACCTAACCCAGGCCAAACAGACTATGTAGATCTTTCCCTGTATTTTATATTTTCTGTCTGACTTTCAAATGGGAAAACCAATTGGACCCCTTCAAAAATCAGTTCTGGTTTTTAGTTGGATTCCTCAGAACAGCCCAAACTGATCTCATTAAAATCTCTGCCTTTGTTTTCTCCATATGCTTTTGCAGTGAGATTTGACTCAACAGAAGAGCCACTCAGGAAAATACCTGGTGATAGCAGTCCACAAACTCTTGTGCTCATAAGAAGCCTCTGACATGTTTAAAATCCCAAAGCTGGTGCTTCCTCTTCTTTTGTGCCTAGTGCTGCTCTGCATTAGTGAATGTGTATACCACACAGAGAAAGGGGTACTCATCACCTGCCTAGCGACCCAGAACAACATAGTCTCTGCAAAGCAAAGGGGAAGAGGGCTAGGGCAGGGAAAAAGCCAGAAAGCAATCTTTGTCTCTCACTGCTACCCAGTTTACAATCATCTATACCCAAATCCAGGTAGAGCCGCTTAACCATAGTCCTCCTACACTTCCAAGAAGTCCAAAGTCTCCAATGGTTGCCTAATTCTCCTCAACTCCTTATTTCGTGCTTATAATGCTCTTTTTCCTCACTGGAGGAGCGGTTTACTTGGTCATTCCTCAGCATGGATGTGAGCAATGATCACACCAAGTCAGAGCAAATAACCACCTCCCACCATCTCCAGTAGTGGCCAAGAGAGAAAGCCTATCGAAGAATATAAAAATGAGGCCAGCACATAAATAGTTCCCTAGTGCATTCTCCCAGCCTCCAGAAATTTTGGCTTACAGAGGTCCCAGATCTTTCCTGCCTCCCACAGTTTGCTGGAGTAGTAGTGATTAATGAAGCCAGCTGGTTAAGCTTCTCCACTGCATTGCAACCGAATATGACGGATGAACCTGAGGAGACTGTCTGATGCCACACAGTATGGCTGACAGCAGCATGGCAACATCACTCATGCACCATGCCCAGCTCTCTCCTTCGCTCTTCTTGCTACCTCTCAGCCACATGAAGAAATGCCACTTGAGTAGACTAAGACTAAGGAAACTTGCATTCAAACCCCTGTTCTGCAGCTGGTTTCCTGTGCTAACGTCAGCAAGGCAATTTGGGATCCTTTTTTTTGACAGTGTAAAGAGAAGCTCCTACACAGCCTGAGTCACAGCAGTTTGGCTCCCACTTGCATTTCTCTAGAACAGCATGTTTCTCTCCACTGAATTACAGCTGAAATCCCCTTTGAGTCCTCAACCTGTAAAAGGGGATAATGCACTGTGCTGACTCTCCAGAGCTGCTGCAGAGAAAAGACATTCAAGCCTTCTAGTGTTCAAGTACAGTGGTGAAGGGGTCTGTATATAGGTAGCATCTGTTGCCCTTACAGCAGACATCATCGTGTGTAGCAAGCAAAGTGAGGTAGTGAGTGGCATCCTTGTTCCGTGAAAGCAGCTGGTTCTTTGCCACGGTCCCTCTTTGCCACATCATGAGCAAATGGGCTCTCCCCCTATACACTAGGTACAAGAAATTTGTAATTGAACTAACACCCATAGCTGATCGCACCATAAGTGGGCTGACACATGCTCAGACTCTTAACACAACACAAAGCCCCGATTTTGGCACACTTGTTCCACCTGTGTGTTTGCTCTTTCCTAGCTATGTACAAAGTTGCAGCAGATAAGCCATGTGCCATGCTGGGGTGAGAGTGGGAAGGGAGGGGGCTGAGGGAATAGGGGAGAAGGTACTTGCTTTAAGCTCATTTCTCCTCATCCCTAGCCCTGATGGAATTGTATTCTGCACACACGCTGAAACATTAGCATCGGCTGATTTGGAAGGAATATTGGAAATGAAGTGATAGCAGAGTAAATGTCAATGCATTCAGTGTGACACAGTGAGCACCAGATCTTAAACAGCTTCATCATTGTGGCATTTACTGTATCCTGAAATAATATTAATCCCACTGTTGTCCTTCTTGATGGAATCATCCATGAATATGGTTTATGGGACTGGCCAAAGTGCTAATAGGTTAAAAGAACAACCTATCCGGTGTTCCACTAAATTAAGGTCGCTTCATGGGATTTAATGAAACAAGTACTGTGTGGGGTTTCAAAGGACGTTCCTGTAATTCATGTCTATTTAGGGCTCCTGCTAACCAGAAACCTAATTTCTTTGAGTAAAATAGGTTTTTGTGAAGCCTGGCCATGTGAAAAAAGCTTTAAAGGGCAATAATCAGAAGACCTCATCTGTAACACTTTGTTATTTCGGATCAGTGTTTTGAAAGTTTGGGGGATGGAAGTATTTAAAAAAAAAGAAAAAAAAAAAGCCAGTCCGCAAATTAATCAGAAGAAATGTATTACTGTTACTTGTCTCTCAGAAATGCCTGGATGGTTAAAGTGAGACCAGGACACCATTAAGTTACAAATGGTATAGAGGCTTAATAAGGCAGAGACCCTGCCTCACAGACTAAATAAGTAAATTGGCTTCCGTTCGCCCACTGAGGAGCTGATGCTCAAAAATTGTGGGCAAATGGCATCATCTAAGGCCACTGCCTCAGAAACAAAACTGTATTTCCTTCCCCAATTTTATATGTATCACAAAATACTGACATCTAGTATAAATGTCCATTATGGAACAAAATAACACTAATTTTCCATTAATTTCCCTAATTTAAGGTCCAGCTTCTACCTACTTATTTTTCTTCTGTCCTTGATTCAGAGGAGCACCTACAGCATCTTCTAAAAAATACTTTTGGAAGCCACCTGAAATATGGATGGGGCCTGCACACAGCAGTTAACATCACTGAGCATCAAAAGACAGAATTTTATCTTAGCAATTTCTAGGCCTTTAGAGAGAAACACTATACATTGCATACTATGCTTTCAGTGCACCAAACTGAGTCTTGTAGACATTAAACAAGAGCAGCCACAGCCCCTAAGGATCATATAGTCTGAAGAGTGTTTAGTCATAGCTTGACACTTTACTCCAAAGCAAATACATCATCAGGATTAAACATATCTGACTACCTGTGCACGAATGATAATCCATGAGAAGGCTTCACTGGGAAGGGAAATGAAGAATAACTGTGCCACAGGAGACAGCAGAGGGAATAAGAAACTGGTGAGCTGCATTTACCAGAACTGGAATTAGGTCAAGACACCAGAGGTGTTACCTGATACTGTTAAAAGTGGACACGTAATGACCACCACAGACCAAGGACATAAATTCACAGTTGCCTCAGAAAAAAATTAAGCCTTTTGATACTTTGGAATGCTACAGTCAGCTTAGTGTTCCCAGAAGTCCAAAACAAGCTAAATATCAATAGCCACACTGAATTTATGACTGCCAGATTCAGATCTTGTATCTTTTTTCTAGTTTCTGGAAATAGACTGCCAATATCTGTACTCAAGTCAAGGACTAGTCCTGACAGGTACTTGACATTAACATGTGTTGTCAGAAAAAGATGAGGAAGCACACTGCTTACATTTCCTACCTCAGTGACTCCTCTCAATGGCTTGAAAACATCTACTGCTAGCGCAGGCTCTTTGCAAAAGCAAAATCAGCAACTTTGACTAGGACATCAGACCTCTACAAGCTGTAAAATAGCCATAGCTCAGCAGCCATGCCAGAACATGGGGGCCTATGCTGGACTCCACTGATGTTGTGAGAGAACTTGTGGCAATGGCAGCTATTTCTAGGAGGAAACGCTTCTCCTCCGCTTCCCAACCTCCCACCTGTAGCAGGGAGGAGGTGGCTTCTCTCTGAGTTTCCAAAGATTTTACTCCCAGATTCACCCCATTCCAGCACTGGCCCCTCCGTCTTGATAAAGTAAAACCCTCACACTGCCAAGAAATCCTGTCCCTGCCTTGCCCACAGCATGTAAGAGAACACCTACAACAAATTCCTGAAATCTAATATACATAATAACTTTTAATTCCAGCACTTCAGTGCTTACCAAAATCAAAAGGCACCTTTAACACCTTGGTAACAGAAAACAGTGACCATATCTGAAAAAAGTCTCTAGGCTAGCTATAGATACAGCATGTTCTGCCTGCCACCTGCCACTGCCTGTCCCCACACCTGCCTTGGAGGCAGGCTCTGTACTGACCCGTCAGGTGTACCCAGCATGGCACATGCAGATTTGAGGCAGCTGCCTGCTTCTTGCAGGAAGGAAACTCTTCTGTGTGTACCAAAGGGACAGCCTGCGTGCATACGCTTTATTTGGTTTTCTCACCTTTGGAAGGAATACGGTTCCCTCAGCCTGTCACCTTCACACGGACTCAACTGTAACAGTAGACAGGTTTAAGGGGTTAAGGAAAATAAATTCAGAGACAGGACAGATTGCAATGAAGGTTGTAACTTGAAAGAAGGTTGCAAAAAATGTAATTCCAAATTCTACTTTGCCATAGGTTATCTTCTTAGTAGCTCTAGTAACCACTAGGCAGAATCTTTGAGACATGCCTTAACCTTTACAGACATGATCCAGACCTTGGAGTCATATCCTATGAGGCAGAGATTGACTGGAAATGAGACCAACATACATCATGTCTGCATGACAGACTGAAACACACACCCACCACAAGAAGAATAAAATCCTCTCTTGAATGCGTCTGCATTGTAAAAGAGAGAGCGGGAAGATTGATTTATTTAAACAGTACTTAACTAACAATAAACACTATCAAACCAAAGCAAACTAATGCTCAGCCATTAAAGCATCCATTCAATGGCCCATCTGTCATATTATTAAGACCTTTAGAAGTTGTTTAACAAAATGTTAAATAAGATGACATTCAGCAGCACAAAATGCTTGACTGGCTAATGCAACAAAAAGGGGTTGGCCTGCTGGTGTTTGATATACTGCTCTGTGCTACAGGCTGAAAGCTCTGGAGCACATGAGGGGGCTCCCGGGCTGTCACTTTTTATCTCAGTGAGCAGCACCAGAAAAGCCCAGAATCACCACAGGCCAGTGTCAGCAGCATCACACAGCAGAGAGGAAGAAAATCTCACTGCAGACAGGAAACGATGTACTGTATAAGGAGAGAAAAAGGAAGCAGAAGAAATAAACTGGCCTATGAAAGGGAAAAGGAAGAAAGCCCCAAATTATCATATTCTTGGTGACCCATGCCTGTTCCAAATCCAGATTGTTTTTTTCCTCAATCACCTCATATATTTTATTTTATTCTACATTTGACAGTAAGGTTTGATGGATGTGCTATGAAAATGCTTCAGATTGGCCCTGATAGACTACTTAGGAAGTATCTAACAACTTCAAAGGCTGATGCAGTCAATTCAGCGAAGATGCATGCAAGTTTTGTTTGTTTGCTTTCTTACATGAGAACAGATTGTTCTCATTCCCTTTTGAGAAAAGGGACCCTCATACAATATGACTTTTCAGAAACTGACTGCATTGATGCCAGAGGCTTGTACAGCTTCAAATCTATCATCAGAGTTAAGGCAGTACAGCTAGGCAAGGTAGGCAATTAGTAGGCTTCCTGCAGTAGTTGAAGAATAGATAAAATGTTGCCCTGAAAAAGCCCGTTTCCTAAGAAAAAAATCTGTCTTTCAGATCTGAAGGAAGAAAAGGAAAAAAGTATTTTAAGTTTAGACATCTAAGAGTTTTCACAAGACAGTACTGGACAGCTCTATTGTCATAGATGATGCTCCCCAGCCCCAAATGCCACTAACAAAAATAAGAATCTGTGAAGAGCAAATAGCAACATGCAAATGACTGTTAAAAGTAAGAGTACAATTTTCTTTTACAATTTAAATCCTTCCCCTGGCATTACAAGACCTTTTTTAAGACTCAAGTTTTCACAGTACTACAAAATGCAACCCTTTGTCTACCGGTATCCTTAAGTATACAAGGTTTTTGTTTCCCATATTCCCTGCCAGCGCATTTCCCTTACCAGTGCTGAGAAGAGAGAACCCAGGAAGCCCAGCTGGCAGGTTCAAAATTCCCAGCAGCTCAGCACTGACAGTAAGTACAGAGGTCCTTGGAAAATCTGGCCTCAAGTGCCACAGGCAGAGGTACCCAGTGCCACAAATGTCTGGGGTTTGTTTCAGCATGGTGACAGCTAATAGAAGTGTAGTATTAGCAGGCAGTATGGAGCTTATGTGCTAGTGCTAGACTAGTGTCCACATAAAGACACCCCTGTTAGTCACCTTAGTCGAGCAGCACCATGTTAAACTCTAGGGTAAAATGTTATAACCTAGAGTGCTTCCCGGTGTTTTCACTGACCTTCAGGAGTAGCCAAATACATATAAGGATGAACTACAATTAAAACTAACCAAAGTTTCCAGGTAACTTATTGATTTAGGAAGTATCCCCTCTGAAAACATACTTTTAATCAACTGTTATTTAATACATCAAAACTGAGACACAATAAAATCCTAGAAAACAGGAATTCAATACATGTTAGCAAGTCTAGGTAAACTCCAACTGACAAATGCAGAGTTTGCCTTGGCTGCTAACAGATATTAAAATTGCAAGCCTTACTCATGCCGTGATTGATAAACAGATTTCCTATCCGGTATGAATACACAACTGAAAACACAAAACAAAACACTGTTTTCCCAGCCTGACATATATTCTCAGAAACTAAAAAAAAAAAAAAAAAGTGCTATGCCAAGCTGGCTCTAGAACCCAAATTGTCTGCCATAAAGGTGCTACTCTTATGTGGTGGTAGTGGCATGTTAAGTAAGAACCAGAGGACACAGCTTCAGTTAATAGCAAGAGCAATGGGGAAACCACACAACCCCTTCTCCTCTCAAAGGTCCTCCCCTAGCCTGTTTCTGCCTCAGGAAGATCTATTCCAGATGAATAAGGGACCTGGGAAAAGCAAGCAAGACCACAACAGTGTTCTGCTGATGACGTGAGTAAATAACCATATATATATACACTCCTTTCTCACTAGAATTATCTTGGCTGTCAGTAAAGAATACTTACAGGGACATGCCAGAATGGTCATTTTTCCAAACTAAGAGCTCTAAAGGTCAGCCTTCAGTTATTCCAAACTCAACACTACCGTGACTGTGTCACCTCTTGGGAAAGGGGGAGGGATTCTTCAGCAAAACATATGGCAACGGCAGTTTATTTTATCACACTGCAGTATTGTTTTGAAGTGAAAGAAGGCTTGTAGGGAGAGACAGTATCTTTTATTAGACCATCTATTATTGTTTCTTCCCCGCCCTTTTAAAAGTAGTTTATTTTATGGGTTAAGGGTGACTAGAGCAAAGAAAAGAGCTCTGCTGTAGTACTTACAGACAAGAGAAGAGAAATAAAGATAAAAAGGAAAAATAAAGAAGAAATAAAGTAAGACAGGCTGATCTATTCAAAAGCTGGCACATGAGGGGTTTATTAGAGACATATACTGGCAGGGTGAGGGGGGAGGAAACATGGGGAAAAAAAAAAAAAGACTCATCCTATACAATGAGTATCTGACTACAGACCGATTCAAAGAGCCAACCCAAAACTCCAACCTGGTCAGCAGAAAGATTCCCACAGATGCCAGTCCAGCCTCTCCTGTATGCAGTTTTCAGTTACATAAACACTGCTGTGAATATTCAAGTAAGAAAGAGGAGGCTATGCCCAATTTTGGACTTTATAAACCTCCCAGTGCAAATTAATTAGAGGAATACCAGGTAGCTGCCTTCTGCATGGCAAATATGCCAGCTTTTGACACAAAGGAGAAAAGAGTATTGCACTGGCCTTTTTGGTTTTCCCTCCATTTTGGGAAATATCTTTGCACTGGCCCAGCCCCCAAGATATGCATGGCAATGAAAGTTTCTACCTTCAAGCTCACCTGAATAACACCACGCAAGGTAACAGGAGAGTGCCAGCACATGGAAGCTGCACTGCTACAATGCCAGGGAGATCCTGGCTCCCACTGCAGATTCCTTGCTTGCATGATCATTAGTTAACTTCAAAGAAGCGGCTGACAACCTTCCACGGCGCATGAAGAAAGCTGAAAAGATCAATTACAAAAATGATTAGTATGCAAACTATAACCGGGTTCTGCAGGCAGCTATTCCTCAATAAGTATATCAGAGACCAAACAAAAGGATAAATAAATCATCCTAGCCTCTGTTTACAGCAGAAACAGCAGCCAAAAAGAAACCTTTAAGGATTTTAATTCTATTGGAAATACATTCCTCTTTTTCTATCAAATATACTGCGCCGAAACTTAAATGAAGCTTTTAAAACTCGAAACTAAGAGAACTTATTATTCCATAAAAGGACAGATTTGCTTCCTTGGTGAATTAGTCATCCACCTAATCTACCTAATTCCTTCTCTTTAAAGCAATCTTGCTCTCATCAAAAGTTGTCATTAACTGTACCTGCATTTTTTGTTCCAGGGACAAGATAACACATTGTTACAATATGTGTGCTTGCATAGCATTAATATGATGGGTTTGCAGTTGCAGAACTAGCTATGTACCCAGCACCTTTACTGTAAATACTGTTTTCAGGGACCTACAAAGTGGATGTTAAAACAAAAAACAACAAACCCAAGAAACCCTCACACCAACTTCTCTATAATGGCTGGTTTCCTGAGCCTCCTTCAACCTGCTCAGTGATTTATTGATAAGTTTGCACCCTTTATAACAATGGGTAGTTTTTCACCTTTAGAGAGAGAGTAAGAGTTTCTCAGGCTTAGCTCTTCTCTAAATACATCAAGAAATCTGTTTTGTAAATGCATCGGGCAACTATATTCCTTACCAATATGAACTAGTGCAGCTGCACTGACATCCGTAGAGCTGCACCTATTAATAACAGCTAAGGATCCAACCTACAATACAATGCTATTAAGGGCCAGTAGGTCTCATCAGTCCTCCCCTAAGGGGAAGGGGGGTGGGGGGGAGAGAAAAAAAAAAAAAAAAAAAAAAAAGATATCGAAACATAAAAGCTGAAAACCAGCTACTGTGACTATACCATCAGCTTCATCTTTCAGGCAACTTATGTGTGATTGTTTAACCTGAAGTGGCCTTGGATTAGCATGAGAGACTTACAAAACCTGCAAACCACATAACAGGTCATTCATCCATGAGCCTATTTGATTCACACCATTTCAGAATTAGCAGAACACATGCTGACTTGGTACACTGCCTCACCATAAAGACATTAAACCAGATGTGCAGCAACTGACCAAGAACGCCTTTTCCCAAGCACGTTCTTTCTTCCTGCTGAACTATTTGTTATATAGATAGGTCTGCTGAAAGGTTACTGAACCACACGGCTAACGAAAACGCACAGAGATAGGAGCTGCATCTTTGACTGCAGCAGAATTTCTCAGATCCATGTTGAGCCACAGAGAAGCTGTGCTGCTGTTAAACGGCTGATTAGTTTATTCTGCCAAACATCTGAGAGCATCATTAGTTACACAAATGGCTTGAATTATGATCAAATGAGCTGAGTAACCTGCTGCCATGAAACTCCATGTGAGTCCTGTTTTATCAGATCTCAACATGTGTTACTCAGTGCGAAGCCGTGTCTCCTGGCTCTATCTGAAGGCTCATCCAGGCCAGGGCTTAAGAGTCCCCTTCTCATCCTGAGGACCACCTTTCCTACTGAATTGTTTTACCCAAAGATTGTCTCAGTATATATTTCCACCAGACAAGCAGGATTAACACATTTTCAGACATCTTTTGCCACTGCACTTTCACACACCCTGTTTGATAGTAGGTATATGGATGTGTTGCGCTCTACTTTTAGGAAAAAACCCCACATTTCCCTCTTGTTTGAAAGCTCATCGGTGATGGAAAGGAATTAATCAGATCAGTTTGTCATTTTGCTAAGTCAGGACCAGGCTGTCTCTCTTAGACCACAGAAAGAGTACTCTGCACAATACCAGCCATAAGATTTACCTCCCTCTACCTTTTGCTGCCACTCCTGCAACCCAACCACTTATAGCAAAGAGGCTCTGCCATAGATCAAGATACATCAGCTCAACCTAATTCCAAGAGAAAAAAATTAAATGCCACTATTTCAAAGCATCAGTCCTCCAAGTCTGCTCTCACTTTTGAAGGCTGACACCTGTTTTGCTACAACCCAAGGGTGACTAAATCCCTGTATTTCAGCAAATGAGAGATTCTTGTATAAGCAAAACCATCAGTTCCAAATTATATTTCCTACTGGGTCTCTAAACTCTTTGCTCAGAAAGTAAAGCTCCAGCTAGTATCACTCACAAATGTGGGAACATCACATGTATTTACTTTTGTGAGATACTTTACTAAACAGGCGATACCCTGTACAGAATCAACACGGAGAAAAAAAAAGAACCTACTGTTCTCAATCCAGAGACACTGAAACATTTTATCTGTTTCATCAATACAGCACAGTGCTTCTGTGCACAATTTACCGCACAAGTCTTGCACAAAAGGGTATCAAGAAATACACAGAGGTACTGATGAAAGATTTGTAAGGATAGCCATAAATCAGTGTGTTCTTTCTTATTTTTGCAAGTCTCAAAATTAAGTTTCATTCTCACCTCTGGGAATAAATGGTTCCTAAAATCTGAAGGGGAGAGATGCATCACACAAAATCCACCACTGCCACCAAGAATGGTTACACTCATTTAGCCATGACTGATCAATCAAGAAGCTCCGCAGGCATTGCCATGCCAGCACTGTCAGACAAGAAATAAGCAGCCAGATTCATTCCCAAGATCAGCACAGAGATAACCAGGCTTCACACAGGCATGAAACCCAGTCCAAAGACGAGCTGTTGGAGGAGGTACAGCACAAAGCAGCTTGATCTCCTGCCCATCCTGGGACACATGCACCAAGTGCATTGTTTCATGACTGAGCTGCAACACGCCCATTGCCAGCATACAGGGTGGCTTGGTGGCTCGCTTCAGATGATGAAAGGACAGACTTGGAAAGGTGTGGGTTTTTTGCTAATGCAGAAGCATGCTCTCTCACTCAGAAATACACAGAGAAGGGATGCTCTGCACAACTCCACCTGTAAGGGTCCTCCCTCTTGTTTTACCATCTCCTCCTCCTTGCACTGAAGAAGCTCTGCAGCAGTTTAGGAACGTGGGAGAAAGGAGAGCATTTCCCCTGCATCCAGCACTACTTGGCCAATGGACACTATTTTGTATCTACTAGACGGTTTTTACACACACTCTTGCACAAATCCTTGCAAGTGCACTGACAGAATTAGTGACCTGCCTCATACTTATTTTTTTCCTTCCTGTTTTCAAGCACTTCCTGCAGAGAGCATCTGAACTAGAGAATAGCTGAGCTAGAACTACAGCAAGCACCTGGTGAAATGCTATATATGTTATTTTGGATCATCAGATAAAGTAAAATCACAGCAAACACTATTAGCCTTAACAGCAATGAGTCCAAGATTCAATCATACTGCACTCATGTGGCTGGGAATTTTCTAAGAAGAGCTGCAAGTGAAACAAGCAGTTTCTGTAAAAATAAACTTTTCATTCAAGAAATTCCCATTTATTTCTTTTAGGATAATCAGAACAAACCTATCCAGTTTCAAGGCTGGATACATTTGAGTTCACCTGACCTACTGCAGTGCCTCATTGCATTTCAGTTTTCAACTACTACACCACTGACAGATCACACATACAATGGTAACGTATATTAGTCTGGAAAATATATTAATTAGTATACTAATTATAATTAACATGATATGAAAATACCACTTTTCTTCTGCCAGGAATACTTCTGTTCAAAAATATGCTCAGAGATCATGTTTAATTGCAACAGCCTTACATAATGGACAGGGGAAAAAAGTACACCGCAAATAAATAGTGTATTTTAAAACTCCAACAATTCTTACTGTATGAAGACAAGAGAGAACCTCAGTGGGATTTTCATGCCTAACACCTGTAGGCTCCCAGCCCATAGCAGCAAACTTGCACCAGCCACTAAAATCCATCGCCTCATTTTCTGCCATAATACCTTTTTCTATTGTTGATAAGGAGACACTTCACAAAAATAAAACCACAGATCTTCATGTTCCAAACCACCACAGATCCAAAAATAATGTTCGTCTCCACTGAGAGACAGAGCTAACAGGTAGAGTTAGTCAATAGCTCTCTTCTGCACAAACTCACCCTCTCAGACTTGTAACAACGCTTTCATTACCCAGCTCATACAGTGCACTGCAATTGAGATACGATTGTTTTCATTAATTAGAAAAAGATTAGCAATGCTAAAGTCGTGATCTCCTCTCCTGACAGAAGAAAAAGCGTGATCAATAGAATTACACTCACTCAAAGGTGGAGTAAAAGAGTGACCACGCCTTGCAAATTTGCTACTAGTATATTTTCTGCTCTTGCTCTCTGTTATTGTATTTATGGATTTACCATGGCTTCTAAGGCAATAGCTGCAACTCTTTTTTTTATGAAAGGACATCTGGATCAGGCACGTATGCAGAATTAGTATTCTTCTTGCAGCAGAACTCCAGCATCTGTTCCATATGCTATTGTATCTTGTATACTGACTAATTTCCAATAGCACTGGATTTTGTAGCGTTTACTACAGTGCTATTAGAGGGCTCATCAGTATGTTCCTCCACTTAGAATTCAAAAACCTACTCAGCATTATGAAATATAAGCTTACAGCTTTTTTCTCCCAAGAAGCTTCTCACTGTTGCAGTTCTGTGTACTGTCACTCCTGTCTGCCTTTGCATCCCTGTAGTTACAGAGAGAGCAGACATCACTTCTTTTTCTGCAATGGTCTTAAAGAAGCCTTTGTTCCAAAGCTTCTTAATGGAGCCTTAAGATATGGAGGCATTTTACCATCAGTAATCTTTTATCACTTAAGGGCATATTTTTCCTGCATAGCATTCTTCTGTGTTTTCTTTTTGATGCCTCTGAATGACCTGGAGTAGAAGGCCAGTTCTAAGTAGCCTCTGATAAATTATCAGTATTTAGATAGAAAATACAATGCTGGGGAGAGGTTTGCCAACAGAACCTCAAAGCACACCATTTTTACGATTTCCTTTAAATTTTTTCTGACCTTATAGGAAAGTCTCATTACATTTCCGAAACTTCAGGCGTTCTTTTCCAAGTATGTCCTTTTAATTTGGCAAATGACCAGAGTATTGTTTGCTTTTTATCTTCCACTTTCTTCAGCCTTTCTGGTTTGCCCGCACGATTTCTTTCACACAAGAAGTTTCAAGGAGTACACTTGAAAGTTTTATGTAAAGACCGCTTTTCAAGATGCAGTAGTTCTACAATATAAGCTGCTCTGCAGACAGGTAAATGTACTCATGCTCTTCTTTGTATCACCTTCTCCTTCAAATATTCCCTGCCCAGTAAAGTTACTCCTCAGCTTGTTTTCTGCCTTGCATGTAAAAAAATTGATTTAGGCTTTTTGGGACTTCAGGATGTTATCATCCTCTAAGACTTTATGTTATTTTCCACACAACATTCATTACTCCACCATATATCTACAGACATCTGACACCCACCAGTCTGTCCTACATGTGAGCTGAAACACTTTGCTCTATGAAGTGTTTGTCAACTAAACTTCTTGTCTTGATCTCACACTCTGTTGCACAAAAAGTACAAGTAAGTACTTGTGGGCGTATTGAGGAATTCAAACTCATCACTATCGCACCTACGTCTTGTCTCTCCTGCTTGAAGACAAATGTTTCACTTACCCTCCTTTTTCTTTCTTCTTTTTTTCCTAGAAAGGCATGATACTGAAGACATTTTTCAAAGGGATTTTCATCTCCACCAAGGATTTTAGTGAGCAGTGAATCATAAGTGACATTTACCTTCTCACCCACACAGTGCAGCCAAAATGCAGCTTGTCATTTTGGTCACGAGTTTCAAAATGCTGCCAAAAGATTTCTGGACCAGCTTGTTCACTGCTGCACCACTGTCAACCCGAGCTTCCCCCACCCCTCCAAGCATGCCGTGTTGTGACCATACACAAGGAGAACGCTGTACTCCATTTGGGTTTTCAATCAGTTTCTCCCACATGCCACTTTTATGTGTTTTTTTCTTACCAGATCTTAGTCAAATTTATTTCCATTTGCCTCCCCCAACTGTTTTATGTAGCCTGCCTACTGCATGCTTTATGACTTCCTCCCCGTTTCACTGCAGACTTCTTCACCCTCTCAACAGACAGTCTGTGTGAGTGGACCTTGTATCAAAACATGACCACTGGTTTTTTGCTAGTTTCTTTTGCCCTCAGTAAAAGACAAGCCCTATATATCCCATACATTGATCCCTCTCACATCAAAACCTCCTGGTAAGTCTGGGAATATCATTACAACTGCAGCTTGAGCTCTACAGATAGCGAGCCTATCCATAGCCAAAAAGAATCTGTTGAAAATGTGCATGCATACACACACACACTACCTTAACATCTGTGGAGACCAGTCAAAATTGCCAAACTAGCAATTAACTTCAGATGTCTCTAGTAAGACTCCCAACAACATGTTGCCCTTCAGGAGCTGAAGGAAGGATGCCACCCATCCTCAAGCTTTCACAGCCACATCACCTCACCCGGCGAAGGGGAAGGGTACGTGACAGCGATTCCTGCCAACAGCAGTCACCCATGTTTCACTCTTACCATTGCCAGCGGAAGCTGAGGGTGCCCGATGCGTCTCACCAGCTTGGAGGACCACACCAAATCATGTTTTGCCCTCCGGTTTCACTAAGGTTTGTGGCTGCATTTTCTTTAATGTCTTTTTCCAACACCTTGATCTTTGACTTGCTATTTGATTTCTGGGTTATTATGATTATTACTACTACAGGAAGAGTGACCTGGTTCATTGAAACCTAGAGGTCTTTCAGTTGCCCACTCCATTGCCCTCCAATGCACATTCAAAAAGCTGATGTTTACATTTTGCTTGTCAAGGCAAGAGATGGTTTTGTGGAGTTCACCAGGCATTTTTTAAAATTATTATTATTGTTTTGACTGTGCACCTGCTGAGGAAAAAAAGACCAGCAATGGAAGGGTTTTCACCTCAATACAGTGGGTGGAAGGATTATGTAAACAACTTGCCTGTCTGGAAAGAGGGGCCCTTGACAGGTCCCATGTTGTCAAATGACAATTGTGACTTCTTGCATTTCAAAAGTCACGCTCAGATGGTTTCATCTGAAACCCTCTGGGTAATAGTAGCCTTTTGAGGTTATGATATCTCTGGATGGAATTCAATAAAAGAAATTCACTTTCAATTGAAGCACTGGAACACCGCCAGACAGCCCCAACAATGCGATACGTCTCCAAAGAAAATTGGACTGATCCCCCCCTCCTTTTTTCTCCTCCCCTTTCTATTTCTCTCTCCGTCTTTATTTGTGCTTTTAACCTTGTTTGTGGGTTGCTTTTTTGATACATTTCCTCTCCCAATAAGCTTGGGATGCTGAAGCTTTAAAAAAAAAAAAAAAAAAAACAAAACACTTGGAACTGAAACAGTAGTAGCTAGTAATAGAGAGACACAGACGCTCACAGCAGCAACGACAAGTCGCTCTCAATAGCTGACCTTTGCCATATACGTGAAAGGAAATAGAATAGAACCTCTGCTCTAGGTGAAGGGGGAATATTATTACAACCACCAGCTTCCTAGTCCTTGTTAATAAGGCTGGTTGATGTACTTACTTATTTATTTAGTTTAAGGCCAAGGGAAGGGAAAAAGCTCACAAAACCTGCCTGACTGCCAGAGGCAAAAGTGTTGGCTTTTTGCTTGGGTTGTCATTCACTCTGCCTTGGGATTTTTTTTTTGCCCCTCCCCCCCCCCCCCCCCCCCCCATTTTCCCTGGGTTTGGCAAGAGCTGCAATTTTCTGTCTTCTCTTGTTTTTGATCCTCTAAGCAGATTAATGTGTGTGCATAGTTGGGAGGCAGAAGATGGAGAAGATGCATCAATCTTGTGAAAGCATTCATTTTCTCCAGTATTTTTTCAGTCAATGATCTACCTCTTATGTTGTTATGGCTACATGTGATTTTCTTTTGATTTCCCATCAGGTCAAATGGGCACAGGAACTGCATAATAAAAAAATAAAACCCCCATATCTTGGAAACAGACTGTAGATCTGTTTGGCAGACTTTGCGCTGAAGTTCCTTGTGGTTTGCATTTGATTCACCTTGGGTTGTAAATCCCTTCTTTTGTCTCGGTTCTACAATGATTTACTCTCCTTCCGTTAGGTTAAGATTTCAAAACCAGTAAAGTAACAGCAATGTTAAGAGTAAAAAAAAAAAACATCTGACCTGGTTCCTCTCCCTACAGCGTTATTTGTCCTTTTATCCCTCCAAAGCTCACAAGCTACACAGGTTCAAGTCTGGTCAAGTGTCAGCTGAGAAAACAGGCATGGGAAAAAACAAAAAGGGTCATTTGTTCTGTACATGGTGCTCTCTTCTGATCATCCACATCAAAAGAATGGTAGGGGATGCACAGCCACCATCTTTGACGAGAGACGTCAAACCAAATTCCTGCCTCACAGGGATCCTTAGGATCCACTTGCACTTTCAAGAGAGTTGCCTGATTGCTGGTATCAAAGCCAAATCTAGAATGCAAGCTGCTGAGCTACAAGTTTAAATCCCACTCATTTCAGATTACTACATTTTTAACCATTTTCCCTAAACTGTTCTGTACATACTATTAAATAGCTGTGACATGACTCACTTATTTCATAAGAGCAGTTGCAGCTAAGAGTTCTTTGCAAAGACTTTGCTTACACAAATTCAGAGTGTCAGCAATAGCATTAAACATACCTGATCCCAGTTACCTGGAGAAAACTATTTAGGTACTGCAGAAGCAAGCAGATGGCAGCTCTGGATAAATTTGCATGCACAAATATTAAAGAGGGATTACAAGTCTCTAACACACAAGATTTTCCCCTAAAGTTCTCAGAAGCACAAGGAAATTAAACAACTGCTCCAAGCCCACCAAACAGCTCAGTGGCAGAGTGCGGAACAGAAAGCAGGTCTTCTCACTTCCCCTCTCACACCCAGTCCTGAAAATACATCACCTCCTTAGAGTGCAGGCTTAGTGTAACAGACCTTCCCAGGGGCTAAGGTATTAACGAGGTACTAAAATATTTAGGTGCATTTACTGCATCTCATGATGTTGGATTTAAAAAAAAATCCTTCTAGGTAGCAGTCTTTATGGTCTCATTGTCTCAAGTTAATACGTAAATAAAATACGCGCATGTGCATCTGAGTGCGATGAGAGTTCATGCAAGTACATTCTGCTACTCATACATTTGCCCTGTCTTAATTCTCCTGAGTGCTAGGCTTGGATATAAAGTCTATTTGGACTGAGTTTTCTTGTTCTCATTATATTTAAGTTAAAGAAGAACTTCAATTCTCTCCTCAAAAGATTTACAAAAAACATTCATTTGTTTGTCCTTTATGGACAAACTGTCACTCTCCAGAACATTTTTCCCCTCTTTCCTCTTTGCAGGAAATACCATTTACTCACACATAAAAATATATTCTAACTACTTGTATAATGCATGGGGGTGTTCAAAGAGCAATATTAGAAAATGGTAAAAAAAGAAAAAAATATAGCAAGTTTAAATCACTGCAGAGCTATTTGCCTAGCCTTTTTAGTATTTGAAAGATTTTAACTTTGTTACGGAGTAGTAAGTCAAAGCTCTCCAGGCAGAGTAGTTCATGAATATCTCATCAACATTCTCCCTGTTATTTACCCCCCTGCATTTGAAATTTTTTTAAAGAAAAAAGACCCCAAACAGTTGTAACAGACTTAAACATATAAGGCAACAGATTTGTGCTTCTGAAGCAATTCAGACATCTGCAGTCTAATAATCTATGTTTTCCTGTAGCAATAATAGAAAAACATTCCTTGCAGAGTACAACATAAGGTCTCTGTCTCCAGACCCTCATTTTTCCCCCTGTGCTTCCACTACCACACCCTGTTCAGTAAACAGAGTGACTAGCCACCAAACAGCTATTCTATGAGGGCACATTATCATGTCCGAGGCAAAAGCTAGCTTAACAGCTCACATGAATCACTCAGAGACTGGTGAAAGCACGCATCTCTTCCACCATCTTCTTGAGAAAGATCTCTCCACAGCCTGGAGCCCTCTGGGGCCAGAAGAGTCAAATTACAAGTTAGAAATTCTCATAGTAAGAAAGAAGTACAGCAACTTTCATTGGAAATCATGCTCCAAAATCCCTTGGTACTTTTTAATCTCTCCCATACAATGATTCATCTTACCACCTATACAAAACTCCATCTTCATTTTAAAATATATTAATCAATCCTCCCACTAAAGCTAGAAGAAAGTTTCCCATTAAAAAGTCTTTTTTGAAATAATACTCTCTGCACAAAAGTTTTCATTTTTGTTGAAAAAGGCAAGCATGCAGGCAAAAGCAAACAAGCACAACCCACCTGGATGAAATCCCAGTGAATCAGAAAACAAAACACAACTAGCTAACTGTAACATTGGCTTTACATACTATAGCTACTCCACTGTTGACTTCTCAGTCCCGATCCTCTAGGATCCTCAGTCTACAAGCAACCTTCAAAATATCAGTCTGAAAACTAAAACTTCCCAACACAGTGGTTGCTAAAGGCTTAAAAGATGTTCTTATGTCTCTAAATTTCCCATTACACCTCATACAGCCAACCCACCTACCAACCTAGCTGCCCTTCCCTTTCCCCAACAAGTCTAATGACCTCAACCATTTCTCCTACTTCACATCTCAGTCATTACATCAACTATCTTTCTCTGATTCACTAACTGATTGAAAAAAGGTAAACATAAGTTCACTCAGAACTATGCAAGCAGTTACAAGGACTAGTTACTAATCCCATTCTTGGGATGGTCACCTACTCTGCTTCTCAGCATCTATCCACTAGGTAAAGAGTTCAAAACTAGAGGAGATGAGAGTTGTTACTCCCACTGACAAGCGTTTACCCTAAGCAGCAGCTCTTCATGCTCTCAGCTCTAGGTGTCTCTGGTTTAAATACTTCTGCCAGAAAGAGGTCTGCTGGTCACCTTCCTAATAGTGCAACTTCCATATTGTCTCTTCTATGCATCGGGGCAGCTAGCTAAATAAATCAATCAGAATTAATTTCTGTCTCTAAGAACACTTTTATTTCACTATTTGCCTTCAGCACTTAGCATGGAACTCCCAACATACCTTGTACACTTCCCTTGCCTTGTTTATTGAGGGCATATTAGGCAATCACAAAAGAACTAACCAGGAAAACTGCTTTCCAACACTGCTGATTTTTGTTTTCCTCTGTCTTCCCCCACCTCCCTCCCACCCCAAAATCTGAACCACAGGCATATTGCATCTGGAAGGGTAACTATGCTCTGCAGTTCATATGGATGACTTCAAACCAGGGCTCATGAGGGTGTATGAGGGGGAAGGAGGAGGGAAGTTGCGGGGGGGAGGAATCACATGGACTAGAAATGTAAGCTGCAGATGAAAGGCTATCCTTCCCTATTTGTTATCTATCATGTTCCTTCAAGGGACTCTGGCTTTCAGCTCTCGTTTTTGGCCGGAAAACTCCCCAAGCTTAATTTTAGTGAACTCATAAAACAGGGCCCTAGGGAAGATGCAATACTCTGTGCAACCTCTAAACAGCATGAATGACTAACACAAAATGACAAATGAAAGGAAATTCCACCTAAACTGTCTACTTGTGACCAAATATTCCAGCTTGGAGGTTAAGTAATATCCCAAGTGGACCTGAGCTCTGGACAAATGTTGTGACAAAGACATCCTTTTCTTTCTGATTTTACTTTACTTGTTTTTAATTAGATTCCTTTGTAACACAAGTTGGGTCAAAAAACGGATCTGTATTTAATTTCACTTTGGTAGCTCATTGGTTGCAATTCAGATACAAACTGAAGAGTATCACTTGGATCCAAACTCATTTATTGTTTGCGTTACAATCAACCCAGTTTGAAAGAGAGCCCTGAAACTCTCCAAGATACTCTCATAATAACTCTGCTTTTAAAAAAAAAAAAAGTCCCCAAAATAACCTTTAAAGGCATAGCTCTTTTTACAAGCAAACTCAGCCATAAATACTGTACTTGAACCAAGAACCAAAAGCAGAGATCTCTTGAACTTCTGCCATGAATCATTACAGAGCAGAATGCAGGCACAGTCTGCCACACATCGCTGGGATATGCTGGGGGAGCTGTGAGAGGAGCCAGGTTCAGAGGGTCCTAGGATTAGTGCTCTGATTTTCCAGTTCAAGACACAAGAAGCAAAATCTTGCCTTCCTACCTCTCCTCCACACTACATTAAAAGAGATTTCACCCATAGCAAATTACTCCTGTCCACAAACTTGAGTTTGCGTGCACCTTGTCTGTTTTTCCTCCCCCATCTGCAACAGGCCAATGGAAAAGAGAAAAAAATCTCAGGTGGCAGCCAACATAGTTGAGGGTTCATCAAGAGTTATGTGATGCTGGGGATGGACAGCTACAAAAGCTCGCCTAAACGCTGGGACAAGGAAGAGCGAGGAAGGCTGTGTGTAGTTTTGGCAACAAACATCAAAATGGCACAAAGCCACCCGGAGTGGGCCCACATTGCTACAGTGATATAAACACTGCCCAAGAGATCTGGGCAACCTGGAATGCATTTACTGTACACACTCACACACACATGTACCTACAACACAACCTGACCAGTGGGACAGAAGCAAACACTAATCAGCCTATATTCATCCACCAGCCACTGAGCTGCACATGGCTTACTCCTCCTATGGATCTGGGACTCAACTACTTAAACTGCTTTAATGGCCTCAAACCATGTAAGCTTTGTTCAGATAAAACCATCTCCAGCAAATCTACAGTTCTTCATACCTCCTACCCACAAACGGGTCAAAAGCATAATCCTGCTTTCAAAGAAATTTTATTGGGTCTTACTGACATTTCACTGGAAACCTTTCTTTTTTATTGGACGTTTATACACACATTTTTAAAAATTATCTCTCTCTCTAAATACACACCTACATACAAAGTATACAAACATTTTAAGTGGAATATGACCAGACCTATCTATAGCTTGAGCTACTAGAGCAAAGTCTGACAAAGTCAGCTGAACAGTGTTCAGAGAGGAAAAAAAAGCTTTCTGCTAGACAGGACCTGGTGAGGAAGCAGTTTCACTAGCATTCAGGATGTTTCTGATACAAACCAAGCAAAAGACAAAAGTGGCAGATGCTTGTCACAATCATTTTGCAACATTTCAAAATTCTTAGCATAATCTAATGACTGGTCTGGCAAGGATTTTATTTGCTGAAGAACCTCAAATACATAAGCTTATAAGTGGAAAATTACCTACAAACCCTCCAGGTCTACAGAGACAATGAAGAAGAGAAAATTGCTATACAAATTACACCAGTGCTACTATAAGTGCATCATTACAGTAGGAAGGGAGCAGAAGCATCTGTTGTTAAGGAAAAGCGTGCTTCTGGGAACCCTCTCCGATACAGTCTGTGGGGTGCGAGAAGGCAACCATTCAGACTGAGGTATTGGTGCTCTCCACATGTTTTCTCATTGTACACTGCTATTCCAGAAGGGCAGGAATATCACATTCCAGTCTGTAAATTAGTAAGGGTGAAGATTCAAAGGAAAAAAAAAACTCATCCTCCTCTGGGAGTACAAAACAAGCCTAAATGCACTGACACTCCCCATGAGAGGGGAACATTCACTGGGGATTCCCTGTACTCTGGGAAAAGCCAAACAGAAGCTGCAGCTGTGCCCTGCATGTATTTGCTAAATCCACTGGCACATGATACTCCATGGAAAGTCATGGGCCCTGCTTCCTCACTGCCAGACTCATAGGGACCGTGGGCATACCAGGACTCTCCATCCAAGGGCCTGCAGCACATGCTGCAGAGTTTCCTGCTTTTCCTTCTGGGTGTTTCCAGGATGACAGTCAGCACATAGACACCCTGTGCTACAGCATCACGCTGTGCCTCTGTGTTAGACACTACTACTGTGATTCTGGGGAAGCTGAAGCAGTGACAGTCACTTTGCAATTGTTCTGAATCCTTGGGAAGGATTTTATCTTTTTTGGCCTGCCACCTGTACAGAGCAGGTATAAGGACCTAGCTACACCCTCAACAGGAAAGGAAGCAGGGCAGCATTTTCTGGAGAATGGCTCCTGTTTAGGTACCTCAGCAAAAGAGCAAAACCTCCACAACTTTGAGCATTCAACTATTCTAGCTAGTAATGACTTTTAGAGCAGGGAAGTCCTTGGCCTTTGTCTGCTCGAAAAATACTGCTGCAAATGACACGCAGTAAATGTACAGAGCCAGCAATTCCACGGGAACTGCTGCCTATTGAGCATCGATGAAAATCCAGCTGCCTGTGTCCGGTATGGCCCCACCAGCTCCTTTTTCACTCCTGACCGAACAGTCCTCATTTAGCCAGAGAACGTGAAAGGTGTGAAGGATGCCCTTCCTTCCAGGCCTTTCCTTATATGCTTGGCCAAACCATAAGCAGACTTATTTAAAAAGAGCTAATGGAAGCTATGCATCAACTGCAGCTCACACAGGCTAACAGCCAAATGACTCTGTTTACTGTAACCTCTATGCCCAGAGAAGTTTCTTTTGTTCTTAAAATAGCATCAGTCACTGCAGAGTAGAGACACAAGGAAATTGAAGACACTATATATACACATACATATTGTCACAAATCCTGAGGCTTGTACGTAATATTCATTTTAATTATAGTTTTAATTGATTTGCATATTACAGTACTGCAGCTTCTGTAGATCAATGAATATATCAATATTAGGTGTTAAATAAGAATATTAAAAGGCTCCTCTAATGCATAATTTACTTCATAGCAAACAATCTCTTCCTCTCAGGTCATTACTATTGCAAATTTGGAAACTTATCTGAAAGGGTTTCCCTAATGCATTTCCTAGAAATTAAATTATTCATACAAATATGATTTACATTATGATTTTTTAATTTGAGTTGAGTAGCACTGTGGGAATGTGCTATTTTCTTAACTGAATGAGAATGAAAACTTGAGGGGAACATAGCAAGCTCTGAGTTAGAACATATTTATTTGTTATTTGTATCCCAGTAACGGCATCAAAGCCACAGCCCAGGTCAAGATCTCATGGGCCAGGAACTCTGCAAAGCCATCGTAAGGACAAAGTCCCTGGCATAAAACAGCTTGCAAAATAAACACATGATGGAAAAAGGGGAGGCAAGACCCTGAGTGTCATTATCTCCACCTTGAAAAGCAGGGATGGAGATGCACACTGCTGGAAGTCACAATGAGTTAAGCCAAGGGGTCTGAACTATGGCAAGAAAATGGAACTGGACTCTAATAAATGTATCCTAAGATATGATCATTGCTTACAAAGGGAATATTTCTGGTACCAATGGTCTCATTAATCTAGTGGAAAAGGCTTGACAAGATCTAATGGCCAGGAGCCAAAGCCAGGCAAATTCAGAGACGTGAAGGGTGACCATTTCTAAAACGGGAAAGTAGGCCATTAGAGTTGCTACACTGGTACGTAGGGACACAGTGACTTCTCCAACTCCTGGAGGCACTGAAATAGAGCTGAATGTCTGCCTAAAAAGGCAGAGATGCTGTATCCCAGACGTCACAGGCCTCATGCAAGAATCACTACTCATATTGCAGTGTCTGTGGTCATATTCAAAGTCAAACTCTTCTGGCTTTAACTGAGTCAAGAGCAAGCCCTCAAATTCCAACCTTTTATAACAGCAAGCTCTCAAATTCCAACCTTTTATCTCAGCTACTTCCTCTCGGAGATCACATCAGCACTGAAAACACCAGAAGCTCGACAACAGAAAGGTGCCATCAACAGCTGCTGGTGTGAAACTGCACAGTGGAAGAGGAAGCAGGAAGTGGCAAATACAGGGTCTATCTGTCAAAAATATCATGCCAATAGAACTTGATGTTTCTCATATTGACAGCAGCTGACAAAAGAAAACAATTGTACCCCACATTCCCGTCCTATCAGCTGGGGAGGGAAGAATTCTCTATACCATTCCCTGAATTTACACTGTGAAGGAGAGGGTCGACAATGCCATCACCTCTGAGAAGCAGCACAACACAGGTCTTGGGAATTCATCACAGAGGTACAAACCAGGATTTAGCAGACGCAATCCATACACGTGGAGAATGATTTATGCCTGCCTTACACAGGGAATGGGGAAATGCTCAGCAGGTCCCCAAAGTTGTCTTGCTCAGGCAAGTTAATAAGCAAAACAATCCTAGGTCCAGAGGCAAAATCCTGGCTTCAAGACATTCAACAAAGGAGCTGCCATAGCAGCAGAATCTCCCCTCCAAATTCCACTCCCAGCTGAACCACTAACCTGCCGTATGGCCTTGAACAGCCCTTTACTTCCCCAGGACTCTCCATCAGCCTTTGCACGCCTTGGAGAGCATCGTGTGACTCTTGCTCTACATATGTGCAGTGCCTAGCATAGCAGAGCAAGAGGACCTTGGCATTTCCACAGTACAAATGCTATTACTAATACCATTCACAGACCAATCCTACTCCAGCAATCACCACATGGCTGGCTGTCACCTCACTGGGCTACACGAGTCCTGCTTTTGGGAACAAAAGTCTCAGCACTGCTGTACCAGGAAGGATTGCTCACATGCTGGTGACAGGTGTTGATCTGTTCTTTGTACCAAACATGGAACATTACACCCCATATGCTGTTACATAATGCCACGGAAATCACAGGCATTGCATTCACGGAGTTTGGCCTCAAAAGTGACCAGCTTCCTGTCCTATACATGGCCCTTTTATGAAGTAGCTGTATGGACACTAAGGGGAGAAGGAAAAAGAATATTATTGCAATAAGCAAGAAAACAATGCTGGAGATCATTTTGGGATCCATCTGCACATTCTATTATGGGACAAGACAAAGTTTAAATACTTCCACTGCAATAATCCAACCAACTCAAAGAAAGTTAAAAAGGACAAGTTTGGGGTTTTGGTAGGGTTTTTTGGGGTTTTGTTTGGTTTGGGTTTTTTGTTTAGTGGGTTTTTTAAAATGTCTGTCTTATAACTGACTTTATGGACAGAGAGAAGTTACCTGCAAATGGCTACATGATCTGCCATTGATGCAGGCCCCAAGAAAAAGAGTATGTGGTTTCTTTCAGTACAAGGTTTTGGACAGAGCTGATCTTAAAATATTGAGAGCTAACTTTCTGCTCCAGTGCCTTGCAGCTCAGTTCTAAATAACGGCCACCTAACAGGAACAGGCAGAGAAGAAACAAGTTTTAATTAGCTGTACAGTGAGGGTCTTTGTCCCACAGACAGATTTGATTATATGGCTGATAACCTTCACGGGGCTTGTTATCACATTACACTACACCATTCTTCTGAGCTGAAGAAATTTTCCACACACCCCAAATAGCAGCAGTGAAAGAATAATGTCAGAAGTCCCTTCCAGATATTTTGGTGGGATTCTTCTGTTTGACTGAGTTTGCTCAACTGGGATGGAGCCAAAAGAGCTCATCAGCGGAGCTGCAGAGTGGTGAGTGGTGTCAACACAGACCTCTGCCAACTCCTTGTTTACAGGGCTTGTTTGTAAACCTCTTTATAGCGTTTTTACGGGAAGTGCCTTACATTAGCTCCTGAGAATAGGATCTGGTAGCTACAGACCAATGTACTCTGCATAAACTCAGACAAGAAATACCAGCACTGATATCACCTGATATGCTGTGACCTTCAGGTGTCACCTGCTATGATTACATACCCCAAGCTTTCACAGATTGGGCAAGTCATGGAAAAAAATGCCTCAAAAATAGAGTAAGCTATTTTCTCCATGACTTAACCCCTTCACTGCATTGTTGTGCACATGTGAGAAGTACACCTAGCATTATGCTTCACTCCGCCTTACTCATGGCCCTCACATGGCACCAGGCAAGGAAAAATTCAGAACCTCTGTTCTACAGTGATACTGGGAAAAGAAAGGATTTGGATCCAGCAGAAGGCTTTCTGTATGAAGGTAAGTGATCCCGCAAATAAACATATGCAACTTCAATCCTTCATTTCCAGTTATCACACCAGCCAAGAACGAAGCCTTCCTGCCATACTTAGATAAGTAGCTCTAATTTAGTAGGGCTCAGACAGCTGTCATTAACAGCAGGATTCCTTCTCCCACCTTCCAAAGCCGGGAAACCAGAAACCCCTTCGCGAACCGTCTCCCTATAGGATACAGGAGATCTGATCCTCACAGCCCATGCACAGCTTATACTGCAGGTGTAACTTCACTAAGGGATTAGCTCTAGCCCACAGCAAGACAGTTGAGAGTAGGATCAAGTATTGCCACCTCTACCTTTCACTACTACTGGGGTAGATGGAGCCCTCAGTGTGCTTGCAAAGCGGCTGGCTCCAGCAGTTATGTCTTATCTGCTATAAAACTGATAGATGGCAGACTGCAAAATTTGGTAGCTTTGGTGATGAGCAGAGAATGATCTCATATAATTAACAGAAAATAAACTGGTAATAATATAAACATATCCTGAAGCAGATGTAGGAGTCACATTTTGTTTATACCCATGGCTTCATCACTCTGCTGGCCTTGTGATGTCCCTGGGGGAGGAAGAAACCAACAGCCAGTAACATCCCTGGACAAAGCACAAATTGCGTGCACCGATAGGTGCATATTCCTGAGTGGGGCTCAGGGAAGAAGGTTTTCTGTTCTGGAAGGAAGCAAGGAAGAAAAAGATCACACCTTTGACTCTTTACTTCAGAATCTGTCGTGAGTTCTGGCTGCTGTTTACCCTCACGGCAACAGATGTCTATTATCATTGCCCTTCCTCATACACCCTTTCACAAGGCCAGATTATTGCTGGTTCACGTATATTGACAGGAAGGCTGGTCAGGAGTTTCCTCTCCTTGTCTCACCTCCCCGCTGGACCCACCCATGTCTGCAGGTTTCCCACCCAAGACTCTCCAAATGCCTTTTTGCTGGAATTCAATGGGGCACAAGCTCTCCAAAGGGAGGGCCCAGGGCTGCTAACCAGTGGGGGTAGCACATGCCCCTCTCTTGTAAGAGGCAGCCAGGACAGTTCTTCCGAAGACAAGGACAACATCGTGCTCTTCTCAGCCGGACTCGCTCTCTTTCTCAGAGAATGTAACGCCACAGCATCCCTAATGGATGCCTGCTAGGCACACACATACTCCTGCCTGAACTCGGCTATTGTAGATAGTACAGGGTGGTCTAACCTCAACAGCTGTGGGGGATGGATTTGAGTTTACAATTCCCCCTCCTGCCTTCCTCACCATGGGTTGCATCCTGCCTCTCCCTCCCCAGCAGTGGCCAGCCCCCTCCCTCCCCCGCCACAGCAGGGACTGCCAAGCGCAGCCTCGAGACCGTACACACAGCGCCAACAACAAGGCACTGCCACGGACTGTGACCTGATGGAGCTCGCAATGCTGGCTAAAACCCCTGGACATTTGCCCCTCAGTAGCAACTGATTCCCCATCTCCCCCCAAAATACACACACCTCCTGTCAACAGCAGCAGCGTTTTGGCTTTGTGTTGGAGGACAAGCTCAGCTGCTGGAGGGTGCAGTTGTAGCTCAAAACAGCTGTTCCCCATCTCCTCCAGGGAAGAAGCTGGTGGGCCGGATGGATCAGTGCAGAAGCCTGGAGCTGGCCTGCAGGCCACCAGTTGGACCACACGTAACACTTCCAGCAGTTGTGGCAGGCTGCTAGTGTCTCCAACAGCTCTGAGGCAATGCAGTGCTACCCCTTCGACCAGGGGGCTTGTAATGATGTACTCACATCTGTAACACACATATAACATCTAGTCATCCTTTATAAATTAAGCTCTTATTACGAAGTCCTGTTTACGAAGCTATTCTGAAGCATGATCTTTTTCTCTAGGAAGAGGTTTTAAAGTCTTGCCTTTTCACACAGTGAAGAAAGGAATTGTTTTCCCTCTCCCCCTTCTTCCTGCCACTGCCTTTCCATTAACTCTTCTGCACAGCTCGCTCTGTTTGCATTAATTATTCCCTCAATCTCTGTCTCTCTCTTCCTGAAGAATTAAAAAAGTGTTTTGGAGAAAACCATGGGTTTGAGCAGAAGTCAACAGAAAAGCACTAGCATGGGATCATTCAGCTCCTTAAGCATCAGTTTGAAGTTGTTTGACTAAGACTTATTTTAACTCCTTAGAGCAGACCTACTGCTGGGAAGCCCAAACATTCATTTTCATCCCAGTGCTGTGCATATTTTTTTTTTTTTTTTTTTAACTAGAAATTACTGTGATGAAAAAGCAAAGCATACAGCTAAGTTCACAATTACAGCAAATAATTAACCACTCAGGATTTAACATACCTCTCTGCAAATGTTTCTCATATTAAGGCCTTTGGCAAATTGAGAAGTATGGTAAATTGTATCGCAAAATGAGCTTTGTCATTGCAAGGTGGGGAAGAGTATTCAGCTGAGATGTAAATTCCAACTTCAAACTGAAGAACACCTTCTCTCAGCCTTGTAACATCGCATAGCACTTTTTTAATCAACTGAAACACCCTAAAAGACATCATTTTGAAACATCACCTGTTGAGTGGCTCTTCAGGTACTAACAAAAACATTACAAGATATCTTCAGGGAGTCTGACTTTGCCAGTAAGAGTCATCACATGCTTTAGTCATTTTCATATGCAGGATTTATTCAAATCCTGAGAAAGCTTTTCGCTCTGATACCAGAATTATTACTATCACAAGAAACATTTTGCTGAAAAAAGAGGCAGAACCACAAACAAACTGCTCTATTACACTCCAGCTCAAGGTGTGAGCCCTCACTTATGGGAAAAGTTATTGGGCATTTTCAGACTTTTAGCAAGGTGATACTCTGAAACTCTTTCCAGCTTTAACCCACTTTCATTCTTGCAGAAGACTTCATCTTCTGATACATTTTTTGTTAAAGTAAGAGACAGAACACCTTAAAACTACTTAACTATATAAAGAAGTTTTTAAGATCTCTTCCTCTCCTTTTTGCCCCACTCCCAGTGGTTTTGCCATTGCTTGTGTTGCTGATTGAGCCTTTCTAAGCAGCACTTTGATCACACACTTGGCCCTTCACCTTCTCCTTACTCGATCTCTCCCATGTCAGAACATAACTGCTTTGGCCTTCAAAAGCAGTTTGCTAGAAACTAAAACAACTTAAAAATATAGATGGCTGTAAAGCACTGGATTAATACCAGAGTACAGGAAATCAGAATGTTGTATTCTAATGAGCTGGCAGGTGGTTCATGATCGTGATAGATTTCATACTCTAGTTGACACATTTTCAAATGTTAATGTCCTTTAGAGGAATAAACTGTGTTGTAATGACTGGAATAATGGCTTCTAAGGTGAGCATTCAGCTTATTATGGTTTCAAGCCCTGGCACTCAATGTACATAGGTGTTAGGCTATGCACTCTACAAAAAGGAAATAATTATGATCATATAATGAAAAAAGAAGAGGCTTACAGAAAAGGGGTTGTGAAGAGGATCTGAATCATGGAGAGAACAACCTCTTTGATCAGTGTGAAACAATAGTTAATCAACTACTGTATGTGATATAGCAGACAAGCACTTGCAGGCATCCCAAGAGCCACAATGTTCTGGATAATTGCAGCAAGTTTATTGGTGGTTGTATGGTTTCAGCAGAAGTAAAACTCCAGTATCCTGCTTCCTTCTCTCCCACCCTTTCCCACACACGCACATTCACTGTGAGCTGGTTTCCGCCAGGGAGGGAGCTGAGACAGATCGTACAAAAGAAGCAACAAGCAAGAGGAAAGTTGTGCTCTAAGTTCAGCCCCATGGCAGCCAGTAACCAAAGCAAGAAAAGCATCAGTTGAGAAGCAACAAGGACAGTTTTAAGGATTGCCATTTTGGACTGCAAGAAAGGATTTGGGTCTTTCGTCTCGTGAATCATGTGCTCCTTATAGGCAAGTGCTGTAACTGCACACCTTCTTTCTCCCCTAATACTCCCACATTCTCCCCCCACAAACATGCACACACGCAAATAGTGAAGCCTAAGCCAGCCTAAATATTTACACAACACGAACAACAACAAAGACAGTGCAGAACCAGCATCATTCCCTAGACTTCTTTACTTTGGGTATACAGTTCCCCTTCAAGTACTTTCTCAATACCCAAATGCTCCCATGCACAACCACGCAGCAGCATTCTCTTCTACCAATCTACTTGTCATCCCAAGTGGAATTAACCCAATTTGCATCCACTGATGATCCCATGGTCATGGATATATCCCACTGCCCTTTTAACAATGACTTGTGTTTTGATGTCAAGGATACCATACTAATTTATGCCTTCCCAAGACAAGCAGAATCATCTGTTGAGCAGCACTCATGGCCTTATTTGCTGAAGTATTGCATAATCCTACCTTTGCCCCCATAACATTGCTTTAAAAGTGTCCTCTGTCAAGAGCCACTCTGCAATCACCATTGCTGACCATGTGTTATTAATTAAGTAATTTTACAAAATTAGAAATACAAATCACATTGTTTTCAACCAAAATAATGATCTACCAATTATTCTGCCAACAGAAATGACTTGTAGCTTTTGGCAGGTCTTTTCCCTTTGGCCATTGTTTTCTTAGTTATTAACAAGGTTACAGTTGCTCCTTTTGATTAAAAAGTTTTTTGGCCAGAATCACTGCTATGGGAAAACAAAACCTGAAATTCAATATCCTTCTAGAATTCTTTTGAAATTTGATCTCAGCACCAATGAGGGAGGAAGGTGAGGGGCCACAGGGGACATATTTCGTAACTTTAATTTTCTTTCCAGCCTAAGATTCTTAAAGATGAGGCAAATAGGACTGGAAAGCAAAAAGGAGTATTTTTTGTTCACTTGTCTCCCTGTAAGGTACATACCATATTACTTAAGAGTTGACTGTAACATTAAACCTTTAAAAGTGGAGCATACAAGCTAGAATAAGGCTACATGAGCGAGCTGTATCTCCATGACTCTTCCAAAGCAGAGTATCCACATAGCCCTAGAAGATCCTTTCAGACCCTCTAAAGGAAAATAAAATTCAGGACAACAGAATCCATGGCCTTCTTGAACTAGAAACGAATCTTTAAAGGCATATTTATTAGTGAACATATACAAAGAAATACCAGAAAAAAATGAATTTTAGTGTCACCAAAACAACAACATAACTGATTGCAACAACTATATCTCAACACAAGACCTAACCCTACTAAACATACCCCCAAAATCAATCCTTGTCCTACAACATTTAGCACCAAGGGTGCTATGGAAGTAGTTTCATCTTAGAAAGATTATTTAGAAGGTGAAGTGGTACAACAGGGCACTGCTCTCTACTCCCACTGGGGGGAAGCTTAGTGCTTAGGCCTTCAGCAAAATTAAACTTCCATCCATTTGCAGTCGTATGAGAGCCTACAGAAATACGGACTGGCTTCACCCCCTATGTAATATTGCAATAAATAATACCAAAAAAAAGGGGGGGGGGGGGGAGAGGGAGGAGGACCTGTACTTAGCTTGTCCCTTCAAAAGGGGTGATTAAAGCAAGACAGTGAACGGTTCCTGTCATATTTGTGAGAGTCAATATCATATATAGGGACACAAATCTGCAGTAGCAGAAACAAGCACAAGAGTAGTGTGCATTTCCAGGTTTATCAATGAACTGGCTTATGCCAGGTATCTCAGATTGGATGTTTAAACAAGTATGTTAAGTACTTCAAGCTTGGAATATTTTAAGACTTGGGTATAACTGACCAAACAATTCAGAAAATGGCACACAGGGGTGTCAACCCTGCATATCAGCAACAGCACAAAATCAAGCCTACCCTTCTCCATTGTTTTGCCTTCTTGCTCCATCAGAGATACCAAGTACAGATAACAAACCCAAACAGTAACCATGTGAAAACATCATTTTCAAGAAATAAGAGACTAAATCTTTCACAAGACGACAAACTGAAAGGGGCTGGAATTTTTTTTCCCTTTTGCATATCTCTGATACTTAAGGTCAGTGATTTAGACCAACTAAACATCTGGCCCCTAAAAGGAAGACACCACTATTTGTTGTAATTAGAGCCCTGGCAAACAGTACGTTGCTGTACGCAAGTTACTTCAGCAGCTTTCGTATCTCAACCTTTGCAGTATCCCAGTAAAAGTCCTGGTACAGCTACTGTTGGCCGTCTGGAAATTTTTCCCTTCCCCAGTCATGCAGCCAGAATAAATGCCACCTCTTTCTGCTCTGACACAGTGCTTTGCCTGGAAGCAAACCAAAAGATTTCTTACCCAAGAAACCCTTTTCCAGAGCCTGTTCACTTGGGGGGGGGGGGGGGGGCGCGCAGAGAGGGCCAAGGAAAAAAAAAAAAGAAAAGAAAAAAAAAATCAAGCCCTTCAAAATTAACCCTTCAAAAGAGGACGCTGAAAAGCAAACGTTGAATGTTACCATTCTGACTACAGAGATAGCAAGGCTAAAATTAAGTTGTGGAGTAGTCTTGCTTGACCTTAGAAGAGAAATAACATGCATTTCAAGACTTCTCGCTATTAGTAAGATTTATGCAATGCTGCACCAGTGACACCCGCAGAATGTGCATTACGCTTGGCAACAGGCCTGCAATCCAGCCACTTACTTCCATCATGTATTATAATGTAGAAACAGAGTCACACCTGCAAAGCCTATGAAAAATGACATTTCATTAACTTTGAAGACTGCCGGATCATTTTCCCAGGTTACATGTGAGCCGGGCCATAACAGTCCTTTCAACAGCCTATCATGAAAAGAAAGTCACCATAATGTCCCAAATATCTCAGGGAGTAAATACATCTCAATTTGTTAATGATAAAGTTCTGTGTCAATTAGATGTAATGGGATAAAAGCCTATCATTAGAGATCCTAGGCCACACAAATTTAGAATGGTATTTCCCATTGCTCGTTGTGTCACTTCCCCACCACCCTTTCTCTCTCTTTTATTTATTTAATTTTTTACTGTTTCAAGTGACTAGCAGAGTGGTCCAGTACATTTCACACAATCTGCTTTCATGTCAAACAATCTTTCCAGGTATTTTATTTCATTCCCTTGATGATTTCATGGGATCAACAAGTCAAACTGTGAAGTTTTACAAAAATGAGAATGTCAACAGAAGAACATAGGATATAACACCTCAGCTGCTTTCTTTCCCAATAGAAGGATTCTTTTCTCCCCAACCTGCCTTAGCTTAGTTACAACAACCAAATCCTGTTTAAATCATATGTATTACACATGTATTAGTACACTAGTCTGTGCTGCTGATAGAGACAGCTAAAACAGCTCCTTGTACAACACATCAGTGTTTTGCTCACTGTGACTTCTGCTGCTCTGAGTAATAGCACATCTCTCTGCTCTCATGGAAGGCGAGGTAGAGATTATTCACATGCATAAAGCTAAGCACATTTTTAACAGCTTTGCTACACCAGGGCTCAAGACTTTGAACAACAAGGCTTCCATGTGAAACTTAATACAGCTTAGACTGAGGCCTGCAACTGGATCCCACAAGGGCGCAAGGTTCTGCAGGCAGCAGATCCATGGTGTAATTCAGCTCCCAAGAGCATTAACTGCACCCCAGTGGCCTCACAAAAATCTAGGAAGCAAGACAGCATTCACTCCAGCTCTATGGTTACTTCTCCAGGCTGTTTCAGAGGACCTGAGGATCACAGGGTGAAAGTCCTATGGTATTCCTGGTGTGGGGAGAGAAACACTTGTAATAAACACGCAGGTCCTCCTTCTGCCTGGCCAGAGGCTGCCTAGAGCAAGAGCCAAGAGTCTGGCTCTTAATGTGCACATGCTGGTCCATCAATCTCCACTCAGAACTTATCCTGAAGAAGTCATCACGAACATCATGATCCTGCACAGTTAAACTGCCCCCCCCAAACAATATTGGGGTGTGCACCAGGTCACAGCTTATACAGATCACTGTCAGAAAACCCCTGCAGATCTTCCCTCAGAATGAGGGCTGGCCCTCTATGCCATCTCATTTAGATATCAGAGCCTTCCTCTTGCTCTGAGCCTTGCCCACCCACGGAGGAATTCAAGCAGGATTAAACAGCATGAACTACAAAGTTCTAGAGCTGCCAGATCTCTGTCGGTGTTTGTTGGCTCCTCAAGGAATCATGCTGGCAACATTTATAAGTGTACTGAAAAACTATTTGCAGCTTGAAAGCAAGAAGCACACAAACAAAATTTTAATATTCCCTAACTACAACCTCTGGAGCCAACCGGGGACGTATCTCTATTAGGAGCATTTTCATTGCGAAGATGCAAATGAACTCGATAAAATGTAAAGCACCCATGAACAGAAATAAAGAAATTCAGGTGATAATGTAGCAACATCATGTTGCTATTCCCCAAGGAAAGTGAACTCCATGTGTAAAAGCACAGCTTTGCTATTGTAAACATGCCTACACCCAATGCTGATGCTGCCTACACTGCTCTGTGGAGTGAGCTGACACTGAGCTGGAAGTTGTATTTCGTAGCATTTGGTACGGGAAAAAGTATCTGAGGGAAGCCTGTCATGTACAGGTGTCCCATAATAATTAGCCATATCTATTGTGTCCATCTACTTACAACAGGGTATATACTATTTTGGATCGACTCAGAAGGTTCTGAATCAAACACCACCACAATGATCTAAACTAGGTATTGATTGATTTATGTCAACAGCCTTTTCCCTTAAAACATACTATGGCAGGCTTCATCCATTAATTTTTCCCGTTTAGGAGTTTAAGGTTTTGTGTGTCTGTATTACTATTGTATTTCAACTACATACCCTACAGTAAATAATCTTAATGATCAAATGACAGGCTTCATCTCTCTCTGAGCAGAGTTCATCTGATTTATTAAAGTGACACCAGACATTTACTCAAGAAGTAAACAGAGCTGACATTATAGGATGATCTCTGAGGGGAATGCTCCAGGGTAAATACTGAGGAAAAGGAGTGGTTATGCATTCCATTCCTTTGTATTCTTTGCCTAATTCTTCGCTTTCTTCTTTTTAACGTTCTTATTAGTATTACAACATCTTTTGTGATCTTTAGGCAATAATCTCTGAAAGGAAGCCCTTGTAATATGGTCAGTCTTTACAGAAAAAGAGCAATTGGTTGAATCTGGAGAAGTATCTGGAGAAGCCCAGTGACTCTTTGTCCGAAATACAGTCTCAGTGAAACTGTGACTACTTGCTCTGCAGTGGGGTCCCGCCTTGACAAGGAGTCATTGAGGAGCTCTGGATAAACCTCTTCACCTCATCTATAGTGACTACTTAAGAATTGTTGTCCTTCATCGCCATCCCCAGAAAACATCAACCGCATTTACCCTTTCATGTTAGGATCATGAGTTTGTGTTTGTTAATAAGAACAAAGGGAAACAAAAGGAAAAAGAGGAGCAATATAGATGAAAAAAAGGTAAATCTTCCAATGTAACAAGTGCAGTGTTTTCTCTTATGGCATATAGACAAAATGACATATGGATTGGAATGACTTGACCCAGCAATCCTATCCCTTCTGTGAATGACAGTAAGAAGATCTATGGTTCACTTCTGGTAGCCAATTAAATTAAAACTTAAGATAGCTATTGTGTTATTTGCATAGAAAATAAGCACTACCCTCCTTCAAATCTAGGGCAACAAAACATCCTGTTTCAAGGCACTGTTCTGGTGACCATCTATCCCCACCTGCATCAGTGCAGAAAGCAAACCTCCTCAAAGTAAAAGAAGGAGGAGCTATTCAGATGATCAGTTATTCGTAAGTATGGTACAAGGTTTCACACTCAAAAATGCATGGAATAAACCCTCCAGAGCCTTAAAATGACATTCATGCAAGCAAAACGTTTTCCATGCTCACTCACACTTATACCAACCAAAGCCAACAGAAAAGGAAATGGGTTACTGTCATTTTTTAAACCACATCCAAGAGCCCAACACAGTAAGAAGCATCTGAAGAGTGGAAACAAAATGTCAGAGCCAGTAGGACCACAAAGGACTTCTTTACAGCTTTCAGTTTCAGTACTCCTCTGATGGTCTGGTGACTGCTAGTGAGAGGATATATCCTCAGACAATGAAGCAATATCCACAGACAGTACAAGAGGCCAGGTTAGGCATGCAGCACAGCACAAGGAAAAGCAATAGCACCTAGAAGGCAACTGTAGGTGGTCTAGCAGCATGTAAGCATTACCTTCTCTCACCTTTTTCTGACAGATGTTTTGCCTGTCCTTGAACAAAGCTGAAGCAAGGCCAAACAGCTCTCATTCCCTCAAAAGAAAGTGCTTCAAACTTGTACACAGGGAAGGGGAGAAGCCTGTAACATACACTGACTACAGAGACATTAAGAAACACAATGTGAGTGAGACATATCACAAGTAAAAGCCTTGCCTTGACTACACTAACAAGGACAACGCTAAAGCGTGGATTACCTTACATGACATCTATCACTAAAAACAAAGTTCAAAAGAGTTCCCCTAAAACCATAGTATCAGTAAGGCCATCACAGCAAAAACACCACCTCTGACATGAACCATCCTTTCCTCTCCCCTCACATGGGGGATTATCTAAACCCATTCCCTCTCTTCCTCCCCTCAGACAACTGTGGATCCCATTACATATGTAGGACAGATATATGTAGGGAGATGCCCTGTCTTCTAGGCCAGAAGGTTCAGGCTTCTTAAGGCACTGTTTTTAAGTAGAACGTGGTTTTAGCTTTCAGCTAAAACTTGGCTAAAATGCTGCTGAAAAACAAAACTTTGCCATTCAGGATTGTTCCATCTGCAACATGGCCCCACACATGAAGGTCCACATCTGCAACTGGCATAATTCAATATAATGCTCCTTCATCCAGCAGTGATACGAGCAGAACTTACAGTTCAAACTTAAAGCCCTTACCACCATAAACACTGAAGACAGCTGGAAAATTATATTTAGCTACAACCAGCAAGATAACCTGGTGCTGTCATGAAAAATGTCTGTTTCCTTGACTCATCCATCATCAAGGCATAATAAACTTATAATCAAAATGATATAACTTCAACTGTTGCTGCCAATCTTTCCTTAATGGATTTAATTTAATAAAATTGAAAAAAAGTTTCCATGTGTGTCTATAGTAGACAACAATAGTAACAGTGGCCTCATCGGGACTGTGGAAAAAAAACCCAACTTATTCCACAGTAGCAAAGTGCTCTGCATACTGGATGTTACTGGGGCACTGCAGGGCTGGAGAGACATCCTCATAGGGCAGAATTGAGCTTAACTGCCCTTTCTGCGAAATGGGGTGAAAAGAGTTAATCTTTTCTTTTCCAAATTCTATTTTCTCTGCCACTGGCTAGAATCCAAGCCCAGGAGGGTTGTTTGCTGTTTCAGGAGGGTTTGGGGGGTTTAGGAGGGGCAAGCCTCTGCACCTGTAGATAACATTGCAAAGTCGCACTTCGTAACATTCATGAGATGGCAAACTGCTATTCCCCTTCGGCTAATTGCCTCATTCAAAAGTTTTGCTCTAATTTCCCCTTTCTTCCAATCACTCATGATGATGGGCCCAATCCAGTGTTCACTGAAGTTTGGGCCTTTCTGCAGAGCTTGAAAAGTCCAATGACTTCTTTCACTAGATGAAAATAGCACCCGCTACAAAGTAGAAAGGTGAATTAAGTTCTGCATTCAAGGCAGAGACTCACCTCCAGATCCAGAAGATTGAGGGATTTTGGAACTTACAATGGCAAAACCTAAGCGAAAGTCACAGGGAACTTTGCTTGGGTCTTGAGATGAAAGGAGTGTTCGTATGGTATTTTCAGCACCTACAGACCAGTTTCTACCAGTTTGAGTTCTAATCCCCCCATCACAAAGCAAACCCAAAATTAACACAGATTGTAATCAATCAAAACCAGAGAAAATTCACTTCAGTTGGAGCAAAAGTGGGTTTTCTATTTAAACTAAAGCAGTACTTTGACACATGAACAAATGGCTTATGGCTTTTAAGTTGCTCATGGGCACATTTTGACTTGAAATAAGAAAGATATTATTAAACTAACAGCTTAAATACAGGAATACCATTCTGGATCAACTTTCTTGGGGCCAACAAACCTAAATAGTTAAGAATGTTAACAGGATTTTTTAACAAGGCTAGGCAATGTTGTCATCTAGTGGAGGACTCGATGTCCCTATCCTATAATCCATCTTAATTATCATAGAATAGAATCATAGAATCGTTTAGGTTGGAAAAGACCTTTAAGATCATCCAGTCCAACCATTAACCTAATATTACCAAGTCCACCACTAAACCAATTAAGGGTATAGTAGCAATTTCATGTTTCCTGGCTTGGTGGCTGGATTATTTTTAATTAAAGTAAAAACTAGGAATCTTTAAGGTCGGAAAGGATCTCTTAAGATCACCAGTCCAACCATCAACCCAACACCACCATGCCCACTAAACCATGTCACAAAGTGCCATGTCTACCTGTTTTTTGAACACCTCCAGGGATGGTGACTCCACCACCTCTCTGGGAAGCCTGTTCCAATGCTTGACTACACTTTCTGTGAAGAATTTTTTCCTAATATCCAATCTAAACCTCCCCTGACACAGCTTGAGCCCGTTTCCTCTCGTCCTATCGCTAACTACTTGGGAGAAGAGCCCAACACCCACCTCACTGCAACCTCCTTTCAGGTAGTTGTAAATTGTTACACTGATGCCCTCCCTGTGTTACCCAGGAGTGTTACAGGAGGCAGCACAGGTATAGACACATTGTTTATGAAGAAGAGGGAAGGGGAGAAAGAGTAAAAACCCCTTTTTCTCAAAGGCTATGCATAATAAACTGGTTTCCCTTTAAAAAAAAAATTAAAGAGCTAAAGGCTTTGGCAGCTAGTATTCATTCTCTACTGGGTTTCTTCTGGGAGCTGAGTATTTTGCATTCACACTCTGAGATACAAACAGGGAATTCATCTTGGGACTCGGCCAGCGTAATGTTATACCAATGGGTTGATTCAGGAGCAAAATCTTCAAAGAGACTCATACTGCTGAAATTCTGGAGAGAAAAAAGGAATGACCAATATGCAAGTAAATACATAGGTCAATGGGCTGTGACTGAAGCTAAAGGACTTGACTTTGCATTCCTCCTAAATTCAGTGGGGAAACTGGGGCAGGAAGGGTGAATCACCAGAAGTTTTGCTCAAGGAATGTAAAACAGAACACAAGGTCTATTGCCCCCATTGGGATTTCACAACTACATAATACTGGTGAGTTCATTAGAGCCAGCCCTGATTTATTTCAAAGCAGAATCAAACCTCAGGTTCTAAGGAAACCCTTAAAATAAGTCTTTACTAACGCCTTATTATTTTAATAGTGTAAATCCACAGGAATCAGTCAGGCTATCCAAGATTTACAGTGGTATAACTGAAAGCAAGATTCAAGACTTAACATACAAGTTTCTTGGACCCGCGATGTGCTCATTTGCTAGTTTAAGCACAGGCATGAAAATCATCAGCAACCAGATGCTAAGCAGAGAATAAACACTGTGAAAATTAGACCTTGCCTCAAAAAGCTTCCCAGATAAAGTTATAAAAAAGAGTACATACTTGGGGCTACCTTCCTGTGCTGGTGAAAACCAGCATCATTCCATTAATAGAAGAACATCTACTTTTGCTGGCCAAGACTGTAGCCCTTGACCATCGTTTCCCTCCCACTGGGAGGGACACTACTCTAATCTGAATGGGGCACTGCACAGATGTACTCACCTCAAACAACACACTTAGCATGACACATCATGCCAGCTAGGACTGATAGGCAGTAAGCAGGGAAGACAAGTCATGACCTGCTTAGCCCTTCTGGTAAATCTGCATCACTTCATTCCCAAAGACGTGCAAAGCCTTTAAAGTCCACGGAGCATGGCTCGTTGCACCAGCTGGGGTCCTGTCCTCCAGTCTGCAGTTGAGAAATGCTGCCCTTTTCCACTCAATATTTGCAATCTATCAGGATCCCGAGCGGAAGAATAAAGGACCTGATCTGCTTCTTGCTTACACCATTGTAAATTAGAAACAAACCCATCAGCATTATCAGCCTTCCATGAGTATAAAACAGGTGTGAGAGTAGAAACAGGTCTATAAACTCAGCTGAATTTAGAAGTCAATGTATTACTTTCCAATCGTGCAGAGATTACATTACATTATGTATATACATACACACACACGTATACACACACCATTTTTAAAACCTCTCCAAGAAATCAGACAGAAACTAAGCAGAGCATATGGAAATTTAACTGGTTGCTCATAAAAATCTGCTAAAATCTGCCAAAGTTAAAAGACATGGTGCAGTCTACCACACAGGCTTGTTAAAAAGAAAAGCAGCCTTTTTAACTATGACTACCTGATGGGTGGAGCAGCAGTTTCTCTTGTCTTAGAAATACAATATTTCTGTATTTTTAAAGATTTTGAAAGCTTGGGTTGTTTTTCCGTTCCTGGTTTGGGGTTGGTTGGGTTTTTTTTTTTTGGTCCCTGAACCTCAGGAGCCGATTTCTAAGGCTTTAAAAAAAGCACTTCTCGCCGCTGCCTCCGGCCTGTTTGATGCTCCTTTGCTGCCACCAAGTGGAAAAGAAACAGCAAGGCTAAAATTCGCCGAAAGAGCCTGTCGCTGACACCATGTATCAAAGGCCTCGTCTAAATTTGGGTTCCTGCTTTCCCCTCCCAGTTTCTCCCTCAGCCTCTGCCTCCTCCGGGGCTGTCTGCGGGGAGGAGGAGGTGACAGCTGCCGCCATGTTAACCACAGGGAAGTCCCCAGCAAAGCCACCCTGAGCAGCCTGCCACAGCACTCCCACCCATGGCATATGCTGGGGAAACGTAACAAGAGGAGTGGGGAAATAACAAATAAGCAGTATCACCACACAGCACCTCTAACAGAGGTTGTAAGGATGGGGCTCCTCAAGCATCACATGCATTTCCTCAGTAACATACCCCCACTTCGCCTCCTTGCAGAGCTGCTCCTCCACCAAGTGACACAGGTGCGCTTTATAGATATAAGAAGTGCAAGGGCACTTTATAGATATAAGAAGTGCAAGGAAGAATAAATTTTACCTTTTTCCTGTAGAGGGACCGAAGGACAGGTCAAAACACACTGGGAGGCAAACACGGCACCTCACTGCCCTGCTCACGTGGGACGAGGCCCACCAGGTGGTGCAGCCATTTTAGCCCTGGGGCTGGGCAGTGGCTGACCACAAAATGGCGCACAGAGGCTGCAGCTACCTTGGGCAGGCCAGAGAGGCAAGCTATAGCCTTTACTCTCCGTGTGAGTACAGAGAGGGGAAGAAACACACACACAAACTCCACCAAATTCAGGATGAACCTTGTGTGCCCTTAGGATGTGTGTCTCTCTCTCTCTGCAGGGCTCTGCTGGGGGAGGAAGGGGCAGAGGTTAGGCGGTGGCCATGGCCTCTGGGTGGGTTTTGCAAGGTACAACAAAAATGGCCTTCCTTAAGCTCCTGAGCCTAGAAGTGCAGTGGTGATTGAAGCAAGTAACAGCCCCATCAGGGGATGAGTTTTGTTACACTTAAAGAAAAAAAAGAAAGGAGGGGAAGGAAAAAAAAAAAAAAGCAAGTAAGTCTTTTGGTGAACCATTTAACCTGGCTGCTGTCTTTGCTTAAACCATGCATGATGCACCTATGTATTTAAACAAGGTAACCCGTGCCAAAGCAGATACCATCAGTGATTATATTCCATGAAAGATAAAATCTAGCTATAGTATTACAACTTTGAGTCAACCACTTCTTGCTGAGATGTATCAAGTGGTTAAAGGAAGAAACATCTGGTTTATTGTATTTTATCCACACATATGGATGGATATTTGGGGGCAGGAATGCTGCCCACTCTGGAGGGGTGGCAGAGGACTCTGTGGAGAGTGCTGAGAGAGACACTTCTGCACAGATGCTGCAAAGGAATCCAACAGTGCATACTGCTTTCAAGGGAAATATATGCTGTTCACCTTCCCTTTTAATTTAAACTAATTTAACCTACTATAAGATGTTCTCCTTGTTTTAACAGATCTTGGTTTTGTAGCAATTGCTATCATTTAGGTAATATCACACAGATGTGCCCAAGGACCACAAACTTGTGAGAAGCCCCAAAGAATTTCTGGCAGTATTTCTTTCATTCAATCTAATTTCAGAGGCAGAAGGAGAGCCACCCAGTTGAATTATGTTGAAGGTGGACATAGGAAAAGCAGATGAAAGACTGAAAAAGAGATGAAATGGCCTTTAAGCACAAAGGTAACTGAACATGAGGATTTACACGCCTTCTCTGTTGTGTTGTAATCAAACTGAAAAATGCTTGCCTCTCTGAAATCTGTACAAGTAATCTAGCCTACTAAAGTAAGGAAGTATCAGATACACTAAATAGGGAAAACGGCAAACTTCTAAGCTTGTGGTTGTCTGGTTCATTTTCCAGATGCTTTTCAAAATCTAAGTGTTAAGATGTGTTCTTCAGTTACATCACAAAGAAATATTCAGATATCTTAAAAACATGGGGGCCACAGATGTGTTAACACACACAGTGCCAGCAAAGCCACTCCAGTTAACACCAGCTGAGAATCAGCTTTTGGTTTTGGTTTTGGTTTTTTTTTTCCCCCTGCTGTTGGTGGGACTTCGGCTCAGATGCTTGAATAGAGTAAATCATTACTAATCTTTGCCAGCTGAGGTAATGGCCACTGAGGTTCCTGAGGCCAGCAGGCTACCCCAATACAGGCTTTGTCTTAAATGACTTTGAACCTCAAATTCTTTCTGGACACAGATGAGCTTACCACTGTGCATTAACTGAAGGCTTGGCTCAATTATATCTTGGCTTTTTGCTATGGGAATGGAAGTGCCATGGGGTCAGGAAACTCTCTGCAAGTCAGAAGTCACTGTAGCTAATGTCAGAATCTGGCCTCTTTGCCTTCTGAAAACCTGTGCAAGCAAATCCAAGGGCAAAATCTAGCCCTTAATTTTTCTAACAGTACAACCTCACCTAGGTGGCAGAAGACACACACACACACACAAAAATTTCCAAGCTTATTTTGTTCCTGTTAAATTTTTAAGTGGGCCAAGTCTCAACCTGGGCAGTTTACCCTGGTTTCAAGAAGGGGAAAAAAAGAGGCACTATAAGGTACAGGTACCTCTAAAAATATTAACTTATGCCCAGAAATGACTCATTTATCTACCAAAATTCTTCTGTATAGTTCTGTATATAAGGGATGAGATCAAATTCTAATCTTTAATGATCTGAGTGTCTTCCAGAAAACAGGATACTTCATTCTACACAGCCCAAGAACACCTATTAAAAAGAATACATTAAATGAACCAGACTTCATTTTACCAGCTCAAACCTGGAACAGCTTCACAGCTTTATAAAAAAAAAAAAAAAAACCAAAACCAAACAAAAACCACAACCACTCAGTTTAACAACTGTAACCCTTCTTTTCATTATGGTTTGAGTTGAGACAAAAATTTAAGTTTCAGATTTCTAATACATTCAGCATACTTAAACAGTGAAAATAGGTACAGTCTCACTGGAGTTACCTCTTAGGAAGGTGACACATGAATTAATTCCATTTTAGTTAGGTGTAAGTTGAACTCCAGAGTAAATTATGTAAATTAGTCAGATACATATGAGAGCATCCTTTGTCTAAATTAACTTTTTTAAAATCTGAAATCTAAATAAAGCTACATCAAAACAATGCTGTTAAAAGTTGCAAAATTGTACTAGATCTGCAATTCTGCAAATATAGTATGTTACAGAGCCCTGTCATCATCCAAGATAAATTGGACTTTAATTGCAGAACCCATATTCCTCCCCAAGCTATTTGTGGCTTCAAAACTGTGCTGGGAGCTCAGTAATGCTGATGACCGTGCATGGGAAAACTGGAACACAAGCGAATTAAGGGCCAGTATCTACCATGCAGATCTGTGAGGTTTCTCTAGAGCCCTAATCTGGATATATTTTCACTGGGACAACATCCTGATAAAGCATTTCAAATTTTTACCTCAACAAAGGAGAGTTACAACTTTTAGAAAAACATGGTCAGAAGTTTTAGCTAACATTGCCAATGTGGCCTATACTTTACAAACCATGTCCTTGAACAACTGTAAGAATAACTGCTCAGCGTTGCCAGGGAAAAAAAATAAATAAAATTCAGTCATGGCAGAAACCAAACATGGGAAAGTCCAATACAAGTAGTTAAAAGCTGGCAAAAACATCTGGGAACAGAACATTACCATAAGAAGCCGAGGCACTGTGTGAAGTATCAGTTGTAAACCCATTATATAATAAGAGGTAAACAAAAAGCTTAATAAACACTGTCAAAGCATTGAGGAAGTGGACTTTAACTAAACAGACAAGTAAATTTCACTGGAAGTCAGTGACTTAGAATCAGCTAGATTTTTAGTGCAGTTCTTGTTACATAAAGACTATTCATACCTACATAAAGCCAAGTTCTGGGTTCTTTTGTGCTGCATTTTTGCTACTGTGGCCCTAATGAAATCAAGAGCTAAACCGACTTAAAGCAATAGAGAATTAAGCTTGTGATGTTATACACAGTCTCCAACAATGGCATTTCACTAATATGCACTTTGTATTCTGTTACACACCAAGAGAAGAACTTACTGCCATTCAGGAGATATATAACATGCAGGTGGATGTGTAATGTATGTACATACACAGACAGCACCTCATGAGATTAATCGCCTTGAGGAAACGCTCTCTCCATGGAAATTTTGCAGGAGAAAACATGTTTAGTCTTGTGTGTGAGTTGCGGAGTAGGTCTGTCAGCTCAGGGCAACAAATTAAAAAGATTGGTTATGCCATCCAACTTGACAGTGTTTGTTACTAAGCATTTCTCCTCCTCACCTTTTAATAATGAGAACAGTAGCTTTGCGGCTTTAAACAATGACTAAGTTGTTCCCATGAGGCCAGAAAACACTCAAGTGACAAAGAAAAAATAAACATTCGAGGAAACAAAGGCTACAACATATTCATGGAAGTGAACATTCATATCGAATGAGAGAATATCAAAGACTACTGCTTTTTCAGACAACTTTTTCACTTGCATAACTGAGCAGCTGCTCATTTACTTTAACAGACTCTGCTGGTAAACAGCAGCTAAGAATTTGCCCCTAGAACTACTACTTTAAGAGAGTTTATTTGCAAGCACAGCTGAGTTTCATTTCTTTTCAGCCTATTCTGGATCACTGCTATGCAAGATCTATCACCGTGAATTTGAGGTGATCTTTAGCTTGAAAATTATTTTGTTGTTCATTTACTCTTTGGATATCCCATCTAGGTACCTCTGATATCAAGATTGTCTTGATGTAAAGCTGGAACAACATACTGCTGAATTAGACCCATTTTCTATCACTTAATATAGGCTTTAAATTCGTCCATGGAATGTGTCCACACTAGACTGAGAAGAAACCTCTTGGCAATACTGAATTATCATACTGAATTGCTTCCATCCACTTGCTGGGGCTGCCAAATTGAAATGATGCATGTCAAGGCAACCCTACACTGAAAAGTAAAAGATAGCCTCTTAAATGTTCCATTTATAAAGCTTTTTATTCACAGTCAAATTTAGTATCCCCTCTGAAATATATCACTTTACAAAATTGATACCTTGCCATTACAAGATTTCCATGCCATATTCACTCAGCTTAGTAGTAAAAACAAGCTTTTGCTCTTTTCCCTTTGGTACAGCTGATGAAAACTGAGCAGTTCAAGGTCTGCTTCTTAGATCACCAGCACTAAGTATTCCATAGATCTGTAATCGTCTCCTACAGGGAAGGTTGAAAGTCAGCAAAAAGGAAAATTGTTAGTTCTATCAGTAAAATATTACAAGTGTATCATACTAGAAAGCAGAAATTGAAGGGAGAAAGACCCCCAAACTACCACTAATGCGAAGGGTGCTAAGAGTGATCTGCAAAACAAAAGCATTCATGTGGACTTTTCTGGAACTCTCTGCAAGAAGTATCACTCAAAGAAATTAGCAAAAAGAAAAGTTACACTGTCACACTGCAGAACTTTAATGCATTTTTTCCCAATATGTGTCACATATCATTCTAAAATGACAAACTGCATTATTTACTTTCTGCATTATTTCCCCTAAATTGCTGTAGCCTAACTCTTTTTTTTTAAATCACTGGCAGGTAAACGTCTAACTAAGAAACATATATAGTCTTTTTAACTAAGGTCCTGTTTTGGCATCTTTACATCTCAGTTTATGACAAAGGAATAACCTGCCCACATTTGGGATGCAACCAGTTTCAATTATTTTGGCCCCCTTAAGTTGGAAAGTTTCTTTGGCTTTGTTAGACTTACTCTTTTGAAGAAGCAGAATGTCTCCACAAAGCCTCATGATTGTTCCTCCAATTGTATTCTGATTTGCATGTCACTCTTTAGCTGAAGGTAATTTTTTTCAACTTCTGATTTGCATCAAAAATAGTTTGCTATTGTTTCCTTACACTTGAACGCTCTAAAGAAGCTATACATTACTAGCCAGCCATGTCTGATGGAAAAAAGAAGTGACATTCCAATCAAGTTGTTTCATTTTTTTATGGATAACTTGGCTCATATCCCAGCTTGTAGCGATGTTAAACAGAGAAAAGGGGTTTTTTTTAGGTATAAGGGTTTTTTTGCAGTTGCTTTCAGTAGAAAAGAATCTGCATTAATTGAGTCAAAAGTTCAGTGAGATCTTGCCAGAAAGAACCCTATGTCACAGAATGCCATTTACACCAATATATCTCTACCTGTGTTTCCAGTTACAGATTGGAGTTTGCTGTTCACGACTCCCGAAAGCTTTCCTGTGGCCAAGAGCTGATAGAAGCCTTAATCCAGGTAACCAAGGTCTCTTCTTCTGGGGCTGCAGAACCAGGTCTTCATCAGTCTCTGGGCAAAGTATGTAATTTACGTGAAGTATGTAATCAGAATTTCCCTTTACACTTGTAATGGTCCCAGCCCCACAGTCAAAAAGTGAATTTCAGTCTACCCTCTTAAATCCAAGAAAATTCTTAATTCTCTCAGAATTAAGTTTGATTAACTTTTATCATTACAGATAACTATGTTTTGAGGAGATTTCCAATGAAACTGCAACATTAATACTTTCTGACAAAGCTTCATGCTAGTATTGATTTTGAAGGCCAGGAAAAAATAGGATGACTTAATAAAACATCCACTCTTGAGGATGCAGTTCTCCAATAATAAAAATATTGAAGGAGTAAAAATGAGCACCAGTGATGTGTTGACTTCCCAACTCATGGCTAGCATTTATAAGGGTGGGAATTTAAGTTCTAGTAAGATTCCTCTTTGTTTGCAGCCACAGTAAACTCTCTGTCAGAGAGAGAGGTTTTCTAGGAGTAGATCTGCAGAAATTTTACACAGCTGGGAGAAGACCTAGCTTCTCAGGTCAAAGATGCCCATTTTGTTATGGTAAAAATCTATTTACATGGCTGGGACAGTTAATGACATGGAGTTTTTTCCTTGCGATATTTTTTTGAGAAGCGTAGGTGTGTGTGGGGAGGAAATCTTTCATTAGATATTTAAAGATGCATCTAAGAAAAAGAGAATTCACTGACTGAAAAAACACTGAGTAGTGGGCCAGACATCTACTACAAAGTCCTGAACCATTGATTTGATAACTGAGTAATTTACTTTTCCTGTCCAACTGTAGCAGTTCAATGAAGCCATGCTAATTCAAGGACCAAAGTCCCTGAGGACCAAGTGGAAAGTCTCCCATGGACTTCAAGTCAGTGAGTCAAGGCAAGTCCCTACTATCCAGTGACCTCCAAATTTGCCAAGCACGGAGCTTCCCAGATGTCCCCAAGTGCTGTTTGCTATTTTAATGTAGCTATTTAACATTAATACTACTGGAGTTTAAAATCTGGAGTTGCGTTTTAATTTCTCTTCTGAAGGTTTTTTTTTTTTTTTGTGAGCTTGAAAAATTCCCCATGCAACCTCATATCAAATTCTAGTCATAGCTGCTAACTTCACATGCTCTTACCAACCTCATCACCTTCTTGATGCAAAGACTAGAAAGCAAGAAAAGTTCCAAGAACAGAGAACATTAAATGCATGTATCAAAACACAATCTTCAACAAAGTAAAAGACCATTTTCCTTTTTAACTTAAAAACCTGAACATAAACGCACTAATTTTGACATCCATTAGCCTCTAGTCAAACTACATATATATTTCTGCCATAACTTAGTTTTACATAATTTTGTCATTGCATTAGTTAAAAACATTCTCAGAAACAGCACTTTTGTTAGTGCTTTTCTTAGCTGGTATGTCTAACTAATACTAATTAACCTGTATAATATTTATAGCAAAATCAAGACAAAGCAGGGAGGCATCACACACACCTTCATGTTCTCTTTAAATATCTTCATTTCATTAATACTTTAATTCACTGGAACTAATAACTTTTGCTATTATAATAGCAACTCTTTGCATTACATTGCCATTAATGCAGAATTGTTATTTCTGCACCATATTCAGCACATGCAGCTATAAGACTAGAAGTCTCCCAGATGTTTTGCTTCCCTTTCAGGCCCTGTAGAACCATTTTACAAAGTATGGCTCATACAGATTTATGCACAAAGCCACTGCAATAATTGTTCTTGCCAGCCTCCTATTTTGAGGCAGGAAAGCTGTTATTTTTTATTCCAACATTCATGTAGCTTTTCCAGGGAAAAACTTTTAACGAACAATGTTCAGTCAAGTAATTTCGTATTGAGACCTCAGTGAAGTTAAATACCTGTCCTGAAGTCTACATGTTTCAAGAACACTTCAGTGATATAAAAAACACTTAGCATTCATGATCTTGTATTTCAAGCCTCTTTCTAATAGGACTGTTAGTGAACAGCAAGCACATGGTGATATTTCTTAGTTTGTGGGGCATTTGTCTGGGTTGTTTTCTTTGTGTTAGGAAAGAAAAGCCGCAAATCCAGGCTGTGAACAGCCATACTGAATGATATAAGCCTTAAAAAAAAAAGTTTACAAAGTTGCATTTGTTACATCTATTTAAACTACCCTACCACAAATGCCAAATACCTGTATATAATTAATTATACCGTACCAGATGGACTTCTACCTCAATAAGTCTTAGCTAATAGCCTTGCATTATTCTTGTTTAAACATTTACCAATGAAACCTGTGTACTTTACCGGACACTGAATTATGATCCTTTTCAGAAATTATCCTTTTAAAACAAAAGCTATAATTGAAGCTTAAGAGGAAAATCATGTAATGGAAATGTCCTTCAATCCCCTTTTAGTTAACAGCACTGTGCGTAAATACAAGCTGAGCTACTCATTTCCTCAAGACAATGCCTCTTGAAGTACAAGACCTTATCTCCCAGAAAATCTCTATATTAAAGTGCTTCTGGCTTGTGCACTTCAGACCACTTCTATCCTATTGCCTTCCCAGTTAGTTCATAGGACACCTTGCCTTTTTTCTTTTTTTAAATTGATGGTTTTGAGATTAACATTTTGAACCTCATTCTTTGCACATGCAGACCTCTACATCCACACAAAGTCCAGAAATCTGTTTATAGTAGTCTACAGGTATCATTTGCAGTATCATGTTGAAAGGAGTACAAGACAGGACATACAGACTTCCAAATAAACTCTGTCCAAACTTACTGAGTACATTAAGAGAACTGCTTTACAGGAGTATTACTGTCTTTGGTCAAGAACGCACTTGGGGTTTTTTGCATTTGTAACCTTAATTGAATGAAAAAGACTCCCGAGTCCAACAGCTCTTTTGTTTTGCATAACCATGACATTAACCTGCAGAAATAAAGCATTCTCATTTTAGCTGGAAAATGTTTATGGGCCTTTGAAATGCCTACTCACATGAGCAGTCCTGTAGATTTGAGGCAGCAAAGTTAGGTACCTACATGAACATATATACAAGCATTGTTAGTTGGATTGAAGGAATTAGTATTTATTCAAAGAGTTCATCATAAACAGAAATGTGTAAATTCATACCAGTCACTGAAAAAGTTTCTAGAGATATGCAACAATTACTTGAGTTTATTAAACTTGTCAATGTATTGAACTTTTACTTTCAAATACATATTTTTAGATAGTCAATGACAAGAGAACCTGCATTTTAGCACCTAATTCAGTTTAATCCATATTCTACATTGCATGATGCAGTACAACTCTGTAAGGACAGTAACCATCCACTGTACATCATTCAGCTTGCAGTACTACAGTTATACTGGATTCATTTGTTCTTATCATTTAGTCTTTCACAGTAACAGTATTTCCAAGCCTGTTTTGTAGACTGCTACCCAAACTGCATTTTGGTGAACTAAATTGTTTCTTTTTCCTTCATAAGTAGTTAGGTTACTGCTAACTGTTAAACAGCTTTTGGGCTGATACTGAGTTTTGCTTTGCAGTGCATTGAAAAAGGAACTAGCGAGGTTCTTCTGAAGAAACTAACACGCCATCTCTCCCCTAAATGACTAAGCTTCACATTTTTAGGAAAGCAAACAGAATATCTGCAAAACAGAGCAGTAGTTTTTACGGCACCAGACAATGCCTTCCCTGATGAAGATTTGAGAAACTACAAGGGATGACCACACTCCTACCACCTCAGCATATTTCTCTCTCTCACAGTGTCAGCAGTAAGGGATGAGCACTGCAGCCAAAATTCCAATCAAATTCCTGCATGTGCTGTTTCCTAATAACTGTCCCCAGCCTGCTCCTTTTTTCGGGCCCTACAAATTGCCCTTTGGGAGATACCTATTTTTCCCATTGACTAGACACAGTGGCTTAGAGTGGAATCCAGGCTGTTTGCTTGTGGCTGTTGAAGTTCAGTTTTCTCAGAGGCAAGAGAAGTAAGGGAATATGGCATACGTTCAAGTTCAGAAGCTGAAAAGGAAACAGTTTAACACAGTGAATAAACCTTACAAAACTCTACAAATACAGCATTTCACACAATGATGTAATGAGAAAGTAACCACAGCTCTTGCATAAAGACCACAGACTGGATAGCATTGTTTGAGACTTTTTAATATTCAAGATATTAAGTACATGTAAAAAAGTGTCAATCATTCAGCAGTTAAAAAAACCAAACCAACAAACAAACAAACAAAAAGCCCCCCAAAACCAACCCCGAATTCTTAGGTATTATCAGCAAAACATCACTAGTACTATTACCAGCAAAACATCACTAGTATCTATTACCAGCAAGCGTATGTCAGGTCATTATTATTTGAATAATGAAATGCTACTTCTCTGGCATCTGCATCAAATGGCCCTTTCAGATACACGTATAATGTGACTACCACAGTGACAAGCATTCTGAATAAAATACAATCCTGTACAATTCTTAAGTATAACTTAATCAAGATGTTGCTATACAGCACCTCTGCAAGATGCATACAATATGCAAAACAAATTTTGAAATTTTGAAATAAGTTCTAGGTGTCTAATTTATATAAGGGGAAACAAAAATTTAGTCCATCTTTCTCTTTTTTCCTTTAGCAGGAGTTTTGGAGGTATGTTCATTTTCAGCATTTGGTTCCCAGAGTGCATTTCTTACAAATCTAGAAGCAGCTCCTTTATCAAGTTTGGATGCCTTTTTCTTGTCTGCTATTTCTTTGACCTTGTTCATGTATGTTCTTATTCTCTCCTGGGCGGGGGGGAAAAGGGGGGAAAGAAAAAAAAAAGTGTATTTCACACCATTCTCCCAAGATTGCTGCTAAAATAAAATCAATGCGTAGAAGCTCTCCACACTGTACATTTCTATAATAGCTAGAAAAATAGCATAATTTAAATATATACACCAGGCTCTTCGCAAACTTGAGGCTTCTCCTTTAGCAGATTTTCCATCACAGGTACCTACCATACTAATACTTGCACGGCATCCACCGTCATAGGAACATGAAGTCCTACAGAGATGAAGACTCTGCATCTAATTTACAGCGAGATGAGAATTGTTCTTGCCAGCAAAGTTAGAAAACAAAATACTGAACTCAGTTTGGAGTTTGGCCTACATAAAAAATGGCAAAATAATATTTAGATATTTGACATATTTATAGATGAATTACACTGTCTGACTACTGTCTAAGGAAAAAAAAAAAAAAACAGAAAAAAGAAAATTCAGCATGTCCAAGCAAAGGCAAAAAGCATCTTACACAAAATCAAAGACATTACAAGCATTACACATGCAACTACACAGAAGTCTTGTGGTTAAGATCCTGAAATGGTCAAGGCAGCTTATCAATGAACCTATTTAAGGCAGCCTGATGAATTTCCAGCTGTACCAGAGGCTCCTTTTATGATGATAAATAACAAGAAAAGCCTCTTTCCACTGCCATTCCATAAAGCAAGGGGATATTTTCTTGCCATCTTAGCCTACCATAGTCATTTGGTGTCTAGAGCTTTTTTTGAACAAAGCATGGCTTGGATTCAGCCCCACCTAAGTATACCCTCCCAGCTTAACAATCTCATTTATGTGCCTACTCATCCTCATCTATTTCTGCAATCAATAAAGCAAACTACTTTGAGAGGGTAACTAAACCCCTCTAAGATGGGAATCACCCTCTGTTAAGTGCCTGCTTCTCTTCACTGACTAGAGAGGACACTTACAGTAATTCTGTAAAATACATAAAAGTTTGGTTGATAGATTTCATGTCTACATATTTAGCCTAATATGGCCTTCAACACTAGGGCCTTTAGGTGTTACTGTATTACAAACAACAGTAACATATATATACATAGATGTCTAATACCTGATACCCAAATGATAAATGTGGATTAACAGAACATTTATGGATACTGTTAGCTAAATAAATGTTGATATTATGTAACCCACACATTTCTCACACAGCCATTGACAGCTTTTTGAACCTGGAACAAAAGTTACAAGACCTACACTACTGAACTGATTTTCAATTCTTCAGTGACCATTATAAGCAACTGATTTGTCAAAAAGTTGGCCACTCTTTCTGTATCAAAAACATAGCTTTAATGAGGAGAGCTTTACAGGGTCTGAAATCATGATGGACTGTAATATTTCTTTGGTGACTGAGATGGCTAATGAGAACAGATGGCAAACCTACATGTATCAACATGGGAAAAAGGAGCTGACAAATGTCAATGTAACAAAAGAAATGAACTCTGATAGCTTGAATGTGAGTTTTATTAATACAGTTTGAATCCCTGTGTATTCCCTGTATGTACACAAGGAGAGCAATTCTGAAAAAAAAAAAAGCAATCGTGACAAAGTCTTTTTTTATTCCCTTTCCACATGAATAAGAACATCACAATGCTCTTAGAAGGAAGGAATGTGCATTTATTCACCTTGATACTTGTAAAAGGCAAAGAGAACTGGATAAGAATCTAGCCTATGATAATTCACTCATTCTTCAGAGTTAAAATGACTGGCAATTGTGAAGTAAAATACCAGCATAAAACATCCACAGCAGAAGAGATAAAATTTATTTTTTAGTATCGCTAAATTAACACAATATTCAGACACTATGTAATAGAGGAGGAACAAGAAACTGACTGTAAGCCCATGAAATATTAACTGATCCATTTTTTAATATGATACAGTCTAGACTACTGAAAACCTCACCAAATTAAAAATAGAAGTATTCTTGTTATTCAGGCTAGCTTTCCACATTTTTCAGTCCTATCTTCTGTTCCGCTGGTTATGTAAGGATTACATTTAAGCTAAGTATTTTACAACTGCCCAGATCTAATGTTTTCATTTATACAGGAATTAAAATAGGTAGCTATAAGTTTTGATTTCTATTTTTTCTTCAGGCTAAATGATTTGATTTTTTCAGTCAGCAGAATTTTCAAGATAGCCAGCCTTCTATACTGTAGTCATGCATCTAAATGGAATATAAAGACAAACCTAAAAGATTTATTATAGGTTGTAAATATGTCACTAATGCAGAATTACTGGACAATACACATACAACTGGTGCCAAAAAAGCTTTTAGCTTTGTTGCTGAACTGGATTCTTTACTGCTGAGAAAATGAATTAATGGAGGACTTGGAAGGGGGAGGGGGGGCTCTTTCCCGTCTTCACTAGTAAATCAGCCACACTATAGAGTCATACAAAAGTAGAAAAGGCAGCCTCAGAGATTAACATGATTCCAAGTATTTATATAAAAAAAAAAAGCCATACTGGAAGTTATAAATTATTATCAGACATGTAACATTTTTCCATTTAACAGATACAAGTGAAAAGCTGCTCTGTTCAGAATCCAATTCTCAAACAAAGGTGGAGAAAAGATAGGATGACACCATTCATCATCTTGTTCTTTTCTAATTTCAGCAGACACTACAACTTTGCTTGAAACAGTACTGTTTGGAACTAAAAATATGACTTTCTTAATTTAGAGAGCCCAGCAGGGCACATGAACAGTTATGTAACACAATGTAGCATATGCATGCTATTATGGCAACATACCAGTTTTAAATGTAGATATAAACATTTTTTTTTACTTCTGTATGAGTTAACTGTCCTGGGCAAGTTAGATATTGCAGTGCATACAGCGTAAGATCTTACCAGTTCTTGTTTCACTGGATGTTCCTTTGGATTGATTCCCTGAGTAGCCAAGTATACTACAAGAAAAAAACATGGTTTTTTTGAAACTGAAGGCTGTCATGACTGAGGACCAAATCAATCAGTCACATAGGAAAACTGTAGTTTCCACATAAAACCACTAATAAGAATTGGAGTTAACCGTGTTAAGTATCTGACAAACTATTATCATCAACCATTGCAGCTAAAAAAAAGAAAAAAAAATTCTAACATGGTTAAACTTTCTGTCCTTTAAAGGACAGAAAAGGTTGCCATGAGAAAACAGAAAGAAACATCCTCATGCATGTACAAAGTCAGCTTTTGTAAATACCAATTTTTGATCTGGAGTTTCAACATCATTTATCCTATGGATGGCAATAATTTGGGTCCTGAGAGTAATTACAAGTTTCTAATTATTTGCTATGAAATATCATTATTTAATGTTTGCAGCTGCCTAGAAGGTGTTCAAATCACAATCATAAATACTACTTTCCTACCACATACTTACCCCAGAACATTGAATTTAACGTGTACACCGAAACCAAATCCATCTTTGCTTGCTCAAGAGGCTCTAACTAGAATGAAAAAAAGACCACCACATTTGCACATTAAGCAGTATGTGCACAGATTTTAGTAATATGCACATTTTATAATTGTGAATGTATTCATAAAAATATACACCACGAATGAGCACATTTTTGCACCACAAATTCACTGAGACCATGTCTATGCCTGTTTCCATGCCGTCACAGAACCATTCTCTCTGCAAGTGTTCATGTCATTTTCCCAGTCTGATGTTAAATGCCACAGTCCCATACGGCCAAAAGCACAAAAATCTCTTGACGCATAGCTCTTAGACTGCTGTTTCCATAGTCAGAAATAAGTCCCTATTTTTCCACAGAAACTTAATTCAAAATAGTTGTTGCTATCAGTGGAAGAAAAAGAAAAAGTCTTAAAATCACTGAAGCTCAAATATGAATAAAGTATGCTACGGACAGTCAATGAACATTAACACTACACATGGTACACTGTGTGTTCAACGCATGGTGCAATACTTAGGGCTGTAAAGCAAAGGAAGAGTAAAAGTAATGAGGGTTTTTTTGCCTCGACTGTCAAAGTCAATTTATTATTTTAGTCCTATAGGATTTCCAGAAACTCTGATAACATCATTGTACAGCTCACTAGTTCTAACATGGATACTGTCAAAAGATCGGTGTTGTCAAGACTGTTTTCTTCATAATGTGTTTGTGTTAGAAATCCTCAGAGCATAAAGAAGTTCCCTCATGTGCTGGCTTTCTCTTGCCCTAAAGTAGTAAATTACATGTTAAGCTTTAAATGTTAGAAGATAGAGAGGCTTGTATGAAGTCTGCAGGCAGTACCCTGCCCCTGTCTTTATGCCCTGAAAAAAACACGTTTTACAGACTTGTGCTTATAACACAGCTAGAGGAGACAGCTCAGTTTTTCAAGCACCAGGTTCTGCAAGTCTAGACTTCTAGAATCAGATCAGTTCTCACTGCTGTCAATTTGCCTTTACATCCTTCTGGGTATACCAAGTTCCATTAAGTCTGTTGTGAAAAGGTCTCAGAAAAAAATGTGAATGACCCCTCCGTTATGAAAGAGCACTCAGCGTGCACTTTAAGGAAGGTCAGGAATAAGCTAGAATGTCCTCTACCTAAATGACTCACTGGTAGGATCATCACTTTTCAGCTTGGAAGAGCATAAATTTCATTGTTTGTTTTGTAAGACCATCTGGATATCTTAGAAATGTAAGAATTTCAAATATTAGCTATCAAGGGTAGGAAGTGTCATATTTGTTATTTCTCTGTGCAGTGGCTAGCCAACAGAACCTTTTATTTCAGTTTGGGTTCCCACATATTCTTGTATTAATAACAAAAAGGTTGTCAAAAGGAAGATTATTTACCTTTTGGAGAAGCTCACTCCTGGAAACTGACATCATTGTCTTCAGCATCTCATCTACAGAACCAAGAGATTTTTCAAATGCTGCAAGATAATCGTGAATTTCAGTGGGGTATTCTTCCATATTAATATCATCTTCTGACATTTCCATCTGGAAAGAGGAAACAAAACTAATAATCCTTTTCATTAAGTCCTTACAGAGTCAAAAGACTATTTTACAATACAAAGTATTAGCATTCATTCATTAAATGTTTTAAGAAATGCCTACTTCTGAAGAGTTCTAGCGAGTACCATCAATAGTGACACAGTTGAAGGTCCTGTAATTTCAGGGATATCTCCTAACCGCTGTGCAAAATGGCATGAAGGAGCATTACAAATGACTGTAGTACCTATTCTTGTAACAGTCCCAAACTAGTATTTAGCTTTTATGGTCTGTGATAGAAATAAATTATTTGCTTGTTTAAAAAAAGTGTTCTATAAATCACAGTATATAAAGAACTACAACAAGCAACAGGCAGGACACTAAAAAACCAAAAAAAACCACAAAACCAAAACCAAACAAACAACCCAATAGGGATATGGCCTCAGCCTGTCTTAAGAACAGACATTACTTCAGCTTTAGAGTGGTTATGCAGCACCAGTTATGTCAGGGTCAGTTACATCTTCCAATGCTAAATTTAGGAGTTGGCCCAAAAAATTATTCTTGTGAACCCTGTATCCAGTTTTCTGAATTCTCTGTGGGGTACTATAATCTGCGATATAACTCTAACAAAACTGAGTTGATTTGGGGATTTCAGAATACTCTGGAAATCTTGTAGACATATCTATGCACAGCAACTGTGAGATAAGCAATGATGTGAAAAATCCCGAAGCATTCATGGTAACATGGCATGGCTACTGCCAAGCCATCTGGCTGCTGGCTTACAATCGGTATCTTTAACTCCTCTCAAATCATAAATCACATATTCTCTTGGGGAGTTAATGTTACTTAAAGCTATGTTACTTTCTACAACTTCTACTGATTGAGCAACAATTTTTTTGAATGTTATAAGGAAGGACAGGAAGAAATATATAATTTTCCTGCCCATTTTGTAAGCTGCATCAAGAACGGTGGGAGCACCTGGATCACTCCAGTCCTTCCTACTTAGGATCAGTGTGATAATCCCGCTACCCAGCTGCTGAGTACAGAGAGCAGGAACATAAGTTAGAGAAACTGCACTTTGAAAATTTGATCTATGAACACCAAGCCACACAGCCAGTGCTGTTTGCAAGGAAACAGCAAACAGCTGTCACATCACTGGAATTTGTTTTAGATAAAGATTTGATCTTTTCCTGGCTAGAGCGTGGTATGTGTGAGAGAGGTTTCTTTTTATTTATGCTGTCTCCTGGAGGTCAAACAGGAGGAAGACTGGGAGGAAAAACAGTGTGGAGCTACTCAAGCTTGTCTGCAACTCCAGTTTTAACTGCACTAGCGTGATTCCAGAAATATGAAATATGATCAGCCAGTTAACAAGCCCAGTTTCACTGCTGTTGTTTGCACAGTTTAGAATTATAATCCTACTCAGCTCAGATGACTTTTCATCCTGGTCAGAGCTGAGTTTTCAGCTTGAGTACAGAATTGCAATGCTAACCACGACATGTCGACGGTATGCCCCCTACCCCAGCATGTAACACACATGTAAATACTGTTTCAGTCAGCTGCAGCAGACCTAAGCAAGAAAGCCGAGCTGGAGCTACAAGATGCTGCCAACAGAAAGGCAAAATACCAATACAATTATGTCTGTCATTTATGATAGTATTGTTTCTGTTTCCTTCTGTCCTGGCTACCTGCATTATAATCACCCTCATTAGGTTGATTAAAAGAGTCCAGAAACACTGCCTGTTGTTAACTTTTAGTCATATAATACAGCATAAAAAGTACTCAAAGCTACAGAAGAAACTAGATTTTCCCAGCTGTTAATACAGTTAATTGTGGTTAGAAGGTATCTGTCAGTACACATTTACACATACAGGGAGACGTGTAATCCAATCCAACAATCATCTACAGAGCTTACTGTCACTACAATACTTAATCTACTATGGTCTGAAATTGATGGATGTGCATGAACATACCAATAAATTCCAACTTTTCACTCTCTGTCTTTATCAGGGCATCCAGCACCAGCAACTGCAGGGAAAAAAAAAAACAAACCCACCACCAAACTCCTGTAGCAGGAATGCGTTACCAATCTAAACTAACTCGAGCTATTTTAAAGCAGTTGCAAGGACAAACAGTCACTAGAGTATATATGATATTCTTTCCAATATCCCAAGCCAGACCTAAAAAATGAGACGGAGAAAGAATAGGAAGATAGAAGGAAAAATAACAGATACAGTCCAAAATGTATTTTTCTACAATAGCTGTCTCATGAACCAGAAATAATTAAGTTTGCCTTGGTATCACAAAGTATTTACTTGACACTGTCAATTAGCAAGGGAAGGGAAAAAAATGCATCAGCTTTCAATGGAACGAGGCTGCACATTAGCCTATGTATAGTACCCTTCATTGATAAGTCCGCTCCTTCTGCCCAGGGAGGGGGAAGAATTTGTTGAACTTGTGTTTTCTGTTCATTTCAACAGGAACTAGCAAGTTCCTACTCCTGCTGCGTAGGGACCCCTCTCTTTTCATTACACTGTTGTTTCAGCATTACTAATCTCTAAGCAGGATATGTTACGGTGTTGGCACATGCCAACAGTAAGGCAGCAGTCAACAGCCTAGAACGGTTTTGATAACATTAAATCAGCAAGAGCAGACTTACACTACATTAGAAAACGTGTACACTGGAAGCTCCACAAAATTGTTTCTGCCAAAATCAACACACAGACTGCACAGTCACACCTGCAGAATGACAAAGCCAAGGATGGGAGGAACTAAGACCACATCAGTGATTCTCTAAACATACCTAAAGGCTATACTGCCCTCAATAGTTATGTTTCAGTTATTAAACCACAAACAAAATTTTCCTCGAAGTTTTTCAAGTGTTTACGTATTTTGAACAAGCAGAAATTGAATTCAGTTCCTCAAGTCAATGTTTACTACACAGGTTTTCTCTGCTGGATTTGCTGACTTTCAACCAAATTTTATTTGGCACAGAGATTCAACTTAAAAAAATTAAGGACAGTACAAATATTCAGATAAGAGAAGTTATGAAAATACTTTGCTGAGTAAGTGTGTGAATAACAGGGGAGCCTAAGGGAAATAAGGATAAGGCAGCATTTTCATTATCAAGTATTAACACTTATCATGCAGAACACAGAATCTGTCGTTGTTTGCATGATGATAATACTTTATAAGATCTTTAATTTTGAGAATGCAAAGGAAAGTTCACAACCTATAAACATAAAATAGAAGAGACTAGGCCTACTTTGATTAAGGAGACTGAGGCAAAAAAATAGTGATGAAAAATGTAGTATGACTTCATAATGTCATTCTACCAGAAACACCTTTCCCTTTTAACCCTGAGCACAAAAACTGCCGTATAGTTTTTGGGAAAACAGTATTTAAAAAAAAAAAAAATTGAGGAAGAAAAGGACTTTAAATCGCAAAAGTAAACCATTTTCATGACAAATCTTATTCATTGCATTTAAGTCTGATCAAAAATTGTCTTATAAAATGAGTTTCCACAGGTGGAAAATTTCTGAATATTCTGAAATTTCTGAAAAACTCTGAAATCTCATTTATTCAGAAACATGACTACATTTATGTAAACTTCTGCTTAGAAAACAAGGAACACCTTGTTTTCTCTCCAGTCAACACAGTATAAATCAAAGCAAGTAATACAGCCAACCTGCAAAAAGGGAAGGGAGGGAAATACCAGACATTATGAACCACAGAAAAGACACAAATATGAAAAGGAGAAAGCAACAGAAAATATATCATCATCTGCAGACTGTATAAAAAAGCCTAAACGGGTGACAATCAGAAGCAGTTTGCCGTAGTGCTAATGTGGCTATTGATCGAAGATCCAACTGAGTTAAATGCTGTATTAAGGAAGTTTAAATAAAAACAAAATACAGATGATTGTGCACAATACAACTAGCAAAATTGTCCATCTCCACATTTATCTTTCAGGAGAACGAAGAGAAGAACTCTGCAGACTCCTTTCAAGAAAAGCACACCCATGACTGGCATACAAAGGTAAGAAAAGGAAAAAGGGAAACTGCAGACAATTTGCAGGTGGCTTTTATGAATAATCTCTGAATATATCTGGTGTTTTAACACAAGCCTTAGAAAGTAATTGCCAGCTGGCTTAAAAAGCAAAACCAAACCTCCCTTCCTGCCCAGCCCCATAGCAAAACTCTATCTGTCATGCTGAAAGATATAAACTCTAATTAGGCCCTGGGTACCTCTATGTAAGATTTTGCTGAAGATGCATGGTGAAAGTAATGGAAGCTACACGCATATATCAATGTGGCAGCAGGAAACCCCAAAAGACAGAATTAAAAAATGCTCAGTGTCATGCACATGGTTTTCAACTGGAATTAAAACTGCCAAGTTCAGAATAAAAATGGTGTACTTCAAATATTTTGTAACACGCAAACAGAAGACACAAAAGTAATTTAGCATCCTTCATTCTGCTTAATATTGCAACTCACTTCACACTTCATGTTAATTCTTAACCTACTTCTTACGCACCAGAAGAACTCGTCTTCATACTAGGCTCAGATCTTTTTTTTTTTTTTTCAGATTATTCATCTAAAAAAATCAGATTAGACTTTTCTCCCTTTCGTGGATATTTACAGATTACACAAAGAAAACCAAAACAAACCCAAAACTTTTTGATCAAGGCATATAAAAACGCTCTCAAATTCAAACCAAATGCATTAGCAACGTCAATATGACAAACCGTCTCTGTCAGCTCCTAAACACTGACACTGTCCTCCCTCTCATGAGTTCTGACTCACAACCTGCAGTGAATGCAGCTGATGCGCAAGCAAAGCAGAGATGTCCCTTCTGCTCTAACAGTGTAGTTCGCTGCTGTGGCTATGGGATAACAGAGCAACAAGGAACAAGCATCTTAAATTTAAAGCTACCAGAGATCATGACTAAGTTCTTTGATCACAAACCTCTTTTTGGCAGAGAAATCCACTTTACTGCACGTTTGCAAAGCTCTAAGTACGATAGGCTCTAATCTGTGACAGACATTCCTTAGCATTATTGCTGCATAAGAAATAACTGCCCGCTAGTAGTCATCACTGTGTCCACAGATCTGTTTTGCTACCAATGCCTTTCAAGCCAGCTTTGGGCAGCTGGAGAGCACATCTAGTTCAATTAGTCAGAGCGCTCTTGCAATGTCAACTCACAATCTTGTTTGCAAGAAAGACTTCCATTGCAAAAGTCATGGAATACCAAGTAAGCACCAATGGGTTTATCCTGATCCCCTTAAAAATACCCCAACTCAAGCCACGTGTGGTCATTTGACCCTGGCTGGATGCCAAGTGCCCACCAAAGCCGCTCTATCACTCCCCTTCTCAACTGGACAGGGGAGAGAAAATATGATGAAAAAGCTCAGGGGTCGATGTAAGGACAGGGAGATCACTCAGCAATTACCGTCATGGGTAAAACAGACTCAACTTGGGGAAAATTAGTTTATTATCAGTCAAAACTGAATAGGAGAGAGGAGTGAGAACATGTGTAGGGTAATGAGAAATAAACTCAAATCTTAAAACACCTTCCCCCCACCCCTCCCTTATTCCCGGGCTCAGCTTCACTCCCGATTTTCTCTACCTCCTCCCCCCGAGCAGCGCAGGGGGACGGGGAACGGGGGTTGTGGTCAGTTCGTCACACATTGACTCTGCAGCTCCTTCCTCCTCAGGGGAGGACTCCTCACATTCTTCCCCTGCTCCATTGTGGGGTCCCACCCACGGGAGACATTCTTCCACAAACTTCTCCAACGTGGGTCCTTCCCACAGGCTACAGCCCTTCAGGAGCAGACTGCTCCAGCGTGGGTCCCCAACAGGGTCACAAGTCCTGCCAGCAAACCTGCTCCAGCCTGGGCTCCTCTTTCTCCACGGGTCCGCAGCCTGCTCCAGCACGGGCTTCCCACGGGGGTCACAGCCTCCTTCGGGCACATCCACCTGCTCTGGCATCCCCGGGTGCAGGTGGGTATCTGCTCCCCTGTGGGCCTCCATGGGTGCAGGGGCACAGCTGCCTCACCATGGGCTGCACCAGGGGCTGCAGGGGAATCTGCTCCGGTGCCTGGAGCACCTCCTGCCTCCTTCTGCACTGATCGGGGTGTCTGCAGGGCTGTTCCTCTCGCATATTCTCACTCCTCACTCCAGCTGCAGTTTGTGTCCCATTGCATTTGTTTTTTTTTTTTCCCCTTCTTAAATACATTATCACAGAGTCACTACCACTGTCGCTGCTTGGCTTGGCCTTGGCCAGCGGCGGGTCCATCTTGGATCTGGCTGGCATTGGCTTTATTGGACATAGGGGAAGCTTCTAGCAGCTTCTCACAGAAGCCAACCCTGTAGCCCCCTCCGCTACCAAAACCTTGCCACAGAAACCCAATACACCATGACAGTTATCCAGTGCACTCTTTGCACTATATTAAAAATGGGCAACAGCCCAAGCAATCATTTTTAACCCTGCCTTCAAAGCTAGGCTCCAGTCAGCATCTTAGCGTGCACAGAAGAACCCTACGAAACAGCTCACAGCCATCAAGCTCTTGCTGATGCCACTGAGATAAAGTCTCTCCAGCCTCAGAGGATTTGCAAAGTTTATTCTGATCTGTCTTAAAAGAAAGGGAGGGAATAGTATTTTTGAGGCTCGCTTACACTTCAGCCCATGGGGAATATCACATGAAAAAACAGGTATTTCAGCTTGGCTTAAACAACCCATATTCACTGCCGCCCCATCTGTATCCACACAAACCAACTCTGATGTAAACCTTCAACTCGGATCTGCATGATTCATAAAACATTTTTATTCTCTGTAATCAGCTGTCCTAGATTCCACATCTTTGATGACATAGTCGTTTCCTCTTCTGAACAAATCCAGTACACCCTGGCTCTTGTCCAGCTCCAACCTGTCAGTACGCCCTTCAGTAAGTACAATGATAAAACCAGCTGTCTTTAGGTATGTCCAGAACACTTCTTAGCGAGAGGTTTTCATAAAAGCTCTCACATTCAGACTATCCTACCACAGCTTAGTTCAAGACTGGGGCTTTAAAGTGATGTTAAATTTGTATGTCTAAACTGGTCTTTAAAAAATATACTTTTGGTTGCACTGAACCTAGCAAGAACTTCTTGTAGAGCAAAATACTGTCTCCTTGCATAAAACAGTTTACACATCGTTACAGTGGATGAAATTCAGTATGTCTGTATTCCAGTGGGTTTTTGTTTGTGACAGCAATCAATACTGAATACTTCTGTCCTACCAAATTTGCAGTGAATGGGAAATAACCTGCCTCCAGTCTATAGCTCCTGTATGCTCTAAACTATGGAGTTCACTACCGCTTCTAAAATTTGCTGCCACTCTCCACTGGTACCAGGCACCATGAATATCCAGAATTAAAGCCAAGGAGTTTTTAATCCTTCTAAACTGCTGACCTCCTTCGTTTCCTTTACCCACTAGTTCCACAATGCATGAAAAAGTACTTCTTTTTATCAGAATTCAATTTCCTGTATTTGCACTTCATGTAGTACCTTTCTCTACTGTTTACAACAGCGACCCCAATCTGTTTTTGGGTGTTCATTATTTGACTGTGCTAAGAAGACTCTGTTCAACTATTAGAAGCATATTTACTCATTTTTTGGTTGAACATAGAATCATAGAATTGTTTAGGTTGGAAAAGACCTTTAAGATCATCCAGTCCAACCATTAACCTAACATTACCAAGTCCACCACTAAATCAGTGAAGGGTAGAGTAGCAACCCCATGCCTCCTGGCTTGGCGGCTGGATCACTTATAATGAAAGTAAAAACTAGGAATCATTAAGATTGGAAAGGATCTCTAAGATCATCAATCCAAGCATCAACCCAACACCACCATGCCCACTAAACCATGTCACAAAGTGCCATGTCTACCCATTTTTTGAACGCTTCCAGGGATGGTGACTCCACCACTTCTCTGGGCAGCCTGTTCCAATGCTTGACTACCCTTTCTGTGAAGAAATTTTTCCTAATATCCAATCTAAACCTCCCCTGGCGCAGCTTAAGCCCATTTCCTCTTGTCCTATCGTTATCTACTTGGGAGAAGAGAGCAACACCCACCTCGCTACAACCTCCTTTCAAGTAGTTGTAGAGAGCGATAAGGTCTCCCCTCAGCCTTCTCTTCTCCAGACTAAACAACCCCAGTTACCTCAGCCGCTCCTCATAAGGCCTGTGCTCCAGACCCTTCACCAGCTTTGTTGCCCTTCTCTGAACACGCTCCAGCACCTCAGTGTCTTTCTTGTATTGAGGGGCCCAAAACATAACGCAGTAACTGTGGGATGTGGTGTTCTAAGCATCAATCTTACTGATGCAGGAGAAAAACAGGGAAAATCTTTTCTATCTATCCCCTAAATAGAATTTAACAGCTGATATCCTGAGAAAAAGGAGACCAACTGCTACGAGCAAAGAAAAGGGATGCACACAATCACAGAATTGAGGGAGTAATAGGAAAACCTCTTTTGAGGACATGGAGTTTTCACAGGGAGTGAAATAGATGAAATAAAACCTTGTAGGATCGAGAACAGAGATGCACTCTGGCCTGGCGCAGGAAGAAAGGGCATGGCAGTAACCACAGCCCGACGCGGAAAGGAGAACAAAAAACCAGGAGAGTAGAGGAAGATGGGAAAAAGGAACCCGAGCAATTTCCCAGCACAGAAAAATGGAGCTTATACAGAACAGAGTGTATGGGGAACACTGCCAGCAGAATGCCTCACAGCAAGCCTGCATGAAGAACTGAGAAAAGCAAATAGTTACAGTGAACAAAGAGAGCTCAGACAAAGGTAATAAAGTCTGTAACCTCAAAGCTTTCGTAGTCTCTTATCCCCTTGGCATCATCTCTAAAGTTAACAATATCAAGCTTCACTCTCATTGTTACCCCTCAATCAGCCACCTTTGTTTCTTTCTGTGCTCTCTTTTCCAGCTCTGGTTCTGCAACATCTACCTGGAGCTGTGGTGACCAGTACCATTCCAGTGCACTGTTTATTTATTTAAAGGAATTGATGTTTTTCTCAGTTCACCATTCCATTCCATATACATCCTACAATTTTCTACTGCTGCCACTAAAAACAAAGAAACAATCTTTACTAACCGCTGGCAGTTCATATGAAAAGCAGACCAACTGTGCACAGATGAAGAATTGATTCTAAAAACGTTAAACCACTTCAAAGAGAAATGTACTTATCAGAAAGGTTTGTGTGATTTCTGCAATGTATTTCTGATAGGAGGTCTAAGAATTCTAAAAAGCACTTTCAAGTTCCTCATGTTCTGGGGTATAGCCTTAAGTGCTTTCTGATTTCTTTAGCAAGGGTCATGCTGCCACAGGATTAGCAATATCCAAGTATTTGATTGGAAGCGTTCTTTTATATTTTTAAAACCAAGAGATGTGCCAGACACCTTTCAATTTTATTTTACAATCAAGTCTTTCCGTTTTGGTCTCAAAAATGAGGCCTTTTAATTAGCATAATCTAAAGTTAATTTGCAAGTCAAAGTCCCTTATTAAGTTCCTAGCAGCAACTAGGCTTGCAGTCAGAAAGCTGTGACAAAGCATAAGGAAGGGGACATCTTCACCTTTGCAGCAACAGGGGAGAACCGTAACGAGATCTACTTTATTACAAAGTACTTGAGCTTAGTAATTTTAAGTATCACCTGCCTTTCTGTTAAGGGAAAGGAGCGCTGCTGAACTATTTTAACCATGGCCTGTACATGCAAACCGTATCTTCCCTTTGAAAAAGACACTCTTACAACAATTACCAAATTCTCAAGGCTTCTGGAGTTGCAACACTATTTTACTGACTTTTAATAGGAACGTAACCATTTACTGCCTACAGTACAACCTTCCTAGGTAGAACCATCCTCAAGGCGTGACGCCAGCTGAAAAGTCTGTGGTCTGTATTCTCTTTCTCATGGGTAATTAAACAAGTCACTCATTAAACTGCGTTTACGCTCACTAACAGAATCAGTACCACACGGAACTTGACCCTCAGTTCTGGGAAGTTATGGAGGGGCATCCACGCATTTGGGACAGCGACAGCAGAACAACTTGGGCTGTTTAACATTGACTCACAGCTCCCCTGGAAGCCCAGTTTAGCTCTTAGGCCACACACAGGTTCCTCGATCACACGCACGCCGGGCGAAGTAGATACGCCTGCAAACCGAGGCTTTCCCAACGGTTTATAACCTAAATCTCCCGTTGTAACACCTCTTTGGGAAAGATGGAACACCTCACCGATCCGCTAGAGACACGGTAAAATGGGATTTCAGCGTCTGAGCCGACTTCCCGAACGCACTCGGTGAGAAGGTTCCCCGAGGGAGCTGGGTGTACCCTTGAAGGCCCACACAGCACAGCTGCTCGGCGCACCGCCGGCCTGGTTTTGCCAACCTCCCCCCCCCCGCGCCTCTTCTCGACAGACCGAAACCCTCGGGGCCGAGAGAACCCCCGTGTGACCGGCCATCACAGACCCTGGCTCCCCACAACGCACCTCTCTCTTTTTCAAACGCCTCTGAAAAAACCCGAGGCCGCAGGCAGCGACCTGACCGCGGGGGATGACAACGCCGACCCCCAGGCCCGGCCCGCCGCTCCCCCCGGCGGCGCGAGGCCCCGAGCCATACCACCCCGCGGCGGGGAAGGGGGGGAAGCGGGCGAGCCCATCTCGAGGCAGGAGGGGGGGGGGGGAGGGGAAGCGCCTAGGCAGCCCCACGCGCGGGGTGGCGAGGACAGGGGATTGGCGCGAGCCGCCGCGCTTACCTCCGGGCAGGCGGCCCAGCCTCGCGCGCCGCGCGTGGGGCGGGGGAGAGCGGCGAGGGGGCGGGGCCTCCCCCGGCGCGCAGCGGTGACGTCAGCGCCGCGGCCGTTGCCACGCGCGTGTCCGCCCTGAGGTGGCTCTGCGTAACGTGGGGGGGGGGGGGTGGTGTGCGCGCTGCTTCCCGGCAGCTTACCGCTTCTCGCGCTGCGGGTGTTCGCCGCGTGTCGCCGGAGCAGCGGTGACGTGCCGCTTACGGTGACGTGCCGCTTACGGTGACGACAGCGCTTTCCATCCGTGACAGAAAGGGTGGGGCCGCTTCTTGAGGGCAGCAAACACGTTTCGGCCGGCGGCTCGTTCGGGGGCAGGAGGTGAAGAGCCGGCGTGGCTCCGGCTGCTCCCAGGCGCTTCCAGCTGCTTCCCGGGGCAGGGGAGGCGCAGGCCGGTGTTCGAGGGGTCCCTGGAGGCCAGGGGGGCCGTGCTGGCACGGAGGCGTCCGGGGGGCGGCGTCAGCTCCTGACGGAGGGTGCACACCCCCACCTCATCCCCCGGTGAGGGTCGTGTGGAGTAGCGTTAGGGCTTGTAATTTCACAGAATCACAGAATCGTTTAGGTTGGAAAAGATCTTTAAGAGCCCAGCCGGGTTAGCTCAGTTGGTTAGAGCATGGTGCTAATAACGCCAAGTTCACAGGTTCAATCCCTGCTCACTGCAGGGGGGGCTGGGCTCGATGATCTCTCAAGGTCCCTTCCAACCCAAAGCATTCTATGATTCTGTGATCATCGAGTCCGACCATTAACCTAACACTGCCAAGTCCACCACTAAACCGTGCCCGCTGTGTTTCTCCTCAAGGTTTCAGCAGATAAATCCGGGTTCAAAATGCAGTGGATTAATATTTCTCCACGGCGAGGGCTCGCTGACTGGGAGATGGTACAAACGCATCTGCGGCTCCCAAAGATAAGATCCGCATTTGACAAGACTTACATTCTGATAAATGGTAAGACAGGAGTCAGCATCCGCATCACAAGTATTGGCGTCACTAGCCAAGGACCTCTTCCGCCTCCTTTCTGTTCACAATCTCGTCTGAAGCTTCTTGTAACTAAAGTCTGCAGCCTGCCCCCTCCGAGGCAGATTAAGATAGGATCACTGGAATCCTTCAGCGTGGTTGAAGAGGGCCTGTTCCCAACTATAGGTTAGGCAGAAGTGTATGTGGCTGATTAAGTCGTGGCTGGTTGCCTGAAGGGAATGTGCTGAGCCAGCTTACTCAGCATCAGGGTTTCTCAAGGAAGGGAAAAACAGGTCCAGGCTGAAGAAGGACGAGGTCAAGGCTGGGGAAAGTGGACGAGTGTATTCGCAGGGGGAACAGGACTAGAAGTTTGGGGTCTTATCTACCTTCGGTGCACTTCTCTGTGCCTTTGGTGCAATTTAAAATAATGCAAAAGTGAGCTTCCTTTTAATAAGTTGGTTTACATCTACGTGCTATACTATGTTTATTCTAATTAAATCAGTATGAACTGCAAATGAGAGTCTTTCTCCCTGCCCGCAGTTGGAAACATATCTAAACATCTTCAGATGGAGCAGTTACTTGTTTACATCTTGTCATCTCCTTTTCCTCCAGGAGATTTAGAGGTTTAGGTTTTCAGTTTCAACCAAAAATGGCTGAAAAAGCAATATAATATATGTATTTTTTTTAATAACAGTATTTATGAAAGCAGCAAACACAGGGGTTCTTCAAGAGCCTTTCAGTTTTATGTGGGATGCACGTAAGGATAGTAGAACCACTGGGGTAGGGAGTAGTATCCCTACTGTCTGCTAATATTTTAGTGTAATAATACAATGTTTCATTGAGTTCTCATAACCATTTCTTATTTTCAAAAAACCTGGCCTTAATTATTTTATCTTGTTCATTTTTACTAGTACAACTACAGAATATGCATTGTAGGTAAAAGGGAATTTAGGAGATTTTTTTTTTTTTTAAATAGAATTCAGAAATGCAACAGTCTGAAGGGCAGCAGAGAAATAGGAAGACCTGAACTCCTAAATAAAGTAATACTTTGCACTTCCAGTGTGCCAGGTGTCTACAAGGACTTTAGAACACTTGACATATGTTTAGCTCGTTCTTACCTCAGTATTCGCATGTCACAGGTTGGGAAATACAGAGAGGGAAGTTGATTCATAGACTAATTGATTTACCAAACATTAGGTAGGAAGTTTCTGCCAGAGTCTTCTTTCCTAAACCCAATATTTTGTTTCAATTACAAGATCAAAGGAAAATGCAACACATGCTGATCAATGTTCAGATTCAACCAACTCTGTAGAAGATTGTAACCACGTACAACATTAATGCAGTACAGGTTGGACTCAGAGTATTTCACGATCATACAGTGTGGCTCTTTGTCTCCTTCTAGTGGTTTACATTTGTTATAGATTCGCTACTGGCTCCAAACTACTACGGATTTATACTTTCGTTCAGTTAACTGGAGTTCTTATACGGAGTGCTATAGGTCTTGGAATTTCTTGAGGCAGTTCACTCAGAGGATTATGAGGTATATAAGCATTCATTTTCTGCTTAAAATGGCTGTGTTGCTTGTTTGGTTTTCAAGAGCAGAGAGTGAGGGGTTAAGGATTTACATTTATCCCAGCCAAAATCTGACTGAGATACAGCTCATATAAATTCAATTGTTTTATGCTGGTGCCACTCTGAAAATATGTTATGATTTTGTATATGGATATCTATACAAAAATCTATCCAAGAAAAGCTATACTGCCATCCGGTACTTAATGGAAACCATTTCATTTGAGAAGCTTATGAATGATTATTGATTTTTCCCTGTCGTCCCCAAAACAACAGAAAACATTACTGAATATTTTCTCCAAAGTAGTCAAAGTGACAGACATCTTCAATGTAATTACTCCTTTATTATGATGTATCTCATTCATTGTACATACTACATATCGACTCCTGTGGAGTCAGTGTTCTTTGCAGAGCAGACATGGAGGCCAAATCCTGTAGTCTTGACCTCACTGGAAACATCATGCTTACAGCCTGGGTCATGCAGAGCACCACAGCCTGACATACAGACCAGCTGCGAGAACTCCCAACTCCCAGAAAAAAAATGCCACCGAAAAAGCTTTTGGAGATGTTCAGATAGAAGACAAGATAAATAAAAAAAATAGCCTAGCTTCTTTGGCTGTGAATCTGGTGTGAATACAAAGAAGGATGCTAGAAGCTACTTGTAACAAAAGGGTTAATGAATCATTGGCAGTATAAAAATACAGATGCTCAAATCAGACCAAAAGCAAAAGGTCATTTTAATAGGCATCTACAGTCATCCTAAGGGAGAACATAAAGCACTAGAATTGCTTTGTCTGCAAGTCCAGCTTCTGACACGAAATGCTCTTTTTGGCCTTTTAATGTGAGTCTTACTGAGAGCAGCAGAGATACTTCATTAAATAATTCAGCCTTTCTAAGTAGATACTTTTATCAGGTGTCCACCATAAGCCCTTTCTATCAATTACTAGAAAGCCAGTACATCCAAACACAGAGAACATTCCCTTTTATTGTCAGTCTCTGTTTTAAACCTCTAGAGATTCAGCAACCATGCCAAAAATGCTAAACCAATGCAGACTTAAATGAGATTAAGTCAGTGAGAATACAGCTATGCTATATTAAAACTAAACCGACAAATTTTGTGTTACCTCTGGTCAGTCTGTAGCTTGGGTTTAAAATGTGTTTGTCTAACCGTGTGCAACATCACATTTTAAACTATTTCAAGAGTGAGTTAGGCTGCACTTGGGTAACCTGAGCTGCAGACCATTTCACGACAGTGTTTACATCTACCGTGTTTAAAGTCAAGTTATGGCCAAAGTCATTAAAAAGCAAGAGTATGAGACGGTACCTTTTAAAATCCCAGGTTGGAGTGAGCAGACCAGTTTGGGAGATGTTAGTATGTGTAGTTCACTTGTTTCTGAAGGGCCTCAGCCACATTGGGCAGTTCTGGGCTAGGCATTTTGTGATTGTGAGGCCTGTTTCTTTGCAATGTAATCTAATGAATTTGCAATCTGATGTGTGGGCAGATCAGCAAGTTACCAGAAGAGGGTGTAGCAGGAGTAAGCTGAAGCATGAACATCCATCTGCTCGCCAGTACCTGCCCGCCTACGTGCACTTGCCACTCGGTGGAAGAGGGGTGAGTACCTGACGTTTCCTCTGGCATATCGGAAGACAAATACCTGCAAAAGGACAGTGACAGGCGGCTGCCTGGCTCAGTGGCATGTTTATGGTGACTTACATCTCTGCCTGTATTCTACAGAGACCAAATATATGCAGGGAGTGAGGAGGCAGGGCCGGAATGGAGAGTTTACAGTGATTTATTGCAAGGTAGATGGTGAGTCCAGGAAGAGAGCCCAAGATACTTGGCTGCCAGGTTTGTGCCCCAGCTACTACGTAGGGTAAGAAGGGGAATAGAGTCTTGAGGCTAACCCACAGGGATGTGACATCTTCAGGAACTAAAAAAAACCTGTAGCAGTGGCACTTAGGACAGTGGAAAAGAAGTGTAACCTCCAAAATTTTCCATGTTGTGATACAGTTTGTTGGACTTGGGGACAGCATATGTGGCAGCCTAAGCCCAGGTGAACTTAGACTCACCTTTCAGTTAAAATGCTCTGGAAATGCCTTTTTTTTCTGCACTTAAATTAAATTAGAAAGACTTTAAACCTACTAAACACAGACTCTTTTCCTTTTTGAAAACATAACATTGCTAATCAAAATACAGATGTAGAAGTACTTGGGAAGAAGGAAACTGAGCTTGATGTAGCTTTGTTTTAGGGAGGAAAAATAATATAATTCAATAAGACTAGCTTAAACCCTCTGATTAAAGCTTTTTTAACATAACAGATAAGGAGGATGAGATGTACACTGAGATAAAGGTAGTTAGTACAGATCAAAAGAGCTTGTGTTCATGCCAACTAGATTAAATGACAGGATGTGGTGAAGTGCTGGGTACCATATCTGGTTACTTTACACACAAAGCTTTATTTGCTGAATGTAGGTATATCTATTAGGTCATTTGCATTTATATATGGAAACTGTAGAAATAAATTGAAAGCAATCTACCATGTGTAGAGTATTTGTTCTGATATTGTTCTAAGATTGCATTTCTTCCAATTAGTAGGTAAAGCTATAATTTTTTATAGCTGGCTGTCTCACTAAAATTGTAGAAGTAAATTGTATTAGAAATCGAGGTTTATTTCTAAATGCATTAGCATTCCACCATTCTCACTTGTTAGCTTCTGTGCATAAATTCCGTAGAACCATATATTTCATACTCCAACTTCATTTTAGCAGGAAGCCTAGGACTACTTTAGGAGTAAATTAAACTTAGGACCCAAATTGCAACTGTCATTTTAAAGGGTTTCTTTATATTTATTTATCTGCACATGGCCCCTGAGGAGGCAGGATACAGGACTGGAAGGCACTTTGGTCTAACCCAGTGTGGCTGCTCTTATGTTTCGCATACATTCAGCAACAGCAGGATGTGGGAGGAAGGGAATGTGAATGGCAGGAAGGGAAAACTCTGCCGGATATGCAGATGCCACAGGCCCATGCCACTGCGCACTTCTGCAAGGCAGCAGGAAGGGTCTGTCCCCCACATCTGCTGAACAGGCCGCAAAGTCCTGCCCAGTTGAGCTACACCAGAAAGAAACACAAGGGAAAGATTCTGTCATCTCTGCAGGAAGATGAAAGATTCAGAAAATGAAAGGTTTAGCATGGGATGCAACTGAACTGAACAGATTTCATTAGCTGCACCTACCTTTTATTGTTATTTTTCATTGTTGCTGCAGCACTGCCTAGAAACCTAAGCCTCACGGTGCTCCAAGCTGGAAATACTCATAGGAAGATTGTCTCTGTCTCAGAAATCTTAAACAATAAGCAAAAGACAAAAGATGAAAAGAGCAGGAGGAAAAAGCCTTTAGTACACAGAGGGCATTGCTAGTGTTGGATTATTTCTGGTGGACAGATGCAAGATGGGCTGGAGCAGCATCCCAGCATAATCAGAGCCAGAAGCAGCTACAACTGCAGTAGAAGAGGTGCACGGTTCCATGATGCTCTGTGACACAGGGAAGGGGGCAAGAGGGTGCAGCTCCTTAGTCCTCCCAGCAAATCCACAAATAAGAACAACTTAAGGCTTTGTGCCACATGTAGTCATTCACATCTGTGCAAAGTGAGGATAAAGTAGCATTTCTGTGCTGATGGAAATGTTCGCACAAAAAATCAGGTCCTCAGTATTTTATGAAACTCAAATATTGCCAGTGGTGGGTTTTAATGTAAGCAGCCTCCGCCTGTAAGAGAAGGAACTGGAAGCAGCTGGGACTTGGAGATTTAACCAATAATCTACTTGAAAGAAAGAGTAATTTCAACTGCAAGCCTGTAACAGTCAGTCTAACAGTGGGCAACTGATACAATGCAGTCTGGTAAACAGGTTGAGCTACTATTTCTGAATCGCAGCCACACAAAGAGGTCCCATCAGGTCTCGATTGCTGCGCAGTTCTGCGGGCCTTACTGCCATTCTACAACCCACACGTCCTCTGGCTTCAGAGAATATCTTAAATGTTTCATAATCTTAAAATCCCAAGCAACCCAGGAGAGCTTGCCTGTGCTTGTTTTACTTACATCGCTGATGGGCTTTTCATAGTGATGAAAACCAGTTTCACTGCCATGCTTAAGAAGGTCAGGGTGCAATGTTCTGATCAGGAAATGCCCTGAGAGGCTGGCAACCTGGGGTGGCCTCTTGCACACTGACAAGAGAGGAAGAAGCCATTGCTCTGGGAAGGGAACCCCCGTCTGCGCATTCTGCGCAGGCTGGTTTTACTGCCGAGCTCAATAGAGGAGGGAACTTACAGGTGCCTCCACATGGTTCTGCAGCTCAGCTCTTTCTACACACCCCCAGACATGGAGATGGTAACTAAAGATTTACTAACATTGTGGAGACAGGGAGTAGAGGCAGGAGGGAAGGAGATCTCTTAGAAGGAGAGAAAACTGGAGCAGATGCATCTGTCCCCGAGGCTGTAGCTGTAAGCTAAACAGCACGGGCTCGTTCTCTGGCTCAGAGACCAATTGGCATAGCTCATGACCACACTCTTAAATTGAGCTGGTCTCCAAAGCAGGGCTACCACATGCAGGCTGCCTGTTGGGAGCAGCTCCTGCTCACGCTACAGTCCTGCATCACACCAGCAAATGATTGGGCCAGTTGCTAGTTGGCCCAGATGAGCTAGTTAAGAGTGTAACACTGAAGAGCGTTATAGGAAAGAGAGATTCTGCTGTGATCCCCCTTGCTGCAGGGTCTTCTGCAAAACTTCTCTTCCTCTTTGCTGATAATTGCTTTGTTGGTGGCTGAGGAGGAGGAGAGCCAGAGCATGGGGCACCTACTCACTGCCCTTGAGACCCTAGACACTCTTGCAGCCATCAAGCAACACTGACCCACTTCCAGTGTCCTCTGTGGACAATGCTGTGCAACTGCAAGGGCAGGTCCAAGAAGCCGGTCCTCCCAAAAAGGCCGCGAAGGAATGAAAACCTTTTACGGCCAAGGCTCGAACTGGCCACATAACCAAGTCACCAAATTGCTCTAACCCAGTTCCATGGAAATCCCTCCTGGTCTTTCCTCTGGGCTGAACCTGCACTGCCTTAGGCCGCCCCATAGCCGTGCTTTACATTGTACACAAAAGGATTCAGCTCTCAGTTCCTGCCTGAGTTAACAGCTGCCCTTGCCTAAAGTACTGGGACTTGTGTTTGCTACTGCAAAGTGTCTTGCATGCACAAAGGCTTTAAATACACTCTAGACATACAGACTGTGATCTAGAGATTCTTTGTGGAGCGGGCAGGTGTTCTGTTCAGAGTGCCTACTACTGAAAATACAGCAGTAACAGCATCAGGAGCAAGAAAATGCAGGCTTAATTGGAAAAAAAAAAAAGTAAATCAACTTATTTTCTGGCAGTTTGTCGATACCAACTTTACGGTTAGATGACTTTATTACGGTGATAAATATGCAGGCCACAAGTTAGTAGCTTCTTACTTATAAATCAGTCAGCTTGGCCAAACAATCCCTATTTGCTATCAAATGTATTTGATAGCAATAATTTAGGGAAGATGAACTGTATTGGCAAGCTGTATCTGCTCTGTCTGAAGCTATCACTGGAGGACAGATGTCTTTTTTCCCCACACAATTCCCTGTCTTGCTTCTGTGCACCAGTTCCATGATGTCCCTAACAGCATCAGTGGTTGTGAAGGGGCAAGGGCGCATGCACCTCCAAGTGCTAGTATGCGCTGTGCACCTCACAGGTTTGCCATTTATTCCCTGCTTCAACTCTGCCCTTCAGAGGTACAGTTGCTATCTTGGATAGCACAAGCAATAAGTAATTATAAACTAATACAGTTCACACATGAACTGTTCCGACTTCATTGGGTAAACTCTCAACTGCTGGCATGCTACTTAACTTTTTCCTCAGTCCTTTCTTCTGTCATAGTTCTTTTGTTGCTGATTCTGGTTTTGAATACCTTCTACATCACAGCTGAACTTAAGAAAAATCAGAGACAACAGGTGATGTTGACAGTGCACTGTATTGTAGCTTCCCATACAGAGTTACAAGTTGCCTTACTTTGCTTAAAATTCAATCCAAATCATAGGTAAGCTGTAAATAGTTTTCATGACAAAAAAAAAATTATATACTGTAGGCCAAATATAGACTACCTGCACAGAAATCTTGGAGGGCTCTAATCTCCAAGGACCTGTACAAATGGTGAAAGTCTGTCCTGGTTTCATCTGGGGTGAGTTAATTTTCTTCCTAGTAGCTGGCATAGTGCTGTGTTTTGGATTTAGGATGAGACATATTGGTGTTTTAGTTGTTGCTAAGTACTGCTTATGCTAGTCAAGGACTTTTTCAGCTTCCTGTGCTCAGAATAGTTGATCCAAACTGACCAAAGGGCTATTCCATACCATATGACATCATGCTCAGTATAGAAACTGGGGGGGTTGGCCGGGGAGCAGTGATGGCTGCTCGGGAACTGTCTGGGTATTGGTTGATGGGTGGTGAGCAATTGCATTGTGCATCACTTGCTTTGGATATTATTATTATCATTATTATATTGTTATTATTATCATTAACATTTTACTTTATTTCAATTATTAAACTGTTCTTATCTCAACCCAGGAGTGTTTCTCACTCTTACTCCTCCAATTCTCTCCCCCATCCCATTGGGGCAGGGGGAGTGAGCGAGCGGCTGCGTGGTGCTTAGTTGCTGGCTGGGGTTAAGCCACAACAAAGTCAAAGTAACTATATTGATGTGAAAGAAAAAACCCTGACTGGTAATAGCTGGGGATTTGGGCAACACCTGGTTAAAAAAGAAAAAAAGAAAACCAAACCGACTGTGTAACATGTACCTATATTCTGGCTGCAGTCATGCCCATAAACAGATTTTTCTCTTCCATGAGCATATAGGGATGGTTTGCACAGGAAACAAGCAATAGCTGCCAAGCAGATATACTTGTTAAATGCGGTCACCCATGGTAGAGCCATCAAACTCGGTAGCACATTCCATTCCCTGGCCCTGGGCGAGGCAGGGGTTTTCCAGAGTGCTCCTTGGTGCTGCGTCAGAGAGGATTTGGCCCTGTGCATTTCTTCTCTGATGCATTATGATTTTATTTAGAACACACTTTAGTTCCTCAGCCTCCAGGCTGCAGAGGCAAGGTGCCAGTCTTCAGCAAGAGGGGGGAAGGACTATAAATAGAGCAGGCTAGGCTGCCACAGGCAGCTTTTGGTCTGCTTAAGTTTCTTCTTTAGCCTGGAAGAAGCAGAAACCCAATCTGCTGAGGAGATACAGCATAGTACAGGCACTAGCAACAGCTCTTCTCTCCAGCCAGTAACCATCTCTCATTTTTTAGGTACATGGATACAGCCACTTACCTTTCCTGAACAAGGACAGCACTACCATTCATCTGTCATCACCAGCTGTCAGCTTTTTGCAAACTCCTGCCGTGCAAACAGACACGTATTTTCATGAAAACAGCTACTCATGAGGGAAATGTATTCCTTAATTTTCAAAACAACGAATAAAATGAATCCAAAATTAAGTACCCAGAGGTAACACACATTTCATATTTTGGAGGCCCACGGAGATTTAAGAAGTGTTGCTTATTAGTTCTTGCTCTGATTTGTATCACCATCATGTAGGCTCACTAGGAGGTCTCCCTGGAGTTGTCTGTGTAAGGAAGGGACATTTTTGCTGCAGGCCAAGTACCTAATAAAAATACCACTAAGAGCCCAGTCCTGCACTCAAGAGTTCTTTGTTTTCCCTCACAGGTACCTATACCGAGAGCTTTTTCTTCCCCTACTCTGTGCTTGACACAGAATTACTATTAAAGAGAGAAACCATATGTCGTGGTTTAGCCCCAGCCAGCAACTAAGCACTACGCAGCCGCTCGCTCACTCCCCCTACCCCGATGGGATGGGGGAGAGAATCACAGGAGTAAGAGTGAGAAACACTCCTGGGTTGAGATAAGAACAGTTTAATAATTGAAATAAAGTAAAATGTTAATGATAATAATAACAATATAATAATAATATGCAAAGCAAGTGATGCACAACGCAATTGCTCACCACCCGCCAACCAATACCCAGCCAGTTCCCAAGCAGCAATCGCTGCTCCCTGGCCAACCCCCCCCAGTTTCTATACTGAGCATGATGCCATATGGTATGGAATAGCCCTTTGGTCAGTTTGGATCAACTGTTCTGGCTGTGCCCCCTCCCAGTTTCTTGTGCGCCTGGCAGAGCATGGGAAGCTGAAAAGTCCTTGACTAGCATAAGCAGTACTTAGCAACAACTAAAACCATCAGCCTGTTACCAACATTCTTCTCCTACTAAATCCAAAACACAGCACTATGCCTGCTACTAGGAAGAAAATTAACTCTATCCCATCCAAAACCAGGACACCATTTTTCCACAAATTTCTGCTGCCTAGCGTACCTTTCAGCACGTTTTATTTACAGCACAAAGCTAATGGAGGCCATCTCTGAGCAGTGCATTTTCCACTCAAAGCACTTGAATTGATTCTTTGAACTCCACACCCCCAGCTTTTCAAAGCAAGCTGCAGCCAAGATTGCAGAGCAGTAGTTCCCCCTATTCCCTCCTGCACCCTAAGAGGGATAACATTTAAAATAATTTCAGAATATGCTCTCAGCATTGTGCTATGCACACAAGCAGATGGGATTACTTGTGTCAAGAAAAAAAAAAATCATATACTAAATATTACACTTGAAAGCAAACCATCAAGTCTTAGGGAAGACAGCTGGATCTCATAAATCTTTGCCTTCCACCAAATATTTAGCCTACATCCCTTGAAGGAGCACTTGCAGAGCTATGTACATCTAACACGCTACACAACCTGCTTGCCAAGCCAGCGATACCTGCACGTACACCTGCACCAGAGGTTACCACGGCACATTTTTGACAGATGCACAGACCTCGTTAGCCCTTGCTCAGGGATCTTGAAATTCTGAGCTCAGCCTTCACAGCTCTGGTGCCTGCCCACAGCACTGGGAACCTTCCTCGCCAGGGCATCCCCGTGGTTCTGGCCGTGCTGGGGCACCTTCCCTCTCCCAAGCTGCTGAGCAAGATGCCTCCTTCACAGCGGGAGGAATTCCCACTGGTCAAACCTCAGGGCTGCTTTACTGGAAGTAAACTTTTGTTACAGTTTCAGATATGTCCCGGTTTGTTAGTATCAGTTACTGTGCTTTCATCCCTGCTGGCCCTTGCTGAACCCGAGAGACAAGGGACTAAGTTTGAAGGCAGGCTAGAGCTGAGGATCACTGACCAACTAAAACCGTGGACTTCCACAGACACATTGGCTTTGTGGTCTGTTGCAGTTTTCCTGCTGGCCCCTCTCCGCTATGGAAGCATTCACGATTTCTCCATTCCATAAGGTCTAACAGCCTGTGAGCCTTTTCTACCCACAGATGCCTGCTCTCTTTTTCCTCAGCTGGTTTAACCAATTAACATACCCGGGAGTTAATAAGGACAATTCTATCCGACTTGTATTTAGCTGGAATCTTAGATCAGAGAAAAAGTCTGAACCTGAGGACATCACATCGTGCCAGGTTTGCAGCCTTAGCGTTGCCCTTCTGCTACAGCTCCTCACCTCTCCTTTCAACCCAGTTTCCCGCTCTGCTTTCCGTAGTCTCTGGCTTCCGCACTGCTTCCCCCATTTGCCACTTTCCCTACCTTAGCCTTCAGCGTTTTGAGTTTTTCCTCTTCATCCTGCATCTTGCTTGGGCACCAGTTGGTGGCAGGACCAGTACGGACAGAAGGTCCTGGCGGTTCACTCTCCGCGGAGCAGCCTCTAGTTTTCAGGAGCAGCCCCTGGAAGGTCAGGCTTGATGCGGTGCAGGTGACTCACCTTGAATTTGTCAGATACCAATTCCTCATTCCAAAGCCTAAGAAAACAGAGGTTCTTTGCAAATGGCCACACAGGGGCTTTTTGGTTGTTAACCTGGACAAAGCCAATGTTTTTCCCTTACAGTCTGGTTTCAGAAATAGTTAAATACTTTTACCTGAAACTTGCATATGCACGTACAAGTCAGCTGAAAGCTAATACCAGACAAAAGAGTGACAGATGAGATCATTAGAGCTTACTGAAATTAAGAAAGCCCACACCATACCTCCACAAAGAGAGGACAGGAACTGGATGTGCCTGCTAAAAAGAACTCACAGCAGCACACACTGGTAAAATCAGAAGAGAAACACATTGGAGGTAAGGGGAATTACAAAGAGAAGTTCAGGTGAAACAACAGTAACAAAGCTACTCTGTCACATTGGGTTTTGAAGAAATACTGAAGCCGTTAAAAATCAGAAACAAAAAAACCCCACCAGACAGTACTTTGGCTACCTTATAAAAGTTTTTCCACAATGGAGGGAAGTTTTAGTGACTTTTGCTGCAAAATGAGTTAAGTTTTATCTAAGTACTGCACGCTGTTCTTGTGAACCTATACAAGTACATTCCTTCTCTAAATCTCTGGAGGTTTGAAAAACATACTTTCTTTGTGTTAAGACAACACTCCATGTAATTTTATTTGTAGAATACCAAGTTACAAATGGATATAAAAACAACAGAACATAAAAACTGGTTACGAAACAAAACTAAAATAATAAAACAGTGCAATAGTTTAATTTCAATATGATCTTCAGTAAAAAGCTTACTCCATTAAACCTGAATATTTCAGCACTCATTATAGCTTCTATAGTGTATTAAAGAATCCTAAGTCACTTGAAAAACATTCTCATTAATATATCCAATAACACAAAGTTTCTGTGAGGAAGTACATAATAGTTTCCATTGCATGAACACATATGGACAATACTATATATTAAAAGAGTGAACAGATTTGCACTGTGATTAAACTGAACACAGACAATTTGAAGCGAGTTCTGAAATTACAGGTTGCATTAACACAAAGGCACATTTTATTGTAAATGTAAATTCACATTTCTAAAAGGTGAAAGTTTTGTGCCCAGGCAACTTCAAGTCATTACAGCACAATTAGTCAAACAACTCTAACTGCATGTATCTGAACTTTCAATAGAAAGATCTGGTTTCTATGTCTTTAATCCAGTTCTAATAAGGGAGAAATTAAATTAAAAACAGGAGGGCTCTCCTTCCCATATTTACAGACTGCAAACTATATTGCTTTCTCATCAGAAATTCTAGTTTTCCCATCAAACTTTGTTAAGCTTCGTAACTATCAGCACCCTCACAGTTTGGTCAAAGGCACCACAAACACACAGTCCCTTTTTGTCAGGGCTCCAGTCTAGGCTAGAAATTGGCTGCGTTGACAGAGTGACATTCTGCAAGAGGCTGACTGAACCGGCCACCCCCATCTCAGCTCCTTCAGAATCTTTCTTCGAGCGCTGAGCTGGATACTCACTGGCAAGAAGTAAAACGTGCACTTAGAATTTAGTGATAAAAACACATTAGCCTTTTTATTTTAAAAAGAACACAGAGAAAGGTTTCCTCTGCTCTCAGGATAAGGCAAATAAATGTCTTAAAATAATGAATAATTGTCTCCAGCTATATCCACACTGCATACTTAGTAAATACTTCATGAAAGAAGAAATGAGGCAGGAAGTTTTGAATCCTGACACCCCTCTCCTACAGCCCTTCATTTTTTAAATGTTTGGCTTCTGCCACAGGCAAGAAAATTTCACCTCAGCTATCCCTCTGAAACTTAATGCACCTACTTCACTGCATTTAGGATGATTAAATTATTTTGCCATGTCATGTAAGAAGATGTAAATTTTAGAATCATTAAAAGTCCAGGCTTTCAATATTCTTCTCAGACATAACTGCTACTATATGAGAATTTTAAGAAATAGTTTTCTTCCATTTATCACCTGATTAACTGAGGCTATGATTAAATCTTGATTGCGTTAAGAAAAGTGACAAGGGCAAAATTCACCTGTGCTGTTGTCATATTCTTTTAGGGATTAACTCAGGATTTCAGATCAAGTACTGACACTGAAATCACCCTTTCTACTGCATTTGTAACCAATAATTTTACCTAGATATTCTCAGGTTGGAAGCAAGACCCCACTCATCATCTTCAGGAAGATTCTTTCTTAAAACAATAAACGGTTGGTTTATTATTCCCCCTGGTGCAGCCTGAAGAGTGATCACTTACTATTTCCAGAGATGAAGGCTGCCAGCTCCTCCACTTGTCATAAATATATCTCTGTTCTGTGGTAGGTGCCGAACCTGCCATATGGTAGATTTTTGTGCCTTAAAAAAAAAAAAAAAAAGTCAGCAGTGCATAGAAGTCTGTTACGGATGAGCTTCACAAAAAAAGGATGCAGAATCTTAAACAGCAATCACTTGTGTGAAGAGAACCCGGCCTTCTCATGGTGGATATTGGAACGTCTGTTCTGAGGTACCTTCCCTTCCTCCAGCCTTGTGACCCGCTGCCCCAGGAACGGCCGTTCCCACGCAGGAGAAGCGCAGTCAGGCCTCCAACGCACCCTGTTCAGGCCTCCAACGCACCCCGTTCAGGCCTCCAACGCACCCCGTTCTTCCGCAGGGGTGAGGCACCAGTGCTACCAAGGCTACCACTCACTAGTACTTCAGCTTCTTTGGGACTGGCCATGTGAGCAAGGTTAAAGAGAGGTAAAGGAACTGCATAAGCACGTCTTTAGGAAGTGCTCTAGAACTGCAGGATTCTCAGGCTCTTAGGTGACAGTCACCACAAGGTTAATTTCAATGTCTGACATCTCTTAAAATCATTCCTGGAAGGGAATCTACTACAAACAACATACAAACACAACAATCTACGATTCAAATTTAAATCTCAGCCAGGGAACAGCAAGATCACATAGCAAAAAAAAAAATCACTTAGGGAAAAACCCCAACAAACGTACTCTGACTTAACGCATATCTGTCTGAAAATGTCCAAAAGGAAAAGCTTAAATGCAGTCAACAAAAAATAAGAAATTCCATTTTCGCATTTTGATTATTACAAATACTAATTCAGTAAATACTTTTGCCTTATCTAACGGAAGTAATTCCAACATCTTATCTGCTTTGAATGATTGCACGGAAAATAGTAATTCAAAGATATTAAGTTGAAACTCAGCTTTTTCTAATTTAGGCAGTCCTGGAGAACTTCACCACAGAAGTTCCTTTTCTCTAATTATCATCAGATTTTGTTGACTAAAAAAAAAAATTGTTTTATACAGAACACCTATTAAACCTATTAACACCTATTAAACTAATCAATGCAGTGGTCACAGGTAGAAAAAGAAAGGCGATAAGAGTTCTCCACGTTTAACAGCCTCCAGGCCACTAAGTCTGTCCTATATATCCCTACAAATACTCTCAATATACCAATTTATCTTAAGAAAAATAATGATTTCTATGTCTCATATGAGGTCTGATGACTGCAGGATGAATAGTGTCTGCAGAGGGCTCACTTTGTTTTGGGATATATTTAAGATCTGAATCTGCATGCTCATCACAATTTAATATGGCCTCCAATAAACATGACTCCCAGGCTACGGGCACAGCTGAGTACACAGAGGTGCAACTGCAACAGGACCCAAAGACAGGAGAAGCCCAAATATCAGGTCACAAAAGGGAGGAAACCTGGGCGAGTGCTGGCAGCTGGATGCACAGGGGCCCTTTCACTGCTTGCACTTGGGGCCACACCACTGCACAGCTTGGGCCCCAGTAACCTGGGCGTCTATTACCTATCAAAGATAATAGTTTTAGACCTGGACTACTTTGACAGCATATATTCAAAAAGTTTGTCTCTTATTAAGAAATTCTCTTTCTCCCCATACCTTCTCTGAAACAGAAGCAAAACCTTTGGTTGGATGCTGAGTTCTCATATCGAAAACATGAAATTTTCCCTCAAGCGATGTGGCCACTAGCTTGTTCATATTTACATCTTTTCTGTCAAACTCCACACTGCAAACCTGGAAATATAAAAAAATACATTCAGCCTTGAAATTTAACCACTGCTAAAAAAATGAGGGGTTTGTGATTTGTAAATATATATTAATCATTGGTTATTTTTACAGTGACAACATCACCAATTTAGAAATAACAAAATCATCTGAAAACATGAATCCACTGAAAAATACCCCATGCTATTCAGACCAAGTACCCCTCAAGTACAATTTGGTGAACTTAAAGAAAATGATTCCTTGGTACAATTTCAGCAGAAAAGTCTTCTGGGTAAATTTCAGGTAGACAGAGTCCTTTTAATTTTTTCCATCCCACAATAGGAGCTGGAATGAAAAATACTTTTATGGTTTCCTTACCCCGTTCTTAATGTTGGTCTCCCATCGTAGTGACATGGTTTTTAAGTCAAACAATTTAATGTCCCCATTGTCGTATCCAGCACATACAACACGTTCCTCTTGATTGTAAGCATTGCCTGAACACAGCAAAAGAATTAATCAGAATACAGAAATCCTCTTTAGTCTGTAAATTGCAGACCTCCTAAGCCTGCAATTTCAACTTACATTTATGCCAGAAAAATGTTACTATTGGGATATTAAGATGTAATGAACAGTCTGGTTTTTACACCTAAAAGGTATAGAAAATATAGCTTTGAAACTGGCAGTCTGTTTCTTTTAAAAGATATGAACAAAATTCTTATTCCCCTTGCCAAGTACTGACTAAACCGCACAGACTAAGTACTGGACACTGTTCTTGTAAACCTATACAAATACATTCTTTCTCTAAATCTTCATCTGCTACAAACCATGCTCCCCAGACAGCACCAGGGCAGAAAGCAGTTCCTTAACCAGCCTCTCAAGCATGAAACGTTAGTGGGATGAGAAGACTTCTCTGCAGACACAGACCTGTAGGGAGGCCCGGCATGTTACCATGGCCATCACTAGACAGATGTAGAACCCTGCCTCCAAAAACTCTCGGCTGACAGGACCAAGGAAGCACATCAGTGCCTGAAAGAAGTTAGCCCAGAGCACATAGTTCCAGATGAATCCAGCCTTGGCTCAAGCTTCAGTAACTCAAGAGAAAAGTGAAAAAAATACAAGGCCACTTTTTTCGCCATTCGTCAAAGCAGAAGACAAAGATATCAACAGCAACGAGCATTACAGTTGCACCTACTTGTCAGGAAACGTCCTCTCCTTACTATCAATTTTGTTATAGTAATCCATGCACTTACTAGCAGTTTGTAAAACTCACTTCCTGACTCTGGAGGCAAAAATGGAGCTCATCCAGAAATACCAGCTTGTGCAGAACACAAGCAGCCTGTTCTCTCCAAAGGGAAAATGCAGAGCACACATCAAGCATCTCTGTTGCCTTTAATTAGCTCTTAGCTTCAAGGATCTTCTCTTAGATTAATGCCTTAATGCTTGATAGCTGGAACTACGCTACAGCAGCTATTGGTTCCTTGCACACTGCAACGTTTACACTCCTTCAGGACAACGCAGCTGGATATACTGTTTTTACATTCCTAGGCATAGAAATAAAGCTTGCACAGCTTATCTGTGAAATGATTGGCCAAAGGTGATAAGAGAAAGAATCCAAAACCCAGCCATCACAAAATTGGCTTCTTTTGAAAAACACATTAAAACACACATAAATTTGACAAAGTTGAAAAGCAAAACCTGCTAACAATTGGTCCGTACAAAATAAACTGTTCCATAACATCCTGAAATACTTTGATAATTGTCAAAGAACAGTCATATTAGAGGGAGGAACGGTTATAATCTGATAAATTACCAAATGCTACTGTCCAGCAGTCTCTTTTGCTCTCCCCCTGTACAGGTTCCATGTTAGCGACAGGAGTATCTTTCTGTCTCGGGTCCCACACCTTCACAGTTCCTGTGAAAGAAGGAAAATGGATTTTGTGTTATGTGTGATACACTGTCACATTGCATTCATCTTCCCAGGGATGGCCTTTGCTTTTCAGCCTGATCATTCAGAACACAGGAGCATCTCTTTCAATTCCAGAAAGCCAGACTGCATTTAGCGGACAGGAAAAAAAAAAAAAAAAACCCAAACAAAAACCCCCAAAAACCCAAACCACCACAAAACACAGAAATAAAGCAAAAGTATTTGTTAAGGATATGTTTTCTCCAGCTGATATTTTGCATTTGTTCTGCTTTGCATTCCTTCTGTCCTGTGCTCAGGGACAACAGTATCTTTTGCTTACCTACAGCTTCTAAAAGAATTAGAAAAAATTTATCCCGAGCAAGATTCAAAAGAGAGCGTATGAAGAACTAGTTGCCACGGATTTGTAACTAGTTCAGATGGCAGACTGCGCCCTGCCATCCAAGCTTGCCGACTACTTTCTCAGAATAACAGAAAAGCCCTTCAGAGTTCACTAACTCACCATCTCGACTGCCAGTCACAATTTCTGGTGCACCTTCCCCAATTCCTAAGCCACCTACACCATCTATACTGTTTATGATCTCCTTATGACCTTTCACAGAATACACTGGTATTTCAGGAGCTTCTAAATTCCTAGGCGAGAAAGAAAAGAACAGATAATATAGCATTTGCCTTGACACTCAGGATTCCTATAAAATTGAGAGGAAACTTGAGCACAAATTACATAAACTCAGATTAACAGTGGGAACAAAATATGGGTATCACCACCAAGAACCACGAGTCTGTTTGATCCCTTCTTTGGCTACTGCTGTGGAATCACCACAGCAACCCTCAAGAACCAGGTTTTATGTTGGGCTCAAAATGAATCACGCCACAGATCAAAATACTCCCCTTAGCTTTACTTTCAGTAAGTATATAAAATGACCTTATCCACTGATCCCCACCTAGCTCTGACTACTGCTCTTCAACATCAAATAAAAGTTGCACCCAACTGTGGGTTTCACGGTTCTTTCCCACTGATTCTCATCCTTCGAGAATCCTTCAGAACTTTGTTTTGAATTTCAACTAGTGACTAATCCATGTCATTCTTGCTATTCCACCAAAACAGAACCGATAGTTCCTTGGCAAGGGGCAAATAACAACCACCAACAACAACCCCTTTTTTACCCTGTAACTTTATTTGATAATCAATTTACCTACACAAATGAATTATACAAATCATTCAGGGACCTGAAAAAAACATTTGAAACTTCAGGATTAAAAATATATATTTAATCTACACATCAAATTTGGGTTGAACATGACCTCTTATTTGTACTCGTGCATCCATTCCAAAGCCTCTTTTCAGAAGACGACTCAGCAGAACTTTAACAGGTTTTTGTAGCTGCATACAGAAGATGCAAGTGAAACAGCATCAAATTAAACCGTTTTGCAGAATTTGTGTTATTTTTACAGAACAGGCGTGTTCCAGTAGAGTAGCCAGCAAAGCTTATGGTTGGGTCCCAACCACGTGCAACACAGAGAGCTTTTTATACAAAAGCCAGCCACAGACAGAAACGTCAGTTCAGACGCACACACATACAACATCAAATGAAAAAGCTTCGAAAGAATATCCGTGCTTACCAGATGTTAAGGTTTCCACCAAAATCTCCTGTAGCTAAGTATCTTTGCTGCAGAGACGTAGCACCAAAAGTTCCACATTTTATAGGTTTGGCCTTTTCAATCTTTTAAAAAAGGATACATTCTGCATCAGCACATGAAACAAAGCAACACGACCGCAGACTGCGGCAGCCGTTTCTTCAGAGTCCACGGGTGGCAGATTCCAATGAAACGTACAGAGGATATTTGACATAAAATACCATCGAAATGCTATCAAAGGCAAACTATGCTTTGTGTTTATTTCTTCGTGGACGGAAAAGCAGCGACTTCAGCTTAATGGCTTTAAAGAAACCTCTCACCTCAGCTTGCTAATGCCACCCAAGAGCCTGCTGTCTCTACTGATTTGTAAATGTGATGCAGAGGGTGCCCGGAGCCCTGCTGGGTGGGGGAGAAGGGGGGAGCAAAGGGGGGAGCAAAGGGGGGAGCAAAGGGGGGAGCAAAGGGGGGAGCAAAGGGGGGAGCAAAGGGGGGAGCAAAGGGGGAGCAGGCGCCATTCGTTCGGTTCGTCTGTGGCAGCGCAGCGTGTGCCCCTCCAGGGCCTCCTCCCTAGGAGCTGCATCAGCCCAAAAAGCGTACTCGCTTGTGGCCCTGGGGGTCTTTATGCACCTGAGGCGCTGTTACCCCTGAAAATCTGCAAATTCTCAAAGGCCAGTTTGAGTTAAAAAGAAGAAAACACCCCCAGCCCACCCCACCCCACCCCCCCCAAAACCCCAGACAGAAGCGGAGCCCGCAGGGACGCGAACCATGGCAACCACCCAACGCTCCCGTGCCAGCCTAGGGCGAGCAAACGCGGCGCCAGCAGTTACGGCATTAGCAAACCGCACACGCAGACCGGGCCCAGCGTCGCGGGTTTCTTCCCATTTTTCTTCCCCGCCAGCGAGTCCCGCTGGCTCTGGGCGAGCGCCCGGCTCTGCCTTCCCGAGCGGGGCCGGCGCTCCCTCGGGCTGCGGCCCCATGGCCAGGGCAGGGCCCAGCGGCCCTCGTCCCCGCGGAGGGGACCGGTAGGCCCTGTCCCAGGCCATCCCCCCCCGCCATCCCCGCCGCCGGCGCTCACCTCCCGCAGCAGCGCCAGGCGCCCGCCCCGCAGCTCGTAGAGCTGGAGGAGACCGGTACCGCGGGCGGCGCTGCCCAGGCAGAGCAGGCGCGCGCTGCGGGGCACCCACTTGCAGTCGAAGAGGGTGTAGCTCAGCGCCTGCTGCACGTGCGCCACCAGCTGCGGCCGCTCCAGCCCCGCCGCCGACATCGCCCCCTCCGCCGGGCTGCCCGCCCCGCCGCCTGCCACCCGCGCTCCGGCACCTCCGCGGGCACCGCAGGAAGCGGGCGGCCCGGACCGGAAGTGGCCGTCGGGTCCCTTCCGGCGAGCGGGTGGGAGGCACGTGGGCTCGCGCGGCGGCGGGTAGAGCGCGAGCCTCTCTAACGGCTTCCCCGGCCGTCGCCATGGAGACCGAGCCGGCGGCGGCGGCGGCGGCGGCGGCGGGCGAGGGCGGCTTCACCAGCGTCCTGTCCAAGCGGAGCCGGCGGAAGCGGCGGGCGGCCGCGGGCGGGGAGGAGGCGCCGGCGGGGGCCGCCACGGACACGGCGGGGGCCGCCACGGACACGGCGGGGGCCGCCACGGACACGGCGGAGCCGCGGCCCAGCAAGAGGCCGGCCTTCCCGCCCCTGGCCGCCGAGGCGCTCGGGGTACGCGGGGCGCCGGGCGGGGAAACGCCGGCCTGGCCGCGGTGCCGGCAGGAACGCGGCGCCTGAGGGGCCGGGGCTGGCGCTGCGGGGGAGGCCGCGGGAGGCTGGGCCGCCCTCCGGCCCCGGGAGCGGTGTCCGGTTCTCGGCCTCCCCGTGCTTCACGACCCTCTCCCCCCACCCCCAGGTTGGAAAAGGCGAAATTCGGAAGATTCCCGTGCCGGCCAACAGGTACACTCCGTTAAAAGAGAACTGGATGAAAATATTCACGCCTATCGTCGAGCACTTGCAACTTCAAATCCGGTTTAACTTGAAAACGAGAAACGTTGAGATCAAGGTAAAGAGAGCTCCTTCTCCTGCTTCCCCAGCACACCCGAAATGCAGGGCCTCTCCTCAGGGGTGTGCTTGTCCCGCGGGTCAGAGACCGGGGAAGCGCCCTAAATCCCCCGTGACGCTTGGGGAAATGGAAACGGCGTAGTTTCGCCTAACCAGCAACCCCTCGCTGGGGATCGGAATAAAATCTGTCAGTTATCGCTTAGAAACAAGTAGTTAATGCAAGTAAAATTTAAAAGTCTTCCTCTCTTCTAGAAGGGGCCAGCATAAGCGGGGGCAGGGGGGGTGTCAGTTTTTATGGGAGGAAATTACGTACTCGAGAATGAAGAGCGAACCTTAGTCTATGTGCTACATACGATTTTGGCATGCAATGTTTTTCAGCTATTTCAGGCTACTAAATGCTTAACGTGACAATTGTGAGTTAACAGTGTCTTTTGAGGGGGCTACCAAATCCTCTGATGTCTGTCTTTCGTGGCACAAAATAAGGGCCTGTAGTTTAATAGCTTGTGATTTTTCTTTAATGGATTGCACTGAAACAGCTTAGGGTACAGATACCAATATATAATTGCAAATCTTGCAGACGCTCATTCTTCATTCTTATTCTCTCTCAGGAATATTCAGACTAGCTGGTTTTAACTGTATATCCAAAGCTCACGCTACGCCTTTGACGTATGTGTTACTGTATTAGCGATGTTGGTGTGTGAGATTTTATGATGTAATGGTGAAAATGCAGACACCGGCAGTAATTTTGCTTCCTAAGCTTGAACTCTTACCACAGGTTTGATGGTAGCAACTAGAGGAAAATAATTGTATTGTTAGTGACAAGTTGGCCAGCTTCTTAGGAAAGGTGACAGACCTATCCCTTATTTACACTTCCTGGGAATAACTCAAAGGAAAGTTAGGGCGGAGCAGGAACACTCTTGCAGTTCCACTGAATAACTACACAGGTGAAAAACCTGGGATTTTAACACTGCTTTTTAATACGGAATGATGTCTGGTTGGAAAGCAGGTACTCACATTCTTGATCAAGCTGATTTGAATTTTGCCCCTATCTATCATGAGTATAAAACAATAGAAAACTTTGAAATGAGTTTCTATCGTTTCTTTGACATGGCGTGGAAGCTCTAAATGACATTTCAGAATACCTTTTACCTATTCCAGACATGAACATAATTATCTTTCTTAATTATTGTTTCCTCCTTTTCTTTTAGCTTCAAAGACCGCTCTTTTCTAAGTTGTCCCTGTTAGGATCTGCAAACACAGATGCGCACAGACTTTCCACCCGTAGCAGAGGAATGCTTTGGCCCAGTTCTGGAACATGAGCTGAAAAAATGCTGCCTGGCAGCAAATCCTGTGGCCTCTGCTGGGGGGGAAAGAAAAAGTATAAAACTGAAACGCTTGCTGGTGTGTCGGGTCGATTTGTTCCTCTTCCAAGTATCTTGTTTCTCTTGTCCCATACGTTTTATTGAACCTGTCCATGTTTCTACTCACCTGCTGAAACATCTTTAGGATATTGTCATTAGAGTAACTTCCCCTCCTGAAGCTGTCTCCTGCCACCCTTCTCTTTTATTCTGCTGTTCTGGGTTGCAGTTTAGTTTGGGTTTTTTTTGTTTTGGTGGGGTTTTTTTGGGTTTGTTGTTGGGTCCCCATCCCTCCCTCATAAAAAAGGTGGTTCTTGGTCACCAATGGGGAGGATTTTCAGCAGTTTCTTTTCCTTCCCCTCCAAACACAGGTTCTGGTAGCGTTGGTGCATTCTTGTGGTTGAGGGTCAACATTATAAGGAGGCACAAAGTTTATCACTTGGATCTTTCAGTAAAACACAATATAGGAGCATGACCTAAATGTGGCTTTTTAACGGTTAGCCTTCATCTCTTAGATTTTTCAAGTCCTGATCCTACTTGCATGGTCTTAATTTGCAAACGTAACTTCTTGTCTTGCAGACCTGCCAAGAGACAAAGGATCTCAGTGCTCTAACGAAAGCAGCTGATTTTGTGAAAGCATTTATACTTGGGTTTCAAGTAGAGGTGAGTCTCCCAACAGCTCGATTGTGAGATTGCTCGCATTTGCTTACGTGAAGTCTTTGGCCTCTCTGCAAATTACAGTAAGAAAGAAAGAAAAATCTTTAGGTGGTTTTCTAGAAATAAATGTGTTTGAAATTGTGACTGGAGTGGAAGTTAATTTCTTAAGCTAATGCAGAATAAAAAGGTAATCTTCAAACAGCACATAATTAAAATTATGAAATGGAGGAAATACTTAATGGTGTGCAAGAGGCAAGCTGGAAATTATATTCTGTCTGGCTCTGAGGTGCCCTGCATACATAGAGACTGTTCATTTTGCTTTGGTCCCAGTCAATAACCATCAATCTGTTCAAAACTCAACATCTACTTAGAGAAAACAAAACCACTTTTTGCAGTATCGTACAGGCTGCTCATTGGCCCCAGACTTGTAGTAGTAGAGGTGGGTCTGCAGTGACCCAAATGGGGGGGGGGGGGGGGGGGTGTCTAAGCATTTGTAGGGTTTTCTATGCAGAAATAAATGCTTATAATGCTATTGAAAAAATAGCTATCTGACTTTAGCTGACTTGTTTGACATGTTAAGTGGGGAAATACTACTGATGGCATCTGTTTATACGTGTAAAGAACACACAGAAGCTTGCAACGCTGTTGGGGTACTGCAACACTCATGCTGATAACAAATCTCTTAATATTTTAGGATGCCCTTGCTCTCATCAGATTAGATGATCTTTTTCTAGAATCATTTGAAGTTACAGATGGTAAGTAGTTTCTGCTGCAGTATTCAAGAATCATTTGAAGTTACAGATGGTAAGTAGTTTCTGCTGCAGTATTCAAGTAGTTGTGTGTACCATCTGCAAATGCATTTTTTTCTCCCCTCACGCTCCACTTGTGTCACTTATCCTCAGGGATCAGGAAAACCTTCATGCCAATACATAGAATTATTGTCTAGGTACAGGTGGCTTGAAAGGGTTGTCATTTTTGTAAGATGTCCCAACACCACCCCTCCAACCTTCATCCTTAAAAGCATGTCACTTTGTCAGGTTGATTGGATTTTTCTTGTCACGGCGTAAACGTTGTTTTAAACTTAAAGGTGACATGGAGTGTTCTGGGGAATACATTCACTCCATTTTTAAATTGGAGTGGGTTTTGTTCCTCCCTCTATCCTGACAGCGAGGGGGGGAAAGTAGGCAGCAGAAATGTTTATGATTTCATGTATTACTGGGACTCGGAGAGCAGCATCTAAGTGTAATCCACTTTGTTTCTGTGGGTGTTAATTGTGCGCATTCTGGCTCTGTTGCTTTCTTAATCTTAATTGCTCAGTAACGAAGAGAATGCCTTCCGCTGCAGTTCTGTACGAGAATTTCTCTCTCAGACCTGTGGTCACATACCACCGGGTGTGACTTCACTTCTGGTCATATAGGTGACTATAGATAAATATGTATTTCACCTATAGTAAAGTTGCTTTCGTATTACTTAAAACTAGTTGTTTCCAGTAACTTGAACACAGTTCAAGTACACACTGCTGCTGTTTTACTGAGGGCGTTATTCTCGTTTTAGTCAAACCTTTGAAAGGAGATCATCTGTCAAGAGCAATAGGGAGAATAGCAGGGAAAGGCGGAAAAACAAAATTCACAATAGAAAACGTAACCAGGACACGAATAGTTCTTGCTGACGCGTAAGTATTGACTTCTTTCCTTCCAGGCAGAGCACAGTCCCCAAATTAATCCATGTCCCCTTCCAGGAACACAGATAACTTGAATTTTTTGAAATTGTTGTAGAGCAGTTTATTGAAGTGTTATCTTTAATGAATGCTAACTGCTTGAGTATTTATTTGACCTTTTGAGAACGATGACAATGTCACCAGCACACCTAGAACTGAGTGATTCTACACAGCATAACAATTCATTCTTGTTAATATATCATATATAATAATCAAAGTTGAACCCACCAACCCTGCAACAGTGTTTTCCTCCTAAAGCTGCTACACTGTTAAGTTTGAAAAATTGTAAAACTATTTTATAAAGGATTTAGAAGAGCACAGGTTCAATTTTGTAGGTTTTCTGAGCGTTTGGGGTTTTTTAAGTACAACCGTGGAAAAGGAACTAGTATACTCATCTGAAATTCCATGTTCCTCTCTCACCTCCAACTTAGATGCCCTATGAACTGCGTAATCACAGGGAGGTTTGTTCCCATTAACTAATGCTACTTGGACTGCTTTTTACAGGAAAATCCATATTTTGGGATCTTTTCAGAACATTAAAATGGCACGAACAGCAATTTGCAATCTAATTTTAGGTAAGTCCTGTTATCTATTTTTCTCCATTACATATCAGTAGATCTTGCAGCCTGAGAAGCTGCTTTCTGTGGGTCTTACCTTCTTCCTGCTGGGTCCACACCTGCATTTGGAGGAGGTAGCTTGCTGGGAGTTGTCTTGTTGCCCTTATGAGGAGGGTTTGGGGAAGAAGCAGGGAGGCCAGGGCTTGGTTTCTGGCTCCAAAACCCTCCCCATGGCGCCAAAGGCAGATTTTCTGCTTTTTGCTTTAGCTGCAGCATTCCGTGAGGGGCTACGTTGAACGCCATCTAGAAAGCCAAAGGGGGCAACCCACGCTAACAGCAGAAGCTTAACTCTGCGCTTGCAGTAATAGATGGGGTGGCTAACCTTGACCATCCTTCTCACCCATGGGCTTATTTCTCTCCTAACACAGACACGAGAGCAAAACATCTGTTTGTGTGATATACGGCATCTTGTTTGCCGACTGAATTTGTGCTTCCTTCTGCAGGGAGTCCTCCATCAAAAGTTTATGGCAATATTCGGGCAGTGGCCAGCAGAGCAGCTGAAAGATTCTGAGCTGCAACGCGGCTGCACCACCAAAGACCAGGGCTGGGAGTCGTGGTTTCTGCCTGCAGAAGAGGCCTGGAGCTACATGAGCAGTCGGTCTCCTGCTAGATTTGGAAGCCCAGGAGGAAACTGGGACTGTTTGTGCAGTCTGATTTCATTCAGACATGCTGTCCGATTTGAACATGCTTACTATTTGTGTATAGTCATTAAAAGTTACTTTAAATTGGTTGCATCTCTATCAGAAGTATGGGTACCTGATTTTACTTAAACTTGTCCTCAAACAAAAACATGCTTCATTACTGACCTTCTGAACATCAAAGTATTAAAGAGACTGCTGTGAGGACTTCAGAAAGCCTTTGAGTTTGAGCCTAAAGGAATGAGCATAGTTAAGTGTCCATAACCACACATCATGGATTAGTATCTTCCTGGAAAAAGGAAGCATCAACTGGAATGCAAAGTTTAGCAGCAGGCTGCCCAACGAGTCTCTGCTACTGATGGGACAATGGATCACACAAAAGTGGTACGACAATGAAGAGGTAAATAGTGTATTTGGACTTAATCCCAGAATCTGCACCTATATGGATTTTTCCTTTTTTATTCTCTCGCAAACAATCTGTAAGGGCAGCCTCCAGGTTAAACACTTGCCAGTCTACCAGAGCACAACCAACTGTAAAAGCGCTGTGTCTCCTCCTTGAAATGCTACATGCATGCAACAGAGCAGGGGGAGAGAGCCCAGCCACAGTCCGAATTTGACTTAAACATGGGCCCTTTTCTCCTGAGCCTGCCAGCCAAACTTGTTACAAAGTCTCCTGCAAAATAATTCAGTTTAGGTTTGTGAATAAAAACAAAAACTGAAATTAGTTATCAAAAACACCAGCAAATTGAGTAAGCATTTCTCTCGGTGTCTGAGTTTCCAGCGCAGCGCTTTGTAGTATGGGATGATTATTATAGCCAAATTCATTGAAGCCTTCAATTGCTAGAGATTTAAGACTTCCCGAGTTACCTAAATGTACAGCTCTCAACGGTCTGAGCATAGGGGAGAGTATGTCTATTTTGAGCAGCTCAAGGTAAAACCGTGCACCTACCTGGTTAGCACATTTTCTGTTTGTTGGTTGCTTACGTTATTTATCTCAATTAGCTTGAAAGATAGGGGGAGAGTGAGGCAAGGACACACAAAAGTAATCTAGTCTTTATCCTAAAGCAGGTGCACACCGATACCAACCAAAAGCAGTAGGAAGGGAGCAGGCAGCACACAGAAGGCCCAAACAACTGCAACACAAAGAGCAACAGCAAACAGCTGTGTGCAGGACACACCTGCTACAGAGAGGATTGTTTTCACCAGCAGAGGTCTCAGACCTTTCCTTGAGCAAGAAGCTGCCTTGCATTCCTCACCTACATTAAGGTTAGGGCTTTGTCTGTTTGTTTTTTAAACCACCTTCCAGTTACCACAATCATTCTGAATTTAACAGGATTTAAAACAAGGTATTTTATCCAATTTGGACATGTAGCAAAGAGAACCAGATGTGCCTTTAAGGAAAAAAAAAAAATACTTAAGTGGTCTCAAAACACTAAAATGAAGCCTGGAAGGATTCGGGGGACTGTCTGCACTTTGTCAAGTTTTTCAATAAATCTTTGTAATCTAAGAGGGGACAAAAACTATGAACAGCAAGTTTTCTTTTCTTTAGAGCAGGGTGCAGACCTGCTTTAGGTTGAACAGGAAAGGTCTAGGCAAGTACTGAAGCAACCCAGCCAAGGTTCAAATATTTTATTTTGTATTCATATAGTATGAAGGTTCTTATAGTTCCCACAACATATGATGTAGCATGCAGAGGAAAAACTAAACATTCAACATAAATCATTTTTCCCCACACAAACTAAAAAAAAAAAAACCAAAAACAAACAAAAAAACCCAACCAACCCTCATCCCTCCCCTTCCAATCCCCCTAAGGAAATAACATTAGCACTAATTTCTATAATGCCAGCCAAGATATGCACAAGCAAGTAAGAGAAATCGAAAGCATTCGCTAAAATGTTTGTAACAAATACTTATGTACAAAAAATTCACAAAAGACTAGTTCCCCCTTGAAGCAGAGCACATGGCAGTTGACACTGGAACAGATACAACCACTGGCTGGGATTATAAACCACGTACTGATCCAGAGGAAGAAAAGTTACATGTAGTGGAGATTTTTGTTTTGAACATCAACATTTACCAAAGTTTGGCAACATTATCTTTTAAATTATGCAAATTATGTAAACAAGAGGAACATTTCAAATCGATCTACATGCAAAACTTCATGTCATGCAAGGACACCAAGCACCTGGATTTCTCTCTCACAGACAGAGCCCATGATGTGCAGCACTCAGTTGAAGGAACAGCTATGGCAGACAGGTGCTCGACTGAAGTAGGTTCAGACAACCTGCACTTTCCACTGCTGATTATAAAACAATTTTTTTAATAGAAAAACTACTATACAGGAAAGATGTACTGTCCTAAAAAAATCTAGCAAATGTTTTTCTTCCAGCCAATAGTACCATTGCAGAAAAGGGAAGGGATGATATAAAGTTGTAAAACATGGCTCGCTACTTTTATATCACACAAATATATCAAGTTACCATCTGTTACAAATTATGATATGGACAAATCTAGAAAAGAAAAAAATTCTCCAGGCAAAGGACTGGAGAACCGCAAGAGGTATAAATTTAGATAGTGTGAAGTTTTCCTCCTCTATGGCATAGGTTAACAAGATTTTCCCCCTGTATGAATCCTATATACATATATATATATATAAAATATTACCAGTTATTTATGCTACCTGTAGTAATCTTTAAATGCAGAGGGGAAACTATCATGGTTGAAACAACAGAATTTAAATGGCAAGAACGTTTTATAATCTAAGCACTGTATAAAATAAGTAGATGGGAATCCTGCACAGTTATGTCAATCCTAATTTCATCAAGCTAAGCACAAGAGAAAATCATGAATGCATCTAACACCTTGAGCAGCTGTATCTAAAAGGAATCCAGAACAGCAGATCTGCCTTAACTTCAGGACAGCTGGAACAGCTCCACGTTCCCAGGTGACAGAATCTAGTGGCCATCAAAGCATTCTGCAGTTACTATATGCACACGAGGGCTAGTTCTTGGCAGTAGCATTAAACTATATTTTCTCCTATTAAGTAGAACTGTACTAAGTTATTTAGCAAAGAGACACAGTCCCTGGTAATATATTAACAGGTATAAATAAACTTAGCCTCCTGTGTTACAAAAACTGTAATTAAGGTGAATTAATAAGAAGCAATGCTTTGTCAGCCAGTCAATATATAGAAACATCTGAACAGTCACAGGAAAAGGAAAAGAGTTGACCTAACACCCAGTTAAAATTTTACATTCTTCTACTATATATATAAAACTGTGTGAAATAAAAGTAAGGATGAATATCCATATATTGAGCTGTTAATATTCTGCTTGGCACTTTGTACTCTAGTTTTGTTTCTGAATCAAGTATATTAAATTAAAGCCCACCTAGCTACTACATATAGAAAGCTACATATATATCTATATATAAATACACACACACATATATATATATAGATAGATATTTCCTTGTTATAAAAGATGAAGAAAAATAAATTAAAAAGCCAACCCCTTCCCTTTCTCCACCACACTGATATGCTCTTTCCATCTTTGCTGTCCTTCAGACTTTAAAGTGCTACACTGAGTTATTGAGAGAATAAAAGTTCAATAACACTTAGTTGGCTTCATGAGGCTCATGTTGGAAAATGTGGCTTCACAGAGAAAAATACTTCCATTTAAATACACAGAGAGCATTGCTGGACGTCTTGAGCAGATCTTCAGAGATGGAGAAGAAAGCAAAAGTGTTGGGTGGTGCCCTACAGAGTCACACGTCTACCACCATCTTTTTGTGGATATCTAGGCCTCCTACAACCTGGGAGAAAAAGAAGTGTTCATAAATGGACAAGTATTGAAAGTTGGCAAGACACAAAGAACAGACTGTATTCAGAAGATGCATTCGGGTCAACCATCATTACAGGACTCCCCTGGCCTCTCCAAACCAATTTACAATTCACAAGTACTGGGTGGTATGTGAATAAATTATGTATGAACCCAGGCAGTTACATTAGTACGATTTACACACTCAAGGGCCTGAAAAACAGTGTAAGTTACACCATTTTGGCTTTCCTCCCCTATCTCGTATTCTGACCTTGTATTATGTTTCTGCATGTTAAATGAAACACTCCTAAAACACTCTGTAAAACTGTGAGAAGCAAAGGGCCTTCGGAAAGGCAGCAGGATTTCTCACAAAGCTGCACGCACCCAAAAAAGAACTACCAGTATTCAAAGGTGTACGCTTCATGCACAGAGAAAGGAAAAGGAAAGGTGCAACGTCAGAGGAACTTTTTATAATGCAAAAACAAAATTCAAAAGGCCAAATGGTATGGCCAAATGCCATGAACAAAAAAGTATTTTTGCAGATAGATGGCACAAAATTCAAAGGCGGCAAAATGCAAGAACAGGAGGGTAAGAGATTGTAGGAATCAAGTCTTGTCAGGAGGTCAACAAAACCTGAAGAAATTAAAAGAAAAGTAGAGGAAAATCAAATAGTACAAGACAGGAAGTCTGGGCGGAAGCCCAAGGACAAAAGAAAAGAAAGGGCAACATCATAGTCGATGGATGGCTGGAAGACAACAGCCCAGTGCAAGAAATAAACAGATGCTTCGCTAATCTAGGTGTTTGCAGGCTGCAACTCATTCTGAGTTCTTTGCAGATGACCACATGTTTTCACATGATGCCACGAAAATAACTAAACTCTACCAAAAAAATATCTGCAGACAATGGAACTTTTTTGCTTTAATAGTTTGGGGGAGGGCAGATTTTTTTTCCCCTTTTTATTAGAACTTGCATTGATCACGAGTATAAACAAGTTACATTTGAACTGAAGTTGTAAATTCAAAGAGTAGGAAATAAAAGCAATGCTTGAGTGCCTATCAACTCAAACTGTGCTACCCAAGTGTGTGTTGATTAATATGCCATTTAAAATTAACATGTAAACACTGATTATTGCAATTTTCAAATGTTTCAATGTGTCATTTACTTTTGTTAAAGAGAGAAGGAATTTAAAACTTGCCGTCAACTAATTAAACAAATTAGAGCATGGGTGGAAATCAACCATTTCGAGTCCCAAGCACTACATTCAAGCATTCTGCTCAGTAATACCCGAAGAGTTTTTAAAACACACCTTTCAACTGTTTGTGCCTTTTCAAGAGCAGCACTTGAGGGGTTACTCTCCCTGTAACTGACACAAATCCGGCTACCCTGGCCTTTGTAAAATCCCCACGTTCTGCAGATGGCGATAATCTCCCCAGGCTCTCTCCACACCCTGCAAAGATAAACCTTTCTAAAGGGTGACTTGGAGCAGACACCTCGTTCAGAGATTGGGAGATTAACCTAAAGTTCACCTCTGTGGAACACACCTCTCCCCTCCACGCAGCAACCCTGACAGTGACACTTTTTGAAAGAGAGATCTGCTATGACATACTCTGGTTTTACAGCTTTCGGACGGTTTGAAGCATTTTTCCCTCCCCTTCAGCAGACTGTACATGCCTGTCCACCATGCTTGGAGTTTTTTCACTCAGTGTGTTCTATGAAGCAGCTAGAGGCATTTAAAACAACTGAAAGTCCTGTTTCTTTCTGAATCAAATTTAACTGTTGAAAACAAGGAAAACCAGCCTCCTACAACAAGCCAGTCAGTCACAACTCATCTTTAAAGCTGCTGTTTTCTATCAGCATAGAGACTGGAATCCAATATACATCTTCATGTCAGGCTACCATTTTTGTCTATATACAGAAATAATTAAGGCTGGTCTTGTGTTTACTATGTCATGAAATGACACAGAAATTGCTTTGCAGAAGTTTGCCATGCTCTCAACGAAGCAATCTTCTTCAGGCATGCTAGATTCCATGGGAAAGCCTGCATCCTGAAGGAACCACTTCAGGACTTGCTCATCTGTCATAAAACACGTTGCTCTATTGGAAGCCGTAACACAAAAATACCATCTGTAATAAAGCTAGGTCAAAGGGTGACTGTTGCCAGGTCAGAAGAAACACTCTGCTTTTATAATCTTACCCTTTATGTTGTTTACCTTTTTTTTTAAATTCCAAATTATCAAAAGGTTTTCTTTAGAGGTTACTTACAGCACAGAATTCTTCAAAGGATATTCTTCCATCACCATCCTTATCTGCGTTAATTATGGTTTTATCTACAATTTGCTGTAACTGAGTGTCTTTGAGATTGTTCCCAACCATCATCTTCAGCACCTGGAAGAGCTCTCCATTTGAGATATAACCATCTTTGTCCATATCATAAATGCGAAAAGCAACTGCAGAAGAAAAATATATATGTAAAACTTTCAGTAACAAATGTGGTTGGAAAACAGCAATATACACTCATGTGCTTTGCATTAACAGTAAGTGCACACAATCCTGCACAAACTGAGAAAAATACTGCCTTTTAAGTGAGATTTCCAACAGTCTTTCAGTTTTCTTCTGAAAAATATGAAGCATCAGAAATAGTACAATGAATGGTGCTACTATCGAATTGAAAAAACTCACTTTAGAAATGTCAGTCGGGATTGTTTTAGCACCAGCAGTAAAGGAACTCTGAACTAGAAAATCTTCACCACCACAAGTAAAGCACCCAGGTAGCAGCTCATGTGCAAGCAGAAAACATTACAACATTCCAAGGAACAGATGACTCAAAATCCCACCTAGTTACTTTGCTGCAAACAATTTGGCAGGAAGACCGAATTTATTTTTCAACATTTCCGTACAGCAGATTTCTTTCTTGAACCTGTATTAGGTCTTAGTTATTCAAAGCTACACCCATGACTGAATCTATTCCTTCCCCACTCCAGAAGCTTGGGTCATGTTGTGTTCCCGAGATGCAGTTCTCAAACAAGAATTTAGTGCTGTTCTACTGTAGCAGCAGAAGAATTAATACTATTCTTATGCTCCCACAAAGCAAGGCACATTGCTACACAGTTTTGTGAACTAAGTATGCTTAGATTAATTTTTTTTTTTAAATGTGAAGCAGCTGAAGATATTCCGAAGGCAACCTCCTCAAACATTCACCATAGAAAAGAATGCTGGCAAATCCTTCGCACAAATGACAGTGTGTGCAAAAGCTTACAATCTACCTTCATGATTCCCCACTTTTAAAAAGAATCTGGATTTGCTGATTTCTCAATGCTAACTAACAAAAGTATATTTTTGAGGATCTGTCCTGGTTTCAGCTGGGATAGAGTTCATTTTCTTCCTAGTAGTAGGCATAGTGCTGTGTTTTGGATTTAGTAGGAGAAGAATGTTGATAACACACTGATGTTTTTAGTTGTTGCTAAGTACTGCTTATGCTAGTCAAGGACTTTTCAGCTTCCCATGCTCTGCCAGGTGCACAAGAAACTGGGAGGGGCACAGCCAGAATAGTTGATCCAAACTGACCAAAGGGCTATTCCATACCATATGGCATCATGCTCAGTATAGAAACTGGGGGGGGTTGGCGGGGTAGCAGCGATCGCTGCTCGGGAGCTGTCTGGGTATCGGTTGGCAGGTGGTGAGCAATTGCATTGTGCATCACCTGCTTTGTATATTGTTATTATTATTATCATTATTATATTGTTGTTATTATCATTACTATTTTACTTTATTTCAATTATTAAACTGTTCTTATCTCAACCCAGGAGTGTTTCTCACTCTCACTCCTCCCATTCTCTCCCCCATCCCATCAGGGTAGGGGGAGCGAGCGAGCAGCTGCGTGGTGCTTAGTTGCTGGCTGGGGCTAAACCATGACAGGATCAAAAAATTTTTGTGTAGGAAAATCAAAATACTTACACCTCAACTTCTGTTCCTTATCTCCTTTGACACTGAACTGGGAGACTCCTTCTATAAATTCTGAAGAATACAAGAAAAGTATTTACCAAAAAGTGTATTTTTTAATAAAGCAAGGAAATCAACATTCAGGAATTTTTAGAAATTGTAAAAAGGATCTAAATTACCCTAACATCTTTAAAATATTGCCTACCTTGTGACACCTAAGTGTCCACACACTTTGATACATTAATGTTCTGTAGTGGGAAGTACTTCAAATCCAATACTGCGCTCACTGAACAGACTTGTTCACACCAGTATTTCAGTACTACTGAACTAGACTTTTCACCAGAATCTAACAAGATCTCTACTAAAGCTGCTCCAGTGGGAATTCTAATTGTACAGCTCCTCTCAAGATTGGTTTCTCAACTTGAAGGAAGAATTACAAACTGCTCTAAAATAAATGCCTAAAAAAATATATATTCTTCTGTAAGAAATAGGGTAAAAAGAAATTTACACTGTTTAAACAATGAAATCATTATCCCACGAGCAAACTCTTGAGTTGCCAAAAAAATAAAACCCTGGCAAGTGATGTTTCTGGATGAGATCCTGTAACTAGACTTCCTAGAGCTCTGGGTGGTACAAATGACAACAGTGCAAAACCACAAGCTAAACTATGGTATAGAGATAATACAGAGGTATAGCAACATAGGTTGAAAGGCCTACTACCATTTCAGCAAGTTTTGTTGAATTTAAATTAAAAACCTGAATGGAAATTAAATCAAGAACTCCTATATGGCGTATTGAGGGGTTTTTTTTTTTAACCATTATGCTTAAAGATTAATCTAAAAAAAACCCATTTAGGTCTTTAACAAAAGAACCCAAGTTTCCTCACACTAGGAATTTTCCTTTTCATGGAATCACAGAATGGTTTGGGTTGGAAGGGACCTTCAAAGATCATCTAGTCCAAGCCCCCTGCCACGGGCAGGGACATCCTTCCCTAGACCAGGTTGCTCAGAGCCTCATCCGACCTGGCCTTGAACATGTCCAATGACGGGGCATCCACAACTTCTCTGGGCAACCTGCCCCAGTGCCTCACCACCCACATCATAAAGAATTTCTTCCTTACGTCCAATCTAAACCTACTCTCTTTCAGTTTAAAACATTTCCTTTGAGCTTCCCTCAGACAGAAATAAAGGAATTAAATGAAGCAAACTTGGCCAGATGACAATAGAATTCATTGCCACTTACTGCAGCAGCATTATTTTACTATACAAAATTGATTTTGACAACTTCCTGTTCCCACCCAAGAGGAAGAGCTCTTGGTAATTCTATTAATCACAGCTCAATGTCACATACTGTATACCACCATCTTTCATTGCTGCCTATTTTTCACAAGGGCATTTTGGGCAGTTACATACAACATTTAGTGCTTTGGAAACTGATAACCAAGTCAGTCTTAAAAACTGAGCATTCCAGTTACACTGTAGTTCTCCCTATAGAAATTTAAAGGGTTTTGTAAAGGTTAGCAACTTTTGCATGTTAACGTTTTATTTAAAATTTCAGCCTGTCAATATGAGATTTGGTAACTTTCTCCAAATTAAAAAAAAAAACCTCAAGAAAAACTGATTAGCCTTTTCTAGTCATGAGCAATAAGAGGTAAGTATTAACTTCAACAGAAGTTACAGACATTATCACTTCTAAGGGTCAGTGACTGTTTTAACATAAACTAGTAAGGAAGATTTTTAATCTACTGGTTCTTTTAATCATGAATATTTAAAATAAACCTAAAATTTTGTAGGAATGTACTCAAAACTTTTGTTTTTCGCTTCAATTGTCTACCGACAATTTAAGATCATAAAAAGAATCTTATAAAGGAAGTCTCAACAGAAAAATTTGGACCACTTTCACAATTTAGAGAACTATTTTCAAAATACTCCAAAAGAGATCTCGTAACAACATTTGCATAAATACAACTTATGCACAGACACACCACTTACATGGTATACTCCACTTTTTTCGTAGTCTCTTCAGCCTAAGAATATACTTCAGGTAGCACCACAATTAAGAGTCTGAATCGGTGTACTTTAAGAGATACTTAATGAGTAGTCCTAAATCAGTATGACCTGGAAAGCTATTACTAAACAATCTGCTCTTTTAAGCATTTAATTCAGGAGTGCATTGCCCCAATGCGCCAGAGAAACTAGTTTTACTGGTATTCAGTTTCACTAGGAATTAGCACCTTATTTTGAGTCACAAGATTTCTTCACCCCTCCTTTCTCAGCTGAAGCAAAATTTGAATTCTAACACTGCAGGAATTCTGATAAAATGCCACCACCTGTCACAAAGTACTGTGTCTTACCTTTGAAGTCCACCTCTCCATTTCCGTCTGTGTCAAAAATATCTATTACTCGCTGTACTAATGGGTTCTGTTGCAATTCAGGTAAAGACATGAACTCTTCCACACTCAGAGAACCAGAGTTGTCCAAATCAAGCTTCTTAAATCTCTTTCCTAGTCGTTTTATCTCATCAGCATCAACTGAAATGAGAAAAAAAACACCTGTTCTCAGAAAGGCTTCAGTAAACCCTTTGCCAGTTAAACACAATGAGCATATCTTCATTGCTTTCCTACCAGAATTTCTCCTACTTTATTACAACTATTAAACACTGTCATGGAAGATTATAGAGAGAACATCAAATTCTGAGGACAATCACAGGCCTTTTCTTTTTTTTTTTTTTTTTTTAAATAAACCTTACCTTTTTTCCTCCCTGCACCAGCCATAATACAGTTATAGCCTTGTGACTCACCGAATACCACATGCTGACACAAGATTTTTAAGGATTGAGGATGCTTAGCTAGTTCTTAGTCAGACAGCTCTTACAAATACCAGGTATGAAGAAATTAGAAGAGAGGCCAAGTTTTCTTTGAAGGAGCTAGCATTATGTTTACACTAGACTAACAGAGTAAGTTAGAAAGACAATTATATTAGTAAACATATCAGCAAAACTAGTGCTTCTTCAGCACACCAAACCTATGAGACCTCCTAGGATGCATGCAGGGTTAAGCAGGTTAACAGTCCAACTGTTGACCAGTTAACACTCACCTACTCAAAACACCAGACAGACCTAAGATAATTTTTTTTCTTCACCTCAAACAGGAAACAGACATACCTGTAGCCATGACCTGCATACATCTATTTTTTTTGTCCCAGAAATTAAAGCAGACTCAGGTTCTGCAGCAGTACCACTTCATCCATCCTCTTGAAATTTAAAGAGAATCTCAATTAAAGAATATACCTAGTACCCTACTTTACACCTCCAATTTTGCCAGGAATAGACCAAATCTGTGAATTTGTAAGCACACTAAAAAGAATCTTGCACTGCTACTGCTGAAAAGCTTGAAGAATTTTCTCTGTAACAATCTGAAAATTCCCTATCACCAGCTTGATTTATGAGACCTAAGTCAGTTCACAAATTGCTCACCATGTTTGGGTATGAAGGAGGAACTGAAGTTCTTAGGAAGTCCTTGAAAGTGGCCAGCATACAGCAAACATATCTTACAGAACCTGAAGCTTTCAAACTCCCCATACCAATTTCTTTCCTAACATGAACAGTCTCCTCAACATTTCTCAGCTCCATTTAGTGCATTTGCTCCAGTGGTAAAAGAAATTGTTTCTTAACTTTTACAAGGCACATAAATACCACCTGATCCACTTTACATCACATTAATACCTTCTTAGGCTTTTGTAAAAGTGCAGCCTAAAACCAAACAGCACTTAGTCTTTCCACTACGTAAGGTCAGCCAACATGCAGAGCTCAATGTTTTGAAATTGTAGCTGATTCAGAGACCTGATCCTCTACCAAAGCAGTAACAAACTTCCACTTAAATTTCTTTATATCCTTGCCTAAAGACCAACCAGACACAAATCCAGAGATACACACAACTGCACTATTTCAGAATGAAAGGGAGGGAGCATACCTGAAGTCCAGAAGTACAAGATGATTCTCTGTCAAGGCTTATTTTGCCTATATAGTAAATTCTGACATTCTGCAGTTAGTCAGTCTTGGTAACTGCTTGCAACTGCAGAGGCAGAGGGCAAAAAAGGGTCGATACTCCCAGAATAATCTTCCCTTTGCTGTGCCAGCAAGTGACAGATCTGATTCTGCCTCTAGGGCTATCAAAATAAGGCTAAACAGCATGTCCAGAGGCTTAGTTTCCTCAGTTTCCAGTAGACAATTTGGTATTTCAATTAATTAGGCTCTTGACTGCAATAAAGCTGCATTTCTTTTTCCACCAATTTAGGCAGAAGCCTAGAACATGATTGAAGGTGTGCCCTTGACAGCACGACATTGCACTGCAGCGTCAAGAGCACATTACTGTTGGCATAGCTACAGAGAAACCCCTCCGGATCATGCGAAAGGAGCCGCATCACCATATGGTAAGCTGTATGTAGAATGTAATCATGAGACTAAAAGACAACAACATTAAAAGAGAATGGCAAAGCAGAGCTCCGCTGGCAATTAGCCCAAATAGCTGCCTATGAGTTCCGCCAGCACAAAATGCTGCTTCTCACCAATATACTGAAGGTATTTGCCAACTCTTGCTTCCGTCCACAGAAATGCCTTGGTTTCCATTTTCCTCAAAATCTTAAAACTGTAAATGGAGTCAGTCAGTCTTTCAAATGGTAGGCACTATCTACCCTCACTCCCTGCCCTACCGCCCTGAAGTTATGGAACCCACTGCAGTTTAATGCAAAACCAGCACCTCAGCAAGCTGTTAACATGGGAATCTCATTTTTACTGCAAGCTCTGCTCCAGAGTTGCAACTCACATAGAAAGAGTTAATACCCTTAAAAAAAAAAATTCAAACCCCTTACAGCATAAGCATTTGAAAAAGCACAAAAACATTAAGCCTGGCTTGTCACGCTACATATATAAACACATTTTCCAATGTAAATTGAATGTACAAATAGACATAATTTATACCTATATTACAAGAATGTATATAAGGAGTTGTCCAGCCATGACATCAGTGTCTCTCTACTTTTATGTTTAAAATGATGTCCTGGTCCAACCACTACTCTCCTGTTTCCTTACCCAGACACAGAAATTGCAACACCTTTCAAGTAACTGACCATTATTTTGTTAAGACAAATCTCTCACAAATGATCCATTTTTAAAATCAGAAGTTTGCAATTGCATCTAGAACTCATGCCGGAAAACCTTGAAATAAGTTCGTGAGGGTTACTATTGGAACTATTTCCTACTAGAAAAAAAAAAACAAGAAAAATAAAAGGTACCTGCATTATCTCTTTCTTTAGAAAAATTACCTTCACTTCAAAACAACTAAAGAGCAAACTGAAAGTATTATCTATAGTGTTTATACTGCACCGTCCTCCTCTTATCAGATCAGTGAAATCTCACTTCCAATACTAATCTGAAGACTAGCACTGACTAAAATTGAAAGATTAAAGCCTCCTAAGGAACCTAAAATACTTCACTTTTTAAATTACAATGGAGAAAAATGAAAGAAGCATTAACATAGCTGGATCTCTTCTCCCTTGCCACACAAACTAATGAGTTCATTAACTGCAAGTTCTCAAACATTTCTAACTTACACTTCAGAAAACCCTAAGTATCAGAACACAGCAATTAATTTTTTACAAATCAGGATGTAAACAAATAGATGCCTGAGCCAGGACTGAAGACCAGCAGTCATCAGGTAGCATCATTTGCTCAAAACCCCGAAGCAGCATTAAGCGAAGTCTTATTTCATGACTCCAGTCCATTTCCTGGTTTGGGAGCTAAAGTCCACAGTATTTTTCTCTCACAAACATATCAGCAAAGACTGAAAGTGCGACCCAGAGTTCTGTCAATGTTCTGCTATGAAGTGGAGCTAACTACTATGTATGCAAGTCAGTCAAACACCACTACATAGCTTTAAGTTATTACAGCTGGCACAAAAGACAGAAAAGACCAACTCTGCCATCACACTGGCCTGCTAAAGTAGAGAGATAAGATCTTCCACACAAGACGTGCTAAGAAAACAAACTTTTGCCAGAAAGGCATTTTATCTCAATCTAATCTATCTCTAGCAGGACGTACTGATATGAATTAGAAAAGAACATTTTATTGAGACATTCAGAAACCGATCCACCGCACACAATGTTAACAAGCAATGCTACACTGAAAAGACATGCTCTGCCATCATCCGCTGGGCATAAGAACCACTGTTCAGTTAACCAGCCATGCATATGCAGTTAGCCACATAATTAAATTTACAAACCAGCAATGCTTAAGAGAAGATAAAGCACCATTTTTTTTTCCTTTTAAAATCGTAGTCCAGGAGGTCAAGATTATGGGTGATAAAGACAAGAATCAGATGATGGGAAGGGGAAGAGGTGGAGATGAATGTAAGAATCTTTGTTTTTTGCGTTTTGCTAAACTGCCTAAATTATGAAATTAAGGAAGAGTCTTTATACTTATAGGAATGTTAATTACTTTTTCTCCACACATACACACATCACAGCTCAGTCAATGCCAGTTCACCTGCAGTCCAGAGTCCACGTACAGATACTGAGCAGCAATTTCTACTAGAAATGGGTGTTACAAATTTCTCATTCCTAACCTTGAAGCATTCAAGCAAAGGGTTTGCCTGCATTAGAGAGCTGAGAGAGGGGTTCGGGGGGGGGGGGGGGGGGGAAGACAGACAAGTCAAAGAACAGTACTGAAGAAATTAGTATCTCTGCCAAAAGCTAAACCAAAGATCAATCTCGTCCAATATTTTGTTTCTGGCAATGGATACACCACAGATGAGAGTACTTGGAGGAGAAAATAATGATAAAATCAAAGTAATTACAGGAATAGGAAAATTTCCTTTAATAGTTCATGTGCATAAAAGACTCTTTGCAATGAGCATATATGGATAAAAACATCTGCAGATCAGTATTTCATAACTGACTGTATGAGAATTTCATATCAGAAAAATTTCATTATTTTTTCCTTAACTATATTGCAAGCACCTCACCTACCTTTAAAATCCCTTCCACAAGCTGAAATTTAAAAAGCTTATACACTTTTTAAAAAGTCTTATTTAAGTAACATCTTTGTCTTCATAAAATAGCTTTAAAAATAATCAGAATACAAAATAAGGGATGAATGCATTACAGTATAAGCCTTATTTTAAATTTGCATAGTTTTTGTCTATTCTTCCTTCAATTCAGTTGTCATTTCTGCTGATTCTCTCTGCCTGGACTGAAGTTACCTAAAAATGATGTAGGTTTTCTGGGTTTTGGGTTGGGTGTTTTTTGTCATTTGATTTGAATTTTAAATGAAAACAGCATATATTTATGGGTAACCGCAAATGTCAATAACATCCTATTAATTTTTTTGTTCAGATTTCCTCCCCAAAAACGCATATACAACAGTCCTCATCTACAATGCATGTGACCCTTTTTACAAGGCCACTTTTGCCTTGGTATTTAGCAACAGCCTGACTTTCTTAAAATTTCACATAGCTACCACTGAAGAACAGAGTACTGAATTAAGTTTTCAGAGCCTGAACAAAATACTACTACTCCTTCCTCTCTAAAGGCTCCTTACAGGCAACCTAGTGCCCACACAAACATCCTGAAGCCATACTGGAAACACCAGGCATAGGATAGTTCAGATACAGCGAAGGTCTCTGAGCCTGAAGGACTGATGGTGGCAGTAGCAGACAGAATTTTACAAGGCAAGCTCAAGAGACCAGGAGATGAAAACACTAGGAAATCCAAGGAGGTCCAAGTCCACAATAGCGTAAACAGGGTGATAACATCACTGAGCAAAATAAGGAGGATCAAGCTTTGTTTACATCCTTTGAGGCAGAGTCTGCCTGTGACTCATCCCAGCAGTCTGAGCTTTCTTGAGCTCTGGCCGCAGTGAGCGTTCTGCTAACCTCAAACTCAAGTTCGCCTTTTTTGTGCTTTGCTCACCAGCTGACTTGAGGCTCTATGCTTCTCAGCAGAATCAAGAAGTATCCCATCAGCTTGGCACTGATGCCTGAGCTTACAAACTTACTAACTGGCTAGAAATAATATCTATTAAATGTTTGTCTTTAAAAGCCTTTGCTGGTAGCCCTGTAGAAACATCAAATTATTCACTGTTTTAAAGCACACAATTATTTATGTGTATTTCATAATCCATTTTGAATTTCATTCACCTTGTAACTAATACAACAAGGTGGGGGTTTTTTAACCACTTCCAGTATTAAGGATTTTTTGTTAAACTACTATCAGTGTTTTCAAAAGATTCCTCTTCCATCCAAGTATTAAAACTCTAGAGCCAACAATACCTGCTTTGTATCTTGAATTCATTCGCATGCATCTAAAAATGTGATGAACCAGGTTAAAATGCAAGAACGCCACGCTTCCCAGAAACCACATGCAAATGCTTTGTGTGACCCCCGCTTTAGTACAGTAGCTTTATCTTTCAGCTGGACACTCTGTGATCTGTTGATACGTATTACTGAATACTCCACTCCTTTCCCCCAGAACAACAGCAGAAGACGATCCATGATGTTTTAAAACAATTGTTTCAAGCTTTTACTCACATAACGGATTCTCAGGTAGTATTGTAAAAAGCATTCAAGTGGCAACTCAAAAAGCTTCATTAAAAGCAAATTTCTGGAATGCAATGTGCTCTAGGTTGAAAAAAGTCATTTCAGAACATGTAATGATATTTTTTCTAGTCAACGTAAAGGTGCATGGCTAGATTGCTATTAATATGAAAGTCGAAAGTAAAGAATGCCTTGAAAATACAGATCTCTGAGTGATGAACAGGATAATTGCCTAGGTATTCAGAAGCACTGTACATCCATTGCTGCAGAGTACACAACACTCAGGCAGGCATCTGCAAAGCGTACAAACCTTACAAAAGCTGTACATCTCTCAGCAAAGAGGTGCTCAGCACTTCTGAAATCTAAGTGTTTACCTAGATGTTTAAACCTGTATTTAAAAGGCTGGCTTTTCAGATACTCTTAAAATACTGGCTCAAAGTTATAACTAACAAAAAACAGACCAGAGTGTGGTCAGAGAGCCTAGTTTCTGCATATTTTTCAAATATGAGATCATTATAAACAAGAACATTGCTAAGGTATTAGAAAAATAGATTTTTTTAAAACATGTTCTGAAACTTATTTTAAATGTTTCCAGGTTAAAAAAATATATATATATTTCCCCCATAAGAAGGGATTGCAGAGATCTCGAAAGAAAACAGACCTTCAGCAAAAGCTCTCACCTCTATCTACAGTCTTGTCTGATTCACGAATATAATGTTTCAGAGTAGCAACCAAGACAGCCATTTCAGCCTTGGAGATCAGATTTCAAAAAGATGACGCCCTTGAGAACACATTCAACCACTTGTCTTGTATATGCTTACACACAGCTGGCCTAATCCTTTTCATGACTTCAGATGTGTCAATTACAATTTCTTAAGTTAGAAAAGAGATGCTAGTCTCCTTATCCTAAAACCAAAACATACCATAAAATACTGTTTATACTATAAAATACTATACTATAAACTATTTTCTACTATAAAATACTGTACAATTTGTCTACTATATTATAAAATAGTTTTCTTCACAGCTTTTTGCTATGACAACATTTTTTAATGGGTAATTTGACATAGCTTGGCTGACAAAATTTTCACCATGTAAAACAGCACTTAGATTTTCAGTAATTTCTCAGTCACAGCACAACTGAGAAACAAAACCATACTGTTTTAAGGAATCCAACACCACTAATTCACCCACTGAAAAGAACTAATGTTCTAAAATGAAAGGTAGAAAGAATATTCTTGGCTATTTAATGGTGTGCATCCTCTGCATAGTATCCTGAATTTGCTTCCTGTGACTGCCAACTTCAAAGCAAAATTATTCTTTTAAAACGAGACACCAAAATAGCAAATCAGTGCCAGGCAGAGGTTATGACCCAATGCCATCATGCAGACAGCATAAATCCATTATTGCTAACTGACAGTCTCCCAGAAGTCTAACCATTCAAAATTCTTATCAAATGATCTTCAAAAACATTGTCTGGTCTTGCCCTGAAAAGCTTTTGTCCTGTCAGTCACAACTACTTGGGAGCAGAACAAACATTTAACATTTGACAAACAAGGTGAATACCTACTTAGTGGACCTATTCGCAGACATGCTACTGTACACACCTGTGCCCCAAACAAACCCTGCTCTTTCAGGATATTCAGGCATGCAGAATCTTTAAGCACAGTGCAATCATTCCAGTGATTAGTCACAAACAAGCAAAGGGACCTCTGTGATAACCACCATCTGACCTACTGTATGTACTTGGGTTGCCCAGAGAAGCAGCTGACTTTCTACTGTGAGAAGGGCCATCAAAGAAAAAAAAGCTTTAATTGTGCGAAACCTCAGATTTACAGGACAATATCCTCAAAATACAGTTTAAGCACAAACTATAATGCAGAAATCTTCTCTTTCTCTGCAATAAAAGGGGGCAAACAAGCTCAATAATAAACCACTGGCAGTAGCTACCAGTAAATCTAGCTTGTCCTAGCATTAAGAGTTAAGGATGGCAATACAATGCTTACAACTCTGGTAGAGACGTATCTAGTGGAAAAAAAAAAAAAAAGAAATCTTCAGAAGCCAGTTTGTTCCTAAGGAAAAACTGACCAAGGGAACAGTAACCTAAGATCAATATACATGATCCAGAAAAAGACTACTGAAATCTTCAAATGTGACATTTCCACCCACATATCCATATTTAACAAAATATCTGCTGAGAGCATAACACAGCAATGCAGTGCTGTGGATAAGATTCTCAAGTGTTTACAAACTGATGACTCAAATTATAATTCATGTGGACATGTATATTAAGCACACTTGATTTGCAAATTACTAGCTAAAGCCTCATTTCTCCAACATACTTATTTAGAGATTCCTCCATGTTTTGTATTACTGGTTGACTTATGAGAGCTGGAGTTCAGTTATGACTAGCACTGTGAAAGCAGCTTAGAAAACAGTCCCTATCTTGAAGAATTTATTAACCTGTTTAAGAAAAAGATCCAATTAACTGAAGAATGGGAATTTTATCAAGCAGTCCATACATACGTACACAGGTCTACACATTATTTAGTGCTGAAGAAAAACATTCAAGGAAAAAAACCAGTTAAAAGTCAGTATGCTTTGCATAACACTACAGGGACACTTCACAAGACAACCCTTTCTTTGGTCAGCTTTAGGCAAGCAATACTTTGTTATTTTTACAGGGTAAGACTAACCCCATGAGATACAGCAATGAATTTTATGCTCACGTGGCCAAAAGCGAGTAACACCAAGTGGCTTCTCACCTAAATGCCTGGCTGCAAGCATGCACAGGACAAAAAAATGCTCTTTTAGCCTCAACCTCTCTTTCCTCTGAGGGTGCAAAGACAGCTTAGGCAACATATTTCACTCCTAACAGCACATGCTGCACCACAAGCTGTTCAACATCTGAGGAACTGGCACTGAGACTGATGGAAAAGCCCCACCAGTTGACCTACCAGTTGTAACGCTTCACTGTAGAGACATCAAAACTATCATGTTTATTTCGTATTTTAATGGAAAAATAATGAAAAAAAATCTTTGTAACTTTTTTTTTAAGATGGACTGATTTTTGATTTTACAATCTAACAGCAAAAGCTATATTATTTCAAATTTTCACCTTTTAATTTTACTCTTTTGGTTAGTATATAAACTGCGTAACTTTTCAAGCAGTAAATTCATACACAAATGTTGTACATATCAATCTCCAAATAAGATTAACCTCTCTAACAACATAATGTAGCAATTAAAACACTTACAGTGCGAGCACATTTCCAAAGGGTAGCTTGCCTCATTTCCCTGAAACACAAAAAAAGAACCAAGTTGCAATTATTCCCAAGATAGCTTAGAGGAACTATTTTAAGTTTCAGCACTGTAAAGATCTCAGGAAATACAAGCTACATGGTTATTTAAAAAAATATATACATATTTTAAAGCCAACAACCATGGACAGTCATTTGTTTGGATGGGTCTATGTTACCAAAACATACAAAGAAATATAAACCCATTGAGAGGTCTCCTCTTATAAGAATTCCCATGAAAGTACCAGCAGTCCACACAACGATAAGAACTTCAACCCCATAATCTAAACTCCAAAAATCAAACTCACTACTTATATATTGTACAAATGCTACTTTTCAAGCTAAATAATGTTTCAAGACTTCACATAATCCGCTTTATCATTTTATTTTACACACAGAAACAGACATGTCCTTATGAATTACCATGACAAACCTTACTTAATTAGCATAAGAAAACTGCAGCATTTTTATTCCCCAGAGCCACCTGCCCACTCCCCGCAAAAAGGATTCACACAGGAAGAATGGTGTAAAAAAGTGGTTTACATGACTAGAAATACAGATGTAGCAGCTTTAACATTTATATATTTTTGTAAAGTACTATATTATTATGTTCCTGTTTTGTAGCTGAAAGTTCAACTAACATTTTAAATCCTTGCTGCACAACACAGTCATAGCAAGAAAAACTAAAACTTTTGAGTGTACAGTCACTTTGGTCACTTTGAACTTGCACATACCGAAATCCACAACTACTGCAACATGAACGCCAAAAGACACTAAAATTAAAAGTTTGTGTTGCTTCCCAAATGCCTCACTTTGAGCCAGAGAAGATCAAAATACACGCATGCTTAATATTTTTTCAGAATCAGTCAGCAAAGGAGTGACCAGATAACTGAAGAGATTCATAACCAAACATTTTCAAAAAATTATTTTTAAGAGAATGTTTTATACAAGAAAACAAAACATATTTAAGCTGAGTCTAAGACACATTCTATTCAGCAGTGATTCTCTTACGTCATGGAGTGTAAGGGATTCCATAGCTGACCACTTGCACAGAAAGACTCCTCAAAATTATACAAAATTGAACAGAAATAGAGATTAATTGACAGAAGGAAAAAAAAAAGGAAGAACCACATTTAGCCTGGAAGCATGCGACTGCATTTCCTAATAAGGACAGAAAGGGGCAGAACAAACATCTCATGAATCTAAACATGTCTGAGAGGAGATGTGGTGTTGGGGGGGGTTGTTTGCTTTTTTTTTTTAACCTCCAGAACACATACACTTTGCTTGTCCCCCACAATCCACGGGCTCTCTTTCTTATTTAAAGCTTTATAAGTAGAGCAGTGAAAGATACAGCCTTAACTTCTTCCCCAATGTCTACTTATAGCAAGACAACATAGCAGAATAGAAACGCAGACGAGGACCACCAGGTCCCTAAAACCTCAAAGGCATGACTGAGATATTCTACAAGAGAAACTTATCCCACGGTGGCAGGGAAGCCAGGAGAACAGTGCCACATGGAAAAATCTTGGATGGAACCCAATCAAACTCTTAGAAAAAACAGTGAAGACCAAAATAGGTAGTAAAAGCCTAGTGTATGTATATGAATATTAAAAGGTAGGGGATTTAAAATGGGGGAAAGCAGAATTTTGAAACAAGAAGAAACAGGAACCAGGGGATCCAGCTAGGCTGCTCAAGACACGAGGTCATGAAGAGGCAAGAAAAACACCAGACTGGAAGGCTGCAAATTAAAGGAGAAAGTTGAATTAAAACCAGTGCACTTATGCACATGCACACACAAATATACAATCCTAACTACATTAGAAGACTGTTCTGGGCACTTACATCCTTGTTCAGGTGTTGGGAGAAAGTTAATTTCTAGTACAGGCTACTGAAATCAATCTGCCTAAAGCAGCATAAAATGCTTCTGAAAATTGAGCAGGAAAAATTAAAAATGCAAATAACTTTTTTCAGTTCATGAACTAAGTGTAATATTTATAAGGAGTCTTACTATGCATCTAGATGCAGATGCTAAGCCATAATGAAGTTATCTACATGAAGTAGCCTAAAAAAAATATTTGGAGAGCAGAGAAAAAAGTGAAAAAACTTCAGCCTAGCTTTTCTGTGAAACAGTTACTGCTAAAAAGAAGTGTTAAGAATACTTACCTATCCAGGACTGGAACTTTGCTATCTACAAAAAATTAGAAAAATCTAGTAAGTGACAATGTAAAAATTACATGATTATTCAGTATTTGCTATATAGTATTTAAATAAGGTATGTAAGAAAAGTAGTTACCTGCTATTGATGTGCTGAGTGTTCATCTTCACAGGAGAATCCAAAAGTCTACTACGTTTTAATTTTTTTTTTTTTTGGTACAAATAAATGTTCAAGCTACTCATGCCAAGATTCCTGTTTGCACAGCTGTGACCTGGACAAACACAAAGGTGTTCCTCTATACGAAAGACCTGATCCTCAGAAATGAAGATTAATGATTTGGTCTTGGAGGCAGGCATTTTTCATCTATTCTGAACAGCAGTACAAAAAGGTCACTTATTTGTCCCCACACACAATCAGTATGTGTACATGCTGTATGAGATACAATATAAGCCCTGAAAAACAAGTGCTAAATAGGTTGAATATTTTCTTGTTGTTTAAGAGTAGGTAGGTAGTCAGTAAGATGGAAGGTCTAGCTGCATCCACATTAATGTGTTATGAAAAAAGCAGGGCGGGAAGCACAGCTATGAGACTTCATAAAGCATCAAAATGAGCCCTTCAGGAAAAGGAAGAAAAAGATCAGGTACACGTTGTCATCTGCACAGTTTTAATGCAAAGAATTACCAAAGTTTTAACAGCAGGACTAGGTAGCATTCCAAAGAAAGCTAGAAAAATGTAACTTTGTGATTGGGTGTACTAACAGAAAATTTTACATCATAATTATAAACCTTATTCAGCAAAAGAACATGGCTTTGACATATATTTTTTTTATTTTATAAAAGTTTTTTAAAAAGCGATACTCATTTGTAAAGACAAGTCACTGCAAAATCTCCAGACAGCATCTGCCATTTCCTCTCTGATGCAGAGAAGTTCATTTATACAAATAAATGTGTAGAGTAACAAGGTTCTGATACAACTCTCTTAAGATTGCCAACTTAAAAAAAACCTCATTATAATATTAGTATTTCCTGCCAAATATATATTTAGCATACCTTAAACGAGTGAGAGCATCCTCTCATATACACCATATTAGCACATTTAGAAACAAGTGACACATGGTTTGTTGAAGAAATGCAGTTTGTACAGCATCAACACTCCACAACAGATTTACTTGGCACCTACGCCTAGTATAAAACATGCTTTCCTCAGCTGCATCTGGGTATTACTACCATACTGCTGGAGTTCAACTCTTTTCTCTAGAGTTATGCAATTAAAACAAGCAGCTGGAGTACTATGGATATTTTGAATAGCCTTATTCTTTTAGAATAGTCTTGACATTTTTTTGAATGCTGTTAGATCCCTACACATTAATTCCTGGTTAAACAGCAGCAAAATCATGGCTTACAGACAGAAATAATTACAGATCAGGGAACAGTCCAGTCTACTAACAGAAGGCTGACCAAATTCTGAATACTGCAGAAATATCAGTTCACTAGAGACAAGTCAAAACATGTCACTAAAGTATTTCAGGTGGTTGTATGACATGTAGCTTGTTCCTTTAAGAACAAAAATGTTCTTTGCAATTTTATTCTCTACTACTTATTTTCCTTTTCTCCTTTCAGCAGCCATGCCTTTTTACTGATTAAGGATAACCTCTTAATGGTCTTTAGCATTATTTCTTCTATAGATTATCCATAAAAATGTTGTTCTTGATTACTCTTTCTTTGGCAGTTACTTCAAATACTAATCACTCTCTCTTCTTAAGGTCAGTTTTGTACATGCTCCTCCAAGGTTAGTTAAGGGCAATTATCTTGACAAGTCTCCTCTGAGTGAAAGACATGAAGAGCTGTGGATAGAAAATAAAAAAGGGAATTTGCAATTAGCAAAATTAACAACAGAAGCTAAATTCTTAGCTGAAGTTGTTTATACAAAACAGCTTGTACACAGTAAGACATCAGACTGCAAAACAGTTCTTCAGTATACATTAGTAGAACACACTTTCTAGATCTGTTTATTTGTATGTTACTTTTCTGCATGATGTACATCTTTTTGTAAATAGTTCAGAGATTTAAATTACAGCATCAGCCTTCAACTAGTTTTCTGCTTTTATAAAAGCAGAAAATGTGTTTAAATGTCAGCAAGCCACAATGTCAGTTTAGGACTCATCTCAACTTTAGTTCTCAAAAGGTGGCATGTGAGGGACTACAAATACAAATGATCTCCTGGAACAGTTCAGAAGTTAGATTGTTTCAAAGCTTTTGATTTGTTTCCATAGCCAGACAATGAATTAATTCAACAAGTGGCAAGAGTGGTCTCCTAAGATCTGTTTAGTACATGCACAGGAGTAGTTGTCCGAGATTTACTACCATTTCTGCAGCAACATACAAAGAAGTGTATTAAGCTCATCCTAATTGTAAATGGCCTTAAACATGCAAACTGCCTCGACACTGCAGTTCGCTGTTACACTATGCACCAAAGCTTCCCACAGAAATGGAACATTATTTCTGCATTTGTGTTTTTGATGCATGGGCACCTCATGGGTGCTTCCTGCATTTGCTCCTGCACCTTCTACATTACTAATTATCTTTGTTATTACAACAAACAAACTACAAACTGTGCAAGTGAAACAGTTAACCAAACCATGTCAGCTGGGGGTCAGAACTAGGGATTACTAACATAATCAACTTCAATTCTCAAGTTACACAAAAAGCTGTATCATCATCCACTACTACAACTAGAAAAGAATGGGAGTGTTAAGAAGAAAGATAGCAGAGGCTGGCAGCCAGCATTTAAAAAGAGCCTACTCAAAAGACCCTTCTTCCTCTTCCACAAACACACAAAATGCTTCTCTATCTTTTCTTATTCTTCTCCATACCACCAAAATTAACGATTAATGAAAATTACCTGTTGCAGAGAATTCTTCCTCCTCCTCATCCTCCTTCGAGCTCATTTTCCATGCATTGCCATTTTCACAAAGCTTTAACAATGAAGAACTGCCAGTTTGGTGAAGAGAAGTAGTTTGGGGTTTTGGTTTGGGGTTTTTTGTGTTTTGTTTTTTAACATTCCTTGTTTAACAAGTTACTAGAGCTTTGGCTGTCATAGGTTGGCACTGTATTCTTCATCAACAACCACCAGGCAAGCTGGCAAACTAGAAAGGACGGTATTTATTATTGAGGCTGCAAACGCTTTTGCATGAATAGAACACACCACACAGACACATCCACAGTGGTTTAAATATTTGTTACAATGAATTTCAGACAAAGCCCAGAGGCTTTAAGCCACTTTAATATTTGAATTTCTGAATTAACTGATGGTCAGAAAAACATGCAAGATCTCACCTACTGTAATTTGTGCATTTCATATGCAACTTAGCAGAGCAATTAAAAGCCTAAAAGAAGTTTATCAGAGCACAGATGAAAGATGCCCAAAGTTTCTGCAGACACCACAACAAATACGGCTTAAAACAAGACAAACAGGAATAAAGTTTGACTGGAAAAAAAGCAGCAATAAAAACACCTTCATCTACCCCATTCAGAAACAGTATGAATATACTTTGCCTTCTTTGGTTAAATCTGATTAGAAGAAACAAAACACCCTCATCAAACAAACTACAGAGAAGTGTGTCTTAACCTGAAAGGAGCCTGTGAATCAAGAAAAACATGTTACTGATTATCTTCCAGTATACTTAACAGGAAAAGCTATTTGTACACTACAAAAGGAAACTTGTAAAGGAGATGTCATAGATAAGATTGCTAGGGAATTTGACATTTGTGTTTGACTCGGAGTAATTAAGTCACCTTTAAGACTTCATTGCAGCCACTAGAAGAAATCTACTTAAAAGTGCGGTATCACACCACAGTTACCCGAAAACAAGACTGGACTTAATTTAAGAGCTGATAATAGTGCAGACTAACCACCAAAATTTAGAAATTAACATCTAAAACAACTTGGTGACTTCTACATTGTTTTATCCAAAGCAACCACTAAGTACTTGCTTTGCATAAAAGTACTCCAGGCATAGAGTGCAACTCCCCCAAATACTAGCTCCTCGGAATTAGCAGCTCTCTAGCACAAGACTTCTACTCAAATACTAAGAGAATAAATCTACCTCTGAGGTTCTTGCGATCATACTACTGTTGAATCAGATATTGCGATGCAGAAGAATTAAGCAAAGGCAAGAAATTGGAGGGCATTAAATTAGAAAACATGTAGAAGTTCGAGCAACTCAAGAGCAGTGGCAGTTTTACTGTTGACCCCAAATCCTCAACCTAGTTTCAAAGATCATGACCCACAGAAGGAATTAAAAAATACATAAAAATGCCTGACACCTGCCTCACATTCAGTAAATTCCAAAATTAAGTATCTTCTAGCAGTATGCTATACTACACTTCCCAATCTTACGTTATTTTTCCAGGCCATCCACAAATCCAGTCACTCTTCTGAGGGGGGCAGCCTAATTCCTTGCCCCTCTAATCCTGGAGTTAAGATAGTATGACAGCAGTTTAAGATGTAAGACTTCTAAGCTGAATCCAACGAAGACAACAACTCACTGAACCTTCACAATTACACAATTTTCACCACCTCAGCTCTGCCTATGCCTCACTCTTTTTTGTAACCAAAGCTGTGGAAGAATCCCTGCCACATATTTAATACCCACTATCTTGTCTGTCCAGAAGTCCAACATAATACCTGGAAGCTGGAAACCATCTCATTTCCCTTCTGGTTTTGGACTGTCAAATCTGGGTACCTCGTTACCCTTTGGTGTGAACATTCAGTTGTCCACATGCGCAACAAAAGGAATTAAACAAGTTACATATGAGCAAGGAATTCTTACAGGGTATCCAAAAAAGCAAGGGATTACAGAAAAAAAAAATATGGAAAGAAAAGGCAAGAAAGAAAAACATAGAAGCAGCAGTAATGGTACCAGGTAAGTAGCACAGACCACAAGTGTGACAGTAAAGGACTTAGGCATTCAGTTAGTACTTAAGAGTTGTGCTCTCCTGCTCTTCAAGTAAAACTTTCCATTAAAATCAGTAGGTTTTATTATTAACAATACTCCAACAGCTAGAATTGCCATCATATACTGAATTCACAGAATGGAATGGGTCATGAAGAACACAGAACATGTTCTTTACCAAATAAATCTTGCAATGTTATGTTAGCAAAAGAATAAACAGTATTGTTATGGAAGAGTATCCACCATTTATTCCTTTAATTCGTCAGTCAACCAGAAATAAGGTGCATATTACAGCAATGCATTATAGTATTTTCCCCTGGACCTTTGAACACAAGATACGTCTACAGAAGCAAACTATGAAATTTATGTATTGACCTTAAATCTTGGTATTTAGTTAGTACTTCTTATGAGCTGTTAAGAGTCCCCTAAGTATAGAGAGATAAGGAATGGATTCAACATCCACCAAGTTGTAGGATGCACCCTAAATATTAAAAAAAGAACCCACACTTGAACTTGCTTTTAAGTTATTCCAAGTGTTTTTGGGACATGTTTGGTTTCCCAACTAGGACTCTTGGTCAGTGGGAAAACCCATAAAGCATGAGGAAAAAAAGTTGCAAGAAGGCTATTTATTCTAGTACAAGAGTTTATTTTATTTAGGAATTTCTCTAATGATTTTTTACTTCTCTGACTCAGCTACAATCCAGTACTTGAATACTTACCATGTTGAAGACACCAAACCAAACGTCCAATAAACAGAGAGAAACTGAAAACTGCCATCCTCTAATTCTTGCACCTCAATGCAAAAATGTACACATTTTTCAACTCCGAATTTGCCAAGGGATTGCTAACGTGTTCTCCTCTGCTTTTTACTCACATACACAAATATTATCCAAATGTTGATCATACAAGAATTGAAAAAAAAGAGAAACATATTTTTAATGGCCCACATAATGTAATAACTGAAGTGTCAAATGCTTTAGAAGATCTAATAATCTTTTCTCTTTAAAAAAATAAATCTAAAAGAGCTGGAGAAAATGGAGGAGTTTCATTTGGGATAAAAAAACCCTTACAGTTATATTTAGTTAACACATTGTTGTCCAATGAATTTATGGTTTCCTCTGAGGAGGTGGAGGCATACTCCATTTTCTGGCAGCCACAATTTTCCAGAGGATACAACTATCTAGCATGATGCATCCACAACTCCTTGGCATCTCTGTTACAATTCCACCTAGCTGTTTAAGACCAATGACATAAGCCTGCCACCATACTCTTCCATTCCACCTTCACCTTTGGTTACAGTCTCCGTTCTGGGACTGCAGCATGAACTGTGCTCTCCCCTATACCTGCCGATGAGCATAACCATCGTCCCTTGAAACCATGCTAACTTCTTGCCAAACAGTTTCAGTTCCACTTCTTGGAAGATTTACTAGAATGCTGATAAACCACTGAACTTGTATCAGTGCTCAGTTTTTATGTATGCTCTTAACTCAAAGGTGAAACTACAAAGGTACAAGGGACAGGTCTTACAGCTGCTGTTAATATTCTAACTCAGTATCTCACCTGAATGCTAATCAACAGCAAACATTAAGAAAGACTACAAGCATTTTGTAGTCAAAAAAGGGCACTGCTGGGAAAAAAAAAAAACAAACAAACCACACAGCCTGTTTTAACTTACCTTTGGAAGGAGAAGATTTCAAGTTTTAAATGTGTTCTCCCCAAAGTAGCCTAAATTTGTTAATCCTGCCTCTAAAGAAAACACTCTGTGACCTTCAGTACTGAAGGAACTCAAAAAAAGATTAATACCTAATTCTTGAACATGGCATTTAAATTGCAGACATCAGAGATAATGAACCAAGGCAAAGGGGATTGCCGGATTTGGGATTACAGTAGAGATCAGGTCAGGTTAAAGCTGTTACAGCATTCTGGCATTGTTCTTTGCAGGTACGCAGAGTGTTACAATTCCCTTTGCCACATTTAAAAAAGAAAAAGTCTTACTACAAAAACCTTATTTTGGATACTTTTATTCAATTTGTTCCTAAGGAAAGAAGTGATGGTTCTTTAGAAGATTCTTCCCTCTTGAATGTACATCAAGTTCTACCACATCCCCCATCAGGATGCAGGAGGCAAGAAAGACTGTACAAGTCTTAGGAAAAGCCTGCAGTTTACTCCTTAGTCACCATCTAATCCAGTCATGGCTCTCCTCAAGTTCTGTCAGTCATTTTAAGGGAAGCCACTTGTCCTCTGGCTGGCAGTTGGCCAGTCACTTCTGCTATGCTTTATTTAAATCCTCCACTGTCCACGGGTCTCCTCCAAAATGAGGTATTAATGGCTTGAGGCCACCACAGTCAAGTAGCTATTCTAGGATATCACAGGGAAGCCCTAAACCAATGAAGCAAGAAGCGAACCCAAAATTAGAGGTAGCTACTGTTGCCAAAGCCTCTACCAGACAGGAAAGCTAAAGGAATCAAGAGTATAATTGTAAGACGGTTCCGCCTTTATCTTTAATACGCTCTTTTGCTTTATTAATATTAAAGGAAAGATGGAAATAAAACATATATCTAGGCAAACAGAATAAAACCACCCATTTTAAATTTTAATGCTTTGAAATGCTCAGGACCAAAAAGCAATCTGTAAAGTCTGCCCAGTTATAGCAGGGATTATATGACTTATATTCATATACATAAATGCCGTAGCTTTTCCTATCTGAACTCCATTACAATTGCAGAGCTTTCAGCAAAAATCTAAACGTGCACCACCTTGAAGGTATGATAAAGTACTTGGTTTAATCACATATCTATACATACAAACACACAACACTATTTACTCATCTGCAGATAAACTAAGTGTCTTCAAGAGAAAACCTGTCACCTAAGACAGAATGAGACATAAGGACCCAGTAGAAACACCAAAGAAAACAGTTTGTAAAACTGCTAAGAAGAAAGCATGATCATAGCTGGAAAACAGTTTTACTGCAAAGTCCTTTTCCTGAATTTGGAGGAGAAAAGGAGCCAGAGTCAGAGCGTACAGTTAGCACTGATAATATCATTCACTAGATATGTGTCTATCCCCAGAAGTTATCTTACACAAGTTTGATGTAGACATAATAAAAGCCTAAAGGATAACTGGGTTGCTTTAAATGTAATGTTAACTCCATCGTTGCATCTGTATGTGTGAGTATTAAAGTTTTCTGCTCTATTTAATGACCTCAGTGACCGAGTTTGCAATGACAGGTAGAGATAATTAACAGTGCTAGAGACAAACATAGTGCAGTTTTTAAAACAAGGTGAGGCAGAGAAAAGTTTGTGCCATTTCCAGAAAACTAACAAATAAATCATATCATATCATACAAAATAACAAGATCTCTCATTATAAAAACTTGCACAAGCACTGCATCTGCAAATAGGACTCGAGAGAAAAAGAGTCACAGGAACAAAAGTGTTAACTTTATGAGCTAAGGTACAATTCCTTGTGTGCTATTAGACTATTTCACTTTTGGCAGTTCCCAGCTACTACTCTTTAGAGGCAACAACCCAGTCTACTTATGCAATCACTACAGAGCTGGCATTTCTAAAGCTTGCATCGCTCTTGAAAGTTCTCAGAACCCTGTAATTTTAAGTGCATAAATGAATAATGAACTCTTCAAAAGTCAAGGAAAGGAGTTTCCCAGAAAGATTCTGGAACAACTCAACCTTCAGTAGGGAAACAATAAAGTTCTGTCACCACTAAATCAAAGTAAGTTCTGATGCAATTAAGAGTTCACATTAGAAAGTCTTTGGGGTGAGACAGGTTGGTCCTCCATTGCTTCTGGAGAATTCACAAAAAAAATTTGCAAGACTGTAATTTACTTGTTCCACTTATGTTAACATATTGGTTTCACCTACAAAACCTCTTACTAGGTTTACTACACAAGCCTCTTTGCTGAAGTTTGTTCAACTCCTTTAGCTAAAGAGACCACAGTAGCCTTCTTTCACAACTTTAAAGATAACTGCAATAAAGTTTCCCAACCAATCCACTCCACAACCATGCTGTCACATTGACAAAGACCATGCTAGTGAAAACGAAAACAAGACCATGCTGTCCAACCAGAAAATTTGTAATCCAAGTACAAAATGAGGTAGAAGACACAGAGAAGACTGCAAGACAGACAGATCAAGGATAAATTTTAAAAAAAAATTATGCATAACAAAAGTGGAGTTGAAGAGTTTTAGAGAGCATTTCAAAGAAGGAAATTTTGTTTGTAAGTATATAGCACAAAAGTTTATTATAAACAGTATGGGAGAAAGCACAAAACATGGCTGAAGATTGTAACAAGTGACTAAGGTGTCATGGGATTATCAGAGTTAAGGGTCAACATCGTAATAACAAAGAAATTATAACAAGTAGGGTGTCAAATATGCCACAAATTCCTTCAAAATCTAAGACACCTTACACTTGAGGGTGATACTAAAGGGAAATAAAGCCCAAACCATATCATGTTGATCTTGTTCTTTGGAATAGTAATTGATACCAGCCATTTATAATCTTCCCTGATTTAATTATTTGATTAATAGAAAGGAATGTTTTCCCTTCACTGGTGAGTATGAACATAGAAAATCCGAGCAACTGCAAACAGTAAATTGTGTACACACTTGTGTGAAGGAACAACAACTTCAGATTTGGAAAAATACAGTAACACAGAGAACAAAGATAGAAGTTCATTCTCAAGATTAAGCCAAAGCATGCAAGCATCACAGAGAACCTGGAAGGACTATGAAGAAAGTCACACAGTTTTCACTAGTAATTAACAGATTATACTTAAGCTTATATACTTAAGCATTTTATAGCCTGTCAAATGAAGAAACACAAAACTACCCCAAAAGAGTCAAAACATCCATTCTACAGGTAAAATATTTACTAGGCAATTAAAGGCTCTTTCAGCTTCTCCCTTTCTCCACCAACTATTTGGAGACAAAACAGTTTTTGTCTGAAGTACCTTCCCAGATAACAGACAATGTTCAAAACTTCCACTCGAACACAAAGCAATAAAACAGTGGTCCAGCAAAACTGAGAATTAATCACTGGCTAACCTACATAGAAATAGGAACAGACAGTCACTTTACAAGAAGGTATTAACTTGACCTAAAGCCATACTGAAATATAATTTGCTATATATAGATATACTCTCATGAGGCTGCTTTCAATTACGCCAGTTTAATTCTCAGCACTTCCAAGTACTAGAAAACCAAAAAGAACGAGGGAGCTTCAGCAAACAGCTCTCTAGAACAATCCCAGTAGAAACTCTGCCAAGTTAATTGGTAGTTCAATACCTCCCTCCAAAATTAACAGAAACAGTCAAAAAGAGTTATATTCTCTATAATACTTCCAGTCAAGCTCTCTTGCCACTGGATTGATGAGGGATGTGAAAGGTAGGCTTTCTTTTCTCTGCATTGTTTTTTAAACATGCTTTAGTATGTTGTGCAAATTACTGTCACTTAAAGGTATAGTACTTGTTACCATGCTTGCAAATTTAAACTTATTTTAAGTAATTTTCAAAAAGCTAAAGGCAAGTGTTATCAACATCTGTAGAATCAAAAACTCTGCCTTTTAAAAATACGATTCGTGACAGTCCAAATACAAAAAAGTGAGTAAAACTAAGGGTGGCTAAGTCTTCTGAAGTTTCTGAACTTCCTGATTTCACTTGTACCAAGAAGATCAGATATAACACTGAAAGCCCTAACTCTACAGGCAGGAAGAAAACTGATGATCATCAGATCAGTTTCACACTACTACTCCTCAGCAAGGCTATGAGCATTAAAAAGGAGTAGTAATACTTCTCTTTGCAGAGGATTTTCCAAAAGTGGAGAAGGAGCCACAGTAGTCACAGAAGCCCCAGTAGAGAAAACAAACCTCCTCCCTAACTTCTGCAAGAAATGGCTACAGGCCTGCTTGTGACTGATCAGATATATCTCACTTATGTATCAGGCTGAGGCAAATATGAAAGATGAGAACCTAGCTGGAAATGAAATGGACCATGTTATCCTCTGACAGCAACTGACAAACATACAAATTAATGTATTTGTTCCCAATGTATCTGGTAAAGTTCCCTCACCACAAACTGTTCACCAACTTACGCAAGCGAAGCATGGGAGGTCGGTATCAGTTATAAAATAAGTTTAAAAGGCTTCATTTTTTCAGGGGGTTTAGACATAGCAGATTCACTGTACTCCTGCAAGTGGTATTTGTAGAGGGGAAAGAAAATAGCAAAGATACATTCTAGAAATGAAGATAACAGATTATACTGCATCATATTATTATATATTATATCTTATATATATTATTATATATATGATATAAGATTATATCATATTATCATTGACTTCCCAATGAAAGGAAAGTAAAATGAAACATAGTAAAACACAGAAAAACACCACACTGCTTTCAATTGAAGTTTTCACTGCTATGGAATATACCAAAATCTTGACACAGTTTTCTTTATATGACCTGTGTCATGGAGAAAATACTGACTTTTTTAAATCATAACGCTGAGCTGATCTCCATTCAGGAGTTCATTATATGAATTAATATCCAAATGCAATACAAAAGATAGAATATTCTAGGTTAGGTTCTTCAGGGCAGGAAATGACTTGTTTCTTATATTTATGTACAGGAATGCAGCACTCTATCAAATAGAGACATCCAGCACTTTTGCTACAAGCTAATAAAAGGGCACTCAAAAGATTAAATTAGAATTCCAATGCAGTTTCAGTAAGTTAAAGAATTATGTGTTTGAAGAATTATCAAAAATCTCTTTTGTAGATGTTAGCATTATTTTTGTTAAAGATTCAGAGCACTTGCTAAAGAAGATTCCTTCATCCTGCCAGAAATCAAAGCTTATTAATTGCTGTAACTAGCAATACAATTAAAACCAGCTGTCCCGAAGAGCTGTAAATTTTTGTAAGTTGTAGATGTACATAAAAGCAAGCATAAAAGTACACACAAAGCCGCATTAGAAAAATTACTGCTATTTATAGGGTCCACAGGTCCCAAAGTAAGTCAAGTAGATGCACCCCTGCAGAGCCCCAGTGACTTCCAGTAATAATTACCAGTTGCTCTGGATGCTCGCAATCAAGAATCCGGTCATCCTAGTCCAAGGCACAGTACAAATAACCGCATCCATCCCCCAAAGACTGACACAACTGTGCATGTATACACAATCTGCCCACAGAATCACAGGCTACTTACTATCTCTCTGCTACTTCCCATCTTATCTCTTCACAGGCAATACTTCCAAAAATTTACTGCTTGCAAACCTTAAAGGTAGCATATAATATCTGTACATTTGTACACCAGTCTGTAATACGAACTGCAAATCAAAGAACACTTCTAATTTCAAGATAACTATTTTAACTGCTCTTTGTGAGATGCTGGGTAACATGGATTGACTTCACACAACATTTGTAACACTGCACAGATGCTAAACAATACCTCTGAGAAAGTGGTCAAGATAAAACTATTGCTAAAAAATCACCCACTCAAACCAATTCTTCCCATTTTTTCTGGAATCTTCAGCTGCTCTGCCCCCCCACTATAGAGCATTACAGTACTACTACGTCATGACATACAATACCTAACTCTTAAACCACTATCTTCTACTTCCCTTCAATTTTAGTCCCTTTTACTCACCTAACTTTTTGTTTTCTCACCAAGAAAGGGAATTTGGCCACTTGCTAGCTCACTGTTCATTTTTCAAGGCTTCTCAAAAGAGAATTTTTCAGAATTGAACTCTGGCAAACTCAGCTGCACCAACACTAGAACTGCACTCTAACATTCAAGACTACACAAGATTCAAACTTACTAACCTTCCATGTTTTATAAATTACATTTGTCACTAATCTGATTTTTTCAATGCACTGTCTGAAATAAAAAAACCTAACACCAGCAGTACCCAATGCAAATGTTTTAATCTTATTACTAAAATAACCAAACCTAGTGTTTTGAATAAAATACTTCAGAAAAACTAACACCATTTTTATAAGAAACCCTGAAAAAGTTTAAGAATAAGTAGGGAACAGGTATTTTACCAGATGCCCCAATGAAGAACAGTGATTAGAGTGCTAAGATAGTCTACTTGAGTCAAATATAAAAATCAAGTCTATTTATTCATACGGCATTTTTTATTATTGCTCTTTAGAAGTTCTCCTATTTATCATGACTTTTTTTCTAGACTTGTTAGCAGCTCTACATGCAATCAAGCTTTTAGCTGTGAAATCTGTGAAGTGTTTCTTCAGTGTTATCAACCAAATTGACTGCTCAGATACCAAGGTGCTAAGCCTGTTAAACAGTGGCTCAATACTAAACTAAACTTCCCCAAGAAAACATCATTACATCCATAACACTGAAAAAAGCTGTTCAGTCATCATGTCTACAAAGTACATGAGGAGCTTTCTCCTTCATAAGCTCAGGCCTAAAGTCATATCCTTGGAGTTTTTTTTCAAAAAAACCTCCTTTTAAAGTCCTCTCTGCTAGCCACAATATCATTGAGCAGAGGGAATTCAAGTGACTTCTTTCAACTTCAGTGATGCTATTCAGAACCTACAGAGTCAGCAGTGAAACAACAGTCCTTTTGACTTTTACGACCTATTACAAAAAAACCAAAACACCTGATAAATGTACACAGAGGAGCTATTCACAGGGTGACAACGGAGAAGGGGCAGAAAAAGAGAGTACTGTAGCCGAGGTCTTCCTTCCCGAAGTTTCCAGCTGCTTAAAGGGTAAAAAGCCTCCATATTTTTCACAAATATACCAGAGGAAGAAAAGAAGTTCCACAGCATTTAAAGACGATCCTAAGATTATATTCTTGTGAGAATCAGAGCTGAATCCACTTTTTCCAGTAGCTGGGTTTCTTCCCAGAAACATATTAACCCTGGTTTCCTATCCGTTACCCCATCCCTCCTAAATTCTGACTGAAGTTCTTTAATTAACAAACTGCTTACTACATTTTTTTTAATTCCTACTTTACCTAACTTAGACAATGATATAAAGTGTTTGCGAACTTCAAGCTGACTGCATAAGCTTTTTAAAATAGGCACAGTATCAGCTTACTGGGGGAGTTCCGGTTCTTTGCCTTACCAGTTTGCTTAAAAATGTCCATCAACACAGACTTCACAAATATTCACCTGAGTGTATTAACTGGCACAACCTGTTTACAGCTTGGAAGCCAAGATTTTTATTGGCAGTTCATGAGCAATGCTGTCCTTTAATCCAAAGCATTTCAAGGGTTTCTGAGGCTTCTTTAACACAGTTAAAGATTATTATTTATATCGCTAGGGATTCCTCCGTATTTGTGGAACAGAGTATCAATAGCAGGGCCAACTCACTGTCAAGTTACAAGCAAGTCAGATATAGTCTCCAGCCTGTTTTGCACCATCTACGTAGTTTTCCCAAGCAGTTAAAGTAACAATGTGCTTGTGGCTGTGCTAGGTACAATCTAAAAGCAACACATAAAACATTTTAATGGTCTTTCTGTATGTGGAAAAGGCCTAATAAAGTATAGTTACCAAATTCAAATTTTCAAGTTACACATTTAGAAAGCTACATAAAATGTCAAGATTAAATTTTCCTATTTAAAAGAACTGTCACTCCAAAAATTACTTCACTTGAAAGATGTGGGTTTTATTCTTAGACACATCTGAAACTTTAAAAAAAAAACCCTCTCCAGACTTTTGCCATTCAAATTATATAGAACAGACCTGAATAGGAAGACAAGCTGTAGTTTAAGTTTAACCCTGGTTAAACTTATCTTGATATTCAATATTACTAAGGAAATATAGTATTTCAAATGGTGACCAAAATAATCTAGCTACATCATACGTCAAGCAGAACATATTACTTCTAGTCTTGTACTTAAATCATTACAAAAGTCATGAATTTCAAGTCATTTAAGGTCCCTGATCATTGATCCAGGGAAACAGCAGCAAAAACTTTCCCAAAACACTTGAACTGCTATACTGAAAGATCTGTTATTCCAGATTAAGAGATGTTGGTCCATATCCAAGTCTGTCCCACTTCATTCAGCACATTAAAGCAATCTTTATAGATCTTTCTCAAACTGCTGGTGTCAAGCTCACTTTAGGCCACTGACGTCTAAGAAACTGAATAGCTTTTATGGGATAGAACAGGCCTGTTTCCAGGTCTAATCTCTAAAAGAAGTCACTGTAAGTGGCTAACACAATGCTACAAAGATGTTGAAAGAAGGCAGTGTATGACCAAGCTTTCAAGCACTGCACACCATTGCATGCCTTAAGCCAAATGGACAGTGTACAGCACATCTTCTAGTGGCTGCACTCTAACTCCCAACAATTCATCAGCCTCAAGACCTCAAAATTCATAGTGGTTCATTTGATTTAGACTTCTTATTTATTTTCAGTGCTACAAACACATTATTTCCAACGTCACATACTAATGTTAAATTCTAAACAATAAAGAGAGCCTTGGCTAAGTTATTACCCTACCACAACCTCAACCTTTTTAATTTGTAGAACAAGGACAATATTTAGCAGCTTCACAAGAGCACAGCAAGATAAGCTCTTATGGTCTTTGGGAAAGAAAGAACATGTTTAAGTAGTTTATATAATCAAGTCAGCCAATAAAATTCTTACCATTTCCAGGTGTTCCAACTTTTTTTCTGTTTTAATTAACAGCAGCATATAAGTAAAACAAGATACTTATTTTCTTACAATACCCTGCTCAGAAGTTTCCAACTGCAAAACCTTTAAGCATAAGCACTTTTCACTCCTCTCTTTTGATGTAGATCCATGCCACTCATCATTCCTTCCCCATCGCTTTGATCTCTACTCCCCCATCCTGGCAGTGCTCGCTCCTCCAGAAGCAGAGGAGTTTGATCATGACAAGGACATCACACAGTAGCACCTTCCCTATTTCTGCTGATGATTCTGGCAAAGAACTAGCATGTAGGAAGCATGGGAACAGCCAGCCCCCTTTGCCCCTGTGGTCTTTCTGTAGGGAACACACAGCAATAAACAACCTTAGGAAAAGAGAAAAACATTTAGGCCAGAAGAAGGAAAGGATGGAAGATAGGGAAATGTGTCACTAGATGAACTGGCTGCTAAACAAGAAAGAACAGTGCAGTGTAATTTTTTCCCTCAACTAGAAATTCAGAAATGATACTACCTGGAGCAAGGAGAACAGGCTTGGGAGGAAAGAGGAGGGAAAAGGAAATCAAGAATAAATTGCTTTCAAGTAGTCATATATTAGCTCAAATTACAAAAAAGTTTTTCCTATGAACACATTTTTTGGTCACCATTTCATATAACTAAACCAAAGTCTTAACAGTTTCATGCTCAACTACCATTCAGACTTAAAACATTTTAGGAGGATAGAATTTTCTTTTAACAAAACTCAGCTAAACACAGGCAGTAAAAAAGGGGAGGGAAAGCTGAAGAATTATTTTACTAGCAGGGAAATCAAAGCAATGTTGAAAAATCGTATGCAAGTGTTATTTATGAATTACAGTAGGAGAACACTATTAAGCATACCTACAATTAAAAAAAAAGCTATTCCTTCTGCAACACTACCAGGTAAACACTGATTCAACACCCAGCTGCAAGAAAGCTGTAAGATCTTCATTGCTAGATTTATTTCTTCTTGAAAGTATATATTATGTCAATCAGAACTGGTAAGTAATTTTCTTACAGTAGCCTGGCTACACCTTAACAACTTTTTGTATGTCTTTCCGACATATGAAAATGAGGGAAATGAGGAGGCAGAAGCAAACCAAGAAATGGTTTGGAACTAAAATGTACATTTCTGCCTCATTTGTTCCCCCAGAAATACCAGAATTACAGAAGGCTCCTTTTCTGGCACTGATCAACAGAAGATAGTCCCATCTCCTTTAAGATACGAACAAGAAACCCAATTTAGATGTTATTAATCTCACTCTCTTAAAGCTTCCCTTTTAGGGCTAAGTCGGATGCCTTACAAGATGACTATTCTGAAGTTCCCGAGGCATACCCACCACAAACTATTTTTCCTTAAACCACTCAATTTTCATTCCTCCCTATTGTTAAATCAGTAGTTTAACTATATAAAGACAGAATTCTACTTCTACCACAGAAATAGTGAAAAAACATAATTACTTTTTTAAAAAAGTCTCTTTTTTCCTCCTCCATCAGCAGGATTTGTCTTCCTTGGTGGATCACAAAGTAAACTTGCATATTCAAACTGGCCTCTAACCTATGCCTCTGAAAATTACTTCCAAAATAAAATCTTTTATTAAACAAATTGGCTTAAATAAGCCTACCAAATACTTCTTAAGACCTACACATGAGCTTCACAGTTTGAATCCTAGACCAGCTATTCCACCTGCGGCAGAAGACCACCAGTAGGCTGTAAGACATAAGACAGACCATGCCAGTGCCTCTCAGTTCCTGCCACCTGTTACAAAACTCAACTGACTATTCAGATGTTTGTAATGACAGCAGTGAAATTATGATTTGGTAATGGAATAACTAGTTTTCTCTTCAGCTAAGAACCAACTTGTTTAATACCCTCCCTGCTAAATAGTAAACAATGATTCAAGATGGTCTTCTGGGTTTTTGTTTTATTGCAAAAATGTTTTGATAGTTCTTGGCTTCAGTAGTTTAGAAACACTGTTAGATCAGTTTCAGCAGGACAAAATGCACCAGAAGCACCACCACTCAGGTAAAGTGAGTCAAACCAACTGAATAGAGTCTAGTTAAGAAGATGGGTGCACTATATAACATGGTTTGGGTGACTCTGGTAGAATTCTGTGTCTTCTCTCCTACAACAATAAAGGTCAAGAGCTGGATATGAACCAGAATGTGGGCCATCCCAAGAAAATAGAATTTATCTATCCAAAACCAAGATTGTTTAATAGCATCTATCTGTGCTATTTACCTTTTCCTAGAAAATACTACGCATAGGAAAAACTTGCTAAGTCAACTCTGACAGAAATAGCATATCAACATTACTTGTAGCATTATGTAATGGACTCATCATCTTATGCTCTGCCCAATAGATTATTTTAGAACTGACTATACCAAAACATCCAGAACTACATTCTTTGAGTCACTAGATGTTTGTGTTTTATCTTAAGCTACCTACTATGAATACAGCAATACATTCACCTCTTTCTTCACTATAACTGTCAGCTCTCTGGTCCTGTGAGAACACAAAAGAAATGTTACTCCAAACCGTGCAAAAGAATTGCTCTATTCTAATAAAGAAAAGGTTGAAACAAGGTATACTCTACTTCTTCATTAAAAGTGAACTCTTTCAGCAAAAACATCCACAGCGTAATGACAGTAAAAAGAATGGAAACTTAAATGACATGGGTTTTTTTAATGTTTATCAGCTGTTTAGTTTTAGCTTGGTTTTCAGACTACAAGGCACCTAAGATCAGGTGTTATCAGAAACAGCATACGAATACACTACAGTGAAAACTCTCCTGGTGGTGTTACTGCTTATGTTAGCAAACACACTTTTACTGGTAGAGATAATATCCAGCATACCTTTTTTCCCCAGCATCTGCCATTTACACATTGCAACTGATCATACACAAACACTATTCAAGAAGTCACAAAGTAATAATCAACATGATTATACCATCAAAAGAAGCTAGGGCAGCTTTAGTTACAACAGAAGGGAGGAGAAAAAATAAAGTTCATCACACATGAAAGTTAGGTTCATTACAGGTCACTAAAACACACATGAACATACTGGTTAAATAACATTTTCTTTCCTTTTATACATGTTAGCATATCTCATCAGGCAAGTCTTTGAGGACAAAATTTTCACAGAAGACCCAACTAATGGCACTATGAGCACAACCATCATGTAGAAGATGATCACTGTTCATCTACATATTCACAGCCATTAGCAGTATTACAACCGTGGCGTAATTTCTAATCATAACTTTTTTCTTTTTAAGTCTTGACTTCATTAATCTTGTTCTCAAAATACAAGCCTTCTCTTCTCACAGTCTTAATGTACTCCAGGACTGCGTGAAGGCATTCAGTAAACACACTGGTTTAGTCCCCAACTGAAACCAAACCTTCACACGTTTAAAAATATTTCTCCAAACACACATATAAGATATTAAAGCATACACGCAAAGACAGCCAGAGCACGGCGCATCAGTTTCTGCTACAACTTTATTTTTTAAAAGAAAGACTGCAATCCCCTGCTTAAAAACAAAAGGAAACCCATTTTTGGCTCCCAGGTCCTGTGGGGTCTAATGTGAAATGTGATAAACAGCTGGCCTTGCTCTTAAATGGGTAAGAACGAGAAAGCTTAAACCACTTCTATTTCTCCAGCTGTAAAACCAAAATATCACCAGAGTCTTCCTGCAGCCAGGGTACTGGATAATTTAGGCTAAAATAAATGTTTATTAAAAAAGGGCGTTGATTTCTTGGCAGCGGTGAAAAGCAGGAGACACCCCTAGTGTCGACGTAAAATACTACAGGACTCCATACTGTATCTCTGGGTTAATTTTACGGCAGTAAAAGGGAAATTTAAATCGTCATGATTTCAAAAACAGAGCAACTCAAATACACGCACCTGGACATGCCGCATACCCTCTTCCTGCAGTCTCAAAACCCACATACCTATCATATTTGAAGCGTCAGCTTTCTAAACCCGGACCAATTGAAGTATACATTATCTAGCCTGTCTCCCTACCGTGGGCTACGTGCATTTTAGCTTTCCGGTCTGCACACTAACAGAAAAACGCTGCCGCACCAAGAGGTAAAGGGGAGGGGCGGGGGGGGACACCCTATTGAGACTGCAAAACAATCCCCACAAGACATCGCTACCAAAATGCCGGGCTTGCTTAGGGCGCTGCTGATACATCTGGAAAACAGATGAAGCACAGGCCGGGGAACGCGAACCCACCGACCGGGGGAGGGGGGGGGGCACGTTTGGGGGCGGGGGTGAGGTGAGGGGGTGCCGGAGAGCGAAGTGGGGGGGCGAAAGGGAAGGGCCGAGCCCGCTGAGCGCTGCCGGGGCGGCGGAGGGAGTAGGCGGGGAGGCAGCGGGGCGCACGGGGGCGAGGCGGCGGCCGTGGGCGGCGGAGGGGAAGCGGGGGGACGCGCCTGCCCCCGGGGAGAGGCGCGGGGCGGCCACAGCGGCGGCCGGCAGGGAGGGAGGGAGGGAGGGGGAAGCCCAGCGAGGCGCTCCCCCGCGGGAGGACGTGGACGGCTCGGGGGCGGGAGGCGGAGGAGACGGGTCAGAGGCAGGGCAGCAGCAGCGAGGCGGAGCGGCCGCCGGGCCGGGCCGCGGGGCCATTGCCTCGCCCCCCACCCCCGCGGCCCGTCCCGGTCTGGAATATTCCGGCGGGGCGGGAGCGGGGGGCTCTGCGGGGAGGGGAAGCGAGGGAGGGTCCTCACCATGGCGGCGGGTGGGCGTCAGGCGTCTCCCCCGCAGCTGAATCCACCGAGCCCCGGCCTCGCTGTGCGTGTTCGGCGTCGCTGCCGCCGCGCCCCGGGCCCGCCGCTGCCGCCGGCTCCGGTTCCCCTCACTGCGGCAGTGGCTCGCGCTGACCCGCAACGGCGCACAGGGAGCGAGGGAGGGGGCGCGAGCGGCGCTAACGCTCGGCAGCGGGGGCGGAGCCTCCCACATCCGGGCACCCGCCGCGCCGAGCACCGCCCTCGCGGGGGGCGGGGCGCGGCCGTGACGTCGGCCAGCGCGGCGGGGGAGGGAAGGGAGAGGAGGGGAGTGCAAAATGGCGGCGGGGTGAGGGCGGGAGGGGATGTGGGGGTGTAGGTGGGCGGGAGCAGCTGCGGCTGCTCTGCTGGGTTCCCTGAGAGCGGGGGAAAGGCTTTGTGAAGGTTGGGATGTGGGAGCCTCAGTGAGGGGCTGCTCTGCTGCTAGGAGGTCCCTTTTGCAAGGCCTCGGATGTTGGGTGTTACCACAGGATAGGCCTGTGCCTGCTCCCTTAGGCCTCTGCCCAGGGAAAGGAGCACTCGGGGGCTGTTAGAGCTCCCAGTTGGTCCTTGTTCTCCCACGCCACTTCTGCTTAGGCTGGTCCCCCTCAGCCACTTCATAAGCTGTGCTGCTGGAGCCCTTGTTGCTCTAGTTTCCTCGTTCCTTGTGTTAGTTCTGCTCTCTGCAAAAGGAAAAAAGAAAAAACCTGCAGGCAGGGAGAAAGCTCAGCATAGGTGGGCCTTTGGAAGCGTGGCTCTGAGTGGCACCTGCTCTCCTTATATTCTGGCTGTTATTTTCCTCAGCTTTTTAATGTTACATTGCAAGAGGTTATCCAAGCTGGAATGTGCTCAGTACTTAACAGATTTTAGGGTATTGTGTTTCAGTACTGTTAATAGGTAATGACACAAAACTAAAGGAATTGTGCTGTGATGAGATAATTCTTAAAAGTGTTTACATGTATGTTTGTGGTTTTGTGCCAATAGTTAATGCTCTGTACCCTGGATAGTTTACAAAATAAAATGACTGATACAGTTGAACGCAAACTAAGATGAAAGATGTCATCATAGTAACCCCTCTGAGGCAAGATTTAGGGCAATGCGACTGCTTGCATAAGTAAGGCTGACCCTCAGGGAGTGATCTCTATATATTGTAAAGTTTTAAGTAGGCCAGGTGACACCTTTAAAAACCTCTGTGAAGGGTAAAGTAAAATAGTAAAGAGGGGTTGATTTCACATTCCCTTTGCTGGTTTTGCCCTTCTTCCTGTGCTCGCTCTGCTGAATGTGTTTATTTTGGAGCACCATGACACAGCGCATAACACTGTGACAAATGAAGTGGTGATGTGAAAATAATAATTACATATAAAATATTGTTGTGTTAATACTGCCAAAGAGAAGACTCAGTACCATGTTGATGTTGTTTTTCAGGCATTTGCTATTTGGCTCACAATAGATAGACACTTTGCCAGGGAAATACAAATCAATCCTGCCAAGTTCAAGGTGAATAGCAACCTAATTTGTGGGGAAAGGGAAGACTGGATTATTACTTTAAAACCAGGTTAATTTTTTAGGACCACAGCCGAGCATGAGCTTTCCAGTCTAAAATGGTAATTTCTTCTCCCTTCAGCTTCTTCTGGAAAAGGAACTGCCTCATCACTGTTGCCCTGTTTGTGGGAGTCTGAGCTGGTCTAAGGCTAGCAAAGGATGCCTTAAGAGTTTCTGGAGAAACCTGGAATCTTGAAATCAAATGCTGATGCGCAAATGCTAAGAGGGATGGGGAATCCCCTATACAGAAACCTGCTCAGGAAACTAGATAGATAAAGGGTGACTGTGAAGTTAAGAACAGATTAGAAGTTCTCAATGTAAAAGACTGAAGCAAAGCCTGGCAGTAAATATGCAGTTCTTAGAAATTGTTAGACTGACGAAGGTTCTGTTTGGAAACTGATACTCTGCACGCCTTCATATCTGCAGAAATGGGTGAGCTTGACCAGCAAGGACGAAGAGTGGATTAGGGAGACTGCACAGAAAAATCTAGCAAAATAAGTAAATGAAGAACATGGTGATGAGTGAAACTAAGTGGTGGCAAATGAAAGGTAATTTGCACCAGAATAAAGTAAAGCAAATGCTAACGCATAACTGTAAGCTCTGCGTTAATGGCTAATCAGCAAAAAAAAGCCTTGCTGGTAAGAACCTGGGCCTGGCCACAGTGTGAGGTTATACACAGTAAAATGGTCTGATCGAGGGAAGGAATTTCCTGCCTTTTCTTATTAACAGATGCAGATGGCTAGGACAACTCTTCTTTTGGGGGGAAAATAAATTCTAGTTGCTAGGATGTCTAGGAATAAAACATTCCTAGATTTCACTGAAAACTAGTATTAAAACTGACTGGACTCTAGCAAAAAAAAAAAAAGAAAAAAAAAATCTGAACAAACCCAAAACCTAAAAACCTTAAGATCTCCAAAAGGAAGAGAAATTCTGATGTAAAACAGTCTTGCTGCTTAAATCTCTGCCACTGGAGCTTTATCTAGCAGATGCAAATCTGGAGTAAAATCAGCTAAATGACGTTGAATATGGCTAGAATTTCTATTGCATCATGTAATGGGACTAAAATAAATAGAAATGAGGAATACACCACCTTAATTGTTACCTTTTTAAGTTCCAAGTAGAGGCAGCCAAGAACTTATAAAAATATAATTTTTATCTTGTAATGCAGTTATGTCACTGCTAGTAGTTTTGAACCTCTAGATGAAGTACAAAGATGAGCTAATTTGTTTTGAATTCCTTTTTCTGTTGTGCGACTGTGTCAAAGTTGCTTTTCTTTTATATCTGACTTCTGAAAGAAGTTAAAAATGCAAGATGGCATTTGCTAGCGTGTAGATCAGAGTATGTAGAAAACCATGACTTGCATTTAACACTTTGCATTACATTACCTGTATTTCTCCAAATATTGATACTTGAGCAGTTTTTTAGAGTTTCAGATGGCTGCTGTGTTTTGTCAGTGTCTAGTTTTAGTAAAGTTGCTCTGCAGCATAATTACATATTTATCCTAGTTTAAATGGCTGTATGTCCATGTAATTGGAAGCTGGTTTAGCTACAGATAAATAAACATGTATGTAAACTCTGTACCTGTTTTGGTTCTTCAGTGTTATTAACAATAATGATGTGGCTTGCACAGTGCTTGACTTAATGTCTGGAAAACAATTTCCATGCTCCTGCTTATGTCTCTGTACTCTAGCTGCAGTTCTTTTCGTAGCATGCTTCTTTTAAAGTGCTATTTGTGATGCCTTATCTGTCTCTTCAGTTTTGATTTTTTTTTTTTTTTTAAATATAGCATGTATCTTTGAGCCCTCAAGCATATCTTTCTTTGTCTGTCTTGCCTTGTGCTGGTCTTCATATAAACATCTCTTACTCAAATGTAGCTGGATGCAGTTTGCATGGAGCATTGCCTTCTCTGTTAACCCAGGGTGAGGGCTGCCACCTAATTAAATAATCTTCTGCCCTGACCCTTAGCAGGCTGTAAGCAGCTTTTCCCAGCAAAGCAGGTGAACTCTTGGGACAGTGCAGTAAAGCTTGACAATATACAATTTTTAAGCATATGTGTGTTCTTATGGGCTTCAGTAGTGTTTTATAAAAATAAAAAACTCTTATTCTTCAATGCTCTAGAAGGAAAAAAGGAAAGCCACCTTTTATGAACTGTCTTTGAGGGAAAGTGCTTTCAGCTACAGTGGGCGGGGGAAGCCGTATTTTATGAGCAAAAGAGGAAGCCTTTTTAGATAGAAATGAAAACTGTTCTTTCTCAGCATGTTTGAATTGCTCTATTGGTGCAGGTCCTGAATGATACTGTCTGTAAAACCAATGCACCACATTTACTAATCTCAATTCATTTGTAATAACAGGTAGAATGATAAGCAAATCTAAAGATACAATACTGACTAGAACTGACAAATGGTTGGAAAGATAGTGCCTCTCATTGTATCCCTCTTAACACCTACATCTGTCTTTTCATTTGAAAGAAATCAAAGGGAGTCTGTCCTTATTTTCTTGCATATTTGTGAAGCATGTATAAATTGCCAAGATTTGTGAGGTGAGGGAGATGACACTTTTCAGATCCAGTAAGGTGCAGCTGAAAAAAACGGTCAAATGAAAGGGCTCGGGATGCAGGGGAACCCTGCTCTTTTTGCCTAGAAAATGAAGAATAGGACTCTCCTTAAGACCAGAAGAAAGGTGTGGGCCACAGAAGCCTTGTGAAGTTGTAGGTTAATAGAGTGATTTTTGGTTACCTGTTGGTTCATTTTGCATCACTGCAGGGTGCTGGATTTCAAATTGCTAGAGCAAGTGCAGATGTATAGTTGTCTCTAGCATATGTGCATTTACTGAAACAGTGGTTGTAAATGCTTCTGATCTGTAGATCTTGTCGCCCAACGTGGTGTGATTAAATGTCCTGATAGTAGGATTATTTCTTTGGGTACCCTTTTCAGCTCTTGGTGGTAATTAACAGCCCCCAAGGACTTGAAGCCACAGATTGAAAATCACTGCATGAAACTGTTTGTTTGTTTGTTTTCTTGACTGGGTTATAAAGAGTGGTCTTCTGATTTCCTAGACTTACTGCCAGTTCTGGCTAGAATAAACTGGGGATAAAAATGCTTTCTGTATCTTTGACCCTGTGCCTGTAATAGTATCACTGTATCAGATAGCTCTCTGCAGAACAAATGTCTAGAAAAAATTTGCAAGATTAAGACTAAAAGGTTACATTTTTCTTGAGACTTTCCTGTCTGCATAATAATTTCATGTAGTGATCTTATTTGCCTAGCAGCTGATGAGATTTCTTGATGGCATCAGCTGTAGCTAGGGTTGGTATAATTGGCTGCTTTTTTCTGAAGACATTTGTTCTGGGGAACACTGATAAGAGCTGTGGGCTGACTGCTCAAAGACCTTGCAACAACTGGAGGTAAGTACTGCATGCACAAGAAAGTGTTAGATTTTCTTCACTGATGTGCTTGTCTACTGCTGTTGTGAAGGCTTACTGCTTTTGTTTAACTCTGCTAGAGATACACGTTTCGGTCTGACTTGTGAAGTTCTTATCTTCTTGCAGTAACTGATTAGGCAGCAGAGATTGGCCTGTACAGGATACTAATGAGCTATTAATGTATGTTACTTCAATCTTGTGGAAACAATCACTTGAGTTATTTTAAGGTGGTACCTGTTTTATCACTGGTCATGTGTTGGCTGACTGGTTCAGGTTCAGGCCAGTACAAATTCTGAAGGTGATGAGTCGGGCAACAAACTAGACCCATAATTTAACAGTGAACTACCAGAGTCTGAACTGAAACAATGCCAAAAGGTCTTAATTTGTTCTTTCTTTTTCCTGTGGCAGAGACAAAACTGGGGAATTGCTTGATTCTTAATCTCGTAACAGTTTGAGTTGGGGACAAATTTTGAATACCATTAAGTAACCTCTTCCAAGAATGATGTTGTCACGTGGGGTATTTTTTAGCTTATCAGTATGTCTTGCAGGGATTTTAATGAATGTAGTGTGAAGTTCTGTGTCTATTAACTGTTTTTGTTGTCATGGAAGAGAAGAATAATTGTATTAACAAATGCTGTCTGTGGTATGATATGGTAAATTGCATCCATCTTAGCTGTGCATTTTTCCATAGCTTTGATTGCCATGATCTCATTGCTCATGTTTTCATTTACAGTGTCATCATTTGTGTGAAAAATAAAATTAGCTTGTTAGAGCTTTCAAGGAAAACATGATGCAGCATGATCACATGTATTCATGTAAATGTACAAGGCCCCTTCAGCTGAGAAGATGTGACCACACTGAGGTAAGCACTGCATGTGTGTGATTCTCCACTCCGTGCCTCTGTTCTATGCAGAGATTTTCTTGGGAATTTATATTGAGGACTGTGTGGTTTGTAGTTTCAGTTTGAGAAACAGGAGGGAGTATAACCCCATATGGCAGCTAGGTCTCTTTGCCACAGGATGTGATTTTTTTTTGCCACGGGAATTCAGAAGTGCATCTAAGAACTCCCGAGGAACTAATTTGGTGCTAATACAGAATACTACCTGTATTTTCATAGCTGTGACAAGTTTTACTACTTTAGCCATGATGAAACTGGTTTTGATGATGCTCTTTTCTCAAGGTCTGAAACACCTAGTCTGTCATCTGTGCCTGTCTGTCAGTGTTGGGATCATCATTGGATACTGCCTTTTTCTTACCATGGTAGTCTTCAGATACTCTGGATCTGTAGCACAGGACTAGAAAACCCCCTCAGCTCCTTGGTGGTAGGTGAAGATTCCTGCTCTGCTACTTTGAGTAGAAGAGTGAAGTTACTCTCATGCTGCTGGATGGGGATTCTGTGTTTTGTTCCCATAAAGCACGTTCAGGTCCTCAATCCAAAGTGTTTGGACATCCTGGGTTTTATCCTTTCACCCTGATAGGGAAGGGATAGATTCTGCTACTGAATGCTTGGTCTTTGCACTTTTAGCATAGTATGGTCACCTAAGGAATAGCTAAAAGGTTTAGCTTCCTGGCATCCTCCTCTTCTTTAGAGAAAGAGTAATTAAAAGACTGCAACTTTTTTTGTGCAGGATCGTTACAGCTGCTGGGAGCTATTGCTTTGCACATAGGTTAAAGAATCCCTTACAGGAACTGTAACTTGGCTGGACTTGCTGTTAATCTGTGTTAATCTGAAGATCTTGTGTGATTTAAGTCTTTGGGCCTTCATGTTGCAAAAGACTGCCTAATTAAAAGGGGCACTTGCCAGGGATGGGGTGCAGCTTGTTACTGTGGTACACTGTAAGTCATGGTGCTTCTGCCTCCTACCTATTTGGCAAAGTACCATCTACTTTCTGGTGTGGAATGGATTTATAACTTAAGTGGATTTAACGTTAGCTTCTGACCGGTCATACTGTTGCTGAACTCTCCCACAAGAAATTTCCCACAAGAAAAAGAAATGGAGTTTTTCCTTTTCTGGAAGGACCTGCAGAGTTTCCAGAAGAGATTTCAGAAGTCAGAATAACGACATTTGCTCATATTTTCATATCAGACTTTCCCCACTACTGCTGTCTCCCTGCAGACAAAAGGTGTCTGTAATGGAAGTGAAGTTCCTAAGTAAATACCATGAAATTTTGGATGACTTAGGCATAGAGTACTATTTTTCTTCCCTCTGTCAATAGGGAAGAATTCTCCTCTCTGGAAATCATGTTTTATTTTGCAGTCTGCTTTGCATATTGAAAACAGCTTCAGATTTTGTACTATAAAGCACCACCATTGGAATTTTACTACAGCCCAAACAATTTTACCACTGGATGATTATCTCCTCAAATGTGCTGTTCCTAGTTTAAGCAGCATATATCATACAACAATGGATACTCCAGGCTGTGCTCAATGTGAAATCTAGTTTCAAAAAACCCACTCATGTAAGCTTTGTCTGTGGCAGGAAGAATAAGATCAGTAGTGATTCTAATGCTTTTCAGCTGGTGGGGAACTCAACATTTTGTGGCTTGGGTGCATGTGTTTATGCATAAATAACCGAACAGAGGTTTAAGAGAACAGTATCACACAAAAAAAGACTAGTGCAGATTACTCATTATCATAATACTAATGAGATGAGACTATTTGTGTTGAAGAAAAATTATATTATTATGTGAAGAACTTCAACTTTATGTCTTTTCCCATTCAGGTGAAGTTGTTACATGACCCTTTCTGCAGAGTTAGGGATAACTGGTAAAATTGCAATGGAGAGTTAATGCACAGGTAGGTGAAGTATACAACTGTACTTCACAATACCATGCGAGCTCTGTAATGCATGTAAATCTCGGTATTAAAAAAAAAAAAAATGAACACTTGTTTAGTGTTGTAATAAGCACGTTATCTCTGAGTAATGCTACAACTGCATGGGTTGAATCTGGATGAATATTTACTGAGGTGTTGTGGTTTAGCCCCTGTTGGCAACCAAGCACCACACTTGCTCACCCTCCCCCCCTCCCTGGTGGGATGGGAGAGAGAATTGGAAGGGCAAAAGTAAGAAAACTCATGGGTTGAGATAAGAACAGTTTAATAATTGAAATAAAATAATAATAATAATAGTAGTAATAAAAATTTTAATAAAAAGGAGAACAACGAGAGAGAGAAACAAAACCCGGGGGGGGGGGGGGGGGGGGGGGAAGTGATGCAACTTCTCACTGCCTGCTGACTGATGCCCAGCCAGTCCCTGAGCAGCAATCGCTGCCCCCCCAGCCAACTCCCCACAGTTTCTATACTGAGCATGACGCCATAGGGTATGGAATAGCCCTTTGGTCAGTTTGGATCAACTGTCTTGGCTGTGCCTGCTCCCAGTTTCTTGTGTACCTGGCAGAGCATGGGAATCTGAAAAAGTCCTTGCCTAGTGTCGTACTACTTAGCAACAACTAAACACCAGTGTGTTATCAGCATTATTCTCATACTAAATCCAAAACACAGCACTCTGCCAGCTGCTAGGAAGAAAATTAACTCTATCCCAGCCCAAACCAGGACAGGTGTATACAGGTCTGCTGGACCCACTATTCCCAAGGTAACAGCAGCCTGTGGATGAGACTACTGCCATTCTGACAAACCTTCTCAGTGTAGTTGCAGCCAGTGTGTTTTTCCTGTTATAGCTCACACCAATTTTGGACTAGAATAAACAACACTGTAGTGGCTTTTTGGTTAACGTAATTTGCAGTTTTCTGGCTGACTTGTGCTCACAGTATTTTGCTACCTTCCTGTTGCTAACCAGCAGAGCTAAAAGTGTAGGACATGTCTGAGAAATGTTTATGTTCTGGCCCTCTTGCAAATAGAAACCATTGTGAGAAACACCTCATGGCATGGTGAGGCAGCATGCTACTTACTGATTTTGGCATACATAGCAAAGAATAAATACAGCTCATCAATACTATTTTGCCCTGCTGCATATGAACTCTTCAGCTCTAGCAATACTTTGAGCAAGACCTCACTAGCAAGCAACTGAAAGCTTTCATTCTCTGTGCCTGCATCCTGTCATCATACCCTGGGATGAAGGAGACTAATAAATGGCTCAATACCAGGGAATACATACCCAGTCTTCTGCTGATCAGATACAGTGGCAGTTACTACTGGATTTAGCTCAGGGAAGAGAGAAGGGCTGCTGTTAGGGAGAAGGAGGAGCATGTATGTAATCCTCTTGCGAGTGAACTCCTTTCTCCCTCTGCTGACCAGGACAGTCTTGATCAATAGCATGCCAGATGTACCCACATCTGGTACAGTGAGAGAGTTTGTCCAGTGTGTATGGAGGCTTCCTCTTTTTCTCAGACACATAAATGGAGATCTGCCTTTTATGTTGAACAATCTGCAGCCCTTCTTGTGTGGGCTGTTAGGTTTTTTTTTTTTTTCTTAAGCACTGCTGTTTTGAGTGCAATAAATAGAGTATATTTTAGATGAATTCTCCAGGGAAATAATTTTCAGTATAACCTGGTTGTCAACACTCAGAAGCCTTTGGATATAGCCTAAAACTGTTTGTTCCAAACCTTGGGAGGTCAGAGCCTTTGAAATAGTTGTGTGGAGTAAGCAGTGTTTTAAAAATAAAACAAAACAAAAAACTTCCCCAGACCTGAGCTGTGTTGCTTTCAGAGCCTCTCAGTTCCTACAAAGTCTGAGTGACCCGGCAAATGGACTTTTTAAAGAGGAAATGCTGCTACCTGATCAAGGCCCCTGAAGGCGCTAAAAAAAGAGTAGGCCATGTCTAAAGCCAGTAAAGCTTGTGGTACTAAGATGGAAAACATCCATCATTGAAGCATTCGGAGCTGGAATCTTCTAAAGTGCTTGGGACCTGTGGATAAAGCACTAGATTCTTGCAAGTTCTCTAACTGAAGTAAAATACAACTTAAACAGGGACTGTGCCATCTTTTAATTCATGTTAATGTGGAGTGAAATATGTATAAGAATTTAAAAAAAAAAAAAAAAACAACAAACCAAAAAACCCTTGCAGTACTGTAACTTCAGGTTTGGGAACATATCTTGTTTGCACAGTGTTCAATTCAGTGTTTGGTTTGTATAATCATTGAGGAAGAACTGTCTTCCCTAGCGGTAAGTCCTTTAGTTTATTGGTATTTTAGTAACATTGAGTGCACATTTTACTGCTCAAATGGTTAATTTGTTAGTGAACATGTACATTTATCTTGTTCTGAATAAGTCAGTGTTTGTTCTGACTGAATGCGTACATCTGTAGATGCATGCAATAGAACATTATGGAAGCTTAAAATACTCAGTTCTTGGCATCATGGTAGCCAGTTTAAGCATTTGCTCAAGGTCTCCATTCATGGGACGCCAGCTTTGAGCCTTCTCCTGTGTATCTCATGACAGTTTTGGGATAATTATATTTTGAGAGAGTTTGGGTTGGGGGTAACTGCAGATAACTTCCAGTTAAGAGATGAAAATAGTTTCTCAGGGATTGTCTGGTTCCACTGAGCTATGAGATTGAGCTGGAAGCGTGCCGAATCCCTGGGCAGACCAGTGAAAGGCTGTTGCTGTGGCCAGCCCCTGTTGCCTGCTCTCTTAGAGCTAGCATATAGGCTGTCCAGCATCCTTACTGTCCCCGTGTGTTGCGTAGTCCTGTTCAGGAAGCACACCTTGGTCAAATGTGCCCTAGTCTGTAGTAATGTGCTCCTGCCGGCCACGGTGGTGATGAAGACCACAGAACATGTCCAGACATTCTTATCTGCATAAGGTTTAGCTTACACCCTGTTATTTCTGTTCTGTTTTATGGGATTACACTTCAGTGCCTCAGTGCTAAGTTTCCTGTAGAGTTGGGGATGCCAAACCTTGATCAGGACCACAGTGATTCTTTGCTGCAACTATTAACAAATCTATCACTTTAACATCTATGAGGTGGATAAGTGTTAACCCTGAAGTCTAAGACAAGTTTTCTCGTGTACATGCTTTTCTGGATGTCACTTTGGGAGCACCTCCACTGACACTCTGTTCACACCACTGAGTTTAAATAGAGGATTTTTACCACCAAATTTGTCGCTCATTTGCTATGTGACCTTACATACTAGGTATCTCAGGTGGGCATGTAAACTTTAAGGCCTCTTTTGAAATGTCCTGTTTGAAAGGCAATAGCACTACTAGATGGAGAATTCAGAAATTCTTATACAAATACAGAGTGTATTTCTATGTGCATTGATATTTACATAGTACAATCCGTAATTACTAACAAAAAAAGTACATGATACTCAAATATGTACAATATATGATAAATTCAACATTGCTTGACATGTCCAGCCTAAATACTTGCTTGCAGAGGAAAAATTAAAAAAAAAAACAAACCCAAACTATTCTTGATTTATAAAAGTTTCAAAGTGTAATATCAGCAGTGTTAGGTGAATTTTTTAATTATCTGCAAAAATCTTCATAAGAGATAGAATATCTTGGTAATAAAATTTCAGGTATTTAAAGGGAGAAAAATCTTAAAAGCTTCATATTTTCTTTGCTTCAGTACTACAGTCTAAATGCGTGGTGAATGCAGTTTTTTTAAGTAAAGATAACTCAACTAAACTCTTTACTGTCATGTTTAAATGAAAACAGCATCTGTAAGGCTGTGTACCATAAAAGTTTGAAAACAACTAAGAATGTTAAAGGTATTAATGAGAAAATCTACTTCGAGAATGGTTAGCTGTACAATAAGCAATTTACCGGACTCTCAGCACAACTGATAGCTCTAGTGTCAGTGTTTGGGGATGTCTGGTCCCTTGCCATCTTGTAAATGTGAATGAATGTTTTGTGAATTAATAATAACGCATGGTTTTTAAAGATAAAAGGAGATTTAGTTTGACCTAATTATCTGGTTACTGCCTTTTGCAATAACATGCCGCTCCCTGCAGCTATAGCTAAATACTCAGTTGAAACAAAGATCACTTCTATAAATATATAAATATGTCATCACTGAAAAATACTTTGATAGAAGATGCTAAAGCTGTAAACCTTGGTGTTTGAGAAGATTTGGGGTTGATTTGGATGGTCTCTGAAGAGATAGTCAGATTCTAAGCTGAGTTTCTTCCCTCAAATACCTTCATTGTCTTCAGTAATAAATTTGCATGCGAACTGGAGGAAGGCGTTTGGCCTATTCTTAGAGCAAGTCAAAATTACACTCTGCTTCTTCATGAACAGCTGTACGTCTTCCTATTATCTCTTGTCTATCAACAGCTTGTGAAAGGCACAGAAGAAAGTCTTTGCCTTGGAGGAATTTACAGCCTAAATGTAAAGGCTGAAGTGTTATTCTGTGATTTTATTAAGGTTAAGATCTCACTATTCTTTACCACTAGGTTATAGTGTGCAGATAGATGCCAGGTGTGTATATTGGCTCCTGCTGTGCTGCAGGAAAAGAAGAGTATACACTGTTGGGTTTGCCTTTTTTATCTACTTGCATGAACCTGCGTGTGGCTGCCTCCTAACTCACTTCTTAAAATATTATCCCTCTTAGCTTAAGCACTTGATGTACCTGAATTTTTTCTAAAGTTAATTACTCTGACAGCTGGGTTGGGGAGCAAATACACATGTAGTTATGTTGGCAGACTGGGGAGAAGGGATAAAAATTTCAGTGAAAGAAAAGAGCAGTAATAAGTGGCTGGGAGTAGAAGTCTCTTTACTTGCCCGCTGTCCAAAGCACCACCTCCAACCACAGGTGTAGTTATTGACACCCATCGGGTGGGTAAAACTCGATTTCATTAGCAGACTTGAGACCAGGGCTGGAACTGGGTCACGCTGAGAGCTGGAGGGAGTGTAGTGCATGTGGACAGGGAAGAGCTGGCAACAGATGGCATCATAGCGGAAAGAATGAGGCAGCTCATCAGCTGGCAACGTTTCTGCCGCATTTTGCCAATTATTTGTTTTTCTTCAGGAAGGAATTCAGTGTTTGGTTAAGTTTTGTCATTTAGTTTTTATAGTCATTGATCTGAGGAAATCATCTTGTCTACTCTGAATTTAGTATTCCTTAAATTTAAAGCGATTTTAGATGCTAGGGAATATGGGTAGTGATGATATTTTAGGACTGGATTTTCTTAATCAAAAAAAGTCTAAGTTATACGTAAATGTTGTGGCAAAGGGTTCCCCAAAACTCTAAGCAGAATATTCATCTTTGTGGCAGATGGTTCTACTGCAATTACTGATGCATAATCTTTTGAAAAAGGAAGTAAGCTACGAGTTTATGAACTAAGCATTTCAACTAAGTTAACTTGTTTATATCATCTTGCTGCTTTTACATTAAGCTTTGAGTTAGGAAATACTGCTTGTATTTTACAAGTGGGGTGATTTAGTTTAGTGATTACATAGAAGAAAAGGACTCATTCATTTTTTATTTAAATAAGTATTTCTTAAGCTTTGTTAAACAATGAGATAGTTTGATTAATCATTCTTGGGTTTCTTAAGCAAAAACCTAAAATGTGTAAAACCAAGCACTAACTTCATCTCTCGGGAGTTTAGCAGTGTAGTTTTCAGAAGGTATGGCATTCTCATTGACTAATTTTTCATGTGCTTTTTTTTAATTCTTGCCATACATTTAAATTATCATTAATTTACTAATGAATAATAGTGATCATTAAGCTTTAAAATGTTAATACTTCTTTTATATCTGTTTAGTTAAAAAAATATGAATAGCTGCCTCTGAGAAGGACAACTGCCTTCTTGAAGGGAAAATTTATCTAATTATATATAAACATTTATTCCATGCTCATCACCATAGTAACTGAGGCCTCAAGTCAGTGTGCTTTGCTGAGCCGGGTTGCAAATGCTGTAGTGAGCCAAGGCCTGAATTTCTGTATGAAAGTGCAGTTTCACAGTTGGTTGAGGCGCACAGCTAGTCACTGCTGCACCTTCTTTGCCTCTCCCTTGTGCCACTGTTTGTATTCCTGTGGCTGCAAGCGTGGTGTAATCAGGGAGCTAATGTGACTGAAAAATAACCCCCCCCCAAAATTAGCGTACAGCAAATCATCCTGATCTGGCTGACCACATGACTGGATGAGCACGAGTGAGGCACTAGGAAGAGTCAAGAATGTGTGATTGTGGCAAGAGTGGGGAGAGACAGCTACAAATTAAGCTGATTACAAAGCTGCTGCTGAAGCTACTTGTTTAGGGCCTGACTATGCTGTAGCTGAAATTGTTGAAAACCAGGTATTGGGTTGGGAGTTAAGCCAGTTTAAGTGAGGAAATGATGTAACCTGTATTAATTTTGAAGTGTTGTGACTTCAGCAGTATGTTCCTGAGCCAAGTATATCTACTGCCTATATTGAAGTGCTGTTCTGAGAAAGGAAAATGCTAAAAGGATGGAAATTCGATGTCTCTTCTCATAGGCTGGCCTCTGAAAAGTGGCTGCAGTATTTTATCAGAGTGTTCACTTCAGGAGCTCTGTTACAATCAGTTCAATGCATCTCTTTATTTTCAGTTTTATCTTCTTTTTATCTGTACCTAGACAATTGCTTTCAGAGAAGCCTCAGTTTTTTACTTCAGCTTTCTTTTTAACAGCAGCAAGGGTAGTAGCTCGCTATTTCTGTAGCCTATTTGTAAATAAATCTCAGATGTATTCCTTTTTCAGCTGGTCCCTCTGCCTTATAAAACATTGCACTAGAATGTGTTTTATAACTACAAAACTTTACAGACTCGGCTTCTAAAACATATTTATCCTAAACACTTGATGAGCCCTTTTACTTTTCATCTGCTACAGTAACCAGGCCTGCCTTTGGAGCCTTTAAAATTATGGTGCCATTTTATTTTCCAGTGTACTTTAGATCATCACTTCTCCATCCAAGGTCCTGATCCCATGGAGACTTGCACACTTGTTTAACAATGGATGTTTCAAGAGGTATCACTGATTTATTACTCTTCGTGTACTGTCATCTGATTTGATGTCAGGTACCCAGTCAGGTACTGGGGCATCTGTTACTTCTGCAGTATTTGCAAAAAGATAAATGATTTGCAGGTGTAACACAGCACTATAGTTAATCATGCTAGCAAACTGCAGCATGAAATGTGATCTTGTATAGCCATTTATAGTCTTGAGTTTTTAAGAGCTGTAACTCTGCTTTTGGCTTGGTTAACTTCTGTGGCTGTTGCAGATTACGTTTGCAATCAAGTTGTTGCCAAGCTTCCACTCGGTGTTAAGGTCATGTTTACTACTGCGCAGCTGCATAGTGAACAGTTGCAGTAAAAGCAAAATAAACTTTAAGACTCTTGACGAAGCAGCTTAGTGTCACTCTATGGGAGGCTGATAGCAACTGGATGTTGGGCAGAAGCTTGAACTGACTGTAGACTAAAGCAGAGTGTTGTTGGCAGCAGTTAAATTTTACTGTTTCATTATAGCTGATGTGTCCTTGACTGCAGCGCTAATAAAAACATCTTGTGCATGTTCTGAGTACTGTTTAAAAAAGAACATAGGTGTAAGAAAACTGGAGTCTGCAGCTCTCCATATGTGGTGTTAGTACTGTGCAAGGTTTTCATGTATTAGCCAGACTGAGTGATCTGGTAGCCTCCTAAAAGAACTGTGCACATTAAATTTCTGGCACTGCTGATGAAAAGAATGCTGTTGCTGGAACATTTGAGTTCCTGTTACTTTTCCAGGGAATGGATACAAAGGCTAAATGTGGTCCGCCCAGATGAGGGTTAAAGTATGCTAGCAGTGAGCTGCAATGGAGCTTACATTATGGCTATAATTGTTCTGGATTAGACATCCACACCCACACACCCCTTTTTGTTTTAAAATCTTGTAGATAGATGCATCTTTGCTGGTGTGAATGCCAGTAACTTTGAGCTTTAAAAAAAAAAAAAACCAACCCATGGCCAAGGGAAGGAGTATTACTGCCACTGACATTTTGAGAAGCCTTTTTTAGCTAGCTTTAAGGAACAAGGTGTATGCAGTGATGATCAGCTGCATTTAACAAGAAAAAATTCTCCAAAATACTAAGTTCCCTGTGTCAAAACAGGCCACAGAGCAGAGGAGAAAGATTTTTATATTATCCTTACGGAAGGGAAGATATATAAACCTAATTTTTGTTTAACACCAAAAATCCATAGAGGACTAACACCTTATTGTCCCACTTGTATAAAAAGCTTCAACTGGAGGTCTCAACTTTTTAAAGATCAGTCAACCAAACATGGAATATTAGTGCACAGGAAACCAAACTTCTTTATTTCTGGTAGTATGGACAGATTTTTTTTTCCTGGTTTTCAGTTTCTGAAAAGTTGAGACATCTGGTATTTGGGGGGATGATTGTGCTAGCTTTCTGGTGTGTTGCAAATACAGGTGCAAAAGTTGATGGAACAGTATTAGAATTGGAGATATAATAGAGTTACGGCCTGACTCAGTGTGGTTTGTGTAGTCTCAAATCCCAGTGAACCTGATGGGGTCCAAAACCTTTTATCACAACTGGACTCAGCCTTTTTTACTACTGTCAATTACTCCTGCTGATCTGTGGTTTTTTTTAGTATTATTTCCCACTATAGACATAAATAAAAGCAATTTGGAATAATTCCAATGTTCATGTGTATCAGGGAGGAACTAAACTACCAAAAAGGGATCAATTTTGTTTCCTCCAGTTATGATCAGTGTGTTTCAAATCTCAGTGAAGATGCTCATATGCTTTCTAAATAATTTTTCTTAAGTATCGGGTATTTTTGCAGACAATTTTAATTTTTAGTTACTTACACTTCTACTTCAATGCAGACACTTTTGCAGGCTCCTGCTCTTATTTAATTGTTGTAGTCAAAGTATGGAAAGTAGGAACACTTTTGTCTCCATTGGTATTTCACAGATGCAAATTACTCAGAAATGGCAGTGCATCGCACAGAATGTTGTAAATGCTGTCGTTTACCAGGCAAATCAAATACCTTCAATAAAGCCATTCTAGACTGTAAAACTTCTAAAAGGATTCAATGCCTTCTGTAAAGCTTCATACATGTAATGATGTCCAAGCATCATGTGAGTGTTTCATGTTCCATAAAAGTGAGCTTCCAAATCAATGTATTGACTTTGCTCCTAAGCTGGAGGCACTGTAGTTGCCAAAGTTCAAGTTTCACACTCAAATAGCAGTCTAATTGAAGCAGAAAAGTCCCAATAACTGTTCTCTCTTTCTGTGCTCGCTTTGCCAGGCAGGAGTTAAATCATGCCCTCTGGAGACTGCAGTTGGACTCTCCAGTCACATCCCCTTTTCTTTAGTTGAAATTGTGGTATGTCTCCTATGCAAGAGTAGCACAAAAAGGAACCATATTGGGATAAAATATCTGGTACTCATTAATGTTCAGGGTTAAGTAGATATGTAGCTTAGTAAGGATCATACCATAATATTTATTTTTGCTAATTTGGAATAAGAGAAAGGGTTGAGGCCAAGAGAACCTTAGAGGGCCAAATGATTATTTTAACCCGTCATCTTGTTAGAGAGCAATACTTAGAAGGACGCCCCCCCCCCCCCCCCCCACACACACACACTTGACATTTATCAGTCTTATGTCTATGAGCCATAGTAATTTTACAGGCAGGCTACAGAGGTAAGTAATCTGTAGTATTACTTAGTTATATACAATCTTAGTTATGAAATACTACTTATGGAGCTCTTCAGACCAAAACAGGTTTTTGTAGAAACTTTTCTGTTACAAGAGTTTCCAGCTACTAGATCAAACAAATTAAGCCTCCCAAACTTCCAGTTAACTTCTTGTGTGTAAATATTTGGTTTAGGTAAGGTTTTAGTTGGCACATGTTTTCCTAAACTTTATTTGAAAAGTAATTTTTTAAGGTTCTTTAATATTAGGAAATGCTTTAAATAACAAGGGACAATTGTTCCCCTTTCAGAATTGTCTGAGATTTTTCTGATTCTTACAGATTCTAATGGCCCTTTTTCTTTCAAGTCAAGTAAAGCAGAGAGATGCTTAACAATTCTGAAATTCAAGCTATATATCTAGGTATCTAGCTTTGGTTAAAACATTCTGTATCAGTTTATAAGAGTGATTATTGGAACTGGAGTGAAACCAAGTCATTCTTGTTTCACAGACTTGAATTCTGATTACCTACCTTGTACGCTGTGACTTTTTATCTTAAAGTCTACTCCAGTGTTTTGTGTTTCTCAGTTGGCAGTTTCAAGTTGTAAGGGAGTGATTCTTTTCAGGATCTTTAAAAAGTCCATAATTTCTTTTCAAATGTAGCCAAAAAAAAAAAAAAAAACCACCACCTACTTAAAGAAATAGAACAGGAGTCATGGAATGAGTGTAAAAATTGACAAGCTGTCTTTGTAAGCTACAAGTTCTACTGGGAAACTTGATGTCAAGTTCACTTTAAGCCCTTGTACTCAAAAATAAGTCAAACGAGTGCTGAAAATGCAGTGTTCCTCAGTAAAGATTTTTACTTGACCTAAGGAGATTTAACCTTCCAAGATGATCTTGGCTACCTTCCGAAATTTATCACCGAGGACACTTTTTTTATCTGCTTTCTATGTTCAAACTTTATCAGTATTCACACTGAACTTTCAGGAGGCTCTGGATATTTCATTTTATGAAACATCAGCAACAGATGTAATTATGATTTTAAAAAAAAAGGGACAACAAAGGCAGCTTTACACAGCTGTCCCTTTTCCCTCTGGGCCTTATTAAGTGCTATACAAACAAGACTCTCCGGTTGCCTTTGCTTGTATTGGGACTTGCAGTCTTTTCTCAAATTATGCTATCTGGCCTGCTTTGTTTCATTATTAGTATTTTTTAGTAATTTACATTTACCATATAGCATGATAATTTTGTAGGGAAAGTGCACGAAAAGTTTTGTTCTGAAAAATTACCTTGAGCATAGAGTGTGATCTGACATGGTCTGCAGATTGTTTGGATGTTGGGGTTTTTTTCCTAAAATGTTAGATAGGGCTTTCATTAAAGAAAATCTAACACCACTAAATTGTCACACCAGAGCTGGCTTTTCTGACTTAACATTTAGCCTTCTGTTTAGCTGACCATGGTCTGCAGCTGAATCTGTCTTTACTAGTGTTGATTATGTGTAAGCCAAAACACAACCCACATGCTTATACCATAGTTGGCTTTGAAGTAATAGCAAGTATGGAAGACGGGGAAGACTGGTAATATTTTTTAAGTTATGACTTTAATAGGAGGAGAGAGTTCTGAGCAGCATGTGCTATTTTTTATGTGGCTAGTCATAAATCAAGATTGTAAGACCTTTGGAGCAGAAGATGTATTTTGCCTAATCCTTTCTACCCCATTTTGCTCCACAGAGCTTTGATCTGTGATTGGATCTGTGTGTATAGATCTGTGTACATAGCAGTTAGTTATTCATGGCAGAACCGTTTCTTGAAACTCCTACAAAGCTGGAAACTAGGTGAGTAGGGTATCTCTAGTGCTCTGAGTGTACAAACCGATAATGCATTCTTAAACACAGAAACTGGTGCCCAGGCTTATTACCTATCACAAGCAAAATATGTTTACCCTGATATTTCGAAATTACTACTACAACAGGCCTCGAGGGTTCATTGTCCCCTTTGCGTGCATGTGTTATTCCCACTGTTGATGATGGGAATTAGTTATGTATATCAGGAGGAGGTTATACCCATTGGACTAAACTTAGACAGCAGGGAATATGAAATTCTCTAGCTATTAGATGGTGAAAACAGCACAGCTTAAGCATCACTCCCACTTGGCTTGTCAGCTCAGCATTTTGTGATTTTTTTTTTTCCCCCTCCCCCCCCCCCCCCAAAAAAAAAAAAAAAACAAACCAACAAAACCCAAAACAGTAGTGGAAGTAGCAGCTGTGAAATGTGATGACAGCACAGTGCTACCTTGATAGAAATTGCAGCTCAGAGCTGCAGATCAAGTATGGCACAGAATTTTGAATGATGGAAGTAAGCTGTCTTTCTGGAAAAAGCAGCCATCCAGGTTAACCCTCATAAAAGCTGACTGTCACTTGCTGGATTAATAAGTGGTTGTTCAGAGAAAGGATTGCTTTCATCTGTGTCCTTTAAAATATATTTTCAAATTTGTATTCAGTTATTTCTTTCAGCTGTTAGGCCAGATTTCTTCTCAAGATGTTACGTTCTTTGAATTGCTGTGATTTATTGTTCCTCTTCTAGTACTGTCTGGATAGCCGATACCTTCAGTCACATGTGTGACGTTTATATATGTCAGATATGTCTGGACATAAGCGGCGTTGGACTTGACTTTCTCAGGTTTTTCTGCTATATAAGTAATTGATTTAGCGGGGTAGGGTGGGGAGGAGTAGTAGTGTGATATAACACAAAGGTCCAAGAATGGTTTAGCTTGTAAATGTTTGATCTTTCGTTTTCTGGGTTTTTTTCCTTCATTTTCTGAATCTTCTTTGCTAATCCTGTGTGGAAGCTGCCAGGCGTGGGGCACTCCAGAACTGTTCAGAGCTCCTACACGTTTGCAAAATGAGAACTGCGAAAGAGATTCAGTCATCTTTGCAAGAGAAAAGCTCCCTCCTGTGGAAGAGAGGAACCTCTGCAGTGACTACGAGCAACGTTAGGGCGTAATACTGTGATTTTAAATTAGCAGAAAAAAGGGGCACAAGCCCTGCAGGGGTTTACAGATGGTGGAATTCAACACCCTGTTCCCTGTTATTTTTTCCTAAAGCAAGTTCTTCAGATTTTGTATGACTTCTTTCTAAAAATGTGTATCAGTTATAGCTGTTCGCTGTGTGTGAGCAAAACTGGATAGTTTGAATAATACAATGTGGCCACAGTGGAATCTTTAGTGCTACAGGGGTCTAAAGCAGCTGATATTTATACAGATTTTGCTTTCTGTAGCTCTTTTCTGAAAAACCTCAGTATTTTTGGCACTTCTGTGAATTCCAGTTTGTAGAACTGACATTACTTTTTTTTTTCCTTAATGCTTTTTATTTTTTGCTTTTCTCAGAGTAATAATCTGTTCTGTATATCCTGAAGATCTGTATCAAAATGATTTTGGATTTTGCTGCAATTGGGGGTCCTTGGTAGAAGGCTCTGCTGAGCTTAAAGCCCTGTCTGACTTGGAAAATACAACTGCACAGAAAGCATAAAGACGAATTTGTGACGGAGGAGCTGGAACTAGAACTCATCTTGATATCATATTTCTGCTAGAAACAGTATTTTTACCTTTGAGCTGAATAGGATTCATTCTTGTGATCTGAAGGTGGAAGGCTCTAGGTCGTTAGCACATCAGCAAAACCCTGAGGCTTTTACTTCCATAAATGCTAATGTTGTTCCCCTGAGAATGAAGCACTTTGGAGGGGGTGGGGAGAGAGATCATTTAGCATTACGGTGGAGATTTAAATTTACCAACTCAGATTCATTGCCAGGTAGAGGAGTGAGACAGCACAGAGTGTGCTGACCCACTGCAGAAAAATGCTGTGTTGAGATTAGGTCTTGGGATCCTGTTAACTGGCAAAATGCTAAATTATGGTCTTATTCAGAGCTAGCTGGGTTCTAGCCTGTGGCACACAGCAACATGGACATAACTTTGGTTACAGAAGCATGATTGATTTGATTCTGTCTTTAGAAATTTATGGTGTACCTGCTCATTTTGATACAGTTTGGAGTTACCTTTGAAGTGGGGATCGGTTGCTCTATTAAGGAAGTAGTATCCTCACTTATAAGACCTATGAAGGTGCTATAGCTTGGATGAGTAGTTGTTATGATTGTGCATGTCAACTAATGCAAGCTCCTGAACTTGTGGGAAAGCAGAAACCTCTCATGAGGCTGCATGCAAGGAAGGCTAAAGACAGGGTAATGAGGGATGCTGGCAGAAGTGCCCTATTAGTGAGGTTCAGTAGTGCGTGAGCGTCCCAGAGCTCACTCTGTCTCTGATCTTCTGGACCACAGAGCACTCTGTGACTGCTGCTCTTCAAGTGCCAATTTGAATTAAATAGTGGAGTTCCTTTTGCATATAAGTACTTGCACGAGGTTCTGCAAGACTGTAGTGTGTTTGCATGGGAGGAGAAGTGGCCTACACAGTTACAAATGGATTGGGGAGTCTTTTTCATGTGGCTAACGGCTTACAGATGGCTCCTGGGTTTTTAAAGTTCCTTCATGGTACATATTTCCTCTTAGTAGCACCATCTAGTGATTGCCTGGAGTAATTTTGATTGCTGTTTTTTCCCCCTCTGGCAATTCTAGTCTCGTTTCTTAAGAAATTGAAGCTTGTGTTGAGCACATTTTGTCTTGCTGCTCTTCTTCCTCTGCACCCCTCCACCCCCAATGTTAAATGTTTTTCATGAAAATCGAAAGAAAGGATGATGTCCAATACTGAGTTGCTTTGAGTTTTATGAAATTACGTATCTGAACAGAGTACAGTGGTTGAAATTAGTGTCCATAATGACAGAGGGGCTGCAATATGAGTTGAACCGTAATAGTAAACCACCACAGAATCCACAGGAGATAGACAGGAAATAGTCTCCATAAGTTCCATGGTTCATTGTGATATACTACCAAGAACAAAAGTAAAGTAAAAGTTTTACTATGTTTTTAGTATTCACATGGCAGTGATTTCTGTGAAGCAACTGTGAGCTGGAAGAACATTGCTTCAAATCCCTGAATCCTCAGCAGTTAATTTTCTTTTACTGGAGCTGTGGGAATTGAAATAATGATAAAAATACAGGGGAGGAAACTTACCAGAGCTGGGCATTTATTCTTGACTGTAATGACTAATAATTTGTACCCGCTCACTTTAAATGAAGTCTTGTTTGAAAATTTGTAGACCATAGATGAAACAGAATTGCAGAGAAATGTTCTGGTATTTTTGCAGTAATTTAAAGCACTGGTTTGGATTACCTGATGCAGATTGCACTAAAGCCTTGTCCTCCTCCAGGAATTCTGCTTCAAAGGGGCTGCACAGCAGGTAACTCATAACTGATCTGAGATTATGATAGAGCCAGCCTACTTTGTCACAGCATCCTAAGAACCATTACCTCATTTAATCTTTCATTTCTATGGTATTTTATTAAAGGCACAGAAGGTAAGATTCTACTTTCTTTCTCCTGAGAGTTCTCCAGTATAAAATAAAATGTAGAGTAAACCAAGCTTGAATCCCATGAAATGAGAGGTGTTTACGTAACACTTGTAATGAGCACATAAAGGGGAAAGATTTCCTGGATTTGACACCTGAACTTGCTGTTAACTTGGGTTTTGGCCCTTTTTATTTGTAAATAATCTTTAAAATTGGGGCTAATGTTCAACACATTAAAACACTTCTTTGCATGTGATTGTGTGTATGAACATACATATGAGTGTGTCAGTTCTTCTCATCTTGCTGTCCAGAAAGTGAGAACTGGATGTATTGTAAAAGAGAAAACTAGGTGGCTATTAAATAATTTCTTTGTTTGTCTCTGAGTTTTCCTGGGCTATCACACAGTGTTTGCCAGAGAAAACACTTCCTTTCTATAGGGAGAACAAAGTAAAAATGATGCCTTCTGCAGGACTAACCTCTTTGGATTTTAGGATTCCAGTTTGTTGATTTTTCACAGCCAGGTGTAGGTTGCATGAAGTAGGATTGCTAAATAGTTTAGATTTGTCTTTTCTTTGGAGTCAGAGAAGTAAAGACAGGTAGTGGGTGCTGACCAGGAAGAATCTGTGCCTATTCTCCCAGTATAAGATTATTCTCTTCATAGTCTGCTCTTCTACAGAATCAGTAGTGACATAGCAGGTAAGACAGCTGTGATCGTAACATGGTTAATGTCTAGATTTTTGGTATTTTGATTAGAATGAAAATGGGTGAGACAGTTGCTAAGAGGCTAGCCCAGCCATGGTGTGGTATAGGTTAACATGGTGTTCTACCCAGGCTTCCCTGTAAGAATATAGCAAATCAGTCTTGATTTACACCTGGACTGTTCAGCAAGGTTTCATTTCTGTGAGGAAAATAGGATGCAGCAGTCAGAGGAAGGGGGCTGCTGCACATCCAGATTTTATCCTGGTGTTGAATTTGGGTTCAGGCAGGGCATGAACCCTGACCTGGGAACTAACAAGGGCTCTCTGATTTCCTTAGCCACCTGTTCTTTGTTGTAGCTGTGCCTCACAGGAATGCAGCTCAAAGACTGCAGTGGTGCTACTTGAACCAGAGTAGAAAGTGGCACAGAATCAGAGCAGTGAACCCTCCCTGTCCAAGCTGTGCCAACTTCTGCTTTGAGTACTCCCTAGTATCTCTCAGGGGTGCTGCTTCACAGGGTATTGATGTACTCAGTTTGTATGCCCTCCATGTAAGGGCTTCCTTGCCCATCCCATAATGTGGAATTTAGTGCTGCTTCCGCCACCCCCTTGGATTATTACATTAAAAGTTATTGAATGACTGGGGACCTTACAAGTTCTGTAAATAGCTACTTACTGCAGAGCCTTCAAGGCAAACGAGTAATAGATTGAACAGCAAATGGTGAGAGAACAGAAAGCCTTTTCTGTCTCTCCATTACAGATGAAAGGTGAGACAGGACATTAGGGGATCGTAGCCAAGCTATGACAGTATTCACTAGGAACTACTGACTGCCTGTACGATGCTCTAGTGACATCTGAAAAGTTTTGAGATTGGTATGAAATCTGTGGAAAGTTAACTGACACAGAGCTTAGTGAGCCAGAAGCTTAAAGCTACTTACCAATAAAAACCACAGGAAGTTCTGTAGGAGATTTTTGAGGTTAGGAGAAGTCTTTCTAGCAGAACCTGGGAGAGTATTAGAGGTGACTGAGATGGAGGCTACCAAAAGAATTTTTTTTTTTTTTTTGGGGGGGGGGGGGGTGGGGGGTGGGGGGGGGGGGTGGTGTGTGTGTGTGTCTCTGGTGTTGTTCTGTTTTCATATGAAGACTCCTAGTGACTGTTTCCCCCCACTGCCTGTGGGTCAAAAGCTCAGTGTCTTTGAATACGCTTCGACATTCTCCTGTCTCTCTCGCTGGTTCTGTAGTACCTTGACTCCAAGCTCATGCCCCTCCACTGTTTTCCCTTTAGATATATGGACAGAAGCTGGTGTCTCAGATAAGGCATGATCACTCGTGGATTTGTAGAATGGAGCGCATGGGGGGGGGAAAAGTGTACTTACCTTCCTAGTCATGGTTCTCCAAGCATAAAGGCTATAGGAGGACTGACGAGGTGGCTAATAATCTCCCTTTCCTGTGCTGTTTGAATCCTATCTCAGTCCTGGAGCTAAGTGTGTGGCAGCATTCCTTCTTTGCTTGCTTATTTGTGCTTGAGGGCTGCTGCTGCTGGCATTGCAAGGCTGAAGCAGAAGGAAGTAAGAACTGATAGCTGGTTTTATTTTAAAAACAAAAAAACACCTGCAAGAAATTTTTCAGTTCTGGTAGCTCATTATGTAACTGATTCTGTACCTGTATACAAGCACAAGATGTTAGTTGTTGATCTCTAGAGAAAAAAAAAAAAGATTTTTCTAAGATAGGGCAAATGATCTGTAGAGAAAATCTTTTCACTGTATTTAAAACAAAAAAAACCTTCCTGGAAGTATTTCCTCAGTCAGTTATATTTCATTTGTATTAAGATGGATAGGTCTAAATTCTTACAGTTCTGTTTTAAGCAAGGGCAGTTAATCCATGTATTAGCATATTGGGGTGAATTTGTCCCTGAAGTTAACTCCATACATTTTGGTGGAACTTTGTACCAGGAATGCATTGGCACCTTTTCTTGGTTTCTTAACCATCCACCTCAAGGGTAGCAAAGTTCAGTGTAAGCATTGTGCATTTGAAAATAAGATGATCAGCACATTTAGATATGACTATTGCCTTGCTCTGATAGCAAAATGTTGCAAGCCTCTTGAACAGTGTTCAGTCTGCAACAGAACTGAAAGATGCATGAAGGCTTTTTTGTTTTGTTTTAATGCTGTTAAATCTTTGGAGTGTAGTCACATAGTTTCCATACAGAACAGGGATGACTGCAGTTGTGTTTCTGCACAGTGGTATTTCTTGCGTTTGCTCAGCTTGCCTGTAGTGTAGTATTTAGACAGAGAGATGTCTCTGAAGCCAGAAGTAAAAATAATACAGTTAATTAAAACTAAACCAAAACAAAAAACCCACTGACTTTAGTCTATATATTCTATACATAGAATTGGCCAGGGCTTGTTCTCTATACTAAGTCTGAAATGTGGAAGTACCTTAGGTGAATCTGTTGGCATAGCAACTTAGACTGAGCAGAAGAGTGCCATCATAGTCAGAAAATAGTATATGTTGTGATATTATTGCATGCTACTGCCATTTCTCTGCAGACAAGGCCCTGTGGGGTTCACATTAAACTCATAATGATTCAGCTCAAGCTTCTGAGAACATTTGGTCCCTGTAGCACATACTTGTAGGTTGATGTAGATATTACTGACGATGTTATCACAGTCACTCCTATAAGAGCAGGATGGCACTTAACCTTGTAGTTACCATGCTGAGAAGGTCCATCGTACCTCCAACACAGTCAAGTGGTTCTTGCCTGTGCTGCCTTCATCATCATCAACTGATAGTTTATTATTGCTTCTCTCAGGATTGTTCAAAGGCTGCAGAAGTTACCGGATGGGATACGAGGCTGTTCCTTGCTATTTGGGATAAAGGGAGTAGGAGTGTCTGCTCTCAGGGGGGTGGTGGTGGGGAACAAAGGCTTTATGAATAGCATATGAAACACTTGTATATGGCAGCATTGTGCGTCGAGTTTGTCCAAATGAGGAAAAACTGAATATCAAAGCCTTACACTTGGTCAATGCAGATGTGCTGTTACAAATTATTTTTTAATTTAAGATTTTTGGCATTGATGTTGATGGAAAAGCTGTCATTGCTTTTAAGCCTTGTCTCCGACGGAGATCTGTTTCTACCTATGTACTCATACCTGAGTGGTGCAACTCACTGCGGGTCAAAAGATTACAAACTCCAACAATTGCGGTGGGAGAGCTCACAAAAGCTTATGATTCTTTACTTGTGTATATCTTACTATACAGAGAAATTCAGTGAGTGTTAGAGCACCGTGGAAACAATCTATGTAGTTGTCGGAGTTCTCCAGCACTGTCGTGGCAGACTCTGGAGGACCTCCACCACTAACCATCAGCAGTGCTTTGTGTAGTCCATCTTCACTTTATTTTTTGGTAGCTGGTCATTTTCTTCTTATTTATAGTTGGGATACAGTTGGAATCCCTGTGACATTCTTCTGCAGGAGGAGGCAGAGAAGGTTATATGTAATGTGTACATTACATGGGGTAATCCTTCCTGAGTGCACAGAACTAAGCTGTGTTGACTAATAAGAGAAATAATCAACAACTTTGAGGTAGGGACAGAGAAAACGATGCCAAGAGGAGTGGTTTGGCTCTTCCTGGGCTGATGCAGTCTTGTCCTTCCTAAGGCTGAAAGCCAGGGCTCGCAGGGATTTGAAGCCTTAAATGCTGGTCTCAGGGAGAGGGGAAGAGGAAGCACTGCAAGGAATGCTGGTGAAATCTGCCAGGCATGCAGCAGGGAAGGCTTGTGGGCAGGAGTGCCTGTCTCTCCTAGCCAAAGATCTGGATTAGCTGCACTAAGGGGACTTTTCAATCATTGCTTGGGAGCTTTGTAGAGCTAAGGGAAAACATGAATGTTGTAAGACTCCTTATACTGCTGCTTTGTGCTTCAGGGTCCACCAGCTATTAAGGCAATGCTCAATGCTTTGAATTCTGAAAGCCACAGCCCTTGTTTCAGATCTCAAAAAGAGGTTAGCATTTACAATGTGCCGTGTCCTTAATTAATCAAAGCTTTTACACGGGGGCTCTAGAAGAATAGAACTGTTCAACATAGCACATGCATCAAAATTTTACGTAGCAAGTGAGGCAGGTGCTCTTAACCAAATGGAAAACAACCTCTGCTGGCACATAAAAACCTTTTATTACAAAACTTACAGCTTCATTGTACAGAAGTCCCGTTCACATCTTTTATAGGAATAATGTAATTAATGAGGTTTTCTGGTACTCTGCTAGTCTGGAATCGCTAAGGGTCACTCTTCAAACCAATGGACAGAGCCTCAGCTGAAGCCAGTGAGACCTCCCTAACTTGTGTTAGTAGGGCATGGAGACTTCAGCAGTATTATTTCTTTTTCAGATACAGTCAGATGGTAGGAGATGCCAAAGCCTGTAGTAGCTGTGCTAAACACAAGGCCTTGTGCAAATGCTGATCTAATGCAAGCCCTATGCAGGATTGCAACTGTAATAATCATGACTAATGACTTGCTCTTGGATCCTTTTACTCAGCAGCCTGAAAGTGCTAACTGCTACCTAAATATAGATGAAAAAGTGACTCTGAAAGATTTGGTATATTTGTTTCAATCTTTCTTACAAAAACTGGATACTTAATGAGAAAAACCTTGAAGTCTCTCATGTATGTATGCACTTCACATATGAGTGCTTTGTGGTTTCAGCTGGACTGACACATTGTCAGCATTTTCTGACATTGTAGTGGATAAAAATAAATACATATTTAAGCTTAGTGTGTTGTGTCCTGTTCTGAATTTTGGAGTTCTGCCCAAAAATGGAAATACTCATTAGAAAAAGGTGCGTAAAGAACAAGCTTGTCTGGAGGTTAAATGCTGCTGACTGAATAATGCATAAAACCGTCACAGCAACAGTTTTTTAGTGACTCCAGCTTTATGAATATTTACTAGAGTTGTCCTGGATGAATTCAAAACATTACTTTCAGAGAACTGCTTGGGTCTCCTTTACTAGGAGAAAATGTTTGCTGTGTTAGCAAAGCACTTGTTGAGCAAGGGGAAGTTGATGGGACTATTTTGCTTTACGTATGCAGAGTATCGGCACTGTCATCCATGGTGGTACAGATACTCAGCAAACATCACACAAAATCTTCTATTTAGGCAGGAATAACGCAAGGCTATCAAGCCACATTTCTCTCTGCTTAAACCTCATCTAGGGGAGAAGGCTGTAACAGCTGATAAATGCCATTTACACCTTCCCCAAGATAAGCTGTTAACCAGTCCTCATCCTTCTTGTCACTGCCACTGTCTGTGAAAGGGGTGCTATGGTCCTGGGCAGCAATGTTCAGTATCAGGATATGGAGCCTGCAAGACACAGTTGGTCTGGCTGTTCTCTCCTTCCTTTTAAGAGCAACTCAATCCCTCTTCAGGCTCTTTCTTGACCACCCTCTGAACTGAATTTCAGCTGAATTGCTACAGGGCTTGCTAGGACATGAGAAAAGTGCTGCCCTGTTTGGCATTAATATGAACATGAGTATTTCTCTTGGGAAAGGTGTGCTTCCAGCTAGCTGAGAATAATAGCCCTCCTGTGCCAGGATAGGCTGGATTTATTCGTTGTAATGTTTCTTAAATGCTGGAGGTCTAGGACATCATGGGCAAGGATTTCATAGAAGCTGAACTCAAAGTGAAGGCTTGTCTTACACGTTTTAATTTCACAAGGACAGAAGTTTCTCTGTTAATTTATGTATCATACATACTTCTTGCTGATGAGCTTTCAGTTCATATCTACAAACAAGATAAACCAAAGTCTGCCAATTGTTGCAGAATAAAATCGCTTTCTAGTAGTGCAGAGAGAGAACTGATTGATGGCTGGAAGTTTAGTATCATTATAGAATCATAGAATGGTTTAGGTTGGAAAAGATCTTTAAGATAATCCAGTCCAACCATTAACCTAACGCTACCAAGTCCACCACTAAAACAATTAAGGGTAGAGTAATAATTAATTTCATGTTTCCTGGCTTGGTGGCTGGATTATTTTTTAATGAAAGTAAAAACTAGGAATCATTAAGTGTTTGGGTCTGCCCTGTGAGGGAGGAAAGGCGTTACTGTCCTGACAATTCAGGGGGTGGCTCTGGCTGTCCAGCTGGTTCCTTATTCATCCAAACATTTGAAGGCTTTATGGGCATAGCTGCCAAACATGTTGGACCCGTAGACTGCTGTCAGCAGTCATGTATTTCTGTGATCTCTTGTGCACCTACATCACCCAACTTTTAACTGAAAATAATTGGAAGCCTCAGCCAAACCCTGAATGCAGAGTTGTTGCCTCTGACAGAATGTGGTGGTTCATCCCCCCCCCCCCCCCCCCCCCCCCCCCCGCCTCTGTTTTTCTGTTCCGTTTTTCCCCTTTACTTTGGCCGCTTTACAATCTCAGGAATTCCAGGCCGCAGCTTTTGTGTAGCGAGTTGGTCAGTTAAGCGCCCCTTAATTGTACCAGAAACTCCTACATGGCTGAAGCAGAGAGCGGCCCTGTCCTTATCAAGATTCATATTATGGCTAACGAGGGGAACGAGAACAAACAGCTACCCCAGACAGCCTTGAAACAGAGTGGTATCATCGCTGCTGGAATTCCAACAACAAGCCGACCTGAATTGTGGCTCGGATGGAAATTTACTGGTGATTAAAGTCAATCATCTCACAATCCTATAAACAGCAGTCCTAAGTGAGGCCCTTTGAGCTCTCCTGGACTGCCGCGGGCTGCACCAGCATCTTCCTCTGATCGAAACGTCTCTCAGAGTCAGCGAAAACTAGCAGGTTCCGAAAGTCTGCTGCCGCCAGAACTCCATTGCCAGAGATGGACAGCGGAGCCTGGGCTGCTGATATTCTTCACTCCTCAAGGCTCTGCTCTCGCCCGTTGAGAAATGCCAAGGCATTAGACGTGAGTATTTCACTAAACTCGAGGGGAATTTTGAACAGGTATACCATTTTCATATATGCATTCATATTTGTGAGTGTGCATGCGTGAATCAATTTAAGTAGTGTGTAGATGTATGATTTAATTTTAAAGGGAGTTTTATACTGCTGTATTGTTCTTATAGCATTACTCTCATAAACCGTTGACCAAGTCTGAGACTAAGAGTGGGCCCAGCCGCACCTAGGCTCCTCTCCGAGAAGGAGCTTAGAAAGCAAGGGGGTCCATTCTGAACCTCGTGACTCAATGGGAGGGTTTCCGTATCCCCTACATTTGACTTCTCCCTCCCTCCCTCTCTCTCTCATGTAACCCAATTTCCTTTATACACTTTTCCTATGTACTAGATATACCTATATACATATATTATCCTTATTCATATAAACCGTTGACCAAGTCTGAGACTAAGATTAGACCTAGCCGCACCTAGGCTCCTCTCTGAGAAGGAGTTTAGAAAGCAAGGGGGTCTATTCTAAACCTCGTGACTCAACGGGAGGGTCCTCCTTATCCCCTATATACGTAATTCCTTTATGAATCATTCCAACTCAGTGTGATTTAATTTTCTTTTATGCGCTTCCACGTAGTAATAGAGTGAGCCTTGCCATCTTCGAATCTGTAACTAAGTCACTGTTTTGATCAATTTTGTCTAATCACTTTATTAATCATTGATGATTGAGTGCTATTAAAAATATTATAATCGAATCCTGTGATTTGCTACAAGTAAATTCTAACTGTTACTAAATCAAACTGTGTAAAGTCGCTCATTCATAGTGAATTGACGTAATCAGCAGGATTCACAAACCTGCATTCCTGACACGGAAGCCCTTCCTGAGCCTTGGACTGCCCGAGCATGGATTGGATCATAGAAAAGAATCATAGAATGGTTTAGGTTGGAAAAGACCTTTAAGATCATCCAGTCCAACCATTAACCTAACACTACCAAGTCCACCACTAAACCAATTAAGGGTAGAGTGGTAATTTCATGTTTCCTGGCTTGGTGGCTGGATTATTTTTTAATTGAAGCCTGTTATCTGGAAACTTCTGCTAAAGTACTGGCAATAACACTTCTGTCTGAAGTACAGAATTCATGTGAATTTGCTCAGTTCAGTTTTTTTATTTTGAAGAATTCTTTCTGTAGTCTAGGAAAGAAGTTAACACAGAAGACTTTCTAGAATTCCATCGCAGTGAAATTTGCCTGTGTAATATTGCCTCAGAGTAGAGATGCAGCTGGCTAGCTCACTGTTCCAGTGGTGTATTACATCAGTGCTGCTGTCAGGCTCTTTTGTCTGTAGAAATCTGCAAAAAGTCAAGCTTTTTGATTAATAATTCAATGGACAACAATATTTCTTTGGTATTTCACTTCAGTCCTAAATCTCCACTTTCCACTCTATGTTAGTGCAACAAAATGCAGTTGAATTTTATCAATAAGCTCTATTGAGTGTTATCACATTAAGTGTCTGCATTTTAGCACATTGGATCTATTTCCTAGAAGCAGTAGGTTTGGGTAAAGAACATACGGTACTTCGGACTGGATTTGCAGAAAGCACTGACTATGTACCCCCTGCTGTCTGACTTTCTAAAACCACTGCCGTTTTTGATACGGTATTTTCAACTTATTTAGATGGTCATACCAGAGAAGAAATTAAGTCCTTTATTACAAAGATCAAAAGTCATGGTTACCATTTACATACACAATTTACAAATTATTCACAAAAGGAATAACAGATATGCAAGAACTGACAGCTTACTTCAGCCCAAGTTGGGGATGGGGCAGTGTGTTTGTTTCCCTGCTTTATTTACTGAAAGAGAAGATATGTTTATTTTTAATTGTCTGTAGGTATTAAACACTGATCTAGTGTTTATGTAGCACCTTTAGTCATAACAATGCAAATGCTTACATGCTTATCTTTATTTGAAAGAGTGCAATGCATGTAGAAACATGCACTGGGATCTGTACTCTCTTCACGCTGCTGAGTGTTTGTTGGTCAAAAGTCCCGTACAATGCAGTGGTCAGGCTTGAAAAAGTTGATTTGCAGGATTTTACTGATTTGAGCAATGCATCATTAAAACAAAAATGGAGATTACTATCAGAACTCTTACTCCAAGAACTAAATTAAGTATGGCTGCTATATCTTTCAAGAATACTATATGATCTCTAGGTAGGTATTAGCCATGTTGTTAGATGTCTTTGATACCACACCTGATTCATTGCTCTTCCTTCATTCAAGTTAGCACGTTTTATACTGTTTCCTAAAGCTATGTCAGAGACTGGGAAACTGAACAACAAAGAATCCTGTATTGAGAGATTTGGTAAATCAGCAAACTTTTCACAGAATATCTTACAGCACTTAACAAAAGGGAGAATGAGTTTCCAAATCCCCTGATATGAAATCACAATATCAACAGTGCAGTAGCTGCCATTTAGCTAAACCTACAAATATCCCTAATTCGCACTTTTTGCTGTCCACTGGGATGACATGTATGACAAAATGCTTGAAGGAGCACACTGATTTAGGAGCAAACACAAATATAAATACAGAAATCACCAATGTGATGTTGCATCCAAATTCTAAGCAATAAAGCAAAACACTTCACAAAAGTTGTTAACGTCTAGTGGAACTGTTTAGTGGGCATAATCCAAATACTTATGACAGTATTATGATGGTATGACTTTCTACCCAGCTATCAAATATTCTTTACCATGAACTTTACAGTATTCTCAGGGTGACAGATAAAGAATGTTGCAGATGCCATGGTAAAGTTAAAATACAGTAATAGGCAAAGATTTTAGTGGCACCACCTGTATATACAACGTAGTTGTTGGAACCTTATGGAACAAAGCAACGTTACAGTATGCCTTTGTTAAGGCTTCTTGCTGGTTTAAAAAAGTAGATTCTTCTTTAGGGAGATTGTCCAGCAGTATTGGTTTCACATCTCTTCAGTGGAAGGTCTCTTTATTGATCCACATAAGACTGCGCGTTTCGTTTGGTTTGCATTCGTACTCAATACTACCAAAACTGTTTCCCCATTGGCAATGATCCCGTTTGTGGTAGTTGTAGAATTTGACTTGCCAGACTGTTTCAAAAACGCCAATGTCATTAAACTGCGAGGAAGAGGGAATATCAGTGTTAGCGAGCTGATTATTTTGTTGGTTTCCCTCTATCAATGAGAAACAACACTCTTATGAAACTGCGGGACATAAAACAGCTGATGCAAGGGTTATTGTTCCTCAAGTCAATAAATCAAAGATCTGTAAAGCCTGCTCTAGCAGTCATAAAGTTTTTTATGCTTAGGTGTACATAAAACATGAAGGATCAGATTCTCCATGTACTGTCCTCTTGCACTTTTATCTGGGAAAGGCAAGGGAGTAAAAATGTTCAAGTTCCCATCTGGATAAATGTTATTAACAGCAAGAATCAAAGCTATAATCCTTCTTAAGATGATACAGCAGTAGTTGTCATGATGATCTCAAAGTGGCTTATATATACTTACGATGTAGCAGTGATCTGTAGTGATACAGGCTGTCACTTCACCTTTGTACCATACCTAGAGGCTGCAGTTACAACTGGGAAGATTTCTTCTTTTGCTCAATCTGAAATATTTAATGTCTCTGTATTTTGTAGCCTTGTGTTTGCAGTGTCTTGACTGAGACATGCTGCTATTAGACCACTTACTCCTTCCCTAGGATTTTGTTCTGCATTTTACATGAAACTTAAGCAAAAGAAGTTCTCCTTTGTGCATTTCTGTCATTGCTAGTTGTACTGTGATAGTGCAGCTTTTCTAACTTAGGTACGAGTAATAGAGGCTAGGAAGGAGATAATCAGTGCATGTTAGTGTCTAAGTGTCTAATACAGTGAAAGGGTAGTGAGGCATGGACTGCAAGTTGTCCGATTGTGCTTGCAACTTTGAAGTGAATGAGACTGGCTATACTAAGTTCTGCAAAATAAAATCTCTCACTTTTTGAAGCCATTGCTAGATACCCTTGCAATATCAGAAAAACTATGTGAATGAGGCTCAACAAGGGTAGATCATTGTGGTGGTACATCCCCCCCCGCCTCTGTTTTTCTGTTCCGTTTTTCCCCTTTACTTTGGCCGCTTTACAATCTCAGGAATTCCAGGCCGCAGCTTTTGTGTAGCGAGTTGGTCAGTTAAGCGCCCCTTAATTGTACCAGAAACTCCTACATGGCTGAAGCAGAGAGCGGCCCTGTCCTTATCAAGATTCATATTATGGCTAACGAGGGGAACGAGAACAAACAGCTACCCCAGACAGCCTTGAAACAGAGTGGTATCATCGCTGCTGGAATTCCAACAACAAGCCGACCTGAATTGTGGCTCGGATGGAAATTTACTGGTGATTAAAGTCAATCATCTCACAATCCTATAAACAGCAGTCCTAAGTGAGGCCCTTTGAGCTCTCCTGGACTGCCGCGGGCTGCACCAGCATCTTCCTCTGATCGAAACGTCTCTCAGAGTCAGCGAAAACTAGCAGGTTCCGAAAGTCTGCTGCCGCCAGAACTCCATTGCCAGAGATGGACAGCGGAGCCTGGGCTGCTGATATTCTTCACTCCTCAAGGCTCTGCTCTCGCCCGTTGAGAAATGCCAAGGCATTAGACGTGAGTATTTCACTAAACTCGAGGGGAATTTTGAACAGGTATACCATTTTCATATATGCATTCATATTTGTGAGTGTGCATGCGTGAATCAATTTAAGTAGTGTGTAGATGTATGATTTAATTTTAAAGGGAGTTTTATACTGCTGTATTGTTCTTATAGCATTACTCTCATAAACCGTTGACCAAGTCTGAGACTAAGAGTGGGCCCAGCCGCACCTAGGCTCCTCTCCGAGAAGGAGCTTAGAAAGCAAGGGGGTCCATTCTGAACCTCGTGACTCAATGGGAGGGTTTCCGTATCCCCTACATTTGACTTCTCCCTCCCTCCCTCTCTCTCTCATGTAACCCAATTTCCTTTATACACTTTTCCTATGTACTAGATATACCTATATACATATATTATCCTTATTCATATAAACCGTTGACCAAGTCTGAGACTAAGATTAGACCTAGCCGCACCTAGGCTCCTCTCTGAGAAGGAGTTTAGAAAGCAAGGGGGTCTATTCTAAACCTCGTGACTCAACGGGAGGGTCCTCCTTATCCCCTATATACGTAATTCCTTTATGAATCATTCCAACTCAGTGTGATTTAATTTTCTTTTATGCGCTTCCACGTAGTAATAGAGTGAGCCTTGCCATCTTCGAATCTGTAACTAAGTCACTGTTTTGATCAATTTTGTCTAATCACTTTATTAATCATTGATGATTGAGTGCTATTAAAAATATTATAATCGAATCCTGTGATTTGCTACAAGTAAATTCTAACTGTTACTAAATCAAACTGTGTAAAGTCGCTCATTCATAGTGAATTGACATAATCAGCAGGATTCACAAACCTGTATTTGTGACAGTATGACTTGAGTTATGATGGTGATGTAAAATTTGAGTTCCTGTGCCTTGAGACCTTGCAGAGAGTCCAAAGTGTGGGTGTGAAGCCTATACACATTGTTGTTGGCCCCAGTTAGTATGGTTTTTTGATTGTGCTATGTTGTTAGAAGATACTAGATAGTGGATTCAGTGCTACTGAATGACACTCTGTTCTTCAACATTTTTTCCTTTTAAATATTTCCATCACTCACTTTAATGACAGCTTCTTCACTTGACTATTTTCCATTCCCATCATGTGCCTGCAAGCTGACCTTTGATCATCTGCCTATTATAATCACATTTGCAAAGTCGGTATGAAAGCCCTTTTACACAGTGACTCTGCCTGAGTTGCAAGCAGAGCCTTCTGTATCCAGTTTTCTCAGAAGGACATATTGGGGTTTTTTTAATTCAAGATGTAGTTTGTAAGCTGCTACTGTGTAATGGACATTGCTTTAAACCTTCCCCCAGCCCATTGTGGTAACTTAAATTTAGCCTTGACAACAGCAGGAATTGCTGTGCTGTTAGTGGAAGATTTTTATTTGGCTGCAGTTGCAAGTGTTACCTTAAAGAAGTAGCTGCAATGTTTCTGCCACTTTCTTTGACAAAGAGAATCAGATGTACAGGCTATTTTATCTCTCCCAGCAACTAAAACCTTTATTAAGGATATTTTTATTAATCATCTCTGATAAGAATCCCAATATACTAATAATGCAAGATAGCAAAGGTTAAGCACATTGGATATTACTGTGCACAATCCACACAGAGAAGTTGTCAGAGAGGATCATCGGCCACCCTCAGTCTGGAAACTGAGGAAGAAAAGGCATTTCTAATAGCATTTGTAGAAGGTGATATGATACAAGAGCAGCACTTCATTAATGTATGGAAGATCTGGATTTCAACAAGATAAAGGAAGAAGAATTCTGTCTTCCTCCAATGACCCAGTTTGCTGACATGCCCTGAGTAGTCTGACTGCTGTGGATTTCCAGGAGAAGGAGAGAATTAATTGCAGAGCTTTTCTACTACCATGTGCCTCCCCCCCAGCCCAGTACTTAGCAGATGCAGCAGCTCTGTGGCATAATGAGCATTCTGCATCCTCGGAGCTCCCCTGAACTCCCGTGGCTCCTGCAGCTGAATCCTGGCTCCTCCACTGGGCCTGTATATGGGCTTCCCCAGGGAGGAGGGGTGGCCCTACTCTTTGTAGGTCAGGCTTAGAAGCCTATTTCCCTGTCTGCTATTCTCTGTCATCCACTGCTATAGGTGTGAATAGTTATTTAATCACTCCCTCTGAATTTGCATGCTAGGATGATTTGATGGCTATTTATTATGGGAATGGAGGTCTGGCTTCTTTATCCAATCTTAATCTAGTCTGACCAAGAATAAAATGAGATCCAAGGAGAGGTTTCTGACTTAGTTTACATCATTTCCTAGTCAGTTCAGTGGTTTCTGGATAGTGTGCATACTTGAACATTCAGGTAACAAATGCATCCTCAGATACTGGAATTCAGAAATGGGATTGTTGTTTTCCATGTATAAACTATGGCTGTAACAGGTAAGATGTCTACCAGCCAGTTAAAGTAGGAGCACAAAGAATTATTTGTTTAAAGTTTTAAAGCAGATGGGAAATAAATTCTTATGGACTTTCTGGCTTTTAGGCATTAAATTGGCAGTATCAGACTGTTTTTTAACTGCAGGACTGACCTCACAGCCTATTTCTAATGTGACTTCAGATTTTGTGCCATAAATAGTGTTCTTATCTCCCTAGGATGCATCAGGATCCTGACTGTTACAGAAAAGGAAGTAGAGGCTGAAGTTCCTCATAGTTGAAGGAAATAGGAAAATTTAAAGCTGTACGCAATAAGCCTAGTTTTGAAGATTCACAAAGTAGGTATTAGAAGTAGTTTTCAAGCTGGGGTGTCTGAGGCTGGTTCCCTAAATCTGTTATGGCTCTGTCTAGCTAAGCAGCTAAATGATGAGTTAAACTCAGCCCTGTTGAGTTGCCTATATTTAATAATTAAAAGTATCAGTTGTGGACATCTAAGTGTGTACCGAAGAACCAATCTATCAAGATCAAATCCTAAAAGGAGTTGAGGACCTGCTTAACACTTGCAAATCCTGTTAGCTTCATGGTTACTATCTGTCCTGGTTTGGGCTGGGATAGAGTTAATTTTCTTCCTAGTAGCAGGCACAGTGCTGTGTTTTAGATTTAGTATGAGAAGAATGTTGATAACACCCTGATGTTTTAGTTGTTGCTAAGTACTGCTTAAGCTAGGCAAGGACGTTTTCAGCTTCCCATGCTCTGCCAGGTGCACAAGAAACTGGGAGGGGGCACAGCCAGGACAGCTGACCCAAACTGACCAAAGGGCTATTCCATACCATATGACATCATGGTCAGTATATAATCTGGGGGGAGTTGGCCGGGGGGCAGCAATCACTGCTCGGGAACTGGCTGGGCATTGGTCAGTGGGTGGTGAGAAGTTACATCACTTGGGTTTTTTTCCCCTGGGTTTTGTTCCTCTTCTTGGTGTTTTCCTTTTCACCATTTATTATTATTTTTTTATTATTATTATTTTATTCCAGTTCTTAAACTGTTCTTATCTCAACCCACAAGTTTTCTTACTTTTACCCTTCAGATTCTCTCCCCCATCCCAACAGGGAGGGGAGGGTAAGCGGGTGGCTGTGTGGTGCTTGGTTGCTGAAAAGGGGCTAAACCATGACAATATCCCAGGGTTTGATTTGTGAAAGCTACTGTTTGGACAAATATTGTGGCTATTCATTCTGATGCTGCAACAAACCATCTCAGAGCTTGTGTCTGAAAATCAGAACCTCTTTGCATTTCTTCCACTTACTTAATTTGTGATTTGACTTGGTCTTCTCTGTAAGAAAAGTTAAACTTCCTGATTTTCAGAGTTCACATCAGAGCTACACTTAAGGGTAAAGGTGGCTATCAAAATAGGGGTGCCTTAGTCAAAGCAGCTGGTTTTTGGGGAGCACTGCCCTTTCACTTCCTGGTATAAGGACATTGTGAAATATAACTGCAATACTCAACAGTGGCACCCAGCAGCTCTGTTCTGCTGGTTGAGAAGTCATACTGGGTGTTTGGTTTTCCTGGATGTTAAATGGAGGTGACTGTATAGAAAAGTGATTAACGTGGTGAAATACTTCAGGGTAGTCTTACTAACCTAAGGTTATGAAGTGGTAACTGTTAATGTGATGTGGGTCTCCAAAATTAAGTTAGGCATGCTGTAATTATTAGAAACACCAAATGGAGATGTTACAGTTCTTATTCGGAAGGGGATTGCCATGCTAAATGATGAGTCCAGAAAAAAATAGTGAAGATAAAGATCAACTCTTGTGCGCAGTGAGCAAATGTGAGAAAAAGCTGAAATTTGGTGGGCTTGACAAGGTCATAAACTTGTCTAAGTTGGAACAGACCCTTAAGAGAGTTTCAGATGAAGATGGCTTACTGCCCCATTTCCCCTTTTTGGTATAGAATAAACAGCAGGAATCCTTCACAACTGTAATCAGGAGAGGGGGGGAAAAAAGCCCAAACAACCAAACTAAAGGCAGAACAAAACAAATCTACCTCTGCACCCTGAACGTACCACCCAAAGAGTGTTGTGGAAATCTGCCCGCTGCTCTTCCTGTCTTCTGTCAGCTCTGCTGCCTTATGGGCTTGAGGTTTTGTCATCTCACTTTGGGGCCATGGCATACACTGATTCTGGCCCTTGGAGCTTCTCTTTAAGGTTGGGGTGAGGACCCCCTTGAATAAGAACTTAGGTTTGCAGATGCAGAGGTAATGTGATAATGGAAGCATGTGGGGAAAGAAGTGGGGAAAGACAGCCTTCGAGGGGTATGTGTAGTCTCGCGTCTGCTTTCAGCCTCTGGCAGGTCCTCAGACATCCTACAGATGATAGGTGGAAGGGGAGAGTGGTCATTCCTTGTGCTTGGCGCATGCTCTGCTCCAAAAAATCTGGCAGCGCTGGCAGGCAAAAGGAGGGTTCCTGTGTGCCAAGGGCTTGGGATTGGATTCCTAGCCAGGGACCTTGGTGGGAGTTGCCCAAAGTCTGTAATATGCCCTACAGAAAAGGTGAGAAGTTCATCTCCTATTTTTTTCTCCTGCAGCACCCCAAAGGGCTATGCAAATCTCTAGAAATCCCCCTACTGCTTCCTGGCCCTTGCTGCTCTCTTGGCTTCCCCTTGGGAAGCAGGACTTGTGTTTTCCAGTTACGCTCAGACCAGCGGTCTTACTGACGCAAAGCAGAGAGGAGCGCAGCAGCTGCGATCAGATTTTGCCCTGGAATATTTCGACTCCCGGAGAGGGAGCTGTGGAGGTGACCCCCTGCTGCCCTCCCTTGTCTTCCCATGCCAGCCAGGCTTGGAGAACCACATACCTGCATGTTGACCTGGATGGGTTGTCTCTCCCCGCTCTTGGTATGGGGCACCCCTTCTGTGTCGTAGATCCCTGTGTAAGAGGCCACCTGTGCATCCCTCGATTTCTCTTCCAGTGGGACGTTGACACCCCCGATGCCCATTGTGCTGCAAAGAGACAGGATTCAGCTTTTCAGCAGCCCCGCAGGTCCCCTTCCCTGGCAGCTTGGAGCCAGCATGTGGGCTGGCAGCCTCTCTGCTTGGGGGATGCTTCAGGGATTTTAGCAGACCTGCAGGTGCTGCTGACTCACTGGGGCTCCCGAAAAATGTCAAAGCTCTGCAGTCACCCAGGGAAAGTGTAGAAAGGAAAGGCAGGAGGGATCTGATCTCGAGTAGCTGGGGAAAGGTTAGCTGAATCCCTTCTCCAGGGCTGCCTCTCCACCCAGAGCCGGTTCCCCATCTGCATCCTCCCTGCTCCCGGTCTCTGCTGTGCAGCGCTGCAGCGAGGCCTGGGCACGGTGCGTCCCTGACACGCAGGGCCGGAGGGGCCTCTTCCCTCTGCCTCCAGGGCAAACCGTGGGGAAGGAGGGAGGAAAGGAGCTGGGCTTGAAAGAGCTCTGGGAGAAGGTGGGGAGGGAGAGGGAAGGCAGCGACTCCAAAACGCGGCAAAGCACTGGGAACAGCTGGCTGGGAAGCTAGAAATGGGGCCACCAAAGCAAAAGGGCGGGGAGGAAGAAATCACAGAAACCCCGTGCTGTCAGCCTGCCAGGAAAAAATATTAAACCTCTAAAAATAAAGCAGCGGGGAAGGGAGGGCCGGGGGAGCCGCCCCGAGCAGAGCAGGGTGGGAGGCTGCACTTACGTGGCCTGGACGGTGCCGGGCCGGAGGGCCACCTCGATCTTGTACTTGGCCCCGGTCAGCAGCTTGATGGTGCGGTTCTGGCCGAAGCGCTGCCCGTCCACCTTGAAATACACCGCCCCGTCGTTGGGCTGGATTTTGAGGGAGACGCTGATTTTCACGAGGCCGGGGATGTCGCCCATCGCTTGTGGCTGGGGGCGGGTGGGCTACGGGCTCTGCGCTCGTCTCGCCCCCTCCGGGGAAGGCGGCTGGCCGGGAGAGGAGAGCGAGGCTGCGAGGGAGAGGAAGAGGAGGAGGGAGGAGGAAGAGGAGGGGCTGCCAGATCCTAGCCAGCCCAGCCCTTCCCAAAAGCAGCGGATGATATATTTGTTTTTTCCCTCCCCCTAATCGCGGCGCAGCATCTGGGCGGCGGATGCTCCCCCTCCCTTCCCTCCCGCCCCATCTCCCGCCTTGGGGGACATTTGCAGCTGCTCAGATTGCAGCCGGTTTCCAGGGAGTTAATTCGGCGCCGATTACCGCAGCCTTAATCCCGCCGTTCGTCCCGGAGGGAGCCCGGGCCGGGCGGGCGCCGCCGCCGCCGTTCAGCACCAGGGGCGCGGACAGCGGCGCGGGCAGCGAGCGCCCCGCGGGGCTCCCCCGCCGGCGGGCAGCGCGCAGCGGGGGCTCGTCGGGGGGTGCCCCCTCCAGAGCACCCTGGGGATCCCCTCCCCGCGGGCAGCCCTCTCCCGTGGGCTGACCGAGCCCGCTGGGGTGGGCTGGAGCGTCTGCGTAGCGGCACGCAGGAGCCCCGGCTGCTGGGGAGGGAGGGGAGGGCGGGGAGCAAAGACGGGGTTTTGTGGCTCTTCCCTCTCCCTGGACGGCAGAGGGGTTTTGTGAGCCACCACGCCTAGACGGAGGGTCAGTTTCTTGCTCCCTGAAGGCAAGAGTCAACATCAATATTTGGTTTCGGGTTTCTGTTGGGGTTTTTTAAAGTCGCTTTATTGCAATCTTCTAATTTTAATAGCAAAAAATCCAACTGTAATTGCAGTATCGGATCAGAATCTCATTTCTTTAAGTCTAATACTACTCTTTACCTATGGCTGGTACCATTTCTTAAAGGCGAAATATCTTTGAAACTGAAAGTTGTAACGCAACTCTCCGCAGGTCTCATTCCTGTCTAACTGTTAGAGATTGCTTTTAACCCAGGAGCAGATTTGTGCATCCTTTCGCATTTGTTCTTGTTTGCTGTTAAAACTACAGTGTTCTTATGGCTGACGCAGGACTTGGGCCACAAATATATTTTTTGTTTGATTGGACGTTATGGCAGAGTTAATGGTTTCTGTTAGGAGAATTTCACAGCTACATGTTGCACTGGCCCTGACCTTTTCTTTGTTTTTCTAAAGCTGGGATGCATACGTGGTCGTAAAATGTAGTATTGCTAAGCCAAATGGAAGATATAGCATTACCCTGCTGCATTTCTTTGTGCATGCAAGTTAATTAATGAATTAATTTTACTGTCAACATTAAGTAAAAGAATATATTCTGCTGAAAACCTCTGGGGGAAAAAAAAAATCCTACTGTATTTGCCTTGATTAGGTATCCAGCTAAGAAGGGGCTTCATAATGTGTCCAGCCAGCCAGGTTTCCACAAAGATAAGGGCAGGGCATGATCTCTGCCTCTCAGAACTGTGTATGTGGTGAGTTTCCTAAGTAACATTTCACCTTTGATAGCAGTCACTGGCAGCAGGGACTCCCCTACAGGGAAGTTGTACACAATGCAGTCATTGCTTCCCCACTGAACAGTCAAGAGTGAAACAAATGCTATTAAAAAAACCCCCAACATTTCCCTATGCGTGATGAGGTAGCAGCATTATCAACATTAATGTATGAGAAGAATCTTTTGGGCTTGGTGACTCACCTAAGACTCTTGTATTGTCAGAGGGCACCTAATCAAAGAGTAGTTGCAGCTAATCAAGTAGGCAGTTGCAGGAGCAACTCATCCCATAGTGGGGGCCAACATTTGATCGTGAATCATACACTGAATTCCATCGATTTGTTGCAAAGATCTTGGCTGACTTTAAAGGTCCTCAAAAGCAGTGCACCAGAAGTTAGGTAAAATGAATCCCTCCAACCGTTGTCAAGGTCAACCATGAACGGTCTTGAAAACATCTTGGAAGTTATCAGGCAGTCAAGTGGTATGCACCAGTTTTCAGATAAGGAAGCAGCTGCTGTATATAGATACATATCTTATAACAGTATGGCTCCACAAAAGAAGACCACATGTGCATCTCTTCCTATCTTTTTTGCTCATTGCAAGAGAATTATCCTTTTTCGTTATATTCTGCTGAAACTGCTGCACTTTGTGGCTTGTTGAAAGTTTTGCTTGCAGCATTTCCCACTTCTGTAAGTTTAAATGTAATTCAGTACAAAATCACAGAGGCCTTACACATGGGGAATCTGATAGTATCACTTAAAGTGGTGTGTGAAGAATAATGGCCATTGCCAGGGATCAGTTTTACTTGCCTCATGGCCAGACATATCATGTTGTAGTAAATTGTGTGTAGCTGAAGACATTGATTGCAATTAGTTTCCCAAGTACATAAGAGGTCAGATCTATAACGAGGTTTTTTCCCCTTATTATTTCTGCCTGAATGATCATCTTTCTCTGGGCACAGCTCAGGCTGTGACTTTATTCCAGACCACTATGGCAAAAAGTGGTAAACATGAGGGAGAACTAAAAGAGCATCATGTTATAGATTATGTATGCATAGGCTGAGTAACTGTTTTACCATGTGAAAGTGAAATGTGGTGAGAGTAGAACATTTATGAAGAAGGAATTTTAAATGTAGGCATTGCCTTTCTTTTTATTGATTTGATAGCTTTCCATGTGTTAGTGTATTTGCTTATCTGATCCTACCAGATGCTCTCTATCAGTGTAGATCAAGGGGAGGGGTTCCCTTTGCTAAGTCTTTCTGAGAGGTTAGCTTTGTTGCTGCCCACCTTAATGGCCCTGAGCAGCCTCACCTGGGGCCTCCACCCATACCTCTGCCCATGGGCCCTATTTCAGCTCAGCCCTGGGCCTTCAGTCCCTTCCTGAGTTACGCTTAGGAGTGCTGGTCTTCAGCTCTGCCACAGACATATCCAGGAATGGATGCTGTTGATCTTGACCTGCAGGCTGACTACCTGGCTTGACCTCGGCCCATCCCCATGGAGGTGCCTGATGCTGTGGGCTGCCCCCTCACTGAGGGTGGTAGGATGGGCCCTGGCTAGAGAAACCCACGCCCATCCAGTCCCCATGGGGATTTTCTATGGGCCGCAGCCCCCAGGCTGCTGCATGGTTACCTGATATTAATTGCTTGATATTCTGTAGGGAGCAAACCATCTGCAGGAAGAAGGAGGCAGTGTGGTTTTGCCGGGAGCACAGTGCAAATGTGCTGACCTTTACAAGATTCAAAGCTAAATAGATCATCATAGAGTTAGGACAAGGTCCCATTTCTCCTAAGCCACAGCAGTAATTTACTTCCAGGAACAAAAAGATAAATTTGTGTTCATTCCTCCATTCTCTACACCTGCATTTGAGGGGTAGGGGTTGGAATCTTTAATGTCTTCGTAAAGTGCAAAACTGCTTTTTTTGTTTTTTTCAGTCCTTCAAATCTACCGTTTGTTCCCCTGGCACATGAGGCTTCCCAGCCTGTTGTCTGGACTCAGCAAGGTACATTAAGCTAATTCCCTTCCCTTGGGGCAGGAATGTTGCAGCACTCCCCTGCGCTCTTGTGAGCCCCTTAGTGCTTTTGAAGGGAGTGGTGAGCTTCCTCAAGTGAGCTGCAGCCAGCATGCTCAGCTATTCTCATCTCTCTTTTTCTTCCCAGAACTAGGAAAGTCTTCTCACATTGTAGCTTCATCCTCCAAGACCTGTCTTGTACCTAGGCCTTCCCTGCTCATCATAGGTGAGGTTGGATGCATCCAATGAAAAGTCAGAGCTAATGCGTAGATAAGCCATGGCCTATGCTTTGTGCTCATCCAATTTGTCTAGAAAACCTTCTGGAGAAATCCATTTAGTCTCTTGACTGCATCCACTCAATATGATCTCTCTTATGCATGAGAATATGTCAACTGCATAAGCTTTTCAGTATTACCATTTATGCAGGCCTTCCCACTTAGAGTTAATACACTAATCCTGCTGCATAGCTCCACAATAATGAAATAGATAAAATATGCCTTGAGGTCAGAACAAGACGGTTCATTTATGATGGCCAGCCCACAGCATTTAGATTCCAAGGTGACGTGGACAATACCTATAATAGTCTTTTCATGCTTGCCCCTCTTTAATTCATTTCTTAACACAGTGCTAAATTTGGAAATGTTCCGGTTTGGGGTTTCTTTTCGAGAAGCGGATGCAAAGCCACAATCTTTCATTCGTTAAAAATAGCCATATGTGTGATTCCGTATGGAGTGAATTGTGCTGAGACTTGCATCTGCCAGCTCTCAATTTAATACTGTAAATCTTTTGAGATCTCTGCCTCTGCGCAGAAGTGAGAAAGGGTTTTACTGAACTATAAGCTGGACTGAGTCTTTATCACCTTTGCAAACCACTTGTGTATATTATTTTTCCCATGTAGACAATAATTTTGAACATATAGCATTTGATTTAATTTCCCCTGGATAGGCAGCTTGATTTGCTGGAGAGATGCATATTTATGGAGAACTCACATGCTCTATTACAGATGGAGTGGGCTTATGGCATTTACAATGCAGCAAACATGTTTGAAGAACAGCTATGCAAGGGCTAGTAGAGAGAGCAGTGAAGCTGATATAAAAAGCTGAGAAACTGCCTGTCTTCCTTGCAGCTGACCCAAATTTGCAAAGATACGGTTCCAATTTTCAGTATAAATGCCCATCAGTCTCTCAGCTAGATCCCTTGCTCACATAAGTGTGCGTCGTGGTTTAGCCCCAGCCAGCAACTAAGCACCACGCAGCCGCTCGCTCACTCCCCCTACCCTGATGGGATGGGGGAGAGAATTGGAGGAGTGAGAGTGAGAAACACTCCTGGGTTGAGATAAGAACAGTTTAATAATTGAAATAAAGTAAAATAGTAATGATAATAATAACAATATAATAATGATAATAATAATAACAATATACAAAGCAGGTGATGCACAATGCAATTGCTCACCACCTGCCGACCGATACCGAGACAGCTCCTGAGCAGCAATCGCTGCTTCCCGGCCAACCCCCCCCAGTTTCTACACTGAGCATGATGCCATATGGTATGGAATAGCCCTTTGGTCAGTTTGGATCAACTATTCTGGCTGTGCCCCCTCCTAGCTTCTTGTGTACCTGGCAGAGCATGGGAAGCTGAAAAGTCCTTGACTAGCATAAGCACTACTTAGCAACAACTAGAAACATCAGTGTGTTATCAACATTCTTCTCCTACTAAATCCAAAACACAGCACTATGCCTACTACTAGGAAGAAAATTAACTCTATCCCAGCCGAAACCAGGATAGTGTGGTTGATCACTTTGTTGTTGTTGTTTTAATGCTTGCAGGAGCGGTCCCTGAAGTAGCAAAAAACCCCCAGAATTTTCTGCGGAAATACAGCAGCAAGATCTCCCATACGAGAACAGATCACTTGCCAGTAAACTGAGCTAAGATATTCTGCTCTGTTGCAGATTGTGCCATTGTGACAAATGCTGCTAATCCAGCATCATGCACCTTTACCTACTTCGGACAGAAATGGGGAGAACAGGGTATGTTATAGCAGGTTTCCACAATGCAGGTTACTTTCTCTTTTTGCCAGACAAAGCTCTATCCTCCCTTCTATGGAGAGCTAGAATAAATACAGCTCTTCTCTTTTATGCTTGGTGCTGCTCTTTGGGAATGGCTGCATAAAGAAGACATGCATCAGCAGTCCAGGCTGTCCCTCACACCTGCCATGGCCACTGTATGGTTAAGGACCATTTTGCTTCACATGAATGAGTTAGCTGATCAGCACATTTCTGCCTGGGGGAGATGAAATGCCAGTTCCCCTGTGGTGATGTGTGATAAATGAAACCAAGCCTCAGTGTTAAAAGGATTGTTCAAGACATGTAAGGTAGAAGGGCAAAAGGAATAGCTGAGCTTTGAAGATGAAATAGAAACAATATAGAGGAAAGAAGTGTTATAAAAGTAGCTGCTTCCAGCTAATATCGGATGGAGGTAGTTTTGTGCTTTGACACTAAGTTGCTTAAGTAGCTAATGATAAATTCTGGAGTCATTGGCTTGGTGCCACTGTGTCTAGAACTGCATTTCACACCTCCAAGGGCTTTTCATGCAGGTAAATGAGAAACTGAGCTTTTGCAAAACTGTGGAGTCAGCAACCTTTTCTGTTCACATTAAACCACATTTAGTATAAGGTCATATAGATGTTCTGTTGAAGAGGATCTGTCCCTGGACATTTCATATAATCAATTTATCGTGGAGGGCCCTGTCATCCTGACTCAGCACAAACAGTGAACCAGCAGGACCAAGGGAGCAGGAAAACCTGTGGAAAGGCTGCCTGCAGGGAGGAAAATGCTGGCAGGTTCTTTTGTCTTTGTTCCCCATACGCCCTTCCAGCTGGAGAAGGAGTTTCATTTCCTCAGGTCTGAGGGCCAGCAAGTTAGACAGAAAGAGGAGCTAACTGTGAGCCAGCTCTTGGTCTCTAATGCTCGCCCCAGGCTCTGTAGCATTATGGCCTCAAGGCAGCTAATAAAGGGATAGTTTGGCTTCCAGCTGTACAGTGAAAGCTATTTAATTTGAGTTGTCATTGTCTATGACCTGTATTTTTGGGTTATCCAATCAGAGCAAAATCAGTACCTTTTCCCAAAGATGGAACCGCTGGAATGGAAGGGAAGAGAAGGAGATAATTCACCTTCTTAAAGCAAAAGGAATTACTGACCAAAAAAGACATTATACAGGAGGAGTCTATCAGCTCCTGAGTCCATCAAGCATCATTTTAAGCCTTATGGGAGATGAAGGGAGCCTTCACAGAAATATAACTCAGAAATTCAGTTAGATCATCTCAACTCTGGAATGCGTCTTCAATTCATTCCAGGTCCTGGGACTGGTAGGCAGATTCTTTACTGTAAATGTGACACAAAGCTTTTTCATCACTTTTTAGTGGCAAATTTTTACTTTTAGCTCAGTTTCCAAAGAGCATGAAACTTTTATTAGCTATGTATGAGTTTCTGTGTGTCTAATCATTTTAGAATCTGTTGGCTGATGTCAAGTACACTTGACAGCCAGGGAATTGGAAAGCATATATTGAATCTTTGATTTGTATACTGCCTAATGGATGATTGGCTTGGTCAGCAACTAGGGCCTTTAATAGCAATCAGATCCTCACAACAGCAAGATTAACATGAGCAAAGGAACAATGTACTGAGACTCTGTAGGTTCTAGAAACAAAACCCGGACAACCTAATAATACATAAAATCATCACAAAAAGGTATGCTTTGGACAGAATGAACTGCAAAGTGTATAGCCTGAGATTACTGGTATAGACAGGTGCTCTACCTGAAGATGAGACTGGAGGGGTCATTTGAGCAGCAGCTAGTTGAGAAAGATCTGGAAAGGAAAGTCTCAATTCACACAGCGAGGAGAAACATTCAGCAGTTGGGAGAGTGAAGGACTAATACAGACAACCAAGGAAGGAGTGGAGTCTCATCTGTGGGAGAACCACTAAATAGGCATCAGTGAGGAGTGGCTAGAGAAAGTCTCTGAGGGTTCTTCTAACCTTCTGATCCTCTATCACAGACCTTGTCAGACTTCTGTATGCTTCTGAGTAAAGGCTGAGACAAACAGGGAGTCAAACGGAGAGCAGGAATTTCTGTCTGCGGAAAACGTCCCTGTTTGGGGATCTTTACAAGTGGCAGAGGTGACAGATGGAGTAACCCTGGGCTCAACCCATATCTGAACAGGCTCAGCTGTAAAAGTGATTTGGAGTCTTGTGTGTGGGAGAATACTTGGTTCTTGGCAACGCAGCAGCCTCCTTATTGTGTCCCATATACCACCACCCTTCCTTCTGCATGGGGAAGAGGGATTGTGACTCTGGTATATATCAACTTTTGGAAAATTATGGTTTTGCCTTATCTTTTACCAAATATAGCCAAATGAGCTCTGCAGCAAGTAAAAGATGTTTGTAGAAAGTGACGTTCTGCGGTGCTTTATGTAATGTGCCCATCTAATCCATTTATGCCTGTTTGACAGCTAATCTCTTTGGGAGGCCTCAGCATCAAACTCCAAAACCTGATCAAGTTTGATAAACAAATTTCTTGTATCAGCAGAGGGCGCATCGTCATTAACCAAGCGAGGGCCCTCCAGCTCGCCGCCAGACCCCATGTGCTCACCCACTGGGAGTTAGACTTCAAAGATGGGATGAAGTGACAGAACCGGTGAGTTGGGAACCTGTCTCAGATCCTTTTGGCATGCACCAAGCAGCAATACAGTACGCCACCCTGTTTGTTGTTTTGCTAGTGTTGTGGTTTAACCTGGTAGGCAGCTAAACACCACACAGCCGTTCACTCACTCTCCCCCTCCCCAGGGGGATGGGGGAGAGAATAAAAAAAAAGTAAAATTTGTGGGTTGAGATAAAGGCAGTCTAATAGGACAGAAACGAAATGGAAAATAATAATGATAATATAGAAAATAAGTGATGCACAATGCAATTGCTCACCACCTGCCAACTGATGCCCAGCCAGTTCCCAAGCAGCAATTGCTGCCCCCTGGCCAACTCCCCCCACCTTATATACTGAGCATGATGTCATATGGTATGGAATATCCTGTTGGTCGGTTTGGGTCAGCTGTCCTGGCCGTGCCCCCTCCCAGCTTCTTGTGCACCTGGCAGAGCATGGGAAGCTGAAAAAGTCCTTGCCTAGTGTCGTACTACTTAGCAACAACTAAAATATCAGTGTGTTATCAGCATTATTCTCATACTAAATCCAAAACACAGCACTATGTCAGCTACTAGGAAGAAAATTAACTCTATCCCAGCTAAAACCAGGACAGCTAGAGTTCATGTATTTGCAGAGTGGGCCTGATTTCTTGGGATTAGGCACTAAAATGCTTATTTAATTTCCCAGGACTCTGCCATCAAGGCTGGCCATATTTGATACAGTTGAGCGTTTTGTCAGGCTGTTGCCTGTCCTGTCAGAGGCAAACTAAATACACACGTGCTTCTGCGTTTCCCTCTTACTCTGTAAGAGGAAATGGCTTGTTTTCATGTGATTAGAAGGCAGAGGAGCTTGTGAAAGTGACACAGCTGTACTGTAAAAACGCCAGCCCACGGACTTTGCTGCCAGAGGAGCTTAACTGCCAACACGGATAGACCTGAGCGCAGGATTGCACAAGACATGGAGCGAGAACCGATGCGCATACGGGAGGGCTACTTGGTTAAGAAGGTAAGTGGGCAGTTTTGGATTGAGTGGAGGAGGAAGTTAACTGTGAGATTAGGGAGGTGTAGGGAAACATGCTTTGATTTCAGTTATTAAAAAAGCGTCATTTTTTCCAAAAAGAAAAGGCAAATGAACAGAATTGCTTGAGCAGTAAACCAGCGTGGTGTTAGTGATTACAGAGGTACTTGCTAGCAGTTTTATCTTGTCAGAATAATACATAAGGCATTTTGCACATACCTCAGATGTACCTTTGGATCAAAAGATTTGTATTTTTATTAAGTAACCTAATGCCCTTAGTGGAAGCTTGGCAAAACAGGTAACAGCTTGGAATGGCCACAGCCTATTCGATTGCACTTAATCTCTGAGTTAAACGTCAAGGAAGTATAGTGAGATTAAAGAGGTCAGATCACCTTGGCCTAGAGACAGTGTGTGGGGCCACGGGCACTTCCCTTCTTTGGGAAGGCAGTCGCTGCCCCACAGCAAGCTCTGTTCTGGAGTCTTTTGTGGTAGACCCCATAGGATAAGGCCTTGACTTTCATTTAAATCCTTAGTGAGATCAGTCTGGCTTAAAGCAGCCTAACTAAACAGTGTCAGTCCTGGAGCAAGAGGAGTTCTCTCCTGTGGTGTCTCTGCTCATCAAAATGAGAATTTCACTCATTAGAACAGCAGGCTGGAGGCATCCCTAATCGGGGACCAGTGTTGTGAAGAGGCCACTCCTCAGTCTTATTTCTACTGACACTGAAAGGAATTAAGTTCATAAAGTAATCGCAAAGCTGCAGTGATGCTGTCATGAGGAAGGAGAGAGATACAGTCGTGCTGTGCAGATTGCAGATCTCTAGTTCTAATGGTCTGATATACAGAGCAAGTGGCTCACGATCTATATTCCTCCATGACAGGGGAATGGCTGGAAACTTAGCCACTGGGACAGTCCCCAGCTGTGCGCCTGGCCGGGTATGCCGGGGAGAAGATGCATACAGATGCGCCAGTGCCAGTCCCTCACGTTCCTGTGCGTGTTGGGTCCCCCAAAAGCCTCTCTGTGAAAGTACTACTAGAGCTGCTGCTGGGTGCTGTTGCAATGGCAACAGGGAAGTGGAAATTGTGCCCATTTCCTAGAACAGCCTCGTAGGTGGCTCTGTCCTTACGGAAGTGAGCTTATGCTGGTGGTGAGGAGCAGCAGTGTGCTAGAGGAAGGGCTGGAGGGCAAAAGGAGCAGAAGATACAGATCAGACAGGTACCAGCTGTTTGATACATCAGTGAGGCTGCTGTGAATTCCACAACCAGAGCTTCCAGCAAGGATGAGCATGCTCCTGATTAACCTTACCTGCTAATTATGTACTCTTCTCCTCTCCTTTATGCCTGTAAAGTGAAACCAAGAATTTGATCTCCCAAAGGAGCTATCCATGCAGCCGCAGCTCTCTTTGCAGAGTGAAGGCCATTTGACTTTCTCCTCTTCATATTTACATTAGGCTGGGGAACGGTGCTGTGCTTGGGAGTCAGTGCTTTAAGTGGGACAATATGAACTCCACTAAATGTAGGTTCAGACTTCAGCGTTGATTTAGGTCAACTTAAACCTCTGTTTGTATGTTTTGGGGATCTTGTGTCATCTTCTGAGCATAAGAAGCATAATTTTCTAATCTTGTAGTGCTGCAGATGTTATAAAAAGAAGTTGTTCTACCAAAAGGAAGTTGCTTGTGTTTTTAAAGTGGTTAATGATTTCAGAGAGCTATTTAAGGAACACCTGTCTGTATCTGCCGTCTTTGGAGTAGGTGTGACAATTTGATTTTTAGTCCAGGAAAATAAAATCCAGCACCCTGCTTGCTTGTGTTTCATGAGATGTTTTAGATGAGAACAATTTGACCATGTTTGTTTTTGCTGACAGTGTGGATCTGAGACTGCCAGTTTAACACTGCTCCGTAGTGGCTTCCATTCGCAGAGCGTGTCAGAGTCTGGTCTTCAGGAAGTACTGGACTTGTCTGTTTCTGAGCAGAAGTATTGTAACCTGTAGTAAACCCACAAACAAGAGGAAATTGAAACAGTTCTTGTCTTGGCTTATCATTTTAATTGATTTCTTAGCAGAAAATCAACCAGTGGGTCAGTTTGGGCTCTCAAAAAATGGTAAATTCTTATAGCTTATTAAAAAAAAAACCAAAACCAAAGGAAAACAGCAGTCAACCCATATGTGGTACCCAGATGAGACTCTTTTTGTAGTTCCCTGTTTAGCTGGGTTTCCAGAGAACCCCCAGGGCAGTGACTTTCCTTCAGAAAGTAGCATTCATTTGTGGGGCACTTTCTGTTTCCAGTGAGGGCTGCAGAGGCTGGAAGCAGGTCCTGCTCTTAATAAGATCTCAGTTGACAGTTTTCCCTCTCTACCCTGTAACTGAACATAAGGTCTGATTTGAGTGCAAAAGACCTTTCTTGGAAGGTGGGGCAGCAAAAAAGGATGTGACAGACAAAGGGTTACTTTGAGGAATAATAAAAAAACCTCAGCTTGTTTCTGTCCCAGTCACTTCTGCAGAAATACAAAATGCAGGTGTAACTAACTTTGCCCAGCTCTCAGGTTTAACAAATCAAAAGAAGCCATTTGCACAGCACAACGGTGGCGCCTTGCTTCTGTCTGCAGCTTTAGCACTGCATAGCCACCATGGTCTGAGGAGGACAGCGATGCTGTGGATGGAGTTGTAGGAGTATAAATTTAGGTCTCTTTGTAACAGAAGAGCAAGGGAAAATAATATTTTTGAAGGACGGCCTCTGATTTGGGGCCCACAAATGTTGGTTTTGCTTTGGTAACTCTTCAGAGGAGCTGGTGGTATTCAGCATATCTAAATGTTCATTTGGCTGAGCAGTAAGTCACTTGGTATCTGGGATTGTGACCACTTCTGAAGCTGATTGCAGGCAGGACCAGAGAGGTCATCTAGCTAGAGTGCAACAGTCTTAGTAATTCTAGTGGTTAATCATGTTCAACACAGATAAACAGGTCATTCCTCTCTGAGTCCCTGAAAATTTTGCTGTGTGTTTCACTAGATGTAGGATCCACCCCTGTCTTTATCTCTCTATTTCTTGCATCTAACAGCTGTGTTTCAGGAGTAGGAGGAAGTAAAAGCTTTAAAAGATTAAATTAAGCACTTCAGTTCCTCACCACAGCAGCTAGAGATCTGCAGCCTTAGGCCCTTAAACTATTCATTACTCTTACAGTTTGTTCTTGTATGTCTAGAAATCCTCTGAGATGCGTGCTTTCTTATCAGACAGCTAAGTCTCAACGATTGACTGTATTGTAGCATCAAGTCCTAAATATAGCACAGGATGCCCAAGTTAATGAGACAGTCCTAATGTGCCAGTCCATATCCAGAAATTTTGAGGATTATTCATAATATTGCCACTATGTCATCTTGAAGACAGTGGTTGGGACTAACTGATACTGAAAAGAAACACCTGCTGGGGCAGGCAATGTGATTTTGGAAAAACTCATGGTTGGGGTGATAACAAGGGGAAATTAATGGTGGTCAAAAGAATAACAACAACGTTTTTTAACTGCAGAGTAAGATGGGTGCGGTTGTGGTGTGTTCCCCTTGAGACACTAACTATAGCCATTTTAGCGTCAGTCAGACACTCCCTGGAAGGTCATATCTTTGGTGGATATCACGTGAAGAGTGATCTATGTGAACATATGTAATTATGTGAACATAATTATACACAGTGATTTATCGATGCAGGGCAGCATGTTTAATACCTGGAAGCCGATGTGGGTCGTGCTCTTAGAAGATGGAATTGAATTCTATAAGCGGAAGGCTGACAACAGCCCCAAAGGGATGATCCCACTAAAAGGAAGCTCTATTAACAGCCCATGCCAAGATTTTGGCAAAAGAATGGTAAGTACTTTTTTTATAACAGTGATCGACAGTACTCAATCCTCAGCCTCCATACTCCTGGAGGTATTGAAGGGGCAAAAGGCTGGTGGTTACAAATTCCTTACACTCATCCTAGTGGTGACTCTCACTTGTCTTAGAAGGTCACAGACAGGCTTGGACTTGTGTAGTATTTGAAAGGTGTGATGGCTCAGGAGAAATTCAGGATACTTCAGGAGGAGCATTTCAGAAAGTTTTGTTGTGGTTTTGTTTTTTTTTTTTTAAATCTCTGTCAGACAGCAGAGCTAAATTATATTGTTGTGAGGACACTTAGCAGCTGAATGGTGCAACTCCTGTATTAAATACAAATCTAGCTGTCACAGCATAAAGATGTAGGAGACTATTTCATGAGCAGTGGAAGCATTTATTTATTGTCAAAGAGGAACAACTGGCTTGCTCAGACAGGAAGGAGATAAATGTTGTGTCACAAATGCCCAAGTAAAGCTGTAATTCCAAACCTTTTTATTACCATTTATTACCTTTTTATTACCCGACCCCACACACTTCACATTCATGAAATCTCTATTAATCGCACACTGCATTGTTACTTGTAGGACTTTTGCAAGTGACGAAGAGTCACACCTACACTCAGAGAGAGAGAGAGAGCAAAAACCGAAACTAATACAGAGAAAGTAGTTCAAATGTTGCCTACACATTTGGGATCTCTAAGGTTGAGGGTAGCAAGTGCACAGACTGAGGTCCCAATTTCCAGTGAAATGCACAGATGATTATATTTACAAATGCAGAGTCTCATTTGACAGAAAATAAGATACAGGAAGATAAATGCACAAGCATACGTATTTTTTTATAGGGTTCCTGAAAAATAGTTGTTGGTAAAACAGGATTTCTCGTATAACCAAAGAATCATATCTTTAGTCAGTCATTTGTTATTTCAGCAACTCAGTGTCATCAAATAGGCATTATACCCCCAGGGATCCCTCTGACAAAGGGGTCCCGCAGAATCTGGAAGATTATCCAATTACAGTTTAAAGAAATTTACTGCAAGGATGCCTGGCTAAAGATAGAAGTCTCTGAGAACGTTAGAAAAATGGAAGGAAAGTGCAAGAGAGCGCATGAGACAGCAAGCTTCACTTTCTCATACGAGTAAAGTGAAGAGAATTATACCTGTCCTTAGGTTTTGTGGTAAGTGGAGTCAGAGTCCCTGGTATCAGGTTTGGACCTGCTGGTTTTCCTTTTTCCTTCCTTTCTTTTCTTTCTTCTACTGCTTGCTTTCTTTTATTTTTTCTTCTTTTTTTCTTTGTGCAGACCTCTTTTATATTAAAAAAATCCCGTTGATTCTTATGGAGTCTTTTTAGACTTACATCTGTTAAGAAAAAGGAGCTCTTAACTTAAAAGGTCTCTTTGAGGCAGTACAATAAAAGGATGGGGCAGAGAATAAAGATTGCTGTTAATCCTGTGCTGAGTCAGAGAAGTTGTAGATGGCTGCTTTTCCTGGGAACAACAGGTTTTAGAGGGCCCTTACCTTGGAAATCCTACCCACAGCAGGATCATCAAGAGCTACTTGCTCTTCCTAGCTCTCTCTAGGTACTGGGAGCTGTCCACAGAAGGAGACTGTATTATCGTGCCTGGAAGGAGAATTGCATGATAATGCATTCCCACCCCATGCCCATCGTAGGTTTTTTGATCCCTGAGCTGGCAAGGGCGATTGTCCAACTGATTCAGAGGGTTTGAGGCTGACTGCTGGTCAAGCCCCTTTACTTTTCCTTACTGCTAACAGCTCCTGCCTGAGCCACCCTTGGGCATGGCTGAGCAAACCTTACTGTTTAACCCCTGCAGCTTCGGATCTGACTTTCTGCTTCAGCCAGCATGGCTGTGTGTCAGTGCATTGCCTGGGTGCCAGCTGAGAGCTCTTTGTTACAGCACTTGGCTTTACATCTTTTGCAAACTATGAATAATAAAGGTGAACCATAATTACACCTTAGGGACTAGAGTACGGGGCAGAAACATTAAATAACCAAATAAAGGAAATTGCACACATATTGCACACATTTGGTTCTAATTCTGCTGATTCAAAACCGTGTTAGTGTATTATCTAATTAACAAGCCTCAGCACAGCACTCCTTACTCTATACTGAGGCATACTCTATAGTGAGGTATAATGCATGGGGAGAAGGGTACTGTGTTCAAGAGTATCACAGATCCTACATTATAATGGTAGAAATTAAGTTTTGCTGATGAAGCATTCCTTTCCAAACAGTTTCATGGGGTTTTTTGTTTTGTTTTTTTTTTCAACTCCCACAGGAGTACTGACATCAGTGTTGGTCTACAGTAGTTGCTTGGAAATGTCAGTAACAGTAACACATTTAACAATAATGAAAAGATAATTCACCAGCGTATGTGCATTCTACAAAATAGGCAGAGAGGTCTGAAGTATCTGATGTCTGCTGAGGGCAGAGATCCTCATCTGCCCAAAGGGTTGCTTGCAGATGTACCAGTTTGCAGAAGATGCATTGCATCTGTATCAAAGGGTGGTGAAGTCTTTGAAGATCATTCCTTTGACTGCAATGAATTTTATATTATGCTTCATTTTACATTCTGAGTTTACATAATGAGTTTTACATTATGTTTCATTTTAGTTGCTGGGGCCTTTTCTGAGGGAGAATAGAGAAAAAAGGAAGGATCTTGGACCTGGGGGTTGAGGCACCCAAAACACCTTTTCATAAGTAAGATCAGATGCAGAGTTTGCTGAAGTCAGTGGAAGTGATCCAAACGACTTCAGCAGGTGTTGGAGCAGATCCTCCTTATTGAGTTCGTGAGACCATTCTGCAAATCCATAGACCAATAGCCCTGGAGACTTATTTTCTCTTAAAATTTGCACTGTTCAAACAGTCAAAACTGCAACTTCATCACTGGGATTGTTCTTACAAGTAGTTACTGCCCAATAAGATTAAACCTAAATTTCTACATGTATTCCTTGAAAATGTAGTATCTTGATTTTTGTATCTTACATTTTACAGCTTTACTATACTGCTGAATCCAGTGCCTCTGCATTTCATCCTGCCTTCTCATTGGTTACATGCCAAAACATACAGTTCTTCCTCTTATGGGAATTATTCTGGTTCTTAGTGGTTTGCACACATTTACTTTGTATGGCTAGAAATGAAAGTATGTTTTTAGGACAGGAGTTCTGTAGGGTGAGAAGTGGGATAATTCTCATTAGGTCAGTTTTAAGTCCAGTCTCGCTCATTTGGCAAGCCCAGTTTGGAGCAGGGACTATTGAGCCATGAGCAGATTTTTGTATTCATCTGGTTAGATTTCAGCTTCTTGAATCAGCTTGTGTATCTGCAACAGGGCCTAGCTTGAAACCTCAGGGCACATCACCAACACGCTTTGTTTACTAAATCAATTGCAAAAAGCAGGTGCTGAGGGGAAAGGAAGCAATCTTGGATTTGTTAAACAGAGATATAGCCTGTTCGGAAGAGGCTGCCACTGTGTATTTTGAGATTTTATTTCAAAATGCATTCACCACTGTTTGCTGTTCTTGATCTGAAGTTTGATCATTGCTTAATACGATATTAATTCTGCTACACTTGCACTTTCTCTCTTTTCCCCATGGCTTTCCTGTGGATAGCATTATTATGTATGGTTGCTCATAGTCAGATTAATTTGTCCTAACTTAAACTATCTAAAATGTTGGCGTTTAGTTCAGTCTAATGGTTTAACTTTCTCAAAAGCACAAACACATACGCATTGTCAGACGGAGACTTGGACACTTCTAAGATTGGAGACTCAACCTCTTCACCAATTTCAGAGGAAGTCCAGATGCCTAGCTTAGTGGCCTAGCTTTCTAAAAGCTGAAGTTAAGAGAAAGAGCTTTTCCAGTCTCCTCTGTGTACTGGAAATTAAAACTCTCCTTTAGCATTTCACTGTACATTGCTTCTCAGCTCTTCGACTTCAAGAATGCTGATTTTTCCTTCAGTAAAAGCTTGATTTAATGCTTTAATATTTAATTTTGTTAATCTGGTGTGTTAGCATGACTCTTGGATATTGGGATTTGGAGAGATCTGTCTGTTTGCTTTTCACATGCACCGTACATTGATTTTCAGGATGTAGCTCTTTACTGCATAATAGAAAAGGTGGGTGTTGCTGGAAATATGAACAGTGTCAGATAAGAAATGGTTACTTTTCTGCCTGGAATGGATTTTTGAGGACCCGCTGCTTTGTAAGTTTGAAATCTGTCTTCCATGAAATTCAGTGGGACTTCTGCACAATTTCAGGGTGTCAGAATTTTTCTCACTGGCAACAATCTGGAAGATGTGTATTAGGGACATTCAGAAATGTGCCATTTACAAATGCAGGTTTCAGCAGACTCATTTGTTATTTTGATTTCATTCCTGTATATTCACTGCTCTCTGCTCTTTGACGATAGTCTCTGCTTTTACTTGCCCTCATAAAGCCACGCTGTTTGCTTGCTGATTAGCCTGTCATTTTTAGACGCCTGCTGAGTCAGAACCTGTTGTATTTATTCTAATACAACTAGGGAACAAATTACAGTTCTACTTATGGGGAACTATATTTTAGAGGAAGTGGAAACCCTATTGCCTGAGTAATTAGATCCGGATTTTCCATCCAAAAGATCACTGGGTGAAAATGAGATCAAAAAGTGTGAACTTTGCCGGGGGGTTCAAGTTGTTGTTTTTTTCTGCTTAGAACTACCTTTAAAAGGTATTTTCTAATTTTTGGGAAATACAGTCCTTCCATTGTTGCTAGTGTGTTTAGATAGGTAGTGATCATAAGGTGTAGCCAAGGGTTGGATGTATCATCTCCTTACTAAGCCCTTAAAGGTTCGCTAGGCTGCAAATGTGTTCAGCTACCCTCCAATGTGACTACGACCTTTTCTCCCCTTGTGAATCAGTGGCTGAGCAAAATGATGTGGGGCTTTTTTCCTCCTTCAGGCTGACCACATCTCTATAAACATTAAGACAAATTTGTGCCCACTGCAAACCTTCAGGGGCTGGGCACTTCAGCCTTTCAGCTGTGTTGCACTTCCCAGAAAATTTAAAACCAACAGCTATATAAAGTGCCACTCACCTTGGCTGTACTGACAACATCAGGATCGCTTACAGGGAATTAACAAAAGGAATCAGTTACCTGCACTGCCTGTTTATGTTTTTCTTCAGAGTTTTTTTTTTTTAATTTAACTGTGGCTCTAAGGCACTTTCCATAGTCCCTTAGGCACAGGTAGGCTGTATGTCGTGGTGGTACTAGGTTGATTGTGCCCAACTGGCTACACCAAAGTAACTTTTAAAAAACCATCATTTATCATTCCAGTTTGTCTTCAAGCTCACTGCAGCCAAGCAGCAAGACCACTTTTTTCAAGCTGCCTACCTGGAGGAGAGAGATGCCTGGGTACGGGATATCAAGAAAGCAATTCATTGCATAGATGGAGGCCAAAGGTTTGCCAGAAAATCCACGAGAAAGTCAATCAGACTGCCTGAAACAATCAACCTGAGGTTTGTTTTCATAGCTCTGCTCCCCCATTTACTTCCATCTGCGGGCAGTGTGCCAGACATATAGCCTCGGTCTGGAAGAGCTACAACCTTGTCTCTCCATGTTATCTCTCTGGTTTCACTTAGAGTCCTTTCTGCATGACTAACAGTTTCAGAGCATACAATGTGGCAGAAATGAGCTAGTGATCAGAACTGGGAAGAAAATTTTTACTACATCATCTTTTACCAATTATCAAAGGATTTTGTTGATAAGGAGATTTCTGAGCCCACTGCAGTGTAAAAGGAGAACCCAGCCAAAGTGTGATTCTTCCAGGAGAGGCATTTTTATACAACATATAATTTATTGCAAAAGTATTTTAAACCTTTTGTTTGCTCTCCAGAGAAATGCTGATGTTAGCCTAGTTTTTGGATGGTGAGGGGAGAGTGGTGCCTGCCAGAGAACTTGGAACTGGCAAAGGGAGAAGGAGAAATAAAGGGCACACACAGGAAGCCATCTGTTTATCAGTACTTTAAAAAATAAAGGACAACTTATTTTTTACCTCTGAGCAGTAAACACCAAGATACAAATGAGCCTGCAGTGCTCCTTACAAGACAGCAGAACGGCACAAGGCCAAGATCCAACTAAATCTGACTTCACAGGTTTCAGCAGAGGATCACCTTGACTAACAGGGCAAAGGACTTAGCCTGTGACATGTAATATTCGTCCTTCTTGTCATTCCAGAGCTCCAAGGAGTTAGAGTTCTGAGCAAGTAAAAAGCAGGTGGGAGGAAGGAAGTCACATCAAGGTTCACTGAGGTTACTTAGGGCCTCTGAGAGCATGCAGGCTTTGGAGATGTCACAGTGACAGGTTTTCTGCTCAGCCAAGGACCTTTGGGGAACATAGCGCAAAGCAGTGAGCTCCCCTATTGGCACAGAGGTCATGGGGGCCTTTGAAGGTGCCTCAGCAGTGGGTGTTCCTCTGTTCACACTACATTCACCACAAGTTGTTCCATTCTCAAAATATGGGGGTGTGGTGAGCCATTTGTGCACTCCCCCCTCTGCTCCTGCAGCTGTGACAGTGATGTAGTGAAGACTCCAGGCTTTGCAACGTAAATTTTTCCGGAGATTAAATTAAGCCATGCTATAGCTCTGCAGAGAACAATATGCCAGCAAAACATGAAGACCCCATGAATGACAATGATATTATTGTATGAACTGGCTAAAGCTTTTTATTTGCTAACAGTTTCTGTGGTTCTTTTTATGCACAGTGCTTTGTACCTCTCCATGAAAGATCCTGAAAAGGGGATAAAGGAGTTGAAGCTGGAAAAAGATAAAAAAGTGTTCAATCATTGCTTTACAGGTAAGGAGCTCTTGTCCCTCTTTTCCATACAATAAAGGTAGTACAGGGCCGAGAGGCTAAAGATAGATAAAACAGCTCTAGGCTCTGTAGAGCACAGAGAAGTTTGAGAAGAAAACCTGCCAGATGTTTTCTTGACCAACACTGGAGGTGCTCAAAGCATGAAGCTTGAAAAAGTGTTCAGTTATGGCCATGGTAAGCAAGAAAGGAGGACAAAATTTAACCAGTGCCAGAAAGACTGAAGTAGATCTTTGTAGAAAGTTGCATGAAACACTTAACTCCAGAAGAATTATGCCTTTCTGAATTTTTCATCAACAAACTGTATCACATTGTAATTCCTGTCCTGCTCCAATCTGTGTGGGCTAGAGTCAAAAGTCACCCTGTTTCGACAGCACTGTGTCAGTGACATAACAGCCTTGAAGACTGCCTTCTCCAGGCTTGGTTGTCATTCATACTTCCCCAGTCCCTGCCCTTGAGGCTTCCCAGCTCAGTCCTGCATACCCTCCCAGCTCTCTTCTCCCTCAGGTACAGTGTTCAAAAGTTGTACTGGCCCCTGCCATCAGTCGCACCGGCTGTACCTCACTGGACCTTTCCAGATTAGCGCTCTGTGTTGTCACTAAGAACTTCTTTCAGGAGATTGATGAATAGATGGAGTAGGCTTGTTGCCTGTGTATTTTTAGGCTTCTTTGTGTTTGTCTTGGTTTGTGGCTGCTATTATTTGTTCCTTTGTAACCAGGCACCTGTGTGATTGACTGGCTGGTGTCTAGCAACTCCATCCGAAATCGCAAAGAAGGTCTCATGCTTGCCTCTTCCCTCTTGAGTGAAGGCTACCTACAGCCTGCAGGGGATACGTCCAAGGCTGCTGCTGAGGGACTGTCAGACACCCCCTTCTTAGATCTCAGCGATGCCTACTATTACTTTGTGAGTGTTGTATTCTCTTTTTTTTTTTTTACTGTCCCAGACTTGCTGGTGCTCTGCTTTTCTCAGGCTTCTTGTTGGGTTTCTTAAATCCTGGAGGAAAGATTGTACAGCAATGGAGAGATCCATGTTAATTGTCTTTCTCTACATGAGACTCAGAATGAACTGGCTCACTTTAATATGTGTAAGCAGGATGGTTTTTTTCTGGCACCCTTCTAAGTGTGAACTGAGTGCTGAGATCAAGCTGGGTTCTTTTTAACTTAGGCTTTGTTCCTGGTAATTTCACCAGTGACCAGAATTTAGCCATCAGTTCCCCTGATGATTCAGTGGAAGCGTAGAGCGTAATTCATTATCATGGGGTTTCTCAGAGTGGCACAAGCTACAAACCCATTTTTGTGCAGAGCCATCAAATCTGACTCAGCACGTGTGTGCACACACACACACACACACACACACAGAGCTTGCCTGTGAGCGGAGAAGCAAAAGTTTTTAATATCTGCCAGTAACACCTGTCCTGTGTAGCTTACCCAACCTTTTCAATTTATTGCTTCATATTCTGTAGATTGATTTGAAGAACTTGCAATATCGCAATCACAGTCAAATACTGTTTTAAAAATGTTTGGCTTATGAACTTATGCTAACAAAAAAAGTATGCCTTCTGTCAAGTAAAATGCTTAAATATTACAATTCTGTTTGTATTTATGACATAGAATCACTGACTTCAACAAAATGAATCTCCCATTCCTTCGTTTGTTTTCCTAGAATGTGTCCCTGGTAGGGAGACTTTACCTGTGCAGCAATGGAAGCAGAGACGCTGTTGGTGAAGGCAGCCTTGTGGCCATCACAGTTCCTGGCTACCTGGGACACTTCTCCTAGCAGGCCATGTGCGCTCTGCTTGCTTTCAGCTTGTTTCTAGTTCGATTCAATACTAATGTGGTGTGAGGAGGCAACAGCAGGTCAATATCTGACTCGCTATCATACAAGTAGGCAGCACAGAGGTTTACTCTAAGCCATACAAATGGTTACCTACATTTACATCATTTGAACAGTGTAAGGTTTCAGTAAGTAGCATCACAATTTATCTGGTGTGGAATGGATGAGAGACATGCATCCTGAGACAGCCTATGCTCAGTGCACACATCACAGCATCACAGCTATAGAAAACTGTGAATTTAAAACTCTCATCGTTGGAGAAGACAGCCTAGAAGGAGCATTTCTTCTTCCCAAATTCTAGATGGTTGTGATGGAGGGAGGAAGAGGAAGGGTCTGTTGGGTGGAGGGATGACCAGCCTAGAGTGTATTGGCTGTGCTGGCATTGCTTCATATGAACTGCTGTCTGTGCATTTAAAAACCTGTGACATCATGGGATTGAGGCAGCCTGTCCATCATGGAGGAAATGTGACACCAAGAATCATGGAGAATGGAGGCACTGACATATACACAGATGCTCCAGCTCTCTTCAGATGCCCTGAGACTCATTGGTGTAGTCCTACCTCACACTGAAACGCTTCCATGGTGACTTGGAGAGCTTCTCAACTTCACTGGGAGATTTTTCCAGTAAAAGGGTTGATTTTTTGGGTGGCAAAAAACAGGATGGAGGGAAGCCAAAGAGAAGCCAGGTTTGTACGTGTACATAAACACGCAGCAGCTGTGTAACTTCTGAATTTTCTCTTGTGGTCATGCAGCCAGACAGTGGGTTTTTCTGCGAGGGAAATTCTAGCGATGATGATGTGGTCCTGAAAGAAGAGTTCAGAGGCATAGTAGTCAAACAAGGATGTTTGCTGAAACAGGTGAGTATCACACGTGTTCCATCCTGTCACTGGGATGATGTTGCATGGATACAAGATTACTCTTTTACACCTAAAAGCTTTAGAGAAGAGAGAAACTAGCCTATGCCATCTCCATACTTGACAGGTTTCATCTCTGTCCCTCTTGCCTTTGCATGAAGAATGCTTGCTGTAGCATGGCAGCAGGGCTTTTGCCCAGTGTTGCAAGGTTTATTGCTCTTATTATGAAATAAGACAGTTTATAGTTTTAATTGGGAAAGAGTGCTAAAGCAGGAGATGTGACAAGTCATTGGTACAATGCAGAATTGAACTCAGATAAAACGGCTGCCAATCCAGTGTCCCTTTGGACACACAATTGGATTCAGTTGCCAGTTTTCACAGGCTTTTTCAGCATACCTGAGCAAAGGAGTCCTTTCAGTCACTAATGTTTGTTCCTGTCCCATCTGTAAGACAGAAGATAACTGTATACTTTCCAGCAAAACTTTAAGCAATACAGTGAACATCATGGTAAGATCCTGAGGCCATTGCAAACAGATATTAGTGAACTGAAGGCAAGACCAGGATTCTTCAATGAACAATTCAATGAATGTCCCTTCAGTTGGAAGGTACCTACAATGATCATCTAGTCCAACTGCCCAACCACTTCAGGGCTGACCAAAGGTTAAAGCATATTATTAAGGGCATTGTCCAAATGCCTCTTAAGCACTGACACACATCAGGCATCGACCACCTCTCTAGGAAGCCTGTTCCAGTGTTTGACCACTCTCTCTGTAAATAAATGTTTCCTGATATCAAGTCTGAACTTCCACTGTTCAAAATAGCCCTTGGAAACCTAAGAACTTTTTGGTGGTGCTCAAGTGTATTTCTCTTTGCTCAATCAGATAACCCAAAAGCAATGTAAGAAATTAGTTATGCGTCTTTCTGGTAACTTCTACCCTGTCACGTTCACCTCTGCCTAGTTAGTAAAAGCTTCCTTGCAAACAGCATAGTTAATTGAGAAACTAACATTATGAAATGCTGAGAGGAAGTGATTCATGACAGTCTTCCACCAGTGTTAGTCTGGATTTGGTCACCCTCAGTGAGTCGTGGATTGTTGCTTGGAAGTGTCACTGCTTCTGCTGAGAATACCTGTTTCCGAGACTGAAATGATGGGTGGAGAAAATCTAGATCTGCTGAAAGCAATGAGGCATCTACAACTGTATCAGAAGGTGGTGTTATTTCTGCTTGCGTTTCTCAGCCACAAACCCTCTCTAGGGTGGTTGACCCAGATAAGCCTTTTTTGCTGTTGTTGTTGTCTTTGCAGGGAGAGAAGAACCTTCAGCTCATTCTTGCCAATAGTTCAAGGTACTTTCCTGCAAGACATTTCACAGCCATGTGTTCTGGCAAGCATTTAAGCCCAGTTCTCACAGACCTCATGTGAATATCATAGCTACCAGACTGTGAGATGTGTTTAGGGGAATCTCCCATGTTGAAGCTGTTCTACTTGAGTGTCAATATGCTCAAGGGTAGGATGGCCCTGCAGAGGGACCTGGACAGGCTGGACCGATGGGCTGAGGCCAACTGTATGAGGTTCAACAAGGCCAAGTGTCGGGTCCTGCACTTCGGTCACAACAACCCCATGCAATGCTACAGGCTTGGAGTAGAGTGGCTGAGGAGCTGCCTGGCCGAAAAGGACCTGGGGGTGTTGGTTGACAGCTGGCTGAACATGATCCAGCAGTGTGCCCAGGTGGGCCAACAGCATCCTGGCTTGTATCAGGAATAGTGTGGCCAGCAGGAGCAGGGAAGTGATTGTCCCCCTGTACTTGGCACTGGTGAGGCCACACCTGGAATACTGTGTCCAATTTTGGGCCCCTCAGTACAAGAAGGCCAGTGAGTTGCTGGAGCATGTCCAGAGAAGGGCAACGAAGCTGGTGAAGGGTCTGGAGCACAGGTCTTATGAGGAGCAGCTGAGGGAACTGGGATTGTTTATCCTGGAGAAGAGAAGACTGAGGGGAGACCTTATGGCTCTCTACAACTACCTGAAAGGAGGTTGTAGTGAGGTGGGTGTTGGTCTCTTCTCCCAAGTAGTTAGCAATAGGACGAGAGGAAATGGGCTCAAGCTGCACCAGGGGAGGTTTAGGCTGGAAATTAGGAGAAATTTCTTCACAGAAAGGGTAGTCAAGCATTGGAACAGGTTGCCCAGAGAGGTAGTGGAGTCACCATCCCTGGAAGCATTAAAAAAATGGGTAGATGTGGCACTTTGTGACATGGTTTAGTGGGCATGGTGGTGTTGGGTTGATGCTTGGACTGATGATCTTAGAGATCCTTTCCAATCTTAATGATTCCTAGTTTTTTACTTGCATTAAAAATAATCCAGCCACCAAGCCAGGAAACATGAAACTACTTCTCTACCCTTAACTGATTTAGTGGTGGACTTGGTAATGTTAGGTTAATGGTTGGACTGGATGATCTTAAAGGTCTTTTCCAACCTAAACGATTCTATGATTCTGTTCTATGATTCTAGACTTTGTACAAAAAAAAATAGAGAAACCAGTGTGATAGCCCAGTTGTTGTGCAAAACAGTGGGATGCAGAAAGGCCAGGTTCAAGTCCTACTCCAGTGAATATTTCCTGTCCAAAATATTCAGCTTTTTCCCTTTTGTATTTGCCTGTTCTCTCATGTGTGGGTAAGCTGACTGTAAGCGCTTGCGGGCAAAGCAGTTCACGACATTCCTGTTTTTTAATTTTCCTAGGGACATCGGAGGAAGAACTGGAAAGTGAGAAAGTTTGTTTTAAGGGACGACCCTGCATATCTTCACTACTATGATCCTGCCGGAGTAAGAGACATTTGTTTTATTTCCCTGTTTGATTTAAAGTGAATACCTTGTAGAAATATCTGAATGGAGTATTTGCATGGGAATGTGTGATAGGAGAGAACAAGCAGGACAGTGGGGCTGTTTGTGCTCACAGGGCCTAACCATCCTCTAGAAAAGCAGAGTGAAGTATGGTTTCTGGGGCTGCCGAGTTGGGGTGGCAAGTGGCCACCCAGACCTGGGAACAGCTAACATTGAACCAAGTTCTCTCTCACCTCTCACCTCTTATCTGTGATTAATTAGAATTAACGTGTGCTCTCACCTGATTAAAATGAACTAGGTCATAAGTGCAAATGAACACAATACAGTCATTTTGCAGTTTATAATTGAGGTATTTTCTGTGTCAGGCTAAGACATGGTGTTCCGTTTCTCGTGTAATTCTGATGGGCCAAACCCTGCCCTAAGAAAGGAGCACTGGCACAGGCAAAACCTGCCCCCCAAAAGCTGGCATTCAGGTAGATTCAGCCCACAGATTTTATTTCATCCTGCATTGCTGCAGGAGCAGTCCTGTTGTGGGTTGCAGGTGCTTTATGCTGTGCCTGTCCCCCTTGGCAGAGGCAGCCTAGACACACTGGAGAATCAACACTGAGGAGTTTCTGACCTCCCTATTCCTAGCATGCCTTTCCTACTCCTGGCATCCCCTCCCAAAGTGCTGAGGTGTGTCAGCTTGTAAAGGAACTGCTTCTTTGAAACTTATGCCAACAAAAATGCATCTTCACACATTCTTTGACTGTCACAGTCCTGAAGTGCAGAAGAGGCCAAATTGTAAATAAGGGTATAGCTGCTCCTGCTGCTTGGTAAGAATACTATTAAGATCTACTCTTTTTTCTAACTAATCTTTTTTCTATTCACTGTGATATAAAAAGAAAAGCTTTAGTTGGCACAAGGCTTATATTCTTCTTGTACCTTTGTTCAGGACATGCTAAATAGTCTGCAGATCCTGAATTCTAAATCCCAAAAGAGATTACCTATTTATTTGCAGGTCCTCCCCCTACCACACCCCCTCCCCCTCCATGTCACACACAGACTGAGGATCCCCTGGTTTCCCAGGTGACATACTAAGTCAGCAAATGTTTTTGTTTCTGTTCTGGAGTTGTAGCCAGATACTAACACGTGAACAGTTTCAGAAGCATTGCATTTCATTTTGCTTTCATGTTCTCACCAGGGAGAAGAACCACTAGGAGCAATTCACTTGAGAGGCTGCGTGGTGACAGCTGTGGAAGATATGCCAGACTGTAAGGAACCATACTGAATGAACTGTATACTAAGTTTTTGGTACACTCTGCCTGAAATAATGAGTGTTTTTTACTCAAAAGCACTCTACGTACAATGATTCAGTAATTCTTCTAGTAACTAGTCTCTCTATTCCTGTCTTAATTACTGGAGAAGGATACTGTGGTAAAGGTAGCAACAGGGAATCTTGTGTTTTGTCAGTTGTTTAGAGAAGATTTGTCAAAAGGATGACACTGTCCCTATGTTAGGATCATTGGTCTTAGACGAAGTAAGCTGAGTTTGTGCTTTTTAGTTGATGAATTTGGGATGGAAGATTTATGTTAGAAATGGTTACGCCAACAAATTATTACTATTCACATTCTGTTCCCTCCCAAAACCAGAAGTTGTGGGAACAGCGACGGTTAAGCATTGCTGCAAGAAACACTCGTTCCATGCATTCTCCTCTCCACAGCAGAGGCAGACTATCATACCCAGTGAGAAAATCTATTTGCATCTCAGCAACTGTGTAGGCTGTGCTGGCAGATATGAAAAGAACCAGAGATTCTAGATGTGATGTGAACTTAAACATCTTGTTTTTGTAGCTGGCAAGGTACAGGAGGGTTTGGGGAATATGACCTGTCTGCAAGATTGTGGATTCTTCCATGATTGGAAATGAATTAACCAGAGACTCTGAAGGTGAAATGTGCAGAATTCATGGGTTGTTTCTCCAAGAGAGAGTCCTATCTCATGGACCAAATCTTGCAATCTGTTCGAGAAGGCTTGATCAAGCATAGCTGTAGAAAGGAAGGAAATCCCCTTACAGTGTGTAAAGGAAGAGGCGTTGTAAATACAAGACTTCATTCTTTCATAGCTGACTTCCTTATTTTTTCTCTGTAGCCAAGAAGTATGATGCTGACAACATCCTCTTTGAAATCATCACAGCAAACGAAATCCATTATTACTTGCAAGCAGCCTCATCTGCAGAACGTACAGAGTGGATTAAAGCAATTCAGGCAGTTGCTAGGACTGGAAAATGAAGATGATCTGCCAGCGAGAAGACAGACAACTGAAATCAGTTACTCAAAACAAAACAGGAATTTTAGCACTTCACTGAGAGAAAGCATATCATCCAGAAAGGCGTCCTAAGGCTTGCGGGTTGGGGGTGAGGGCAGGTAGTAAGCTTCAATTCTGTAGTGGGCACTAACAAACTAACATTTTTCCGCTAGTGTTTTGGTAATATTTTACTAACTTACTGCATAGAACATGCCATATTAGTGTGTGTTGCTTAGAGTAATCAGCTGATAGTGAGAATTCCACCATTAACAGGGACAGAGTCATGTCACTGACTGTGAGGAACTCAACTAGTCACCTACCATTCAGCCTGTGTTGTGTTTCAGTATTTTCAGATATTTCAAAGTCTTCCCAAGACAAACGTTACACTTTCTTCTTTACCAGATCTTTTTACTGCTTGTTCACCTTCAACAAAAAGAGAGCCAAGGAGAATTTTCGTCATTTATTGGATGGGGGGGGGAAGATTGCCACCAAGGATGAGGAGAAAGCTGAGGTACTTAATGCCTTCTTTGCCTCAGTCTTTAATAGTCAGACCAGTTATCCCCGGGGTATTCAGCCCCCTGAGCTGGAAGACAGGGACGGAGAGCAGAATAAACCCCCCGTAATCCAGGAGGAAGCAGTTAACGACCTGCTACGCCACCTGGATGCTCACAAGTCTATGGGGTTGGATGGGATCCACCCAAGACTACTGAGGGAGCTGGTGGAGGAGCTTACCAAGCCACTCTCCATCATCTGTCAGCAGTTCTGGTTAACAGGGGAGGTCCCGGATGACTGGAGGCTTGCCATTGTGATGCCCATCTACAAGAAGGGCCAGAAGGAGGATCCAAGGACCTACAGGCCTGTCAGCCTGACCTCGGTACCGGGGAAGATTATGGAGCGGTTCATCTTGAGTATGCTCAACAGGCAGATGCAGGTCAACCAGGGGATCCAGCCCAGCCAGCATGGGTTCATGAAAGGCAAGTCCTGCTTGACCAACCTTATCTCCTTCTATGACCTGGTGACCCACCTAGTGGATGAGGGAAAGGCTGTGGCTGTCATCTACCTGGGCTTTAGTAAAGCCTTTGACACTGTCTCCCACAGCATTCTCCTAGAGAAGCTGGCGGCTCATGGCCTAAGCAGGTGTACTCTTCGCTGGGTAAAAAACTGGCTGGATGGCTGAGCCCAGAGAGTTGTGGTGAATGGAGTTAAATCCAGCTGGCAACCAGTCACAAGTGGTGTTCCCCAGGGCTCAGTTTTGGTGCCAGTCTTGTTTAATATCTTTATCAATGATCTGGATGAGGGGATTGAGTGCACCCTCAGTAAGTTTGCAGATGACACAAAACTGGGTGGAAGTGTCGATCTGCTCGAGGGTAGGAAGGCTCTGCAGAGGGATCTGGACAGGCTGGATTGATGGGCCGAGGTCAATTGTATGAGGTTCAACAAGTCCAAGTGCCGGGTCCTGCACTTGGGTCACAACAAGCCCATGCAACGCTACAGGCTTCGGGAAGGGTGGCTGGGAAGTGGTGGAGTCACCATCCCTGGAGGTGTTCAAAAAACGTGTAGACATGGCACTTTGGGACATGGTTTAGTAGGCATGGTGGTGGTGGGTTGACGGTTGGGCTTGATGATCTTAAAGGTCTTTTCCAACCTAAACGATTCTATGATTCTATACAAGTGATGCCATAGATTCAAGGAAAAAAATCAACTCGCTTGAAACCCTGATCCACTCCTTTATAATCCTTCATTGTTAAGGAAGGAGGAATGGAGCCAACTATGGAAACACCATGTGGAAAGCAAATACAACTCAGTGATAGCAGTATGAGGAAAAGTCTCTTCCCACAGTACTTCAAGCACAGTTCAACCTCTTTATCACCTGATTTTGACCTTTTCTAAATTTCTCCACAAGAATCTGCTCTAGGACCATTGTTTCCCTTCATTTAGGTCTCCAAAACAGTTGCTAGGGTGTCCTGTACTGCTGATTTGACCTGTATTTGAATTAAGAATCTTACAGGAGAAGGGAAAGGATCCATGGGTTGGTTACTTGAACTACTGATTGAAGTGGTTTTGTTTAGGTTTTTTCTTTTTCTTTTTTAACCTCCAGCAACATACTCAGTCCTTGGTTCAGTGCCTTAGTAATGTAAGAGAAACCTTATGCTTGCTGTGACTGAAATAAACATTATTATTTGACAGGGTCAGTTTACCTGATCAACCCTTAATATTTTTGTCTGACTGTATGTATCAAACTTCTAAGTCTTAACTTTGAAGCAGGAGTTGAAAGTCAAGTTAATGAAAAGCCTAGTGGCTCTCTGTGAAGGAGTAACTGCATCAGTGGACAAGGGAAAAGCAATGGATGTCATCTATCTGGACTACTGTAAAGCCTTCGACACAGTCCCCCACAACATCCTTCTCTCTAAATTGGGGAGATATGGATTTGATGGGTGGACTGTTAGGTGGATAAGGAATTGGTTGGATGGTCAAATCCAGAGGGTAGTGGTCAACGGCGTAATGGTCCAGATAGAGATCGGTGACAAGTGGTGTCCCTCAGGGGTCCGTACTGGGACCAGTGCTGTCTAATATTTTCATCAATGACATAAACAGTGAGATCGAGTGCACCCTCAGCAAGTTTGCAGATGACATCCAGCTGAGTGGTGCAGTTGACATGCCTGAGGGATGGGATGCCATCCAGAGGGACCTGGACAAGCTGGAGAGGTGGGCCTGTGTGAACCTCATGAGGTTCAACAAGGCCAAGTGCAAGGTCCTGCACCTGGGTTGGGGCAACCCCCCATATCAATACAGGCTGGGGGATGAAGGGATTGAGAGCAGCCCCGCGGAGGAGGACTTGGGGGTGCTGGTGGATGAAAAGTTGGACATGAGCCAACAACGTGCGCTTGCAGCCCAGAAAGCCAACTGAATCCTGGGCTGCATCAAAAGAAGCGTGGCCAGCAGGTCGAGGGAGGTGATTCTGCCCCTCTGCTCTGCTCTGGTGAGACCCCACCTGGAGTACTGCATCCAGCTCTGGAGCCCTCAGCACAAGAAAGACACGGACCTGCTGGAGCGGGTCCAGAGGAGGGCCACAAAAATGATCCGAGGGCTGGAGCACCTCTCCTGTGAGGCCAGGCTGAGAGAGTTGGGGTTGTTCAGCCTGGAGAAGAGCAGGCTGCGAGGAGACCTTATTGCGACCTTCCAATACTTAAAGGGGGCCTACAGGAAAGATGGGGAGAATCTTTTTAATAAGGCCTGTTGTGACAGGACAAGGAATAACGGATTTAAACTAAAGAAGAATAGATTTAGACTAGACATTAGAAAGAAGTTTTTTACAATCAGGGTGGTCAAGTACTGGAACAGGTTGCCCAGAGAGGTGGTGGAGGCCCCATCCCTGGAAACATTCAAGGTCGGGTTGGAGGGGGCTCTGAGCAACCTGATCTGGTTAAAGCTGTCCCTGCTCACTGCAGGGGGGTTGACCTCTAAAGGTCCCTTCCAACCCAAAGCATTCTATGATTCTAATATCAGATCCTGCATGTAGACTGTTTCTGATGCAGACCGATGTTTCTGAGTGCAAGTAAACTTCAAAACTTTTAGAACTCAGTTTGTGGATATAATAAGGTACCTTATCCTTAAGAACTGCTATTCAGATCTCTTCAGTCTAAAAATTAAACTGGAGCTAAAGCTTCTCTTCAATTCTGCTTAATTATAGCTGTATCTGAGCTAATGAGCCTGAAGGTCTTTTGCCTTAGTATTGCTTATCACAAAGAAAACAGAGTCTTGCAGGGGAAGCAGGCTGGCAGACACTGCATCGTCATGTCCATTTAAGACATCCAGAGGAAGCTGGCTTCTGGCAGGCATTTCCTGTATCTCATGCAAGCTGACAGGATCGCTGAAGTCTGGTCTATCATTCTGAGGAAGGAAGACTCATGGCAAAAAGATACCCTGTTTGCTCAGCCTGCTTTCCTGATAATTGCTTTGTTGTTGCTGCTCATTTTTGCTTTCAGAGCTCACTAACCCAAAAATACCCTATGGCACAGGAAAATAGAAAGAAAACCCACACAACCAAACAACAGAAACTTGCCCAGCTTAGCAAATGAGGGATGCAACTGCCAATTTTTAATAAAACCAAAAAGTTTTACCAGTCTCTGACCTTGTCATTTTTCCCTGTGCCCAGTCAAGGGTACAGCTGCCCACCTATGCACGGTACTTTCTCTGGTAGATGATGCTAGCCAGTGTATTTGTGGAAGAGCTCTGGTGTTTGTACCAGACTATATCAATAGGGTCTCTAGCCTCATAGGGAGTTCTTTTGAAGATAGATCACAAGGGTTTGTAGGTGTCTCTGCTTCTTGGCTGAAATGGGAAGACTGGAAGTGTATGTCTGATGCCACCCTACCTACATTTCCTGCTATAAATGCTTTCATTTGCCTGAGACTGGTACTGGGAGTGACTCCAAACTGTTCTTCCTTTTAGTCAGGTTCTCAGGCATTTCTTGACATCAATAATTAGCTCTACATTCCAGGGTGAATGTGATCTAGTCCATTTTCAGACAAGGCCTGACAAGAAAAGCAGTACATTTCACAGACCTTTCCCTCTGATAAGCTCTTCACAAGGGATGAATTGGGGACTGGGGTTATTACAGGGATAGTTTTCAAAGACATTTGGTTTCCTAACTCATGGCAGTGCTTTTGAAAATCAAAGTAGGTACCTGAATGCCACCAGCACTCTGACCTTAGGAACTGTGCATGAGGTGATGACAGTTGTCACAACCCTTGAACTGAGTCAGGAAAGTTGCTAAGGTGAGAGCTACTGGAGTTGAGACAAGGTGGCGAGGACTACTGTAATACATGTCTGTATATGAGAAAAAAAAGAAGGTTAGTTTTACATGACTACAATTTCTAGAGATACTAAATAGATCTTGTCCAAGGGAATTCAGTATTACAAAGCAACTACAACTCTATCATAGATTATGAGGCCAGCCTAGTTACTCAGAAGGCATGGAAGGGAAGAGGCATGTATGCTGAACGCTAGCAGAAGAGAAGAGAGGGCAGGCCTAGTACAAGGAACTACTAATTGAAAAAGGAAAAATAGAAGAGCAGACCTTCATGTGCCATGCTTCCTCCACCTGTTTCCACCATCTAACTATTTAAATCACACTTCTGAAATCAGACTTCTGCGCACTCAGCAATTACTACATCAACATCAGTTTCTTTTTTACTTATAACATGAATTAGTCTTTTTTCATAGGCTAAAGCACAGCAAAATAAACTATTGGACTATATTTATAATTTTCAATTACAGTAAGACTTGTATGATACAATCTACTATCAAGATCCTTTTAGGTTCGTGTTTGACTTGCCACATCTTGCACTGAGCAGTTTTCCCTCCCCTGGAATGCTGACTACATGCTTACTACAGTTAGGTTTTCAGGATCGTTTATTAACCATGCACCCATAGAGACACCCATGTAGACATGGAGCTCCTTCTTCTATGGTTTAAAAGCAAACAGGACAAAGCAAACCACACTCACATACACTGAAAAAATAACACCCATGAGGACTGTAACTGCCCAACAAGCTTTCAACCACAGGTGTTACTTTTTATAATCAATAAACACCACATATGGAGGTAGTTGTGTCTTAATGTGTCTCTAGCAGTGTTTTTCAGGAGCTGTATGCTTTGTCTGTGGTGCAGCTTTCTTCTGGAAGGGTCAGGTCAGAATTATTTTGTTGCTAAATGTAGTTATTTTAGTGCTGTTCTTTGTAGTGTGCTGTATTTGCTTTTTATTTGAAAGAATAGTTAACAGAAAGTGTTAAAGGTCTACTGAAAAATGTATTTTTAGTAATAGAACAGTTTATTGAGGAATTATTAATCAAAGTTTGTTCATAAAGAGAAAAAAAAAGTTCAGGCCTCTGAAGTGTGATCTACTGTGTACTGCCAAATTTCTCTTTTAGACAAAGTTTTTATTTACATTTGTTCTTGCAATATTAGAGATAATTCTTTAGTGCAGTAATACTGCTTCTGTCTTTGTCTTAGAGGTTGCTTTATTACAAATGTTAAACACCAATTATATCCTCTTTTTTTTCCTAATTTGTTCTCAAATACTTCAGAAGTTATTTTAAGTTTACACAACTTGCTTCACAAGGCTCTGGATGAGCACTTTTTATTGTTTATAATGTGCCTCCATTTGTTCAGAGTTCAGGCTTGGGTAGCACTAAAACTAAGAATCCTGAAAACTTCCCTTAAAACCACCCTTTTTGGTGAGGGCCAGAAACATTTTAGTAGGGTGGGGTTTTGGGGGGTATTTTTTGGATTTTTTTGGTTTTGGGGTTTTGTTTTTTTTTTTTTTTCAGTTTGTACCTTTTAAAACTGTAGGAGACTATAGGAGGAACTTTAAAAAGCAAAATGAGTAGGTAACAGTCCTCTGCTGGTTGTTGGTAGCCGGTATGTCTGTGGGTGCCTTCAGTTGGTGTTTTAAAAAGTGCACCTTTTTTTGGCTTGTGAACTGTAGTCTTCTCATTGATGTATAGTGATTTTCCTGTGCTCAGTGTGAACTTCTGTGTGCAGTAGAAGACTTGAAGATGGGCTTCAAATTTCTGTCTCCCTTTGGGTTTCCTGCTGGCTAACAGGGGGATGTGTGCTCTAGCCTTTTCTTCTCACCAGCCACCTTTCTTGGAGGTGTTTTTGGGCTTGATAACTTTGGCAGCCTGAGAAAACTGCATGTGCCATGCAATAAATAGTGCCACGTTCTGAGCCTACCCAGTTGAGTAATTTTTAAGTAAATATGTTGAGTTTGTCCTAAAGTAAATAAAAGTGAATATATATGCTCTTATGCATTAATAATATGCCATAATATGCAAGAGGTTCTTTTCAAAAGCATTTTGATTCATGAAATCAAATGTAAGGCTGTTTGCACAGCCTCTGGTTTGAAGGATTGCTTTCAGGTTATACAATTAAGTAATTGCATAGTTATATTATTTAGCCTGTAAGGTGAACATTTCTCGGTGTATAAAGTGTCAGATCAAGACACAGGATGAAAATCTCAGTCCTGTGACCAATGTTGACAGTGAGTCAGGGGTCTTTCTCTTGCTTTCTAACCCTTTCTCTGCTACCCAGGAGTGGGGTTCCTGAGTATTTCTCTCATATCTTTCTGTGTTACTTGTGTGACACTAAGGAACGCAAAAACGACTTAAAAAGAAAATGGTTGAGGCAGAAAGTGGTGTTCTGAGCAGTGAAGCGCTGGTGCCTTTCCAGATGACTTTGCCTGCCCGCCCCACGTGGCTCAGCTGCTCGAGGGAGCCTTGTTGCAATGTGGAGCCTTTGCAAAGCTCCTACCTGGCTTCAGCAGTTGCTGGATTGGAGCCTGAAAGAGGAGAGTGTCTTTTGCCGGCTCTGTGGAAGTCGCTTTGGTATGAGAATGAGACTTAGTCCTGGCCAATCTGCAAAATGAATGTGGCGAGGAGCTGCTATCTGTATCTGTGAGTTGGTTTTGTTGTGTGGGATGATGATATAACTGAAGTCTTAACCTGCTGCATGAAGAATAATTTGAATGTGGTTACTTCATCACCTTTTGAAGGTATTTTAGGAACTGCTTTACCTCTTAAAATGGCAGATTGGTGATCTGCAAGCCAGGCAAACAAAAAACACCCTTGAAGATCTCTGACTGAAAACAAGGTGGTTCTTTTGTTGTTAGTTGTGAGGCTTCTTGAAATAGAGTGTCTCATTTGGCTTCAAAATAAGTATTTTTTTTTTTCCAGGATTAGAACAGAACTTCCTGCTTTGCATTTAGAACCAAAACTGGCTTTCCACGCTTTGTTTCTGGTTCTTGTAGATTGCTTTTTTTTTTTCCCTTTCAGTTTGATTGAAGGGTGAGTAAAACTGTGTATGAAAGCTGAGGAAAATGCCGCTTTTCATATTTCGTTGGACTTCCATTGCAAGTGTAACAGGGTATAGTAAAACTCTTCACCTTCCCTGCATAGACTCTGCCTTTTTTTAAGATTGCAACGTGTTTCCCTCTCTTTCTCCATCCCATTAAAAGATGACTGAGAATGAGGGAGGAAAGGAATCAAAGGCAAATGCTGATGAAACTGATGGATTTTTGCTTCCAACAGTTGAAAGGGAGGGAAATTATGTTAGTATTTTTTTTTAAATTTACCTTCAGTATGTCTTTCACCACAATAAACCAGAGTGATCAAGGGAGAGGACGAGGAACTGGGGACTAGTTTGTTTTTAAAAAAAAAAAAAAAAAAAAAAAAAAAATTCAAAACTAGACACCCCAATCTTTCTCGTCCTCAAACCTAGATACTAAAAGGGCATTGAGAACTTTCTTCTTAGAGTATTGCCATTAGCCCCTTTCTCCTTATCAAATATATTAGAACAACCTATTGCAGACTGATAGAGTATCAATTATAGAAATCAATGTATAATCAGTCTTTTAATGTACCTGCTTCCACATCACAAGGAAAAGTCTGAAAATCCTTTCTTAAGCACCCAGGTATATCAAAACAAAAACAAGAAACTATCTCTTTTGTCCTTCATTGCTTCTGCTATGTGTGTATGTAGGTGTCCTGCTTTGAAGAGTTAAGTTGCTGTGTGTCTCCCTAGTATGTGATGGTGAAAGTACAGTAACAAAATCAACATGCATGCATGAGATATTTTTGAATAATAGGAAGAGTTGTTCATACCAGATTTTTAATGCTCCTATGCAGTATTCTGATTAATAAAAGGAAATATTTCATTATTCTGGTATACAAGTGTAAAATAAGGTTGGGGTTTTTCTTAACTTAACGTTTTTACTTAAAGGAAGGCTTTTTTTCCCCAAGTTACATCTTCAATTTCCTCTTTCTCTTCTTCCCTCCACCCCACCTCCTTCTTCTTAAAGCTATTTTGACCTAAACTTTCTAATCTAAAAAGAGAGCTTGTGGCTCTGCTTTGTAGGCCTCATAGAGTGGAACTCAGATACATAAACAGAAATGCCTAGTGGCATTTCAGATGTGCTACAACATACCACATGGTCTTTAGTGACTCCTCTAGAACAGGAAAAACTTCCTCTCATCTCCTCGTACCTACGGGTTGTGTATAGATAGTTACTTTATGGGTATTGAGTGCTGTTATAGTCTCCCTAGTTAAGCATTTGAAGAGCCCCCAGCATTATTATCTCTAAGTACATGTATTGATAAGAGTTGCACGTTAGAATGACTTTAAAGAGCAGCATAATTTAGTGATAAAATTGTCTACAGACTAGTGATGTTCAAAAATAAAGGTGCATTAGAAAAGCTGATTAGTTTGGTCAGCCACAGTAGATGAAACTTTCTGTTATTTGCTATACTGTCAATGGCTATATACTGTATCTTGCAAAACCTAGGTGTTAGGATTTCCTAGCTGAACTTGTACAGTACTCTTGTTCTTTAGCATTGTGACAGGATAATAGTGGAAGTTATTGAAAATATTCCCTCAATTGAAGAGATGAGTAAAGTTCTTATGGGGTATTGTCATACTTCATTTATTAGCTAGCTGTAAGATACTGCTACTGCAAAAGATACTTTGCCTTTCTTAACTTTTCTTTTTTTCCCCTGCTAGGGTTAAAGGCTTAAGGTGTCTGGTTGGTTGGTTTGTTTGAAGTTTTCCCTCTGTTCCAAATTTGCTCAACCTATACCTTCAATTCAGCCTTCAAGTTGAATCCTCCAATAGGTAGCTGGTAGCATCTTGTGGTCTTTTGTATTTGGTGTTCTGAGATCATAAGATGTTTAAAAGCAATATTTAGTGCTATGATTAATACATTATCTCATGGCTAATGGTGTCCTGTGGTGTCTGGAGAAGTCTTTGTGTAGAGCTTCAAGTGTCTGGAATCTCAGGAAAAAAACCCAGCCTGTGCAGCCAACACTCCCGTATTGGCAAGCAGCAGTTTCTTTCCCTGTTAAGATTTTTAAGGACCGTGCATTAAAACCAGCGCATGCTGTTCTAATAATCTTTTTAAATGCGAATCAAAAAAAGCTAATGTTGTACCTGATTTGCATGCGCTAGCAGACCGCTTTTTATTCCCTCCCTGGCTTTGTAAACCCACGGTTGCTGGACACGGGTGGCGGTGATGGACAGGACGATTCTGAGGAGTTGGAGGTGGCTGCAGGCAACTGTCCCAGTACATAGAACTGTCCTTTCGGGTTTCATCTGGGTAGGTCCCCCAGGACCTCTGAGTTGCTGTCCATCACCTCTCTCCTTCCCCCTCTTCTACCCACAGTTGTAGCGTGGGTTTTTTTGGTTTACCAGAATAGTAGAAGTGGGTCTAGCCCTTAGCGCTGAGGCCTAGAAGAAAAAACCCCACACCACCAACCACCAATTTTTAGCATTGTTGGGCTGATCAGAAGCTGCTGCCGTCTCAGAGTTAAAAAACAACCACAAAGTGTCAGGATGATCTTGGGAACCTGATATGCCTCTACCCAAGTTATTTTATCTCCAAATGAACCCCCCCCCACCCCCCAAAATGCTCCCATCTGTATGCCTTTATTATCTGTCAGGTCTTGCAGGCTGAAGCAGCTGATCCCGGTCCTGATCCCAACTGTTCTGTCTTCCATTGGGATAACTCTGTTACTTGGGACCTTCCGGAGATGAACAGGACAAAGACATGAAGTGTTAGTGCCTGCCTATCAGGAGAAAAGTTTATCTTGAGAAAATCAGCTTTGAAATTTGAGTGGTCTAATGAAGGTGGTGATTAAACATCTTGTGCTTTCTTTTTCATTTAGTCTCACTCTTAATGGCAATGGTGCAAAGCCACATCCTGCACCATGATGAAATAAAGCCACACTGTCAGCTCCTCCCTTCAATAATGGAGCACTGCAATACCGAGTAGTCACAAAGAAGGTTCTAATACCACAGGCGGTTTTGGAAATGCAGAAATAAAATACTGACCTCAGGCTGAGCTTCAGTGTTGGGCATTTTGATGTCCAGCTCTGTGCAGCAGCTCGGGGCGTTTTGTGCAGCAGGGAAACTTTTTCTCATCGCAGAAGCCTGGCTGGTTTGAGTCCATGTTACCTATTTGGGGTATACGGGCAGAGGACATCCTATTTGCCGTGCACTACATAGGCTTCGCATGCTCTTGAGCAAAAGGTCTCTCTGTCTTAGGAGAGCTGGGTGGGCAGGAGGGCAAAGGGCGGGACGGCCATGTGGCTAACGGGATGCCTGCGCGATGGGTGCCTCGGGCACCTTTGCAGCTGACACCTTCTGAGTAGGAGGGTAGGAGTGGCATGTGAACCTAGTGGGAAGGTCAGTGGGGTTTGCTATAGTAGAACTTTCCACTTCCTCAGAAACTTGCGGGTAAGAGAGCTGGGCACTGGAACGGAAAAATGGTTTCACCAGTCACCTAGGTGTGAGGCTAGCTGGTGCGTGTCCTGGGGTGGTAGGTGGGTTTTATGTGTGTGGCCTTAGCTCCCGAGGACGCTCTCTGGGGAAGGATACCTACGCATTAGTGCTAATTTAGCCACAGGTATGGTCTTCCTGTTGCTGGCATTTCAGTGGGTTTTGCTCACAGGTAGGAGGGGAAAGAGATGAGCCCAAACCAGCTGGTGTAGGAGGTGCCGCTGTTTGGAGTCATGGACGCTGCTGGGGTGTCTTTAAAGGGAAGTGAGCACGCCCAGCCTGCCGCGGAGCTCGGAGGCTGAGTACGTGGTGAAGGGGCAGAGAGGAGTAGAACAGAAGACCAGAATTGATGTAACGAAATCTCCAGGGGGAATTAAAACCCTTAAAGGAGGGGCTCAGAGTCGGGAGAGGAAGCAAGCTTTGTTTTCATGAGAACTTGTACTTAAATACTTGGGGTTTTTTGGGTTTTTTTTTTTAGTAATAGATTTTTCATGAGAAACTTACACTGCTGCTACTCCAGGTTTAAAGATCCAGGCCTTGTCTAATTGCATAGCTGAGTGTTTAATTCCTTGTGTGTTTAAAGAGGCACAGCCACCTGATCTGGACAGAGGCAGAGGCATGACAGATACTGGTGATTCCTACACTCATATGAGAATGGGGAAAAGCTACAGCTGAGCACACAGCGAACAACTCTGTGTCAGGATTTATTCCAGAATAATTATTCATTTAAAAATTGTAGCCTGAGATAAATATATGAGAACTGACAGCTGAGGGGCAGGAAAGGAGCAGAAAGAGGGGATAGATGTCTGGGAGTTAGAGACTGGATGTAACAGGAGGAGGTTGGGTGAAGGACTAGATTGCATTATTGTGCACTTTTCCTGTCTTATGATTAATAAATTGGGCATGCCTGATGTGATGAGAATGCTAGTATTATTTTCTTCTTTATTAATTTATATGCACTTTTTTCCACTTCTAGCTCTCTTAAAGTCAGGGTAAAAGATACTGTGAGCAGGGAGTGAGGCAGCACCTTCAGTGGAAAAACTGTTGTGCTTGGGTGTGGCTTCTTTTTTTAATGTGAGATTACTAGATATAGTATTAGAGCAGAATAGCTAGTAATAAAGGAAGCAGCATTTGCAATTCATTGAGGTTTGTGCTACGCCCACTGTACTTAGCAATCCTCTTTACCATGAGTTACACTTAGCAGGGTGATAGTGGAAGCTTCAGTGAATTTTGGGTACTGCATCCATTTTGGCTAATGTAGTCATCCCACAAGAAGAGCGTCAACTCTTTTGGCAGTGAAGAGAGACGTTACACATCTTTATAAAACCTGGTGCAACAGAGTCCTGATCTGGGACTAACACTTACGTATAAGGAATAAATTACAAAAGATGCTTATGAAACATTATCCAGTCATTGCATCATGTCACACAATGTTGTTGATGAGAGAGCTGTCTCAATTAGATATGCTACTCGTGATTTAGAAAAGGTATTGGTGCTTATGAACTGAAAACCTGTTCTAACAGGGAAAATGTAGGAGGCTGAGGGCACTGGATCAGTTTTGATGAAATCTGTTGAATGCTCCAAACTAGAAAAGGGATCAGGTAACATACTGTTCTTGGAAGCATGTTGGAACTACCAGTTTCACCTGGCTGTTTTGTTTCCTCCTTGGTCTGTAGATATGGGCACCTACAACAAACAGCCTGTGTGCCCAGACACTTGCAATAAAGGGCAGTAAAAAATACTAGATATTTTCACCATATATTCTGCAATGGTTAAATAACTGTGAGAAAATAAAAATGTGTAAGTTGGAAGTAAGTTTAAACTAATGGTTTGTTTAACCACCAGCACCATCGAACAAAAAACGCTACTGGATCTTAACCCAGAGGACCGTGGTCTGTATTTCTGGAGCAGAACTGCTCTACTGCTCCATCTAGTGTTATTGCCCCCCCCCCCCCTCGCCCTTAAAGGTAAGGGTTGAACCTCATTTAAGTAAATTCTGTATCTAACAGAAGCCTGATCTAGTGCCATTGAACCTCATGGTCAGGACAGGACACTTCTGTCCTTATGTTGCCAGAAGGTCCTCTGCCAAAGTCCCCAGTAATTGATTAGAAATCACTTCATATTAACTAAGTTTCATAAGCATGGTAGAAATTTTCTTATAGAAAATTGGTCCCAAATTGGTGACTGAATTTTGTAGGAATACCTCAAGCAATAGGGACCTTCCCAGCATTTTCCCCCTTACTTTACTCTTTAGTGCAAAGTAGGCAGGGAAAGGTGATATTCAAACAGAATTGTAATAAATTGATTTTGTGGTCACTTTTATGTTGAGTAATGTGACAGGCATCTCCTCTTTTACTAGCAGCAGTTTTTAAAGTCAGTGCCAAAAATTGGTGTTGGTAAAGCAGGGTCTGTGTGATGGGAGATCATCATACAGGAAAAAAATGAGTTTCTGAATGTGTTTCAGCCTGACTACAAAAATATATGAAGTTGTGCTATCTCGTACAGTTATCTGAGTTTTGTTTAAAGTAGAAAATTTTGCTCTACTCCTCATCATGCAAATGACTAAAATGCATAGCTAATGGCAGACAGACTGTTAGTTACGTGGCTGCTTCAGTCCTGCCCGTTGCCTGCATCTGTGAGTCCTAATCCAGAAATCCCACAGCTGGGCAGTTCGATAACCCTAACCCTAGGTTAGGAGGTGTCTGCCAATACCTCCGTGGGTGCAGGATCAGAGAAGATCCTCGTGAGGGCTCTGTCCCTTGAGATGGGCACTGGGGATATTCAGCTGATCCTGAGGTGACTGCCTTGTCCTCTTCTTTCCAATGTCTGGCTTTGTCCCTTCCCCAGCCTTCCTTTGTGGGCTCTCATGTTATGCTGCTGATATGATACACTTCAAGTCAAACACGCTTCTCTTTTAAAATAATCTCTTCCAAAATAAAAAGTGCAAATTGAAAGTACAATCAACATCTTTTTGACAATACAGCAGAACATTAAATTTACAAATATAAAATTAGAACTAAATATTTAGTCTTATTTAGAATTTTACAGAAAATCGGATAAAGTGCAAATAAAAAAAAGACTTAACTTTTTTTTTAAAAGCTATCTTCATAAGTTTGCAAACACAACTGATTTTTGAATGGCAAAATATTTACAGTTTGGCAGTCTGTGAGTTGTTGATAGAAGGCTCTTGACTTGCAAGAACCAGCACTGGTTTCTCATCTCTCAAGTTCTGCTTCCAGGATTTCTCCCCATGTGTCAACATCCATCGGATACATGCTTTTCTCTGGCAAGCTGTTTTGTGAAGGAATGTTGCTGTATTTCCCACTCAGCCATTCTTGCTTCACTTTGCTTTTCCAGTAGTTTCTCAGTAACGTGATCTGATGGAAAAACAGACAGCTCAAATCTTGGAAATGAACTGATTCAAGCTGCATTCAATACAAGTAAGTTTTGCATTGGAAGAGTAATGCTAGAAAGAGGATGTGGAATGGGTCTTTGGGTATCTAGACGCTAAGCCCAGGAAGGTGCACTTGCTGCCAAGGAGCAGACCTTGGTCTACTTCCAACTCCTCTGTTCTAAGTTGGGTGGAGAATCACTTCCTGCCTCAATTATTTCAGGGTCAAGATGAGAACCCTAAACCAGGAATTCATCTTTGTCCTTACCCCTTAAAAGAGGTGCCTTTCACTTTCCCTTCCTATTTAAGTTATTTGTGAGCTTTAACTCTTGTTTGGGCTCTTAATGCAGGCTGGCTGGGTTCTTCTCTTCAGCCATCCTTTTAGTGCAAGAAAATGCTGACTTGGTGTGTTTGTTGCTTCTACTTCAAAACCCCTCCGGATAAAAGAGAACCAGTGCAGGGAGTTCTGGAAATTCCTGTGCAAGAGTAGTAAGATCTGTACATTCAAAGGGCAACCACTGCCTGCCCATGGCTTTGCCTCATACCAAAACAACTCTACTGAAATGTGAGAGTCCAGAACTGTGGGGTTTTTTTTGGTTTGTAGTGGGGTTTTGTTTGGTTGGTTGGGGTTTTTTTTGCTGCTGCTTCTCTTTTCAACCCTCTACTGCCCCCCTGCTCTCAAGCACACCAGCTAAAATGAGGTGGGAATCACCCTCTAGCTGCTGCAGAGTAGTAACTGTGCAACCACTTCTTTCCTGATCTACCTCAGCTTGCAGGCTGGACTTGACAGTGATAGCTCTTCCAGCATGTTCAGCTCCTAACTCCTCAGAGCAGTGGTAACTGGGAGCGTGCGTGAGGAGAGTTTCAGAACAGCTTCTCGGAACTCCTGCTTGTTTCCTCTTCTCTACCCTGATTTTTTTTTTCTCCTGGATGCATGTTGCTCAAGGCTTATTGAGGCAGAGCTGCCCAGGATGAATTTCTGGGAAGTCATCCCTTGCCAGCAGAACTACTCCCACAAAATACAACCAGAAAGCACACGCTGCCTAGCGGGGGTACATTATCTTCTCCCCCCCAGCCCTGTCTACTGGGATGTGGGCGTTCTTCGCGTTAGGGCCGTGCAGTTGATAATGATGAACGTCAGCGCTGAGGCCGCGCAGGGCAGCGTGAGGACGAAACGGGGTGTGGCGGGCCGGCCAGATGTGGTCCTGGGTAGGAAACGGGACAGCCTTGCTTTTGTCTCTCTCTGCATTTAACCAGATGTCCAGCTGTTGGTGTGCGCTACCCAGCCACGCTGTCATTACAGCCTGACGCGATGTAATTTCTTTACATATTTCTAGTACCAATCCCAGAAGCCTCGACGCTGCCAACATCACGTCACTGCCGTTAAATTTACCTTCCAGGAATACCCATGTCCTCGATCGCAGTCGATCTCCCGCTGGCAGACAGCCCTCGCACTCAAGCAGTGGTGCCTCCATAAGCCGTCATTGCTCTCGATGACGCGGTGCCAGCCCTTGCACGTCACGGCCGCGTGACACAGGCTCTCAACGTCCAGGTCGCTGAAAATCCGAGAGCTGACCTCCGGCGGGAGGAGAGCCACGAAGTCGGCCGGGCCCCCTCCTCCTCCTCCTCGCCCCCTGTCCCGGCCGGCAGGGAGGGGCGCGGCTCCCCCGGCGGCAGAGCGCTCCCGCTGCATCGCGGCGGGGCGGGGCGGGGGTGCCCTCCGTCACCGCGGCCGCTCCGCCTCCGGGCGGCCGCAGCCAGCAGCACCCGGGGCCGCTTCTCCGCCTGCCGGCATGTCCCGGCCTGTCACGCCGCGGCGGGAGGAGCGGGCCGCCGGGGGGGGTTTCAGGGCGAACCTTTCGCTTTTTCGGGCCCGCGGAGGCGGCGTGGCGCTGCCGCTGACGGAGGCGGGTGACGTAGCGGCTCGACGTCATCACGCGGCGTCCGCGCGCCGGCGGCGCCTCCTGCCGGGCTTCGCCCCGTCCCCGCGGCGCCGGCAGCCCCTGAGGTAAGGCCGGCCCCGGCCCCAAGAGGCAGAGCCGCGGGCGCCGAGTTCATGGCGGCTCCCCTTGCTTGCTGGCTGCGGCCTCGGCCCCCGGCCCCCCGTGAGGGGAAGGGGGAGCTCCCGGCGCTGCGCTGCGAGGGGCCCGGCCTCGCCCCCCGTGAGGGGAAGGGGGAGCTCCCGGCGCTGCGCTGCGAGGGGCCCGGCCCCGGCCCCCGTGAGGGGAAGGGGGAGCTCCTGGCGCTGCGAGGGGCCTGGCCTCGCCCCCCCGGCCCCCGTGAGGGGAAGGAGGAGCTTGCTGCGCTGCGAGGGGCCCGGCCTCGCCCCCCGTGAGGGGAAGGGGGAGCTCCCGGCGCTGCGCTCCGAGGGGCCCGGCCTCGCCCCCCGTGAGGGGAAGGGGGAGCTCCCGGCGCTGCCGCAGGCCGCTCCCCGCCACCCGTGTGCTGCAGGTGCCGCCCCCCGTGTTCCCCCCCACCCGCGGTCAGGGTGGTTTTGTGGCTGGATCCGCTGTGTTGAGAGGGGCACAAACGGCAGCCCCGGGTCCGGGGTGGTTGCGCCGCCGGCTCCATCTCGGGTGGAAGGGTGGGGGGGAGCCCGTGCAGAACCGAAATCTCTCGAGAAGCACCTGGAGGGGCCTGTTTGGGAAGGTGGGGGGCGGGGCAGAGCGGGGCCTCTTGTGTTTCTGTTCACGACGAAATGAAAAGTTCAGCTGGTCGGCGTGTGCCTCCTGTGTGATGCAGAAAGCGGTGGAAGGGACAACAGTGACTCCCGAGCGGTGCTGTGCAGCGGGTACAGCAGTAATCAGACTTTTTTTTTTTCCCCCCTAATCCTCTGTGCTAGTGAATTGACGAGCGGAAGGGTGAAGTGTTGAAGGAAAAACAGTTGCAGTTTCAATGCACTTTCACGACTGAAAAGGATTTCAGACGTGGTGGCTCCGCGCTGAGGCTTTTAAAACCGTCTTCAAGCACCTGAGTACATGGTGTCACTTCAGAGCTGCAGACTTTGGTGAGAACTTAAAAAGAAGTGCCAGATTCACTGGACATCTGACCCTGAAAACTATCTTAGCGTTGTTAACTGACTTTTAGTATAGAAGCACATTTTGAGAAGTTGCACAGATTTACGGTGAAGCAAATTCTAAACTGTAATTTCAGCTTTCTCAAAGTTTTGTCATGGTAGTGACTAGTATAAATTACGTACTTAAAAAACAAAGCACAGTACAGTAGGGGTCGGCAGTAGTTGGAAAATCTTTGGTTCAAAATACTTTCAGTGGAAGGTGCAAAGGAAGGCATGTTTATTTCTTCTGTAAGTTGATGTAAGAGCATGTTACATTCAGTTTAGAAGTGTATTAATAGCAAACCTTCAGCCCAACCTCTGTGTTTAACTGAAAAGTAAATGTTTATATTCATGATGAGTTTGACTAGCTAAAAACTAATTTGCTTTCTCAGAAAAAAATCAGGAGTCTGATGCAGAAGAAGGACCAACTGTTCATGCTGTTGAGATGTCTTGTAGTCCATTGTTAATAGAACCGGCATGTTCCAACTCTGAGATACAGGGAACTGCAAAAATGAGAAAAAATGACACTACTTCCAGACATTTGGTAGGTGCTTAGTTTTTAAATTAAATTTAATATTTGTAAGTATGTGTTGAAAATGACATGTGTTTTCTAAACCTTTTTTCTTTTTTCTTTGAGAAGTAAACTCTGGCAAAGTTGTATGCTCAAAATATATCTTGTTTTATTGATTGGGATTGTATGCTATACAAGTATGTAAATACATTTCTATTGTGTATTTATGTTTATGTTAATTACGCTGCAGTAATTGGTTCTCTGGAACATACAAAAAATGCTATTGCTACAGGAATATTTTGAACTAACAGTACGGTAGCTGAGTGCAGTACTAGAGAGCAAAGTCCTCTTCTGGTCTGTATCAGTAACTGTGCTGTAAGTACCTGTGAAGGCCTAGGGGAATGAATTCTCACAACCAGCCTAAAAGCCTCTGAAATTTATATCTGGAGAGCGTGCGCTTGGACTGTAGATACCTTGTGCTGGCTGTAATGTCTGTTTATAGTGTACTAGCAGCCCATTTAATTTGAATCGTACAGCTGTGATGGAGTTGTGTTGTCAAGATCCATACAAACACACAGATAAATAACCCCCCTGTTTTTCCCTGGCAGCCAGCATCTTGTCCAGCAAATCAGAGTTTTTATCTTTTGCTTTTTTTAAATGTTGCTGAGTAAAAATGGCTTTCAGACAGTCCGATGAATAGTGTATGGGAGCCAGTGGGATTTTTCTTAGGTCTTCTGTTGTGTATCGAGCAATGTCGTGCTAAAAGGGACGCAAATGATGGTCAACATCACTTTACAGTAGATAACTACGTACAACAAAGGAAATGTCAGCCTTTACTGTAGCTGAGATTCCTGGGATGGATACTTATCTTTTAGTAAGTAGAGATTCAAACTGATAGCATTACTTTCAGTACGTAAGTATGTACTGAACATGCCTTTGCTGTATTTAATTTTTTTAGAGTGTGGCTCCTTTCTGGAGAAAGGAATTGAGAGAATGCTAGCAAGACTTTTCTGATTTTTTGACAAAGAGGCATTTGTTTGTTAAACCTCCTCTTTCTCATATTTCTGTGTGTTGAAGCTCTATAGCAAGATGCTGATATAGCTCTTCTATGAAACTTTCAGTCTGTAGCCTTTTAGATATTTATTCCAAAGGTCTAAGGAGGTTTTTTTTACTACATGAAGGTTTCTATAGACATTGTTTTTCTGAGTGAGTAGGAACTGTAAAAGCTGTGTTTGAAGGACATAAACTGTGTACAAACTTGTGTTCTAGTTTTTCCATGTCTTTTGTAACTGGAGAAAGGTACTAAACAGTAATTATTGTTTCAGGTTCCTCCTGCTGATGATAAGGAAAGTGAACAGTCAAAATCTATTCAAAGAAAGAGAGTGCTTCCATCTTGGATGCTGGAAAGCGACCTCCCGGTTCAGAGGCTTTCTGAACCTGTAATGAAAGGAGGTAGGTTTGCAGTGTAGTATGTTTGCATACCAATATACATTTATGTGCTTTGATCTCATTTTCTTAAAATATAATTCTGGTAGTAGAAAGTATTAATTTGCTACTTCTCTTTCCATGTTCTGTGCCCGGAAGCTGACAGAGGACTGACTTCTGTTGTCTCCTTGGTCATCGGTCCTACAGGCGTGACAGAGCTCTTTCTGATTAGTTGATTTTCTTTCTGTTCCCTTTTTTTGTGCCAAGTAATATACTCTCTTTGGACAGCCGAACATCTGATATTGTGGAGCCCTTTCCTATAAACTCACCTGCTTTGTTTAGTATGTAAATTCTATGTAGTTTCTGTACCTTTAATTCCAAGTCTTCTCCACATTTAAGTCACTGATTGCCCTTCTAAATTTAGATTCTTCTAATTTCACAGGTTTTAAAGGTGGGTTTTTTTGGGTGGTGGTATGCGTTAGTTTATTTTTAACTGTGACTGAATCAGACTTGATCATTTAGTCCACAGTTTCTTCTTAGGAGGAGCAGTTCATCACATTATAGTAGTTTCTTACTAGTATGAGGCTAAAATAGTATTGCATTCCCTCTCGTCCCTCCCACAAAAGGAAATTGCTGAACACATGATAAACTTCTACCACTGTGTATCGGTGGTAACAGCAGCAGCACACTGTGTTTAGTCTCTATCAACGGGAGACACAAGGGCGCTGCATTGGCACAATCCCAAGAAAATCTTCTAGCACGTCTGGCTGTGGTCCTGGGAGCTTGTAAAGAGTTCTAAAACTGCCATTAGACATTCTCTAACAAACTTATCGCATGGCATTTATTGCTTTGATGACTTTTATTGATGGAACTGGGAGGACTAAAGAAATGAGAGAAGAGAAGGAAAATGACTACGTACGTTAACAATGCTCCCCCAGTGTTTCTGTCTTTCTGTGTGCCGAAGACGGCGCACCTCACCCTGCTCGCCGTTCTGTGGTGAGGTTTCGGTCCTAACTCCTGAGTTTCCTTCATTAGTCAGTCTAAGTGTACGAACTGTGGCTGGTGGCCATGTGTCCCCTCCTCTGTGTCCAACAGCTATTCTTTAATGCCTCTGTTTCCAACCGCTATTTCTGCTGAGATGGTGCAATGGAAAAATTTGGGTCTTGATGCCCGAGCAGGCCTGCAGAAGTATTTCATGTGATGTCTGAACAATTGCTTCTTATCTCCTTTAGTAAGTGCAGGTGTCTGGATGGATTGACCGGGGCAATTCTGGCTTTAAACACCTCTGTTGTAAGCCATTGGCTACCGTGCCTATTCTTTTCTTCAAAAGCTAATTTTGAGAAAATTATAAAAAAGAAAAAAAAAAAAGAAGGGGGGGAAGGTAAAGATTCTTTTCTTTTTTTTTTTTTTTTCTTTTTTTTCCCCCTTTCCAAATCTAGACTGTTCCCTGCTGGCTTATTCCCTCGGATGTAAAATATTGCATGTACCAGAGGACTTCTGCTGGCTATGTTGAGTTGTTGAGTCCTGCACTAGTGTGATTTGTTTTCTTATGTTTGGGGTTGGGTTTTCTTTTGGGTGTGTGTGTGGGGGGGGTTTTTTTGCTTGTTTGTTTTTCCTCCAGAAGTACTCTAATGTTTGTTATATATGTGTATATAATGTTTGTTTCAAAGACTGAGCATTTTGATCATGTAGGTGCTGAGATTTGGAGCTGTGTGGGCCAGGGGTATCTGTGTGCTGTTGAAGGCCTGACCTTGAGGGAGCTAGGGATACACATGAACACTATTGGAGCCATTTAAAAATTCATTATGTGAGATAATGATTCCAGCTTAGAGTGGGCTGCTTTAATAAAACAACCAATCTCTTCTGCAAATCTCATATTTCCTTAAAATTGTGAAATGGTTTGCATCTTTTTAGGGTGGTATTGGATGGAAAGGTAAAATGAAAAGGCTGCCCTTTTGTTTCTCTTCTGCATGTCTTCCTACTGGAAAGGGAACACCGATTTGCTGTTTTGAAGTCGGACATCAACATTTGGAAAAATTCCTTGCTTCCTGCAGATGTCTCTCTCATGACTGTATTTTTTGAAGGGGGAGAGTTTTTGAATACTTGCAAAATGGCCTCAAGTATCTTCCTTCTGAATGCGTTTTGCAGCAGATGGAGCTATAACAAAACCGGCACAATGGCCTTAGCTGTCTCCCAGCTATATATCCAGAAAATACTACTTCAGGACAGAGAACTTATGGTTTTCTGTGATGTGAAGCTTTCCAAAGAGAGGCACAACATTTGCTGTCTTTCCATTGGTTACTGGCTGATGACATAATCAACCATGATGTCGTTGACTAGGCAAGTGGGCATACCCTGATTTTGCCATGTGCTAATTAATTGATGTTTTTGTGTATAAACTGGTAGTCTGAAATGATATTTACTTGAAAGGTCTGTGGTAAAAGTCATCCTTGGATGCTTGGTTTACTTGATCAGCTCTTACTGTGTAAATGAAATTGTCAGTCATACTCGTACAGTCAGTCCAGAATATCCTTTGCCACATATTTATTGTTTTCCTTCAAATTTCCCCCTCAAACATCTGTTTCATTCTAAAACATACTTTTTACTCCTATAAGTGGGAAGTGAAAAATGTGTTGTTGAAACAGCACATGCACAAGTGCTGCTCTCTCTCATGCTTTTTGCCCAGAGTTCTGCTTTGATGTAGCTCTAGATTTCTAATGTGATCAGGATTTCACTGTAAAAAGTTGCATTCCAAAAGTACCATTTTATTTTTCTTTTAAGGTAGTAGAATGAAAAAAGGCCAAGGAAGGGGAGAAAGTAATATGGAGTCATTACAGTCAGAAGTAAATGTGCAGCAGAAAAAAAGATTAGCTTCTGAAGAAACTATAGAGGAGTTTGAAGGTGAAGAGCAAGATCAAGGGAAAAGGAGCTGTCTTTTCATCCCTGTCCCTTCATCTCAGGTAATTTTTTGGCTCGGGGCAGAACCGTGGTATTTCAAAAAATGAGAATGTAGTTGGAAATGTCATGTTGAAGGTTGGGTCTGCATCATAACTATGTGTTCTGCTTGTGATTTGTTGTTTAACAGTTGTTTTGAAATGCCAGTCCATTGGACAGCTCTATAGCAAGGATCCTGGAAGTCTTCAGAGAGTTGGTTTTCTGCACTTCCTTCTCAGGATCTGGGATTTAGGCCCTGAATGTTGCACAGAAATACCGGACTTTCAGCTTTGTAGCAAGAGGCTGGAAGACACGGGCCGAAGTACTGGTCCTAGGAGTGGCTTGGTGTGTGGCTTCTTTTTCCGAGAACCCTTTAGGGATAGGTGATGGTATGACACTGTAATGTGATGCCATACTTTGCCCAAACTAGTGCCATTCTAGTTGGTGAAGTTTTATGGCCAGAAAATTATGGTATGTGGCTTAGCAACTGCTACGTTTTGAAGAAAGACAGCAGGGAGTGTGCTTATGCCACTATCTCAAAATCGGAGTCAAAAAAAAGAAAGAAAAAAAAAGTAATCTGAAATGCAAAATGATCTGTGGCAGTGAGTGAACAGATGCTTCGGTCCAGCTGGTCAATGTGTCTGTGTGTCTTTAAAGTACAGCTGCGTTTATAGACAGTTAAATGCTTACTGATAGCACCCTGCTAATAATGAAAAGAGAAGGATCGTTACCAAAGACAAACAAAACATATTCTGGTGAGAGCAAAGTGAGGCTTTCACTGACTTTCCCCTTAAGTGAAGAACTTGGGGAGGTGTTTCTAATCTCTAGCATTAGAATTGCCTGGGTCTGTTCTAGGATCTGATAAAATACTTAAAATACTATGATTTGGTATGCTTCATTGATTTTGACACTGAAAACAATTGGGGATGGTTTATTTTTTTAATTAAATTTTAAGGTTAATTGAAATGATCTACTTATGGAGAGCATACCCTTCAGGGTACTTTTGATACAACGTAGTGGTATCTTTTAATCTGAAAAAGTGTTCCGAGTGGTGAGCTTTGTTGTTGGCTAGGTGCATTAACACCAGCTGCAGTGCTCTTTTCTCTTTGTCGAATTATAAGGTGAGTGACTACATAATGAGTTATCTCATTCTGCAGTTTATAAGTATGAAGCCTTACTTATTTTCTCCTAATAATTTCATAAATAATTTTTATAGCACAGTGTAAGAAATTACCTTCAGAACTTTGCAGAAAAAATAATGAGTTAGTGCAAGCAAAAGTAATAATCATAGAGAGCTCTAAAAGATTGGAATGTTGATATCAAAACTAAAATCACTCTGCTGCTGTCATATTTAAGGCAATTGACAAAATCTGCTATAGGGTAGGAAGTAAAAAAAAGAATCTTAATTCTTCTAAGTGCCAGCAGCTGGCAGATGGCAGTGAGGTCATATACGTGTATAAGCAGTTCCAATAGTGCTGTTGTCTTTGGTTTTCCTTGATTGCAACATGTTTTTTAACTAGTCATCATAATAAATGTGCAAGTATTTATTCTCATTATATGCAATATAGGCAATGGATTGAAGTATGTAGTAGAGAAGTCACAAGTGGGAGTGGCAGATTAGGGTAATTTAGTGTTCCTTTTGCAAATGAAGGCTTATTTCCTAAGCTGCAGTTGTTTCTGAGCCTTATTTTGGGAGTCTCGATGAAAGAGTCGTCTTTGTCTCTGATTTGACTTACTAAATATGCTGCTGTCGGGATCATTTGATATTAATGCTGACTTTGCCCTTTCTTGATCACATTGCTGCTCAAATGTTATTGTCTCTGGTTTTGGTTAATGTTTTATGAGGCTTGCATTGAAAGGAACAAAATCAAACAGGAAGCCACCAGCTGATTTTCAAGCTCTGCCAAACACATCGGTGTAAACTAAGTATAAATTTACTGGAGGGGGCACTTAGATAATAAACTGTAGAGAGCAGAGACCTTTGAATAGTTCTGTAATGTATCAAAGCAGTTCAGCCTTCAATATAGGTGTGCTTCCAGGTAATGTCTTGGTTGTCGAGACAGTGTTCTTGTCTTGGTTATGTATTTCATTGTTTTTCTAAAGCACACATCTCTTATTTTAAATGTACATGTGTTCCGAAATTTAAAATGCGGTATTTATCAAAACTGAAATCTTTGCCTGATGGTATCTACTGACAAACTCTTTTATGGTTTAGAGTCACGAGCTGAAGCATTTAAGATGTATTGGGATGGGATTAACTCAAGTTGTATATTATGAATTCCCATATCTCTCCCATATGTAGATAAATATTTCTATTCCATGTATCTTGGTACTTAAGGGATTAAAATTGGTCCTTGTATAGGAGCATATGTTCTTCTTAGAGTCTACTGTATCTTCACATGTCTAACCCCCATTCATTTTTCAGGAGCAGTACTTTTAATTGAAAGTTAATTTAAACTGAAGTCCTTGGGCTATTCACAAACTGAGGTGGTGAGAAAGAAGCCTGACTGTGTTGTGAGGGAACTGAAGCTGATGGGAGCTCTAGGCTAAGTTTTTCTTTAAATTGTGCGTGTGTGTTCTTAACCTTGAGCCTTTCATTCAGCAGCTGTATTTAGCAGCTAACTTAGGTTCGGAAAGTGGAGTAGAAGATTTTAAAGGCTGGACCAGATGATCTTTTGAGGCCCTTTCCAACCTGGGCTGTTCTATGATTCTCTGATTTTGAGAACAGGAATGATGAGATGAGGCAGAGTTTGACCTTAAAGCTTTTAATTCTGAAGAGTGTAAATTTTCAGGTCCTTCAAAATGTAACCTTGTTCCACAGAATACATCTGGATTTCCTCTTGAGAGTACCATGAGAAACATGGAAGGAAATGGCAAGACTGGAACAAAAAACCCTGGAAGTTCTCTGGAAAAAAATGGTAGGCAGCTGCATAGTAAATGGTCTAAAAGAGTAGGTCAGATCTCCAGTAAAGAAAATAGAATTGAGGAAACAGAAAACAAAGAGCAGATTACTGGTTCTACAAGCCAACAAGCTCACTGGGGCAGGACTTCCCAATATTTTGGTGCCCAGGAAGGGACTCTTGAGCCTGATGCAAATCTGGATTACGAGACTGAGATTTCTGATTCAACCAGAAGTGCAGATGCTTCAGAAAGCTCCAAACAGATCAAGCATAAGAGGACACCTTGCATGTATGGAACAGGCTGTTACAGGTAAAGCAAAATTAAAACTAGCTTAAGATAGCTTATTATTAAGAAGTAATGTCTTAGCAATGGAAGAGAAAACAGTAAAGTCGTTACAAGCTTTGAGTTGAAAAAAAATCTTTTGGTAAGCAGGGGACTGATGAGAAACAAATAGCGCAACAAGAATTTTAAAAATACAAAAAAGAGGAGGCAGGATGTCTTGCTAACTGCTAATACAACCCAAACAAAGGATGAAGTACTTCAACAAATTAAAAGATGAAGTGTGTAGGAAATTAGAAACAAAGGTCCATTTTAAAAAGAAAAGAAATAACCCACCCCACCCCTCCGTGTGTACCAGGAGGGAGGAGAGATGTAAATGGTTGAAATGTCCAATATAGACCCTGTAGGCTTGTTTTATTAGCAGATGAAAGTTTTGTGAAAGATGATTGTATTTATTGAAGTGATTGCATGTTTTGTGATCTGAATATTTAAAATGCTTATTATCTGTCATTCCTTAAATAATCAAGAATTACTTTTACTATAACTTGACCAGTCTGCTGCTTTTCATTAGCTTCCACTCCCTCCCTAAAAACAGAACAAGGCATACTTACAAACTCCGTGTTAACCCTTATCTGGTCAACATCCTTGGTAATACAAGTGAAGAGCTTGTTTCGGTGTGTTGTGGTTTGGTGGGATTTTCTTTTTCCTTCCCCTTCTTCTCTCATATCCTCTCAATTCACAGTGAAAGATCTGTTATACAAATCTTCTGTGGGATACAAATGTTCCAGTGAAGTTCCAAAACATCAGTGCTGAGTGCCTTGTCTCCTGCTAGTTCTTTCTGCCCAGAAAAGATCTGGAGTGCCATGTGTTGATATATCAAGGGGAAGATAAAAATATAGAGGTGATCTTGAGGCTAGCAAATGACCAATGACCTGAGAACTGCATTTAGGAGAAGGCTTTGAGCTCTAGGTAAATCCATGGACATTGTAAGCACAAAAGACTAAGCCAGGAAATGGTGGGTCCTGTGATTTTATTTTTTTTTTATTATTATGACACCCCCCCCCCCCAAGGGGCTTGAGCAATAGGAAAAACAGTGAGGTTGTCTAGAAAACTAGCAAGCACAAGTAAATGGGTTCTTGTATGTTTTTGGTGTGCCTAATGCTGCAAATAAGTGTGTGAATCAAAAGGGAAAAGCTGTTGTGTTAATGAACACATCAGACTTCCAGTTTTCATGTAGCTTGCTTTCACAAATCTCAGATTTTGCCCTTAATGAATATGATGAAAACATGTTTTATTAGGCAGTTAAGCTGATCCTGTAGTACAAACACAGCCTCTAGTTTGCTCCAGCTACTTTTAATTTTGCTCAGACAAGTTTTCCCCTGCATGGGGGTTAAGCTCACTTAATGCTCTGATATGCTGAAGGATTCCTAATGTTTAGGAAGGCAAATTTTAGTTACAGATAATATGGAATAGGAGTCTGCATGTGCACATTTCTTCTTGGGTCTTTATTCTCAAATGCTTGGCAGCAAGATTTTTGGAAAGTATTGCTTTAATAAGCAAAAAGAATGCTCTGAAATAACACATAACAAATTCTTACTTTGTTGGAGAAATTTATAGAGATGAAGTATCAAAAAACACCAGCTTTGATCTTCAGGAAACGTCATGAGACTAAATGTGCTAGCTTGCAGCAAAAGAAATGTGCTTTGTAGTCTGTCTTAGTATTTCCTTTTAATACAAGACCACCAAGTAGTCTTTCTGCATCGCTGGGGTAGTTATGTTAGAGTAAAGCAAGTCATTGCAGTTACCCTTATTTTTAACAGAACATGTACCTAAGTGTGATGCGAATGGGTGCTTTGAAGGAACACATTGATAGCATATTCAGTTTTTCATTGCGTAGTGTTTTCCTTGAGCAAAACCTAGTTTTTAGAGTTGCTGAGGAAGAGGGGCTGCTTTGAGTGCTCTTTTGAGTACAATGGGTAGTTGGTTTCCCTCTCCTTCATCACTTTAACCTTATGAAAGATGTCTTCTAACAAGATGTGCTGTAGGAGTCAACTTCTTAAATGAGTACTGCTTTGGTAACTGTAACATTTCCTTAAAGTTTTTTTTTTTTCCTAGGTGAGGTTTCTTATTCATAAAATGTCATTTATGCAATAACTAATTGCTCTTTGGAGTTCCAGTCTTTATTTTGTAAACTCCTGTTAAGATACTTGTTTTCTGGATATGACTCTGGCAACTTTGGTAGGTGCCTAGTAAAATAGCACAAATTGAAAAGATTAGTTCTATTAGTTAGTTCTATTAATTTTATGAGATTTCTCTAGCACATATCTTAAACATTTAGGAAATAACTTTGTAATCCATAGTTCAGTTTCTTCATTTATGAATTTGAAATCACTGGTTTTGAAAGAATCAAGCTTGATGCACACCTCTTGCTCCAGGGATTGTTCTTGTCATCATCCTTCAATGTCAGGTTATCTTTCTGAGGTAGCCTGAAGCTTTACCAAATTGAAGGAAACTGCTATTACTACCAGGAGGCAAACTGCTCTGTGTGTGTTATATCTGACTATATTTGTTGTCAAGGAACTTGCTCTTTGAATACTGTCTTGTGTTTGTTTTCTTGTCTGTTGCATGTTCTTCTGAACTGAGAAGAATTGGGAATTAAAAATAAATCCAAACACAACCATCCTTTTGAAGGGCTGCATAGAAGGGGTGCGGTAGACCTGAACTCATCTCTAAAACTGTAACCCACAATTTTTGTCTACAATTCTATCCTTTTGCTAGCCTGCGATACAGTGCTCTGCTGCCTGGGTGTGTGTAAATCTTGCCCACAGCTGTCAAAGCAGGGCATCCTCAAACAACCTTTGGATTTGTATGTGCATTCTTCTAAATACTTGGCTCTTGTTTGTTTGTGAAAATGAGTATTTTTCCTTTCACCTTAAGCTTGTAGAGCTGGCAGCTGAAGACTTGCATGTGTCTCTTTCCGAGTCCTGTCTTCTAATAAGACTTACAATTTAGAACTTACAAACATCTTACATGTAGTTCTGGCATAACTTCAGGCTTGAATTCTATGGCTTTAGAACTAGTGCTGGTAATTCATTACATTTTTCGCTATCAGTTTCTTTAGTAGCTGAGAATATAAGCCCTTGAGATGGCAGGGGTCTTCTGCATGTGATTATGAAGAGCCAGAGACTGACATAATCAGTTAAACTTACTTTAGAAAAAGCTTTTAAGTTGCTTTTGGTAACTGCACAGACAGAAAACTGTCATAAGTATTTCACTGAGCAATGCTCAACTTCTGCCTGTGATGAATGCATTGATTCTGAAGGACTTTATCAGTTTTATTTGCATGATTTTTATTTGCATAATTTTCTGCATCATGAAGCGTCAGTACACAAATTCAAAGCTTTTGTGAAAGGAAAGTTGCAGTAACTGTGTGAGTATGTTTATGAGAAGGCAAGTCTCCCATAAAACTTAGTTCTTAAATTGGTTAATTTTTGTCTGAGTAAAGCTTAATGATTTTGTTTTGATCAAATGAATAACATATTCCTGTGCAGTGAGGTTCTGTTGTGAAACTAAATAACTTTGGAGTGCAACTCATGAAGTGATAGATGTTGTGCTCTTACAACTCAAATCTCTTGTGTCTAAAACAAACAAACAAACAAAACCCCACAACCCCTCAAACAAACCAAACCCTTAATAAAAGGAAGAAGTTTGAGAGTTTTGCAAGAGGGGAAAATGTTTGCTTCATGTAAGCTATGCACTTCTCTGCTTCTATTTATTTTGCCAGATATTGTTACACAACACATGGAAATGGAATAAGTACAAATTATCCAGGTAAGGGTAAGATGAAATACGATGTTTCTGCTAGTCCTGAGCATCTGAAGTAGGACATACTTAAGATGCTTCACAAGTAACGTATAATTTGAGGAGCATCATCCTCTGGCCCAAAGAATCCCGAAGCCTTGTGATAGGGATTGTACATCAAGACCCTTTCATTTCTCTTCCTCCTTCCTCCCATACTACTTACTCTCCCCCCCCGCCCCCCTGAGTAAGGGGTGTTTGGTGTTGTCCAAGTAGGTTTCAAAGTAGATTTGTGAAAGGAAGCGGATCCATCTCCTAAAATACAACAGGTTGGCTAAATGACAGCTATTAGGCCTTCTTTCCTTGGTGACTATGATGCTACATGTATTTTATCGTAGGAATAAATATAAAAATGATTTGACAGAACATTAGTTGCTTCTGTATCCCTTTGAGAAGACGAATTGTGTCTCAAATGCCTCAAAATTCTTGCTAATATTGTTAATAAGCTAGCTCTATGTATCTAGAAAACAAAGCAAGTAGCCTCTAAAATGACTTGGTTTCATCCCATTTATTTTTAAATGGGAAAAGAACTAGGCAGCCAGCCTTAATTTGGTGTAAGAAGTGATGTTTCCTGAGAACTTGTGGTAGAGTAAATGACTGGTAAATGCAACCTGGCAATGATTTCTAGTGAAGCAGTATTTACATACCCTACAGTTTGCAGAAATTAACAGAAAAGACCAGATGTCTGTCACCTATGTAAATAGATCAAAGGGATACTGGGTCTTTGATAAGTAGGTTATTGAGGAGTTTATCTGCAGCTTGCTTGTTGAGCTTCCTGAGTGAAAGATACCAGGCAAATGGAGATTTCAAGTGTTAATACTAAATATCTAGTAATTTTCAAATGCCTAAAAGGAGGCCTGAATGCCTAGTAGAGCTCACAGTGTTTAAGTAATCATTTTGCAAAAGCTGTAACAGAAGCTTTTTTTTTCTTATGGTAGTAGCTGAAATGCTGAAATTAATGTTGGCTGTTCCCTATAAAGTTCATAAGAGGTAGTTGTAAGTTTAAAGGAAAGAGTGCCTGTGATCAGTGAGGAAGCTGTTGTGTATGTAGCTAGCTACATACTTGTTTCTGGGTTTGTGTTTCTAAATGCAGCTGTTAACACGTGTAAATTAAAGCAGTAATTACTCTGTAGTTTAAAGTTGTCATTCCTTTTGCTTGAGGCAAGCAGTTAACTTTTATAATTTGCACAAACATATTGAAGATTATGTACTCTGGGAATTAGTGTGGTAAATCACTGAAGCATTTTGTGGATGTCTTTTGGAAAAAAATTTATTAAAATATCTCCCATTCCATGCTTTTAAATATTATGCTTGGAAGAAAGTGTCTCTAAAATAAATCATAGGGAAAAAGTAGATTTGCTTTTGGTACCAGTATGTTTGCTGTGACGTAATTTTTGTAGTATGTTTTGATCTGTCACATGAATTTCTCCTGAAGTCGTAACCTGTTTTTCTGTGTTCTTTTTCACATCACTTACAGAAGTTTTATAAAGCAAACTCTTCTCTAAGTAGTGTTGTTTGTAGCTGCCTTGTCTTATATGGTATGTATGCAAACATACTGCCTAGAAGCAGTAGAAATGTTCTTTCAGTGATGCATATATTTGTATTTGCTACTTGCCTGCCTTGGATTCAACTGTGTAGGTGTTGTAGAGCAAAAAGTCATGGATGCTAGTAATGCGCTCTCACCGCTAACGTTGGTGTGACTCAACTACATGCAGAACTGTTATGTCTTGCGGTACAACTTTGTGTCATCATTGTAATTTGATATTTCAAATAAAATGTCATGGTAGCTAACGAAACTTGATAGCATAATCAATGTAATGTCCAATAGACTGGTTCATCTGGAATAAGATGCTGGCATTTGAAGTATTCAAGTGAGTAGTATCTTGCATACAGAACAGAAATAATAGTTGAGACAGATCGCCTGAAGCTAATATGCGATAACGCAAGGGTGTGGGGTCTTTAGTCCTGCAGTTGTTCAGCTGTCATGTGTTGGCCCTTCCAACTTGAGCTAAGATGTCAAGTAGAAGTTTCTATTGCACTTTGATAGCTCCAGATGGAGTCGTAACTGAGCAAGTTGTCCACTGAGTAAGATTTACGCTATATGACTACATCAGTAGACTGTGTACGTGTTGGAGGTCTGAAACTTAAAGCTGATGGCAAAGAGGAAAATTCCTGTTTTAACCTCCTTTGCAGCCTGTGCAGAGACAAAGCTTTTCTTATGTTATCTTGAAAGTAGGTCTTACATTCTGCATAAAGTTAGACATTAAAAGCTCCTCTTTATGTAACAACAGAAAAATGAGTTGTCGCTGATTCAGTAACACCTTTCTTATCTCCACTTCTCATGTTTAAATAGAACAGTCAGTTCTCGATACATAATTTGTCTTTTGCAGGAAGAATCCTCTTCACTTTCAGCAGTTCAGTCACCCTAATGATGATGACTATCATGAAACAGAGATCGTAACTCAGGATAACAATGATAACCGGCCTGAATGTCCATATGGAACGGCTTGTTATAGGTAAGAAACACGTACAAACATAGCAGAAACATGTCAAAATGGCTTTTCTTGTTTAACAGGTTAAGACTCCCCTGGAGTTACAAAATGACAATAGAATAATGAGTAATTCTTGATGTTAAATCTTGAGTGTAGCCTCAGCTCCTTCAAAAGTCTCACTGCCTTCTGAAATGTGGACAGGCTGCTACCTTTAAGGCACCAAAGTCTGTGCAAAAAATATTTGTTAGCGATTTCAGCTGATGAACGTGAAAACTTGAATTTTGGAACCTATTCAATGACCTAGAGATCAGCACTTGTTTTTCGCTTGTCAACAGGTAGTAAACTGTTCTTTTTTTATATAAACAGTATATTTTTTGTTACATGGTGTTCTTGATACATAACTTTTGGCTTAAATTTTGATAGTGTTGAGATTTTGTACAAAAACTCTATTTTAATCAGTATTTGATTTGTTAGAAAGCATAACAAAAGCAATAAAATCCAGTTTATGGCTCACTGCAGTTTCTTTCAAGCACTGTTGATTTTCCAAAAGATTGTTTTATTCCAGTTTGTTTCTCAAGGTCTAGGTTTTACACTTGTATTTAGCAGAGTTTGACTGCTCTGTAATTGGCACAGTGGACAAAAGGCAATAGCACTTCTGTGGGGGCATATTAAAACTGACAGCTGCTGTTAATAAAGATCGTGCGTGAGCAGAAATGTTTTATCCCCTCTCTCCCAGAAAGTGTGGTGATCCTAAAGAATGTGTTCTTTATGAAATGTAACAAAATGAGGGTAACTTTTAAGAAAAAGCCGTGTAATATTCAGCTAATGCAGAAAAAGTGTTTCTCTTCTGAAATATAGTAATGAGATTAATTTCTTATCTCAGGATGAGAAATCTGGATTTATACTGGTAATGAAATCGCCAACATACTTTTCAGGAGTACAATGGATACTTTATTCAAAACTAAAACTCCCTCTCCTTCTGGATGAGATAACCTCCGTGCTGTTTTAGTTGATCGTTTCTTAATCTGTGTTTCATCCGGGATACATCCTGGCTCTATTTCCATTTTTTTAATTCCAATAACTATCACTTCTAATGCACACATAATGTACTTTGGGATGGCAGTAGCTGTAGAAGTGTAAATCAACTTGAAGTGTGTGAATTTGTCACAAGTAATTTGACATAAAAATAAGATTTTTCTACTGAAGACTAACTGTATTACTCTGTTTTTTGAAGAATAACAAAACAAATAAGCAACTGATTTTACAAGGCAGTTTTCACAGCAGGGGGATTTTGTAAAATACACAAAAACTTCTGCAGTTGCAGAAATTAATCTCAAGTTTCAAGCAATACCATGTGGTATGCCCCTCTTAAAAGAGTGGGCTTTAACTGTTGCTTATTTTCAGAAGCAAAAATTAGGACAACTGCACTGGTTTTCTTCCAAAGTTAGAATTTTTAAAAATTTCTGCACAAAAATACATTGAGTTGAAACTATTTTAGCATGCAGTCCTGAGAAAAGCTTCTAACATACTAACAACATAGATTAGCACAATGTAAGTTGGACCAAGTTAAAACATTAGAGCAGCATTAGATAGTGTGTGTGGGGGAAGATCAACCAGTGCGTTAACGACCTGGATCACAGCCTGAATAAGGGGAACATGTATTGCAGATCCAAGAGTAAGTTGACTTTAAATTTGCTTTCATTGCTTTGATGCTGTTTTTTTATAGAAGACATACAAACTTGTAAACTGAATTTGCTGGATTGCAGCAGCATACTGCAGAAGTTAGTAATCTCTCTGAAGAATCCTTCTGTGGCCTCTCCCTGTGATCTTTGAGACAAGCAGTTCTTTCCAAATTCTTTAATTTTCCCAAACTATTTAATTTGTAGCCTTATGTTTCGGAGTGTGGAAACTATGCCTGGATGTCTCAGACCTGTAATGCGCTGTGCGTGCATTGTACTTAATGCACCAGAAGTTACGTTCTGGTTTCCTTTTTAGTGAGAGTAAATAATTGGATCGGTTCTTATTACACTGAACAAATGCATCTTATCATACAACTTTGGGAAACTCATCTCTTGGTTTTGATCGGCCTTTTTTTTTTTTTTTAATGCTGAAACAAGAGGAACTCTTATTTAACCTGATGGTTTTTTTTTTCTTTCCCCCCACCCTACATTCTATAAACCGAACCACTGCAATAAGGCATTGGCCACAGAATTTTATTTTAAAAAGAAACAAAAATTATCCATAAAATACCAAGGAGTTTTGGGCTTGTTAAGTGTGGAACAAGGTGGCAAATCAAGCTTTTACTATTTTCTTCTTTGCAGGAAGAATCCACAGCACAAGCTAGAATATAAGCACAGTGCACCTCCAGGTAAGACAAGTTGTTCGATATAGCTCAAAGTGGGTTGGGGGGGAACCCCAAAACCCAGTAATGGATACCAAAAATTTGGACTAAAATGCTTTCAGCTACTGTAAGTGAAAAACACTGCATTTGCAGCTTACTTTGTACTGCCCTGCAGCCTTGCTCTTCTTAAGTATGAGGTCTTGCCCTTGTGTGTGGTAAGGAAGGTTGCTTGGCCGCTGTGAACTTGCACTCACTTTTTCAAATGTTTCTCAACTGAAGTGAGATGGGCTATGTCAGACTCAACTGACATAGTTTGTGTGTTTTGTATCTTACATACTGACAAAAATGCTGTGTGGCAAGTGGCTATTTTAATGAGTTGAACAGGTTTTATTGAAAATTAAACATGGTATATTGCGATATTACCAGGTCTTTGTATTTTCCTTCCCCTATTCAGAGCTGGAGTATTACAGTGAAAACAGGGAATATATTTAGGTGTTACTGAAGTATTTCTCAACATTTCAAATGGCTACTGCAGTAAATCATTTCTATAGCTTTTCTCCTGTCCCCATAGCAAAATGTGTACACAGAAATATTTTGTTTTAACTGTATAGATTTCTATCTCAAGATTTCATACTTACTTTTTATTCTTATTTGTCTTTTGATAGGAAATCCTCTGTAACATACAATTTTAAAGTCTTGTGATGCTCTAAAACAAACATTTGAAATGTGTCTGTCATTTTATTTGAAATTTTTGGGTTTTTGGACCAGTGATTTTCTTACTGAGAGAACAAACTTTTGCATGTATGTTCTCTTGGGGCTTGGAGGGAATATAATTAAAACTGAATCTGAGTTTCTGTTCTAAAATTTTCTAGTCTTTTATATTCCAGTAACTAGACTTGTTGAAAAACACAGGGGAATGTACTGTTTACATTTTGTCTGTTCTTAAAGAATTCAAAGAGATACTTTGTATTTTTTTGTGCTTTTTTGTGATTATGGGGACTTGGAGATTTTTTTTCCACTTGAAATCCCAATGCAGTAAATCGTACTTCAAAGCAGAACAATTATGGAAATGTAATGATAATATATTTTACTTTAAAGAATCAGGATTATGACCTTACTAAGGAGAAATTGCATTTATGGAAAAAATGGTGTAAAATATTTAAATGCTTTGAAATACTCCAGTTTTCTGCTTAAAAATAAAAAAAAACGAGTCCTGATGACATTTTTCTGCAGATGGAATGGTTCATAATTGTAAGAATAGTTCATCTGGGTATTCTCTCAGAAATCATTCAATACAAAAGAAAGGTTTTTTTGGGCAGGAGGCTAGTTTTTATGCTTGAAAATATAGCACAGTCATTGCAGCATTTATTTTAATAGGTCGGTCTTTTATTGTAGCAACCTCTATGAATAATCCTTATGCTAGGTTGTACTCTGTCCTGACTAATAACCTTCTTTTCTTTAGTAACTGAAAGAGGAACCCGACAACGAACTTCAAAGAGGGGTGAGTATGTTCTAATGTTGTGAATGGGCCCATCAGCATGGGATGCGACCAGTCTGCTTTGTTTTTTGGGCATTTAATAGAGCTGGAGATGCTTGATAATACTTATCTGAGGAGAAAGTAGTTGTTATTTTAGTAAAACCCTGCTTGCTTTTTTGCAAGTAATAGTGCTGACGTTGGCTTTGTGCCAGGCTTCCTGGATGAGCACAACCTGGAAGCAGACAAGAAAACAAACAAATGTTCTAAGGAGAGACACATGTGGCTAAATTGATTCTGCCTTGCACAGGGGTCATAATAGGATGAAAGGAATCCCGTATTTCATGCACAACTAGTTAAGGTTGCCCTAGTAAAGATTGATTGCTCTTGAAACGGAGATATTCCTTCTGCGTTGCATTGACCTTTAAATAACTTTCAAGTGATATCTGTGCATGTGCTGATAAGCTTTTCTTATGCTTAGTATGAGGTATCGATGTTTCAGATAAGATACTGGCTTGTTAGGACTAAAGCATAGAAGAAGGTTAGCGCCTTTCAGTTGGGGGCAGTTTTCACTGTAAACTACATATGTATCCTTCTTACTTTAGTTTCTGGTCATCAGTGAGGATTATGTAGTAGCACAGGCAGGCTGTAGTCTCTCTTGATAATGTAAAATGTAATACCATGTATTAATATCTCCTCCACTTAGCAGTGGCACACCTAGCTTGCTTTACTGCTGCCAACAATGTTAACTTATATGTTGTGGGTACCTAGACTCCAGTTTTAAATATCCTTTAGGTCTGTTTCCAGGCTTCTTCTGTGTCTCAGCTTCCAAATGTGAAGCTTCTTATTCTTTTTAAAATAATTTGAAAGTGAGCTTTAAAAAGTAGTTTGAAAGTCTGATGATATGCCATCTTCACTTTCACTGGCCTGAACAAGGCATGAGGATGTGGAACTGCTGCATCTCAAGTGGAAGTGGGAACTGGCTTGTCTTTCTTGAGATCACCGAGGTGTGGCTGGGCATTTCCTAAAGAAATCCTCAAAATAGAGAGATTCGCCTTCTAGAGAAAATAAATAAAAGTTCAAATAGCTGCAGTTAGTTTTCTAGGTAAAGCGTTTTGGCCTCCATTTCTGTTGTGGGTGGATGCAAGAGCTTGCTTTTATACTTTCTGCTGAGAAATTTCATTCTCCTCCCATTTCCTTATGATGTATGTGTGCACTTTTGCTATTACTGAACGCTTGACATGGTTGTGTCTATGTACTGGTATATTCTGAGGCATATGCGTTACCTGTCTGTTTTGCCACATCCCATGATGATGGTCTTGGTCACTGCTTCCTTATAGAAATGTGTGTTATGGTGTGGTGAGAATTGTTAGCAGCATTGTAAGAGCAGCGAGTGGTTAAGATTTTATAGTGAAGCAAGCTGGACTGTGTGTGTATCTCAAGTCCTTACTCTAAATCTAAATCTTGAAGGTTTTAAATTGTAGCTGTGCCTTTCGTAAGGACCCCTTCCTTACCCAAATGGTGGGTCCTATATGTACAGCTCATGGCAGGTGGTCAGCCAAGGGTGACTACAGATGGAAAAGCGCTTCTCTTGTAAGTGTGCAAAACTTTAACACGGAAGTGAAATTCAATCTATCAAATTCAACTCCTCTTACTAAGTAAGAAGCAGGGAAGAATTGATATTCTATGCACAGGGAAAAGAAGGGAATTCATTAACTAAAGTGCTGTTCATATTTGCTGGTTGTTTGGTTTGTTTTTTTTTTTTTCTTCAATGTCTTGTTGACTGGCTTGCTTAGCTCTCTTGAGGGCAAAGCTTGTAAAAGGTTGCGCTCAGGACATTCACATCTGAGGCTGTTGTACTGAGCCATGCAAAGTCACACGGGCAGTCAGGGCTCCACTAACCTTTATTTCATGGTGTTTGGCACAACTGCACTGTTAAGCACAGCAGGATTAATTTCCATACAGGTGTATCTAAACTCCACCAGCCAAGAAAAGAAGGGTGCTGTCTACATGACATTTGACATGTTTCGTTTTTAACATTTTTAGTCTAATTGCTACCAGAGGGATTGTAAATTTCCTGTAGAGAATGTGGTCTATGTTCTGAGAAATAATCTAATGCTACTGGGGGAATAGTTGTAAGGGAAGGAAAAGGGAAAAAAAAACCAAAGGTCAGTTATGCTCTCATTAAAGTGTCACTAGTGAATGATCTCACTATATTGTTGCTACTTAAATGAATGACCTGTTGTGGCTATGGACTATGCAGGATTCTCCTACGCACTTCTTTGTAGGTTTTCTAGCAAGCTCATCCACTTAATTCCAAACATAACTCTCTGAAAGAGGTGGTCAGCAAGCTTTTTCTCCCCACATGGAGCGGATACTTCCAGAGAAAGTTGCAAGGTCATCTTGATAAATGTGGTACTAGGGAACAGGCAGAATTGTGCTTAATGAGCAGCTTTAGGGGCTGTGGGACTGAAGTAAACTGTAGCAGAAAGAAGTGGAGTGGGAAGACATGGAAGGAAGTGCATCATTCACTGCTGAAATCTAAAAGCATTGATGTATGGGGAGGAAGAACATAGTATGGACCTCCTACCTTTTTAGGAAAAATAAATAAATTTAAAAATATATATAGAGATTGTTTGATGGAAGTAATCAGTATTTTGCCAGAATTCCTACTTCTGTTGTAAAATATCACCCACAGTGCTGTGAAAGTGAAGAAGAGCTTTTCTTTGCTAAGCAAGTTTTGGGCTTATTATTCTTGTAAGCCGAGAAGAGGGATTTTGTTCTTATTGTATTTAGCATCTTTGTTTTGACTTCTCCTCTCCAAGACATAATTCATTCTGCAGAACCATGGTCTGTGATTCTTATAAGAAATTCTGCTGGTAAACATGGATGTGATTGAGTTCCTGTGAAGTCTGGTAAACAATAAACTAGCAAGCATAATAGTGGATTACAACTCAAATTGGCGGTTGGCATTTTCAGGGTTTTCTGCTAGGTGGTGCGCGGTCGGTCCTTCAAAGAATAGAGATTGCTAACCATAGGTTATTTCTCAGCTATGTTACTGGTGTGTCACACGTGGCTGACATTATTCTAGGAGGTCATTCGGTGCCTTTGTAAGCACAATTCACCCATAAAATTGTGTATCTTTGAGAAACTTGACAAATGCTGTAAATGCTTTTGAAAACCTTGGCTGAGAGTTGCTATAGAATATAAAACCTTAATCAGACCATAAGATAATTCTGGAATAGTAAGGTTCCAACTAGTAGAAAAATGGAACTGATAGAGGATGTGATCTGACTAGGTAAGGTACTGGTGTTCTCGTTTGTTCACCACATGTGTAGCTTGAGTGCCTGGGGCTCTGACCTGAGGTTGCTAAGAAATGCTTATGGTTAATACAAACATTGGTGGTTTGGGCTGGGGTCTGTGGCTGGGGGGAAAACAACCCCCATGTTTATAGTTTCATATGAAAGATGATGACAAGAATTGCTCAGCAGATAAATTATCTGTATGACATCACTGACAGGTTATCTCTAGGTGAGATAATGCAAAAATTGGAGGCTGGGAAGAAGAGAAATGAACATGGTTTTACTCAGAGGTATGACTTAAGGGCAGAATAACACAATTGGAATATTAACAGAATGTGGCTAGTTAGGAATTGTGGACATGTAAGAAAAAAGGGAGACAATGTAAGCTTGTAGAGCAAGGGTTACGCACATCTGCCAAAATTGGGAATCAGAGAAAATAAACTGGTTGAAGGTTCACAGCTGCTGATAAATAAAAGGAGAAGGCAATGCTGCCATTGCAGCAGCTTTGTATAGACACTACCAAGTCAGATAGATAAGACTTCTTCAAGTAGCAGAATTATCCTGCCTCTGGGACGTGGTTTAAATGTGCCAACATATTTGAGCAATTAAAAGAATACTGCAAAACAAGCTGTCTAAAAAACTTCAGGAACATGCTGCGAACAGCATCTGTTTCTTGTAAATAGAGGTTTCTGATTCTTTGATTCCTGCCAATACAAAATCTTGTGAAATACTATGAAGGCAGAAGGCAATTTGATCACAAAATGTAAGTTGTGAAGATGGGTGGGCAGCAGTTTAGAAAGCAGCGCAATAGAATAGACTGAACTGGGAAACAGGAAGGCTGCACCCAGCTCAAAAAAGAAGTGTTCAGTATTTGTTGTTTCCTTAACCTGTGTTCAGAAAGGAAGCACACACTATCCAGCATGGATGCCAGTTGAGAACGTAGGAGGCGAGTGGTCTAGCAGATTCCCTTCTCTCACCTGAAGCTCAGGAAAGAAGTGAATGGAAATTAAAAGCCATGTCAGATTCCAAAGGGTATGAGAATAAAATAGCCCTAAGTAAGTATGTATGGATAAAGGCAGAAAATCTAGTGTCAAAATAGCCGCCTAGCAATACCTAGAGGCTAAATGGCAAGATAGATGTATTGTTTAGGTACAGAAGTAGCAGGAAGACGACTAGGAAAATTTTGTGTCCCACCCCATAAGGAAAGGAGAGTTATCAGAAGACATTATCCAATATTGTCATCTTCTGATATCAGAAGACATTATCAGAAGAGGCCTGATACTGTTTTCCAAGTGCTGGAAGAAAAGCCAGTAAGGAAAACTTTCTAAGTGATCAGACTGGTAAGTGCTGCAGTCGGTGTCAGAGAGAGGTGGTTCAGTTTTTCATGAAAGTCTTGAAAATCAAAATAGTAAGCATTGGGTGCTTTCGTCGATTCTCTCTCCTCTTGATGAGAGAGACAAACTAGATAGTCTCTGAAAGGTCTCTTTCTTTCTGTTTTTATGATTCATGAATAAATTACATTTTTGTTCCTACAGGAAAAAGGGCTGTGGAGAAAGATGGTGATGATCATGAACCAAATGAATATGACCTTAATGACAGCTTTATAGATGATGAGGAAGAGGAGTGCGAACCTACTGATGAAGACTCTGACTGGGAACCAAGTTCAGAAGACAAGGATAATGAAGATGTTGAAACGCTTTTGCAAGAAGCACGTAGATTTGTTAAGACGAAAAAGTAGCTGCATAGAACGTTACGAACGTCCAGTCTGGCTGTATCCAATCATGGATGCGCGAGGAGAGGAATTACTTGGAAAACTGTTTTTTCCTCAGTGATGTGGGCATTACAGGGAGATTCGAATGGGGGCGAGGGGATTCAGGAATGCCTTTCTTGTCCATATGTATTATTTTAGTGGGGTTTTTTTTGTTTTATTAAGTGGTAGAGCCAGAGGACTGAGCTCTGAAATTTTTTTGGTCTTTTTTTTTTTCTCATCTATTTCTTTTGCAACACCACTGGTGTCTCATAGTTTGAAATACAATTTTAAAGGCTGTTAATGCTTCATCTTCCTGTGCTTGAAAGAAATATTGGCATTAGGAAAGTCTTCTGTTTTGTTGAAACACAATATATACTGTAGAATGTTGAATGTAGAGAAGTTACACTTCACGCCTGCAGTTTCGCAGACTAATTCTCGGCCATCACTGGGCAATTTATCTAAACCATTTTTTAATGTTCTTCTGAGTTAGTGCAGTCTTAAACTTCATTAGTCTGCTACTAGCTTTCCTTTTATTTTCCATTTTTTTGATTCTCTTGATGTACAGTAGTTAAATACAGGTTGTCTGAATCACTTGAGAACAGTATCTCAGCGTATCGAACCACTGGTTGTCTCAACAATTATGGTGTATTTGCTCTAATTACAGTAGTATCTCTTTCCATACATGTACATCACCCGAATTGTGTTCAGTTCACAACAAAGCTGAAGTCTTGATGACTATTTTTGCACAATTAAACTTGTAACAGACTGTGGGAAAAACTTGTATCTGTGTCTCTGCGATTTCTAAAGACTTTGTTGGAAGTTCTCATCTTCAGTGTGTTCACAACTTTCCTGAGCTTTCAAGGAAGAAAGTTAAAAGTTTTAGTATGTTTCAGGACAGAAACATGGACTGGGGCCATGTGAATTTGGCACTTTTTTGGACACATTCCAGAAATTCAGCAGGGGAAGTGTTCTTGTGTGGCTCTGGCTCCCCTATGAACATCTGCCCAATCATGGTTGAAAATAGACATCCAAATACACTCAAGCTTTTCAGTTGGGTGGCAAAATGTTGTCTGCTTAAAATAAAATGGCCACTGCTGCAAACTGGCATTGGGCTGCTTTTGGATGCAGGATCATCTTTTGCCAATTGCATGTCAGAAGCTTCTCTCAAAAATTGTAGATACTGAAAATATAAACATTCACGATGGGCAACTGTTCCAAATTCAGAGATGTCGTGGTTTAGCCCCAGCCAGCAGCTAAGCACCATGCAGCCGCTCGCTCACTCCCCCTGCCCTTGCGGGATGGGGGTGAGAATTGGAGGAGTAAGAGTGAGAAACACTCCTGGGTTGAGATAAGAACAGTTTAATAATTGAAATAAAGTAAAATAATAATAACAATATAATAATAATATCCAAAGCAAGTGATGCACAATGCAATTGCTCACCACCTGCTGACCGATATCCAGCCAGTTCCCGAGCAGTGATTGCTGCCCCATGGCCAACTTCCCCCAGTTTCTATACTGAGCATGATGCCATATGGTATGGAACAGCCCTTTGGTCAGTTTGGATCAACTATACTGGCTGTGCCCCCTCCCACTTTTCTTGTGCACCTGGCAGAGCATGGGAAGCTGAAAAGTCCTTGACTAGCATAAGCACTACTTAGCAGCAACTAAAGCATCAGGGTGTTAATCCAAAACACAGCACTATGCCCAGTACTAGGAAGAAAATTAACTCTGTCCCAGCCGAAACCAGGCCAAGAGAACATCAGCTTCTGTTGGCCAGTGGCTTACAGTTTGCTAAAGCTATTTCATACAGAAAGAATCTAGTTGGTGTTTTTCACAGTCTGATGATTTCTGTGACTGTAATCTTCCTCAAGCTGAAGCATTCTGTATCATAGCATTACCTTGTGAATAGCTGTTGAAGCTGCTCTCAGGAGGTACTAGCCTTTACTTGGAAAGTAGAAATAGCTTTTTATCACTGGAGGCTCCCAGTCAGGTATGTAACCATAAAAGCAAATTTAGAAGTAATTCTTGGTTTTTGCATGACAGATCAAGTTTTATTACTGATACATCAGGACTGAAAAAATTGTGTATGACCAAAGCAGCCCACTAGGAAAGTCAAAGCTGTAATCAAATCAAAGCTGCTCTATACTGATAGACTGAAGTTACCTCTGCTGAAGCATATTTTCCTTTACTTTTATTCTTTCCTTAACAGCAGGATATATTTTTATTCTTCTGGAGAGATGAACTTGTAACTCCAGGATATGGAATATTCATTGAAACTACTCTGTTTGAGGTACATGGGACTACTCAGGCAGTCAGCAGATCCTCAAATATCAAGTTACCCAATATTTTTTCAGTGAGTCAGGAATGCACCGCAACTTAGCGGGCTGAGTCTAGATATAGTCCTATGATTAGACTCAATCTGGTTATAGTTTATTTTGTAAATATATTAGTGAAATAACAAAAGGCACATTCTGACCATCTATTACAATTGCTTCCAAAAGGCAGAGGATAACATTCACCATGTAGTCTCTGCATCAAATTACCCTGTAATATATGCTTATTAGCTCTGAAAAAAATAGACTGATGAAATCTTTACATCCCCTTCCCCCCCAAAAAAAAAGTATTTTGAAATGCTGTACTTTAAATGAAGTGAATAAGTGCTTTTCTTCATTTGTCACCTTAGAGGGTACCTATCTGTTTTCATAAGACAGGGCTAAGATGTGTAAGCGCTCTGGTTTTTGCATTGCGAAGCGCAAACCCTAATTCCTTCTTCTTTTAACTCATGATACCATAGATCTCTTTCAAACTGTCTCTGACTTCTCTTTCCATAACGCCCCAGCTACATTTCCTTTGCTTCATTTAAAGCCCATTCTTCCTGCCCTCAACACAGAGGCATTTGCAGCATCCTTCGACATATTTAAAGGCCCTTACACAGCTCTCTTCTGCCTTCTCTTCCTGACATTAAACAACAGGTTTATTCACCCTATGATTAATCCTATGAGACCATGTTTCCTGCACCCCAGATCCTTCTTAGCTGTAGTCTCTGGATGCTTTCTAATTGGCATCTATCTTGAAGGGTGGCCCTCAGAAACAGACGCTGTTTCAGATGAGAATTAACAGGAGACCCCAGCTCAGGCGTGACTCTAGGAGCATTTCCCATCAACTGTCAGTAATTTGATCAAGACTAACCTGTTAGCCTGTTTATGGAAACAGCATGGGAGAGGGTGTGGAGACTTTCTGGAGTCCACATCCAGGTACCTGCCCTTGGCAAGGTCTTAGGCTGTCAGAGGAGGAAAGTGATTTGTTGTTCCTTTCACAGCACCCCTCTTTGTTGTCATTTTTCGTTGATTGCCTGAATACACATGAACTCTTGGATAATGACTTTCGTTGGGTGGGAATTGAAATTGAACTCTTTAGTTCATAGAATCATAGAATCGTTTAGGTTGGAAAAGACCTTTAAGATCATCCAGTCCAACCATTAACCTAGTCGACACTAAACCAATCAAGGGTAGACTAGACTAAACCATGTCCCACAGTGCCACATCTACCCGTTTTTTGAACACTTCCAGGGATGGTGACTCCACCACCTCTCTGGGCAGCCTGTTCCAATGCTTGACTACCCTTTCCGTGAAGAAATTTTTCCTAATTTCCAACCTAAACCTCCCCTGGCGCAGCTTGAGCCCACTTCCTCTCGTCCTATTGCTAACTACTTGGGAGAGGAGACCAACACCCACCTCACTACAACCTCCTTTCAGTTAAACTGACGGTATTTAATTTTTAAATTAATTTAATGGATTTTCAACTGAATTGAATTTTGCTGTGCTCCTCTTGCCTCTTAATTCTTCACTATCCCGCCGTGGCAAACCACAGTTGTGTCTGAACAATGAGGGAATGAGAGATTCCCGTTACGCTCAACTCTGGAGTTTCAGCGAGTTTATTCCCAGTTTGTTCCTTGATGCTTTTGCTCAAGGCAGTCAACGCGAACGTTGTTGATGCTCTCACGGAAGACCGCTCCCGGGCTTGGCCCAGTGCCCTCTGCCTCTGCCAGGCCGGCGGCCCAGGGCCCAGCTGGGGCGGCTGGCCCTGTCGCCTGGCAACAGGTGCCAGGCCGCTCGCCATTGGCTGCGCCCGGAGGCGTCGAGGCCGCCGGCCAATGGGGCGGCGCTCTGCTGTAGGGGAGAGGCTGGGGTGGGCAGCAGGGGGCGCCTCGGCCGGGGCCGCCGAGCTCCCCTGCGGCGGAGCCCCTTCGGGGGACGCCGCCCTCGCAGCGGGGAGGCAGGGCCCGTCCTGCCCCAGGGCAGCCGGCCTGGAGGCCGTGCCCGGGACCTGGCTGGAGCCGGGCTGTGTCGGGGCAGAGCCGCCTCAGCGAGCCCTCGCTAGGAGCAGGTCTGTAGCGCGGGGCTGGGGCTTGCCCCAGGCTTGGCTTGGGGTGGGCTTTGGCCGGGGTGGTGCTGTCGGGGCTGGGCAGGGCTGCCCGTCCCGTCCCGTCCCGTCCCTGCCGGGCTTTGCCCCCGGGGCCGGTCCCTGGGGCAGGCTCTGCCTTGGGCGCCGCTTTCTCTCCCCTCTCCCTGCCCCTGCCAGAGCCGCAGGCGGGCGCTGCCAGGCGGGAAGCTCTGCCGGGCTGCTCTCGCCTGCGGCCGGAGCTGCCGGCGACCCCTTCTTCCCTTCTCCCCCCGCCCCGGGGCCCCGCTCCTCCTCTCCCGTCTCCCCGGCGGCGGCTGCGCGCGCGGCTTCGGGAAGCTTCGGGAAGCTTCGCGCGGTACCGGCCGGCGCGAGGCGAAGGGAACGTTGAAGGCAACGGCCGCCGCCGGGGGGCGCTGCGCTCCCAGCTGCCGGCGGGGCGGGGCGGGGCGGCCGGAGGAGGAGGAGGAGGAGGAGGAGGGCGGCGAGGGCGTTTTCGGGGAGGACGGCGGTGCGAGCAGAGACCTTGTGCCGAGGTACGGGCGAGGGGAGGAGGCCGCGTTGCTCCAGGGAGCAGGCGGCGGGCAGCCAGCCCAGCGGTCCGGAGCCTGTGCCCGGCCCTGCCGTGAGGATGCGGCGCTGCCGCGGGCACCGAGTGCGCTCCAGGGCGTGTAACGTGGGTGTGACACTGGGTGTTGGAAGCGTGAGGTCCCAGCACTTCAGAGGCTGAGCACTGGAGTTAGAGTGGGGACCGGAGGTGCTGCCTGTTTCCGCCTGAAAAGAGGTCAATACACCGACCTCCCTTGGCGTTTGGAAACTAGCGGAGTTGTTCCAGAGTTGAAACAAGGGGCGTGTAAGAAGGTTCATAAACATAAACCTTCAAGACCTGTTCTTCAAACAATTGTTTGTGTGGAATACATGAAGCCTGGCCCGTGCACTGAGCTCCACCTGGGGCGGGTGGGGGGCACGGGCCTTGTGCTCGGTGAGCTCCAGCCTTCCTGCGCGGGACGCGTGGAGAAGCTGCCTGAGCAGGCTTAATTCTGGCACGGCCCAGCTTTGCGGTGCTTGACCGAAAAGGCAGTGTGGAGTCATCTTGTCAGAGCAGTGTCACCGGTGTGTCTTCGCTTGTGGTGTGGGTGCCTGCTGCTCTTCCATCCCTGCTGCTCGCAGGGGGAGGAGGTGAGTCGCTTTCCGAGAGGTCCCCCTGCCCTCATACTTGTGAAAGTCTTGTAGGGTCTAGTGTAAAGTGCGCCGGCTTGCTCATGGCTTTCCCTCTAAGTACCCGCTTGCAGAATTTGCTGGTTTCTGGTGTTTGAAAGGTTCTAACCCATCCTTTTTGTTTGTGTAATTTGTCGAAGAGTGTTGTATTAGGGACAAGAGCTCCTAAAGTGCAGGCTCCCTTCCATCTTAAGGGTCGCACCTTTCAGGCTCAATTACCACACAGCCAATAGCACCCTTTATCATGAGGGGCGGGCCAACCCTTCACAGTATGGTTTCCTCTCCTGTTTTGATTTTGGGAGAATATATTGGCTCCCCCATAAGTACCATATGTAGTACAGCCAAGATATTCTCCTACAGGTTCCAGTGGACAGCAGTTAGGATCAGTGTTGTTTCCTCCTTGGTTTCTGTGAGTAGAATTTAGGAAGCATCTTTGATAGCAAGTCACATGATAGAATCATTAACTAATGGGATAGTGATAGGTGACTCTGCTACTTCTAGTCCATAGTGGGATGCGTTTGATTTGGTGAGCAAAGAGTGGATATTGTGAGGTAAAGGGATTCCAATAAGGGGAATGTTCATATTTGAGCCAGGCATCTGAGTACAAATCCAACAGTTTTATTAAGCATGTTTGTAATATTTTGAAACAACTTGATATGTAAGTTGTTCTCCCAGACCCTGTCAGTTTTAGGGAGCTCGATTAAGAGCTAATTAAGATTAACCATCGAGTCCAATGCCCTTTCCTCATGGTTATCAAGTCAGCGGTGACTACAAGGGCTTTCTAGGTAGCAAAAATTTTATTAACAGGCCAAGTATAACTACTAGTACAGCTACTGGAGCTTCTGCTTTCTGGAATGCTATATTCCCGATTTTGCCACTGCTTAAAAGGCTGTTGTACGCTTCAAGGGGCAGGGCCCTTTTTATCCTAGAGTAATAATCTCAAGTTATAGACAGTGCCTTGCTCAGTTGTTTAAGAATTCCTGCTATAAAGTGAGGCCCATTGTCAGGTGACATACCTAAAGGAATGACAAACCTTGGAATGATTTCTTTGAGCAAATTTTTAACAACTACTCTTGCTTTGTTGGTGTGACATGGAAAAGCCTTAGGCCATCCTGAAAAAGTATCAACAGTTACCAACAAATATCTATATCAATTAGGTAATTTGGAAAAAATCAATTTGCCAGTATTCCCCAGGCATAAACCTCTTTTCACGTCTCTGGGAGGGGGTCTCCTTTGGATCTGAGGATTATTTTTGACGCAAATTTCACATTGTTGTGTAACACTTTTAGCAATTGGCATCATACTGATTCCTACAGCGTAACTCTTTACTGCTTCAATTAAAGCTTCAGTTTCCATATGGGTACTCTTATGGGTTCACTCCATTAACTGCTTCGTTATTTGTGGAGTTACAACACATTGTCCAATTGGGGTTACCCACCATCCTTCAGTAGTCTTTATGCATTTCAATAATTCAGGCAACTTATTTTCTTTTTCTGTATAATTAGGGGTGTAGATTTTGAAAGTTCTTTCTGGGACTAAGGCTGCTACAGTTGTTGACAGCAACAGGCTGATAGTTGTCTCTCTGCATTCTTCAACTGTGTCGCCCCCAATAAGGTATTGTATACATATTGTAACAAGGTAGTGGTGGTCTTCTTACCTTGCCATTGCTCCAGTTCTTTTGCTAGTACATTACCAAAGATTGTGGGGCTGTTCGTGAATCTTCAGGAAAGCGCTGTCCAGCACAAGTGCATTTTGCATCCTGTTGTAGGGCTTTCCCATTCAAAGGCAAACAGCTTCTGGCTTTGTTCTTCCAATGGAATGCAAAAGAAGGCATCCTTTAAGTCCAATCCTGTAAAATAGACATTTGAATCAACTATTGTTGTTAACAAAGCGTAAGGATTGGGTACCACTGGATGCACATCAGTGGCTATTTGATTAATAGCTCTTGGAGCTTGTACTAAGCGGTATTCCTGTGAATGTGGCTTTTTAACTGGCAAAATCAGGGTATTATATTCCAGTTAGCATTCTCGTAACGGTCCGTATTTTAGAAACTTAGTAATCATGGGCTCCAGTCCAACATGGGCCTCCATTTTTATTGAATATTGTTTTTGTCTTACTGGCTTTGCTCCTGGTTTCAATTCCACTCTCACCGGTTCTGCTTGCTGATTCAGCTCTTCCAGGTTTCTCGATTGCCCAGACAAAAGGGATTACTGCATTCATGATTTCAGAGGCAGCTTCAATTTGCTTCTCCTTATTTCCAGCACCTTGTGTCTCTGAAAATTCTTGTAACGTATATACTTGTGCCTTCCGAGCATTATTTTGCAGAATATGTACTTGAACGTTGTTTTGATCAAAGGTTATTTGTGCTCCCAATTTATTTAATAGAACCCTTCCCATCAGAGGTAACAGACATTCTGGCATATACAAAAATTCATATGTAAATATTTTATTCCAAATTTCACACTTAATTGGTTGAAAGAAAGGTCTGACCTCTCGCTTTCCTGTGGCACCAATCACTGACATAGAGAATTTGCTTGTGGGCCCTTTACAGCTATTTAGTACAGAATAGGTTGCCCCTGTATCAAGTAGGATTTTAACTGTCTCATTCCCCAGCTTGACCGAAACCAGGAGTTTGGCTGGGGAATCTTAGTTTCTCAACCTCTGGTTCCCTTCACTCTGAATCTTCCATGCCAATCATAAGTAAGTCTGCCTCCAGAATGGATGCAGACGGGGGTGTTCATTTCTTTGAGCATTCATTTTTCCAATGTCCCTTTCCCTTGCAAACCACACGCTGATCTCTCCCCAAAGGGACTCTATTTCCTGTATTTCTTCTTGTTCCTCGCCCCCCTTCCCCAAGAGGAAATCTGTGCTTGAGCAAAGGCAGCTGCTAAAATTGCAGCATTTTGCTTTCCATCCTTCAATTTCTCTTTCTGCTTTTCCTTCCTTTCCAATCCTTTGCTATTATTGTATACCTTATATGCAATTCCTGTTAACCGAGATATTGACATTCCAGACATGCCATCTACCTGTTGCAACTTTCTCCTCCTGTCCGGTGCTGAGTGCCCCACAAACAAAGTAGTAAAAGTCATTCTATTAGCCTCATCCTCAGGATGCAAATCTGTCCACTTACAGGCTGTTTCACACAGTCTCTTACGAAAGACAGAGGGGTCCTCACCTTTACCTTGCGCCACCTGATACAGTTTTGCAAGGTTTTTAGGTCTAGTTACCCCATGCTTTATTCCATATATCAACTGCTGATATTGATTATTCATTAATGTGCCCGCCCCTGTATTTGGATCCTAGTCCAGCTCTTGTGTGAGCATAAAACGATCTGGACCATCCCCTGCATTTAGGCTCTCGTTTTCCTCCTGAGCTTTTTCCAGCACCATTCTCTTTTCCTTAGGCAGAAATAAAGTGTTGAGCAACACCTGCACATCTTTGCAATCAGGGCCATGATTCTCAATTATCCTTTTAAAAGACCAATACATTTTCTCTGGGTTTTCCTGATATGACCCAACAGACTCCTTCCAATTCATTCTGCCCACTATGGAGCTAAATTGTTTACTCCTCCTTCTCATACCACCACCAACATCCTGATCCCTATCTGGGGAAACCAACAATTGCACATCTCCCTTCTGTTTTCAAACATTTTTCCCAGTACTACAAGCAGCACCTTTCTAGTTACCGGTCCTTCGTTGCTGACTACTTGGTGGAGAGGGGCTTGAAGCACATCTCCCTGTCTGCCTCTAGTTTGTCCTGCTATAGAACTAGGATTGGAGAGTTCATTATTCCTTAGATCATTTTTTCTATTGCTTGGTCCCGAATCTGCATGGGATTCTGCAGGAGAACCCATTTGCCTTTGGGGTGCAATAGCTAGCTCGGTGTCCTCCTCTCATTCTTGCACACAATTTCAAACACTTCTGCCCTATGCTACAAGCCAAACAACATCTTTTCAGCCTATTTCCTTTTCCATTAACTTTTCTGTCCTTGTCCACAGAAAGAACAGAAGAGTCACTAGGTGACGTGTTAACACCACATTCTCTCTGCCATTCAGGGTGATTTCTCAAAGTGAAAACCATATCAGAATACATAACTTCATCCCATTTTCCTTCCCGCCTTAAGAACAACATTGATTGCAGCATGGTATTACAGTTCAAAGTTCCATTCACAGGCCGCTTTTCTCCATCATCCAACTTATACAATGGCCACCACTGATTACAATACTTAATCAAATCTTCTTTATGCACATTACCACCTGATGATACCAAATCAATACCAAGAGAGTTCGACCAGAAGGGGATTCGAACTCCAACCAAACCTGGGCGTCCTTAAGGCTTTCACCTGAGGGACTATCGAATGGGGATTCAAACCCCTCAAGGATCCTTTTAGCCCAACCCTGCTGGGCTTTCACCCAGACTGATGGGCAGGCATACAAATTATCAAACACCCAAAAGAATGCCTTAAACATTCTTACCAGGGCCCTTGGCTTGTGAGCTTGGAGGAGCAGGCATCAAGGGTCTTCCTGAGAAATGTCCATGTCAGGTGGAGGTCCTGTGATCCCGCATCCGTTGAGTCTCAAAAGCAAAGTCCCACCTGGGTCACCAAAATGATACCGAAAATTACAGCTTACGGAAACTCTGTAAGACTGATCTTGGAGTTTTAGAAAGCAGGCATTCTTTATTTATGGCGATGGATGCACAGGGGATACTTCTGCCTAACGTGCATGCCGCGCAACAAAAAGCATAGTTTATGTCGAACAAAGATATACATATTCATCATATTTCCTGGAAAAGGCAGCCTTATGATAATGAGTTCCCGGAATGTATTTACATATTCTCTTCCCAGTTGCACATGTTGAGTGATTTGAGTCGGTGGTCCTTGGGGGTCCCTAATGGTTGTTGTAGAGGGGTCCCTCAGTGTTCTTTCCGTGAACTCTGGACCTTTCTTCCATATGTGATCATGAGTTGGGTTGCTGAGCAGCTTGTAACAGCCTGTTGCAATATGTGGTAGTTTCAACTGGTTTTTCTGGCCTGTCTTGGGTGATGATGTTCTTAGTTCCCCTGACCTTGGTGTCTGCCAGTTTCAGGCTGTGACTTAAAGAACTTTTTCAAGGTTTGTTAGTCTTACAACAAAGAGATACTGTTTCAAAGAGTCTCTAAACAAGTCAGCATTTTTCTCTCACTGAGAGTTAAAGCCGCAGGCTGAACATTTTGATACAGAATGTATAAATCTTATATTCTGTATCAGCGTCCCAGAAACTAATCTCTGCGCTTTATTTTTCTTCTGGAATGGGCTGTAGTAATGTGGTTTGTCTCTTGCAGCATCTTCTGACAAGCTTGAAAGTAAGATGAGACTAGAGCAGACTGTTCACCAAGTGGTCTTCTGTGCTATCTACAGCTGGGATGAGTTCTTAGGTGACTTCTCCAGCTTCAGGTAGGAAATACAAGTTGCAAAGAGAGAGTATTCTGAAGGTGAAGAGTGGAACGGAAGCCAAACTTGGTAGAAATGAATGCCTCGCTTAGCTGACGCCTAGTCTGGATTTCACGAGGTAGTGTAGCGGTAGCTCGTGTTCCCACTCTGACCTTGGTGGTGCTGCCTCACCCTTCAAAGCCAGGGGTTTGATTCTGTTACGTGACTGAAAGCCAAGTGTAGCCTGTTCTCCCTTCTGGCTTTTCCTCTACGTGTATCCTCCAAGTACCAGTACTTGATGCCTCCCCTGTGTCTGTCTGACAGGTCTGTTTGCACCCAGCCACACCAAATGGAGAAATTTGGCAGCACTCAGATTATTCTAGAATACCCTTTACTTCGAAAAGCATTGCTTTTTGCTCAAAAGTGCGATGCAACCAAGACAAAAATACCTTCTACTTAATGTATTTCATGCAAGTTCACCTCTATTCTTAGATCAGCCTATTGTCTCCAAAATGTATTGCATTCCTGAAGGATAATCTCCTTGGTTCCTTCCTCTCTGCCTTCCCAAGGTTAATTCACTTGATAGGTGGGAAGGATTCCCCTTTCCGCTTGGTAAGTACAGTGTTCTGTCTGGTGCTTGTGATAGCATCTTGCACTAAAGGAAGAGCAAGCGCGAAACATTTGTTCCCATTAGGGAGGCCAGTAGCAAGGTTTGCAGTTGTTGTGGACCCTCGCCGAGCAATATTGCTCCTGAGTGGTCCTGAGAGCGCTGTCCTGGGACATTGTGCTTTCTCTTTGGTGTCTGTGGCTCTCTGCGCTTGAAGTGTAGTCCTGTCTGCAGCACTAGCAGAGACTCTTGCCTGCTCAGTCAAGGATGCCCTGTCCCTGGACCAGCAGTCCAGTCTTCGAGGAAGGATCCTGTGGTCATAGGAGCTGAAACCCTGACTGCGCCATCAGCCCAATGGTGTAAAGGAGCAGGGTGTGTTTGCTCCCCTTTGTGCCTTCCTTATGAGAACACTGCCAGGGCTTGGGGTTCTTCCCCCGGCTGGTGCTTGATGTCCATTGGTGTCCATGTGGATGCCTGGGAGATAGGTGGGAGATGAGGAAAGGAAGGCAGGAGGTGGCTGGGGTAGCAGGTCCCTGCAGGTGTGTGCGAGCAATGGAGAAGGCCTGCCCTGCTTCCCCCAGCCCATTGGGATGTATTCTACAAGAGAGAAGTCTTGCCTTGCCTCGCCCTTCTGCCTGTGCTATACAAAGAGGGCATGGCCTGTGTACAGGCAGGAGTACCCCACTTTCCCCTGCCTCTCTGGGTCTGTTGTACAGATGAGCAGTGTATTTTCTAAGTACAGAGTCATCTCTCTGGTCTATAGACAGCCTATGTTCCACATACAGGCAGAAGAGCCCCGTGCTACCTGTGTGCCCCAAGTCTTTGCTCTGCAAAGTGGCAAGCCTCACCTCCCCTGTTTGTGTGCTTCTATAGGCAGAACATGCCTGATGTATAGAGAGACCTGCCCCCCTCCAGCCCCCAGCCTCCCCAGATTTCACATGCAGGTGGGTGGAAAATCGCTGCCTTACCTGACCCGTCTCTGCTCTGTAACCAGAATATGTTCTGCGTCCCGACAGGAAGGTGATGTGCGGTGCTCTCCACATATATTCTCCGTATGTCCATTTTATAGTCTGTACGGTGACAGAAAGGTACTGTCCCACCTCAGCCTTCTGTTGTTTTCTATTCTCTATACAGCCAGCATACACTGTATAAGGAGACTAAAAAAATCCTGCCTTGGCCGTATCTAGTCTATGACTAGACAGAAGAGACATGTTTTGCCTGCATACAGTCTATGTATAGATGGAATATAGTCTATATCTGGAGAGACAGCCTCACCGTCTCTTTTCTGTAGGCAGAGTATATCCTGTTACATATTACATACTAGAAAGGAAGTCTGGCTTGTATGTCTGTGTGTAGTCTTGAGGAAGACAGTATGCAGTCTGTACAGGGACAGAAAAGCCTCCCCTTGTTGTCGGCGCGTCATGCATACAGAGATGGTAGATGCTAAATGTAGAGATAGGCGAGGCATGGATTTTCTATGTGCATGTATATTTAGCCCATATATTCTGCGTGCAGACAGAAAAGCCTCCCATCACCTTGCCTGTGTATATTCTGCATATGGATAGGCTGTATTCTTTATAGACTGAAAAGGCTTCCTCTCCTATCTGTAGATGTGCTATGCACAGAATGTATTCTCTAGAGGTAAACAAAATCCTATTTTCAGCCCTGTCTGTATTTTGTAGATTGGATCGCTTCTGTGTACAGCCAGAAAAGTGCTGCTGTATGGGTCTTTGTCCTCTGTAGAAAGAGGCTATCTTCTGTAAGCAGAGACAACCTGCCTCATCTGTTTGTATCTACCTGACATGCCGAGTGACCACAGTCTGTATGCGTACAGTACACGTGTTCTCTACAGCCAGGAAAACCGTGCCTTGCCCCTTTCTCTGTGTATGTCTGCAGGAAAAGTGCATGTATTTGTGTGCATGTGTTCCAAGTAAAGACAGCATACATTCGACCCACAGAAAGAAATGCCCTTCCTCCCTTGGCCTTGAAAATGTGTATGTTCCATGTAGAGATAGCTTATGTTTAATATAAAGGCAGAAGATTGTAGCTTCCCCTCACCTGTCTGTCTGTCTTATGAAGTATGTATGCAATTTCCAAATTGCATGTCTATTCTGTATGTTCTCTGTATGTGTTCTGTGTATAGAGTGCATTTACAGGTAGGAAAACATGGTTGTGCTTCCTGTGTCTGTATACTTTTTTATGCGTAGATGGTGTATCTTCTGAATCCAGAGAGGGAAAAAAGCCTGGGTGAGGTGAGATCAGCTGAGGCTTCTCTTTCTGGATATAGAGAGTGTGGTGCCTGTATAGAGTGTGTCAGGGTGTGTGTATATATGTATTCTCGAAAGATATATATTTACATGTATCTCTCTCTGCCTATCCGTATATATTCTTTATAAGCTTGCTGCATGTTCTACATGTAGAATCATAGAATGCTTTGGGTTGGAAGGGACCTTGAGAGATCATCGAGCCCAGCCCCCCTGCAGTAAGCAGGGATGTAGATTCTATGTGTGTGAGTCTAGCTAGATGGTGTCCTAGTTGTGTATGTTTTATATCCCAAGGAAAATTGCCTCACTCGGGTAATGCTGGACTTGTTCTTTACGTAGAATATGTAGTACCTACCTCTAATGTAAATGAAATGAAAAAAAGCTTCAGCTAAGCAAGGTGTAAAATACCTACTGTCTTGTCAGTGCCCCGTTCACAGATAGAAAAACCTCAGTAAAACTTTTCCGAGCGTACGCAGTAAATATACTGTCAAGTTCTATTCAGCCTACAGATGGAAACAGGGAAATAGTCCAAATGCTTTTGTCCATATGCAGACTCTTTGCTGTCTGAATGTCTTGTAGCTTCAGCCTGGGGAGCTCAGCGGAGTCTTCTGAGTTGGCACAGATGTGGAATTTGTGCTGCTTGTGTATCTCCTGTGTAGTGGGCAAACAGCAAGGGCAAAGTGAGAGTGACCCCAGGAGCAGAGAAGTGGCTTCCAGGTGAAACAGGATCTCTCCAGGTGGTCGTTTGAAGGGGCTGAGGGGAATGTTTGGGGGCCAGCTTGTGTCTCGGCCAGAAAGAGCCTTGTGTGAGTTGCAGGTTTCTTAAAAGGTAGAGAAGTGGGTTGTGCCCCTGCGCAGGTGCCACCTGTGAAGGCTGAAAGCTCTTTAGGAAGCATTAAGAGAGGTTGCCTGCAGAGTTGACTAATCCCTGTGCCATAGCAGAGCTCTGGGAAGAGGTCGGGCATTTGTGTCCCCATCAGGTGTAGTCTGGTTAAACACAGGCAGAATTTCTGTTGCGAGAATGTACAGTGTGGTTCTTTAGCACAGCAAACCACTGAGAAATGAGGAATTTCCCAGGAACCCCTAGGAGGTGACGAATTTGGATGCACTCCAGAACTTTCACGCAACTTGCTAGGAATTAGTATCTCTAGAAGACTGACAGGAACATTGTACAGTTGTTGGCTGGGAGTTTCCAAATGAGAATAAAAATTCGTTATTTCACTGCTGTTTTCTAGGACTACCCACGCCAGTTTTGAAGCACATGAGGAGTGCATCACCATGTGGCCCTGGAACAGCGCTTCACCGCCCAGCTCTCGAGTCCTTCAGCAAGTGGCTTTTTTGGGTTCTTCCACTGCCTGACTTTATGGGGTGGTTGACCACGTGGACTATTTGGACAGCTTCGCTGTGTGTCTTTTCAGCAGTGCTTCATAATCAAGCTTCTATTACAGTGGGTCACCACATGACACTGGTGGAGTGTATGACTGGATGGCCCCAGAGGGCCCCTTCCGTGATGAGCTTTTTATGGGGTCCTTCCCTGTTTGGCGTTTTTTGAGTGTTTCACTGCATACCTTTTTTGTGGAGTGCTTCACTGCCCGGCATAATTTGGAGAATGTCACTGTGCTGTGCTAGAGCAGCCCATCATTCCACATCAGGGAAGCCTGTGGTGGCTGCGCTGTGCTGGGGGACACCATCGTGGCCACGCCACCCTACAGGAGCCAGTCAGTGCATCGCACCAGAGGATTCTATCGTCATGGCAAGCTGTAGGAGCCTGTTGCTGCACAGCTTTACAGGACCCGTCTTTGCCGTGCCGGATGAGCTCTTCGTAACACTATGCCTGATGAGCCTGTCAGCACGCTGCACTACAAGACCTTGTCAGCGCATCACGCAAGAGGAGAACGTCGTCGTCGCACCACCCTACAAGAGCCTGTCATTGCTGAGTGGGATAAGCTCTTTGTAAACACCAACGCCGTGCCAGTGGACCCTGTCGGCGCATTGCTTTGGAGGAGTCCATCGTCAAGCTGCGGAAGCGGAGCCTGTCAGCACATCGTGCTGGAGGATCCTATTGCCAAGCTGCGCCAGGGAAACCTGTCAGCGCCTCGCTCCGGTAGATGCTATCGTCAGGCTGTGCCAGCGGAGCCTTTAAGCGCATCGCTTTGGAGGATCCCGTCGTCAAGCTGTGGCAGAGGCGCCCGTCAGCACATCATGACTGAACACCCCATCGTCCAGCTGCGCCAGCAGAGCCTGTCAGCACATTGTGCCAGAAGATCCCGTCGTATAGCTGCACCAGCGGAGACCGTCAGCGTGCTGCCTTGGAGGATCCTGTTGTGAAGCTGCCCCAGCAGAACCTGTCAGAGCATCGCTTTGGAGGATGCCGTTGTCCAGCTGCGCCAGCAGAGCCTGTCAGCACATCGCGCCGGAGGATGCGATCACCAAGCTGCGCCAGTGGAGCCTTCAGCACATTGCTTTGGAGGAGACCGTCATCAAGCTGTGACAGTGGAGCCTGTCAGCGCATTGCACCAGAAGATCCCGTCGTCAAGCTGTGCCTGTGTAGCCAGTCGACGCATCGCGCCGGAGTATCTTGTCTCCAAGCTGTGGAAGCGGAGCCTGTCAGCGCATCGCTTTGGAGGATCCTGTTGTCCAGCTGCGCCAGCGGAGCCTGTCAGTGCATCACTTTGGAGGATCCCGTCGTCAAGCTGCGCTGGAGGAGCCCGTCAGCACACCATGACTGAGGATCCCGTTGTCCAGCTGCGCCAGCAGAGCCTGTCAGCACATCGCGCCAGAAGATCCCGTCGTCCAGCTGCACCAGCGGAGCGTGTCAGCACATTTCTGTGGAGGAGTCTATCGCCAAGCTGTGCCAGCGGAGCCGGCCAGTGCATGGTTCCGGAGGATCCCGTCGTCAGCTGCACCAGCAGATCCTGTCAGCACATTGCTTTGGAGGATGCCGTCGCCAGGCTGCACCAGCAGAGCCTGTCATAGCATCGAGCCAGAGGATCCCGTCATCAAGATGTGCCAGCGGAGACTGACACCACATTGCGTTGGAGCATCCCGTCAGCACATCAAGACTGAGGATCCCGTCATGCAGCTGCGCCAGCAGAGCCTGTCAGTGCATGGCTCCAGAGGATCCTGTCGTCCAGCTGTGCCAGCGGAGCCCGTCAGCGCATCGCTTTGGAGGAGTCCATCGCCAAGCTGTGCCAGCAGAGCTTGTCAGCGCATCGTGCTCGAGGAACCCGTCGTCAAGCTGCGCCAGCGGAGACCGACACCACATTGCTTTGGGGGATCCTATTGTCCAGCTATGCCAGCGGAGCCTTTCAGTGCATCGCTTTGGAGGATGCCGTCGTCAAGCTGTGGCAGCAGAGCCTATCAGCGCATTGCTTTGGAGCATCCCGTCAGCACATGAAGACTGAGGATCCCGTCATGCAGCTGTGCCAGCAGAGCCTGTCAGCACATCGCGCCAGAAGATCCTGTCGTGCAGCTGTGCCAGCGGAGCCCTTCGACGCATCGCTGTGGAGGAGTCCATCGCCAAGCTTCACGAGCGGAGCCCATCAGTGCATGGTGCCGGAGGACCCTGTTGTCAAGCTGCGCCAGCGGAGCTTGTCAGTGCATCGTGCTCAAGGAACCCATCGTCAAGCTGCGCCAGCGGAGACCGACACCACACTGCTTTGGAGGATCTCGTCATCAAGCTGCACCAGGGGAGCCTTTCAGTGCATCGCTCTGGAGGATTCTAACGTCAAGCTGTGGCAGCAGAGCCCGTCAGCGCATCGCTCTGGAGGATTCTAACGTGAAGCTGCGCCGGAGGAGCCTGTCAGCGCATCGCTCTGGAGGATCCTATCGTCCAGCTGCGCCAGCGGAGCCCGTCAGCGCATGGCTTTGGAGGATCCCGTCGTCCAGCTGCGCCAGCGGAGCCCGTCAGCGCATGGCTTTGGAGGATCGCATCGCCAAGCTGCCCCAGAGGATGCTGTCAGCTCATTGTGCTGCCTGCGTCCGTCATCGCCACACGGGAGGAGTCCATCGTCATTGCAACGGCAGAGGAGCCCGTCACTGTGCCACCCCAGAGGAGCCGGTAAGTATATCGCTGTGGAGGGTTCTGTCGTTGCAGTGCCGGAGGATCCTATTGCCAAGCTGCGCCAGGGGAACCTGTCATCGCCTCGCTGTGGAGGAGTCCATCGCCAAGCTGTGCCAGGGGAACCTGTCATCGCATCGTGCTCGAGGAACCCATCGTCAAGCTGCGCCAGCGGAGACCGACACCACATTGCTTCGGAGGATCCTATTGTCCAGACGTGCCAGCGGAGCCCATCAGCACATCGCTTTGGAGGAGTCCATCATCAAGCTGTGCCAGAGGAGCCCGTCAGCGCATCGCTCTGGAGGATCCTAACGTCGAGCTGCGCCGGAGGAGCCCTTCTGCGCACCGCTGTGGAGGAGTCCGTCATCAAGCTGCGCGAGCGGAGCCCGACAGTGCATCGTGCCGGAGGACGCTGTCGTCAAGCTGCGCCAGCGGAGCTTGTCAGCGCATCATGCTCGAGGAACCCATCGTCAAGCTGTGCCAGCGGAGACCGACACCACATTGCTTTGGAGGATCCTATTGTCCAGCTGCGCCAGGGGAGCCTTTCAGTGCATCGCTTTGGAGGATGCTGTCGTCAAGCTGTGGCAGCGGAACCTGTCAGCACATTGCTTTGGAGCATCCCGTGAGCACATCAAGACTGAGGATCGTGTGGTCCAGCTGTGTCAGCAGAGCCTGTCAGCACATTGCTCCCTAAGATCGCGTGGTCCAGCTGCGCCAGCGGAGCCTGTCAGTGCATCACACCAGCAGACCCTGTCATCCAGCTGCGCCAGCGGAGCCTGTCAGTGCATCGTGCAGTGGGATCCTATTGCCAAGCTGTGCCAGCGGAGCCTGTCAGCGCATTGCTTTGGAGCATCCCGTCAGCACATGAAGACTGAGGATCCCATCATGCAGCTGCGCCAGCAGAGCCTGTCAGCACATCGCGCCAGAAGATCCTGTCGTGCAGCTGCGCCAGCGGAGCCCTTCTGCGCATCGCTGTGGAGGAGTCCATCGCCAAGCTGCACGAGCGGAGCCCGACAGCGCATCGTGCCGGAGGACTCTGTCGTCAAGCTGCGCCAGCGGAGCTTGTCAGCGCATCGTGCTCGAGGAACCCGTCGTCAAGCTGTGCCAGCGGAGACCGACACCACACTGCTTTGGAGGATCCTATTGTCCAGCTGCGCCAGGGGAGCCTTTCAGTGCATCGCTTTGGAGGATGCCGTCGTCAAGCTGTGGCAGTGGAGCCTGTCAGCGCATCGTGCCGGAGGATCCTATTGCCAAGCTGCACCAGCGGAGCCTGTCAGCGCATTACAGTGGAGCATCCCGTCAGAAGATCAAGACTGAGGATCCCGTCATGCAGCTGCGCCAGCAGAGCCCGTCAGCGCATCGCACCGGGGCATCCCATCGTCAAGCTGCGCTGGAGGAGCCCGTCAGCACATCATGACTGAGGATCCCGTCGTCCAGCTGCGCCAGCGGAGCCCTTCCGTGCATCGCTGTGGAGGAGTCCATCGCCAAGCTGCGCGAGCGGAGCCCGACAGCGCATCGTGCCGGAGGACCCTGTCGTCAAGCTGCGCCAGCGGAGCTTGTCAGCGCATCATGCTCGAGGAACCCGTCGTCATGGTGCGCCAGCGCAGACCGACACCACATTGCTTTGGAGGATCCTATTGTCCAGCTGCGCCAGGGGAGCCTTTCAGTGCATCGCTTTGGAGGATGCCGTCGTCAAGCTGTGGCAGCGGAGCCTTTCAGCGCATCGTGCCGGAGGATCCTATTGCCAAGCTGAACCAGCGGAGCCTGTCAGCGCATTGCTTTGGAGCATCCCGTCTACACATGAAGACTGAGGATCCCGTCATGCAGCTGCGCTGGAGTAGCCCGTCAGCGCGTCGCACTGGGGCATCCCGTCGTCCCGCTGCGCCGGTGGAGCCCGTCAGCGCATCGCACCGGAGGATCCCATCACCCGCTGCGCCGGAGGAGCCCGTCAGCGCATCGCACCGGGGCATCCCGTTGTCCAGCTGCGCCGGAGGAGCCCGTCAGCGCATCGCACCGGGGCATCCAGTTGTCCAGCTGCGCCGGAGGAGCCCGTCAGCGCATCGCACCGGGACATCCCGTCGTCCAGGTGCGCTGGAGGAGCCCTTCAGCGCATCGCACCGGAGGAGCCCGTCGTGCAGCTGCGCCGGAGGAGCCCGTCAGCGCATCGCACCGGAGGATCCCGTCGTCCAGCTGCGCTGGAGGAGCCCGTCAGCGCATCGCACCGGAGGAGCCCGTCGTCCTGCTGCGCCAGAGGAGCCCATCAGCGCATCGCACCGGGGCGTCCCGTCGTCCAGCTGCGCCGGAGGAGCCCGTCAGCGCATCGCACCGGAGGAGCCCGTCGTCCTGCTGCGCCGGAGGAGCCCGTCATCGCATCGCAGTGGGGCATGCCGTCGTCCAGCTGCGCCAGAGGAGCCCGTCAGCGCATCGCACCGGAGGAGCCCGTCGTCCAGCTGCGCCGGAGGAGCCCGTCAGCGCATCGCACAGGGGCATCCCGTCGTCCAGCTGCGCTGGCGTAGCCCTTCAGCGCATCGCGCCGGAGGACCCGTCAGCGCATTGCACTGGAGGAGCCCGTCGTCCAGCTGCGCCGGAGGAGCCCGTCGTTGAGCTGCGCCGGAGGAGCCCGTCAGCGCATCGCACCGGAGGAGCCCGTCGTCCAGCTGCGCTGGGGAGCCCGTCAGCGCATCGCATCGGGGCGTCCCGTCGTCCAGCTGCGCTGGAGGAGCCCGTCAGCGAATCGCACCGGGGCATGTCGCCGTCCAGCTGCACCGGAGGAGCCCGTCAACGCATCGCACCGGAGGATCCCGTCGTCCAGCTGCGTCGGCAGGAGCCCGTCAGCGCATCGTACCGGAGGATCCTGTCGTCCCGCTGCGCCAGAGGAGCCCGTCAGCGCATCGCACCAGAGGAGCCCGTCGTCCAGCTAAGCCGGAGGAGCCCGTCAGCACATCGCACCAGGGCGTCCCGTCGTCCAGCTGCGCCGGAGGAGCCCGTCAGCGCATCGCACCGGGGCATGCCGTCGTCCAGCTGCGCCGGAGGAGCCCGTCAGCGCATCGCACCGGGGCATCCCGTCGTCCAGCTGCGCCGCAGGAGCCCGTCAGCGCATCGCACCGGAGGAGCCCGTCGTCCAGCTGCGCCAGAGGAGCCTGTCAGCGCATCGCACCGGGGCATGCCGTCGTCCAGCTGCACCAGAAGAGCCCGTCAGCGCATCGCACCGGGGCATCCCGTCGTCCAGCTGTGCCGGAGGAGCCCGTCAGCGCATCGCACCGGAGGATCCCGTTGTCCAGCTGCGCTGGAGGAGCCCGTCAGCGCATCGCACCGGAGGAGCCCGTCGTGCAGCTGCGCCGGAGGAGCCCGTCAGCGCATCGCAGCGGAGGAGCCCGTCGTCCAGGTGTGCCGGAGGAGCCCGTCAGCGCATTGCACCGGGGTATCCCGTCATCCAGCTGCGCCGGAGGAGCCCTTCAGCGCATCGCACCGGAGCATCCCGTCGTCCAGCTGCGCCGGAGGACCCCTTCAGCGCATCGCACCGGAGGACCCCGTCGTCCAGCTGCGCCTGCGGAGCCCGTCAGCGCATTGCACCGGAGGAGCCCTTCAGCGCATCGCACCGGAGGAGCCCGTTGTCCAGCTGCGCCGGAGCAGCCCGTCAGCGCATCGCACCTGAGGAGCCCGTCGTCCAGCTGCGCCGGAGGAGCCCGTCATCGCATCGCACCGGGGCGTCCCGTCGTCCAGCTGCGTCGGAGGAGCCCGTCAGCGCATCGCACCGGAGGATCCCGTCGTCTAGCTGCGCCGGACGAGGCTGTCAGCGCATCGCACCGGAGGATCCTGTCGTCCAGCTGCGCCGGAGGAGCCCGTCAGCGCATCGCACCGGAGGAGCCCGTCGTCCTGCTGCGCCAGAGGAGCCCGTCAGCGCATCGCACAGGGGCATCCCGTTGTTCAGCTGCGCCGGCGTAGCCCTTCAGCGCATCGCGCCGGAGGACCCGTCAGCGCATCGCACTGGAGGATCCCGTCGTCCAGCTGCGCCGGAGGAGCCCGTCAGCGCATCGCACCGGAGGAGCCCGTCGTCCAGCTGCACTGGGGAGCCCATCAGCGCATCGCATCGGGGCATCCCGTCGTCCAGCTGCACCGGAGGAGCCCGTCAACGCATCGCACCGGAGGATCCCGTCGTCCAGCTGCGTCGGCAGGAGCCCGTCAGCGCATCGCTCCGGAGGATCCTGTCGTCCCGCTGCGCCGGAGGAGCCCGTCAGCACAGCGCACCGGAGGATCCTGTCGTCCCGCTGCGCCGGAGGAGCCCGTCAGCGCATCGCACCAGGGCAACGCATCATCCAGGTTCGCGGGAAGAGCCTGTCAGCGCTTCGCGCCAGAGGAGCCTTTCAGCGCATTGCACCGGAGGAGCCCGTCGTCCAGGTGCACCGGAGGAGCCCGTCGTCCAGGTGCGCCGGAGGAGCCCGTCAGCGCATCGCACCGGAGGAGCCCGTTGTGCAGCTGCGCCGGAGGAGCCCGTCAGCACATCGCACCGGAGGAGCCCGTCGTTGAGCTGCGCCGGAGGAGCCCGTCAGTGCATCGCATCGGGGCATCCCGTCGTCCAGCTGCGCCGGAGGAGCCCGTCAGCGCATCGCACCGGGGCATCCCGTCGTCCAGCTGCGCTGGATGAGCCCGGCAGCGCATCGCACCGGAGGAGCCCGTTGTCCAGCTACGCCGGAGGAGCCCGTCAGCGCATCGCACCGGAGGAGCCCGTCGTGCAGCTGCGCCGGAGGAGCCCGTCAGTGCATCGCACCGGAGGATCCCGTCGTCCTGCTGCGACGGAGGAACCCGTCAGTGCATCGCACCGGAGGAGCCCGTCGTCCAGCTGCACCGGAGGAGCCCGTCAGCGCATCGCACCGGGGCATCCCGTCGTCCAGCTGCACCGGAGGAGCCCGTCAGCGCATCGCATCGGGGCATCCCGTCGTCCAGCTGCGCCCGAGGAGCCTGTCAGCGCATCGCACCTGAGCAGCCTGTCAGCGCATCGCACCGGAGGAGCCAGTTGTCCAGCTGCGCCGCAGGAGCCCGTCAGCGCATCGCACCGGAGGAGCCCGTCGTCCCGCTGCGCCGGAGGAGCCCGTCAGTGCATCGTAGCGGAGGAGCCCATCGTCCCGCTGCGCCGGAGGAGCCCGTCAGCGCATCGCACCGGGGCATCCCGTCGTCCAGCTGCGCTGGATGAGCCCGTCAGCGCATCGCATCGGGGCATCCCGTCGTCCAGCTGCGCTGGATGAGCCCGTCAGCGCATCGCACCGGAGGAGCCCGTTGTCCAGCTACGCCGGAGGAGCCCGTCAGTGCATCGCACCGGAGGATCCCGTCGTCCTGCTGCGACGGAGGAACCCGTCAGTGCATCGCACCGGAGGAGCCCGTCGTCCAGCTGCACCGGAGGAGCCCGTCAGCGCATCGCACCGGGGCATCCCGTCGTCCAGCTGCACCGGAGGAGCCCGTCAGCGCATCGCATCGGGGCATCCCGTCGTCCAGCTGCGCCGGAGGAGCCCGTCAGCGCATCTCACCGGAGGAGCCCGTTGTCCAGCTGCGCCGGAGGAGCCCGTCAGCGCATCGCATCGGGGCATCCCGCCGACCAGCTGCGCCAGAGGAGCCCGTCAGCGCATCGCACCGGAGGAGCCCGTCAGCGCATCGCACCGGAGGCGCCCGTCGTCCAGCTGCGCCGGAGGAGCCCGTCAGCGCATCGCACCGGGGCATCCTGTCGTCCAGATGCACCGGAGGAGCCCGTCAGCGCATCGCACCGGAGGAGCCCGTCAGCGCATCGCACCGGAGGAGCCCGTCGTCCAGCTGCGCCGGAGGAGCCCGTCAGCGTATCGCAACGGAGGAGCCCGTCGTCCAGCTGCGCCGGAGAAGCCCGTCAGCGCATCACACCGGAGGAGTCCGTCGTCCCGCTGCGCCGGAGGAGCCCGTGAGCGCATCGCATCGCGGCATCCCGTCGTCCAGCTGCGCCGGAGGAGCCCGTCAGCGCATCGCACCGGAGGAGCCCGTCAGCGCATCGCACCGGAGGAGCCCGTCGTGCAGCTGTGTCGGAGGAGCCCTTCAGCGCATCGCACCGGAGGAGCCCGTCGTCCAGCTGCGCCAGACGAGCCTGTCAGCGCATCGCACCGGGGCATCCCGTCGTCCAGCTGCACCAGAAGAGCCCGTCAGCGCATCGCATCGGGGCATCCCGTCGTCCAGCTGTGCCGGAGGAGCCCGTCAGCGCATCGCACCGGAGGAGCCCGTCAGCGCATCGCACCGGAGGATCCCGTTGTCCAGCTACGCTGGAGGAGCCCGTCAGCGCATCGCACCGGAGGAGCCCGTCGTGCAGCTGCGCCGGAGGAGCCCGTCAGCGCATCGCAGCGGAGGAGCCCGTCGCCCAGGTGTGCCGGAGGAGCCCGTCAGCGCATTGCACCGGGGTATCCCGTCATCCAGCTGCGCCGGAGGAGCCCGTCAGCGCATCGCACCGGAGGATCCCGTCGTCCTGCTGCGCCGGAGGACCCCTTCAGCGCATCGCACCGGAGGAGCCCGTCGTCCAGCTGCGCCGGAGGAGCCCGTCAGCGCATTGCACCGGAGGAGCCCTTCAGCGCATCGCACCGGAGGAGCCTGTTGTCCAGCTGCGCCGGAGCAGCCCGTCAGCGCATCGCACCTGAGGAGCCCGTCGTCCAGCTGCGCCGGAGGAACCCGTCATCGCATCGCACCGGGGCGTCCCGTCGTCCAGCTGCGTCGGAGGAGCCCGTCAGCGCAGCGCACCGGAGGAGCCCGTCAGCACATCGCACCGGAGGAGCCCGTTGTCCAGCTGCGCCGGAGGAGCCCGTCAGCGCATCGCACCGGGGCGTCTCGTCGTCCAGCTGCGCTGGAGGAGCCCGTCAGCGCATCGCACCGGGACGTCCCGTCGTCCAGCTGCGCTGGAGGAGCCCGTCAGCGCATCGCACCGGAGGAGCCCGTCGTCCAGCTACGCTGGAGGAGCCCGTCAGCGCATCGCACCGGAGGAGCCCGTCGTCTAGCTGCGCCGGAGGAGCCCGTCAGCGCATCGCACCGGAGGATGCCGTCGTCCAGCTGCGCCGGAGGAGCCCGTCAGCGCATCGCACCGGAGGATGCCGTCGTCCAGCTGCGCCGGAGGAGCCCGTCAGTGCATCGCACCGGGGCATGCCGTCGTCCAGCTGCGCCAGAGGAGCCCGTCAGCGCATCGCATCGCGGCATCCCGTCGTCCAGCTGCGTCGGAGGAGCCCGTCAGCACATCGCACCGGAGGAGCCCGTCAGCGCATCGCACCGGAGGAGCCCGTCATGCAGCTGTGTTGGAGGAGCCCGTCAGCGCATCGCACCAGAGGAGCCCGTCGTCCAGCTGCGCCGGAGCAACCCGTCAGCGCATCGCACCGGAGGAGCCCATCGTCCAGCTGTGCCAGAGGAGCCCGTCAGCGCATCGCACCGGGGCATGCCGTCGTCCAGCTGCGCCAGAGGAGCCCGTCAGCGCAGCGCATCGCGGCATCCCGTCGTCCAGCTGCGCCGGAGGAGCCAGTCAGCGCTTCGCACTGGAGGAGCCAGTCAGCGCATCGCAGCGGAGGAGTCCGTTGTCCAGCTGCGCCGGAGCAGCCCGTCAGCGCATCGCACCGGAGGAGCCTGTCGTGCAGCTGTGTCGGAGGAGCCCTTCAGCGCATCGCACCTGGGGAGCCCGTCGTGCAGCTGCGCCAGAGGAGCCCGTCAGCGCATCGCACCGGAGGAGCCCGTCGTCTAGCTGCGCCGGAGGAGCCCGTCGTCTAGCTGCGCCGGAGGAGCCCGTCAGCACATCGCACCGGAGGAGCCAGTTGTCCAGCTGCGTCGCAGGAGCCCGTCAGCGCATCGCACCGGGGCATCCCGTCATCCAGCTGCGCCTAAGGAGGCCATCAGCGCATCGCACCGGGGCATCCCGTCGTCCAGATGAGCCGGAGGAGCCCGTCAGCGCATTGCACCGGAGGAGCCCGTCGTCCTGCTGCGCCTAAGGAGCCCGTCAGCGCATCGCACCGGGGCATCCAGTTGTCCAGCTTCGCCGGAGGAGCCCGTCAGCGCTTCGCACCGGAGGAGTCCGTCAGCGTATCGCACCGGAGGATGCCGTCGTCCAGCTGCGTCGGAGGAGCCCGTCAGCGCATCGCAGCGGAGGAGCCCGTTGTCCAGCTGCGCCAGAGGAGCCCATCAGCGCATCACACCTGAGGAGCCTGTCAGCGCATCACACCGTGGCATCCTGTCGTCCAGCTGCGCCGGAGGAGCCTGTCAGCGCATCGCACCGGAGGATCCCGTCGTCCAGCTGCGCCCGAGGAGCCCGTCAGCGCATCGCACCGGAGGAGTCCGTCGTCCAGCTGCGTTGGAGGAGCCTGTCAGCGCATCGCAGCGGAGGAGCCCGTCGTCCAGCTGAGCCGGAGGAGCCCGTCAGCGCATCGCACCGGAGGAGCCCGTCGTGGAGCTGCGCCGGAGGAGTCCTTCAGCGCATCGCACCGGAGGAGCCCGTCGTCCAGTTGCGCCGGTGGAGCCCCTCAGCGCATCGCACCGGAGGAGCCCGTCGTCCAGCTGCGCCGGAGGAGCCCGTCAGCGCATCGCACCGCAGGAGCCCGTCGTCCAGCTGCGCCGGAGGAGCCCGTCAGCGCATCGCATCGGAGGATCCTGTCGTCCAGCTGCGCCGGAGGAGCCCGTCAGCGCATCGCATCGGAGGATCCTGTCGTCCAGCTGCGCCGGAGCAACCCGTCAGCACATCGCACTGGGGCATCCCATCGTCCCGCTGCGCCGGAGGAGCCTGTCAGCGCTTCGCACGGGGGAGTCCGTCAGCGTATCGCACCGGAGTATCGTGTCGTGCAGCTGCGCCGGAGGAGCCTGTCAGCGTATCGCACCGGAGGAGCCCGTCGTCCAGCTGCGCCGGAGGAGCCCGTCAGCGCATCGCACCGGGGCATGCCATCGTCGAGCTTCGCCGGAGGAGCCCGTCAGCGCATCTCACCGGAGGAGTCCGTCAGCGTATCGCACCGGAGGATGCCGTCGTCCAGCTGCGTCGGAGGAGCCTGTCAGAGCATCGCAGTGGAGGAGCCCGTCGTCCAGCTGCACCGGAGGAGCCCGTCAGCGCATCACACCTGAGGAGCCCGTCAGCGCATCGCACCGGGGCACCTGTCGTCCAGCTGCGCCGGAGGAGCCCGTCAGCGCATCGCACCGGGGGAGCGCGTCATGCAGCTGCGCCAGAGGAGCCCGTCAGCGCATCTCACCGGAGGAGCCCGTCGTCCAGCTGCGCCGGAGGAGCCCGTCAGCGCATCGCACCGGGGCGTCCCGTCGTCCAGCTGCGCTGGAGGATGTCAGCGCATCGCACCGGGGCGTCCCGTCGTCCAGCTGCGCTGGAGGAGCCCGTCAGCGCATCGCACCGCAGGAGCCCGTCGTCCAGCTGCGCTGGAGGAGCCCGTCAGCGCATCGCACCGGGGCATGCCGTCGTCCAGCTGCGCCGGAGGAGCCCGTCAGCGCATAGCACCGGAGGAGCCCGTCGTCTAGCTGTGCGGGAGGAGCCCGTCAGCGCATCGCACCGGAGGACCCCGTAGTCCAGCTGCGCCGGAGGAGCCCGTCAGCGCATCGCACCGGAGGAGCCCGTCGTACAGCTGCGCCGGAGGAGCCCGTCAGCGCATCGCACCGGAGGAGCCCGTCGTCCAGCTGCGCCGGAGGAGCCCGTCATCGCATCGCACCGGGGCGTCCCGTCGTCCAGCTGCGCCGGAGGAGCCCATCAGCGCATCGCACCGGAGTAGTCCGTTGTCCCGCTGCGCCGGAGGAGCCCGTCAGCACATCGCATCGCGGCATCCCATCGTCCAGCTGCGTCGGAGGAGCCCGTCAGCGCATCGCACCGGAGGAGCCCGTCAGCGCATCGCACCGGAGGAGCCCGTCAGCGCATCGCACCGGAGGAGCCCGTCGTGCAGCTGCGCCGGAGGAGCCCTTCAGCGCATCGCACCGGAGGAGCCCGTCGTCCAGCTGCGCCGGAGGAGCCCGTTAGCGCATCGCACCGGGGCATGCCGTCGTCCAGCTGCGCCAGAGGAGCCCGTCAGCGCATCGCATCGCGGCATCCCGTCGTCCAGCTACGCCGGAGGAGCCCGTCAGCGCTTCGCACCGGAGGAGCCAGTCAGCGAATCGCACCGGAGGAGCCCGTCATCCAGCTGCGCCGGAGCAGCCCGTCAGCGCATCGCAGCGGAGGAGCCCGTCTTGCAACTGCGCCGGAGTAGCCCGTCAGTGCATCGCAGCGGAGGAGCCCGTCGTGCAGCTGCGCCGGAGGAGCCCGTCAGCGCATCGCACCGGGGGAGCCCGTCGTCTAGCTGCGCCGGAGGAGCCCGTCGTCTAGCTGCGCCGGAGGAGCCCGTCAGCACATCGCACCGGAGGAGCCAGTTGTCCAGCTGCGCCGCAGGAGCCCGTCAGCGCATCGCACCGGGGCATGCCGTCATCCAGCTGCGCCTAAGGAGGCCATCAGCGCATCGCACCGGGGCATCCCGTCGTCTAGCTGAGCCGGAGGAGCCCGTCAGCGCATTGCACCGGAGGAGCCCGTCGTCCTGCTGCGCCTAAGGAGCCCGTCAGCGCATCGCACCGGGGCATCGCGTCGTCCAGCTGCGCCGGAGGAGCCCGTCAGCGCATCGCATCGGGGCATCCCGCCGACCAGCTGCGCCAGAGGAGCCCGTCAGCGCATCGCACCGGAGGAGCCCGTCAGCGCATCGCACCGGAGGCGCCCGTCGTCCTGCTGCGCCGGAGGAGCCCGTCAGCGCATCGCACCGGGGCATCCTGTCGTCCAGATGCACTGGAGGAGCCTGTCAGCGCATCGCACCGGAGGAGCCTGTCAGCGCATCGCACCGGAGGATCCCGTTGTCCACCTGCGCCGGAGGAGCCCGTCAGCGCATCGCACCGGAGGAGCCCGTCGTCCAGCTGCGCCGGAGGAGCCCGTCAGCGTATCGCAACGGAGGAGCCCGTCGTCCAGCTGCGCCGGAGAAGCCCGTCAGCGCATCGCACCGGAGGAGTCCGTCGTCCCGCTGCGCCGGAGGAGCCCGTGAGCGCATCGCATCGCGGCATCCCGTCGTCCAGCTGCGCCGGAGCAGCCCGTCAGCGCATCGCACCGGAGGAGCCCGTCAGCGCATCGCACCGGAGGAGCCCGTCGTGCAGCTGTGTCGGAGGAGCCTGTCAGCGCATCTCACCGGGGCATTCCGTCGTCCAGCTGCACCAGAAGAGCCCGTCAGCGCATCGCATCGGGGCATCCCGTCGTCCAGCTACGCCGGAGGAGCCCGTCAGCGCATTGCACCGGAGGAGCCCGTCGTCCAGCTGCGCCTGCGGAGCCCGTCAGCGCATTGCACCGGAGGAGCCCTTCAGCGCATCGCACCGGAGGAGCCCGTTGTCAGCTGCGCCGGAGCAGCCCGTCAGCGCATCGCACCTGAGGAGCCCGTCGTCCAGCTGCGCCGGAGGAGCCCGTCATCGCATCGCACCGGGGCGTCCCGTCGTCCAGCTGCGCCGGAGGAGCCCGTCAGTGCATCTCACCGGAGGATCCCGTCGTCCTGCTGCGACGGAGGAACCCGTCAGCGCATCGCACCGGAGGAGCCCGTCGTCCAGCTGCGTCGGCAGTAGCCCGTCAGCGCATCGAACCGGCGGATCCTGTCGTCCCACTGCACCGGAGGAGCCCGTCAGCACATCGCACCGGAGGAGCCCGTCGTCCAGCTGCGCCGGAGGGGCCCGTCAGTGCATCGCACCAGGGCAACGCATCATCCAGGTTCGCGGGAAGAGCCCGTCAGCGCTTCGCGCCGGAGGAGCCTGTCAGCGCATTGCACCGGAGGATGCCGTCGTCCAGCTGCGTCGGAGGAGCCCGTCAGCGCATCACACCTGAGGAGCCCGTCAGCGCATCACACCTGAGGAGCCCGTCAGCGCATCACACCGGAGGAGCCCGTCGTCCAGCTGCGCGGGAGGAGCCCGTCAGCGCATTGCACTGGAGGAGCCCGTCGTCCAGCTGCGCCGGAGGAGCCTGTCAGCGCATCGCACCTGAGGAGCCTGTCAGCGCATCGCACCGGAGGAGCCCGTCGTCCCGGTGCTCCGGAGGAGCCCGTCAGCATATCGCACCGGAGGAGCCCGTTGTCCAGCTGCGCCGGAGGAGCCCGTCAGCGCATCGCACGGGAGGACCCCGTCGTCCAGCTGCGCCGGGAGAGCCCGTCAGCGCATCGCACCGGAGGAGCCCGTCGTCCAGCTGCGCCTGCGGAGCCCGTCAGCGCATCGCATCGGGGGAGCCCGTCATCCAGGTGCGCCGGAGGAGCCCGTCAGTGTATCGCACCGGAAGAGCCCGTCGTCCAGCTGCGTCGGAGGAGCCCGTCGTCCAGCTGCGTCGGAGGAGCCCGTCGTCCAGCTGCGTCGGAGGAGCCCGTCGTCCAGCTGCGTCGGAGGAGCCCGTCAGCGCATTGCACCAGATGAGTCCGTCGTTCCGCTGCGCCGGAGGAGCCCGTCAGTGCATCGAACCGGCGCATCCCGTCGTCCAGCTGCGCCGGAGGAGCCCGTCAGCGCATCGCACCGGAGGAGCCCGTCAGCGCATCGCACCGGAGGAGCCCATCAGCGCATCGCACCGGAGGAGCCTGTCGTCCCGCTGCGCCGGAGGAGCCCGTCAGTGCATCGCACCGGAGGATCCCGTCGTCCTGCTGCGACGGAGGAACCCGTCAGCGCATCGCACCGGAGGAGCCCGTCGTCCAGCTGCACCGGAGGATCCCGTCAGCGCATCGCACCGGGGCATCCCGTCGTCCAACTGCACCAGAGGAGACCGTCAGTGCATCGCACCGGATAATCCCGTCGTCCAGCTGCGCCCGAGGAGCCTGTCAGCGCATCGCACCTGAGGAGCCTGTCAGCGCATCGCACCTGAGGAGCCTGTCAGCGCATCGCACCGGAGGAGCCCGTCGTCCCGCTGCGCCGGAGGAGCCCGTCAGTGCATCGTAGCGGCGGAGCCCATCGTCCCGCTGCGCTGGAGGAGCCCGTCAGCGCATCGCACCGGAGGAGCCCGTCGTCCAGCTGCGCCGGAGGAGCCCGTCAGCGCATCGCACCGGGGCATCCTGTCATCCAGCTGCGCCGGAGGAGCCCGTCAGCGCATCTCACCGGAGGATCCCGTTGTCCAGCTGCGCCGGAGGAGCCCGTCAGCGCATCGCATCGGGGCATCCCGCCGACCAGCTGCGCCAGAGGAGCCCGTCAGCGCATCGCACCGGAGGCGCCCGTCGTCCAGCTGCGCCGGAGGAGCCCGTCAGCGCATCGCACCGGGGCATCCTGTCGTCCAGCTGCACCGGAGGAGCCTGTCAGCGCATCGCACCGGAGGAGCCTGTGAGCGCATCGCACCGGAGGAGCCCGTCGTCCCGCTGCGCCGGAGGAGCCCGTCAGCATATCGCACCGGAGGAGCCCGTTGTCCAGCTGCGCCGGAGGAGCCCGTCAGCGCATCGCACGGGAGGACCCCGTCGTCCAGCTGCGCCGGGAGAGCCCGTCAGCGCATAGCACCGGAGGAGCCCGTCGTCCAGCTGCGCCGGAGGAGCCCGTCAGCGCATCGCATCGGGGGAGCCCGTCATCCAGGTGCGCCGGAGGAGCCCGTCAGTGTATCGCACCGGAAGAGCCCGTCGTCCAGCTGCGTCGGAGGAGCCCGTCGTCCAGCTGCGTCGGAGGAGCCCGTCAGCGCATTGCACCAGATGAGTCCGTCGTTCCGCTGCGCCGGAGGAGCCCGTCAGTGCATCGAACCGGCGCATCCCGTCGTCCAGCTGCGCCGGAGGAGCCCGTCAGCGCATCGCACCGGAGGAGCCCGTCAGCGCATCGCACCGGAGGAGCCTGTCGTCCCGCTGCGCCGGAGGAGCCCGTCAGTGCATCGCACCGGAGGATCCTGTCGTCCTGCTGCGACGGAGGAACCCGTCAGCGCATCGCACCGGAGGAGCCCGTCGTCCAGCTGCACCGGAGGATCCCGTCAGCGCATCGCACCGGGGCATCCCGTCGTCCAACTGCACCAGAGGAGACCGTCAGTGCATCGCACCGGATACTCCCGTCGTCCAGCTGCGCCCGAGGAGCCTGTCAGCGCATCGCACCTGAGGAGCCTGTCAGCGCATCGCACCGGAGGAGCCCGTCGTCCCGCTGCGCCGGAGGAGCCCGTCAGTGCATCGTAGCGGCGGAGCCCATCGTCCCGCTGCGCTGGAGGAGCCCGTCAGCGCATCGCACCGGAGGAGCCCGTCGTCCAGCTGCGCCGGAGGAGCCCGTCAGCGCATCGCACCGGGGCATCCCGTCATCCAGCTGCGCCGGAGGAGCCCGTCACCGCATCTCACCGGAGGAGCCCGTTGTGCAGCTGCGCCGGAGGAGCCCGTCAGCGCATCGCATCGGGGCATCCCGCCGACCAGCTGCGCCAGAGGAGCCCGTCAGCGCATCGCACCGGAGGCGCCCGTCGTCCAGCTGCGCCGGAGGAGCCCGTCAGCGCATCGCACCGGGGCATCCTGTCGTCCAGCTGCACCGGAGGAGCCTGTCAGCGCATCGCACCGGAGGAGCCTGTCAGCGCATCGCACCGGAGGATCCCGTCGTCCAGCTGCGCCGGAGGAGCCCATCAGCGCATCGCACCGGAGGATGCCGTCGCCCAGCTGCGTCGGAGGAGCCTGTCAGCGCATCGCAGCGGAGGAGCCCGTCGTCCAGCTGCACCGGAGGAGCCCGTCAGCGCATCACACCTGAGGAGCCCGTCAGCGCATCGCACCGGGGCATCCTGTCGTCCAGCTGCGCCGGAGGAGCCCGTCAGCGCATCGCACCGGAGGAGCCCGTTGTCCAGCTGCGCCGGAGCAACCCGTCAGCGCATCGCACCGGAGGAGCCCATCGTCCAGCTGCGCCGGAGGAGCCCGTCAGCGCATCGCACCGGGGCATCCAGTTGTCCAGCTTCGCCGGAGGAGCCCGTCAGCGCTTCGCACCGGAGGAGTCCGTCAGCGTATCGCACCGGAGGATGCCGTCGTCCAGCTGCGTCGGAGGAGCCCGTCAGCGCATCGCAGCGGAGGAGCCCGTTGTCCGGCTGCGCCGGAGGAGGCCATCAGCGCATCACACCTGAGGAGCCCGTCAGCGCATCGCACCGTGGCACCTGTCGTCCAGCTGCGCTGGAGGAGCCCGTCAGCGCATCGCACCGGAGGATCCCGTCGTCCAGCTGCGCCCGAGGAGCCCGTCTGCGCATCGCACCGGAGGAGCCCGTCGTCCAGCTGCGTTGGAGGAGCCTGTCAGCGCATCGCAGCGGAGGACCCCGTCGTCCAGCTGCGCCGGAGGAGCCCGTCAGCGCATCGCACCGGAGGATCCCGTCGTCCAGCTGCGTCGGAGGAGCCCTTCAGCGCATCGCACCGGAGGAGCCCTTCAGCGCATCGCACCGGAGGAGCCCGTCGTCCAGCTGCGCCGGAGGAGCCCTTCAGCGCATCGCACCGGAGGAGCCCGTCGTCCTGCTGCGCCGGAGGAGCCCGTCAGCGCATCGCACCGGAGGAGCCCGTCGTCCAGCTGCGCCGGAGGAGCCCGTCAGCGCATCGCACCGGAGGAGCCCGTCGTCCAGCTGCGCCGGAGGAGCCCATCAGCGATTCGCACCGGAGGAGCCCGTCGTCCAGCTGCGCCGGAGGAGCCCATCAGCGCATCGCACCGGAGGAGCCCGTCGTCCAGCTTCGCCGGAGGAGCCCGTCAGCGCATCGCACCGGAGGAGTCCGTCGTCCCGCTGCGCCGGAGGAGCCCGTCAGCGCATCGCATCGCGGCATCCCGTCGTCCAGCTGCGTCGGAGGAGCCCGTCAGCGCATCGCACCAGGGGAGCCCGTCGTGCAGCTGCGCCAGAGGAGCCCGTCAGCGCATCGCACCGGAGGAGCCCGTCGTCTAGCTGCGCCGGAGGAGCCCGTCAGCACATCGCACCGGAGGAGCCAGTTGTGCAGCTGCGCCGCAGGAGCCCGTCAGCGCATCGCACCGGAGGATCCCGTCGTCCAGCTGCGCCCGAGGAGCCCGTCAGCGCATCGCACCGGAGGAGCCCGTCGTCCAGCTGCGTTGGAGGAGCCTGTCAGCGCATCGCAGCGGAGGAGCCCGTCGTCCAGCTGCGCCGGAGGAGCCCGTCAGCGCATCGCACCGGAAGAACCCGTCGTGGAGCTGCGCCGGAGGAGCCCTTCAGCGCATCGCACCGGAGGATCCCGTCGTCCAGCTGCGTCGGAGGAGCTCGTCAGCGCATCGCACCGGAGGAGCCCTTCAGCGCATCGCACCGGAGGAGCCCGTCGTCCAGCTTCGCCCGAGGAGCCCGTCAGCGCATCGCACCGGAGGAGCCCGTCGTCCTGCTGCGCCGGAGGAGCCCTTCAGCGCATCGCACCGGAGGAGCCCGTCGTCCAGCTGCGCCGGAGGAGCCCGTCAGCGCATCGCACCGGAGGAGCCCGTCGTCCAGCTGCGCCGGAGGAGCCCATCAGCGCTTCGCACCGGAGGAGCCCGTTGTCCAGCTGCGCCGGAGGAGCGCATCAGCGCATCGCACCGGAGGAGCCCGTCGTCCAGCTGCGCCGGAGGAGCCCATCAGCGCATCGCACCGGAGGAGTCCGTCGTCCCGCTGCGCCAGAGGAGCCCGTCAGCGCATCGCATCGCGGCATCCCGTCGTCCAGCTGCGTCGGAGGAGCCCGTCAGCGCATCGCACCAGGGGAGCCCGTCGTGCAGCTGCGCCAGAGGAGCCCGTCAGCGCATCGCACCGGAGGAGCCCGTCGTCTAGCTGCGCCGGAGGAGCCCGTCAGCACATCGCACCGGAGGAGCCAGTTGTCCAGCTGCGCCGCAGGAGCCCGTCAGCGCATCGCACCGGGGCATCCTGTCATCCAGCTGCGCCTAAGGAGGCCATCAGCGCATCGCACCGGGGCATCCCGTCGTCCAGCTGAGCCGGAGGAGCCCGTCAGCGCATTGCACTGGAGGAGCCCGTCGTCCTGCTGCGCCAGAGGAGCCCGTCAGCGCATCGCACTGGGGCATGCCGTTGTCCAGCTGCGCCAGAGGAGCCCGTCAGCGCATCGCACCGGGGCATCCAATTGTCCAGCTTCGCCGGAGGAGCCCGTCAGCGCTTCGCACCGGAGGAGCCCGTCAGCGTATCGCACCGGAGGAGCCCGTCGTCCAGCTGCGTTGGAGGAGCCTGTCAGCGCATCGCAGCGGAGGAGCCCGTCGTCCAGCTGAGCCGGAGGAGCCCGTCAGCGCATCGCACCGGAGGAGCCCGTCGTCTAGCTGCGCCGGAGGAGCCCGTCAGCGCATCGCACCGGAGGATGCCGTCGTCCAGCTGCGCCGGAGGAGCCCGTCAGCGCATCGCACCGGAGGATGCCGTCGTCCAGCTGCGCCGGAGGAGCCCGTCAGTGCATCGCACCGGGGCATGCCGTCGTCCAGCTGCGCCAGAGGAGCCCGTCAGCGCATCGCATCGCGGCATCCCGTCGTCCAGCTGCGTCGGAGGAGCCCGTCAGCACATCGCACCGGAGGAGCCCGTCAGCGCATCGCACCGGAGGAGCCCGTCATGCAGCTGTGTTGGAGGAGCCCGTCAGCGCATCGCACCAGAGGAGCCCGTCGTCCAGCTGCGCCGGAGCAACCCGTCAGCGCATCGCACCGGAGGAGCCCATCGTCCAGCTGTGCCAGAGGAGCCCGTCAGCGCATCGCACCGGGGCATGCCGTCGTCCAGCTGCGCCAGAGGAGCCCGTCAGCGCAGCGCATCGCGGCATCCCGTCGTCCAGCTGCGCCGGAGGAGCCAGTCAGCGCTTCGCACTGGAGGAGCCAGTCAGCGCATCGCAGCGGAGGAGTCCGTTGTCCAGCTGCGCCGGAGCAGCCCGTCAGCGCATCGCACCGGAGGAGCCTGTCGTGCAGCTGTGTCGGAGGAGCCCTTCAGCGCATCGCACCTGGGGAGCCCGTCGTGCAGCTGCGCCAGAGGAGCCCGTCAGCGCATCGCACCGGAGGAGCCCGTCGTCTAGCTGCGCCGGAGGAGCCCGTCGTCTAGCTGCGCCGGAGGAGCCCGTCAGCACATCGCACCGGAGGAGCCAGTTGTCCAGCTGCGTCGCAGGAGCCCGTCAGCGCATCGCACCGGGGCATCCCGTCATCCAGCTGCGCCTAAGGAGGCCATCAGCGCATCGCACCGGGGCATCCCGTCGTCCAGATGAGCCGGAGGAGCCCGTCAGCGCATTGCACCGGAGGAGCCCGTCGTCCTGCTGCGCCTAAGGAGCCCGTCAGCGCATCGCACCGGGGCATCCAGTTGTCCAGCTTCGCCGGAGGAGCCCGTCAGCGCTTCGCACCGGAGGAGTCCGTCAGCGTATCGCACCGGAGGATGCCGTCGTCCAGCTGCGTCGGAGGAGCCCGTCAGCGCATCGCAGCGGAGGAGCCCGTTGTCCAGCTGCGCCAGAGGAGCCCATCAGCGCATCACACCTGAGGAGCCTGTCAGCGCATCACACCGTGGCATCCTGTCGTCCAGCTGCGCCGGAGGAGCCTGTCAGCGCATCGCACCGGAGGATCCCGTCGTCCAGCTGCGCCCGAGGAGCCCGTCAGCGCATCGCACCGGAGGAGTCCGTCGTCCAGCTGCGTTGGAGGAGCCTGTCAGCGCATCGCAGCGGAGGAGCCCGTCGTCCAGCTGAGCCGGAGGAGCCCGTCAGCGCATCGCACCGGAGGAGCCCGTCGTGGAGCTGCGCCGGAGGAGTCCTTCAGCGCATCGCACCGGAGGAGCCCGTCGTCCAGTTGCGCCGGTGGAGCCCCTCAGCGCATCGCACCGGAGGAGCCCGTCGTCCAGCTGCGCCGGAGGAGCCCGTCAGCGCATCGCACCGCAGGAGCCCGTCGTCCAGCTGCGCCGGAGGAGCCCGTCAGCGCATCGCATCGGAGGATCCTGTCGTCCAGCTGCGCCGGAGGAGCCCGTCAGCGCATCGCATCGGAGGATCCTGTCGTCCAGCTGCGCCGGAGCAACCCGTCAGCACATCGCACTGGGGCATCCCATCGTCCCGCTGCGCCGGAGGAGCCTGTCAGCGCTTCGCATGGGGGAGTCCGTCAGCGTATCGCACCGGAGTATCGTGTCGTGCAGCTGCGCCGGAGGAGCCTGTCAGCGTATCGCACCGGAGGAGCCCGTCGTCCAGCTGCGCCGGAGGAGCCCGTCAGCGCATCGCACCGGGGCATGCCATCGTCGAGCTTCGCCGGAGGAGCCCGTCAGCGCATCTCACCGGAGGAGTCCGTCAGCGTATCGCACCGGAGGATGCCGTCGTCCAGCTGCGTCGGAGGAGCCTGTCAGAGCATCGCAGCGGAGGAGCCCGTCGTCCAGCTGCACCGGAGGAGCCCGTCAGCGCATCACACCTGAGGAGCCCGTCAGCGCATCGCACCGGGGCACCTGTCGTCCAGCTGCGCCGGAGGAGCCCGTCAGCGCATCGCACCGGGGGAGCGCGTCATGCAGCTGCGCCAGAGGAGCCCGTCAGCGCATCTCACCGGAGGAGCCCGTCGTCCAGCTGCGCCGGAGGAGCCCGTCAGCGCATCGCACCGGGGCGTCCCGTCGTCCAGCTGCGCTGGAGGATGTCAGCGCATCGCACCGGGGCGTCCCGTCGTCCAGCTGCGCTGGAGGAGCCCGTCAGCGCATCGCACCGCAGGAGCCCGTCGTCCAGCTGCGCTGGAGGAGCCCGTCAGCGCATCGCACCGGGGCATGCCGTCGTCCAGCTGCGCCGGAGGAGCCCGTCAGCGCATAGCACCGGAGGAGCCCGTCGTCTAGCTGTGCGGGAGGAGCCCGTCAGCGCATCGCACCGGAGGACCCCGTAGTCCAGCTGCGCCGGAGGAGCCCGTCAGCGCATCGCACCGGAGGAGCCCGTCGTACAGCTGCGCCGGAGGAGCCCGTCAGCGCATCGCACCGGAGGAGCCCGTCGTCCAGCTGCGCCGGAGGAGCCCGTCATCGCATCGCACCGGGGCGTCCCGTCGTCCAGCTGCGCCGGAGGAGCCCATCAGCGCATCGCACCGGAGTAGTCCGTTGTCCCGCTGCGCCGGAGGAGCCCGTCAGCACATCGCATCGCGGCATCCCATCGTCCAGCTGCGTCGGAGGAGCCCGTCAGCGCATCGCACCGGAGGAGCCCGTCAGCGCATCGCACCGGAGGAGCCCGTCGTGCAGCTGCGCCGGAGGAGCCCTTCAGCGCATCGCACCGGAGGAGCCCGTCGTCCAGCTGCGCCGGAGGAGCCCGTTAGCGCATCGCACCGGGGCATGCCGTCGTCCAGCTGCGCCAGAGGAGCCCGTCAGCGCATCGCATCGCGGCATCCCGTCGTCCAGCTACGCCGGAGGAGCCCGTCAGCGCTTCGCACCGGAGGAGCCAGTCAGCGAATCGCACCGGAGGAGCCCGTCATCCAGCTGCGCCGGAGCAGCCCGTCAGCGCATCGCAGCGGAGGAGCCCGTCTTGCAACTGCGCCGGAGTAGCCCGTCAGTGCATCGCAGCGGAGGAGCCCGTCGTGCAGCTGCGCCGGAGGAGCCCGTCAGCGCATCGCACCGGGGGAGCCCGTCGTCTAGCTGCGCCGGAGGAGCCCGTCGTCTAGCTGCGCCGGAGGAGCCCGTCAGCACATCGCACCGGAGGAGCCAGTTGTCCAGCTGCGCCGCAGGAGCCCGTCAGCGCATCGCACCGGGGCATGCCGTCATCCAGCTGCGCCTAAGGAGGCCATCAGCGCATCGCACCGGGGCATCCCGTCGTCTAGCTGAGCCGGAGGAGCCCGTCAGCGCATTGCACCGGAGGAGCCCGTCGTCCTGCTGCGCCTAAGGAGCCCGTCAGCGCATCGCACCGGGGCATCGCGTCGTCCAGCTGCGCCGGAGGAGCCCGTCAGCGCATCGCATCGGGGCATCCCGCCGACCAGCTGCGCCAGAGGAGCCCGTCAGCGCATCGCACCGGAGGAGCCCGTCAGCGCATCGCACCGGAGGCGCCCGTCGTCCTGCTGCGCCGGAGGAGCCCGTCAGCGCATCGCACCGGGGCATCCTGTCGTCCAGATGCACTGGAGGAGCCTGTCAGCGCATCGCACCGGAGGAGCCTGTCAGCGCATCGCACCGGAGGATCCCGTTGTCCACCTGCGCCGGAGGAGCCCGTCAGCGCATCGCACCGGAGGAGCCCGTCGTCCAGCTGCGCCGGAGGAGCCCGTCAGCGTATCGCAACGGAGGAGCCCGTCGTCCAGCTGCGCCGGAGAAGCCCGTCAGCGCATCGCACCGGAGGAGTCCGTCGTCCCGCTGCGCCGGAGGAGCCCGTGAGCGCATCGCATCGCGGCATCCCGTCGTCCAGCTGCGCCGGAGCAGCCCGTCAGCGCATCGCACCGGAGGAGCCCGTCAGCGCATCGCACCGGAGGAGCCCGTCGTGCAGCTGTGTCGGAGGAGCCTGTCAGCGCATCTCACCGGGGCATTCCGTCGTCCAGCTGCACCAGAAGAGCCCGTCAGCGCATCGCATCGGGGCATCCCGTCGTCCAGCTACGCCGGAGGAGCCCGTCAGCGCATTGCACCGGAGGAGCCCGTCGTCCAGCTGCGCCTGCGGAGCCCGTCAGCGCATTGCACCGGAGGAGCCCTTCAGCGCATCGCACCGGAGGAGCCCGTTGTCAGCTGCGCCGGAGCAGCCCGTCATCGCATCGCACCGGGGCGTCCCGTCGTCCAGCTGCGCCGGAGGAGCCCGTCAGTGCATCTCACCGGAGGATCCCGTCGTCCTGCTGCGACGGAGGAACCCGTCAGCGCATCGCACCGGAGGAGCCCGTCGTCCAGCTGCGTCGGCAGTAGCCCGTCAGCGCATCGAACCGGCGGATCCTGTCGTCCCACTGCACCGGAGGAGCCCGTCAGCACATCGCACCGGAGGAGCCCGTCGTCCAGCTGCGCCGGAGGGGCCCGTCAGTGCATCGCACCAGGGCAACGCATCATCCAGGTTCGCGGGAAGAGCCCGTCAGCGCTTCGCGCCGGAGGAGCCTGTCAGCGCATTGCACCGGAGGATGCCGTCGTCCAGCTGCGTCGGAGGAGCCCGTCAGCGCATCACACCTGAGGAGCCCGTCAGCGCATCACACCTGAGGAGCCCGTCAGCGCATCACACCGGAGGAGCCCGTCGTCCAGCTGCGCGGGAGGAGCCCGTCAGCGCATTGCACTGGAGGAGCCCGTCGTCCAGCTGCGCCGGAGGAGCCTGTCAGCGCATCGCACCTGAGGAGCCTGTCAGCGCATCGCACCGGAGGAGCCCGTCGTCCCGGTGCTCCGGAGGAGCCCGTCAGCATATCGCACCGGAGGAGCCCGTTGTCCAGCTGCGCCGGAGGAGCCCGTCAGCGCATCGCACGGGAGGACCCCGTCGTCCAGCTGCGCCGGGAGAGCCCGTCAGCGCATCGCACCGGAGGAGCCCGTCGTCCAGCTGCGCCTGCGGAGCCCGTCAGCGCATCGCATCGGGGGAGCCCGTCATCCAGGTGCGCCGGAGGAGCCCGTCAGTGTATCGCACCGGAAGAGCCCGTCGTCCAGCTGCGTCGGAGGAGCCCGTCGTCCAGCTGCGTCGGAGGAGCCCGTCGTCCAGCTGCGTCGGAGGAGCCCGTCGTCCAGCTGCGTCGGAGGAGCCCGTCAGCGCATTGCACCAGATGAGTCCGTCGTTCCGCTGCGCCGGAGGAGCCCGTCAGTGCATCGAACCGGCGCATCCCGTCGTCCAGCTGCGCCGGAGGAGCCCGTCAGCGCATCGCACCGGAGGAGCCCGTCAGCGCATCGCACCGGAGGAGCCCATCAGCGCATCGCACCGGAGGAGCCTGTCGTCCCGCTGCGCCGGAGGAGCCCGTCAGTGCATCGCACCGGAGGATCCCGTCGTCCTGCTGCGACGGAGGAACCCGTCAGCGCATCGCACCGGAGGAGCCCGTCGTCCAGCTGCACCGGAGGATCCCGTCAGCGCATCGCACCGGGGCATCCCGTCGTCCAACTGCACCAGAGGAGACCGTCAGTGCATCGCACCGGATAATCCCGTCGTCCAGCTGCGCCCGAGGAGCCTGTCAGCGCATCGCACCTGAGGAGCCTGTCAGCGCATCGCACCGGAGGAGCCCGTCGTCCCGCTGCGCCGGAGGAGCCCGTCAGTGCATCGTAGCGGCGGAGCCCATCGTCCCGCTGCGCTGGAGGAGCCCGTCAGCGCATCGCACCGGAGGAGCCCGTCGTCCAGCTGCGCCGGAGGAGCCCGTCAGCGCATCGCACCGGGGCATCCTGTCATCCAGCTGCGCCGGAGGAGCCCGTCAGCGCATCTCACCGGAGGATCCCGTTGTCCAGCTGCGCCGGAGGAGCCCGTCAGCGCATCGCATCGGGGCATCCCGCCGACCAGCTGCGCCAGAGGAGCCCGTCAGCGCATCGCACCGGAGGCGCCCGTCGTCCAGCTGCGCCGGAGGAGCCCGTCAGCGCATCGCACCGGGGCATCCTGTCGTCCAGCTGCACCGGAGGAGCCTGTCAGCGCATCGCACCGGAGGAGCCTGTGAGCGCATCGCACCGGAGGAGCCCGTCGTCCCGCTGCGCCGGAGGAGCCCGTCAGCATATCGCACCGGAGGAGCCCGTTGTCCAGCTGCGCCGGAGGAGCCCGTCAGCGCATCGCACGGGAGGACCCCGTCGTCCAGCTGCGCCGGGAGAGCCCGTCAGCGCATAGCACCGGAGGAGCCCGTCGTCCAGCTGCGCCGGAGGAGCCCGTCAGCGCATCGCATCGGGGGAGCCCGTCATCCAGGTGCGCCGGAGGAGCCCGTCAGTGTATCGCACCGGAAGAGCCCGTCGTCCAGCTGCGTCGGAGGAGCCCGTCGTCCAGCTGCGTCGGAGGAGCCCGTCAGCGCATTGCACCAGATGAGTCCGTCGTTCCGCTGCGCCGGAGGAGCCCGTCAGTGCATCGAACCGGCGCATCCCGTCGTCCAGCTGCGCCGGAGGAGCCCGTCAGCGCATCGCACCGGAGGAGCCCGTCAGCGCATCGCACCGGAGGAGCCTGTCGTCCCGCTGCGCCGGAGGAGCCCGTCAGTGCATCGCACCGGAGGATCCTGTCGTCCTGCTGCGACGGAGGAACCCGTCAGCGCATCGCACCGGAGGAGCCCGTCGTCCAGCTGCACCGGAGGATCCCGTCAGCGCATCGCACCGGGGCATCCCGTCGTCCAACTGCACCAGAGGAGACCGTCAGTGCATCGCACCGGATACTCCCGTCGTCCAGCTGCGCCCGAGGAGCCTGTCAGCGCATCGCACCTGAGGAGCCTGTCAGCGCATCGCACCGGAGGAGCCCGTCGTCCCGCTGCGCCGGAGGAGCCCGTCAGTGCATCGTAGCGGCGGAGCCCATCGTCCCGCTGCGCTGGAGGAGCCCGTCAGCGCATCGCACCGGAGGAGCCCGTCGTCCAGCTGCGCCGGAGGAGCCCGTCAGCGCATCGCACCGGGGCATCCCGTCATCCAGCTGCGCCGGAGGAGCCCGTCACCGCATCTCACCGGAGGAGCCCGTTGTGCAGCTGCGCCGGAGGAGCCCGTCAGCGCATCGCATCGGGGCATCCCGCCGACCAGCTGCGCCAGAGGAGCCCGTCAGCGCATCGCACCGGAGGCGCCCGTCGTCCAGCTGCGCCGGAGGAGCCCGTCAGCGCATCGCACCGGGGCATCCTGTCGTCCAGCTGCACCGGAGGAGCCTGTCAGCGCATCGCACCGGAGGAGCCTGTCAGCGCATCGCACCGGAGGATCCCGTCGTCCAGCTGCGCCGGAGGAGCCCATCAGCGCATCGCACCGGAGGATGCCGTCGCCCAGCTGCGTCGGAGGAGCCTGTCAGCGCATCGCAGCGGAGGAGCCCGTCGTCCAGCTGCACCGGAGGAGCCCGTCAGCGCATCACACCTGAGGAGCCCGTCAGCGCATCGCACCGGGGCATCCTGTCGTCCAGCTGCGCCGGAGGAGCCCGTCAGCGCATCGCACCGGAGGAGCCCGTTGTCCAGCTGCGCCGGAGCAACCCGTCAGCGCATCGCACCGGAGGAGCCCATCGTCCAGCTGCGCCGGAGGAGCCCGTCAGCGCATCGCACCGGGGCATCCAGTTGTCCAGCTTCGCCGGAGGAGCCCGTCAGCGCTTCGCACCGGAGGAGTCCGTCAGCGTATCGCACCGGAGGATGCCGTCGTCCAGCTGCGTCGGAGGAGCCCGTCAGCGCATCGCAGCGGAGGAGCCCGTTGTCCGGCTGCGCCGGAGGAGGCCATCAGCGCATCACACCTGAGGAGCCCGTCAGCGCATCGCACCGTGGCACCTGTCGTCCAGCTGCGCTGGAGGAGCCCGTCAGCGCATCGCACCGGAGGATCCCGTCGTCCAGCTGCGCCCGAGGAGCCCGTCTGCGCATCGCACCGGAGGAGCCCGTCGTCCAGCTGCGTTGGAGGAGCCTGTCAGCGCATCGCAGCGGAGGACCCCGTCGTCCAGCTGCGCCGGAGGAGCCCGTCAGCGCATCGCACCGGAGGATCCCGTCGTCCAGCTGCGTCGGAGGAGCCCTTCAGCGCATCGCACCGGAGGAGCCCTTCAGCGCATCGCACCGGAGGAGCCCGTCGTCCAGCTGCGCCGGAGGAGCCCTTCAGCGCATCGCACCGGAGGAGCCCGTCGTCCTGCTGCGCCGGAGGAGCCCTTCAGCGCATCGCACCGGAGGAGCCCGTCGTCCAGCTGCGCCGGAGGAGCCCGTCAGCGCATCGCACCGGAGGAGCCCGTCGTCCAGCTGCGCCGGAGGAGCCCATCAGCGATTCGCACCGGAGGAGCCCGTCGTCCAGCTGCGCCGGAGGAGCCCATCAGCGCATCGCACCGGAGGAGCCCGTCGTCCAGCTTCGCCGGAGGAGCCCGTCAGCGCATCGCACCGGAGGAGTCCGTCGTCCCGCTGCGCCGGAGGAGCCCGTCAGCGCATCGCATCGCGGCATCCCGTCGTCCAGCTGCGTCGGAGGAGCCCGTCAGCGCATCGCACCAGGGGAGCCCGTCGTGCAGCTGCGCCAGAGGAGCCCGTCAGCGCATCGCACCGGAGGAGCCCGTCGTCTAGCTGCGCCGGAGGAGCCCGTCAGCACATCGCACCGGAGGAGCCAGTTGTGCAGCTGCGCCGCAGGAGCCCGTCAGCGCATCGCACCGGAGGATCCCGTCGTCCAGCTGCGCCCGAGGAGCCCGTCAGCGCATCGCACCGGAGGAGCCCGTCGTCCAGCTGCGTTGGAGGAGCCTGTCAGCGCATCGCAGCGGAGGAGCCCGTCGTCCAGCTGCGCCGGAGGAGCCCGTCAGCGCATCGCACCGGAAGAACCCGTCGTGGAGCTGCGCCGGAGGAGCCCTTCAGCGCATCGCACCGGAGGATCCCGTCGTCCAGCTGCGTCGGAGGAGCTCGTCAGCGCATCGCACCGGAGGAGCCCTTCAGCGCATCGCACCGGAGGAGCCCGTCGTCCAGCTTCGCCCGAGGAGCCCGTCAGCGCATCGCACCGGAGGAGCCCGTCGTCCTGCTGCGCCGGAGGAGCCCTTCAGCGCATCGCACCGGAGGAGCCCGTCGTCCAGCTGCGCCGGAGGAGCCCGTCAGCGCATCGCACCGGAGGAGCCCGTCGTCCAGCTGCGCCGGAGGAGCCCATCAGCGCTTCGCACCGGAGGAGCCCGTTGTCCAGCTGCGCCGGAGGAGCGCATCAGCGCATCGCACCGGAGGAGCCCGTCGTCCAGCTGCGCCGGAGGAGCCCATCAGCGCATCGCACCGGAGGAGTCCATCGTCCCGCTGCGCCAGAGGAGCCCGTCAGCGCATCGCATCGCGGCATCCCGTCGTCCAGCTGCGTCGGAGGAGCCCGTCAGCGCATCGCACCAGGGGAGCCCGTCGTGCAGCTGCGCCAGAGGAGCCCGTCAGCGCATCGCACCGGAGGAGCCCGTCGTCTAGCTGCGCCGGAGGAGCCCGTCAGCACATCGCACCGGAGGAGCCAGTTGTCCAGCTGCGCCGCAGGAGCCCGTCAGCGCATCGCACCGGGGCATCCTGTCATCCAGCTGCGCCTAAGGAGGCCATCAGCGCATCGCACCGGGGCATCCCGTCGTCCAGCTGAGCCGGAGGAGCCCGTCAGCGCATTGCACTGGAGGAGCCCGTCGTCCTGCTGCGCCAGAGGAGCCCGTCAGCGCATCGCACTGGGGCATGCCGTTGTCCAGCTGCGCCAGAGGAGCCCGTCAGCGCATCGCACCGGGGCATCCAATTGTCCAGCTTCGCCGGAGGAGCCCGTCAGCGCTTCGCACCGGAGGAGCCCGTCAGCGTATCGCACTGGAGGAGCCCGTCGTCCAGCTGCGTTGGAGGAGCCTGTCAGCGCATCGCAGCGGAGGAGCCCGTCGTCCAGCTGAGCCGGAGGAGCCCGTCAGCGCATCGCACCGGAGGAGCCCGTCGTCTAGCTGCGCCGGAGGAGCCCGTCAGCGCATCGCACCGGAGGATGCCGTCGTCCAGCTGCGCCGGAGGAGCCCGTCAGCGCATCGCACCGGAGGATGCCGTCGTCCAGCTGCGCCGGAGGAGCCCGTCAGTGCATCGCACCGGGGCATGCCGTCGTCCAGCTGCGCCAGAGGAGCCCGTCAGCGCATCGCATCGCGGCATCCCGTCGTCCAGCTGCGTCGGAGGAGCCCGTCAGCACATCGCACCGGAGGAGCCCGTCAGCGCATCGCACCGGAGGAGCCCGTCATGCAGCTGTGTTGGAGGAGCCCGTCAGCGCATCGCACCAGAGGAGCCCGTCGTCCAGCTGCGCCGGAGCAACCCGTCAGCGCATCGCACCGGAGGAGCCCATCGTCCAGCTGTGCCAGAGGAGCCCGTCAGCGCATCGCACCGGGGCATGCCGTCGTCCAGCTGCGCCAGAGGAGCCCGTCAGCGCAGCGCATCGCGGCATCCCGTCGTCCAGCTGCGCCGGAGGAGCCAGTCAGCGCTTCGCACTGGAGGAGCCAGTCAGCGCATCGCAGCGGAGGAGTCCGTTGTCCAGCTGCGCCGGAGCAGCCCGTCAGCGCATCGCACCGGAGGAGCCTGTCGTGCAGCTGTGTCGGAGGAGCCCTTCAGCGCATCGCACCTGGGGAGCCCGTCGTGCAGCTGCGCCAGAGGAGCCCGTCAGCGCATCGCACCGGAGGAGCCCGTCGTCTAGCTGCGCCGGAGGAGCCCGTCGTCTAGCTGCGCCGGAGGAGCCCGTCAGCACATCGCACCGGAGGAGCCAGTTGTCCAGCTGCGTCGCAGGAGCCCGTCAGCGCATCGCACCGGGGCATCCCGTCATCCAGCTGCGCCTAAGGAGGCCATCAGCGCATCGCACCGGGGCATCCCGTCGTCCAGATGAGCCGGAGGAGCCCGTCAGCGCATTGCACCGGAGGAGCCCGTCGTCCTGCTGCGCCTAAGGAGCCCGTCAGCGCATCGCACCGGGGCATCCAGTTGTCCAGCTTCGCCGGAGGAGCCCGTCAGCGCTTCGCACCGGAGGAGTCCGTCAGCGTATCGCACCGGAGGATGCCGTCGTCCAGCTGCGTCGGAGGAGCCCGTCAGCGCATCGCAGCGGAGGAGCCCGTTGTCCAGCTGCGCCAGAGGAGCCCATCAGCGCATCACACCTGAGGAGCCTGTCAGCGCATCACACCGTGGCATCCTGTCGTCCAGCTGCGCCGGAGGAGCCTGTCAGCGCATCGCACCGGAGGATCCCGTCGTCCAGCTGCGCCCGAGGAGCCCGTCAGCGCATCGCACCGGAGGAGTCCGTCGTCCAGCTGCGTTGGAGGAGCCTGTCAGCGCATCGCAGCGGAGGAGCCCGTCGTCCAGCTGAGCCGGAGGAGCCCGTCAGCGCATCGCACCGGAGGAGCCCGTCGTGGAGCTGCGCCGGAGGAGTCCTTCAGCGCATCGCACCGGAGGAGCCCGTCGTCCAGTTGCGCCGGTGGAGCCCCTCAGCGCATCGCACCGGAGGAGCCCGTCGTCCAGCTGCGCCGGAGGAGCCCGTCAGCGCATCGCACCGCAGGAGCCCGTCGTCCAGCTGCGCCGGAGGAGCCCGTCAGCGCATCGCATCGGAGGATCCTGTCGTCCAGCTGCGCCGGAGGAGCCCGTCAGCGCATCGCATCGGAGGATCCTGTCGTCCAGCTGCGCCGGAGCAACCCGTCAGCACATCGCACTGGGGCATCCCATCGTCCCGCTGCGCCGGAGGAGCCTGTCAGCGCTTCGCATGGGGGAGTCCGTCAGCGTATCGCACCGGAGTATCGTGTCGTGCAGCTGCGCCGGAGGAGCCTGTCAGCGTATCGCACCGGAGGAGCCCGTCGTCCAGCTGCGCCGGAGGAGCCCGTCAGCGCATCGCACCGGGGCATGCCATCGTCGAGCTTCGCCGGAGGAGCCCGTCAGCGCATCTCACCGGAGGAGTCCGTCAGCGTATCGCACCGGAGGATGCCGTCGTCCAGCTGCGTCGGAGGAGCCTGTCAGAGCATCGCAGCGGAGGAGCCCGTCGTCCAGCTGCACCGGAGGAGCCCGTCAGCGCATCACACCTGAGGAGCCCGTCAGCGCATCGCACCGGGGCACCTGTCGTCCAGCTGCGCCGGAGGAGCCCGTCAGCGCATCGCACCGGGGGAGCGCGTCATGCAGCTGCGCCAGAGGAGCCCGTCAGCGCATCTCACCGGAGGAGCCCGTCGTCCAGCTGCGCCGGAGGAGCCCGTCAGCGCATCGCACCGGGGCGTCCCGTCGTCCAGCTGCGCTGGAGGATGTCAGCGCATCGCACCGGGGCGTCCCGTCGTCCAGCTGCGCTGGAGGAGCCCGTCAGCGCATCGCACCGCAGGAGCCCGTCGTCCAGCTGCGCTGGAGGAGCCCGTCAGCGCATCGCACCGGGGCATGCCGTCGTCCAGCTGCGCCGGAGGAGCCCGTCAGCGCATAGCACCGGAGGAGCCCGTCGTCTAGCTGTGCGGGAGGAGCCCGTCAGCGCATCGCACCGGAGGACCCCGTAGTCCAGCTGCGCCGGAGGAGCCCGTCAGCGCATCGCACCGGAGGAGCCCGTCGTACAGCTGCGCCGGAGGAGCCCGTCAGCGCATCGCACCGGAGGAGCCCGTCGTCCAGCTGCGCCGGAGGAGCCCGTCATCGCATCGCACCGGGGCGTCCCGTCGTCCAGCTGCGCCGGAGGAGCCCATCAGCGCATCGCACCGGAGTAGTCCGTTGTCCCGCTGCGCCGGAGGAGCCCGTCAGCACATCGCATCGCGGCATCCCATCGTCCAGCTGCGTCGGAGGAGCCCGTCAGCGCATCGCACCGGAGGAGCCCGTCAGCGCATCGCACCGGAGGAGCCCGTCGTGCAGCTGCGCCGGAGGAGCCCTTCAGCGCATCGCACCGGAGGAGCCCGTCGTCCAGCTGCGCCGGAGGAGCCCGTTAGCGCATCGCACCGGGGCATGCCGTCGTCCAGCTGCGCCAGAGGAGCCCGTCAGCGCATCGCATCGCGGCATCCCGTCGTCCAGCTACGCCGGAGGAGCCCGTCAGCGCTTCGCACCGGAGGAGCCAGTCAGCGAATCGCACCGGAGGAGCCCGTCATCCAGCTGCGCCGGAGCAGCCCGTCAGCGCATCGCAGCGGAGGAGCCCGTCTTGCAACTGCGCCGGAGTAGCCCGTCAGTGCATCGCAGCGGAGGAGCCCGTCGTGCAGCTGCGCCGGAGGAGCCCGTCAGCGCATCGCACCGGGGGAGCCCGTCGTCTAGCTGCGCCGGAGGAGCCCGTCGTCTAGCTGCGCCGGAGGAGCCCGTCAGCACATCGCACCGGAGGAGCCAGTTGTCCAGCTGCGCCGCAGGAGCCCGTCAGCGCATCGCACCGGGGCATGCCGTCATCCAGCTGCGCCTAAGGAGGCCATCAGCGCATCGCACCGGGGCATCCCGTCGTCTAGCTGAGCCGGAGGAGCCCGTCAGCGCATTGCACCGGAGGAGCCCGTCGTCCTGCTGCGCCTAAGGAGCCCGTCAGCGCATCGCACCGGGGCATCGCGTCGTCCAGCTGCGCCGGAGGAGCCCGTCAGCGCATCGCATCGGGGCATCCCGCCGACCAGCTGCGCCAGAGGAGCCCGTCAGCGCATCGCACCGGAGGAGCCCGTCAGCGCATCGCACCGGAGGCGCCCGTCGTCCTGCTGCGCCGGAGGAGCCCGTCAGCGCATCGCACCGGGGCATCCTGTCGTCCAGATGCACTGGAGGAGCCTGTCAGCGCATCGCACCGGAGGAGCCTGTCAGCGCATCGCACCGGAGGATCCCGTTGTCCACCTGCGCCGGAGGAGCCCGTCAGCGCATCGCACCGGAGGAGCCCGTCGTCCAGCTGCGCCGGAGGAGCCCGTCAGCGTATCGCAACGGAGGAGCCCGTCGTCCAGCTGCGCCGGAGAAGCCCGTCAGCGCATCGCACCGGAGGAGTCCGTCGTCCCGCTGCGCCGGAGGAGCCCGTGAGCGCATCGCATCGCGGCATCCCGTCGTCCAGCTGCGCCGGAGCAGCCCGTCAGCGCATCGCACCGGAGGAGCCCGTCAGCGCATCGCACCGGAGGAGCCCGTCGTGCAGCTGTGTCGGAGGAGCCTGTCAGCGCATCTCACCGGGGCATTCCGTCGTCCAGCTGCACCAGAAGAGCCCGTCAGCGCATCGCATCGGGGCATCCCGTCGTCCAGCTACGCCGGAGGAGCCCGTCAGCGCATTGCACCGGAGGAGCCCGTCGTCCAGCTGCGCCTGCGGAGCCCGTCAGCGCATTGCACCGGAGGAGCCCTTCAGCGCATCGCACCGGAGGAGCCCGTTGTCAGCTGCGCCGGAGCAGCCCGTCAGCGCATCGCACCTGAGGAGCCCGTCGTCCAGCTGCGCCGGAGGAGCCCGTCATCGCATCGCACCGGGGCGTCCCGTCGTCCAGCTGCGCCGGAGGAGCCCGTCAGTGCATCTCACCGGAGGATCCCGTCGTCCTGCTGCGACGGAGGAACCCGTCAGCGCATCGCACCGGAGGAGCCCGTCGTCCAGCTGCGTCGGCAGTAGCCCGTCAGCGCATCGAACCGGCGGATCCTGTCGTCCCACTGCACCGGAGGAGCCCGTCAGCACATCGCACCGGAGGAGCCCGTCGTCCAGCTGCGCCGGAGGGGCCCGTCAGTGCATCGCACCAGGGCAACGCATCATCCAGGTTCGCGGGAAGAGCCCGTCAGCGCTTCGCGCCGGAGGAGCCTGTCAGCGCATTGCACCGGAGGATGCCGTCGTCCAGCTGCGTCGGAGGAGCCCGTCAGCGCATCACACCTGAGGAGCCCGTCAGCGCATCACACCTGAGGAGCCCGTCAGCGCATCACACCGGAGGAGCCCGTCGTCCAGCTGCGCGGGAGGAGCCCGTCAGCGCATTGCACTGGAGGAGCCCGTCGTCCAGCTGCGCCGGAGGAGCCTGTCAGCGCATCGCACCTGAGGAGCCTGTCAGCGCATCGCACCGGAGGAGCCCGTCGTCCCGGTGCTCCGGAGGAGCCCGTCAGCATATCGCACCGGAGGAGCCCGTTGTCCAGCTGCGCCGGAGGAGCCCGTCAGCGCATCGCACGGGAGGACCCCGTCGTCCAGCTGCGCCGGGAGAGCCCGTCAGCGCATCGCACCGGAGGAGCCCGTCGTCCAGCTGCGCCTGCGGAGCCCGTCAGCGCATCGCATCGGGGGAGCCCGTCATCCAGGTGCGCCGGAGGAGCCCGTCAGTGTATCGCACCGGAAGAGCCCGTCGTCCAGCTGCGTCGGAGGAGCCCGTCGTCCAGCTGCGTCGGAGGAGCCCGTCGTCCAGCTGCGTCGGAGGAGCCCGTCGTCCAGCTGCGTCGGAGGAGCCCGTCAGCGCATTGCACCAGATGAGTCCGTCGTTCCGCTGCGCCGGAGGAGCCCGTCAGTGCATCGAACCGGCGCATCCCGTCGTCCAGCTGCGCCGGAGGAGCCCGTCAGCGCATCGCACCGGAGGAGCCCGTCAGCGCATCGCACCGGAGGAGCCCATCAGCGCATCGCACCGGAGGAGCCTGTCGTCCCGCTGCGCCGGAGGAGCCCGTCAGTGCATCGCACCGGAGGATCCCGTCGTCCTGCTGCGACGGAGGAACCCGTCAGCGCATCGCACCGGAGGAGCCCGTCGTCCAGCTGCACCGGAGGATCCCGTCAGCGCATCGCACCGGGGCATCCCGTCGTCCAACTGCACCAGAGGAGACCGTCAGTGCATCGCACCGGATAATCCCGTCGTCCAGCTGCGCCCGAGGAGCCTGTCAGCGCATCGCACCTGAGGAGCCTGTCAGCGCATCGCACCTGAGGAGCCTGTCAGCGCATCGCACCGGAGGAGCCCGTCGTCCCGCTGCGCCGGAGGAGCCCGTCAGTGCATCGTAGCGGCGGAGCCCATCGTCCCGCTGCGCTGGAGGAGCCCGTCAGCGCATCGCACCGGAGGAGCCCGTCGTCCAGCTGCGCCGGAGGAGCCCGTCAGCGCATCGCACCGGGGCATCCTGTCATCCAGCTGCGCCGGAGGAGCCCGTCAGCGCATCTCACCGGAGGATCCCGTTGTCCAGCTGCGCCGGAGGAGCCCGTCAGCGCATCGCATCGGGGCATCCCGCCGACCAGCTGCGCCAGAGGAGCCCGTCAGCGCATCGCACCGGGGCATCCTGTCGTCCAGCTGCACCGGAGGAGCCTGTCAGCGCATCGCACCGGAGGAGCCTGTGAGCGCATCGCACCGGAGGAGCCCGTCGTCCCGCTGCGCCGGAGGAGCCCGTCAGCATATCGCACCGGAGGAGCCCGTTGTCCAGCTGCGCCGGAGGAGCCCGTCAGCGCATCGCACGGGAGGACCCCGTCGTCCAGCTGCGCCGGGAGAGCCCGTCAGCGCATAGCACCGGAGGAGCCCGTCGTCCAGCTGCGCCGGAGGAGCCCGTCAGCGCATCGCATCGGGGGAGCCCGTCATCCAGGTGCGCCGGAGGAGCCCGTCAGTGTATCGCACCGGAAGAGCCCGTCGTCCAGCTGCGTCGGAGGAGCCCGTCGTCCAGCTGCGTCGGAGGAGCCCGTCAGCGCATTGCACCAGATGAGTCCGTCGTTCCGCTGCGCCGGAGGAGCCCGTCAGTGCATCGAACCGGCGCATCCCGTCGTCCAGCTGCGCCGGAGGAGCCCGTCAGCGCATCGCACCGGAGGAGCCCGTCAGCGCATCGCACCGGAGGAGCCTGTCGTCCCGCTGCGCCGGAGGAGCCCGTCAGTGCATCGCACCGGAGGATCCTGTCGTCCTGCTGCGACGGAGGAACCCGTCAGCGCATCGCACCGGAGGAGCCCGTCGTCCAGCTGCACCGGAGGATCCCGTCAGCGCATCGCACCGGGGCATCCCGTCGTCCAACTGCACCAGAGGAGACCGTCAGTGCATCGCACCGGATACTCCCGTCGTCCAGCTGCGCCCGAGGAGCCTGTCAGCGCATCGCACCTGAGGAGCCTGTCAGCGCATCGCACCGGAGGAGCCCGTCGTCCCGCTGCGCCGGAGGAGCCCGTCAGTGCATCGTAGCGGCGGAGCCCATCGTCCCGCTGCGCTGGAGGAGCCCGTCAGCGCATCGCACCGGAGGAGCCCGTCGTCCAGCTGCGCCGGAGGAGCCCGTCAGCGCATCGCACCGGGGCATCCCGTCATCCAGCTGCGCCGGAGGAGCCCGTCACCGCATCTCACCGGAGGAGCCCGTTGTGCAGCTGCGCCGGAGGAGCCCGTCAGCGCATCGCATCGGGGCATCCCGCCGACCAGCTGCGCCAGAGGAGCCCGTCAGCGCATCGCACCGGAGGCGCCCGTCGTCCAGCTGCGCCGGAGGAGCCCGTCAGCGCATCGCACCGGGGCATCCTGTCGTCCAGCTGCACCGGAGGAGCCTGTCAGCGCATCGCACCGGAGGAGCCTGTCAGCGCATCGCACCGGAGGATCCCGTCGTCCAGCTGCGCCGGAGGAGCCCATCAGCGCATCGCACCGGAGGATGCCGTCGCCCAGCTGCGTCGGAGGAGCCTGTCAGCGCATCGCAGCGGAGGAGCCCGTCGTCCAGCTGCACCGGAGGAGCCCGTCAGCGCATCACACCTGAGGAGCCCGTCAGCGCATCGCACCGGGGCATCCTGTCGTCCAGCTGCGCCGGAGGAGCCCGTCAGCGCATCGCACCGGAGGAGCCCGTTGTCCAGCTGCGCCGGAGCAACCCGTCAGCGCATCGCACCGGAGGAGCCCATCGTCCAGCTGCGCCGGAGGAGCCCGTCAGCGCATCGCACCGGGGCATCCAGTTGTCCAGCTTCGCCGGAGGAGCCCGTCAGCGCTTCGCACCGGAGGAGTCCGTCAGCGTATCGCACCGGAGGATGCCGTCGTCCAGCTGCGTCGGAGGAGCCCGTCAGCGCATCGCAGCGGAGGAGCCCGTTGTCCGGCTGCGCCGGAGGAGGCCATCAGCGCATCACACCTGAGGAGCCCGTCAGCGCATCGCACCGTGGCACCTGTCGTCCAGCTGCGCTGGAGGAGCCCGTCAGCGCATCGCACCGGAGGATCCCGTCGTCCAGCTGCGCCCGAGGAGCCCGTCTGCGCATCGCACCGGAGGAGCCCGTCGTCCAGCTGCGTTGGAGGAGCCTGTCAGCGCATCGCAGCGGAGGACCCCGTCGTCCAGCTGCGCCGGAGGAGCCCGTCAGCGCATCGCACCGGAAGAACCCGTCGTGGAGCTGCGCCGGAGGAGCCCTTCAGCGCATCGCACCGGAGGATCCCGTCGTCCAGCTGCGTCGGAGGAGCCCTTCAGCGCATCGCACCGGAGGAGCCCTTCAGCGCATCGCACCGGAGGAGCCCGTCGTCCAGCTGCGCCGGAGGAGCCCTTCAGCGCATCGCACCGGAGGAGCCCGTCGTCCTGCTGCGCCGGAGGAGCCCTTCAGCGCATCGCACCGGAGGAGCCCGTCGTCCAGCTGCGCCGGAGGAGCCCGTCAGCGCATCGCACCGGAGGAGCCCGTCGTCCAGCTGCGCCGGAGGAGCCCATCAGCGATTCGCACCGGAGGAGCCCGTCGTCCAGCTGCGCCGGAGGAGCCCATCAGCGCATCGCACCGGAGGAGCCCGTCGTCCAGCTTCGCCGGAGGAGCCCGTCAGCGCATCGCACCGGAGGAGTCCGTCGTCCCGCTGCGCCGGAGGAGCCCGTCAGCGCATCGCATCGCGGCATCCCGTCGTCCAGCTGCGTCGGAGGAGCCCGTCAGCGCATCGCACCAGGGGAGCCCGTCGTGCAGCTGCGCCAGAGGAGCCCGTCAGCGCATCGCACCGGAGGAGCCCGTCGTCTAGCTGCGCCGGAGGAGCCCGTCAGCACATCGCACCGGAGGAGCCAGTTGTCCAGCTGCGCCGCAGGAGCCCGTCAGCGCATCGCACCGGAGGATCCCGTCGTCCAGCTGCGCCCGAGGAGCCCGTCAGCGCATCGCACCGGAGGAGCCCGTCGTCCAGCTGCGTTGGAGGAGCCTGTCAGCGCATCGCAGCGGAGGAGCCCGTCGTCCAGCTGCGCCGGAGGAGCCCGTCAGCGCATCGCACCGGAAGAACCCGTCGTGGAGCTGCGCCGGAGGAGCCCTTCAGCGCATCGCACCGGAGGATCCCGTCGTCCAGCTGCGTCGGAGGAGCCCTTCAGCGCATCGCACCGGAGGAGCCCTTCAGCGCATCGCACCGGAGGAGCCCGTCGTCCAGCTTCGCCCGAGGAGCCCGTCAGCGCATCGCACCGGAGGAGCCCGTCGTCCTGCTGCGCCGGAGGAGCCCTTCAGCGCATTGCACCGGGGAGCCCGTCGTCCAGCTGCGCCGGAGGAGCCCGTCAGCGCATCGCACCGGAGGAGCCCGTCGTCCAGCTGCGCCGGAGGAGCCCATCAGCGCTTCGCACCGGAGGAGCCCGTTGTCCAGCTGCGCCGGAGGAGCGCATCAGCGCATCGCACCGGAGGAGCCCGTCGTCCAGCTGCGCCGGAGGAGCCCATCAGCGCATCGCACCGGAGGAGTCCGTCGTCCCGCTGCGCCAGAGGAGCCCGTCAGCGCATCGCATCGCGGCATCCCGTCGTCCAGCTGCGTCGGAGGAGCCCGTCAGCGCATCGCACCAGGGGAGCCCGTCGTGCAGCTGCGCCAGAGGAGCCCGTCAGCGCATCGCACCGGAGGAGCCCGTCGTCTAGCTGCGCCGGAGGAGCCCGTCAGCACATCGCACCGGAGGAGCCAGTTGTCCAGCTGCGCCGCAGGAGCCCGTCAGCGCATCGCACCGGGGCATCCTGTCATCCAGCTGCGCCTAAGGAGGCCATCAGCGCATCGCACCGGGGCATCCCGTCGTCCAGCTGAGCCGGAGGAGCCCGTCAGCGCATTGCACTGGAGGAGCCCGTCGTCCTGCTGCGCCAGAGGAGCCCGTCAGCGCATCGCACTGGGGCATGCCGTCGTCCAGCTGCGCCAGAGGAGCCCGTCAGCGCATCGCACCGGGGCATCCAATTGTCCAGCTTCGCCGGAGGAGCCCGTCAGCGCTTCGCACCGGAGGAGCCCGTCAGCGTATCGCACCGGAGGAGCCCGTCGTCCAGCTGCGTTGGAGGAGCCTGTCAGCGCATCGCAGCGGAGGAGCCCGTCGTCCAGCTGAGCCGGAGGAGCCCGTCAGCGCATCGCACCGGAGGAGCCCGTCGTCCAGTTGCGCCGGTGGAGCCCCTCAGCGCATCGCACCGGAGGAGCCCGTCGTTCAGCTGCGCCGGAGGAGCCCGTCAGCGCATCGCACCGGAGGAGCCCGTCGTTCAGCTGCGCCGGAGGAGCCCGTCAGCGCATCGCACCGGAGGATCCTGTCGTCCAGCTGCGCCGGAGGAACCCGTCAGCACATCGCACTGGGGCATCCCATCGTCCCGCTGCGCCGGAGGAGCCTGTCAGCGCTTCGCACGGGGGAGTCCGTCAGCGTATCGCACCGGAGTATCGTGTCGTGCAGCTGCGCCGGAGGAGCCCGTCAGCGCATCACACCTGAGGAGCCCGTCAGCGCATCGCACCGGGGCATCCCGTCGTCCAGCTGCGCCGGAGGAGCCCGTCAGCGCATCGCACCGGAGGAGCCCGTCGTCCAGCTGCGCCGGAGGAGCCCATCAGCGCATCGCACCGGAGGATCCCGTCGTCCAGCTGCGCCAGAGGAGCCCGTCAGCGCATCGCACCGGAGGATCCTGTCGTCCAGCTGCGCCAGAGGAACCCGTCAGCGCATCGCACCGGGGCATGCCATCGTCCAGCTTCGCCGGAGGAGCCCGTCAGCGCATCTCACCGGAGGAGTCCGTCAGCGTATTGCTCCGGAGGATGCCGTCGTCCAGCTGCGTCGGAGGAGCCTGTCAGCGCATCGCAGCGGAGGAGCCCGTCGTCCAGCTGCACCGTAGGAGCCCGTCAGCGCATCACACCTGAGGAGCCCGTCAGCGCATCGCACCGGGGCATCCTGTCGTCCAGCTGCGCCGGAGGAGCCCGTCAGCGCATCGCACCGGGGGAGCGCGTCGTGCAGCTGCGCCAGAGGAGCCCGTCAGCGCATCGCACCGGAGGAGCCCGTCGTCCAGCTGCGCCGGAGGAGCCCGTCAGCGCATCGCAGCGGGGCGTCCCGTCGTACAGCTGCGCTGGAGGAGCCTGTCAGCGCATCGCACCGGGGCGTCCCGTCGTCCAGCTGCGCTGGAGGAGCCCGTCAGCGCATCGCACCGGAGGAGCCCGTCGTCCAGCTGCGCTGGAGGAGCCTGTCAGCGCATCGCACCGGGGCATGCCGTTGTCCAGCTGCGCCGGAGGAGCCCGTCAGCGCATAGCACCGGAGGAGCCCGTCGTCTAGCTGTGCGGGAGGAGCCCGTCAGCGCGTCGCACCGGAGGACCCCTTAGTCCAGCTGCGCCGGAGGAGCCCGTCAGCGCATCGCACTGGAGGAGCCCTTCAGCGCATCGCAACGGAGGAGCCCGTCGTCGAGCTGCGCCGGAGGAGCCCGTCATCTCATCGCACCGGGGCGTCCCGTCGTCCAGCTGCGCCGGAGGAGCCCATCAGCGCATCGCACCGGAGGAGTCCGTCGTCCCGCTGTGCCGGAGGAGCTCGTCAGCACATCTCATCGCGGCATCCCATCGTCCAGCTGCGTCGGAGGAGCCCGTCAGCGCATCGCACCGGAGGAGCCCGTCATCGCATCGCACCGGAGGAGCCCGTCGTCCAGCTGCGCCGGGGGAGCGCGTCAGCGCATCGCACCGGGGCATGCCGTCGTCCAGCTGCGCCAGAGGAGCCCGTCAGCACATCGCATCGCGGCATCCCGTCGTCCAGCTGCGCCGGAGGAGCCCGTCAGCGCATCGCACCGGAGGAGCCAGTCAGCGCATCGCAACGGAGGAGCCCGTCATCCAGCTGCGCCGGAGCAGCCCGTCAGTGCATCGCACCGGAGGAGCCCGTCTTGCAACTGCGCCGGAGTAGCCCGTCAGTGCATCGCACCGGGGGAGCCCGTCGTGCAGCTGCGCCGGAGGAGCCCGTCAGCGCATCGCACCGGGGGAGCCCGTCGTCTAGCTGCGCCGGAGGAGCCCGTCGTCTAGCTGCGCCGGAGGAGCCCGTCGTCTAGCTGCGCCGGAGGAGCCCGTCGTCTAGCTGCGCCGGAGGAGCCCGTCGTCTAGCTGCGCCGGAGGAGCCCGTCGTCTAGCTGCGCCGGAGGAGCCCGTCGTCTAGCTGCGCCGGAGGAGCCCGTCGTCTAGCTGCGCCGGAGGAGCCCGTCGTCTAGCTGCGCCGGAGGAGCCCGTCGTCTAGCTGCGCCGGAGGAGCCCGTCAGCACATCGCACCGGAGGAGCCAGTTGTCCAGCTGCGCCGCAGGAGCCCGTCAGCGCATCGCACCGGGGCATGCCGTCATCCAGCTGCGCCTAAGGAGGCCATCAGCGCATCGCACCGGGGCATGCCGTCGTCCAGCTGCGCCGGAGGAGCCCGTCAGCGCATTGCACCGGAGGAGTCCGTCGTCCTGCTGCGCCTAAGGAGCCCGTCAGCCTATCGCACCGGGGCATCCCATTGTCCAGCTTCGCCGGAGGAGCCCGTCAGCGTATCGCACCGGAGGAGTCCGTCAGTGTATCGCACCGGAGGATGCCGTCGTCCAGCTGCGCCGGAGGAGCCCGTCATCGCATCGCACCTGAGGAGCCCGTCAGCGCATCGCACCGGGGCATCCTGTCGTCCAGCTGCGCTGGAGGAGCCCGTCAGCGCATCGCACCGGAGGATCCCGTCGTCCAGCTGCGCCGGAGGAGCCCGTCATCGCATCGCACCTGGGCGTCCCGTCGTCCAGTTGCGCTGGAGGAGCCTGTCAGCGCATCGCACCGGAGGAGCCCGTCGTCCAGCTGCACCGGAGGAGCCTGTCAGCGCATCGCACCGGGGCATGCCGTCGTGCAGCTGCGCCGGAGGAGCCCATCAGCGCATCGCACCGTAGGAGCCCGTCAGCGCATCGCACCGGAGGAGCCCGTCGTCCAGCTGCGCCGGAGGAGCCCGTCAGCGCATCGCACCGGAGGAGCCCGTCAGCGCATCGCACCGGAGGAGCCCGTCAGCGCATCGCACCGGAGGAGCCCGTCGTCCAGCTGCGCCGGAGGAGCCCGTGAGCGCATCGCACCGGGGCATGCCGTCGTCCAGCTTCGCCGGAGGAGCCCGTCAGCGCATCACACCGGACAAGTCCGTCAGCGCATCGCACCAGAGGATCCCATCGTTCAGCTGCGCCGGAGGAGCCCATCAGCGCATCGTGCCGGAGGATCCCGTCGTCCAGCTGCGCCGGAGGAGGCCGTCAGCGCATCGTGCCGGAGGATCCCGTCGTCCAGCTGCGCCGGAGGAGCCCGTCAGCGCATCGCGCCGGAGGAGCCCTTCGTCCAGCTACGCCGGAGGAGCCCGTCAGCGCATCGCACCGCAGAATCCCATCGTCCACCTGCGCCGGAGGAAACCGTCAGCGCATCGCACCGGCGGAGCCCGTCATCCAGCTGCGCCGGAGGAACCTGTCAGCGCATCGCAGCCCGGCATCCCGTCGTCCAGCTGCGCCGGAGGAGCCCGTCAGCGCATCGCACCGGGGCATCCCATCGTCCAGTTTCGCCGGAGGAGCCCGTCAGCGCTTCGCACGGGGGAGTTCGTCAGCGTATCGCACCGGAGTATCGTGTCGTCCAGCTGCGCCGGAGGAGCCTGTCAGCGCATCGCAGCGGAGGAGCCCGTGGTCCAGCTGCGCCGGAGGAGCCCGTCAGCGCATCGCACCGGGGCATCCCATCGTCCAGCTTCGCCGGAGGAGCCCGTCAGCGCTTCGCACCGGAGGAGTCCGTCAGCGTATCGCACCGGAGGATGCCGTCGTCCAGCTGCGTCGGAGGAGCCTATCAGCGCATCGCAGCGGAGGAGCCCGTTGTCCAGCTGCGCCGGAGGAGCCCGTCAGCGCATCACACTGGAGGAGCCCGTCGTCCACCTGCGCCGGAGCAACCCGTCAGCGCATCGCACCGGAGGAGCCCGTCGTCCAGCTGCACCGGAGGAGCCCGTCAGCGCATCGCACCGGAGGAGCCCGTCGTCCACCTGCGCCGGAGAAACCCGTCAGCGCATTGTAGCGGAGGAGCCCGTCGTCCAGCTGCGCCGGAGGAGCCCGTCAGCGCATCGTAGCAGAGGAGCCCGTCGTCCAGCTGCGGCGGTGGAGCCCGTCAGCGCATTGCACCGGGGCGTCCCGTCGTGCAGCTACGCTGGAGGAGCCCGTCAGCGCATCGCACCGGGGCATCCCGTCGTCCAGCTGCACCGGAGGAGCCCGTCAGCGCAGCGCATCGCGGCATCCCGTCGTCCAGCTGCGCCGGAGGACCCCGTCGTCTAGCTGCGCCGGAGGAGCCCGTCAGCGCATCGCACCGGAGGATCCCGTCGTCCAGCTGCGCCCGAGGAGCCTGTCAGCGCATCGCACCGGAGGAGCCCGTCGTCCAGTTGCGCCGGTGGAGCCCGTAAGCGCATCGCACCGGAGGAGCCCGTCGTCCAGCTGCGCCTGCGGAGCCCGTCAGCGCATTGCACCGGAGGAGCCCTTCAGCGCATCGCACCGGAGGAGCCCGTTGTCAGCTGCGCCGGAGCAGCCCGTCAGCGCATCGCACCTGAGGAGCCCGTCGTCCAGCTGCGCCGGAGGAGCCCGTCATCGCATCGCACCGGGGCGTCCCGTCGTCCAGCTGCGCCGGAGGAGCCCGTCAGTGCATCTCACCGGAGGATCCCGTCGTCCTGCTGCGACGGAGGAACCCGTCAGCGCATCGCACCGGAGGAGCCCGTCGTCCAGCTGCGTCGGCAGTAGCCCGTCAGCGCATCGAACCGGCGGATCCTGTCGTCCCACTGCACCGGAGGAGCCCGTCAGCACATCGCACCGGAGGAGCCCGTCGTCCAGCTGCGCCGGAGGGGCCCGTCAGTGCATCGCACCAGGGCAACGCATCATCCAGGTTCGCGGGAAGAGCCCGTCAGCGCTTCGCGCCGGAGGAGCCTGTCAGCGCATTGCACCGGAGGATGCCGTCGTCCAGCTGCGTCGGAGGAGCCCGTCAGCGCATCACACCTGAGGAGCCCGTCAGCGCATCACACCTGAGGAGCCCGTCAGCGCATCACACCGGAGGAGCCCGTCGTCCAGCTGCGCGGGAGGAGCCCGTCAGCGCATTGCACTGGAGGAGCCCGTCGTCCAGCTGCGCCGGAGGAGCCTGTCAGCGCATCGCACCTGAGGAGCCTGTCAGCGCATCGCACCGGAGGAGCCCGTCGTCCCGGTGCTCCGGAGGAGCCCGTCAGCATATCGCACCGGAGGAGCCCGTTGTCCAGCTGCGCCGGAGGAGCCCGTCAGCGCATCGCACGGGAGGACCCCGTCGTCCAGCTGCGCCGGGAGAGCCCGTCAGCGCATCGCACCGGAGGAGCCCGTCGTCCAGCTGCGCCTGCGGAGCCCGTCAGCGCATCGCATCGGGGGAGCCCGTCATCCAGGTGCGCCGGAGGAGCCCGTCAGTGTATCGCACCGGAAGAGCCCGTCGTCCAGCTGCGTCGGAGGAGCCCGTCGTCCAGCTGCGTCGGAGGAGCCCGTCGTCCAGCTGCGTCGGAGGAGCCCGTCAGCGCATTGCACCAGATGAGTCCGTCGTTCCGCTGCGCCGGAGGAGCCCGTCAGTGCATCGAACCGGCGCATCCCGTCGTCCAGCTGCGCCGGAGGAGCCCGTCAGCGCATCGCACCGGAGGAGCCCGTCAGCGCATCGCACCGGAGGAGCCCATCAGCGCATCGCACCGGAGGAGCCTGTCGTCCCGCTGCGCCGGAGGAGCCCGTCAGTGCATCGCACCGGAGGATCCCGTCGTCCTGCTGCGACGGAGGAACCCGTCAGCGCATCGCACCGGAGGAGCCCGTCGTCCAGCTGCACCGGAGGATCCCGTCAGCGCATCGCACCGGGGCATCCCGTCGTCCAACTGCACCAGAGGAGACCGTCAGTGCATCGCACCGGATAATCCCGTCGTCCAGCTGCGCCCGAGGAGCCTGTCAGCGCATCGCACCTGAGGAGCCTGTCAGCGCATCGCACCTGAGGAGCCTGTCAGCGCATCGCACCGGAGGAGCCCGTCGTCCCGCTGCGCCGGAGGAGCCCGTCAGTGCATCGTAGCGGCGGAGCCCATCGTCCCGCTGCGCTGGAGGAGCCCGTCAGCGCATCGCACCGGAGGAGCCCGTCGTCCAGCTGCGCCGGAGGAGCCCGTCAGCGCATCGCACCGGGGCATCCTGTCATCCAGCTGCGCCGGAGGAGCCCGTCAGCGCATCTCACCGGAGGATCCCGTTGTCCAGCTGCGCCGGAGGAGCCCGTCAGCGCATCGCATCGGGGCATCCCGCCGACCAGCTGCGCCAGAGGAGCCCGTCAGCGCATCGCACCGGAGGCGCCCGTCGTCCAGCTGCGCCGGAGGAGCCCGTCAGCGCATCGCACCGGGGCATCCTGTCGTCCAGCTGCACCGGAGGAGCCTGTCAGCGCATCGCACCGGAGGAGCCTGTGAGCGCATCGCACCGGAGGAGCCCGTCGTCCCGCTGCGCCGGAGGAGCCCGTCAGCATATCGCACCGGAGGAGCCCGTTGTCCAGCTGCGCCGGAGGAGCCCGTCAGCGCATCGCACGGGAGGACCCCGTCGTCCAGCTGCGCCGGGAGAGCCCGTCAGCGCATAGCACCGGAGGAGCCCGTCGTCCAGCTGCGCCGGAGGAGCCCGTCAGCGCATCGCATCGGGGGAGCCCGTCATCCAGGTGCGCCGGAGGAGCCCGTCAGTGTATCGCACCGGAAGAGCCCGTCGTCCAGCTGCGTCGGAGGAGCCCGTCGTCCAGCTGCGTCGGAGGAGCCCGTCAGCGCATTGCACCAGATGAGTCCGTCGTTCCGCTGCGCCGGAGGAGCCCGTCAGTGCATCGAACCGGCGCATCCCGTCGTCCAGCTGCGCCGGAGGAGCCCGTCAGCGCATCGCACCGGAGGAGCCCGTCAGCGCATCGCACCGGAGGAGCCTGTCGTCCCGCTGCGCCGGAGGAGCCCGTCAGTGCATCGCACCGGAGGATCCTGTCGTCCTGCTGCGACGGAGGAACCCGTCAGCGCATCGCACCGGAGGAGCCCGTCGTCCAGCTGCACCGGAGGATCCCGTCAGCGCATCGCACCGGGGCATCCCGTCGTCCAACTGCACCAGAGGAGACCGTCAGTGCATCGCACCGGATACTCCCGTCGTCCAGCTGCGCCCGAGGAGCCTGTCAGCGCATCGCACCTGAGGAGCCTGTCAGCGCATCGCACCGGAGGAGCCCGTCGTCCCGCTGCGCCGGAGGAGCCCGTCAGTGCATCGTAGCGGCGGAGCCCATCGTCCCGCTGCGCTGGAGGAGCCCGTCAGCGCATCGCACCGGAGGAGCCCGTCGTCCAGCTGCGCCGGAGGAGCCCGTCAGCGCATCGCACCGGGGCATCCCGTCATCCAGCTGCGCCGGAGGAGCCCGTCACCGCATCTCACCGGAGGAGCCCGTTGTGCAGCTGCGCCGGAGGAGCCCGTCAGCGCATCGCATCGGGGCATCCCGCCGACCAGCTGCGCCAGAGGAGCCCGTCAGCGCATCGCACCGGAGGCGCCCGTCGTCCAGCTGCGCCGGAGGAGCCCGTCAGCGCATCGCACCGGGGCATCCTGTCGTCCAGCTGCACCGGAGGAGCCTGTCAGCGCATCGCACCGGAGGAGCCTGTCAGCGCATCGCACCGGAGGATCCCGTCGTCCAGCTGCGCCGGAGGAGCCCATCAGCGCATCGCACCGGAGGATGCCGTCGCCCAGCTGCGTCGGAGGAGCCTGTCAGCGCATCGCAGCGGAGGAGCCCGTCGTCCAGCTGCACCGGAGGAGCCCGTCAGCGCATCACACCTGAGGAGCCCGTCAGCGCATCGCACCGGGGCATCCTGTCGTCCAGCTGCGCCGGAGGAGCCCGTCAGCGCATCGCACCGGAGGAGCCCGTTGTCCAGCTGCGCCGGAGCAACCCGTCAGCGCATCGCACCGGAGGAGCCCATCGTCCAGCTGCGCCGGAGGAGCCCGTCAGCGCATCGCACCGGGGCATCCAGTTGTCCAGCTTCGCCGGAGGAGCCCGTCAGCGCTTCGCACCGGAGGAGTCCGTCAGCGTATCGCACCGGAGGATGCCGTCGTCCAGCTGCGTCGGAGGAGCCCGTCAGCGCATCGCAGCGGAGGAGCCCGTTGTCCGGCTGCGCCGGAGGAGGCCATCAGCGCATCACACCTGAGGAGCCCGTCAGCGCATCGCACCGTGGCACCTGTCGTCCAGCTGCGCTGGAGGAGCCCGTCAGCGCATCGCACCGGAGGATCCCGTCGTCCAGCTGCGCCCGAGGAGCCCGTCTGCGCATCGCACCGGAGGAGCCCGTCGTCCAGCTGCGTTGGAGGAGCCTGTCAGCGCATCGCAGCGGAGGACCCCGTCGTCCAGCTGCGCCGGAGGAGCCCGTCAGCGCATCGCACCGGAAGAACCCGTCGTGGAGCTGCGCCGGAGGAGCCCTTCAGCGCATCGCACCGGAGGATCCCGTCGTCCAGCTGCGTCGGAGGAGCCCTTCAGCGCATCGCACCGGAGGAGCCCTTCAGCGCATCGCACCGGAGGAGCCCGTCGTCCAGCTGCGCCGGAGGAGCCCTTCAGCGCATCGCACCGGAGGAGCCCGTCGTCCTGCTGCGCCGGAGGAGCCCTTCAGCGCATCGCACCGGAGGAGCCCGTCGTCCAGCTGCGCCGGAGGAGCCCGTCAGCGCATCGCACCGGAGGAGCCCGTCGTCCAGCTGCGCCGGAGGAGCCCATCAGCGATTCGCACCGGAGGAGCCCGTCGTCCAGCTGCGCCGGAGGAGCCCATCAGCGCATCGCACCGGAGGAGCCCGTCGTCCAGCTTCGCCGGAGGAGCCCGTCAGCGCATCGCACCGGAGGAGTCCGTCGTCCCGCTGCGCCGGAGGAGCCCGTCAGCGCATCGCATCGCGGCATCCCGTCGTCCAGCTGCGTCGGAGGAGCCCGTCAGCGCATCGCACCAGGGGAGCCCGTCGTGCAGCTGCGCCAGAGGAGCCCGTCAGCGCATCGCACCGGAGGAGCCCGTCGTCTAGCTGCGCCGGAGGAGCCCGTCAGCACATCGCACCGGAGGAGCCAGTTGTCCAGCTGCGCCGCAGGAGCCCGTCAGCGCATCGCACCGGAGGATCCCGTCGTCCAGCTGCGCCCGAGGAGCCCGTCAGCGCATCGCACCGGAGGAGCCCGTCGTCCAGCTGCGTTGGAGGAGCCTGTCAGCGCATCGCAGCGGAGGAGCCCGTCGTCCAGCTGCGCCGGAGGAGCCCGTCAGCGCATCGCACCGGAAGAACCCGTCGTGGAGCTGCGCCGGAGGAGCCCTTCAGCGCATCGCACCGGAGGATCCCGTCGTCCAGCTGCGTCGGAGGAGCTCGTCAGCGCATCGCACCGGAGGAGCCCTTCAGCGCATCGCACCGGAGGAGCCCGTCGTCCAGCTTCGCCCGAGGAGCCCGTCAGCGCATCGCACCGGAGGAGCCCGTCGTCCTGCTGCGCCGGAGGAGCCCTTCAGCGCATCGCACCGGAGGAGCCCGTCGTCCAGCTGCGCCGGAGGAGCCCGTCAGCGCATCGCACCGGAGGAGCCCGTCGTCCAGCTGCGCCGGAGGAGCCCATCAGCGCTTCGCACCGGAGGAGCCCGTTGTCCAGCTGCGCCGGAGGAGCGCATCAGCGCATCGCACCGGAGGAGCCCGTCGTCCAGCTGCGCCGGAGGAGCCCATCAGCGCATCGCACCGGAGGAGTCCGTCGTCCCGCTGCGCCAGAGGAGCCCGTCAGCGCATCGCATCGCGGCATCCCGTCGTCCAGCTGCGTCGGAGGAGCCCGTCAGCGCATCGCACCAGGGGAGCCCGTCGTGCAGCTGCGCCAGAGGAGCCCGTCAGCGCATCGCACCGGAGGAGCCCGTCGTCTAGCTGCGCCGGAGGAGCCCGTCAGCACATCGCACCGGAGGAGCCAGTTGTCCAGCTGCGCCGCAGGAGCCCGTCAGCGCATCGCACCGGGGCATCCTGTCATCCAGCTGCGCCTAAGGAGGCCATCAGCGCATCGCACCGGGGCATCCCGTCGTCCAGCTGAGCCGGAGGAGCCCGTCAGCGCATTGCACTGGAGGAGCCCGTCGTCCTGCTGCGCCAGAGGAGCCCGTCAGCGCATCGCACTGGGGCATGCCGTCGTCCAGCTGCGCCAGAGGAGCCCGTCAGCGCATCGCACCGGGGCATCCAATTGTCCAGCTTCGCCGGAGGAGCCCGTCAGCGCTTCGCACCGGAGGAGCCCGTCAGCGTATCGCACCGGAGGAGCCCGTCGTCCAGCTGCGTTGGAGGAGCCTGTCAGCGCATCGCAGCGGAGGAGCCCGTCGTCCAGCTGAGCCGGAGGAGCCCGTCAGCGCATCGCACCGGAGGAGCCCGTCGTCCAGTTGCGCCGGTGGAGCCCCTCAGCGCATCGCACCGGAGGAGCCCGTCGTCCAGCTGCGCCGGAGGAGCCCGTCAGCGCATCGCACCGGAGGAGCCCGTCGTTCAGCTGCGCCGGAGGAGCCCGTCAGCGCATCGCACCGGAGGATCCTGTCGTCCAGCTGCGCCGGAGGAACCCGTCAGCACATCGCACTGGGGCATCCCATCGTCCCGCTGCGCCGGAGGAGCCTGTCAGCGCTTCGCACGGGGGAGTCCGTCAGCGTATCGCACCGGAGTATCGTGTCGTGCAGCTGCGCCGGAGGAGCCCGTCAGCGCATCACACCTGAGGAGCCCGTCAGCGCATCGCACCGGGGCATCCTGTCGTCCAGCTGCGCCGGAGGAGCCCGTCAGCGCATCGCACCGGAGGAGCCCGTCGTCCAGCTGCGCCGGAGGAGCCCATCAGCGCATCGCACCGGAGGATCCCGTCGTCCAGCTGCGCCAGAGGAGCCCGTCAGCGCATCGCACCGGAGGATCCTGTCGTCCAGCTGCGCCAGAGGAACCCGTCAGCGCATCGCACCGGGGCATGCCATCGTCCAGCTTCGCCGGAGGAGCCCGTCAGCGCATCTCACCGGAGGAGTCCGTCAGCGTATTGCTCCGGAGGATGCCGTCGTCCAGCTGCGTCGGAGGAGCCTGTCAGCGCATCGCAGCGGAGGAGCCCGTCGTCCAGCTGCACCGTAGGAGCCCGTCAGCGCATCACACCTGAGGAGCCCGTCAGCGCATCGCACCGGGGCATCCTGTCGTCCAGCTGCGCCGGAGGAGCCCGTCAGCGCATCGCACCGGGGGAGCGCGTCGTGCAGCTGCGCCAGAGGAGCCCGTCAGCGCATCGCACCGGAGGAGCCCGTCGTCCAGCTGCGCCGGAGGAGCCCGTCAGCGCATCGCAGCGGGGCGTCCCGTCGTACAGCTGCGCTGGAGGAGCCTGTCAGCGCATCGCACCGGGGCGTCCCGTCGTCCAGCTGCGCTGGAGGAGCCCGTCAGCGCATCGCACCGGAGGAGCCCGTCGTCCAGCTGCGCTGGAGGAGCCCGTCAGCGCATCGCACCGGGGCATGCCGTTGTCCAGCTGCGCCGGAGGAGCCCGTCAGCGCATAGCACCGGAGGAGCCCGTCGTCTAGCTGTGCGGGAGGAGCCCGTCAGCGCGTCGCACCGGAGGACCCCTTAGTCCAGCTGCGCCGGAGGAGCCCGTCAGCGCATCGCACTGGAGGAGCCCTTCAGCGCATCGCAACGGAGGAGCCCGTCGTCGAGCTGCGCCGGAGGAGCCCGTCATCTCATCGCACCGGGGCGTCCCGTCGTCCAGCTGCGCCGGAGGAGCCCATCAGCGCATCGCACCGGAGGAGTCCGTCGTCCCGCTGTGCCGGAGGAGCTCGTCAGCACATCTCATCGCGGCATCCCATCGTCCAGCTGCGTCGGAGGAGCCCGTCAGCGCATCGCACCGGAGGAGCCCGTCATCGCATCGCACCGGAGGAGCCCGTCGTCCAGCTGCGCCGGGGGAGCCCGTCAGCGCATCGCACCGGGGCATGCCGTCGTCCAGCTGCGCCAGAGGAGCCCGTCAGCACATCGCATCGCGGCATCCCGTCGTCCAGCTGCGCCGGAGGAGCCCGTCAGCGCATCGCACCGGAGGAGCCAGTCAGCGCATCGCAACGGAGGAGCCCGTCATCCAGCTGCGCCGGAGCAGCCCGTCAGTGCATCGCACCGGAGGAGCCCGTCTTGCAACTGCGCCGGAGTAGCCCGTCAGTGCATCGCACCGGGGGAGCCCGTCGTGCAGCTGCGCCGGAGGAGCCCGTCAGCGCATCGCACCGGGGCATCCCGTCATCCAGCTGCGCCTAAGGAGGCCATCAGCGCATCGCAACGGGGCATTCCGTCGTTCAGCTGAGCCGGAGGAGCCTGTCAGCGCATTGCACCGGAGGAGCCCGTCGTCCAGCTACGCCGGAGGAGCCCGGCAGCGCAACGCACTGGAGGAGCCCGTCGTGCAGCTGCGCCGGAGGAGCCTGTCAGCGCATCGCAGCGGAGGATCCTGTCGTCCAGCTGCGCCGGAGGAGCCCGTCAGCGCATCGCATCGCGGCATCCCGTCGTCCAGCTGCGCCGGAGGAGCCCGTCAGCGCATCGCACCGGAGGAGCCCGTCAGCGCATCGCACCGGAGGAGCCCGTTGTGCAGCTGTGTCGGAGGAGCCCTTCAGCGCATCGCACCGGAGGAGCCCGTCGTCCAGCTGCGCCGGAGGAGCCCGTCAGCGCATCGCACCGGGGCATGCCGTCGTCCAGCTGCGCCAGAGGAGCCCGTCAGCGCATCGCATCGGGGCATCCCGTCGTCCAGCTGCGCCGGAGGAGCCCGTCAGCGCATCGCACCGGAGGAGCCCGTCAGTGCATCGCAGCGGAGGTGCCCGTTGTCCAGCTGCGCCGGAGGAGCCCGTCAGCGCATCGCACCGGAGGAGCCCGTCGTGCAGCTACACCGGAGGAGCCCGTCAGCGCATCGCACCGGAGGAGCCCGTCTTGCAACTGCGCCGGAGGAGCCTGTCAGCGCATCGCACCGGAGGAGCCCGTCTTGCAACTGCGCCGGAGGAGCCCGTCAGCGCATCGCACCGGAGGAGCCCGTCAGCGCATCGCACCGGAGGAGCCCGTCGTCCAGTTGCGCCGGTGGGGCCCGTCAGCGCATCGCACCGGAGGAGCCCGTCGTCCAGCTGCGCTGGAGGAGCCCGTCAGCGCATCACTCCGGAGGAGCCCGTCGTCCTGCTGCACCGGAGGAGCCCGTCGTCCTGCTGCACCGGAGGAGCCCGTCAGCGCATCGCACCTGAGGAGCCCGTCAGCACATCGCACCGGAGGAGCCCGTCAGCGTATCGTACCGGAGGATCCCGTCGTCCACCTGCGCCGGAGGAGCCCGTCAGCGCATCGCACCGGAGGCGCCCGTCGTCCAGCTGCGCCGGAGGCGCCCGTCGTCCAGCTGCGCCGGAGGAGCCCATCAGCGCATTGCGCCGGAGGATCCCGTCGTCCAGCTGCGCCAGAGGAGCCCGTCAGCGCAACGCACTGGAGGAGCCCGTCGTGCAGCTGCGCCGGAGGAGCCTGTCAGCGCATTGCACCGGAGGAGCGCATCGTCCAGTTGCGCCGGTGGAGCCCGTAAGCGCATCGCTCCAGAGGAGCCCGTCGTCCTGCTGCGCCGGAGGAGCCCGTAAGCGCATTGCACCGGGGCATCCCGTCAGCACATCGCACCGGAGGAGCCCGTCGTCCAGCTGCGCCGGAGGAGCCCTTCAGGGCATCGCACCGGAGGAGCCCGTCGTCCAGCTGCGCCGGAGGAGCCCGTCAGCGCATCGCACCGGAGGAGCCCGTCTTGCAACTGCGCCGGAGGAGCCCATCAGCGCATCGCACCGGAGGAGCCCGTCGTGCAACTGCGCCGGAGGAGCCCGTCAGCGCATCGCACCGGAGGAGCTCGTCGTGCAACTGCGCCGGAGGAGCCCGTCAGCGCATCGCACCGGAGGAGCCCGTCGTGCAACTGCGCCGGAGGAGCCCGTCAGCGCATCGCACCGGAGGAGCCCGTCGTCCAGCTGCGCCGGAGGAGCCCGTCGTCCAGCTGCGCTGGAGGAGCCCGTCAGCGCATCGCACCAGAGAATCCCGTCGTCCTGCTGCACCGGAGGAGCCTGTCAGCGCATCGCACCGGAGGAGCCTGTCAGCGCATCGCACCGGAGGAGCCCGTCGTCCAGGTGCGCCGGAGGAGCCCGTCAGCGCATCGCAGCGGGGCATCCCGTCGTCCAGCTGCGCCGGAGGAGCCCGTCAGCGCTTCGCACCGGAAGAGCCCGTCAGCGCTTCGCACCGGAGGAGCCCGTCAGCGCTTCGCACCGGAGGAGCCCGTCAGCGCTTCGCACCGGAGGAGCCCGTCGTCCAGCTGCGCCGGAGGAGCCCGTCAGCGCATCGCACCGGAGGAGCCCGTCGTCCAGCTGCGCCGGAGGAGCCCGTCAGCGCATCGCACCGGAGGAGGCCGTCAACGCATCGCACCGGAGGAGCCCGTCGTCCAGCTGCGCTGGAGGAGCCCGTCAGCGCATCGCACCGGAGGATCCTGTCATCCAGCTGCGTCGAAGGTGCCCGTCAGCGCATCGCACCGGGGCATGCCGTCGTCCAGCTTCGCCGGAGGAGCCCGTCAGCGCATCGCACCAGAGGATCCCATCTTGCAGCTGCGCCGGAGGAGCCCATCAGCGCATTGCGCCGGAGGATCCCGTCGTCCAGCTGCGCCGGAGGAGCCCGTCAGCGCAACGCACTGGAGGAGCCCGTCGTGCAGCTGCGCCGGAGGAGCCTGTCAGCGCATTGCACCGGAGGAGCCCGTCGTCCAGCTACGCCGGAGGAGCCCGTCAGCGCAACGCACTGGAGGAGCCCGTCGTGCAGCTGCGCCGGAGGAGCCTGTCAGCGCATCGCACCGGAGGATCCCGTCGTCCAGCTGCGCCGGAGGAGCCCGTCAGCGCATCGCATCGCGGCATCCCGTCGTCCAGCTGAGCCGGAGGAGCCCGTCAGCGCATCGCACCGGAGGAGCCCGTCAGCGCATCGCACCGGAGGAGCCCGTTGTGCAGCTGTGTCGGAGGAGCCCTTCAGCGCATCGCACCGGAGGAGCCCGTCGTCCAGCTGCGCTGGAGGAGCCCGTCAGCGCATCGCACCGGGGCATGCCGTCGTCCAGCTGCGCCAGAGGAGCCCGTCAGCGCATCGCACCGGAGGAGCCCGTCAGTGCATCGCAGCGGAGGTGCCCGTTGTCCAGCTGCGCCGGAGGAGCCCGTCAGCGCATCGCACCGGAGGAGCCCGTCGTGCAGCTGCGCCGGAGGAGCCCGTCAGCGCATCGCACCGGAGGAGCCCGTCGTGCAACTGCGCCGGAGGAGGCCGTCAACGCATCGCACCGGAGGAGCCCGTCTTGCAACTGCGCCGGAGGAGCCCGTCAGCGCATCGCACCGGAGGAGCCCGTCGTCCAGTTGCGCCGGTGGGGCCCGTCAGCGCATCGCACCGGAGGAGCCCGTCGTCCTGCTGCACCGGAGGAGCCCGTCAGCGCATCGCACCGGAGGAGCCGGTCAGCACATCGCACCGGAGGAGCCCGTCAGCGTATCGTACCGGAGGATCCCGTCGTCCACCTGCGCCGGAGGAGCCCGTCAGCGCATCGCACCGGAGGCGCCCGTCGTCCAGCTGCGCCGGAGGAGCCCGTCAGCGCATCGCACCGGAGGAGCCCGTCGTCCAGCTGCGCCGGAGGAGCCCGTCGTCCAGCTGCGCCGGAGGAGCCCGTCAGCGCATCGCACCAGAGAATCCCGTCGTCCACCTGCGCCGGAGGAGCCCGTCAGCGCATTACACCGGAGGAGCCCGTCATCCATCTGCGCCAGAGGAGCCTGTCAGCGCATCGCACCGGAGGAGCCCGTCGTCCACGTGCGCCGGAGGAGCCCATCAGCGCATCGCACCAGGGCATCCCATCGTCCAGCTGCGCCGGAGGACCCCGTCAGCGCATCGCACCGGAGGAGCCCATCAGCGCATCGCACCGTAGGAACCCGTCGTTCAGCTGCGCCGGAGGAGCCCGTCAGCGCATCGCACCGGAGGGGCCCATCAGCGCATCGCACGGGCAGAGCCCGTTGTCCAGCTGCGCCGGAGGAGCCCGTCAGCGCATCGCATCGGGGCATCCCGTCGTCCAGCTGCGCCGGAGGAGCCCATCAGCGCATCGCGCCTGCGCGTCCCGTCGTCCAGCTGCGCCGGAGGAGCCCGTCAGCGCATCGCCCCGGGGCATCCCGTCGTCCAGCTGCGCTGGAGGAGCCCGTCAGCGCATTGCACCGGGGCATCCCGTCGTCCCGCTGCGCCAGAGGAGCCCGTCAGCGCATCTCACCGGGGCATCCCGTCGTCCCGCTGCGCCGTAGGAGCCCGTCAGCGCATCGCACCGGGGCATGCCGTCGTCCAGCTGCGGCGGAGGAGTCCGTAAACGCATCACACCAGAGGATCCCGTCGTCCAGCTACGCCGGAGGAGCCCGTCAGCGCATCGCAGCGGAGGAGCCCGTCGTCCACCTGCACCGGCAGGAGCCCGTCAGCGCATCGCACCGGAGAATCCCGTTGTCCACCTGCGCCGGAGGAAACCGTCAGCGCATCGGACCGGAGGAGCCTGTCATCCAGCTGCGCCGAAGGAGCCCATCAGCGCATCGCACCAGAGGATCCTGTCGTCTAGCTGCGCCGGAGGAATCTGTCAGCGCATCGCAGCGGAGGAGCCCGTCGTCCAGCTGCGTCGGAGCAGCCCATCAGCGCATCACACCTGAGGAGCCCGTCAGCGCATCGCACCGGGGCATCCCGTCGTCCATTTGCGCCGGAGGAGCCCGTCAGCGCATCGCACCCGAGGAGCCCATCGTCCAGCTGCGCCGGAGGAACCCGTCAGCGCATCGCACCGGAGGATCCCGTCGTGCAGCTGCGCCAGAGGAGCCCGTCAGCGCATCGCACCGGAGGAGCCCGTCAGCACATCGCACCGGAGGAGCCCGTCGTTCAGCTGAGCCGGAGGAGCCCGTCAGCGTATCGCACCGGAGGATCCCGTCGTCCAGCTGCGGAGGAGGAGCCTGTCAGCGCATCGCACCGGAGCACCCCGTAGTCCAGCTGCGCCGGAGGAGCCCGTCAGCGCATCGCACCGGAGGAGCCCGTCAGCGTATCGTACCGGCGGATCCCGTCGTCCAGCTGCGCCGGAGGAGCCTGTCAGCGCATCGCACCGGAGGAGCCTGTCAGCGCATCGCACCGGAGGATCCCGTCGTCCAGCTGCGCCGGAGGAGCCCGTCAGCGCATCGCATCGCAGCATCCCGTCGTCCAGCTGCGCCGGAGGAGCCCGTCAGCGCATCGCACCGGAGGAGCCCGTCAGCGCATTGCACCGGAGGAGCCCGTCGTGCAGCTGTGTCGGAGGAGCCCTTCAGCGCATCGCACCGGAGGAGCCCGTCGTCCAGCTGCGCCGGAGGAGCCCGTCAGCGCATCGCATCGGGGCATCCCGTCGTCCAGCTGCGCCGGAGGAGCCCGTCAGCGCATCGCACCGGAGGAGCCCGTCAGTGCATCGCAGCGGAGGTGCCCGTTGTCCAGCTGCGCCGGAGGAGCCCGTCAGCGCATCGCACCGGAGGAGCCCGTCGTGCAGCTACACCGGAGGAGCCCGTCAGCGCATCGCACCGGAGGAGCCCGTCTTGCAACTGCGCCGGAGGAGCCTGTCAGCGCATCGCACCGGAGGAGCCCGTCTTGCAACTGCGCCGGAGGAGCCCGTCAGCGCATCGCACCGGAGGAGCCCGTCAGCGCATCGCACCGGAGGAGCCCGTCGTCCAGTTGCGCCGGTGGGGCCCGTCAGCGCATCGCACCGGAGGAGCCCGTCGTCCAGCTGCGCTGGAGGAGCCCGTCAGCGCATCACTCCGGAGGAGCCCGTCGTCCTGCTGCACCGGAGGAGCCCGTCGTCCTGCTGCACCGGAGGAGCCCGTCAGCGCATCGCACCTGAGGAGCCCGTCAGCACATCGCACCGGAGGAGCCCGTCAGCGTATCGTACCGGAGGATCCCGTCGTCCACCTGCGCCGGAGGAGCCCGTCAGCGCATCGCACCGGAGGCGCCCGTCGTCCAGCTGCGCCGGAGGCGCCCGTCGTCCAGCTGCGCCGGAGGAGCCCATCAGCGCATTGCGCCGGAGGATCCCGTCGTCCAGCTGCGCCGGAGGAGCCCGTCAGCGCAACGCACTGGAGGAGCCCGTCGTGCAGCTGCGCCGGAGGAGCCTGTCAGCGCATTGCACCGGAGGAGCGCATCGTCCAGTTGCGCCGGTGGAGCCCGTAAGCGCATCGCTCCAGAGGAGCCCGTCGTCCTGCTGCGCCGGAGGAGCCCGTAAGCGCATTGCACCGGGGCATCCCGTCAGCACATCGCACCGGAGGAGCCCGTCGTCCAGCTGCGCCGGAGGAGCCCTTCAGGGCATCGCACCGGAGGAGCCCGTCGTCCAGCTGCGCCGGAGGAGCCCGTCAGCGCATCGCACCGGAGGAGCCCGTCTTGCAACTGCGCCGGAGGAGCCCATCAGCGCATCGCACCGGAGGAGCCCGTCGTGCAACTGCGCCGGAGGAGCCCGTCAGCGCATCGCACCGGAGGAGCTCGTCGTGCAACTGCGCCGGAGGAGCCCGTCAGCGCATCGCACCGGAGGAGCCCGTCGTGCAACTGCGCCGGAGGAGCCCGTCAGCGCATCGCACCGGAGGAGCCCGTCGTCCAGCTGCGCCGGAGGAGCCCGTCGTCCAGCTGCGCTGGAGGAGCCCGTCAGCGCATCGCACCAGAGAATCCCGTCGTCCTGCTGCACCGGAGGAGCCTGTCAGCGCATCGCACCGGAGGAGCCTGTCAGCGCATCGCACCGGAGGAGCCCGTCGTCCAGGTGCGCCGGAGGAGCCCGTCAGCGCATCGCAGCGGGGCATCCCGTCGTCCAGCTGCGCCGGAGGAGCCCGTCAGCGCTTCGCACCGGAGGAGCCCGTCAGCGCTTCGCACCGGAGGAGCCCGTCGTCCAGCTGCGCCGGAGGAGCCCGTCAGCGCATCGCACCGGAGGAGCCCGTCGTCCAGCTGCGCCGGAGGAGCCCGTCAGCGCATCGCACCGGAGGAGGCCGTCAACGCATCGCACCGGAGGAGCCCGTCGTCCAGCTGCGCTGGAGGAGCCCGTCAGCGCATCGCACCGGAGGATCCTGTCATCCAGCTGCGTCGAAGGTGCCCGTCAGCGCATCGCACCGGGGCATGCCGTCGTCCAGCTTCGCCGGAGGAGCCCGTCAGCGCATCGCACCAGAGGATCCCATCTTGCAGCTGCGCCGGAGGAGCCCATCAGCGCATTGCGCCGGAGGATCCCGTCGTCCAGCTGCGCCGGAGGAGCCCGTCAGCGCAACGCACTGGAGGAGCCCGTCGTGCAGCTGCGCCGGAGGAGCCTGTCAGCGCATTGCACCGGAGGAGCCCGTCGTCCAGCTACGCCGGAGGAGCCCGTCAGCGCAACGCACTGGAGGAGCCCGTCGTGCAGCTGCGCCGGAGGAGCCTGTCAGCGCATCGCACCGGAGGATCCCGTCGTCCAGCTGCGCCGGAGGAGCCCGTCAGCGCATCGCATCGCGGCATCCCGTCGTCCAGCTGAGCCGGAGGAGCCCGTCAGCGCATCGCACCGGAGGAGCCCGTCAGCGCATCGCACCGGAGGAGCCCGTTGTGCAGCTGTGTCGGAGGAGCCCTTCAGCGCATCGCACCGGAGGAGCCCGTCGTCCAGCTGCGCTGGAGGAGCCCGTCAGCGCATCGCACCGGGGCATGCCGTCGTCCAGCTGCGCCAGAGGAGCCTGTCAGCGCATCGCACCGGAGGAGCCCGTCAGTGCATCGCAGCGGAGGTGCCCGTTGTCCAGCTGCGCCGGAGGAGCCCGTCAGCGCATCGCACCGGAGGAGCCCGTCGTGCAGCTGCGCCGGAGGAGCCCGTCAGCGCATCGCACCGGAGGAGCCCGTCTTGCAACTGCGCCGGAGGAGGCCGTCAACGCATCGCACCGGAGGAGCCCGTCTTGCAACTGCGCCGGAGGAGCCCGTCAGCGCATCGCACCGGAGGAGCCCGTCGTCCAGTTGCGCCGGTGGGGCCCGTCAGCGCATCGCACCGGAGGAGCCCGTCGTCCTGCTGCACCGGAGGAGCCCGTCAGCGCATCGCACCGGAGGAGCCCGTCAGCACATCGCACCGGAGGAGCCCGTCAGCGTATCGTACCGGAGGATCCCGTCGTCCACCTGCGCCGGAGGAGCCCGTCAGCGCATCGCACCGGAGGCGCCCGTCGTCCAGCTGCGCCGGAGGAGCCCGTCAGCGCATCGCACCGGAGTAGCCCGTCGTCCAGCTGCGCCGGAGGAGCCCGTCGTCCAGCTGCGCCGGAGGAGCCCGTCAGCGCATCGCACCAGAGAATCCCGTCGTCCACCTGCGCCGGAGGAGCCCGTCAGCGCATTACACCGGAGGAGCCCGTCATCCATCTGCGCCAGAGGAGCCTGTCAGCGCATCGCACCGGAGGAGCCCGTCGTCCACGTGCGCCGGAGGAGCCCATCAGCGCATCGCACCAGGGCATCCCATCGTCCAGCTGCGCCGGAGGACCCCGTCAGCGCATCGCACCGGAGGAGCCCATCAGCGCATCGCACCGTAGGAACCCGTCGTTCAGCTGCGCCGGAGGAGCCCGTCAGCGCATCGCACCGGAGGGGCCCATCAGCGCATCGCACGGGCAGAGCCCGTTGTCCAGCTGCGCCGGAGGAGCCCGTCAGCGCATCGCATCGGGGCATCCCGTCGTCCAGCTGCGCCGGAGGAGCCCATCAGCGCATCGCGCCTGCGCGTCCCGTCGTCCAGCTGCGCCGGAGGAGCCCGTCAGCGCATCGCCCCGGGGCATCCCGTCGTCCAGCTGCGCTGGAGGAGCCCGTCAGCGCATTGCACCGGGGCATCCCGTCGTCCCGCTGCGCCAGAGGAGCCCGTCAGCGCATCTCACCGGGGCATCCCGTCGTCCCGCTGCGCCGTAGGAGCCCGTCAGCGCATCGCACCGGGGCATGCCGTCGTCCAGCTGCGGCGGAGGAGTCCGTAAACGCATCACACCAGAGGATCCCGTCGTCCAGCTACGCCGGAGGAGCCCGTCAGCGCATCGCAGCGGAGGAGCCCGTCGTCCACCTGCACCGGCAGGAGCCCGTCAGCGCATCGCACCGGAGAATCCCGTTGTCCACCTGCGCCGGAGGAAACCGTCAGCGCATCGGACCGGAGGAGCCTGTCATCCAGCTGCGCCGAAGGAGCCCATCAGCGCATCGCACCAGAGGATCCTGTCGTCTAGCTGCGCCGGAGGAATCTGTCAGCGCATCGCAGCGGAGGAGCCCGTCGTCCAGCTGCGTCGGAGCAGCCCATCAGCGCATCACACCTGAGGAGCCCGTCAGCGCATCGCACCGGGGCATCCCGTCGTCCATTTGCGCCGGAGGAGCCCGTCAGCGCATCGCACCCGAGGAGCCCATCGTCCAGCTGCGCCGGAGGAACCCGTCAGCGCATCGCACCGGAGGATCCCGTCGTGCAGCTGCGCCAGAGGAGCCCGTCAGCGCATCGCACCGGAGGAGCCCGTCAGCACATCGCACCGGAGGAGCCCGTCGTTCAGCTGAGCCGGAGGAGCCCGTCAGCGTATCGCACCGGAGGATCCCGTCGTCCAGCTGCGGAGGAGGAGCCTGTCAGCGCATCGCACCGGAGCACCCCGTAGTCCAGCTGCGCCGGAGGAGCCCGTCAGCGCATCGCACCGGAGGAGCCCGTCAGCGTATCGTACCGGCGGATCCCGTCGTCCAGCTGCGCCGGAGGAGCCTGTCAGCGCATCGCACCGGAGGAGCCTGTCAGCGCATCGCACCGGAGGATCCCGTCGTCCAGCTGCGCCGGAGGAGCCCGTCAGCGCATCGCATTGCAGCATCCCGTCGTCCAGCTGCGCCGGAGGAGCCCGTCAGCGCATCGCACCGGAGGAGCCCGTCAGCGCATTGCACCGGAGGAGCCCGTCGTGCAGCTGTGTCGGAGGAGCCCTTCAGCGCATCGCACCGGAGGAGCCCGTCGTCCAGCTGCGCCGGAGGAGCCCGTCAGCGCATCGCACCGGGGCATGCCGTCGTCCAGCTGCGCCGGAGGAGCCCGTCAGCGCATCGCACCGGGGCATCCCGTCGTCCAGCTGCGCCGGAGGAGCCCGTCAGCGCATCGCACCGGAGGAGCCCGTCAGTGCATCGCAGCGGAGGAGCCCGTTGTCCAGCTGCGCCGGAGGAGCCCGTCAGCGCATTGCACCAGAGGAGCCCGTCGTCCAGCTGCGCCGGAGGAGCCCGTCAGCGCATCGCACCGGAGGAGCCCGTCTTGCAACTGCGCCGGAGGAGCCCGTCAGCGCATCGCACCGGAGGAGCCCGTCTTGCAACTGCGCCGGAGGAGCCCGTCAGTGCATCGCACCGGGGGAGCCCGTCGTGCAGCTGCGCCGGAGGAGCCCGTCAGCGCATCGCACCGGGGCATCCCGTCATCCAGCTGCGCCTAAGGAGGCCATCAGCGCATCGCAACGGGGCATTCCGTCGTTCAGCTGAGCCGGAGGAGCCTGTCAGCGCATTGCACCGGAGGAGCCCGTCGTCCAGCTACGCCGGAGGAGCCCGGCAGCGCAACGCACTGGAGGAGCCCGTCGTGCAGCTGCGCCGGAGGAGCCTGTCAGCGCATCGCAGCGGAGGATCCTGTCGTCCAGCTGCGCCGGAGGAGCCCGTCAGCGCATCGCATCGCGGCATCCCGTCGTCCAGCTGCGCCGGAGGAGCCCGTCAGCGCATCGCACCGGAGGAGCCCGTCAGCGCATCGCACCGGAGGAGCCCGTTGTGCAGCTGTGTCGGAGGAGCCCTTCAGCGCATCGCACCGGAGGAGCCCGTCGTCCAGCTGCGCCGGAGGAGCCCGTCAGCGCATCGCACCGGGGCATGCCGTCGTCCAGCTGCGCCAGAGGAGCCCGTCAGCGCATCGCATCGGGGCATCCCGTCGTCCAGCTGCGCCGGAGGAGCCCGTCAGCGCATCGCACCGGAGGAGCCCGTCAGTGCATCGCAGCGGAGGTGCCCGTTGTCCAGCTGCGCCGGAGGAGCCCGTCAGCGCATCGCACCGGAGGAGCCCGTCGTGCAGCTACACCGGAGGAGCCCGTCAGCGCATCGCACCGGAGGAGCCTGTCTTGCAACTGCGCCGGAGGAGCCTGTCAGCGCATCGCACCGGAGGAGCCCGTCTTGCAACTGCGCCGGAGGAGCCCGTCAGCGCATCGCACCGGAGGAGCCCTTCAGCGCATCGCACCGGAGGAGCCCGTCGTCCAGTTGCGCCGGTGGGGCCCGTCAGCGCATCGCACCGGAGGAGCCCGTCGTCCAGCTGCGCTGGAGGAGCCCGTCAGCGCATCACTCCGGAGGAGCCCGTCGTCCTGCTGCACCGGAGGAGCCCGTCAGCGCATCGCACCGGAGGAGCCCGTCAGCACATCGCACCGGAGGAGCCCGTCAGCGTATCGTACCGGAGGATCCCGTCGTCCACCTGCGCCGGAGGAGCCCGTCAGCGCATCGCACCGGAGGCGCCCGTCGTCCAGCTGCGCCGGAGGCGCCCGTCGTCCAGCTGCGCCGGAGGCGCCCGTCGTCCAGCTGCGCCGGAGGCGCCCGTCGTCCAGCTGCGCCGGAGGAGCCCGTCGTCCAGCTGCGCCGGAGGAGCCCGTCGTCCAGCTGCGCCGGAGGAGCCCGTCAGCGCATCGCAGCAGAGAATCCCGTCGTCCACCTGCGCCGGAGGAGCCCGTCAGCGCATTACACCGGAGGAGCCCGTCATCCATCTGCGCCAGAGGAGCCTGTCAGCGCATCGCACCGGAGGAGCCCGTCGTCCACGTGCGCCGGAGGAGCCCGTCAGCGCATCGCACCAGGGCATCCCGTCGTCCAGCTGCGCCGGAGGACCCCGTCAGCGCATCGCACCGGAGGAGCCCATCAGCGCATCGCACCGTAGGAACCCGTCGTTCAGCTGCGCCGGAGGAGCCCGTCAGCGCATCGCACCGGAGGGGCCCGTCAGCGCATCGCACGGGCAGAGCCCGTTGTCCAGCTGCGCCGGAGGAGCCCGTCAGCGCATCGCATCGGGGCATCCCGTCGTCCAGCTGCGCCGGAGGAGCCCGTCAGTGCATCGCGCCTGCGCATCCCGTCGTCCAGCTGCGCCGGAGGAGCCCGTCAGCGCATCGCCCCGGGGCATCCAGTCGTCCAGCTGCGCTAGAGGAGCCCGTCAGCGCATTGCACCGGGGCATCCCGTCGTCCCGCTGCGCCAGAGGAGCCCGTCAGCGCATCTCACCGGGGCATCCCGTCGTCCCGCTGCGCCGTAGGAGCCCGTCAGCGCATCGCACCGGGGCATGCCGTCGCCCAGCTGCGGCGGAGGAGTCCGTAAACGCATCACACCAGAGGATCCCGTCGTCCAGCTACGCCGGAGGAGCCCGTCAGCGCATCGCAGCGGAGGAACCCGTCGTCCACCTGCACCGGCAGGAGCCCGTCAGCGCATCGCACCGGAGAATCCCGTTGTCCACCTGCGCCGGAGGAAACCGTCAGCGCATCGGACCGGAGGAGCCTGTCATCCAGCTGCGCCGAAGGAGCCCATCAGCGCATCGCACCAGAGGATCCTGTCGTCTAGCTGCGCCGGAGGAACCCGTCAGCGCATCGCACCGGAGGATCCCGTCGTCCAGCTGCGCCGGAGGAGCCCGTCAGCGCATCGCATCGCGGCATCCCGTCGTCCAGCTGCGCCGGAGGAGCCCGTCAGCGCATCGCACCGGAGGAGCCCGTCAGCGCATTGCACCGGAGCAGCCCGTCGTGCAGCTGTGTCGGAGGAGCCCTTCAGCGCATCGCACCGGAGGAGCCCGTCGTCGGGCTGCGCCGGAGGAGCCCGTCAGCGCATCGCACCGGGGCATGCCGTCGTCCAGCTGCGCCAGAGGAGCCCGTCAGCGCATCGCATCGGGGCATCCCGTCGTCCAGCTTGGCCGGAGGAGCCCGTCAGCGCATCGCACCGGAGGAGCCCGTCAGTGCATCGCAGCGGAGGAGCCCGTTGTCCAGCTGCGCCGGAGGAGCCCGTCAGCGGATCGCACGGGAGGAGCCCGTCGTCCAGCTGCGCCGGAGGAGCCTGTCAGCGCATCGCACCGGGGCATGCCGTCGTCCAGCTGCGCTGGAGGAGCCCGTCAGCGCATCGCACCGGGGCATGCCGTCGTCCAGCTGCGCCGGAGGAGCCCGTCAGCGCATCGCACCGGGGCATCGCGTCGTCCAGCTGCGCCGGAGGAGCCCGTCAGCGCATCGCACCGGAGGAGCCCTTCAGTGCATCGCACCGGAGGAGCCCGTCGTCCAGTTGCGCCGGTGGGGCCCGTCAGCGCATCGCACCAGAGGAGCCCGTCGTCCAGCTGCGCTGGAGGAGCCCGTCAGCGCATCGCTCCGGAGGAGCCCGTCAGCGCATCGCACCGGAGGAGCCCGTCAGCGCATCGCACCGGAGGAGCCCGTCAGCACATCGCACCGGAGGAGCCCGTCAGCGTATCGTACCGGAGGATCCCGTCGTCCAGCTGCGCCGGAGGAGCCCGTCAGCGCATCGTAGCAGAGGAGCCCGTCGTCCAGCTGCTCCCGAGGAGCCCGTCAGCGCATCGCACCGGGGCATGCCGTCGTCCAGCTTCGCCGGAGGAGCCCGTCAGCGCATCGCACCAGAGGATCCCATCGTGCAGCTGCGCCGGAGGAGCCCATCAACACATTGCGCCGGAGGATCCCGTCGTCCAGCTGCGCCGGAGGAGCCCGTCAGCGCAACGCACTGGAGGATCCCGTCGTCCAGCTGCGCCGGAGGAGCCCATCAGCGAATTGCACCGGAGGAGCCCGTCGTCCAGCTACGCCGGAGGAGCCCGTCAGCGCAACGCACTGGAGGAGCCCGTCGTGCAGCTGCGCCGGAGGAGCCTGTCAGCGCATCGCACCGGAGGAGCCCGTCGTCCAGCTGCGCCGGAGGAGCCCGTCAGCGCATCGCACCGGGGCATCTCGTCGTCCAGCTGCGCCGGAGGAGCCCGTCAGCGCATCGCGCCGGAGGACCCGTCAGCGCATCGCACTGGAGGATCCTGTCGTCCAGCTGCGCCGGAGGAGCCTGTCAGCGCATCGCACCGGAGGAGCCCGTCGTCCAGCTGCGCCGGAGGAGCCCGTCAGCGCATCGCACCAGGGCGTCCCGTCGTACAGCTGCGCCAGAGGAGCCCGTCAGCGCATCGCACCGGAGGAGCCCGTCAGCGCATCGCACCGGAGGAGCCCGTCGTCCAGCTGCGCCAGAGGAGCCCGTCAGCGCATCGCACCGGAGGAGCCCGTCAGCACATCGCACCGGAGGAGCCCGTCGTTCAGCTGCGCCGGAGGAGCCCGTCAGCGTATCGCACCGGAGGATCCCGTCGTCCAGCTGCGGAGGAGGAGCCTGTCAGCGCATCGCACCGGGGCATCTCGTCGTCCAGCTGCGCCGGAGGAGCCCGTCAGCGCATCGCACCGGAGGAGCCCGTCAGCGTATCGTACCGGAGGATCCCGTCGTCCAGCTGCGCCGGAGGAGCCTGTCAGCGCATCGCACCGGAGGAGCCTGTCAGCGCATCGAACCGGAGGATCCCGTCGTCCAGCTGCGCCGGAGGAGCCCGTCAGCGCATCGCATCGCGGCATCCCGTCATCCAGCTGCGCCGGAGGAGCCCGTCAGCGCATCGCACCGGAGGAGCCCGTCGTGCAGCTGTGTCGGAGGAGCCTTTCAGCGCATCGCACCGGAGGAGCCCGTCGTCCAGCTGCGCCGGAGGAGCCCGTCAGCGCATCGCACCGGGGCATGCCGTCGTCCAGCTGCGCCAGAGGAGCCCGTCAGCGCATTGCATCGGGGCATCCCGTCGTCCAGCTGCGCCGGAGGAGCCCGTCAGCGCATCGCAGCGGAGGTGCCCGTTGTCCAGCTGCACCGGAGGAGCCCGTCAGCGCATCGCACCGGAGGAGCCCGTCTTGCAACTGCGCCGGAGGAGCCCGTCAGCGCATCGCAGCGGAGGAGCCCGTCGTGCAGCTGCGCCGGAGGAGCCCGTCAGCGCATCGCACCGGAGGAGCCCGTCTTGCAACTGCGCCAGAGGAGCCCGTGAGTGCATCGCACCGGGGGAGCCCGTCGTGCAGCTGCGCCGGAGGAGCCCGTCAGCGCATCGCACCGGGGCATCCCGTCATCCAGCTGCGCCTAAGGAGGCCATCAGCGCATCGCACCGGGGCATCCCGTCGTTCAGCTGAGCCGGAGGAGCCCGTCAGCGCATTGCACCGGAGGATCCCGTCGTCCTGCTGCACCTAAGGAGCCCGTCAGCGCATCGCACCGGGGCATGCCGTCGTCCAGCTGCGCCGGAGGAGCCCGTCAGCGCATCGCACCGGAGGAGCCCTTCAGCGCATCGCACCGGAGGAGCCCGTCGTCCAGTTGCGCCAGTGGGGCCCGTCAGCGCATCGCACCGGAGGAGCCCGTCGTCCAGCTGCGCTGGAGGAGCCCGTCAGCGCATCGCTCCGGAGGAGCCCGTCGTCCTGCTGCACCGGAGGAGCCCGTCAGCGCATCGCACCGGAGGAGCCCGTCAGCACATCGCACCGGAGGAGCCCGTCAGCGTATCGTACCGGAGGATCCCGTCGTCCAGCTGCGCCGGAGGAGCCCGTCAGCGCATCGCACCGGAGGCGCCCGTCGTGCAACTGCGCCGGAGGAGCCCGTCAGCGCATCGCACGGGAGGAGCCCGTCGTCCAGCTGCGCCGGAGGAGCCCGTCAGCGCATCGCACCAGAGAATCCCGTCGTCCACCTGCGCCGGAGGAGCCCGTCATCCATCTGCGCCAGAGGAGCCCGTCAGCGCATCGCACCAGGGCATCCCGTCGTCCAGCTGCGCCGGAGGAGCCCATCAGCGCATCGCACCGGAGGAGCCCATCAGCGCATCGCACCGTAGGAACCCGTCGTCCAGCTGCGCCGGAGGAGCCCGTCAGCGCATCGCACCGGAGGGGCCCGTCAGCGCATCGCACGGGCAGAGCCCGTTGTCCAGCTGCGCCGGAGGAGCCCGTCAGCGCATCGCATCGGGGCATCCCGTCGTCCAGCTGCGCCGGAGGAGCCCGTCAGCGCATCGCGCCTGCGCATCCCGTCGTCCAGCTGCGCCGGAGGAGCCCGTCAGCGCATCGCCCCGGGGCATCCCGTCGTCCAGCTGCGCTGGAGGAGCCCGTCAGCGCATTGCACCGGGGCATCCCGTCGTCCCGCTGCGCCAGAGGAGCCCGTCAGCGCATCGCACCGGGGCATCCCGTCGTACAGCTGCGCCAGAGGAGCCCGTCAGCACATCGCACCGGAGGAGCCCGTCAGCACATCGCACCGGAGGAGCCCGTCGTCCAGCTGCGCCAGAGGAGCCCGTCAGCGCATCGCACCGGAGGAGCCCGTCAGCACATCGCACCGGAGGAGCCCGTCGTTCAGCTGAGCCGGAGGAGCCCGTCAGCGTATCGCACCGGAGGATCCCGTCGTCCAGCTGCGGAGGAGGAGCCTGTCAGCGCATCGCACCGGAGGACCCCGTAGTCCAGCTGCGCCGGAGGAGCCCGTCAGCGCATCGCACGGGAGGAGCCTGTCAGCGTATCGTACCGGAGGATCCCGTCGTCCAGCTGCGCCGGAGGAGCCTGTCAGCGCATCGCACCGGAGGAACCTGTCAGCGCATCGCACCGGAGGATCCCGTCGTCCAGCTGCGCCGCAGGAGCCCGTCAGCGCATCGCATCGCGGCATCCCGTCGTCCAGCTGCGCCGGAGGAGCCCGTCAGCGCATCGCACCGGAGGAGCCCGTCAGCGCATCGCACCAGAGGAGCCCGTTGTGCAGCTGTGTCGGAGGAGCCCTTCAGCGCATCGCACCGGAGGATCCCGTCGTCCAGCTGCGCCGGAGGAGCCCGTCAGCGCATCGCACCGGGGCATGCCGTCGTCCAGCTGTGCCAGAGGAGCCCGTCAGCGCATCGCATCGGGGCATCCCGTCGTCCAGCTGCGCCGGAGGAGCCCGTCAGCGCATCGCACCGGAGGAGCCCGTCAGCGCATCGCAGCGGAGGTGCCCGTTGTCCAGCTGCGCCGGAGGAGCCCGTCAGCGCATCGCACCGGAGGAGCCCGTCGTGCAGCTGCGCCGGAGGAGCCCGTCAGCGCATCGCACCGGAGGAGCCCGTCTTGCAACTGCGCCGGAGGAGCCCGTCAGTGCATCGCACCGGGGGAGCCCGTCGTGCAGCTGCGCTGGAGGAGCCCGTCAGCGCATCGCACCGGGGCATCCCGTCATCCAGCTGCGCCTAAGGAGGCCATCAGCGCATCTCACCGGGGCATCCCGTCGTTCAGCTGAGCCGGAGGAGCCTGTCAGCGCATTGCACCGGAGGATCCCGTTGTCCTGCTGCGCCTAAGGAGCCCGTCAGCGCATCGCACCGGGGCATGCCGTCGTCCAGCTGCGCCGGAGGAGCCCGTCAGCGCATCGCACCGGGGCATGCCGTCGTCCAGCTGTGCCGGAGGAGCCCGTCAGCGCATCGCACCGGAGGAGCCCTTCAGCGCATCGCACCGGAGGAGCCCGTCGTCCAGTTGCGCCGGTGGGGCCCGTCAGCGCATCGCACCGGAGGAGCCCGTCGTCCAGCTGCGCTGGAGGAGCCCGTCAGCGCATCGCTCCGGAGGAGCCCGTCGTCCTGCTGCACCGGAGGAGCCCGTCAGCGCATCGCACCGGAGGAGCCCGTCAGCACATCGCACCGGAGGAGCCCGTCAGCGTATCGTACCGGAGGATCCCGTCGTCCAGCTGCGCCGGAGGAGCCCGTCAGCGCATCGCACCGGAGGCGCCCGTCGTGCAACTGCGCCGGAGGAGCCCGTCAGCGCATCGCACCGGAGGAGCCCGTCGTCCATCTGCGCCGGAGGAGCCCGTCAGCGCATCGCACCGGAGGAGCCCGTCGTCCACGTGCGCCGGAGGAGCCCGTCAGCGCATCGCTCCGGAGGAGCCCGTCGTCCTGCTGCACCGGAGGAGCCCGTCAGCACATCGCACCGGAGGAGCCCGTCAGCACATCGCACCGGAGGAGCCCGTCAGCGTATCGCACCGGAGGATCCCGTCGTCCAGCTGCGGAGGAGGAGCCTGTCAGCGCATTGCACCGGAGGACCCCGTAGTCCAGCTGCGCCGGAGGAGCCCGTCAGCGCATCGCACCGGAGGAGCCCGTCAGCGCATCGCACCGGAGGATCCAGTCGTCCAGCTGCGCCGGAGGAGCCTGTCAGCGCATCGCACCGGAGGAGCCTGTCAGCGCATCGCACCGGAGGATCCCGTCGTCCAGCTGCGCCGGTGGGGCCCGTCAGCGCATCGCATCGCGGCATCCCGTCGTCCAGCTGCGCCGGAGGAGCCCGTCTGCGCATCGCACCGGAGGAGCCCGTCAGCGCATTGCACCGGAGGAGCCCGTCGTGCAGCTGTGTCGGAGGAGCCCTTCAGCGCATCGCACCGGAGGAGCCCGTCGTCCAGCTGCGCCGGAGGAGCCCATCAGCGCATCGCACCGGAGGATGCAGTCGTCCAGCTGCGTCGGAGGAGCCTGTCAGCGCATCGCAGCGGAGGAGCCCGTCGTCCAGCTGCACCGGAGGAGCCCGTCAGCGCATCGCACCGGAGGAGCCCGTCGTCCAGCAGCGCCGGAGGAGCCCGTCAGCGCATCGCACCAGAGGAGCCCGTCGTCCAGCTGCGCCGGAGGAGCCCGTCAGCGCATCGCACCGGAGGAGCCCGTCTTGCAACTGCGCCGGAGGAGCCCGTCAGTGCATCGCACCGGGGGAGCCCGTCGTGCAGCTGCGCCGGAGGAGCCCGTCAGTGCATCGCACCGGGGGAGCCCATCGTGCAGCTGCGCCGGAGGAGCCCGTCAGCGCATCGCACCGGGGCATCCCGTCATCCAGCTGCGCCTAAGGAGGCCATCAGCGCATCGCACCGGGGCATCCCGTCGTTCAGCTGAGCCGGAGGAGCCTGTCAGCGCATTGCACCGGAGGATCCCGTCGTCCTGCTGCGCCTAAGGAGCCCGTCAGCGCATCGCACCGGGGCATGCCGTCGTCCAGCTGCGCCGGAGGAGCCCGTCAGCGCATCGCACCGGGGCATCCCGTCGTCCAGCTGCGCCGGAGGAGCCCGTCAGCGCATCGCACCGGAGGAGCCCTTCAGCGCATCGCACCGGAGGAGCCCGTCGTCCAGCTGCGCTGGAGGAGCCCGTCAGCGCATCGCTCCGGAGGATCCCGTCGTCCTGCTGCACCGGAGGAGCCCGTCAGCGCATCGCACCGGAGGAGCCCGTCAGCACATCGCACCGGAGGAGCCCGTCAGCGTATCGTACCGGAGGATCCCGTCGTCCAGCTGCGCCGGAGGAGCCCGTCAGCGCATCGTAGCAGAGGAGCCCGTCGTCCAGCTGCGCCCGAGGAGCCCGTCAGCGCATCGCACCGGGGCTTGCCGTCGTCCAGCTTCGCCGGAGGAGCCCGTCAGCGCATCGCACCAGAGGATCCCATCGTGCAGCTGCGCCGGAGGAGCCCATCAGCACATTGCGCCGGAGGATCCCGTCGTCCAGCTGCGCCGGAGGAGCCCGTCAGCGCAACGCACTGGAGGATCCCGTCGTCCAGCTGCGCCGGAGGAGCCCATCAGCGCATTGCACCGGAGGAGCCCGTCGTCCAGCTACGCCGGAGGAGCCCGTCAGCGCAACGCACTGGAGGAGCCCGTCGTGCAGCTGCGCCGGAGGAGCCTGTCAGCGCATCGCAACGGAGGAGCCCGTCGTCGAGCTGCGCCGGAGGAGCCCGTCAGCGCATCGCACCGGGGCATCTCGTCGTCCAGCTGCGCCGGAGGAGCCCGTCAGCGCATCGCGCCGGAGGACCCGTCAGCGCATCGCACTGGACGATCCTGTCGTCCAGCTGCGCCGGAGGAGCCTGTCAGCGCATCGCACCGGAGGAGCCCGTCGTCCAGCTGCGCCGGAGGAGCCCGTCAGCGCATCACACCAGGGCGTCCCGTCGTACAGCTGCGCCAGAGGAGCCCGTCAGCACATCGCACCGGAGGAGCCCGTCAGCACATCGCACCGGAGGAGCCCGTCGTCCAGCTGCGCCAGAGGAGCCCGTCAGCGCATCGCACCGGTGGAGCCCGTCAGCACATCGCACCGGAGGAGCCCGTCGTTCAGCTGAGCCGGAGGAGCCCGTCAGCGTATCGCACCGGAGGATCCCGTCGTCCAGCTGCGGAGGAGGAGCCTGTCAGCGCATCGCACCGGAGGACCCCGTAGTCCAGCTGCGCCGGAGGAGCCCGTCAGCGCATCGCACGGGAGGAGCCTGTCAGCGTATCGTACCGGAGGATCCCGTCGTCCAGCTGCGCCGGAGGAGCCTGTCAGCGCATCGCACCGGAGGAACCTGTCAGCGCATCGCACCGGAGGATCCCGTTGTCCAGCTGCGCCGGAGGAGCCCGTCAGCGCATCGCATCGCGGCATCCCGTCGTCCAGCTGCGCCGGAGGAGCCCGTCAGCGCATCGCACCGGAGGATCCTGTCGTCTAGCTGCGCCGGAGGAACCTGTCAGCGCATCGCAGCGGAGGAGCCCGTCGTCCAGCTGCGTCGGAGCAGCCCATCAGCGCAACACACCTGAGGAGCCCGTCAGCGCATCGCACCGGGGCATCCCGTCGTCCATTTGCGCCGGAGGAGCCCGTCAGCGCATCGCACCCGAGGAGCCCATCGTCCAGCTGCGCTGGAGGAACCCGTCAGCGCATCGCACCGGAGGATCCCGTCGTGCAGCTGCGCCAGAGGAGCCCGTCAGCGCATCGCACCGGAGGAGCCCGTCAGCACATCGCACCGGAGGAGCCCGTCGTTCAGCTGAGCCGGAGGAGCCCGTCAGCGTATCGCACCGGAGGATCCCGTCGTCCAGCTGCGGAGGAGGAGCCTGTCAGCGCATCGCACCGGAGCACCCCGTAGTCCAGCTGCGCCGGAGGAGCCCGTCAGCGCATCGCACCGGAGGATCCCGTCGTCCAGCTGCGCCGGAGGAGCCCGTCAGCGCATCGCACCGGAGGAGCCCGTCAGCGTATCGTACCGGAGGATCCCGTCGTCCAGCTGCGCCGGAGGAGCCCGTCAGCGCATCGCACCGGAGGAGCCCGTCAGCGCATTGCACCGGAGGAGCCCGTCGTGCAGCTGTGTCGGAGGAGCCCTTCAGCGCATCGCACCGGAGGAGCCCGTCGTCCAGCTGCGCCGGAGGAGCCCGTCAGCGCATCGCACCGGGGCATGCCGTCGTCCAGCTGCGCCAGAGGAGCCCGTCAGCGCATCGCATCGGGGCATCCCGTCGTCCAGCTGCGCCGGAGGAGCCCGTCAGCGCATCGCACCGGAGGAGCCCGTCAGTGCATCGCAGCGGAGGAGCCCGTTGTCCAGCTGCGCCGGAGGAGCCCGTCAGCGCATCGCACCGGAGGAGCCCGTCGTCCAGCTGCGCCGGAGGAGCCCGTCAGCGCATCGCACCGGAGGAGCCCGTCTTGCAACTGCGCCGGAGGAGCCCGTCAGTGCATCGCACCGGGGGAGCCCGTCGTGCAGCTGCGCCGGAGGAGCCCGTCAGCGCATCGCACCGGGGCATCCCGTCATCCAGCTGCGCCTAAGGAGGCCATCAGCGCATCGCAACGGGGCATTCCGTCGTTCAGCTGAGCCGGAGGAGCCTGTCAGCGCATTGCACCGGAGGAGCCCGTCGTCCAGCTACGCCGGAGGAGCCCGGCAGCGCAACGCACTGGAGGAGCCCGTCGTGCAGCTGCGCCGGAGGAGCCTGTCAGCGCATCGCAGCGGAGGATCCCGTCGTCCAGCTGCGCCGGAGGAGCCCGTCAGCGCATCGCATCGCGGCATCCCGTCGTCCAGCTGCGCCGGAGGAGCCCGTCAGCGCATCGCACCGGAGGAGCCCGTCAGCGCATCGCACCGGAGGAGCCCGTTGTGCAGCTGTGTCGGAGGAGCCCTTCAGCGCATCGCACCGGAGGAGCCCGTCGTCCAGCTGCGCCGGAGGAGCCCGTCAGCGCATCGCACCGGGGCATGCCGTCGTCCAGCTGCGCCAGAGGAGCCCGTCAGCGCATCGCATCGGGGCATCCCGTCGTCCAGCTGCGCCGGAGGAGCCCGTCAGCGCATCGCACCGGAGGAGCCCGTCAGTGCATCGCAGCGGAGGTGCCCGTTGTCCAGCTGCGCCGGAGGAGCCCGTCAGCGCATCGCACCGGAGGAGCCCGTCGTGCAGCTGCGCCGGAGGAGCCCGTCAGCGCATCGCACCGGAGGAGCCCGTCTTGCAACTGCGCCGGAGGAGCCTGTCAGCGCATCGCACCGGAGGAGCCCGTCTTGCAACTGCGCCGGAGGAGCCCGTCAGCGCATCGCACCGGAGGAGCCCTTCAGCGCATCGCACCGGAGGAGCCCGTCGTCCAGTTGCGCCGGTGGGGCCCGTCAGCGCATCGCACCGGAGGAGCCCGTCGTCCTGCTGCACCGGAGGAGCCCGTCAGCGCATCGCTCCGGAGGAGCCCGTCGTCCTGCTGCACCGGAGGAGCCTGTCAGCGCATCGCACCGGAGGAGCCCGTCAGCACATCGCACCGGAGGAGCCCGTCAGCGTATCGTACCGGAGGATCCCGTCGTCCACCTGCGCCGGAGGAGCCCGTCAGCGCATCGCACCGGAGGCGCCCGTTGTCCAACTGCGCCGGAGGAGCCCGTCAGCGCATCGCACCGGAGGAGCCCGTCGTCCAGCTGCGCCGGAGGAGCCCGTCAGCGCATCGCACCGGAGGAGCCCGTCGTCCAGCTGCGCCGGAGGAGCCCGTCGTCCAGCTGCGCCGGAGGAGCCCGTCAGCGCATCGCACCAGAGAATCCCGTCGTCCACCTGCGCCGGAGGAGCCCGTCAGCGCATTACACCGGAGGAGCCCGTCATCCATCTGCGCCAGAGGAGCCTGTCAGCGCATCGCACCGGAGGAGCCCGTCGTCCACGTGCGCCGGAGGAGCCCGTCAGCGCATCGCACCAGGGCATCCCGTCGTCCAGCTGCGCCGGAGGACCCCGTCAGCGCATCGCACCGGAGGAGCCCATCAGCGCATCGCACCGTAGGAACCCGTCGTTCAGCTGCGCCGGAGGAGCCCGTCAGCGCATCGCACCGGAGGGGCCCGTCAGCGCATCGCACGGGCAGAGCCCGTTGTCCAGCTGCGCCGGAGGAGCCCGTCAGCGCATCGCATCGGGGCATCCCGTCGTCCAGCTGCGCCGGAGGAGCCCGTCAGTGCATCGCGCCTGCGCATCCCGTCGTCCAGCTGCGCCGGAGGAGCCCGTCAGCGCATCGCCTCGGGGCATCCAGTCGTCCAGCTGCGCTGGAGGAGCCCGTCAGCGCATTGCACCGGGGCATCCCGTCGTCCCGCTGCGCCTGAGGAGCCCGTCAGCGCATCTCACCGGGGCATCCCGTCGTCCCGCTGCGCCGTAGGAGCCCGTCAGCGCATCGCACCGGGGCATGCCGTCGTCCAGCTGCGGCGGCGGAGTCCGTAAACGCATCACACCAGAGGATCCCGTCGTCCAGGTACGCCGGAGGAGCCCGTCAGCGCATCGCAGCGGAGGAACCCGTCGTCCACCTGCACCGGCAGGAGCCCGTCAGCGCATCGCACCGGAGAATCCCGTTGTCCACCTGCGCCGGAGGAAACCGTCAGCGCATCGGACCGGAGGAGCCTGTCATCCAGCTGCGCCGAAGGAGCCCATCAGCGCATCGCACCAGAGGATCCCATCGTGCAGCTGCGCCGGAGGAGCCCATCAGCACATTGCGCCGGAGGATCCCGTCGTCCAGCTGCGCCGGAGGAGCCCGTCAGCGCAACGCACTGGAGGATCCCGTCGTCCAGCTGCGCCGGAGGAGCCCATCAGCGCATTGCACCGGAGGAGCCCGTCGTCCAGCTACGCCGGAGGAGCCCGTCAGCGCAACGCACTGGAGGAGCCCGTCGTGCAGCTGCGCCCGAGGAGCCTGTCAGCGCATCGCACCGGAGGAGCCCGTCGTCCAGCTGCGCCGGAGGAGCCCGTCAGCGCATCGCACCGGGGCATGTCGTCGTCCGGCTGCGCCGGAGGAGCCCGTCAGCGCATCGCGCCGGAGGACCCGTCAGCGCATCGCACTGGAGGATCCTGTCGTCCAGCTGCGCCGGAGGAGCCTGTCAGCGCATCGCACCGGAGGAGCCCGTCGTCCAGCTGCGCCGGAGGAGCCCGTCAGCGCATCGCACCAGGGCGTCCCGTCGTACAGCTGCGCCAGAGGAGCCCGTCAGCGCATCGCACCGGAGGAGCCCGTCAGCGCATCGCACCGGAGGAGCCCGTCAGCACATCGCACCGGAGGAGCCCGTCGTCCAGCTGCGCCAGAGGAGCCCGTCAGCGCATCGCACCGGAGGAGCCTGTCAGCACATCGCACCGGAGGAGCCCGTCGTTCAGCTGAGCCGGAGGAGCCCGTCAGCGTATCGCACCGGAGGATCCCGTCGTCCAGCTGCGGAGGAGGAGCCTGTCAGCGCATCGCACCGGAGGACCCCGTAGTCCAGCTGCGCCGGAGGAGCCCGTCAGCGCATCGCACCGGAGGAGCCCGTCAGCGTATCGTACCGGAGGATCCCGTCGTCCAGCTGCGCCGGAGGAGCCTGTCAGCGCATCGCACCGGAGGAGCCTGTCAGCGCATCGAACCGGAGGATCCCGTCGTCCAGCTGCGCCGGAGGAGCCCGTCAGCGCATCGCATCGCGGCATCCCGTCATCCAGCTGCGCCGGAGGAGCCCGTCAGCGCATCGCACCGGAGGAGCCCGTCGTGCAGCTGTGTCGGAGGAGCCTTTCAGCGCATCGCACCGGAGGAGCCCGTCGTCCAGCTGCGCCGGAGGAGCCCGTCAGCGCATCGCACCGGGGCATGCCGTCGTCCAGCTGCGCCAGAGGAGCCCGTCAGCGCATTGCATCGGGGCATCCCGTCGTCCAGCTGCGCCGGAGGAGCCCGTCAGCGCATCGCACCGGAGGAGCCCGTCGTCCAGCTGCGCTGGAGGAGCCCGTCAGCGCATCGCACCAGAGAATCCCGTCGTCCACCTGCGCCGGAGGAGCCTGTCAGCGCATCGCACCGGAGGAGCCTGTCAGCGCATCGCACCGGAGGAGCCCGTTGTCCAGGTGCGCCGGAGGAGCCCGTCAGCGCATCGCAGCGGGGCATCCCGTCATCCAGCTGCGCCGGAGGAGCCCGTCAGCGCTTCGCACCGGAGGAGCCCGTCGTCCAGCTGCGCCGGAGGAGCCCGTCAGCGCATCGCACCGGGGCATCCCGTTTTCCAGCTGCGCCGGAGGAGCCCGTCAGCGCATCGCACCGGAGGAGCCCGTCGTCCAGCTGCGCCGGAGGAGCGCGTCAGCGCATCGCACCGGAGGAGGCCGTCAACGCATCGCACCGGAGGAGCCCGTCGTCCAGCTGCGCCGGAGGAGCCCGTCAGCGCATCGCACCGGAGGATCCTGTCATCCAGCTGCGTCGAAGGTGCCCGTCAGCGCATCGCACCGGGGCATGCCGTCGTCCAGCTTCGCCGGAGGAGCCCGTCAGCGCATCGCACCAGAGGATCCCATCGTGCAGCTGCGCCGGAGGAGCCCATCAGCGCATTGCGCCGGAGGATCCCGTCGTCCAGCTGCGCCGGAGGAGCCCGTCAGCGTAACGCACTGGAGGAGCCTGTCGTGCAGCTGCGCCGGAGGAGCCTGTCAGCGCATTGCACCGGAGGAGCCCGTCGTCCAGCTACGCCGGAGGAGCCCGGCAGCGCAACGCACTGGAGGAGCCCGTCGTGCAGCTGCGCCGGAGGAGCCTGTCAGCGCATTGCACCGGAGGAGCCCGTCGTCCAGCTGCGCCGGAGGAGCCCGTCAGCGCATCGCACCGGGGCATGCCGTCGTCCAGCTTCGCCGGAGGAGCCCGTCAGCGCATCGCACCAGAGGATCCCATCGTCCAGCTGCGCCGGAGGAGCCCGTCAGCGCAACGCACTGGAGGATCCCGTCGTCCAGCTGCGCCGGAGGAGCCCATCAGCGCATTGCACCGGAGGAGCCCGTCGTCCAGCTACGCCGGAGGAGCCCGTCAGCGCAACGCACTGGAGGAGCCCGTCGTGCAGCTGCGCCGGAGGAGCCTGTCAGCGCATCGCACCGGAGGATCCCGTCGTCCAGCTGCGCCGGAGGAGCCCGTCAGCGCATCGCACCGGGGCATCTCGTCGTCCAGCTGCGCCGGCGTAGCCCGTCAGCGCATCGCGCCGGAGGACCCGTCAGCGCATCGCACTGGAGGATCCTGTCGTCCAGCTGCGCTGGAGGAGCCTGTCAGCGCATCGCACCGGAGGAGCCCGTCGTCCAGCTGCGCCGGAGGAGCCCGTCAGCGCATCGCACCAGGGCGTCCCGTCGTACAGCTGCGCCAGAGGAGCCCGTCAGCGCATCGCACCGGAGGAGCCCGTCAGCACATCGCACCGGAGGAGCCCGTCGTCCAGCTGCGCCAGAGGAGCCCGTCAGCGCATCGCACCGGAGGAGCCCGTCAGCACATCACACCGGAGGAGCCCGTCGTTCAGCTGAGCCGGAGGAGCCCGTCAGCGTATCGCACCGGAGGATCCCGTCGTCCAGCTGCGGAGGAGGAGCCTGTCAGCGCATCGCACCGGAGGACCCCGTCGTCCAGCTGCGCCGGAGGAGCCCGTCAGCGCATCGCACCGGAGGAGCCCGTCAGCGTATCGTACCGGAGGATCCCGTCGTCCAGCTGCGCCGGAGGAGCCTGTCAGCGCATCGCACCGGAGGAGCCTGTCAGCGCATCGCACCGGAGGATCCCGTCGTCCAGCTGCGCCGGAGGAGCCCGTCAGCGCATCGCATCGCGGCATCCCGTCGTCCAGCTGCGCCGGAGGAGCCCGTCAGCGCATCGCACCGGAGGAGCCCGTCGTGCAGCTGTGTCGGAGGAGCCCTTCAGCGCATCGCACCGGAGGAGCCCGTCGTCCAGCTGCGCCGGAGGAGCCCGTCAGCGAATCGCACCGGGGCATGCCGTCGTCCAGCTGCGCCAGAGGAGCCCGTCAGCGCATCGCATCGGGGCATCCCGTCGTCCAGCTGCACCGGAGGAGCCCGTCAGCGCATCGCACCGGAGGAGCCCGTTGTCCAGCTGCGCCGGAGGAGCCCGTCAGCGCATCGCACCGGAGGAGCCCGTCGTCCAGCTGCGCCGGAGGAGCCCGTCAGCGCATCGCACCGGAGGAGCCCGTCGTCCAGCTGTGCCGGAGGAGCCCGTCAGCGCATCGCAGCGGAGGAGCCCGTCGTCCACCTGCACCGGCAGGAGCCCGTCAGCGCATCGCACCGGGGGAGCCCGTCGTGCAACTGCGCCGGAGGAGCCCGTCAGCGCATCGCACCGGAGGAGCCCGTCGTCCAGCTGCGCCGGAGGAGCCCGTCAGCGCATCGCACCAGAGAATCCCGTCGTCCACCTGCGCCGGAGGAGCCCGTCAGCGCATTACACCGGAGGAGCCCGTCATCCATCTGCGCCAGAGGAGCCTGTCAGCGCATCGCACCGGAGGAGCCCGTCGTCCAGCTGCGCCGGAGGAGCCCGTCAGCGCATCGCACCGGAGGAGCCCATCAGCGCATCGCACCGTAGGAATCCGTCGTCCAGCTGCGCCGGAGGAGCCCGTCAGCGCATCGCACCGGAGGGGCCCGTCAGCGCATCGCACGGGCAGAGCCCTTTGTCCAGCTGCGCTGGAGGAGCCCGTCAGAGCATCGCATCGGGGCATCCCATCGTCCAGCTGTGCCGGAGGAGCCCGTCAGTGCATCGCGCCTGCGCATCCCGTCGTCCAGCTGCGCCGGAGGAGCCCGTCAGCGCATCGCCCCGGGGCATCCCGTCGTCCAGCTGCGCTGGAGGAGCCCGTCAGCGCATTGCACCGGGGCATCCCGTCGTCCCGCTGCGCCAGAGGAGCCCGTCAGCGCATCTCACCGGGGCATCCCGTCGTCCCGCTGCGCCGTAGGAGCCCGTCAGCGCATCGCACCAGGGCATGCCGTCGTCCAGCTGCGGCGGAGGAGTCCGTAAACGCATCACACCAGAGGATCCCGTCGTCCAGCTACGCCGGAGGAGCCCGTCAGCGCATCGCAGCGGAGGAGCCCGTCGTCCACCTGCACCGGCAGGAGCCCGTCAGCGCATCGCACCGGAGAATCCCGTTGTCCACCTGCGCCGGAGGAAACCGTCAGCGCATCGGACCGGAGGAGCCTGTCATCCAGCTGCGCCGAAGGAGCCCGTCAGCGCATCGCACCAGAGGATCCTGTCGTCTAGCTGCGCCGGAGGAACCTGTCAGCGCATCGCAGCGGAGGAGCCCGTCGTCCAGCTGCGTCGGAGCAGCCCATCAGCGCATCACACCTGAGGAGCCCGTCAGCGCATCGCACCGGGGCATCCCGTCGTCCATTTGCGCCGGAGGAGCCCGTCAGCGCATCGCACCCGAGGAGCCCATCGTCCAGCTGCGCCGGAGGAACCCGTCAGCGCATCGCTCCGGAGGAGCCCGTCGTCCTGCTGCACCAGAGGAGCCCGTCAGCGCATCGCACCGGAGGAGCCCATCAGCACATCGCACCGGAGGAGCCCGTCAGCGTATCTTACCGGAGGATCCCGTCGTCCAGCTGCGCCGGAGGAGCCCGTCAGCGCATCGCACCGGAGGCGCCCGTCGTGCAACTGCGCCGGAGGAGCCCGTCAGCGCATCGCACCGGAGGAGCCCGTCGTCCAGCTGCGCCGGAGGAGCCCGTCAGCGCATCGCACCAGAGAATCCCGTCGTCCACCTGCGCCGGAGGAGCCCGTCAGCGCATTACACCGGAGGAGCCCGTCATCCATCTGCGCCAGAGGAGCCTGTCAGCGCATCGCACCGGAGGAGCCCGTCGTCCACGTGCGCCGGAGGAGCCCGTCAGCGCATCGCAGCGGGGCATCCCGTCGTCCAGCTGCGCCGGAGGACCCCGTCATCGCATCGCACCGGAGGAGCCCATCAGCGCATCGCACCGTAGGAACCCGTCGTCCAGCTGCGCCGGAGGAGCCTGTCAGCGCATCGCACCGGAGGGGCCCGTCAGCGCATCGCACGGGCAGAGCCCGTTGTCCAGCTGCGCCGGAGGAGCCCGTCAGCGCATCGCATCGGGGCATCCCGTCGTCCAGCTGCGCCGGAGGAGCCCGTCAGCGCATCGCCCCGGGGCATCCCGTCGCCCCGGGGCATCCCGTCGTCCAGCTGCGCCGGAGGAGCCCGTCAGCGCATCGCCCCGGGGCATCCCGTCGTCCAGCTGCGCTGGAGGAGCCCGTCAGCGCATTGCACCGGGGCATCCCGTCGTCCCGCTGCGCCAGAGGAGCCCGTCAGCGCATCTCACCGGGGCATCCCGTCGTCCCGCTGCGCCGTAGGAGCCCGTCAGCGCATCGCACCGGGGCATGCCGTCGTCCAGCTGCGGCGGAGGAGTCCGTAAACGCATCACACCAGAGGATCCCGTCGTCCAGCTACGCCGGAGGAGCCCGTCAGCGCATCGCAGCGGAGGAGCCCGTCGTCCACCTGCACCGGCAGGAGCCCGCCAGCGCATCGCACCGGAGAATCCCGTTGTCCACCTGCGCCGGAGGAAACCGTCAGCGCATCGGACCGGAGGAGCCTGTCATCCAGCTGCGCCGAAGGAGCCCGTCAGCGCATCGCACCAGAGGATCCTGTCGTCTAGCTGCGCCGGAGGAACCTGTCAGCGCTTCGCACCGGAGGAGCCCGTCGTCCAGCTGCGCCGGAGGAGCCCATCAGCGCATCACACCTGAGGAGCCCGTCAGCGCATCGCACCGGAGAATCCCGTTGTCCACCTGCGCCGGAGGAGCCCGTCAGCGCATCGCAGCGGAGGAGCCCGTCGTCCACCTGCACCGGCAGGAGCCCGTCAGCGCATCGCACCGGAGAATCCCGTTGTCCACCTGCGCCGGAGGAAACCGTCAGCGCATCGGACCGGAGGAGCCTGTCATCCAGCTGCGCCGAAGGAGCCCGTCAGCGCATCGCACCAGAGGATCCTGTCGTCTAGCTGCGCCGGAGGAACCTGTCAGCGCATCGCAGCGGAGGAGCCCGTCGTCCAGCTGCGTCGGAGCAGCCCATCAGCGCATCACACCTGAGGAGCCCGTCAGCGCATCGCACCGGGGCATCCCGTCGTCCATTTGCGCCGGAGGAGCCCGTCAGCGCATCGCACCCGAGGAGCCCATCGTCCAGCTGCGCCGGAGGAACCCGTCAGCGCATCGCACCGGAGGATCCCGTCGTGCAGCTGCGCCAGAGGAGCCCGTCAGCGCATCGCACCGGAGGATCCCGTCGTCCAGCTGCGTCGGAGCAGCCCATCAGCGCATCACACCTGAGGAGCCCGTCAGCGCATCGCACCGGGGCATCCCGTCGTCCATTTGCGCCGGAGGAGCCCGTCAGCGCATCGCACCCGAGGAGCCCATCGTCCAGCTGCGCCGGAGGAGCCCGTCAGCACATCGCACCGGAGGAGCCCGTCGTTCAGCTGAGCCGGAGGAGCCCGTCAGCGTATCGCACCGGAGGATCCCGTCGTCCAGCTGCGGAGGAGGAGCCTGTCAGCGCATCGCACCGGAGGACCCCGTAGTCCAGCTGCGCCGGAGGAGCCCGTCAGCGCATCGCACCGGAGGAGCCCGTCAGCGCATCGCACCGGAGGAGCCTGTCAGCGTATCGTACCGGAGGATCCCGTCGTCCAGCTGCGCCGGAGGAGCCTGTCAGCGCATCGCACCGGAGGATCCTGTCGTCCAGCTGCGCCGGAGGAGCCCGTCAGCGCATCGCATCGCGGCATCCCGTCGTCCAGCTGCGCCGGAGGAGCCCGTCAGCGCATCGCACCGGAGAAGCCCGTCAGCGCATCGCACCGGAGGAGCCCGTCGTGCAGCTGTGTCGGAGGAGCCCTTCAGCGCATCGCACCGGAGGAGCCCGTCGTCCAGCTGCGCCGGAGGAGCCCGTCAGCGCATCGCACCGGGGCATGCCGTCGTCCAGCTGCGCCAGAGGAGCCCGTCAGCGCATCGCATCGGGGCATCCCGTCGTCCAGCTGTGCCGGAGGAGCCCTTCAGCGCATCGCACCGGAGGAGCCCGTCAGTGCATCGCAGCGGAGGAGCCCGTTGTCCAGCTGCGCCGGAGGAGCCCGTCAGCGCATCGCACCGGAGGAGCCCGTCGTGCAGCTGCGCCGGAGGAGCCCGTCAGCGCATCGCACCGGAGGAGCCCGTCTTGCAACTGCGCCGGAGGAGCCCGTCAGTGCATCGCACCGGGGGAGCCCGTCGTGTAGCTGCGCCGGAGGAGCCCGTCAGCGCATCGCACCGGGGCATCCCGTCATCCAGCTGCGCCTAAGGAGGCCATCAGCGCATCGCACCGGGGCATCCCGTCGTGCAGCTGAGCCGGAGGAGCCTGTCAGCGCATCGCACCGGAGGATCCCGTCGTCCTGCTGCGCCTAAGGAGCCCGTCAGCGCATCGCACCGGGGCATGCCGTCGTCCAGCTGCGCCGGAGGAGCCCGTCAGCGCATCGCACCGGGGCATCCCGTCGTCCAGCTGCGCCGGAGGAGCCCGTCAGCGCATCGCACCGGAGGAGCCCTTCAGCGCATCGCACCGGAGGAGCCCGTCGTCCAGTTGCGCCGGTGGGGCCCGTCAGCGCATCGCACCAGAGGAGCCCGTCGTCCAGCTGCGCTGGAGGAGCCCGTCAGCGCATCGCTCCGGAGGAGCCCGTCGTCCTGCTGCACCAGAGGAGCCCGTCAGCGCATCGCACCGGAGGAGCCCATCAGCACATCGCACCGGAGGAGCCCGTCAGCGTATCTTACCGGAGGATCCCGTCGTCCAGCTGCGCCGGAGGAGCCCGTCAGCGCATCGCACCGGAGGCGCCCGTCGTGCAACTGCGCCGGAGGAGCCCGTCAGCGCATCGCACCGGAGGAGCCCGTCGTCCAGCTGCGCCGGAGGAGCCCGTCAGCGCATCGCACCAGAGAATCCCGTCGTCCACCTGCGCCGGAGGAGCCCGTCAGCGCATTACACCGGAGGAGCCCGTCATCCATCTGCGCCAGAGGAGCCTGTCAGCGCATCGCACCGGAGGAGCCCGTCGTCCACGTGCGCCGGAGGAGCCCGTCAGCGCATCGCAGCGGGGCATCCCGTCGTCCAGCTGCGCCGGAGGACCCCGTCATCGCATCGCACCGGAGGAGCCCATCAGCGCATCGCACCGTAGGAACCCGTCGTCCAGCTGCGCCGGAGGAGCCCATCAGCGCATCGCACCGGAGGGGCCCGTCAGCGCATCGCACGGGCAGAGCCCGTTGTCCAGCTGCGCCGGAGGAGCCCGTCAGCGCATCGCATCGGGGCATCCCGTCGTCCAGCTGCGCCGGAGGAGCCCGTCAGCGCATCGCCCCGGGGCATCCCGTCGTCCAGCTGCGCCGGAGGAGCCCGTCAGCGCATCGCCCCGGGGCATCCCGTCGTCCAGCTGCGCTGGAGGAGCCCGTCAGCGCATTGCACCGGGGCATCCCGTCGTCCCGCTGCGCCAGAGGAGCCCGTCAGCGCATCTCACCGGGGCATCCCGTCGTCCCGCTGCGCCGTAGGAGCCCGTCAGCGCATCGCACCGGGGCATGCCGTCGTCCAGCTGCGGCGGAGGAGTCCGTAAACGCATCACACCAGAGGATCCCGTCGTCCAGCTACGCCGGAGGAGCCCGTCAGCGCATCGCAGCGGAGGAGCCCGTCGTCCACCTGCACCGGCAGGAGCCCGCCAGCGCATCGCACCGGAGAATCCCGTTGTCCACCTGCGCCGGAGGAAACCGTCAGCGCATTGGACCGGAGGAGCCTGTCATCCAGCTGCGCCGAAGGAGCCCGTCAGCGCATCGCACCAGAGGATCCTGTCGTCTAGCTGCGCCGGAGGAACCTGTCAGCGCTTCGCACCGGAGGAGCCCGTCGTCCAGCTGCGCCGGAGGAGCCCATCAGCGCATCACACCTGAGGAGCCCGTCAGCGCATCGCACCGGGGCATCCCGTCGTCCATTTGCGCCGGAGGAGCCCGTCAGCGCATCGCACCCGAGGAGCCCATCGTGCAGCTGCGCCGGAGGAGCCCGTCAGCGCATCGCACCGGAGGATCCCGTCGTGCAGCTGCGCCAGAGGAGCCCGTCAGCGCATCGCACCGGAGAATCCCGTTGTCCACCTGCGCCGGAGGAAACCGTCAGCGCATCAGACCGGAGGAGCCTGTCATCCAGCTGCGCCGAAGGAGCCCGTCAGCGCATCGCACCAGAGGATCCTGTCGTGTAGCTGCGCCGGAGGAACCTGTCAGCGCATCGCAGCGGAGGAGCCCGTCGTCCAGCTGCGCCGGAGCAGCCCATCAGCGCATCACACCTGAGGAGCCCGTCAGCGCATCGCACCGGGGCATCCCGTCGTCCATCTGCGCCGGAGGAGCCCGTCAGCGCATCGCACCCGAGGAGCCCATCGTCCAGCTGCGCCGGAGGAACCCGTCAGCGCATCGCACCGGAGGAGCCCGTCGTGCAGCTGCGCCAGAAGAGCCCGTCAGCGCAGCGAACCGGAGGATCCCGTCGTCCAGCTGCGCCGGAGGAGCCCGTCAGCGCATCGCAGCGGAGGAGCCCGTCGTCCAGCTGCCCCAGAGGAGCCCGTCAGCGCATTGCCCCGGAGGATCCTGTCATCCAGCTGCGCCGGAGGAGCCCGTCAGCGCATCGCACCGGCAGATCCTGTGGTCCAGCTGCGCCGTCGGAGCCTGTCAGCCCATCGTGCCGGAGGATCCTATTGGCAAGCTGCGCCAGGGGAACCTGTCAGCGCATCGCTCCGGAAGATCCTATTGTCTGGCTGTGCCAGCGGAGCCTTTCAGCCCATCGCTTTGGAGGATGTCGTCGTCAAGCTGCCCCTGAGGAGCCCATCAGCACATCATGACTCAGGATCCCGTCGTCCAGCTGCGCCAGCAGAGCCTGTCACCACATCGTGCCAGAAGATCCTCTTGTCCAGCTGTGCCAGCGGAGCCCGTCAGCGCATCGCTTCAAGGACTCCATCGCCAAGCTGTGCCAGAGGAGCTTCTCAGCGCTTCGTGCCATATAATCCCGTCATCCATCTGCGCCAGCGGAGCCTGTCAGCACATCATGCTTGAGGAACCCGTCGTCAGGCTGTGCCACCGGAGACCGACACCACATCACTTTGGAGGATCCCGTTGTCAAGCTGCGCCATGGGAGCCTGTCAGTGCATCGCTCCGACGGCCCCACTTGTCCAGCTGCACCAGTGGAGCTTGTCATTGCATCGCTTTGGAGGATCCCGTCGTCCAGCTGCACTAGCGGAGCCTGCCAGCGCATGGCTGCGGAGGATCCCATCGTCAAGCTGCGTCAGCAGAGCCTGTCAGCGCATTGTGCCGCCTGAGGCCGTCATCATCGCACAGGAGGAGTCCATCGTCATTCCAACGGCAGAGGAGCCCATCACTGTGCCACCCCAGAGGAGCCGGTAAGTATATTGCTGTGGATGGTTCTGTCGTTGCAGTGCCGGAGGATCCTATTGCCAAGCTGCGCCAGGGGAACCTGTCATCGCCTTGCTCCAGAAGATCCCGTTGTCCAGCTGCGCCAGCAGAGCCTGTCAGTGCATTGCTTTGGAGGTTCGCATCATCAGGGTGCACCAGAGGATCCTGTCAGCGTATCGGCCTGGATGAGCCCGTTGTCAGGCTGTGCCAGCAGATCCTGTCAGAGCATTGCTCCGGAGGGTCCCATTGTCAAGCTATGCCAGTGGAGCCTGTCAGCGCATTGCGCTGGAGGAACCCGTTGTCGCCCAGCCACCCTACAAGAACGCATCGTTGCCAAGCCTGAGGAGGCTTTCAGCGTATTGCCTTGGAGCAGCCTATAGCTGCACTGCCTTACAGGAGCCCATCCTCACCATGCTGCCCTAGAAGAGCCCCTTGTCGCTGAGCTGGAGGAGCCCTTAGGCGCTGCGTCGGATTTGCCTGTTGTAACACCAGGCCTGAGGGGCCGATCAGTGGAATGTGCTGGAGGAACCCATCAGCGCATGGCGAGGCTCATCTTGGAGCCTTTCGTTGTGCTGCGTCGGAGCCCTTCATCGCGTGGTCTGGCTTCTCTTGGAGCCCTTCATCATGCTGCCGTGGAGGAGCCTTTCATTGCGCTGCTGGCTGTTCCTGGTTCCCTGTGTCATGTCAGACAAGGCCTTCATCATGCTATGTCGGAGGAGCCCGTCATCATGCCTCACATCTCTTTTTGGGAGTCTTTCATCATGCCATGCAGCTGTTTTTGACATTCTTCACTGTGCTGCCCTGGAGGACTTCTTCCCTGGGCCGCTTGATTCTTCTTGGAGTCATTCATCACGCTGCTCGGCTCTTTTTGGAGCCTTTCACTGCACCACCCCAGAGGAGCCCTTCATCACTCCGCCTGACTCTTATTGGTGCCCTTCACCATGCCCCCCCGGAGGAGACCTACAATGCACCACTTTGGAGCAGCCCTTCACGGCGCCACACAGCTGTTCTTGGAGTCCCTTGTTGCTTTTCCTGGCAACGTGTTAGGGTGGAGTCTGTAGAACAGTGTCCTAACAGAGGTAAGAGAGAACAGGATCTCTGGTGAGTCTAAGGGAGTAGTGGCTGTCTTGTCTCAATTCTGCTTTCTTCTGCTCAATGGCATGTTTCTTTTCAGCACAGATGATACCAAGCGTTTGGAAGGGGGTAGCTCATGCACCCAGGGAGGCTCACAGCCCTGCCGACACAGGGAGCGAGGGAAGATGCAGAGACCAGAAATGTTGGGTAAGTGCCTAGGTGCCCGAGTGCTAAAAGCTGAAGCATCTGTTGCTACTTGTTGGGGGCATGGGAATCCTGGGAATATCTGCGTGGCCCTGTCGCCAAGGTGGCTGAGCTGGCGGGGTTTTCAGGGCGGTGCAGTAGGTGCATGATGCTGTGCTGCAGAGGCGGCAGCTGGAGGGTGCTGTTGCCACAGGAAAGGCTGCCAAGCTGAAGGAAGAAGGAACACAGTTAAGCCTGAGCTCCTGAGTGAGTCGATCAGTCCTCAAGGACATTTCATGTCCTGGCTATTGTGACCCACCCTTGCCTGGGGTCTTGCAGGTAATCCTCCTTTGGTAGAGGGACAGTGGTTGGAGTTTCTTTTCTTGTTATTGCTGTATCAAAATACATGCTTTGTTTTCCCAGTGCCCATTGCTGAGAATAACTGCTTTTTCTTCTCTGAATCCTCTCTTAGCCATTTGGGGTCACCGTTTTAGTTTCTAGTTGCACCTGTTTCTTTGGTTTTCAGAGAGGCAGTGTGAAGGAGCAGGGACTGGATTTTACCTTCAGTTACCCCTGGAGGAGCTGCTGCAGAAGGAAGCGAGCCTATGGTTTGGGGAGCTGTGCGACAGGAGGACAGCTGAGCAGGAATCTAGCGTTCTAGCACCACATTTTTGCTCTAGGCAATAAAAATTGGAGTAAGCCACAACTGAAACATGGTGGCATCTGGTTTATTCACTGCATGGTTATCTAAACCCTGCTAACAGCCCTCAGGATGATGCCTCACCCCTACCTGCTCCTCATCCTTGACACATCCCACGGTTGCTGCATGGTGAAGTCTTTATTGCTCCTGTGCCACTGGAGCAAATAGTGGGCAGCTGGTGGCTGTGGAGGTCTTGCTGCAGTTTTTACTGCCTTCCAGTGGGTAAGAGCTTGTGTTGGAAGGGGCTGCTTCTCCTCCACAACAGATGCTGCCTTCCTCCCAGCTTGTGCTTTTCTTTCTCTGTTTAAGTATGGCTCTTGCAAGCAGAGCTCCACGTAGGTGCAGTCCATATTCAGTTCCTTCACTAAATGTTGCCATTCAGTGTAAGTGAGAAAGTGTTTCTGCAGGGAGGGGCCAGGCAGGAGGCAGCAGGGTAGCCCTCACCTGACAGGCAGCTGATGCAGCACCCATCTCCGGAGCGCCTGCTGGCACCCCCACTCTCTAGCCTGAGTTATGTGGGTACAAAAAAGCCTTTTTGTTCTTTTCTCCCTGCACAACTCACTTAAGCTATAGGGAGTGTGGGGTCTGGGCCCCTCCCTCAGCTGCTCTGGTTGGACCGTGGCCTGCCCGCTCCCTCCTGCCCAAGGGAGCCATTGGGTCAGGGCCTGCCCCTGCTGCACACTTCTGCACTTAAAGGGAGGTTTTGAGTGACTTTAAGCATCTTGTGAATTCTCCATGTAAGTGCAGTCATGGGTGGCAGGCAGGCCCTGGTCGATAGAGGGGGGCCATACCCTGTCACTCCTTAGACGAAATGAGTTCTGTGGGGACAAAAAAAGCTCTGTGGGTTTTCTGTCCCCATCTAAGGCCCTTGGGCTCGCTGCCCTGGGCCCCTGGTTGCTGGAGCTCAGTTTAGGAGCAGACATTGGTCACTGAAAGTGAAGCCTGTGACCACTTTTGGGATGTTTGGAGTTGGTGCAGGCACAGACTAAGGGCAATGTGACTGCCGGGCTGCTCTGATCAGGGAACAGGGGACCGCCACCCTTCCTCAGTGGGAATCCCCCTTCTTTCTGGGAATGCTGCTCACTACAAATGCAGTTGAGGACAAAGCACAGCTTTTTTTCCTGCCTTATCCAGTAGCTCAGGCTGAAACACTGCTTTGCTGGTGGGAAGACCTGAAAATGTCAAAATACAGCAATGTTGTGGACCCCAAAACCTAAATCTGCAATAGGGGCAGTGGCAGCTGCTGCTTTACTACCTTTGTCAGGGACAGGGACGTGGTGATGGCCGAGAGCACTGGCCAGAGCAGAAGAGCTCTCTTGGAGCTCTCAAAGTGATTTCCAGAATTTTAAAGCAATTCTTTCCCCTAATTTTTGCTTGGTACTATATTGCTTGGTGACAGTTGAGCTCTTTTTTTTAATAACTCAGCCTAAGGTGGATTTCCAGGTGTGGAAAATTGTCAGTTGTTTGGCTTTGTTTCTACCAAGAAAAGTCTAGGAGAAATAGGTGGAGGGAGTATGAGGACACTCTTAATAAGAGGTAGTATTGCTAGCTAATCCACAGTAACTAGTACAGGTTTCAGGAGATAAATATGGGTGCATAGTTTCAGAAGAAACCATGAGATTTCAGGAGAAATTACAAGGTCAAGGCTCTTGATGATGAAATGCTGCAACTCTCTGGTCCTTTAAATTTCTTTGGCAGGCTGGGAAACAAATGGATTTGATACTTATCCCTATTCAAAAATGTCATTTTGAAGAATGATTTCAGTAATTGTTTTGCCTAACAGAGCAAATTATAAGATCCTCTCCAACGTGTGTCTTTTAGGAGCAGCTAATGATGAGATGATTTGAGCACTTTAATGGATTTCACTATGTTTTTGCCATTAAATGTAATTGGTCAGCCTGGTAGTTTTTCTTTAGCTGAAATGTGATAATTCACATTAGTCACTTGAGTAGGAAAACTATGGCTAAGGGAAAAATATGAAAAATAATTCACAATGCTGATATTGACTTCATGTTTACTGTTTTATTAGCAGGATTTGCTGCTCACTTCAAATTCACGAATAGACAAATTATTTACAAAAGCCGTTTACTCCAAAAGTAGGCAGTACCACATACTCCAAAACAGGAAGCATTTGTCATCACAATAGAAAAGACTTGATTTCGATACACAAAAGTCCATGATCTCTTCTGTGTAGTTTAAATGAGCAGGTATTACTGCTACTGTCACCTGCTTTATCGTGATTATCATTTAAGACACACCTGTCATGGAGTTGCGCAAAATCAGAATAGTAAAAACAGCGCTGGGGGAGGCAATGCAGAATTCATCTTGAGTTGTTGCCTGACGTTTGACCAGACAATGAGCTACTCAACCTAAGCAGTGACTGGCTTGCTGAAGCCTAGAGTCTGTCTCCATTGCTTGCAGAAGGACAGGTCATCTCAAGGCTTCTATGCTCTTTTAGCCCTACTTGCACTGTATTTTGAAGGCATACACAGACTTGATAAGATGTCTAGGCCTGGTTCAGCAGGGTGGATTTTTTCCCACTAACATGCTACTCTTTTATATGGGTCCCACTGAAAACAAGTTGAAACACGTGACATTCCGTGTGAACAGAAGAAAACACTTTTTTACTTTGAGGGCTGCTGAACACTGGCACAGGTGGTCCAGGGGGGCTGTGGAGTCTCCATCCCTGGAGTCAGTCAAAGCCCAACTGGACACAATCCTGGGCAGCCTGTTATAGCTGACCTTGCTTGAGCAGCGGGGTGGACTAGACAATCTGGAGATGTTGTTCCCCACCTCTGCAATTTTGTGATTGATTCTTTGAAGAGCTTAGTGCCTCAAGGCAGCAGAAGCTGGCCATAGGGTGCCTGGAGGTGAGAGAAGGGAACAGGTCCCTTCAATATGTAGCCGTGCCATTTTCCAAATACGTAATAAATGGGGTAACACTCTACATAAAACTATAGAGTGGAATGTTGATAAAATAGTCTTAAACAAGGTGTCACAGGGGGAGACTTGAGGTTTTCACTGGACTGTGAAGCAGTATACAATAGAAAGCTGGTGGTCTGTAGGCTTCAAGGAGCTTCATCGTGAAGGGTAAACTGGGAGGATAAAGAGTTACATGAAGCAAAATGGGCTTTTTTGCCATCCTTCCTCTTGTGAGCAGAAGGAAAAGGACACCAAATAGCTTAAAGGTACATATGAGGAGGTCAAAGGAGTTAAGAGCTTTCTCTGAAGAAGAAACAGAGAGGCATCATTGCTAGGACCAGCAGTCAACTCCTCCATCATTGTAATATGCTTTAATGCATTCATAGACTTTTTTTGTACACCTTAATTTTTAAACAACTACACTGAGTGTCTACATCCCAAATTTGCAGATGAGTGAACTGAAGCACAGCATCAGTCTGAGTGATGGGATTATACAGCAGTCCAGTGAGAAGAGTTCTCATGGAAAAGCATAGCTGGCTGCTTTTTGAGGACTCTTACTAATGGTGGGTGTTCCCACAGAGAAGGGCGAAGCTTCTGAGGAGGCATTATTTCCTCTTTAGCCCCTCTCCAGAATATGTGAGATTAGAACGGCAGAAAACTTATCTCAGTTTTATGCAGTCTACCTCCTCTGTGACCGGCATTGCACTTGTTCTCAGGTCTAAATCTGTGCTAGATTTGCTTCCGTTGTATGTTGATCTCCATCTGAGCAACATGATCTTCTTGAAATACTTCATGGTGTTATTTTTTACAGTTACAAAACACATGGTGTTGATCATACTGTTACTCATGGCAATGCATTCAACTATGTAAAAAGCAGTAAGATAATGCTTCTCTTTCACAAAGATGGTGGGGAAAAAGTCACGGACAATTGTGAAGCCATAGAAAGGTGCCCAGCAGAGAACATAGGCGGTCAGGATGCACATCAGTACCATAACAGTTTTTCTTCTGCATCGAAGCCTCTTTCTGATCTGTTCCGTCTGAAATCCTGGTACTGTTTTAAACCAAAGCTCCCGAGAGATCCTGGCATAACACAAGGTCATCGTAATCACGGGTGCAACAAATTCAATGCCAAAGATGAAGAGGAAGTATGATTTGTAGTACATCTGCTGGTCAACTGGCCAGATTTGACCACAGAAAATTTTCTCCTGGTTTTTCACTGTAAATAACACCGTTTCAGTAGCAAAGTATGCAGATGGAATAGCTACAAGTATGGAGACGATCCAGACCAAGGCAATTAGGAAGGTTGCTGTTTGGTAATTCATGCGTGGTTTCAGTGGGTGAACAATGGCCAGATATCTAGAACAGACAAATACATTCAGAATGAAGTCTGAAAACACTGTTAGTCAGAACACACATCAAAATACAGGTGGACAGAATTAAGCAGAAGGAAATTGCTGTCATTCTTAAGGAGAGAGCCTGACAAATTGGTGAGGAGAGTTAAGAAAGTTTTCTGAAGTAGCAGCCTAGAGCTGAGTTCCTAAATCTAGGCAGAAACTCTGGACCGAGTGGCTGAAAGGTTTGTTAGGACAGCGGGTACTTGGCAATCTGAAAATCTGAGCGTACGTTAGGGTGTCTGCAGGTGGTTTTAAGACATCGCTCTTAAACTCCCACTTGTTAACAAGATCAAACTGAAAAAGTTGTAAATTTGTATCACAAACTTTTTAACACAGATCACCTATCTGGGAGTTATGGAAAGACTGGAAGAGGAGAAAGAGAGGAGGGACTACTCCTGTTACTGACAGAGAGGTTTGCGGGACCTAGCAGAATATGTAGGTGATGTATCCAGGACGTGCGATGATACAGCATCTGGAAATTCTTTGGTGGACAGCACATGTTCAACTGAGAGTTTGAAACATGCAGTAATATACCCCCAGTCAGGTGCAGCTAAAAAGACAAACATGTAGAAACATGAAAATGTTATCCCTAGGCAGAGAACTACTTAAATATGCTTTTTTTACCAAGAAGTCAAATATACGTTAACAGTGTTTGTATTATTTTCTTGGTTATTCCATGGGGTGCAAAGAACTGAAGCTGATGCTAATGAATGGTTACAGGTGAGCATGTTTTCAAGCTAGCAACAAAGGACTGTGTATCCATATTCTGCCCATGCAAATTTTTGTTTCATCTGCTGGAGGTGACTGTTGCTAATTAATCTTAAATATGCTGTGTTAAGTAATACGCCAAACCATAAAACTTGAGCTAGGTATTTGCACTTCTTATGACTGTAAAGCTGCAAGGTGTGCTGCAGTGTTTCACAAAGAAGTGTGGAGAAATGGAAGTAGTAATACTAGCCAGATCCATCAATTGTCCTTGATTCAGTTAAAAAGGGGCTAGGACCAAATGGCATTCACCCTGGGGTTTTTTTGTTTGGTTGGAGTTTGGGGGGGTTGTTCTTTTAAGAAGCTATAGATGTAAGAAGAGCTTACATTAGAGTACACTGTTCCCGGAAAGATTAGGATATTCCTGCTAAAAGGAGATTTTTATCAGAGACACTCCAGAGCTCCCAGTATAATTGTATTTAACACAAAGGATTGCTTCAAAAAGTGGAATTTCTCATTCATTCAGAGGCTTTTCTGTCTGTGTCTATTCTATATGTAGATAGCATCCACAGGATATATTAATTCTAAAATAAAATGGAAAGGCAGTGGCACTTTTCATCAGCCAGATCCTGGAAGCAGATGAATTGTTCATCGCTCTTTGGTCGTGCAGGCTAGATGTCAAGGGAGAGCAGAATTACTCAGCCTCATTGTGGAGCTGATAAATGAACCTTTTTAGATTGGGTCTTGTGGGAATTAGGTGGTGGGATAATGTATGTGTATGCATTCATAAGTATGCATATCCGCTCAGCAGAACATTTGGCTGGATAGGGTAAATCTCTACAGGAGAGTCAGGAGGGAGCTTTTGTGGTGGATTTCCTGATTGTCATTGCTTACCACACTGGGGCTGTTAGTGCAGAGTGGACCTGGAGCGCATGAACCGAGTTCAGATGAAACTGCCCTGGAAGATGTGCTCCTGAAGTGTACATAAAACACACTGAGTGCCCGTGGGCGTTCAGTCCAGGGGACCCAGCTAAGGCTAAACCCCCGAAAATATTTACAGCATGGACATTGGACCCTTAGCATGAACTCCTGCTCCTCAGATGCTCTCCTTTCATGCTGCATTATTTTCTAGTGTAGACGTGGCCTTAAATATGTGAAATTCCTACCTTTCATGTGAATAGACTTCAAGGAAGGTGAAAGAGAGCTCTACCCAAGGGAAATCCTGTGGGACAGGCTTACCCTCTCTACCTAGGTGAGCCCTTTCAAATGATCTAAACATGGGAAGACTTCTGGAGCCTATTCTTTTTGGAGCCCGAAGTCAACGACCCACATGACATAACCAATATGGAATGGTTGATTGTTAAATTAACAAGGTTTCTCTTTGTTTACCAAGTCAAAAGCTCACAAAAAAAAAAAAAGGTAGTGAAACCAAAACAGTGTGTTCTTACAACAGACTTCAGTGATTAGTCATTTCCAGGATTGTTTTTAAAGATGCGCGGGGAGATATGCTAGAAATCTTTTGATTTCTTAGCAGGCATAAGGGCTCGATGACCCATATTACTTCATCAACCTGGGATGCACTAGCAGAGCTTTCCAAGAAAATTTTTTAGAGGTTGAAAAAGATAAGTAATAGAAAATGGTAATGCATACATGATAGTGTTTAGAAGCTTAACCCTGAGTCCCCAGCTGCTGTTCAAAGGTTCTTATAAGACACTGGTTAAGGATTTGTTTCATAGGAGCTGATGGTCCTTTCCCCCACACCAGGCAAAACATCTCTGAACTTCCCCAGAAGTCTTTCCACAGACTTCTGTTGACGTCAGTAACAGCTGCATCAGCCACGCACAAGCTGTATCTATACAACCATCAGCAGGGTTAACTGCTCCTGAGCTGTCTTTTGGATCAGGTACCAAAAACTGTGCAACAGTAGACTAGAGCATAAAATGGCACACGAGAGAAATTGGGGAAAAAAAAGGGAAGGGGGGGTGGGAATCCTACAGTCTGTATATGCAGAGGGTCTACAGAGATGTATATTGCGTTTGTACACAAAAGTTGACTTGTTGTGATGGCCTTTCTGTAAAGGGTTTACTCTGCAGGTCTCTGGCTTTCTGCGAGTCAGTGGTGTCAGACTTATGTCAGCATGAAGCTGGTCTTCAGCGCCTGGGTCTGTCAAGTCCATGGTGCACAAAGCTAAGAGAACAGGAGTCATAAGAAAGAATACAATTATATTGTTAGAATTCCTGGAATGGGAGACAGGCATAGAAATATCTTAGGACTGCAGCATAAAGCAGGTGGTATAGCAGGTGGGTATCATTTGTAGGCAAATCTCTGCTAAACTGGGTTGGTGTAGCATTTTATCATTCTCTGGACAGTGCCATAAATACAGGTGCCATAAATAACCTGTGGGTCTTTCCTGGCTTGCCACTGTGCCATCCTCAGAGAGGCATGTCAAGAGAGAGCAGAGTATTTTAATGGAGAGGAGAGTGCTGGCCACACTCACCAAGCATCCACTTCTGGGTTGAAGCATGCAGCTAAGACCTCAGTACTGTCAAATGGTTAATTTAATGATCACTGGGTTTTCTCAGTGTGGCACGACAGAGAATAAGAACTGTTTTGCAGGCTAGGCAGAAGTCTTACCTTTTACTCTCTTTCACACCAAAACAAAACCTGGGAAAAACACCTTAGGGGGTGAAAGAAATATCCTGTAAGGCAATAACCCTGTTGGAAAGTCACCTGTCAAATTCTGTATCACCAGTCAACTGTTTCTTTTGCTGTAGAGTATTTACTTCGCTGTTCATAGAAAAGGTTAGATTCAGAAAAGCTGTGTAGGCCGGTAGAGAAGGTTCCTTAGAGATGCATGGTTTGGATCAGGATTATATAGTGCTGATGAACACCCTCATCTCTGGGTGTTTCTGATTTGTCTCTCTCTCTCTCTCTCTCTCCCCCTCTCTTTCCTCTCCTCTTTTTGTTATTTCATAAATCCTCTCCTACACTTGAATTGAGCATATTTTTTTGGGGAGGGGGGTGTCCAATAAATCAACATTCTTTTCACCTGAAAAGTTCAATCAAGAAATTTCTACTGAGTTTTCTGTGGGGTAATGTTATGACTTCATGCCTCATGTGATTAATTTTTATGAAACAAGGTACCCAGGTCTGCATAGTACCTACCTGGACATCAGCAAATCCTGTAGAACAGCTGAGCATGTTAAAAAGCTAGAAATCTGGACAGCCAGCCTCCGAAGCTCTGGCCATCTCCTTGTGCAGTCATAGCAGCCCGCTTACCTGTCAACAGCTATAGCCAGGAGAGCATTGGTAGAAACATAGAGGGAGACAGTCCGTAGGTAGTTGACTGAGGCACAGAGGACGTGGCCGTGCTCCCAGGACAGCTGCCGCACCACGTAGTAGTCCATCTCGAAGGGGCAGCACACGATGGCCACAATGAAGTCTGAGATGGCCAGGTTGGCAATCAGCAGGTTGGTGAGGTTTCGCAGTTTCTTGTAGCGGGCGAGAGCAGCAATGAAGATGAAGTTGCCGATGCCACAGACCAGCATGATGCCAACCAGAGCGACCCCGATCACGATCTTGGCTGCAAAGAAGGTGCGGGTTTTGGTCATGTCGTCTTCACTGTCCAGTGGCAAGTCATAATCGCTGTAACTGAAATTGAAAGGGAAGGAGAAGTTTCGCAAGGAGGTTAAATCCCCGTCGTGGAGATTGTAGATTGCAGCAAAGTTGAGGTTGATGGTAGCATTTGGGTTATGTTCAGCTTGCTCCGTGGCCATGTCTGCCTTCTTTTGACAGACGTAGCTTGGCTAGCCCTTGGTTTCGTGTTAGAATTACCCAGGGTGGCAGGGCACGATGGTGGTGGGTGAGAGACCTCATCCAAAGTTCTCTTCTGAGTCACCTTGTCTTTGTCCCCATGAGATTCTAGAGCAACAGCCTCATGTATCTCCTTCTGTGGGAACAAAAAGAGGAAAACATTTCCTGAGAGGAAATTACAGCAAAAATACTGTGCTTAAGGGAAAGCAATAGCCACCTTATTGCCCCACGGCAATATTGCTGGCTGTGCACAGTGGGAAGAAATACCTTGTGAAAGGATGCTTCTGTTATCATTAAATCCCTTGAGTTGCATAATACACTGCTTGTTACACCCAGCAGTTTTATTCACCAACGGTGAAATTTTGTTTTCAGCACACAGTGAAATGACAACATAGGAGTGTAAAATCCAGTTTAAACCTCAACCAGCCTTCAAGCCCACAGTGCTGTCATCCCTGTGCAAGGTAAAAAATCTAAAATGAGATGACACCTCAATTTGCTGAAAAGTATCTGCTTTATGCTAGATGTCTTGGTCAGAGCGATGTGGTAGGTGAGAATGAAAGGAGAGCTGATGTCCTGGCTTCTAAATACATTTCTTAATTAAGTCAGAGTTGCCAAGACCCAAGAAAACAGCAAAGCCAGCACTTTCCTTTTTGGCAGCCATTAACTGAGTAGGGGGACCAAATTTTCAGCCAGCATAATCCATTATTGCTTCTCTCAAACCAGTGGAGGTCTGCCAGTTTGCATAGCCAGGATTTTGTCCCATGAACCAGTTTGTAGGGCTTTGCTGTGAAGGCAGATCTGCCATTCACAGGGATAGTGCTTCCACAAACAGGCTCTTGAGGTGAAAGGGAAAATCTTCCTGAAGCAAGACAAAGTGCCTTGAATGTCTGAAGACAGGAGCAGGCTTCCCTCTTTGTACTGCCGGTTGTACCAAATGTTAAAATTTTATTTATTTTCCACACTGAGGAAGAAAATCTAATCTACTCCCTCATTTTGCCTCTACTCCATATCAAAATGCTGAGGGCCGTCTTGCATCTTCCCACACCACATCTGGGAATCCTCACACCAGACTCCCAGCTGTCAGAACAGTCCCACCCCATCCCAGAGGAGAATCGGGGGGCATTGCCACTTTTTCTGCATTGAGGCAGTAGGTCTTCAGGGTGTCAAATGCTATTGAACACAATGTCCATCGTGGCTACAAAGGACAATCTGCATAGCGGAGCCGTTGCCCCTTCTTTCCCCTTCTTTTCCCACCCTCAGCCCTTGATGTACCAACACTTAAAAAATTTCTGAGAGAAACTCTCTTCTACAAGTTCTGCCTCCACGTTGCTTTTCAGTCTGAGAGGTGCAGAACAACAGAATTAAGAGAAAGCTAAAGCCTGAAACTCAGTAACAGTTGAAACAATTGACTGCTTTACAAGACATCCCTACAGCTTCCTGGAAATGTGAACGTCCATTTAAGAGAAGTACTAAATAAATAGTTGGATGCAAAATCTGTATGTTGGTCAAAGCAAGGTGCAGTATCTGTTTCAGAGAGGTTTCCCTGCAAAATACCGAGAGTGAGCTTTAAAATAAATAAAGACAACCCAGCCATCCACCAACTGACACACCACCATCAGCTAACAGTACCTGCAGTTGCTCTCGTCTTCTTGGAGGTCTCGGGCACCCTGGGGATAGCCTCCAGCTTTCTCCCCTGCAACTGTGCTGCTGCCACTGGAGCAGAGAAAGGATCACTGAAAGCAGCCAGAGGACTTTGCTGAATGATCATTTCTCTCCCAAGCAGGTCTGCCCTGCAGCTCAGGGGAGGATGGCTCCGCTGTCTCTGTGCATGCATCTAAAGCCTTTTCTCAGTGGGAGGCACCTTGAAGCTGTCCATGCATTTCTGATTTTAAAGAGGCAGTGCAATACGGAGACAATACAGCACAGCCCCCTGAATGCATTGAATCAGCAGGGCGGCTTTGTTACCAAGTCTGAGCATAGGAAGGTGTAAAACCCCGGTGTTCACATGCTCTTCTGAGTTCTGTCTGTGCTGGGCAGCAGCTGCCTACACCTGATGTGACACAGAGGCAAAACACAAACCTCTCAGTGGAGAGGAGGGGGAGGAAGGAGGGTGAACTGCTTTCCCAGGGACACTTCTTGGTGGATTTCTCCCCGGCTATTGTCTTTAGGACTGCCACTGTGGCAGCTCCTGCGGAAGGAGGGTCAAACATTGAATAGCCGTAAATCAGAGGACCCCTGACAGCTTTCCTTGCCCTCTTAGGGAATTACTTAGAGCAGAAAAGTGGCAGTGAATCCTTAAGGACTTGGTGTCCTTTGCTAATGCTGCTGCCTCTTCGTGTTGCTCTAAAGCACTCGCACCCCAGAGAGCAGTTCTCTTGCTTCCTAATTCTCCAGAAGGAAAGGAAATGCACAGCAGATCCACTGTCCTCTTGTGCACCTCCAGCCTTATTCATGTTAGCTGACATTTTCAAAGATGCGTAGTTGGGACACATTACGTAGTCCCCAGCGGATGAGACTGTAGGAGGCTGTAGAGCATAGAAGATTTGCAGAAAACCTACAATATGTGGCCTACAATGCACACTTGCAAGACTTGGCTTTCATGAGCTAGCGGGCGCTTCTGTCTGGAAGAGAGAGATAAGGAAAGAAATCTGTTAATGTGCAATATGTCTGGGGTGAAAGGGCCACTAATGTGACATTTCTTCCAGAAAACTTGTGGAAGGCCAGAGAGTCCTCACTGTCTGGAGCCAGCAGACAGCATTAAGAATTTCACAGCAAACACTTTGCTTGGCTTTATTTTTAACAATCAGTGTAATAGGTGGAAAACCATTAAGGGATTTTTAATATGCAACCAAATGAACAATGAGGAAATCGGATACAATCCACTTGTTGAATTCTGTCACACAAAATGTAAATATAGTAAGTATAGGGAGAGGCGAAGTGAACTGACAGCGTACATCAGAATCACATCTAAAAGATCCCTAAAATGGGTCACATAAACCTTACATGTCCCTTAGGAAAAGCTAGTATGGCAAAGGGAGCTCTTGCAAGCTTTACATGAGGAATGCGCATGATCTCTTTAAGACTTTGTTCAGCTGTCTCACATTGAGTTATCTAGTGAGTTAGTCAAGCACATGATATCTAAATATTTATACTTCTTTAGGCCAGAACCTCAGCTGCTGCAGAACAGTCTATCCCCATTGACTCAAGGCAAGTTGGCATTGGAACCCTGGTAACTACAGCCCCTCCAGGTCTGCACTTCATGCTTGGTACGTAGCTTCTGTGCAGCAGTTGTTCACCCGCTGTACTCCAAGTAATTGTGCTGTATGTGTCAAGCTGTTCCTCAGAAAATGCTAGTAATATTGTGAAATGATGTGATTTGCATGTGCTGTGTAAGGCAGTGCTTTGTAGTAGCTGAAAAGAAGTTGTTGAATAGACAGCGAAACCACTGGTCCTGAGAGCCACCCTTACAGCCAGATGGGCAGAGTGAAAGCTAAAAAAGCTGGCGCTGGAGCCTGAATATCTGGCCTGGTGACCTGCCCTGCTACAAGAAGGGCTGGGGCGGTAGCAGAAGGGCTCTAAAGCCATGGGGTATACACAGGAGGATTTCCCAGCTGCAGATGCTGTGTAAGAAGTCCCAAAGGCTGCCTTCAAAAAACGTAGCCTCTTGTGACTTCTGGTAGAAATGTGCTGAAAAAGCTGCTCCCTGGGCAGGGAGGGGTGGGCCAGGCTGAGGTACGGCCCGGGCAGCCGTCTGTCTGTGCACAGCTGGGATTTTTGTTGTCCCAGCGTTGCCCAGCCCAGAGGCTTTGCAGCCTGCGGGTCTCCTCTGCCTGGGAACGGGGCACTGGGAGGCTTGCAGAGACGCAGAGCTCCTTCCCCACAGCCCATGTATGACAGCCATTTTATCACATGATCACGCTCTATTACATTGTATTTCAAAGTCCCCATTATTTGGTAGAGAGCACATGATTCTGGTGTTAGATTACTGCATAGGACGAGGTTTCTCCTTGACAGTGGTTATTGGCAATTCCCCGATGGTGCCACACCGCCACTGTATTTTACACAGCGTCACAGTGCATCTCCTGAGACCAGTCTTACCAGTTTGATGAATTCAGGCTGCGAAAGAAAAGTTGTTTCTGAAAACTATTGTGTAAACAATTGATATTCCTGGTTGTTTGTTTTTTTTTCATTAGTATGCTCACAGTTTGAACAGGGAAGTTATTTAGCAGCTAAATGAGGCAAAAACGATTGCAATGTAAAGTAGTTGTTTAGAGACTTTCAAATAATGAATTTCTAAAACTAGCATTTAGCCTGGGAAGAGACCTTAGGACCCTGGCCTTTCATTTCCAAATGGCAAACTCACCAGCTACTGTCTAATTTTTCCTAATTGCTAAATAAATTGGTCTCTGAGTGAGGTAATTAATCCTAGGGGACTTAGATAAGCTTTGCATAAAGTAGAGCTGGAGTTTTACAAAGGTTGCTAATACAAATCAGTTGGTGAAATGTGACAAAAGCATCAGACATCCTGTGATCTTCTGGACAAACAAACAAAAGGTAGCAGCACACATGGGTTACAACCATGTGTATTTCTACTCAGTATTCCAACCAGGCATTTGGCTCAGGAGCTTTACTAAATCTAAGAGTGTGTAACTGACATTTATATTCAAGAGGACACTAGACTTGCTTACATAAAGAGTTAGGTATATTTTTCTAATCTGTGAAAACATGCCTTGTGGTACTAGAGGAAAGTGACTTTTGGATGGAGTTTGGCAAAAATGTGCACCCAGGAGTAATCCCACCATGCTCAGCTGTTGCAGTGGTGACTTGGGCTGTCGAAAAGTCCTGGGAAGGAGAGGGCAGAGAAGCATTTGACTTTATTAATGGGTTATGTCATCATGTTAACTTTCCTCTTACCACCTTTTTCCGTTTCCTTACTGCGCGTATCACTTGTGCTGAAAAGCCACATCACTGGGAGTTCTGTCTGTCCTATGCCAGATGTATGGAACAGCAAAGATCAGTGCTTGGAAACTTTTTGCCAATTGGAGATAAAGATCAGTTTAGCCAGTTGAAATGTTCTGGTTTGATACTGGCCTCTAACAAATGTTCCTGCAATTACTTGGAATTTCTTAGGAATGCCTTTTCAAACTCAAAAACTGGATGATTTTACCTGGAAGTTGGAAATTGTCCTCTGCTTCTGCCTTTGTGCCCATTGTGCAAAAGAATACTTATTAGGCAACGTTTACAACTGCAGAAGGCAGACAGTTCTTTATTTCTGAACATTGTTCTAAGGGAATTAAGATGAAGTAAAATATAGCTCATATAGAACAACATTTTGGAAGGAGATCCCAGTGTTATCATCTAATCTACACTGCTATTCCTGGGCTGCATTACATATATGCAAATGACAAATGCTTTCCTGGCCTATTGGTGAAGACATTTTGTGATGTAGAGGTCATGTCTTCTGTATGAGACTGTTAAATGTTTCTTAGCTGCACCAGATAGAACTTTAATGGTGCTGCTTTAAATTCCTCATTTTAATATCTCTGATCCAGATCTGAAGTCTGCATTAGGCCTCTTCCTCAAGAACTGGTTTACCCATACCTCATATTCAAAAGCCTTTCAATTTAGAAACATCTAAAGGGAGCTTAATATGTCCTATATCTCAGTTGGGCTTGTTGCTCCTTTGGATTTTCAGAGGCAGTCTTGTTTATTTTGGATCTTACTCAAAGATAGACTTAGTGTATCTCCTCTTTCAGTGGGTGCTAGGAGCTGCAGAATGCTTTTGGAAATGAGGCAGCTTTTTAATTGAAGTGTCTCAGTAGGAGAAACATCCTTCCAAAAACCTGTGACTTCTTTGGAGGTCTAAGTAGGAAAAGTTGGACGCTGCATTTCTTAAAAAATTGAACCCTCATCCATTACAGCTACAGTCTCAGATTTAAGCTAAATTGTCGGCACTTTCCTTTGCCATTACTGTTGTGTTGACAAAGCCCTTTGATTTGTATTATCACCTCTTCAGCATCTTCTTTTTTCTGCTCTGTTATTCAGTGAACATTATTTTCCGTTCATTGCCACAGACAGAATCCTGCTCCTCCGTGTCTCCCCTTTTGAATATTGTGGTGGTTTTGCCATTGCCATTTGTCACTGGCAATTTGGCATTTCACCCTGTATTTCCATGGCAGGCAGAATGATTCCAAGAATTTCCCTCTGCAGTTCCCATAATCCCACTTTTACCTATTTTTTCCTTATTTCTACCATCTCAGCATAAACGTACAGACCAGGGCATGTCACTACGAAGCATTTTTACGTGAAGCAATGTGAATCGCGGAGGTCTGGCTTGCTTAGGCACGTGCAGAGAGGGGACCTATCTACGCCAGGTCCCTAGCTTCTCCCCGAGGCAAGACATGAAGTATTTAAAGCTCATGCCCTATTCTACTGCCCGAGACTTTTTTGATGCTTCATTAAAAGTTAATAGTTCTTTTCTTCGCATAAGTTATTTGAGATTTAAAGGGCTGTGGGAGTTCAGTATCAATCTGAGAAAGGGATTAATATACTGTGAAAGCCTTATTGCAGGTATTCTATGTATTGCTGGTTATTTCTGCACACGCTTGAAATTAATTCTAACCCAACAGAATAATGCCTAATGGTAGTTTCATTTGAAGCTACTCAGAGCATGAAACCACAATCTTGGTGTCAGGATGAGTCATGAAAAGCTGCTATCACAGCTCATTTCTGACTTTAAAAAAGGTTTTGTAGTTCTTCCGATGTGGTATCAAAACTGCAGGGCCAGATGAGCCGCCTTAGAATATTTTTGAAGTCTGAGAGTAGCACTGTAGAAGTGACTGCTGTGACAGGAGATGAAAGGTATGTCTGTGCTCCCCAAACTAGGTGGAGATGAGGCAAATCCATCCCAGAAGGTGGGCATCCCTGTTTTGGGATGGTGGCTGCACCCCCCCCCGGGCACCCCAGGGCTGATTGCTGTGTGGTGGAGCATTGCATGCTGCTGCCTGCCCATGGCTCTGTAGGAGTACAGGTGATTTGGGTTCCAGTCAAAAGGAGACATGCTGGTTTGTCTGAGAAGGACAGCTCAGGGGTTCCAGGGTCTGAAGGGAGATAAGATTATCTATACTACCCTTTTGTAGTGTTAGCGCTAATGAATGGCACTTTAGGGGATAATTTACAAAGTTTGAGTGCCTTGCTTACTGGGATCACAGCAAATTAGCACCTCCTGGTTCAAAACAGTGGTGGTCTGCTTTTCAAGGAGTATTTAGAAAAGATGTGGACAAATTAGAGGCAATAGGAGAATGTGGCATGGCTACAGCTGTGTGGGAAGGGGCAGCCCTCAGTTCCAGAATTATAAGTCCTTGAGGGATAGAATGTGAGATAAGTCCCAGCCTTTTCTAAGGCTGCTGTTGCTTGTATTTGGTAGAGACCCAAATTTGCAGGGAATGGTATTGCCCTTTTGAAATCAAACCCCATTAATTGTCAGCATCTTAAAAGATGCACTGTACAGGGGCTACGACACAGTCACACCACCACAAAACTAACTCAGGAAGAATGGGCTGTTCAGCCAAAACTGGCGTCTCTCGGCTTCATGGATTAACCAGCTAGAATGTAATCCCTAGAAGTTTTTCAGGAAGAAATGTAGGTGTTCAGAGGTCATTTGAGCCTGTTGACTACTGATAGCAAAGCAAATTGGTAGGAGCTCACTGTGAAAACTATCATCCTGTGGCATATGATGCACAAAGGCCAGCACAGTGGCTCTAATGCTCTTTGTGACTCAGAGCATAATTTAGCTGCTGTGAGATACCCTTTGGAGGAGGTTCTGTCCGTGTGACTGCAGAGGGAGGCAGGGGAGATGAGCCCTTCCAGACTGGTACCTTAGCTCCTGGGCTGGGGGATGTAGCAGGGTGGCCTGCTGCTGGACAGCCTGCTCTTTCCCGCAGTGTTCTTCTGAGCAAACTTTTATTGAAATGAGCTTGAAATTTTAAGCCCAAAGTTTTCCCAGAAGAAATATTTAATATAAGCACAACTGGCTTTTTCAAATGAAATTGTTTATTAACCGGTTTGTTGTCAGTAGTCACCAGGAAGCACACCTGTAAAGACGCTTTTAACTCTACCAAAAAAATCACAGGTTCCCAGTACCCTAATTTATGTAATTTTGCTGCAGGGAGTTCATTTTGAAGAGCAAAGGATGACAGGTTGGATATTTGAGTACCATTGAGAAGGTTTTTTAAGGCTCATCTCCCTTTCAGACTTACTAACCCTCTCTCAAATCATTGACCGATTCTTTTCTATCCAGTACCTGAAACATGGCCTTACCACTGGAGGTTTCTGCCTTACTATTTCCTACCTTTTGCTGCTTTTAGAGCTGTCTGCGTATTCCAGGTCTGTAGCTCCCTATTGAGCCTGACAGGGCCTTTGGCCAAAGATAAATACAATGAAAGACAATGAAAAGTTGCCCCCTCCCTACTACACAGGGACATTGAGCAATGTTCTTTCTACCAGGGCAAATGGGTGTTCCTGAGCTTTCTGCATTGGTTTCCTGGGCAGAGGAACATTTTTTGCTTGTGTTTTTATTCTGTTTGGCTGATTGAGTTAAGAGGTCATTTGCTAAAGCCCACAGAAATCTAGACCATGTATAAATTTATTTCAGCCCGGTTAGTGAGAAAGGCACAGACATGATGCTGTGAAACATGGCGTGAAGGAGACCTTTGGGAGGCAAGGAGCCTACTTCTGTTACCTGCTAAGGAAGAGGAATTTCGAAGTACACTTTGAAAGTCAAAGGACCAGTGCTCCCCAGAATACTTCTGCCTGTTGTCTTCAAGGTATGCATTTTTTTACAGCGAGATGGGGCATCCTCCAGCCCCGCCTAGTGTAGATCTGACTACAGAGATTATGTCTGGAAGTCTAACATCAGTCAAATGGAGGTGTGCCAGTCTGCTCCTATGAGTGGAAGCTCCTCCTCAGCTGCATTTGTAGCAGGCATAGGAAAATCTGTAAGATACGGCTGGCAGGTCAGCCGGAGATAGGCAAGAACATATTGAGAACCCTCAGCTGTACCGGTAACAGGTCCTAAAGCCAGTGCCATTTCTTAGACACTGGGGCTCTTCAGAACAAAACTGCCTAAAGTTAATTTTGATCATTTTAAGGGTTGTTGCAGCAGTGCTTTAGAGTTCCTTCCTCTACTTGCATTGCTCTGCGTTGCTCCGGCACTGTTTTTTTCCTGAAACATTACTAATGTGAAGAGAAATATCAGACTGCTGCTGAGCTCTGGTACACAGGTCCTCTTGCCCGAGGCATCCCTTCTGCTGTTTTTTTAGAGAAAGTCTCCTGATGCTCGTGGAGTGGTCTAAGGCTTGAGGCTTGATGCTGACAGGCAAGAAGAGCCTTAAACAAATTCTGCAATTAAAATGGCAGGCAACACAAATTGCCAGCCATTAAAACCAATGCTTTTCTGCTTCATAAAGGTGAGCTATTGAAAAAGATCTAATCTGGAAAAGATTAAAAATTAATCAAAGTAATTGGATTGCCTGGGATTGCTCAGAGATGATAAACTTCTGCAGAAGTTACGCAGGCAGACAAATGAGTTACTGCTGAGCTGGGTGGGGGTAGAGGGAGGTGGAAAGGGGCTGTTCTAAGTGCTCTGTGCATGCTCTGGCACCATGGTAAATATGCTGTAGTTAACTTTATATTATGAAATGATATATTTGAAACCGCACTGAAGCCCTCACTGTTTGTCAATGCCTGCTTCACTCCTCTGCCAAAGGAAGTGACAAGATCTGTCTTTAAAAAATTGATGTGATTTAAAATTTAAAGGAAAACTGTTTCAACTCTTGTCCAGCAAATATCACATAATGGATTTCAAGAATGACACAGATGTTCTTCATGAGATTATGTGACCTAACGCATAAAAGGAAATAAAAAGTCCAAACCCTTGAATCCCCTGTATGTTTCTGCAAGTCGTCAATACTGGATCAAACATTTCTACTTCTCTCCGGAAAGGTCAAATTTTACTTTTAATGTGATGATACCTCTTAGTGCCTGAGAGATCATTTCCGTGAATCGGATGGAATTGGGGTTAATAGAGCCTATGGGCCTGTGTACAAATGGCTGAAAAATTCCACCGCTCTACCCTCCAGCATACATCAAGTCTGAATTTCCCACAGTACCAAGTTCAGTATTCAGGTATGCATAACTTTTAAAGGTTATCTTTTTTTTCCTCGTTCATTTGGTGGGTATAAATGATGAATGATGGGACAAACCTTGTATTTCTCATTCCTCTCTTTGTTAGGGTGAACTACTAGGCTAGGATTTCTCAGAGCAGATGGTGACGTTGATCACTTGGAGCTTCAAGGCAGTCAAAGAGTCATACGTTGTAGGGTCCCCCCACTGCTCTCAGCATAAATCTGCTCTCTTGGGGGGGGGGGGGGGGGGGGGGGGAATCACATCTTTAACTTGAGCTTCTAAACAAGAGACAATGAAAAATCTCAGTTCTTGCAAATGTTGATTCCGTAAACTCAGTATCAGGTCTCTGTAGGCACTAATAGCTCTTAGTGACCCCGAGTAGCCTCACCTGGAGCCTCCACCCACACCCCTGCCCAGGGGCCTAGGAGCCCAATTTCATGTCAGCCCTGGGCACATCCCTGCCTCCTGCACCAGGCACTCTGTAGCTGTGCCTGTCTGCCACTTGTCTCTGGCCCTGTCTGCACCTTAGATTTGTACTGCAGCCTTGCTTCAGGATTTAGCTTTTCCTGCTCTGAGTGGACCTTGAGTTTTTGTCTGGAAAATCACCCTCGCTGACACATTTGCTTTGAGAAGTGTGGTGTGGAAACGTGGATTTTATTTTGATTCTGTGATCTGCAGGCTTGAGAAGGATTCAGGTATTTCTTAGTTTCAAAGCAGTTTCTTATCCTCTGTGGTCTGATATATGCAGCGTATAAGCAAATGTGAAGTCACATATATGTGCTGGGTTTAGGAATGGTATTAGAATTGGCAGGTAACAAAACAGTCTTAGGGAAGAATTGTGATGCTTGGAAAATAATGGTTACTTTTGAGATGGATATGAGAAAAAACCATTACTAAATCTTAAAGCAAGCTTACTACAGCACGCTTACTTGATGTTATTGTAATCTGGCATGTAATTTTGCTGTGAGGCAAAAATTCCAAATCAGTTCAAAAGTCTGCCCAACAAAGAGAGAAAGTTTACAAAAATATGCCACTATATGTCTTGATGTATGAATCAAATAGCTGGCCAAGGGCAGGGAACTGAGGCTTAGATGCCCATGCTGTTAATTTTGCTGTTAGTATTAGAATGTAAAGGTCACAGAAATTGATGTAGGCTCCATCAAAATTTTATTTCCAATAATCTTTGGGTTCTCATAGGTAAAATTTGGGACTGGAATTTAAGGAGGAAGTTTTGAGGTTTTTGACTTGGCTATTGACTTTGTGGCTAGCTGTGGCTAACCTGCTCACTTCCTTGCTTTCTGACTGTGAAATGAAAGGATAATGCCAGTGTCTTCTGAAAAACGTTTTGATACCTGAAGATGACAAGCACCACATAAGGCAGTCATATTGTCATTTAGATCATGAGGAATTACTGATGATAGCTTCACAGTTATCAGGTCCAAACACCTGAAAAGATCTTTAGAATTCATCGAAGTGCACACTTCCCTCCTACTGATGCTGCAGGAGTGAGTTGGTTTGTGCTCACTGTTGTTTCACACACCTGTTGCAAGTAGTTCTCCAGGTGTCTAAGGATGCACAGGTGTTTGGAACTGTGGAAGCTGCTATGGTAAATTTGTAGTTAAAGGAATATACCCCAGTAATGTCCCCTGCAATGCAAGCATCCCTTTGTGATTTGCAGAAATAGGCAGGAGGTGTCTCTCGCTACAGGTTTCAGGAGTGATGTTCACATTTCTTTATGGGAAATTGCTAATTGGAGTATAGAACAAATATTTCCAAGTGTCCAGTGTGGTGGACACTTGGAGCTGTTGTTCTTACATTGTTTGGTGGAGTATTTAGTAAGTAATTTTTTTATTTATTAAAAGTTACTGTGAAAACTGCAAAGTAAAGGTCCTGAATCTTTTAAGTCATACAATGATATAACTTTATACTTGAGTAGGTATTTCCTGATACAGAGCTATATCTGTATGTGTACGTGTGTGTGTACGTATATATATTCATATACTTACTGTGGTGGTAAAGTTAATATTTCAGATTGAGATGTCTGGCTAAGAACTTACCTTCACTAGAAGAACATTCCTTTTGGCTAAAAGCTAACAGTCTGTGATTGTTCCCAAGTCCCCACTTCTGAGCTGAGGTAGTACTGAGTGTGCCAATCCTATCAGTTCCACCAAGAGCCATCTCTCCATATTGTCACGTTATTTACTATTTGATTCCTTAGAATTGTGGCAGTTAGCTACTTTAAGGAGTCCATCCATCCTAGGGACGGATACCTGGCTTTGTTAACACTGAAGGGATTACTTTTCCTCACCTCTTCCCTTTATTCTGAAACAGCATATAGGTTGGGTGTCTGCAATCATTTGGCAGACAACAGGAGAGCAGAGGGGGAGATGCTATCTGAATGTTCTCTCACTATGATCATCCTTAATACAGCTTCTGTCTGACCTGTCCTAAATTGTCCTTGCATTACTACACAGTTGGAGTCCTCCGATTCTCTGACAATATGTGCTCATGTATACTTTATGTGTGTGTGTGTATATAATTCCTGTATATATACGTGTGTGTGTATATATATATCTATAAAATTCCTGTGAATCAGAGGAGACAAAGTCTAGCACGGTTGGGTTCTATTTCCAGTATGTGACTGCTTTACTCCTGTGAAGTCTGTTGTATATAACACATGCGCATTTCTCTTTGAGGAAGAAGTACTTGTTCTTCATTGTTTGCAAGTTCAGGGCTTAGAGTGTAACTGAGCCTGACCAGTTTGCATTTGGGAGGTAGTAGTAGCAACAATAATGTGCAACCTGACATAATTGTATTACAGTGAGGGATTTGTCCATGTCTGGTGGAGGAAAATAAGAAACGTCTTATCAACTTTTGGTCTCGAGTGTGCGCAACTGAGAAGTGATTGACCTACGTTATCCACAGGAAAGAAGGATTGGCCTAAAAAGCAGTGACTTAGTGAGATGAGGTCAGATTTGGCAATGTGTAGAAGTGGGTAGCATTCAAATACAGTTTCTGGATTGCTGGAATATCATAAAGGGATGTATTGATTGTTGGATGATATGCTGAATCAGACCAACATTGACCAACATATGAATCTGTCTGTAAACTGCCTGTTAGCTCACCAAATACTGGATCATATGGCTTATACTAGAAGCTAGCATTTAAATTGATTGAACATTTCTTTTCTAATAGTTTGGTAGCACAGCAGCCTGAAATGTCTCAGCACTTGTTTTTCTAAAATTATTTTGCCTGGGATAATAACACACATTATTCTGTCCTTGAGATTGAATTCAGTTCCCACAATATGCAGAAGCAACTGCTTTTTCTTTCAAAAGACTGTGGAAGGGAACTTGCAGAAGTTGTTTTGTTTGAGTTCTTCATGGTCCTTCAAAGCTTCAAATTATGTTTTTCTCTTGAAATAGCCCTTTAAAGAGATTTCTTTATGGGTGTGATGACTGGTCTCTGGAATCAGTGTAAATGCATTATGAAGCAATGACAAGATACTTGGAGAGGTAACATTGTTCAGCCTCTGGTAGTATGGCGAGTTGCTGAAATGCTCTGGTGCAAATGCCAAGGATTTGGAGAACTGTGTTGTCCAAACATAATAGAAGGCAATCTTCACCCATGCACCCCCCTGCAGTTACTCATTGGGAAAATAGTATTCAGCTAGGGGTTTTTTTTTAAATATGATAGGAATGAAATGACTTGATCGTCTGCAAAAGAGCTGTAGGAATTCGGCTGACAGAACAGGAGAACTAAAATCAGCCTCAGGAGAAAACTGAGCAAATAGGAGCTAGTGACTGGGGACAGATTCTGTTCTGAATTTTACACTTAATGTTATTTTTCTCACCATCACAAGCTGCCTTTCCAAAATGTCTTGCTGTGGTTTCACATTTCAGACCTTAATTCACTGCTGGGCTGTCTTTACCATTGGAGAAGGAGTATTCACAGGGAATGATTTCATGTTTGGGTTGAGGAAAAAAGCAAGCTGTACACCTTAAGGTTACTTCTCATGCTCACTGAGCCCCATTTTTACCTTGAAGAACGTAGGCTAAAAACGTTTTCAGGCTGTCATTTAAAAACAAACAAACAAACAAAAAAAATGGCAGAAAGTAAGTTTGTGACTTCAGGACTGCAAAAGAAGCAAAATTATAGGTGATTGTAAAAAGTAAGCTTTGTTAGAGCCAAGCAACCAAAAAGACTAAACATGTGGAAGAAAGTCAGTGTTCTGCTTTTGTTGGGATTCAGATGATCTTCCTCATCGCTGAAGTATTTTAATAGGTATTATGTTTTCACAATAGTCACTAGATGTAGCTAACAACCCAATAGTTAATTAAGCCAAAAGCAGTGTTCCGTGAGAGTGCTTCAGCTTTTGGCTGTAAATAGTTTCATGTGTTTGGTGCAGGGGCTTGCAAGTGTATTATTTTGCACGTTGCTGTCAAAGTGATCTTGTGGTTGGTGCTTCTCCACTTGAGACTGCTTTTGCACCTTTCTTTAGATGGCTTCTGTAGATGGCTTTTCTGACACTGGCTTTGGTAGTCATTGCTCTGGGCTCAACTAGTAGCTGATTTGCCACTGATGCCAAGTAATCATGTGCATGCTTCAGAGGTAGCGAACGTCGCTATCTGTGGACGTCAGGGTTCATTTGCTGTCTTCAGGCAGCGTCAGGAGGGTTTTGGAAAGCTCCTGGCAATGAAGGGTACGCATTACGGCAACTTCAGAACTCTGCTCTACATATAGGAAAGTGGAGGAATAGTATAAAGGATTAGAAAAGAGGATTTCCTGGGGAATGGATTTGGCTTTTGCTAAGATGGTTGGTCACATAGATGATGCTTGAACAAATGTTATTGCCATGAAGTGTCTTTCAATCAGCGGTGTTGAATGGTGCAGAGTGGTTATTCCTGGGGCTTAGAGGTCCCTCCAAGCAGAATGGATCCAGTATAATAAATGACAAATGGCGCTCAGTGCAGACAGCGTGAAAACGGTATGTTTTCTCTTACTTGCCAGAGCAAGTAAAATAGTGCCCACACAAACCAGGCCCCTGGTTTGTGGCATTTGCTCAGCTTCAGCAATAGTAGTTTTGTACGCTTCTTTAGCATGACACAGGTATCTCTTTATACATTTGGATCACTGAAGTTTGCCTGATTACAGAGTTTTGCATCAAGGAAAGATCTAGGTGCTCAAAAATGATTCCTCACAATTGCCTCATCACCCTTTGCCTATTAACTTGAGATCTGCACTTCTGAAAAACAGGTCACCAGAACAGGACAGATGTAAGAAGCTTGGAAGAATGTCCCAGTCCTGATCTCAGAAGGACTAAGCCTAATTCAGCCTTCACATCTGTTTATAATGCTGAATAAACAGCTCTGTGCCTTGAAAAACCATAGCAGGTCATAAGGAAGCTATTTTAAAAAGCTGATTTAAAGGAGAAATTAGAACATCTAGAAAGTGACTTTTTTAAAAGCTCTTTAATGAACAAAATAAACAAAAATCAAGGAGCAGGTAGAAAATCGTTTAAACATCACTAATCTCAAAGGGTGACTTGTCAGCAAATGAACTGCATGGGAGATAAATGTGGTCGATGGAAACGTCAGAGTAGTATGGAAATGGGGACAGGCTAGAGTTCAGGCTGAAGACTTGGAACCCCACTGAGGCAGATGACCTGCAGCAGACGTTTTCTTCAATTAAAACTTCCAGTGTGCTACAAAGGTGACCTTGAAAATTGCATCAGAAAAGACATTTTGCTCTGAAGGTGCCGATGGCTCTATTGTAGGGATAGTGTTTGATGGAGCTAAATGTAATATAAATCATGCTTATGGATGGATGGCTCAATGCCAAGCTGCTGATTGTAGCTTTTAGTCATGTGTTCTTTTCCCAAGCTCCCAAATATTGGATGAACCGTTTGGGGGTACTGAAGAGCATTTGCCTTTTCTCCATGAGTTATTGCAAGACTTAGAAATATCTAGAGACCAGGAGCATTAGAGTATATGGACCTGCCATTCGACTTGCAGTGCCCTCTCCAGTGGGTTTGTAGGGGTGTATTAAAGTAGTCAGATGCCCAGCGTCCTGTCATCTGTAGTGCATTTACTCCTGTTCCCAATGATGGTGAATGCTACCCTGGCAGAGCAGCAGCATTCTGTCCTCAGCTACTGCTGCTTTTCCTTCAGCGTAATTAAACAGAGTGCAGACATTGGGAGAATCAGCCTCTAGAGCCATATTTGCAGCTCTGAATTAATTTGCAAGAGAAGTCATGAAGTTTATAGAATCGTTCCAACGCTCTGAGGAAAGATTAAGAAAATCCATGATGCCATAATGTTAAAGCAAGTTGTAGTCCTTCCCAAGGGCAAAGGGATTTTTACAATGCCTGTGTATGCACCCTGTAAATTTAAGATAGTTTTGATAGATAATGGTATTTAAAACCTGCCCGGTATTTTAGTCTTTTGAATTACTTGACTTCTCTCCAACCTGTATTACCTTCAGTAGTGCAGATACTGGGATTAACACCTTGTGATCCTGAACATACAGGAGCAATTAGGGATGTTGTAGGTACACCAAGTTGATTGAAAGAGTTGGTGAAGAGCTATGGGAATAAGGGGAGTATTCAGTATGCTGAAAACCTTTATCTCCCTTTGCCTGCTTCAGAAAGGAAGGTTAAGATGTCCTTTATGGGGTTCAGAAAAGCTACTACAAAAAGGAAACCAGGTATGCGGGTTACATGTTTCCGTATCATTGTGGTTCTTTCAGAGGGGCTGAAATGTTTCGGAGTCTGGCTTAAAACTGCAGTTCTGATTCATGTCCATTTAGTGTCTTCTGCCAGAAGGAGAGAAGTAGAGGCAGCGCCTCCTTGGGAGCGGAAGCCTTTCTGGAGCTCCCTGCTGTGCTGAGCTCCTGTGTGCTCTGTCCCGGGTGAAACACTCGCCTTCCCTCGGCTCTCCCGCGGGTCCCCACGTTCACCGGATCCCCGGGAAGAAACTCCTGGTCCTTTGGCTGCGTGAGATGGGGCACCACGTGGGATGTTTAAATGTGCTGTTGTTTTTCTGTGTGGATTTAAGAAGCTTAACCGTCAACCCATTTAAAGTGCACGGTGCCTACGCAGGTTCTTCATAAAAAGCCTCAGTCGCCTGCCTTAGCAAAAATGTGTGACTTACTGCCAGGTAATTACACCTTTTGTAATATGCTGAGGTTGGTGCTGCTTTAATCTGTGAACATGCCACTTTGGAAAGCGTATGTCAATGGATGAACTCATTGAACTTCTAATTAACTGAAATCTCTTTTATAGCCTCTTTTAAACCTGATTTACTGGATTGTTTGTGAATGGCGCATTTCAGTTTCCGAGTGCCTGGCGCTGTGAATCCGTTCCTTGTCTGTTCGTTCTGCGTTCACGTGAGCGCTCCTAGGGAGTATTCACGTAATCAGTACGGCCATTTCATGCAGGATGGTTCTTGGAGGATCTTGTGAATTTTGTTAAATGCAAGATAAACTACTTGGCCTCCAGCTTTGGCTTTCCATTCAGTAATGCACAGCATATGCTAAAAGTGCCACTGCTGTGCATTTAATCTTGGGCACCAAAAATACCTCTGGTAACGTTAAAGTAGGACTATTAGTCTAAAGTTTAGATTGTCTACTCCTGCTGCAAAATAAGAATCATGTCAGTGCCTCATCTCTCTGTTAATCTGATCTGTGTATTTGCTGCCTCTCCTATTAACCTTTTTCAAAAGTTAATGAGAGGAAACATTTTGCTTTCTTTTTCCTTTCAAAGATAAATCTGTTCTGTGTCTTGGAGCTGCCCTCGTGGATTACAGGATAGTTAATCAAACCTGAGGCTTAACATTTCAAATCCAGCTGTTTTCAGCAGCAAATGCTAGTGGGTCACTAAATGCACTTAGGCTAGATTTAACATGCCTTAAAGCAATTCTCTTTGATTGTGGAGGAGACAGTTTTCAAGTTAGCATTTCTCTTCTGTCTATCATTGCCTTTCCTTAGACTTCTGAGCTAGCACAGATTTACAGAGCTCTCGCAAGCCACCCAGCCGGTTTGCAGCAAACAGGGTATATATTCTAATACATTATCGTAGAGGAAGAGGGGCAAATCTTTGGGTGGCGTAAAACCACTATTGATCTGCTCTGTTTGCAAAGCTACGTAGTAGTGTGTCTACTCTTATCGAAACATATGTCTTTTAGTACTGCTAGGGTTTTGTGTGTGGCTCCTGGAAATATGAACAGTAGAGTAGGGTTCTGATTTTCCTCTGTGGTTCAGGACTGTTCACTGGAAAACTTGGTACCTCTTAGTTAGATGTCTGTCACTTAGTACAGTACAGTCTGCTAAAATTTCAGCTTGTTAGCAAGGGGGAACAGGCTGGGCTTCAGCATTCACTGATTTCCAGGATTTGGGAATGCTGAGGCTTAGCTTGGTCACCTTTTAGCTACGCTTTTTGAGGAGATATGTTAACACTTCTGTTGCTGTGCAGAAATATTCTCCATCATTTGCTGGGAAAAAACCAATGGTGTGCCAGTCTTTCTATGCTTTGGTGTTTTGGTCATCCCCCCCCCCCCTCCATGTTTTTATGGCTTTGCCTTGCTCTGTGTTGCTAACCAGTTCCTACTGATCTTACACCTGTACAGCTAAAAACGTAGCATGAAAGCCAGAGGCAATGATAGAAATCCTTTCTTGCTTTTCCACATCTATGATATGAAATGTCATGCTGCTCCCTGTTCAGCTGGTAATGCTTCAGATTGTTGGAGTGAGAAGCTGTAAAATGGATTCTTGGTAATGCATGTGTGTGAATTTAATGGTTATGAGTAGATTAACCTTTATCCAAAAGGAGTGACAACCTTGTCTTGATTTATAACAAGTAGCTATGTTACCAAAGAGATCTAATTGGGCTTTGAACATTCTTCTTTATATATGTATTGTATTGCATTAGCTGCTGTACTCCTTATAGAAAAATTGTCAGGATTTCTCTGAGTAAACATCAAGGGACCTCCAAAATAGATAGTTTGGCTCTATTTAAGTCTCAGCATTTATCTCACATTGGAGCATCTGATAGAGATGTTTGATAACTGCTCAGTTTATTTTCTTAAATAAAGGGAAGTTGTATAGATTCAGAATGCAGTTATTTATATTCAGAGCAATTAAGCTTTGTTAGCACTGTTTTGACCTTTCTCTGAAGAAATCTCCCTTTTCAGAAATTCTAGCATCTTGATTACCCAAAATACCATAGATAGCATGAGCAGCGTAAAGTTGGAGGGATTATGTTCCTTAACAATAAACAAATCTTAATGAGAGAGAGCATTGAAACAAGACATGAGCACTGTGACAGCGTATCTGTTAACACTGAGTTTTGCATGCATCAGAAGGCACCTGACTGTACTACTGTTGCATGGCAGCTTGAATGCTCAGTGACCTCTAGTTTTAAGTGGATTTACAATGTTAAAAGCCAAAATAATTTCACTGGACTAAATAGGCTATGCTTTGAATCAAAATGTTATTGCCTATCTTGCCATATCTTCACAATTGCAAACTGCTTATGGCTTCCACGTTCTCATGCCCTTTTCTTTAACTCTGCATGAAGGTATGTTGGGAGGAATAGCAATGACGGGAGAATATCTTGGGCTCCTGGGATAAGAGGTGAGAAGCTGTTATTAATCTCTCTTAATAGCTGTATTTTCAAAGATGTCATTTGTTGAAGTTGAGTGAATGGCAAATTGCTTTAAAATGGTAGAAAACAATTAGGAATACAATCTATATTAAAATAACTAACTGGTGATAGATGATTTTGTTGCTCTGTTCTTACACTCTAAAGTTATGCTATAGATTTTTATAGCCTTATTAAAATTGAAAGGACAAAGTAGCACATTTAGAGTTTAGATGTGCATGCTGTTCCATGTTACCCGAAAATCAAAGATCAAGCCTGTAATGGATATATTTCATTTCATTTGAGTTACTGGCTGCACTTCAGACAAGCTCATGCTGCAATTTCCATCTCTTCTGAACAGCATTTTACTTGGCAAGAGGAATTTGAAGTTGCTGATTAGGTTTTTAACTTTGCTTTCCACCACGAGACAGATTTAGTAGGGCTGAAAATATGTGCCTGCTGTCTTCTGCGAGTTGCAGGGTAGGAATAGCTGGGAAGTTACTGGAGGATTGTAGTTTTGTGGGGAGGCCTAAGATGCCCCCAGATTTCCTAAATGCTTGTAAGGATCAGCATGTCAGAGGCTTGTATTTGTGAGTCTGTTGATGAACTCATTAAGGACAAGTGCATCCTTCAATTTCCCGCATAACCGCAAAAGAGCCCCAGTAATACTTGCTTCTAACTCAGAAGTTCTCTAAGACAGAGTACCTCTGGCGGAAAGGTTTGTGGTGTACCAAAGTAATTTCAAACACTGTAGAAGTGTACTGAAAACATAGCTGAGCTGCTTTTTAGCTAGTTAGTTCTGAAATAAGCAGATGTCTTCGCACTTAAGTTTTCCTTATCTGTTCTCCAGCGCAGCTTCCTAGGGATGACAGGCCAGTCCTTGTATTTGAATAGTTTAATATTTAACATTTCAGCTTTCCATTACGTGTTTTCTCACTTCCCCTGTCAAGTAACTGGCATATATTTTCTCTTTACTGCCAACATGTTGGTGGTATCTGTTTCTTCCTGGTCTTACTGGTTATTAGTTGTAAGCTCGTCTTGCATGTTTTTATGTATCTCCACCTTTTTTGCTTTTCTCTATCTGTCTCGCAGTTGGCACCATCTGTATCATACTGCACAGAAGTCTGTCTCAGAGGGAGATGGGCGCTGAAGAGATGCATATAGCCAAATTGGCTTCCACTCTGCTCACTTTGCAGCCTTGTGGCAGGGGACCCTGCTTGACAGGGATTTTATTCAGCACAGAGACATCAAGTGACAGCACTGGGTATTGCAGTTGTTGCACATGAGCAAGAGGGCAGTCCTGAGTTTTCTGAGCCTTCTTGGCTTCTTTGGAAAACAGACTTATCTGCGATATAAAGGAAAACATTGGAGCTTAGCTAGATCTTCAGAGACAAAAGGCATGAGTCTTCCTTATTCTGCAGTTACTTAAGAAGGTTTGGAATTCATTGGTAATGCAGGTGAGCTACAGAACATCACTTTTCAATACTGCTTGTGTTGCCAATAACTCCATCATACGCCAGGACTGCAGAAAAGCAGTTAGCTGACTATGGTAACGATTCAGCTACAAGCTACAGGTGAAATAAAACTGCAGGCAGTCTGTCTATAGAAGCGTTATTTACAGGAACATCATAGAATCATAGAATCACAGAATGCTTTGGGTTGGAAGGGACCTTTAGAGGCCATCTAGCCCAACCCCCCTGCCGTGAGCAGGGACAGCTTTAACCAGATCAGGTTGCCCAGAGCCCCGTCCAACCTGACCCTGAATGTTGCCAGGGATGGGGCCTCTACCACCTCTCTGGGCAACCTGTTCCAGTACTTGACCACCCTCATTGTAAAAAACTTCTTTCTAATGTCTAGTCTAAATCTATTCTTCTTTAGTTTAAATCCGTTATTCCTCGTCCTGTCACAACAGGCCTTATTAAAAAGATTCTCCCCATCTTTCCTGTAGGCCCCCTTTAAGTATTGGAAGGCCGCAATAAGGTCTCCTCGCAGCCTTCTCTTCTCTAGGCTGAACAACCCCAACTCTCTCAGCCTGTCCTCGTAGGAGAGGTGCTCCAGCCCTCGGATCATTTTTGTGGCCCTCCTCTGGACCCGCTCCAACAGGTCCATGTCCTTCTTGTGCTGAGGGCCCCAGAGCTCGATGCAGTACTCCAGGTGAGGTCTCCCCAGAGCAGAGCAGAGGGGCGTAATCACCTCCTTTGACCTCAATAGTACTTTAAAAGCTGCTTTTCTTCTCATGTGGAAACCTTTAAAGGATGCACAGATGGGACCTTTTCACAGCTGGATGCGGGCATAGCAGACGCTGTTAGCGTTGCTGGCCCCCGTGCAGTCTGCAGAACAGCTCCCGTGTCCTAGGGCAGGGCACAGCTGCAGTTGCGGTGTCTCCTGCGGGCTCTGACTGTGCCAGCTGACGTGCCCTGCGGTCGGCACCCAAGGAGTCCAACGTCCTGGCCAAGGAAGGACGTGGGCGCTTGTGAGGCGATGCATCTGCACAGCCTCCTGCACGGGGGTCTGTGAGCCTCTCCTAAGCCTTTTCCACGTGGCTGACCAGAGCATGCAAACATCTCATGCTCCAAAACACTAGTTGTGTGACAAAATTAATGAAAATAGGAAGAACTTGCTTTGTTCTCTTACCTACTATGCATTTGTCTGATTGCAAGCCTCTATTTTCACCACTCACTTGTTCTGCTGCTTTATAATCATGATGATCCTTGAAGCTGCCTGAACTGGATTGCTTGTGCCTTATGCATGGGAAGCCCTACAAATTATTACCTGGCTTTGAAATTGAAGGGGTAATAACTTTATGAAAAACAGTTCTTGTGGTTTAAGATAGTTCATGTCGCAGGACGCGTGATTCACCAGTATTCCCTGTTTTCTGCTAGGCTCTGTGAATTTTAACTGTGTTTACGGGATGTGGCTGTGCAGCGAGAACAGTGGCTGTAAGAAATGGAAATCCAATCTGTAAATAACTTTCTTACAGTCACCCTTTCCACACTTGACTTCTATGACTGTATACTCACTAGTTCACTTACTGCTGATGGGATTACGAGATGTTACTAGGAGAAAACCAGCTATTTGAGAGGGCAGCAGTGCTGTTAGGAGGAGGAGGCAGCCATGTCAGCATTGTAATTTGGGATTTGATAGTGCTGCTGGAGCAGCCGACCAGCTGCCTTGGAGGCATTATGTAGGTGGTTTCCCTCCCCTTTCCCTTCCTGTCAAAGCTCCCAGGTATTGGCCTCTGCTTTGGCATTTTTAACCTGACACGCTTTCCAACCACTGCCAAGTGTATGCTTTGCAAAACTTGTGCAAAATGAATTGCTGGTGTTAGTTTCCTTATAAAAGAAACAATCCTGTGGTTGTAGAAATGTGAGGTTTTAATCAGTGAGGAAAATATGTCTAACAGGGAAAGCCATGATGGTTTAGTACTCGTAGCTTTCGGAAATCATTTTGCCCTGACCAGACAATAGAAGTTCATCTATTCAATCATAAGTTTTAAAAAAGCCAAAATAAAATCCATGCTGGCCGCAACGTCCAAATTGGACTTCTCAGATAATTATACTGAAAAATTGTCTAAATAGTCTAAAAGTGGAAGGCTTCTGAATAGAATATACTTAATTATATGAAGATGCATTATTTAGTAGATAGATTCTGAGAGTTTATTTGCCACCCTTGTCTCCAAAGAATTGTGCGGAAGAGACAAGCTAGTATCCAATGTTTGCTCCTCTTTAAACCATGTAGATGTTGTATATTGGTGGTGGATAATTTGTTTTCTTACAGAAAACATCCAAAATGAATGGATCATCCCACTAACTCGTGTTCATAATAAAGCAGTGACCGAGACGCATTTCTTCGTGGTCGTCGCCTCACTGCTCCTCTGCTTTTACTTACCTGCTCCCGCAGCTGTAAGATAACTTCCCAAGCGCTTTACTTGAGCTAATCTAGAGCGTCCACAAACCAAGTGATGATATGCAGTGCTTTTTACTGCCTGCCAGACCTGAACAGATCATGCTTTGGCACACGTTTCATCAGGGACTGATGAGCCCCCTCCAAGCATGCTCAGAAGAAAGAGCCCAAGTAGCGAACTGATCCTGAATGACGATATGCCCTCCACCTGTGCTCAGCCCTTGGCAGTGATTGCCACATGGGCAAGGATTCTTCCTTGCTGAAAAGGTAATGGGAAATGAGGTGGGATTTCTGGTATGTTCACGTTAGTGCTGGGCCTGAGCTGTGAGGACTGGTGCCGCATAGGTAGGCTGAGAACTGGATCCAGGGAGAGGGGCTAAGAGCATAGAGGGCATAAAACTGAGAAAAGAGTCTTTAGAAATATCCCCAACTATTAGACAATCAGAAGTTAACGTTTCCTATGCATATGGTAATGTGTTTTTTTTTTTTTCCCCGGGGAGGCTGAATTTCAGCACTTCATATATGCCCAGCCTGCTCTTTTGTAATGATCTGATTGCTGTTGATTACTTGTGATTGTCACAAAGGGCATGGATATGAATAACTGTAACCTGTGCATTTTGTCATTTGGAAAAGATCATCTGTTTATCTGTGAAGGCAGAAGAGCAGCTTAAACTTTCACCTAATCAGATACTCAGAAGCAGAGCGCCTTGAAGTTATGTCTGTGCCAGACTAAGTGGGATTTTTGTTTTGAGATTTGTATATATTTTGCCTGCAAGCATTTGGAGGAAGAGCTAGCTGTTTAATGAGGGAGACGGAGGAATTACCGAGTTTCCTGTGGGTTTTCTTTTCTTAGGGGGAGCGAAAAAAAAAAAAATGAACCTTTCAAATACAACCTCTGTTCTTCTCCCTTGCCCATTTTAATTTAAACAAGTGACATCTTGAGCTTTCATGCTTGTATTTAGGATTCTTCCATGGGAGGTGCTGGGGTCATATGAGTAGCTTTCGCTGAATAAATCCTAGAAATATACCTGCTGAAATGTTCCAAGTTACTGGGCTGTCACTGTGCCCCGCAGGTTGTTGCCAGTCAAATCCTGTATGCTGGTGAGCTTCTTCAGCAAAGCGCGAATGCCCTCCGTCAACCCTGTCTTTGTCTGACAGGTGAGACGCTTCGGCTTTTGCCTGTCAGAAGCTCATACATGAGGATTTTCCAAACAGCACAGGCTGCCATGCTGCACATTTGGTCTTAAAAAAAATATATTTTTTTTTCTTAGGTAGAATGAGAGTATTTAAAGAAAGAATTCTCAGCCCTGAGGCTGAGGAAACTCTTCTTCCTGGGAGTGCCTTTCTTGTGCTGGGAAAATTCAGTGGCACGACATAACTCTTGGTGGCTTTCTAATCATTAACAAAAGTTTGATTTAAAAAAAAATGTGTAATTTTGGTGCTACGGGCACCAAACATTGCTACATGCAGTATCTATTTAAAATTTTTTAATTTTTTATTTCCACAGTTGTTTTTCTCTTCAGTCACTGCCTTGTATTGTCACTAACGAGGATAGATTGGAAGGAGTGTATCCCAAGCTTTCATCTGGATTTACAGGGTGCTTGCATGCGACATGCTGAAACACCCTGATCTGAAACTCTTACAATTTGGAATGATTAAGGTTAGAATGATGCATGCGCTTCATTGTAGCTGTCATGCTATTTCCAAGGTTTTCAATCTTGATGTCCTTTTATTATGAATGATATAATGTGATTTCTTTGACTGTGCAATTAATGCCTTTTCATCATCGTGACAAGGAGTTAGCCCAGAATGATTCTGAGAATATTTAAGCTTATTTTATGGACATTTTTGTCCTCTCTGCAATTCATGACTGCAAAACACACATGAACTGCAGGAGCAGTTGCCTCCTGCATTTAGACGAAGACAGCTTATGCCCTCTGCTCAACCATTACTTTTTTAGACTCAAGCTGGATGACAGATGCAGGGGGAGGGTGGGATGGCAGAGAGAAAGTTGGAACTAAGGAAATAAAATACAGGTTAAAAGTAGTTTAATGTCTCAGCAGTTATTTTTATTAACAACACTGCAGGGTTTTTGACAGCCTGGAGTTCTTTGCACAGGAGAAGTCCAAATTGTAACTTGACAAACCTGTTACTGTGAAGTGGGGCCAGGGAGTCTTACTCTTTTGGTAAAGTCTTTCTGTGCCATCCGTATGTGGTAAAAAGCAAACTGGATAAATTCTGTACAGAAAAGGCACAGGCAAGAACTGCCCTTGATCTCTTCAGCCACCCATTATGGCTACTTTGTGAGAGATCGGTCTTGATCGTTTAGAAGGTTGTGCTGAAGAAGGGCAAACCTTGGTGGGTTTTTTTTCTGGCAGAGACAGGCTGCGTGAGCTTGTGTTTTTATTTGTTGGGGTTGTTTTTTTGGGGGGGTCCCCCATCCCCCCATTAAATAGCTGCTACAATGTGGAAAAGACCCTCAGGGCAGGAGCAGAGGCAGGAAGGCTGGTGATTTCTGGCGTGCAGCCTCACGATGGGGCAGGAACAGTGTGCAGTAGAAGGTCGGGTGCCCTGTCTTGGCAGGGCTGTCTGTTTTATAAATACAGAGTCCGAAGTGGCAACTTAGAGGTTTTCTGGTGTGGGTTTTTTGTTTTTTTTTTTTTATGGTATGTTCTTTCATCGGCTTTAAAAGGTAGATGGTGTTTTTACAAACTGATTAGCACTGAGCATGGGAATATGTTTGTTTGTCTTTTCAGCGAGGGTTAACTTCTACCTGAGCCGACATGCTTTTCAGAAAGATGTCCAGCCTCGCTGCATGCCCGGGCATGATGGACTGCCATTATGGGCCCATATGATACTGGCCACATGCTTTCTCATAGCTTTGAGCACACAGAGAGTACAGCTGTAACATGCACGTTGTCCCTGGAGGCAGATTTGCTACTCTCGTTGAGGTCAGTGCAAACATACTTCTGCAGGCTCAGGATCAGCAGCAGCAAAGATGTAGGTGAAATAAGTATTGTAGGGAGTGAGGCAACACCTTTTATTCCACCAGTTGGTGGAGGTGAGAAGAGACAAGCTTTGTCTCTTCTGGACGTACCAGTTGCTCCAGTAAAAGAATATTGCTGCTTCTACAATGCTGCTTGTGAAGTGCAGGAACCAACTTTAAATAACCATGACACATTTCAGAAACTTTTTTTAAAAAGATGATAGGCTACTTGTGAATGAAACATGGCAAACTTCAATGCAGGCCACATGTATTGCACAGTCCCAATTACCCAGTCTAGTATTTTTTTTCTCCCACAAATTATCTATTTTTGCATTATCACTCAAGTATGCTGCATGATCATATGATTACATACAGTGAGATGCCAATTAGTAGTAATGCTACAGCAGACCTTTACAAGTCAATTTGACATGCTTTTTTCCATTCTACGCATTAATTACTGGCGTTGTGTTTCTCAGTAACACCTCCACTGTCTAAGTGACAGCAGTACAACTCACCAGTTCGATACTTCTGTTGTGTCTATACAGGAAAAACTGTTGGAAAAGACAACCTATTATTTTAAAATCAGTATTGAGGAGTTCCCACTGTGTGCATGCAAAGTTATAAGCAGAAACACTGGGAAGAGCAACACAGCTGGAGGCAGGTCCATAGCAAACATCAAATGCCAAGCAGTCACTCAAAAAACAGTCTTGGGGAGCACCAAAACAACATACTTTGCAGGTAGGTATACCTATTGGTGTGTTCTTTGAAGAGAAGGTAAGACTGGTGGGGGTGGGGGTGTGTCCTACTAATTATAAGCTAATAATTTATTGTATCCTTAAGTGTCTTTATTTCCAGTGAGGAATGCAAGCATGTTGTCTAATGAGTAATGATGGGGTTCAATGATGTAGTCACGCTGTTCTATAAAAATTTGCTCAAATCTCAACAAAAAAATTATTGTTTCCAGTTCTTTAGTCCAAAACACTTGCTACTTCTCATTTACTGGAGGCTTCTGAAAGTGTGAGTGTTCTTTTTACATGATATTGAAATGTGCTGAAATGGGTGAGTTTTTTCCCCAGTTGCTTTGTAATTACAGTTGCTAAAGGAGTAATAGACCTCAGTCTGTTTGACATCAGTCATGCCTTTTTAAGGCTGAAAGGAGGAAATCTGTAAGGTGTTTATCAAAGATGCACCATCCAAATTCTTGATCCAACCTCATTTCAGCCAATGTGAATCACTGCAAGTAATGCATATAGGTGTATAAAAGTGAATATGAGAGGCTACGTGTTCTCAGGCTTTATTTGTACATCAAAAGGGTAAATAAACGCCTCTTCTGTGTACTGGCTGCAGGGTGAATAGATTTTATGCAAGGGCTTCTAAATTTGTGGTGCTGACACAGGCTGTGCCTTTTTTTATTCTGAGACTTGATATTTTATATTGTGAATTATCAGATAGCTTGAATGAAGTTATTTCTACTTTTGAGTGAAAGAATTATAGTTTTAGTAAAAGGTTTGAGGATGTAATTGTGAGGAGAGTGCATATATAGAAATACTAATTACACTTTTTTAATGAACATCTGTGTGAACAAAATCATTCCTTCTGTAAGTGCTTCTAGTAACAGCAGCAGCAGGTGGATTGTGTCAAAGTGGATGATTATGGATTTTGTTCATATATTTTAAGTGTTTCTCCAAGGTGAGAAGAGGTACAGAACAGCTTCTGTTGGTCTTCCTGTGGCTCTTCAATGATGTATCTAAGATAACCCTTGCAAATTAGGTTAAAAGCAGCAGTAGGAGATTAGTCTGATGTTCCTTCCAACCTAAATTATCCTATGATTCTTATATTTATGTGAAAACCCATTCCCTCTAAAGCAGCCCCATCACTTATTCAGGCCTTTGTAGCTGCCACTTCACTGCATCCTGCAATTCTACTATGACATAATTTCTTAAATACTTGGATAGGATGCTAGGGAAGCAAGCAAATCCACACTGTAGTGCTCAAGTGTTGCAACCCAGTACATGCCTGTGTCTTCTTTGTGTCAGATGTTCCACAAAGTAATGGTGCTCGTGTAGGAAGGTTTTTTTGAGGTTGCATGTTTGCTTTTGTCAGATTGAACCATAGCACCCTGCTCACTGAGAATGTACACTTGTGGGCCTTGATTCATGTCCCTGCAGCTTAGCTCCTCGTTTTGCAAACAGAAAATGGAGAACCCGGAGACAGACTTTGTTACATGTTAATGTAAGAACTGCGCTGAAGTGTGGTAACAAACCTATCCAAATTTAGGATTAGCATCTCTTTTTCTAATACCTCTTGTATCCCAGCCAAACACAGCATTTTTTGGGGGGGGGAGCGGGGGAATATACTGATGAATATGGTCTTCAAACCTGAGAGACACCCTCACTCCTGGAACAAGTGCTAATTCTGCTTCAACCGCAGCTGAAAGGTACTGCACTGGGTGGCAGGGCATTCTGTCATCTTAGTTCCTGGATCTGTGCCTGCCCTCTGGGAAAATAAGCAGATCATCTCACTCTTGTTTCTGCTCTCATCCCTTTCTGGTTTGGTTGGGATGTGCGTGGGGATTATGCTCAAATATACTTAAGACTGTCAGCATAGGATGCTGTAGGATAAATGATACGTTACTATCAGGATGAGGTCATGTAGACTCTTTTATTCCCTTTCTTGCAAGCTGCATGTTACAACGGCGAGCTTATTTCCGACATCTGCTCCAGCTTGGATACCTCAACACTGTATTGACATCTGCAGTATAAACAAATCTTCGTTGCCCTTGCTTTTGATGACATACCAGAGAGAGGCCCTGGCATCGGATGGAGCTTTTACATGTCTCTGTAAGGCAAATAAGAGTTGTTGAACAAGCGAGCTGTGGTTTTACTTTAAAAGGAAAAATAAATGGAAAAAAAAAAAAAACACCACAAAGCCCAAACCCCAAACAAAAACCACTCAAAAGGCAGTCAAATGCAGACTGCCAGTGCTTTTCCCCTTGCTTCTCAGGGGGACAAGCTTGCCTGCTCCCCATGTTCTAGTCACCCTCCTTAACATCAGCTGGAGTCAATATTAGTATACATGGATGACAGCTCTGTAATGACAGTGAATCTGTTAGTTCTCTGTGGGGTTTCCTGGCAGGCAGTATCATGCTACATTAAGAAACTTCCTGTGACTTTAATAAGAAATGACCATATTGTTTATTTGCTATGGCTTTCCTTTCATTACTCCGATTAGAATGTATGGTTTCATAGAAACGTGTCTTTTATGTTCCTTCTTAGTCTTATGCATTCCTGGTTTAAAAAAAAAAAACCAAACCAACAACAAAAATCCAAAAGCCCCAACCAAAACCCAAACAACCAAAACCCAAACGAAACCAAAAAACTACCATCTACAACATAAATCAAAGGAGAGTATAATTCTGATTTATGTAAGAGAAAAGGAAAAAAAAATAATTACAGAACAGTGCAGAACAGGCACCAGAAAAAAAGAAAGATAGAGAAATTTAGAAAAATGTTGGTCTTTTAATGAGTTGGGTAGTACTGAAGCAGATGAGGGACTGTGCAGATAAAGCTAAGTTACTTTATAGCAGTGGATAGGATGGGACGTGTCATAAAACTGATACGCATTGAGTCCCTCTCGGTTAAGCTTTGTACTGCAAAGCAACAGAGGTGAACTGGCATAAATTAGTGTGGGACAGAAGGTGTCACGGGTTTGAAGGGCTTTCCGGTCCAATTGTGTGCGCTGCTCTGCTTACATCGCTTGGGAGTAAACTCAGTTATAAAATACGTGGTATTTCATAACTACTCTTTCTGCCGGAGGAGCAGCTCTGGTCACTGCAGGCTTTGTGGTTTTGGTGGTGTAATGGCTGAGTTATTTGACGCAGCTTTTTCCCTCGGGAATAAGGCACGGCCATTAGATGTTTCTCTCTGAACCTTCCGGCAGTCTCTTGCTAAGCGTTGACGGTATGCTTGCTCTCTTCAGTGGTATGGCCTTGCTAAAATTCTCACTGGATGTGGGGAAACTTCTGAAAGCTGGCTATAGCTTGGGATGGAACCGTTCCATCTAGTCCTTTACTCAAGTGAGAAGACAAATTATTTTTACGATTAATTCTTTAAGCAATTATATTCGCTATCCTTCTCCAAAGAGATTCTGTAGAAACCCTACTTCAATTACGGTATTTAGTTCTCAAAAAGCGCAGCTTGTAGGGCCACAGCATACGTTCTGAAGATAGGCCCATGACCTGTAAGTCTATAAATACTGCATTTTTCCTTGCTGAACACCTACCCTTTCTAACAGCTTTGCTAAAACTCAGGTTTTCTCCAATTCTGCTGTCAATTCTTGCACAGAGATCAAGATTATACTACAGTTCTTAAAACATTCAGGCACTTCAGCTGCCTTCCTGATCAAAAAACCCAGGCAGGATAGACAGCTATAGGCTGACCACAGTTTTATTTTTATTCAGCCCTGCAGCTGTTATCTTTTCATATACACACGTGATAAAAAAATAGATGTAGGTACTTGAGGGGATTTTGCTCTTATTTGCCTGTGTGCATATGACATCTGATTCTCATGCCCTAGGGGCTCTATGCTACTATAGTAGTATAAAGGGCCTTTAAATATTACTACCTCATTTTGATGGATTACCATAAAAAGACTGGAGTGTAAAGAAGAATCAATTTTTTTGTGATTGTAGCAGGAATTAAGTCACTGTAAATTCATGATAATCTTGTTCTTCTCTTTCTTCTCTTCCAGTTTGTGTAGTCATTAAGAAGGGATTTTTTTTTTTTATTTCCTGGAACAGATTCTCAGAGCCTCCACTGTAGGAGCCCAGCTCCTAGAGTGCTGTGCCATTCACTGGGCCTGTGCAGCTCTCAGGGGAGATTAATTTTCTAGCAGAGAGGGCTGTAAAATAGTGGGATCAAATTTTGGAAGCTTCTTGTGGCAATCATGTTCTGTCTGTTGCCTCTCTAGGCATCCAGAGTCTGTGTTCATAACTGAATATGCCTCGTCTTGCAGAGGAGAAGATAGGAAAGGGTTTGCAACGCTGTTACGAATTACCACTTGAATGGCTTTGAGTGGTCTTGTGTCTTAGAATTTCTTCCTAATCTAGTGCTGCTCCCCTGGTTGTGGTTAGGGCCAGTGTTTGGCTCTCGGGATGCTATTGAGAGTAAGAGTGGTCACAGCAAAGTTGAAGGATTTAATCAGGACCAGTGAAAGAATCCTTCAGACTGGCTTGCAAAATACAGGATGAGAAAGAAACCACCTGAGGCTTATTTCTGTTTGGAAACAGACTAAGGATTAAAAGCTGAATAAAAAACAAGGCAAAGAAATGTTGGTATCAGATGGCTATCAGTAGTTAGCTGTACCTTTCAGTGTCTGTAGAAAGTGCTTCTGTGCATGGTTAGAATCAGCCTTTATTTTCAGTGAAAATAAGTATAATATCACTTACAAGTAGTGCAGTTATTTTCCTATTATCCTGGTCAATGCTTTTCCCCAGTTATCATTTTTCTGCTTTGTGCAGTGGCAGTTTGCCTCCTCCTAGGTTAAACCTGGGCTCCTACACTCAAAAATTGCAAAGTTTCTTCATGTATGCTGAGATAAAATTAATTGCAAAAGAATGCAGAATGTTAGCCACTGATCACCTCCCCAAACAAAAGAACCCCCGAAACCCAAACTCTAGCAACACTGGTTTTGTAATTTCCCATGTACCCGCTCTGACAGAGTAAAGCACATTTGACTGAGATACTCATAAAGGAGTTGGATTCATCTTTTTGTCTTGAACTTAATGAAATGAACATTCAACACTCAATACAGCAGACACAGATGGTGAAGTAACACCAGGCTCTACCGAGTTCAGGCAATAACTGTTCTTCACTTTTCCAGTAATTTTATGCATTTAATCTCTTTATCTTCCGAACACTCTTTCTGCTGATATTAAACATACTTCCACTTCTGATAGTAGCATCAAAATACTGCTGTTAATATTTTATATGAATTAAAATCTCTAAATCTCTGTGTTTTCAAAATTGATCCAGCATTTTGCATGGATAAGAAACAGACCATTTTACAATTTTTCTTTAATCTATTCATAGAAAATGTCATTTTTAAAGCAATAGAGAAATATTTATTCAATTATTTCTTTTGTGTGCTTTAGAAGACAGTGTTTTGAGCTTTGTGTTGACATCAGGGAACTCATCATTTTGATCATAACAGTGATAACCACTTTATGTGTAAGAACAACAGCTGGCCACAATGTTTTACAAGTATACACAGTTTGAAAAAACAAAAAAGTACAGAACAATGATTTCTATAGACTTTGCCTCGCTTTTTGTCATCTTTCAGAGGGTATTTCAGCTCACTTCTTTCACATTCGTCAATCTTTTATTTTGAAGAAAGGAAATTAGTGACATTCAGTTATGGACGTACTGAGCTGACTCCAGAAAAACAGCACATCAGAGCTGCTCCTGGGGAGCTATGCTAATCCTTCTCAGTAGCATCATTCTTCAACAAAAATCAAAACAATCCTCCTGATTTCAGAGAGATCGTTTCTATACTCCCTGATTTCACACACACAAACATGCCACAGTGCTTTAACTGCTGACTGTCCTCTCAACTTTGGAGTTGTCAACAATCAGGGAAAACCGCTGACTCCATAACTAATCCACTTTGTGATGATGCTTAGCCACTTTGGGAAGAAAACGTTGTTTGGACTGAATGCATGTTTACTTAAACAAACAGACAACTAAATTTTTGAGAGTGAAGCCAGTGCAATTCCCCAAGAATCCAGAGCGCACTAAAGCAAGCGGGACACTTGCTCCTACATGAATACTGTTCTAATCTTCTTCAAACCAGTGCCTAGTTTGATGTGTTATTCCAGTTTCAGGTGCTTTGAAATCACCTCGTTTGCAACACTAAAAGTGGCTTGTAAGTATCAGTACGTTAAAATCTTAATAGTCACCTTTACTCCCATTCTTTATTCTGTTTATATATCCACAGTACTGTTTGAGCAATTTTCTTTTACGAGTCTCTGCATGGACCAAATGTCACTCATTTCAGGGAAGCTGCCCCAGTCACATTGTGCATGTGAGGAATGCTGTGTTATTCTCTGTCAGTACCATGTTGGAAGAAACCCACATGAACCCACCATGTTCTTGGGACAAGAACATAAATACTCTCTGGAAAAAAAAAACAAACAAACAGAAGTATAGATACTTCGATCTTGATAATCCTGATCCAAATAATTGTGATTTCTACCCATGGTCATATTTGGGAGTTTTCTTCAGAATTTTTTTTTTTTTTTGAAGTTCATAATCTAGAACTGAAGCTTTCTTTAAGGCAGTGCTTTTGTGCCTTGTGGAGGAGTCTTGGAATACCTCTGGGGTTGGAGGATATAACACTCTTCCCTCATTTTATGGAAGACTACAGGTGACATGTCCTGACTTTCTGTGGTACCTTGTGATAGGGCAGTGGCTGACATCAGATTGCTGTACTCTTGCTGTCCGTTCACCACTGATCTGACCTTGCCTTCATCTAATGATCTTGATGTTAAATGTACCAATGCATGACTAGGGGAAGAAAAGAAAAAAGGAGCAGCAGAATACTGAAAGAGAAGAAAATATATTTAAAAAAAAAAAAGCCTCTGACAACATTTGATAGGGAAAAAAAGTTTAAAGATGACTGCAATCACCTTTCTTGGGAGAAATGAGCAAGCAACACAATAGCAAGTGTCATTTCAAGTTCATGGTCAATAAATTCAAGAGATTATAGTTTGGAAGAAATAACTTCAGCTACTTGGGCACCTTACTGGGTGTTCCATTAATGGCAGTATAATGATATTTGCAGGATTAGTGGCTCCCTAGCTGGAAAGGCTTGCCACGTAGGCAGCAGCCATTGAAGAGCAACAAAATAAGAGAGTGCATGAAGAGTGGGAGGAAGATACCAGAGATTTAATGAACTGAAAGTAAAGCATTTGAAATATAATTACATGAAGAACATCTGTTTTTCCTCTTGTAATTATGCTTGAATAATGAGGACTGCAGTATCTACAAAGGAATTGGGAAGTAAATAGCAGCTAAGGATTTGTTTTCTTGAGTTTTCAAGAAGGGACATGATTTAGAGTGTAGTATTTGATTTAAATGATATCTCTCTGAATTTGAGAAATAAGGGAAATGAACCAAAATCTGTTTAAGTCAGAGGGACCAGATCCCTTGTTAGTGTGTACACAGATATACTGCCAATTAATTTCAAGGCTGTTGTTTTGATTTATTCCAACTGTGCTGTGCAACAGTCACAGAAGCAGTGGGCTACCTTGCTTGCATGCAATTGCCATTTGTACCTGGTTTTTAGTAAACCATGGTAATGCATCTCAAATGAGGGAAGGAGATTTGCCACATAGCCTTTGGACGTGAGGGAGGGAGGGAGAGGGGAGGGGCCAGTCAGTAAGGAAAGGGTGCATTTCACCTTTTTCTCTCTCTTCTCTGAGTCAAAGTGTTCCCCCCCACCATCACCAAGTGCAGTCTAACCAAAGAGCAGATAATGAGTACAGTATGGACTGCCCAGGGACTGTGCAATCTGATGCGAGATTGGTTTAATTATATAAAGTATGCTGCTCTGATATACTAGGGTTGTTAAAAAACCAATATTCCCAGAAAAGAGGTTGGTCTTTAAAACTGAATGACTGAAGACAGCAATTCAATTAAAGCTTTAGTACTTCTGGGAAGGGTTTTCTGCTATAGCCAGAAAGACTGAGTTTACTTTGTTCTGATAGGTTGTTCCCCCCCTCCCCTCCCCAAACACTGGCTTGCTGGACCGAACATGCTGAGTGCCCACCCTGCATCCCACATTAGGCTCCTTCAGGTGTCCTGCTCATGTCCCAGCTATGTCCTGGAGGCCCTGCCAGCAGGACACACATCCTGCTGGTCCCTTGGGTGCTGCTGATCAGGTCTGGCTTGCTCTCCTTCTCTTGCCTGTGCCTTGTGTGTTGTGGGTGAAAGCGGTCTCCCCTAACCTTATACATCTGTCGATTATACACCCAACCCTAAGCAGGCCGTCCTAGGCTGGACATTTTAGCCAAAACTTCATGTCATCCCATAGTAGTCCTCATCAGACAGTAAAGATGAAGCACCTTTTGCACGTGCCCTTTGAGTTGGTTGACCCTAAAGAAGGCAGGTTGCTTGCTTTGTGAAAAAGTCCATTCTCAGCTGCTGTCTTTCTGCTGCACAGCAGTTGAGCAGCAAATGTCAGGATACCTCCCTGGCAAATGCTCTCAACTCTTCTCTGTATAGCTTGAAATGGTTGCAAACTGACAGTAAGGTATGTATGACGTGGGTCTGCTGGAGGCTTAAATGCTGTATGTAGTGTTCACCAAGCACAAAGTACATTTTTTCCCTCAAAAATAAACATATGGTATTTATCTCTTTCATTTCTAAGGAGGATGGTGCTTCTTCTAGGGAAACTGTAAAGGCTGAAATAGGTTACTTTAAAACTAAAATATTTTCATCTTCAATCCACTCCTAGGTGCCACGCAAATACAAAAGGCAGAAAGTGTGACTTGCAGGCTGTCAAAAAATGCCACCTTTAAAACCTCTTGATCTGTTTAATACCCAAAGGCTCGTCTGTCATTTGGCTGCAGTACACGGTGCTGCTTTAAAAATGAACATTAGAATTTTTTTTTTTTTTTTTAAATTACAACCTCATCTCCAGCAGACCAGGAAAGCTTTTTAACCATTGTCAGTGAGACTGGAGGCAAAATCAATAACTACAATTTTCTGGCAAGGTGCACGTTCCTTAACTTTGCTTTCTAGTAAATCAGAAACTTTCATCCATTTTTCTATGCCAATTCAGGATCATGACATTTTCTCTTTTATGCAAGAAAATGCACTTGATCGGACTGTGGATTAGTACAAAATAATGAGCTTTACTAGTCTTACCCAGCCTTGCCACAGGTTTTTGTGCTTGCAGTTTTGTTAGACCGGAGTGAGACGGTTTTCTGCCTGAATGCACTGGGCAATTAAAGCAGTTGAAAAGGTCTGGGTAGAGGTGAAGCTGGCTGTTTGGACACCCACCCCAACATTTGCTTCCTTCAGTCTTTCTCTATCAACTCTGTTGTGTTACGATTTTGCAAAAATACAAGCGGGGAAACTAGATCTAACAGACTTGATCAAGAGGGATTTCGGTGTAGAAGTGTTTGTAGCCAGAAGTTATCTAGGACCCAGATCACAATGACTAAAGAGAGTGGGATAAATGGGATTTTTGAGGCTGGAATGTGTGTTTGCTTGAATTTCTTATGCTGGGTAACAAAGAGAAACATTACTTGTAATAATAATAATAATACAGCTACAGTACTATGACTAACGATAACATACAAAAATAATAGCTAATGAAATTATAGTATTGATAATGAATGTTGAAGGCAGCTTAGCCTGAATAGGCCTCAGGGCTCTCTACTGCCTTCCTCAGTTTCTCAGGGTGATATTCCTGGACTCAGCAATCCTCCTTCTGTCAATCCTGTTAAGATGGCCTAGAAGAAACAAAGCTGCTTTGCTTTAGCAGCAAAGACTGCTCAACATCTCTGCATTTCTGTGGAAGATACCTGGCAGGGCCAGCAAGTGTTAATCAGGTCCAATTTAACTTCAGTCCAGCCTGGCAGATCACGTAGGCCTGAGTGCGTGGCGGCACAGAGCTCTTGAAATAAGGGCTGTACGTCTCGGTCTCCTGCATACCGCCCTTGGTCTCTCTTCACCAAGGAAATGCCATTGCCATGCTCTTTCTACTGTTCTTCTCATGCAACAAAAAGCCCTGAGCATTGCTGGGGGGAGCAGTCTATCTGACAGTGTGGAAACAATATAGTGCATTCTGTGGTCTTGCATTTCATCCCCTTTTAGAAAATCGCTAACTTTTGGGGGTTTTTTTTGGTTATATATTTAAAATCTTTTCATTTTAAAAATATTTTCCTGACTTACAAGCACATGAGGCGTATTTACTTACTAGATGTGTAAAGCTCTTTCATGGTTTTCCTTTACGGTACCTTCCAAAATATTGGGAGTATTTAGAGTTGATATTTTTCACTTGCCTGCCCCAGAAGAAGACACAGCAGTCCTGCTTGATACCAAGTTGCAGAGGTTCAGAGAAAGAATAATGTATTTATCTACTGAATAGATGTAGTATCCTCTGCTCAGCACAAGCTGACTTTGATTTCTAAACTTGTTGTTAAGAGACATACTTATCTGTTGTTTGTGCCAGTGTGTTGAGTACTTCTTTGTAATGGTAGCGCTGGGGAAATGGTACTCTTGGTTTCCATCAATGAACGGTTCAGGACGCTTAGTGGATACATGAAACTGTAAACGGACTCTAAAGAAGCCATTTACGTCCTTTAATTCTCTAATTATACATTAAACTGTGTGGATGAAGCAGGCCCTAATGTCCCAGAAGGAGGAGCACCATGATATTAGTCAGACAGAACAGACTGCGTGACATATAATAAATGGGTACTCAGGAATGGAAAGGTCAGAAAATGTCTTGCACTTGTGACTGCTGACTGCTGGCTGCTAAAATACCTTTTAAATTTCAACCTCTACCTAGGTAAAATATATCTTTTTCCATCAGCAGAACTGAAAGCCCTTTGCCAGAATGGAAAGCGCTAGGTCTGTGCCAAAATTTGTGACTCCAGCGCTGTGTCTCCCTCAGGGCAGGGTTTGGGGGTTCCCCATCCTATGGGGAGCCCTATTGCTCCTCACACTTTCCGTGAATTGCAGATAGAGACCCCAAATTCCTGGAGCTACATCAAAGTTTAGATGGCCCAGGAATGCTTCTTTCTCTGCCCTGGTTTGTGGTCATGTGTAGACAGTGTTTTAAGGGATGAACGCTGGCCAAAAAATGGGTTTGCAAAAGTAACATATCCATTGCACTAAGAAATTCATGCCTGCCATAGAGCAGGTAACGATCAGGCTGTGCCTCAGTGGGAGCATGTGGGCAGTCAAACATTTGCTCAGTCCAGGCTCTGATCTTGCATTGATGTGGACCAATTCAGTCCAGAAGCTAAAGAATTGGGTTGGTGTGGTGCTGTGCCCCTCAAACACACGTGTGTTACCTCCCAGCAGCACAGCGATACTGCAGTCGTACAGCTCACCAGCCAGGGCTGCCTATGCCTGCCTGGTTTAGAAGTGTGAGCAGAGGAAATGCACGTCTGTCTGCCCTCTGGAGTGCACATATCCTTTCTGCTAACATGGGTGCATGGTCGCAAGCAGGCTTAGAAACAAAAAGTAGCAAAGTGCACTTACCTGTCCATCTCTGAGGGTGTTAAAACAACGGGGACTACAGGACAGTCCTTCAGAATTGCTTGGCTTCGTTTCCAGTCATCTCTGAAATGCTTTTGCCAATGTCTGGTGTGTATGTGTATGGACACAGAGTGTATGGCTCTTTATGTTACTGGTTTTTTCAAAGCATGGAGGTTCCTCAGGCATTTAATGCCATGGATTAAAAAGCCAACAAAGCCACTTAAAAGCCCCAGAACACATTGACAGTCAGTGGGATTCAAGGTGTGCTGCTATTTTTGACAAGGGGATCTGAGTGCCTTAATACATCAAGGGTATGTCCAAACAGGTTCCCGTTGAAGGGTGCCCTAAATATCCTGGCAGAGCTGGACTGAGACACCCTGAACAGTGGACTCTGCCTAATGTGAAACATGCCTAAGTTTTTCATTAAAAAAATCAAGAACATAAGTAAGCACAACATTAAAACATCCACAAAAATCAGAGAGTGTTGTACCTCGCCCCCTTACCCCACCAGTAACTTCCCTGCTGGGTAAAGCACCAGGCAAATCCATCATTAGCCACTAAGGGAGTCAGCTGTCTGCAAAGAATCTCTGTCAGAACTGGCTGAAAACAGCCCTTATAGCTGGTACTGGTCTTCAGCAGACATCAGCATTCTGAGGCTAGAAGGGATGCTAATGTTGCAGTGAGGCTGTTTTTGCACGCCCATGCAATATATGGGGAGCTGAGTCACAGCCTGCATGGATACACTGACACCTGAGCATCCTCAGGTTGGCAGTGGTACGATGCTGCAGAGAGGAGTTAACCAGAATCAGGTTATTTCAGTTTTAAACAGGTTTTTCTTTTTTTCCTTTCAGCTTTTCCGGGTGGCTTTTTTGTTTGTTTGTTTTTGAGGTTTGCGTTTTGTTTTTTTTTTTTTTTTGCGTTGGCTATGCTAAATTGAATAAAGCGCACAAATAGTGAGATCTCCGCCTCTGCTGTGTGTGCAGTATTAATTCGTGACTTGTGGCCCCAGGAAATCGAACAGGCTGGTGTCAGGAATGAAAGCTGTCTTGGAGAAGTCTTGCAATAGGTAACATTGGAATAAATCTAAGTCCTGAGCCTGGGCCTCCCTTTGCAGGGGGCAATTTCTCTGTACTTCAGCTGCTGTACACAGAAAGTGCTTGTGCGAGGGAGGTGACGACTTCTCATCCCATCCTGAGCTGGGGAAGGGGGAAGAGAAGAATCGAAGTAGCCTTTGCATCCAGAGTAGTGGAGAAAGTCTGTGTTATGCTTACAAATCGTGTTTCTCTGAGGATCACTGAAAGGTAATAAATCATTGACAGACTTATGAGAGCAGCTGCCTGCGGCACGCCATGTCTGTGAATGTAGCTGAGCTAATCTTTATAAAACCAGCTTTTTGAAAAGTGGGAATTATTCCTAGCTAACATAATACTTGGTTTCAAAACTGTCACTTCATAACAGATATCTGGGGGCTTTAGCCAGTCTTTTAAATAAGTCCTTTCTCTTCCATTTCAAATGGATGTTTTTCATTAAATGCTTTCACCACATTTTTTAATTTTTTTTTTTTTTACGCAAATCAAAAGACAGATATCTGTTTCTTTGGAGACGACATATTCTTAGATTCATATTCAACAAAGTACTCTTGCACATTTTTAATAGAGTAGGCAGAAACAATTTTCCTGTTTTATGATATTTTTAATTGAAGTGAAAAGTCAGTGCTGAGCATTTTCATAAGAAGAAAAAAAAAATCTGACTAGGTTTGAAACATTGTGCTTTAATTCTGCTCGCTCTCATTTCTAACTTTTACTTTCCTTTTAAACAAAAAGTGATTTCAAAGCAGAAAGAAAGCAGACTTTATCAGAAATATGAAGAGAAACTGATTCTACAGCTTCATAGCTTAAAGCTCAAATGAGAAATTCCTCAAAACTGACTTTTTCTGTGATTAGTTTTGTTAAAAAGAAATCAACATCTTCCAGTAAAAACTGTCTATTAAAAAGATTCTGACCAGCAAAAGTACTACAACTTGTGCCTGTGCACGGTCCCCTTGTTTTCCAAGGGGCCTCTGCAAAACTTTCTGCTTTGTTTTCCAAGGGGACTTGTCCCATGCATGTTCCCGATGCAGTTTTCCATGGGTGGCAAAAGCTGGGGGACACCCTAAATGGAAGAACACGGGATCTGTTCATTGCCATCTGATTTAAAAGGCTATTCAGCCCTGTTGTCCTGGTGGGATTTTTCATGGGCTGTGGTGTCTACCCACCTAGCAGCATGTGCCCTATGCTGGGCGGGCCAACGTAGCCCTCTGTGAGTGTGGTGCGAAGAGGCACATAGCAACATTAAATTAACTGAAGGGAGAAGAGCACTTATCTTTACCTAGATGTCATTTGAAATTTTTAATGTGTTGCACAAACGTGAATTACTCTTTGTGTTTACTGAAAAGATAAAAAATATTGCTGTTACAAAGCCAACACGGGGTAAGAGCCATGATACAGTTATTACTGCTGCTATCTCTCTTCCACATGTAGGACTTATTCCTATTAAGCTGCAGCAATCCCCGTTAATGTGAAACTTCATCTTGCATCAGAAAAATGGGATTTTTCAAAAACATTCTGCGTCTGTCTAAACCGCTCCTGTTGAAGTTCTGCCAATGCCATGTGCTTCAGAAAATTAACTTGAGTGTTTTATACTTCGGGCATCTTGGCTGGGAAAAAGAAATGGGAAAAATGAAGTGGGAAAAGAAAACAAGAAGCAACGAGCTGCATTGCCAACCCAAATGACTTCAGCAGAAATTTTTAGTGTATTTGTCAGAGCACTGTCTGTTTAGAAACCGGTGACAGAGGCTCATTTTTTATTTAAACAAGGCAGAAGAAACTTTAAACTCCCAAACCTTATGGTTCTGGGTAAAATGTAATTATTATTTCTAGAATAGTTTGTTATACAATTTTTTTTTTAAATCAGTCATTCTTACAGCTTCTGTGAGGAGTTGCCCTCTTGACTCCTCAGGGCTGTTAATTACTGTGTCTGGAGAGAAGGGATCTAGAAGTCAGGTAAGCTCATCCCTGAAATGAGGTGGAGTGCTGCGGGGAGAGGACTGAGAAGCAAAATTAGGAAAATTGAAAGTGGCTGAAGTTTAGTGAAGTGGAGACTTTTGCATGGTGAAAATCTACCTATATTAAAAAAAAAAAAATACAATATATGTAACAATTGTATGATGGCCCTTGACAAAGGCTGGCTTTTTAATGGTAGTCTAGACTTTAAAAGATTTGGTCCTCTACTTCAAATGAGTGTGAACAGAAATCACCTCCCCTGCCACACATATGCGGAAGTTCAGGCCTCACTGAATAAGGGAGAGTGCAAGACTGTTTTGCAGCAGAGCTATGAAATCACGAGTTAGAAGTGCTTCTCTGTATTATGTGTCTGTTTAATTAAAATTCACTGTTACAGAAGATAAGTAAATCTATCCGCTAGAATGCGTGGAAAGTAAACCAGGGTACAAACTTTTTTTTTTTTTTTTTGAGGCTGTTTAGATAACAGCTCATGTTGGTGACTGTCCTATTCCAAGTCAGAAAAGTATGAAAGGATCAACATTTACCTAAACAAGAGGTTGATGTGCAGCCCTAATACTGGTTGCATTTCTTGTCTATAGAAAGTAATGAATATCTGGGTAGTTTTACCTCTAAAATTAAAGGTTCTGTATATGGGGGGACATAAAAGTTTGTATTTGTGCAAGTGGAGGCTTATTCAAGGATAGGCTAAATATACGGCTCTTCCTTATATTCCAGCTATCCACGGGACCAGGAGGGATAGTTTTCTTTGTGTAACAAGAGGGTGAATCTCACTCCCGTTTGAGTGGATGTGCTAGACACTCTGCCACAAGTAGTGAACACTGACCTGTGCATGCAGCTTGCAGACGAGACCACTAACCACACAGAGCTAAGTATTCTCTAGAACCATCTCTCTGCTGACAGCTTGTATTCAACGTTTAAGAGAGACTAAATCATGGACTTGTATTTACAGAGAAAAATACACAGCCTCATCTTCTGAAGCTATTTCATCGGGTAATTCTTTGCTTTTCTCCCTTCAGAAGTTTGTTGCAGACGCTGTATTTCTGCTTTTGTGCTTTGATAGCCTGAGAGTTAGTACACATCTTAAAGCAACCCTATTTTTCTCTCTCTGTTCCTCTCTGTCTTTCTGGCAGTCCCAGATAACAAATACGTAGAGTATCATTCTACACCATGTCACCATGCTTCTATTGCTGAAAGCTCATTTTTTGTTTGATTTCTGGTTTCTGTGGTTACCATCTAGTGGAGAAAAACACAGCAGGACCATGAATAACATACAATGATGCTAGAAAAGCTATTAATAGCAATTATACAATTTATGGGTTTTGTGCCTTGAAAATAGCCAGAGTGTTAGTTTCCTCAAATGCCCAAACCAAATTTAGATATTTTTTTTTTCACTCTCTACTTTTCTGTTGTATCTTAATGTTTGTCATCCTCTTCCTCCTCTATTCTGGAAGAGGCCCACAGCTGCCTACACCTTTCCTCATCTTCACATTGAGTACCACATCCCGCTGCAGTGTCCCCACCCATAAAATGGGGAGAATGACCCCACCATATAAAGTCATAGGAAAAAACCCAACGCGTGTGAGCTGAGCTGAGAGTTACGTAAAGATGATGATGGATGATGCTCAGAAATCAAGAAAAAGTAACAGCGGTGGGGGGAAGGAAATAATTGGAGGGTGCCTTGCAGTAGGAGGGGTTTTAGAGTGCCATGAAATGAGTGGAGGACTTCCATGTGGTCTGCCTTTATTAATCTTGCGGGCTGGGCAGTGCTGAGGAAAAGTGATTGCCTGATAGATATTTGCCATGACATCAGTGGGGTAAGGTTAAGAGCAATTAAGCTCTTTTTAAGAAAGCCGATAAAAAAAAAATTGCTAGAAATAGAGCTCTTTTGTTCCAAATAAGGGGGAAACTGTGCATTGATTAATCTGTTTTGTCTAAATTGGGCAAACTGATAGAAAAGCAAGTTAATAAGCTTAAGTCACATACACGTAGTTTCATCTGGTGATTTTGTTGTGTATAAACTTCTCTCATGCCAGGTAGGAATAAAAAATGAAACTATGTTTAGCAGCCTTTTAGGTGAACCTGCTGTAATATACTAATATACTGAAACTTATTTTTTAGTGCCTCAGATATTCATTTGACATGGAGATCCTTCGGCTTTGCCTGCCTTGTTGTTTATCAGAAGTGGGGATAAGCATATTTTTTCACATAAATGAGTCTATATTGATTTTCTGTTTGGCTTCTCTCGTTATTAGCAATAAGTTGTTCTAATAAATACTTGGGGCTTATGTATAGCAACAGGCAAAGAGTAAACAACAGACTTTACGACAGTTAAATATCACAAGGCCCTGTAAATAGTAAGCAGTCTGATTCCACACGTTTGCTTTGTCCATACCCCTTTCTTACGTTGCTTTTTCACCATGTGGGGATGTGTCCAGCAGAGCATGTAGTCCACTCAAAGAAAAATCAGTGGCATCATCCAAATTCTACTGCAAACAATGCAAATGTCTATTTACTAACTAGATAGTTACTCTGTTTGCCACAGTAAATCCTATTTATCTGTGTACTCATGAAGAAGTCCAAGGTGTTATCCTGAATCTGTGCAAGTCAGTTGGAATTTCACAGCTATCTTCAGAAGTGTTCAGATTTCTAGACAGCAGCAGTGTGGGGAGCTTAAGAAGTCCGACTGCCTTGAAATATGATTGAAGTTGGTACCTAGACTACATGTTGTTGCAGCTTAGAGCAAATCTCAGGTGCAGAAGGCCAAGTACCTGTCTTTCCTTGGAAAACAGATGTGAGAAAGGCACAGAAAACAGAGCAAAGGTTGTCGGTTATTTTTCCCCCAGAGCACTTGGATAATTCGTGGTTGCTGTCTACAGCAGACAGAGCAGATCCACAAAAACCAGTGAAGCTGAGTTGTTTTGTTTTTTTAGGAAAGTAGCGAATGGGAAATGTTGATTTCATCTGTATTAGTTAGAGTTTTGCCACTGTCTCCAAGGCAGACAGATATCTGTCAAGCTTGTTTTGTAGCAACATTTAAGCTGTGTTTAATTCCTTTGTATGTAAGTTACCTAGGTACCAGCTGACAGCTTCCATTAACACCACTGCAGCCGTAAAGTATGTGAGTTGCAATAAGCAGAGAGGCAGGGAAGACTAAGAACAGCACTTACTGAAAAGGTCTGTAATGTCTGTGAAACCTGTCTTGGCTGGAGGCCCCCATGAAGATCCTTAGGATCAGATTCGTGAGTGCTCCAACTCTTTTTGTGTTGCTTCAGTAAAGCAAAGCAGCTCTAAAACCATCAGAAATAACTTTACAGCTACTTTGTATGAATATAAGAGACTAAAATTCCTGACTCTAACCTTAGCCATTACCATGGGGTGTTTTTTCTTCTACTATAGGAAAATCAGGAGAATGACATTTCCCTATTGCCCAGGGGCTTAGGGAGGCCAAAAGTCATTCTACAGAATGTCATGTATGTGCTTCAGGTATGAGCAAAAACATGACCGTGACTGAGTCCCTCTGCATCCTCTCTCTGCTGGGAAACAACCAGCTGTGCAAACCTAAAGCACTGGAAGTACACTATAGCATGAATGACTAAATTCAAAGAGCACCTCCTTCTCCCACTCTGTGCATACTTTGTCCTGACATCATGTAAGAGTTGAGGCTCTTGAAGTTTGGGCCTGTCAAGTTGCAAGGCAGGAGGATATCAGTAGTTTTTGAGTGAGTTCAGTGAGAGGGTCTGCAGAGCCGTGGCAGCGCAATGCAGGAACAGCATGGGATGCAGGAGCTGTAGCTAACTGAGCCCAGGGCCTGTGCAACTTGTCTGTGCCTCTTAGCAGGAAAGGTTCCCATACCTGAGCAGAGCTAATAATATTTGAGGAAACACCTGAAAAATTGATAGATTTATCTGTGTGCAAGGGCATTTCTTCATCTGTTCAGGGTCCCAAGCCTGCTGCTGTGACCAGTTGATCAGTGTCTTGCAGAGTCTGGCCATCTTCTCCTTGTTGCATACATGTGCTAGGGTGTTCGCTTCTGCTTGCTCCAGCTTTAACATATAATGCAGCCCACGGGATGATTACTGTATAAAACCCTGTTTTTAATTCAAGTGCTTGCACACAGTCACATAAACCAGCTGAGTGGTGGGAGCCAACAGCGTGCGTGCCCTCAACCAGCAGTCCTGCTGGTGGAGGCTGGTAGAGTGCTTGGGAGATGGTAATTTGTATTTGCTTGCCCTGACCACCTCCTCCTCCCAAGGCATCTGATTTTGGCTGCAGTCAGAGGCAGGGAAGTGAGCCAGATGGCCATCCTTTGATTCTCAAGGCAGCAGATAGAGTAGTTTTCAGCTTTTCATTCCTAGAGGGCATGACTCAGATGACATTTGCTGAGGCTGAAGAGCACACACGGATAGACTCCATGGCTCAGGGGACGCATCAGAGTGTGTAAGTCCATTGTATATCAGCTCCTGGAGGGATTGGCCACAAAGCTTGGATTTTCCAAATTACTTCAGTCTGCCCAGCTCTGAGCAGCCAGGGCTACATCTTGCTGGTGTAATCCCATGTAAATAGATCGATAGATGCTCCTGGGAGTGAGATCCTAGTCTGTATAAAACCACACAGAGCCACTGGTATTATTCACACCTATGCTTTTTTATACAAGGCCAGGACATGCCCCACTGTGTAAGAAGCCTCCCATATCTTACATCAGCTCTTGTGTGTTTACAGCACTGCTTGTTGTTGACTTGCTGCACTCGGGCTGTATGCCCTATCTGAGATGGCAGGAGGTAGCTGGGAGGTGCGTGTAACCCTGGCGCAGTGCTCAGTTTGGCAGGGGTTCTCGGCTGGTGTCAGATGATGGTTTTGCAGTGAGCACATGCATGGCTTGCTTTGCAGTTTGCCTCAGCTGTGTGTGCTCTCTTGGTACTCTACACTGGCTGTTTAACTCTCCACTAAGAGCAGAAAAGCAGCTGACCCAAACTGTCTCAACTAAAGGAAGATTAGCTAGAGGGAAGCCTTCATTAGGAAAAAAAACCAAAAAACAAACCAAACCCAAAAAACCAAACCACCCAAAAAAACCCCCAAAACAAAAAAACCTAGGAAAGCAGTTGGGAAAGGATGGTAAATCATTTAAGAACCTAAACATTTATTTAGCAATCTAAAAATCCATTTAAAAGCCTATACGTTATGAGCCTGCAAGATATGATTAGATTTATTTTTTCAGAAACAACCTATTTAGCGTTGCTGTGCAGTATTTTGATAGAGGTATCCTTGGTGCATTCTGGCCTTCTGGAAACCAGAACAAATATAAAATTCCTCCAAAAGAAACACCATAGAATGCCCGATCTCTCAGGCAAGTAAATAGTAAACAAATGTATTTCAGACAGCTTTGAATGCCAAATTCTTGTTCTGCTACATCAGTCTGAGCTATCCATCGCTCTGTAGGTACCTTCAGGAGGGAACGAAAGGGCAAACATCTCATGTTCAAGGAGTCTCATGGTTATGCTTAGCTGAAACTTTGCAGTTCCTCCTGCTGGGAAATCTCAATGGCACAATCAAGATGCAAACACAATAATTCAGTTTGATTTTTTGTTGTTGTTGTTTTAAAAGCAGGGATATAGGAAGACTTTTCCTTATTTTGTTATATGCTGAAAATTTAGGGAGCAGGTGAGCTCATCACATTGCTGCAGAGGAAGCTTGGAGGATAAAAGAAACTGTGTGAAGGAAAGGCAAGAAAATGAGCTGCTGTCTATTTTTCTTGTAATGTGTTGCAGCACAGCCCTCTGCTTGATGGGTTGGGTTTCCACTGTCTTTACTCAATCTCATGCAATGCGAGGAAGTTCACTGTTTTCACCATCTTTACCCAGCTCAGGAAGGATTCAGTGTGTATCAATCATTACCTTATTTACTTCTGAGTGTTTTCAGGTTTACTACATGAGGTCAAGGGAACCAGGAGTAACAGTGGTAATCACCGAGCTCCCAGTCCTGCTATTAATAAATTTACTGTTGTCATTTGCATGTAATTAACATTTATCATGGTATTTTAAAATACCACATTAATCAGCCAGGAAGATTTATGGTATTTTTCAGTATCATTACTATCAACAGGTACAAATAATTATTTTTGATATTTGAGGTAGATTTTTTTTTCTTGGCAGATCAATAAAGCAAAAGGCAACACTTCATTGATTAATAGTTTTCTCCCTCCCTCTGCTTCCTTACTAGATTAGAAACCTACAGAACCACTTTGCTACAGATTGTTGTATTTACTGTGATTTCTTTTCTTTAACTTCTTAATCTGATCTGAAAATTGAGCTGAAAAATAGCAGTCATTTGATATGTAATACTACAGTCAGGTTCCTAACCCAGACAGATGTCTGCTACTACTCTTACTTTACCAAATCGCTTATTCCACTTACTTTATCTCCGACTGTGCTTTAATTCACAAGGAATTATTTCCTCTTTTATGTGTAGGTTTCTAAGTTCAGGAAATTACTATCCGTCCACATATTTTGATTCTTTGTTGTATAATTCTCTGTTTCACTTTTGCTAGTTGCTCCCTTCTCAGTCTTCATTATCCATTATTTAACATCTTCAGATGTTAAAGAGAGGAGAAAGGGAGCATCTGGCCCACCAGAGTGTCACGTATGGAACAATGTTTTGAGGGTTCTTTTGGTTGTTGAATGTTTCCATACTTAAATCACAGTTTTATCTAGGGGATCTCTCCTACAATGTTGTTGAATTGTAGCCTGCTCACTCTGTTGAAACCATATAGCCAAGTGACATCGTCATGACGTAAAGAAATGCTATAATCATGTTTTACAAATGGGGAAATAAAGCACCTGCCCACACAGACAAACAGCAACAGATATGAACCAAGCTCTGCACAGTAGTAATAAACCAGAAGCTGTTAAATGCCTTGAGGTATTGAAAACTTCGTAGGAGATGCATCTGCTTTTGTTTGGAGGCTCAGCCCTGCCAGTACAAATGCTGGATACTTAAGGGAAAGATCTTTACAATTACGCTAATGAGAAGCTGTGTGGGGTTTACTAAGTGGTAAGTGTTTGCTATTAAGCAGTGACAAACTCTGTACTGAGAGGCAGTGATTTATTACATTCAAATGGTGCCAGAGCCGGTAAGCCTGGCGAGGCATATCATATCCATACATAGTCACAGGTGTCTGAGCCATTTTCTTCACCCTGGCACAGGTCTTTGGTACTGGTGTAGAGATGTGTAACTGTCGATCCATTGTTTCACAAATGTGGTATTTCAGTGGTGCAGTTCCTGCCCTTGGGTCTGCTTCTGCAAGGCCTTTTTTAGGACTGGATTTGAAATTTCATTTTTCAGTGCAGGGAGGAAGGACACTTTTCATACATTTATCAAAAAGACAATCTCTCCAAATTAGACATGAAAGTCAAGAGGAAAAAATGCTTTCCAGCGTAGCAAATAGCTTCAAAGTTCGCAAGAAGAAAGAGTTCTCAGCCCTTTCAGCTTAACAAAACCAGGGCTCAGCACTGTCTGCAAAATTTGCTCTAAAAGCTGTGTTAACTTAGAGTTAATTAACATGCCAAGCAACGTCTTACTGTGGCTATACAGCTACAGTGGTGCCATGACAACGTGGGTATGTTTACTTCACCAATGGCAGTGTGGACACATCCAATAAGTTTATCATACTCGTAACTCTCTCTTTTAGATGCTAAACTGATTCAGTTTCCTCTGTTTTACATTATAAAGCATATTCTGTGGAATCTGGAGGCCTTTTCTTAACTTACTTCTGAAACCTTCCCAAGGTTGCAGCAGCATGAACACTCTAGCTGTTGTCTACACACACGTAATAACTCCCTATTGCAATTTGACAGTCATCTGCTTGTACAAGGGTATTAATGATGGGAAGATGTTAATGAGGAGAAAAAGTAGAATTTTCATAACTGGTTTGTACATTGTTGCAAAAGTTTAAAGAAGGGGACAAAGACAGTTTTTAATTCTTTTTACCTAAAAAAAGTTATGTTTTGAGGAAGATGAGTATTACTGTGAAATTTTTCATTTCTTTGAAAAGTTTAATTATTCCTGAATGCCTTGATGGTAAGTCTTCAGCCAGCTCTGACTATTGATCAGATGGCTGAAAGCCAAGAGTTATTTACTACCCAAGTGTTACTTAGGCCATAGCACACAATCAAGGGCATTATCCCAATTATACAATGATTATTTTGGAAGGAGAATGTGCCATTTGAATCCATAAATAATGCACTTCACCGTCTTAACGTTGTGAAGGGGGGCACTGGCGCTGAGTAACTGCAGACTTCTGAGAAATTGCTTTGAGGAGATTTTCAAAGATGCCATCAGGGAGGCAGGCGTCTGGCTCCTGGCAGTCAGATGACAAATGGGTATTGTTTGAGCTTAAGCATACCCGATGCCCAGTTACTTCTGGATTGCTGCTTTTTGCCGAGGACCGCCGTTGCCACGTAGTCTTTCACATCCTCTGGAGCAAAACGGGGACTCAGAGTCACAACTGCTGCTTGGACCTTCTCTGTGTTCCCAGTGAGGGACACTAACAGCTCTTCTCCTGGCAGACTCATGTCTGTTTGCACATGCATGCAGACTGACAGTGTTGCAGGGAAGGAGGTTTTCCTGGGGCTGCTTCCCTCCTCGTTCGAAGCAGCTCGGTGCAGTGCTGGAGGTGGCAGTTATCCCCATGGATGGTCACTCACACCATGTTCTCACAGACAGACCTAAGGGCTTCATGTTGCACTTTCCACTCTGAAGGTGGTTACTTCCCCCTGCCCATACTCCCGGCTTTGTCATCCAACTGATTGACCCTTATCAGCTCTTGTGTTTGGGTAGGTGCAAAATGGGTGGAATCAGTCCACCAGGCCAGTGGACAACTCACCTGGCAATGCTGAAGGAGAAAAAGCACAGCTTCTTGCCAGATGAACTTGTTGATTTGACTCACTGTGCAGCTGCAACATCAGTAGACTTAATATAAGCAAAGGGGAGGGAGATGCAGGACCACTTTGATCCATTACATTGGATCAGGTGCGAATCATGAGTGTGTGTAATGAGTGTCTAATAGGAGACACCTAGGGTAAAAAATCTGCAGTAATTCTGAGGAATCTTGTTTGTGGTTGAGGCTAGTACACTGAATGTATAAAATACTGTAAAAATGCCACCTGATCTGAAAAAATCAGACTTTGTCAGTCTGATGCAGAGCAATGCTATAGTAATGCATGGAGAGCATGCAGGGAAATTTTTAGTGTTGTATTCAATGTAGGATCTGCAATGATGCTAAGTAATTTAGGCTCTGGAGTCTATAGGGGTTAAAGTATCCAGTAACGATGGGGTGAGGGATCTTTAATAAAACAGTGTAAGATCATGTTTTAAAAGGCTATGTCTTAATGCACAGGAACATGAATTACATTGGCATTTCCTGAATTTTTTGCTGAGCTTTAGTACTTGCTATGTATTATTCTGATTCTATTTAATACTGAGTTCTGGAGCATTTGGTCGCCTATATCCTTGGTGTCCTTTCAGCTTTCTTGAATATAAAAGTGGAGGTAACGTTCAAGTTGAACGCTTCAAATGTAGACTTCGAGATGCAGATTTTTGACTTAGTTATATGAGTAAATGCTGCATCTGTTCTTGTTGTGGTACTAAACTGGCTTCCCTCTAGTTGGGATTTCCATGAAAAAAAATATCCTATCTATTTATCTCTGTTAACATGTACAAAGCTGACATCTGACCAGTAGCGTTGTTTGGCCATGATGTTTTTAGAATAGACAAAAGCCATCCCTGTAATCGCCACCCCACTTCTTTGTCTTGGCTTTTTCAATTTGGGAAGTCAATGGCAAGGTCAAATAGGAGAGATGGGGGAATGCTTCCTAACAAGAAACTCTGAGCAGGATTTCCATTAGAAAGGTCAGATTTGTGTCTTACCCATCTTTCCTGACTGCTCTGGGTCAAGTGACAGTAACATACTGCCATAACCTAAATCCTAACTGGGATCATCCTGGTATCTCCAGTGAAGCTACTCTGGATGTGTGTTTGTGTGTGAATAAGGGAGACCATGCAAATTTTGACAAGACAAATTAAAGCCAACAGAAGTTACATGTGGAATATATAGGCTGGAAGATTGCTCCTAAGGTGAAAGTGCCATATAAAAATATTTTCTCTAAGACATTGGCAACATAAAGAGAAGAGATCAGCCCAAATCCATGAAGACAGGGAGTGTATAAAAGTCAGACTTTCATCCCAGTTAATTTTTTAGACATTCTTCTGTATTAGCGACATGACTTATTCCTTATATTCCTGGCTTAAAAGGTTGTATTTAGTAACTTCTTCTGGTCATAAGCTCCTTAGTTGCTGTGTAGTCTTTGCACTGGCATGTCCAAAGTAGCATATACAGTATTTCTTGAATGCAAACTTAAGATGCACATCCTGCTTTGTTTCTCAGACTCTGTTTTATGGTGAAGTACTGAAAACTCAGTCAAGTTTTGTTACTGGTATTTTTCAGTAACTGAAGTCACAGAAAACTAGCAAAAGCCTCTACCAGTGACACTATGTAGGAAATACATGTTGCACCTGTTGTAAGTTTTAGAAACAATGTATGTAGTTTGCAAATTGGTTTTGCTTTCTATTTATCAGTCAAACCTTGGTTTTGATGAGACCCAAACAAAAACAAGAGAAAGTGTAGTTTGTGTAGATTAAGATAAAGCTTTTCTGTTTATGGACACACAGGAAAAAAATACAAATGTAAGAGTGCATGCAAGGCCTGATTTTCAGAAGTCCTAAACGTCCTCCAACCCCACTGAAATGAGCGGGAGCAGAGTCAAAACTGCTTTGCCAGATTAAAGACACTTTATTTTTCAATGTATTAAAAAGTTACGAAGAAAGTTTAGGCATTGTTTGGAAAAACAGAGACAAATGCTGTGCTGATTTACCATACCGCACCTGTTCATTGCCTGTGTAAAAGGCAACTCTATGTATATTGCATCCGTAGGCTGAGTTACTACCTATTTCTAACTAAAATATTCATGGAGTATCTCTGAACAGTTTCAGAAGGTATCCATTATAGATTCAGGTTGTGGTTTGCAGTCTGTATTCACAATTGGCTTGATGCACAGCAGCAAAACCTCTGCTTTGCAGCTCGAGAGAGAGTAAACCCAGATGCTGCAAACACAGGGGGAAGGTGAGGCTGAGACTCCGACTCCATGCCCTGTGGAAAAGTCTGATTCTTTGCTCTGTTCCTGTGCTCTTCCCTCCAGTCCCCGCTGGATCCTCCTCGTATGGCCAGGCATGAACCTAACGAAACAATGAAGTCTTCTGGGGTAGGAAAGTGTAAAAGGAGAAAAGGGGAAAAAACAAGGAGAAAACCAACTGATATCAGGGGATAACAAATAACAATAATAAAGAGGACACAGAACAACCTACCTCCGTGTTCACAATTAGAGAGAGAATATCGACCTGTGTAGACCTTTGGTTTGACACGGTTTACCTACTTTCAATTTATTACCCCTGAGTTTGGAGGTGGGCAGAATGAAACTGTACATTTATGCAAAAATTTGCACTCTAAGGAGAGGCTTTTACTAACTTCTGGAGACAAGAGTTTGGTTATGCCTCAAAGTGAGAGAATTTACATTTCTTGCTAGACAAAATGCATGATTTCACTGATCACTTCCTTTTTTTGCGGTTATTAACAATTTTTTAAAAAGAATGTGATTTAAGAGTAAATGGAATAAACAGTACTGGAGCTGAATGTCCCTGTGTTCTCCAGCATGGAAGGACTGGGCAGGAGGAGGGAGTACAGCCACCCTTTACTGCAGATAGCCATTGCTGCTTCTCCTTCCTGCAGTGTCACGTGCTTAACCCATCCCCTTTTTTTTTTTTTTAATGGAAAAATATCAAAAGCCAACTGCTGTGTGCTGTGTAGCAATTGTTATTCGTGTGCAGCGCTCTGCCTTAGGCCACCTCTCATTAAATCTGACATCAATCGGTTTCAATTGCACTTTCAAATGGGTTTATCATCTGGGGGGACGGGAGCTTGTTTTGTGATGGATTATTATTGCCAAAATTCACTCCTGGCTGCCAATCTGCAGAGGGATGTAGTGCAAAACCATGCCAAGTCTGTTGAGATTCCTGTTTGGAGAGCTGTGAGCAATGCAGCAGGGGCAGTAGTACCAGATTTCTACCTGCACTGGTCACCCCGTATGTATTCACAGTCTTCTCACCAGCTTGTCTTACTGAAATCAAGATGCATCACCCAAACACAGCCCTCTTCATGCATAACTTTTTTTCCACTGCTGTTATTGTCCTCCTCAACTCCTCCAAAGCCAGGATCCCTCTGCTTTCTGGGTTATTATGATGAGCTTTGTGTGTACTGCATCCCTCTGACAGAAAAAAACAGGTTTGTGCTCGTAAGCCTGGCAGAGAAGGAAAACAGCCTGTGAAAGAAACTTGAGCCCCTAATGTGTTGTTTGTATCCGTTGTCCAGTGACAAAGTTATTTTTTCTCACACTAAAATAGCTCGTAGCAGCATGTTCTCACCCTAAATAAACTAATGCCATAAACAAAACATGAAAACATAACACATTCAGCAAAAGAAATATATTTTCTACCCAGCTGCCTATTTGCAAGCTTAATAAGCGTGCAAAACCTCTACTCAAATTTGACTGATACTGGGAAGTGAGTTTCTAAGTTACTGGGAGAAAGGAAGAAGTACTGGGACTGCCAGCCTGGTGGTCACACATAGTCAGTGCAGTTCTGTGAGCTTCGTTGCTGCGGGAAATCATGCTATAATCTGACCCCTCAAAGTATTTGTCAGAATTTTATTTCATGAGAACAACTTTTTTTTTTTAAATTGAATATTTAAGTGTTTTTATTTTTTCTAAAGAAATTTTTACAGAATGTAATAAGAGTAAGTACGATGAAACACATCGAAACACTGCAGTGATAACTCAACACTCATGATGTCGGCATTTTGCCTTGAGGCGAATATCAAAGCTGGTCTCCCATGTTCTGATTTAAGCTAAAACCAAACAGCAGTATTTCAAAATCATTCACACAGGAGAACTCCTGTCTCCATGTAGCAGCAGATCTCTGACTATCGAAACATTAGAATAAGCTAAACGCTTCCCTTTGCTTGAAATGGCTAATAAGGTTCCAGTAAAGGTACAGTGGGCACTGCTTTGAATAAAATCATCAGGGGACTACTGCCAAATGCAGCCAGGCAGATCATAGAATCATGAATCATAGAATTGTTTAGGTTGGAAAAGACCTTTAAGATCATCCAGTCCAACCATTAACCTACACTACCAAGTCCACACTAAACCAATCAAGGGTAGACTAGACTAAACCATGTCCTGAAGTGCCACATCTACCTGTTTTTTGAACACTTCCAGGGATGATTTTGCCATACGGCTGAGTAGGACTGAGGACTGCCTCCCCATGGAGCACTTTATGGACCAAGGGTCCCTGGTCCCTTGGTCCTGGACCAAGGTACTGTGAGGTTACCTCTGTTTTGGAGGGATGCTAACAGGGGACAGGACCTCCCATCTGGTCCCAGCGCTGCTGCTTCAGATTCTGCTTGTTGGTTACCTGAACTCTGGGGCTTCTCTTTTGCTCTCAGTTTGAGAAATGAAAGGTTGAGTAAGCCTTGAGGTTAATGTTTGCTGAAGGTGATGGGAGAGGAGGAGCTGCTGGGAAATAGTCAGCATGAGGTTTTCTCAAGTTTCTGCTTTTCCAGTATCTGTTTAGTGCATCTCATGCTGCAGAGCAGATAATCCCTACTGTTTGCAAGCCCTGAATTCACGGAAAGATTTTAAAGTGCATTTTGCAAGAGTGTTATTGGATAGAAATCATTAAAGAGAAATGGAGGATGCTTTTTGTGATCCTAAAACTGAATTTATCACCTTTACTCTTTGTAGCATCAAGTACACTACCTATATGAACCCACAAATGCTGGCATGAGTTACCGTTTAAATTACTCAGTGTATTGATTGAGTCAGTGGGTCAGAGAGAACAATTGAAAGGTGATTTCTGCCTGACTTTCAGCAGAAGTATTTTGGAGGAATTCTCTATAAATTTTCCCAATTCCCCAGCCTGGCCTGGTACTGTGTTTAATTATGTGTTACTTGAACAAACAAAAAAAACCTGTGCCTCTGTGTACAGTTCTGTGAACTATCGCCAACAACAAAAGCTTGGGTTAAAATGGCTTTTAGACATCTATTCCTCCAAAGGAAAACAAATCATTTTTGATTGCTTCTCTTTGGGCACAGGTATTTTCAACTCATAAATAAACAAGCAACAAATACACTTCAGCTGAGACATCTGAAACACTAATCTTCTAGGCAGGTAATAATTTCTCAGACCACAGAGCATCTATATTGTAGTTATCTGTTATCATTTGTCTTACAGTAGCAGCTAAAAGCCTCAACTGAGATTAAAAGCAAAGTTCTGTGCTAACACATTGTGAGAGGCAGCTCCTGCCCCAAGAGATTTATTATTTAAATAGAGATGGGTAAATAACACAGCAGATGTGCAAGGAGCCTGTGGGGAACATGGAAATATTTCCAGTGTAGAAATGTGACCCTCTGTAGAGCTGAGCGCTCCTTGGGAAGAGCTTTGGTCTCTTTGGTTTCCAGCAAGTCAAGAACAACCATCATCTGTCGTGGTGCTGCTAAGGAGTGACATGGCCCTGATATTATCCTGCAGAAAACAGGAGTTTGAGTGTTGACTCCATAAATATCTCCCTCCTCTAAAGGCAAAAACTGCAGCCTGCTGCTATCACTTCATTATTTTTTCACTTGTAGTCTCACTGATTTAAAACCTATATAAAGTGTTTTTCTGCTCAGGGACTCTAGCTTTTAAGTGCCAGCACTTGAAAGATGACTCTAATGTTTTTCAGATTCACCTGGGATATCAGCTGGCTTCTCTGTCACACAGCTGCTGGGAGCATGTTACAATTTAGGAACAGGAGATAACTCATTTTGATTTTTATCATACCAGAAGAAACCAAGATTTAGCTAACTGGGAGTGAGAGAGAGAAGCATCAGTGATTAATAGTGTCTGAGAAAGGTCCAGCATTTGAATCTCATTTGCAGGCTATAAATGCTCATTTGCTTTTACCCTGTGCTTGTGGGCCACTTAATGCCTGCAAAAGGTTATAGCTCAAGCAAGAAAAAATAGATTCTCCTTGTGCTAGGAATGCACTACAGAAAGCTCTGAGCAAGGGGATGGACTTGCAGTGCATGTGAAGAAACACCTTTGAGTAAAAGGTGACTTATTTCACAAAGGGTGCAATTCAAAGAGTATGAGAGTGTTTTCAACAGAATTTCTAATACTGTGAGTCACCTGTTGTAGTTGTAGATGGGTCTGGAAAGTACCCGTGCTGCGGTAAGTTCAGTGATGAGAGTGGCTTCTGACATAGCTGGAGGGACAGGTGTACAAACTGCGCGGTTGCCGCACCTCCCTCATCCATCACCATCCTGCAGCTTGCACAATGTAAATAAACATTTGTAGCCCATTTCAATGCAATCCAGAACAGAATAGCGTCATTTATCGCTACTTAGCCCCCTCATACTGTCACTTACTGCAGCTCAGCAGCTTCTGATCTGCACAAAGATCTGCCTGTATAGAAAGGCTTATCCTGCCTGTGAATCCCATGCTAATCTGTCTAGATATGCCTGTAGCATCATAGATGTGATTTTTCAAGAGAATCTAAAAAGAACACATTTGGGAAAGGCAGGGAGTTAGGGCATGCAGTACCCATGTTGGAGCGAGTGCTGGAGTCAGATGTAGCCAGCTAGGGACTTTTTTTCCCACTCCTGTCCTCCAGCCATGACTTGTGATCCTGTGTTGGTGTGTTGGGTTGCTGGGTCGAAGAGACATTACACAAGCTGATGGTTTGAAACCGTTGCAGTGGCCATGGTCAATGATATCCTACTGGAAGCTGAGGTCTTTGTGACGGTATATGTGCTATAGGCCTTCACTGTGAAATTTCTATTTGTGGCAGTTTCTTTGAAAGTCAGTATTGTGGATTTTAGCAAAAGCTGAAGAAGATGTTTTTCTCTTCCAGCATGTATGTTTACTTTTCAAATGGTAATCACCAATGTAAACTCTTTTAGTCACCTACTGCTGGATGACAAAATCAATGCGAAGAAGTAATAAGGCAGCTGGGAGCAGATGAGAAAATAAGTAAAGCTGGAATGAAAGGCATAAATCTAAACTGTGTATGAGGATATTTTTTTTTTTCTCAAAAGAAATATGTGGAAACTGGAAGAAATGGCCAAAGCTTTCATATCGAGTAAGAATTAATGTGGACCACTGACCAGACTTGCAATGACTGTCTTTTATTGGATATTACAAATGCTTCAAATTTGGGGTTTCTTTCTGCCTATTATTGCTTTGCCTTTCATTAGCAAGGACAGTGAGCTACAAGACATTTAACTGAAGTCTGTTCCCAAAAGATAACTAGTTACTCGATTTCAAATTTGATATCGTGTGGAAAAACATTCGTGCTCACCTTGTCATATTTATTTGATATGTATTACCGAATTATCTTTTGCTGCATACTGTTCTGGATAGAGCTCAGTCCCTGCTGACCAACACATCCTGTTTTAAAAAGGTTCTGACTACACATGGCAAACTTCTGAACCATGGATCACTCCTTGACTAGCAGGAGCAAAAAGTCCATTTGTGTGTTTTTGAATTCACATCTACAAAAATGTCTAGGTGCAGACAGTATGATCCATTATATTAATGACTCTACTTGATGGAGAGAAAGCATTCACCTTCTTAGCATGATGATTTTCTGATCAGGCTCTTTGCACGGTTCCAGGAAGACCTGCTGTATCTGCAAGGGTATAAACTGTCACCAGGGTTTAGGTTCACATCTCTTGAGTTTGTCTCTCCAACTCACCTTGATCCCTTTCCTTCAGCAGAATCCAAATAAGTTAATTGATCATCTGGCTTGTTTCTTACACCAAAAACTGCTCGCCCATTTGAAGTGATCTATCATTTTGTTACCCTGTGGTGATCTGACAAGAGGATTAGAACCAGACATTTCTCATCCATTTATATTTAATTAGAAGTAGCCATTAGCAAGTTTGGGACTCTCAGTAATTGTGTATTTCCTGCTTGCATTTATTTTTCCTTATCATTGCTTTCCTGTAACTCTTACATTAACCAGTAATGATTCACTAATTGATTGTGAGGTTGTAAATATGTGGTCAGAGATGGTGAGTGCTTTTGATTCAATGTAGGAACAGCAAGGCTTCTGATAACTGAGAAACACTGTATAATACCAAATTTTTGTATGTTTACTCATACTGAATTACACACTTTTGTTTAGGTACTTCAGATGGCCTTGATGGAGCTTAATAACTATCCTGGAATAAAATACGTCTCCTGAATGCCAGTTAGAGTGTCAGAATCCCAGCCTAAGCAACTTACCCAAGACATTTGCACTTTCTGAAAAGTTCATTAAAACACTGAAATCAGTTCTCATAAATTTTAGAATAGTGGATTTTTATTTCAGTAAATGCTAAGCACCACAAAGAGGTAAGTTGCTGTTGGCAGTTACTCTAAATCAGATTGGCTTGGATACCCTTCAAAAACCAATCTGTGCTCATTTTAAAATAGTGTGATAATGAATTGCATTAATTGTTAATGTTCACTTTCAGTGTCATTACAGAACACATCCTAAATCCTTCCCCACAGGACAACCAATTGTGCTGAGAAGAGAAATGCAAGAAGCCTGAGTATAATTATTTGTTTGTAATGGCTCAAGCCCCATTACTTACTTAGGAGAGTGATTTTGCTCAGGTGCTCAAACGCTTGCAGCTTAATGACAGAAGTCCCTCGGAGATTTACACGAGCAGCTCACTTCACATCAGCAGGATTGACTTTAACAGGCTTTGTACAGAGCCTAAATTACTTCGGCAGAGCCTAAATGACTTAAGAAGCATCAGCTATCATGTTCTGACACCATTCAGATAACCCATTTGCCTTTTTAAAAACTGCATAAAGTATTTATCAAAAGGTTATGACATGAAGCAAAACAACAATTTAAATATACATGCCAAAACTGCATACCATGGGAAGTTTAAATTGTAAGTGGTGCTTATTTTCATTCATGGTAGGTTTTATACTGCCTAGGGGTTATTCTGCGTGTAATGATTTTATTCTTTCTCCTGGCTCTGTACCATACTTGGAGGTCTACAATGTTGGTCTTATTCCTGGCATCAAAAATAACTTCCAAGCTTAAAGGACCTTTCTTCTCTTGGTGGTGAAGTGTTCTTTGATTGTTAAGTGATTGATTGATTTGTTAATTGTTCATTGTTTATTGGCTCCAACCACATCCATGAGGGCTATCCACACACACAGACTAAGCACAAGCAGTTTAGGAGCAGAAAAGTATGATTTGATGGTTAAGTCATAGGATCAGGATTCAGGTTCTAGGAGATATTACTGCACCTTCTTACGCTTTAATTTTTCAAGAATGAAAGGGTCTCAGGAGTCTTTCACCTGGTGTTTTATGCTTACCAACCATGTTGGTAACTGTTTCCAGGACCAGATGAAATAGAGCTTTCCATTCTAAACCTGTTCGGAAGTGCTGGAATTCACTAGATCAAAATCAAGAGCATTAAAAATATGTTCTGTTTTTGCTAGAGGTTTAAAATTTCTAAGGGAAAAACTTCTTTAAAACAGTTTATACCTATCAAAATCTTTTGCAGTGCCTCTGATAAGATCCCTGTACTGGTTGACTCCACTTGTATACTCACTGTTTGAGTTTATGCTGGTTGTTAAAATAAAAAGCCTGGGGAAAGCAGTGAAATGTGAATGTGAGAGGTTTCTGAAAGCAACTCTTCCCATGGAACTGCCAGATACCACTTACAGAGTTCTTCTCTGCAAATCAAAGGTCAGGTGTTTGGGAGGACAGATGGGTAAGGGAAGAGACTGAGTGACATTTGGAAAAGGCAGGGAAATTTGAGTAGTGAAACAGAGGATGAAGGAAAGCAAAACCAAATGAAAACGTGGAAGGTTTAAGGTTCCAAGAGAAAAATGAGGAGTGAGTGCTGTACTAGTACAGAGCTCTTGCATAGCCAACAGGTACCTTTAAGGCAAGGATTTCAGTCCCTTTGATTAGATGGCAGGTGAGAGCCATACAAAGTAAATAAGGAGGGAAGCATGCAGAAAGTATTGTAAAGTCTCCTCCTTATGCAGGAAATATAAGGCAAATTCACCTGCTGGTGAGTGCCAGCTGCCCTGATAGGGGAGGACAGGCAAGTTCAGAAAACTGCCATATCACACTAGGGCCACAGGCTGCTCTGGAGGGTTGGCCCTCACATTCCCTCATGTAGAAGCTGGTCCATTTTCCAGAACGGAATTAAAAATTTGCAAGGCAGGACGATATAATCTTTCTTTCATTTGGTTGTTTCTTGTAATGTATTGGCTTCCATTAACCCACATAAAACCTCTTCCCCTGCCTGCAGAGCAAATATCCTGAAACTGTAGCAGTCAGTGACACAGCAAGACAGGGATGTCTCACTGCCGATCGTTAACAGAGTCACGCTGGTGCCTAATTGCTTGTCGTGGTTCATATGCTCATTTGCAGACTGCCTGAGGAGTCACAGACGGGGGCACCAGCTACCAGGTCCTTGGAGCGTTAAAATCTTGCTGCACATCGTGATAGCAGATGCTGGCGTAGGTTCCACCTTTTTAAGGGAGTCTCATCAAAGTAGTTGTACTGGAGACAGGCTATCTACTCCAAACAACAGCAGTTCATGGGTACATGTGTTTGAAAATCCCTTCAGTCTCTTGCACATTCTTGATCTGTGTAATTATCTGTACTCATTAGGTTAAACTTAGAGTAGGGTATGAATTAGCTGAAAGAAATGAGGCACATGCAATAGATGATGCACTGGAACACTGCTGAGCTTGTGAGTGTGCTGAAGTGGCTCATACGTGTAACTCAAAGACATTCCTGTTCAGTTTTGAAAAAAATGACACCTGGGGGACTAATGACCAAAGGAAACAAACTCAGCAATACACAGTGAACCATCTTGCTCCGTTGTGTACCATGATCAGATTTCAGGTAGGCTGCAGCTAACCAGATACCATGCAGGGTTTTAGCAAAGCTGTCAGTAACACGGAAGCATTGCACCGTCAGCAGCACAGTTACATTAGCAAAGGAAAGGTCAGGAAGAGCTGCAGGTGTTCAGCCTCTCTCGGGGTCTGGCTCAGGTGCAGCTTTGGAACAAACAGTCCAAATTTACCCAAGGTCTTGCTCTTTTTCAAGCATCAATAGCCATGTCTCATCTTGCCAAAATGCAAATGTCTGCTGTTTAAAGATACCAGGCACACATAACATACAGGATACTTTGCTATTCAGAATGATCACAAACATTACAAGAGAGGATTGGAGCTGATCATTATTCAAATGCTGGCCTGGTAGAAAACAGTTTATTTTCCACTTTGAGTGCTGCGGAGCCTCAGTATGCCAAGTCCCTGCTTCTGTTACAATCTGAACTCTGTACCTACATCTACATCAAAACAGCAAAAATACCAACTCCTGGGTCTTAGGATTGCACCTCGGTTTACCCTCCAAACAGAGATTTTACACCTCCTGATAAATTTAAGGACTTCACTTGCAAGGCACAAGTGATAGCCTTAGGGCATGCCCTGTTCTTAAAATTTGGAAGTTCAAGTTGTCCTGGTTTCGGCTGGGATGGAGTTAATTTTCTTCCTAGTACCGGGCATAGTGCTGTGTTTTGGATTTAGTAGGAGAAGAATGTTGATAACACACTGATGTTTTTAGTTGTTGCTAAGTACTGCTCATGCTAGTCAAGGACTTTTCAGCTTCCCATGCTCTGCCAGGTACACAAGAAACTGGGAGGGGGCACAGCCAGAATAGTTGATCCAAACTGACCAAAGGGCTATTCCATACCATATGGCATCATGCTCAGTGTAGAAACTGGGGGGGGTTGGCCGGGAAGCAGCGATCGCTGCTCGGGAAACTGTCCGGGTATCGGTCGGCGGGTAGTGAGCAATTGCATTGTGCATCACTTGCTTTGTATATTATTATTACTATTATATTATTATTATTATTTTTATTATTATTATTTTATTATTATAATAATACTTTATTTTATTTTTTTATTTCAATTATTAAACTGTTCTTATCTCAACCCAGGAGTGTTTCTCACTCTTACTCCTCCGATTCTCTCCCCCATCCCATCGTGTTAGGGGGAGTGAGCGAGCAGCTGCGTGGTGCTTAGTTGCTGGCTGGGGCTAAACCACGACAAAGTTCTTCAGCCAAGAGGCAGGAAGTTACCTGTAAACGGTGCCCAGCTGCTGTGAAAGCAAAGGAAAAGGAGTCAGCTCCCAACCATTTCCTTTGTCTCGCCTTTGTGAGGAGTAATGTACCTGCAAGGTGAGAGTATTGCTTTTCAGCAATAAGTGATAAAATCTCATTTTCTCCAAGGATTAGTTGACATTCAGGTATCCTACAGGAAGGTGGACAGCACTGAACTTTTTGGACCAATGAATCCTTGATTCTTTCATGAAGAGAGCAATGGACTTAAGGGTGCTCTCACCTTCCCTCATTGAATGGGTATCCCAAGCATGAGGAAACTACCATTTCCTTTGAAATGTCACCACAAGGAGCAAGGCTAGATCTGATTAGAGCTTTAACAAGTATGTTACCTTGCGATGTTATCTGTCCAGGTCATTAGTGTACTCATACATCTTTACTGTGGGGAAGGGAAAAGAAGCTGCTTTCTAAGGCTGTTAATAACACATCTTACACAACAAACCTGTGCCTGTGCCAATCTGAAGGGGCAGCCTTGCAAGAAAATTATGTTTCAAAGAACGGTTTGGCTGTTCATGAAGCAGAATGCTCAGAGGGTGAAGTGATAAAAGGAAGTTGCCCATACAGAGGCTGTAGTTTCCCTGCCTCACTAGTATAACCTTTAACTGGGCCATGTTATCCCCATATCCCCTCATGTAGACCATGCCAGGTCCCATCTCCGGAGCTCTCATACCTAAGCCAAGCCCACATGCTTTCTGAGGTGATCTCTCACGAATGGTGCAGTCATCCTTCCCGTTCTCTAGAGAGAACATGAGGTTTTTCTAACTAAGGCTGTGTCTTGTAACCTCCTAGGAAGGTGATCTCCCTGCTGTCAAAGCTGGGTTGTTGGCAGGGCAGCTCTCTTTCAGCTCATCTTTGCTAGCTGCCTGCAATGTTAGGGTTGCAATTTATTTCAAAAGTAGATATAGCCAACCTTTGCATGTTATCTTGAAATACTCAAAATGCTTTTTCTGGGGCAGAGAAACTTGTTCTGAAGCAGTTTGCAAAAGCAACCCTGAGAAGTAGGGCTTGGCCATTTTAAGCTCAGCAGTGTGCTGATGCGTAACCCTATTTTCAAGGAAAATTTTCTGTATCTATCAATATTGAGAGCTAGGAGGGTACACATGCATCTGAGTATATTTCTCCAGAAGCCTAAGTTTAAAAATACATACACATGTGTGTGCACATGTACATATGTACTGCAGATGACTATAAAAAAAGCTCAAAATCATCATTACTTTTCTCAGGAAAACCATAAAGGTTACACTGCAGCTCTGGCAAGGGCATCCTGTACTCCTTTCAGCCATATTGTATGAAAACAAGGAAACCACAACCAAAAACCCAGCCACAAAACATAGAAGATCCATTGCTCCAAAATTAAATGCCTGAATGGTTAGTGCTATCTTCCAAAGTAGGAGAGAGGCCACATTTCCCGCAGAGAAGTCTGATACATTGATTTAAATTGCCTGGAAAAACCTCCAGGACCTCAAGAATTGCTAATACTTGTTTGAATGTTTTCAACACCTTTAATTGGTGACATGATACAGCCGAGGTGTGACTCAGCCACGAACTTACTGGAGGATGGGGGAAGCATCACAAAATACCTGTTCTCATAATTTTTTGCCGGCTCTTGGTCTTGGTGGTAGACAGAATAACAGACCATTGCCCAGTAAGCCCTTTTTTGACCTTATGTGCTCTCATGGTCAAAGCACTCACAGCCTGGCTGTCTCAAGAACATCAATAATGCTTTGCCTGTTGACAGCAGCTGAGGACAGGAGCAGAACAAAATATGAAGCATGTTCATTAAAGCACAGGACACAGAGCGATGGCTAAATAGGCAGCTCAGTTTGGCCTGTGAAATTCAGAGAACGACTCCTGCAGGAAGCTAGTGCCCAGGTTGAAGCTTCAGCTTTGGGATGAGTCTATTTGGTTTATACTGCATGGGAGAAATGCAGGCTTTATAAATCTCATCTCTCCCACTGGATGACCCAGCTGGCCTTTCCTCAGGGTCTGTTCTCCAAAAGGGCTGGTGGGAGAGCTCCAGTTTGTCTGCCGGCTCCTGATGGCACTGAGCCTGCAGCCTCACAATTCATGGTAAGGAATTCACTTGGAAATAAGACATTGCAAATTCATTTCCTTCCTCATTATGAAAAATTGAATTTCAATTGGCTTTCCTCCCTATCTCTCCTTGAATGGCTGCAGCGACTGAAAATGTTCTGCCTTAGAAACAACATCTTCCAGCAGATCAGACAATACTGCCAAGCAATTATCAAAAAAGAGCCCTTGGCATAGATAAGAGAGCTTAACTGCACCACTAGCAAGGCAAACTCCTGTGCCTTCTGGTCTGCCTTTGGTACCTCTTGCCACATCTTTTGATCACGGCTCAGCCAAAGCAGCTATGAATTTATAGCTGAAACATCACTCATACAGTCTGTTTGGCACCAGCAGGTTGATCCGAGTCTGTTCAGTTCACAGAAAGGGAAATGAAAGTGTAGGGTTGCTGAGAAAGATACGGCTGGGAAGCCAAAGTAGAGGAATAAAAAGGAGCTTAAGTTCAGGGAGGGAGACTGGGGAAACTGAGCTGAGCCAAAGGCTCAGGGAGATACACACTGGAACGGAGTATGCTGAGGGGGAGATGGTGATGAGAGCAAGAGAAGGGGTGAGGTGGTGAAGAGATTTTTGAAACCTTCAGATTTATGTCCAAAGAGATAAAGCTTATAATAAGGTTGCCTTTTTTGCAGTGCAGTTTTATTTTCCTCCAATATTTTGCAATGCATTTAGTACTCTGGAGCATGGCAGCCATAAGCTATCACATGTGCCAGGGCTGAAACACGAATGAAAATAAAAGACAACTCACTGAATGATCAAAGCTACAGTAGCTGTTTCCTTGGGATCACTGCTTCACATCTAATTAACCCTCAACATGTTTTAAGATCATTCTCAGCTGTGATGAGCATATATTTGAGGGGGTTAAATGAAACACTGTGACTCGCTTTTACAGGACCTGAGGCACCCTGCTTCGGAGTAAGGCTTGTTGTGAAATGTGGTTCTCTCTGAAACAACCCCAGAGCAGCTGTGCTGGTGCAAACCTGTGGTTCAAGGTCAGCATCATCACCAGCAGTAGGTGATGTGAAGCAGGTACATAGAAAAGGGTAAGTACAAGGCTCATGTGAATGAGACTGTCCTCAAATTCTCTTCTAACCTATGGCTACTTCAGTTTGGGTTTTTTATGCAATTGTTTGGCCGCTTAAGGTTTCCCAGTGTATCTCTGCCTTTCTAGCACTTGTCCAGTTGCAGTTAAAACAATTTTGATATTATAAAGCACTGTGAGAAACAAGAGGTACCTGAAAAGTGTTGAGGACAGGCTGTGAGTGCAAAGCTTCTAATAGGAACAGCCAGAAACAGAAACCCATGACTAAATGTAGGTTATGCTTTGGTGGAGGGCTGCTTCGGTCATTTCACAAAGGTTTGCTGAGCAGAGAGCAATGCACCACCTCCATGTTTGCAAAGGCAGTCAGCTGCTTCATGTCTGGATGCTGCAACTGTGCAGTGCAGCCAGTTGGCCAAGAGCTTCAGAGGATGCTAAAAAAAATCCAGTCTTCCCACAGGAGTACAGGAGCTGGTGAGATACTTTCCCTTTTCTCGCTTTTTATGCTCAGTTTTAGGAGTAGGCCCTCCAGGAAACTTAATACTCATCCTATTCTTGATTTTTCTTCTGTGCACAGTGACCCTTATGTAAGGGAGAGAAAACAAAAAAAGAGTGATCCTTTGTGTTTAAATCCTACCCTCCAAGCTGGTTTCAGCAGGCTATTGTACTTGAGGAAAGCTGATAAGCCTTGTCAAGAGTGGGCTATGGTGGTACCTCAGATGGACCCACATGTTTCTCAGCAATTATCACTGATGTTCTACTAATTTCCAAGAATTTTGCTGCCTAGGAGATGTGAAACTGAAAACTCCTGTGTTATTAACGCATTTACTGAATGGTCCCTTGCCATGTGGTTAAAACTAAGGATATAAAAATGAGACGGAAAATTGCTGATGGCTAAATTGGAAGTTGCAAAGGAGAAGGTGAACTTTTATTTTAAATAATGATGACTTTTCTTGGCCTTTTCTTTGAGCAGGTTGCTTTGACACACTGAACCAAGACAAGTTAATCTTCTGGGGTCAAAAGTAGCAAGTATTTGAAGTCCATTTCTGCAATAAGGTGTTGAGAACGTTCCTAAATAGCTTATGGGAGATGATGTATGGTGAAGGGAGTGATTTTTGCACTTTATTAAAAGGGTTATCTTGCTTTATCCTCCCCCACAGCCTTAGGGACCAATTTTCTTTAAAAACTCGGGGATGTTGCTGTGAATTATGCAAGTTTCTTTCACATATCTCTAGGCCTCTGTCGACTTTGGAAATCTAGTTATCACATTAGACCTGTTGATGTAGCACACATTTCCTTCTAAACATGATGAATTCTTTGTTGAAATCAATAAGCATTTTGTCTTAAAAGGCACTAACAGAGCCTGTCCTAGTGGCTTCTCCTAATTTCCTCTTTGTACTCCTGTATGCCCTATAAAAGCAAAATAGAACAGAAAATGACTCCTATGTATTTCTCATTAGCTGGTGTATCAACTGACGTCTTGATTTTTCCACTGGCTTTTTAAAAAAACAACAAATGCAATCTGTTCATGCTGTGCATCTTTACAGAAGCTGTTCCAGCATAAGTTATCATATTTAGCCAAGAGTAGACATGAAAATCTCCTAGGCTAACAGCTATCACCTTCTAGAAACAACAGACCACAGATTCTGACCCTGTTCTTTTGAAGTGGCTGAAAATTGATCCATTGTTCACTAAGATTTGGCCAATCCACAGGGAAAGAGAAAGCAAGAGTATTACATTATCCTCTGTCTTTCAGATCCCCAGGCATACTTTATATCAAAGAAACATCAGTCTTTGTTATTATTTAGCACTTGCGTTGGCAAAATGCTTAATATCTGTGTCTACGGAATAGGACCTGTGGCACTGAGTAAGATGACAGTCCTCCTCACAAGAGGTTTACAGAGTATAGAAAAGGCCGGTGGATACAGGTCTCTAGGAAGTACTGGGATAATGGAGGAGAAAAAAGGCATATAACACTTCAGACACCCAAAGCCAGGCATGTGGAGCTCCTTTTCAACTGCCTTGGAAATGAATTTCCCAAAGCTGTAATTTTAAGCCTTATGACTGCTTCATGCATCCTCTGCAACACACATTTTAATGTATCCCAATAAAATGGGAAGTTTTAATTCTTTCTTTTTGCACCTGCTTATTAAAATATGAAAGGCTGGTTCATGTAAGCTTTTTGAAAAACTACCAGTTTACCTCATTATGGGTGACTAAGCTGTATCCAGACTGTTTGAAGTGTTACTTTTCAATCGTATAAAAATTTCCTGTGGGACCCCTTTTGCAAGGGCAGCTGTTTCAAGCGTGACAGTCACTTTTGTCTGAGCGGGATGGATCTGTGTGAGGTACGTTACGTGTACTGAACGGTGACAGTAATTTTGCAGACAATAGAGAAGTGAGCTTCAAAGAAAAACATTACTGACAAATGTGGTAGAAATACAAAATACCGGCTGACTGGTCCTCCCTGGAGGCAAACCGTTTTTTTAAAATTAAAAGGCCTTTCTCTTTAGGTGGTCTGTTTATCTGTCGTAGTTTGACAGTATATGAAAATGATACCTGAATTTATTTTCCAGAAGATAATTGCCCTGGCATTTAATCTCTGCGTCATCTTCTAAATCTTTCCAACACTTTATTGTTCTTCTGTTCTCAGGCAGGTTCTACATCTCCCAAATGAAGTGGCATTTTCCCTCACATGGGCAGTCATTTAGTGGCTGTCACCAAGAGAAAATACCTGCTTGTATGGGAAGGTAAGCACAGGAAGGAATAAATACAGCAGACAGGCAATGGGGCTTGCAAGGCAAGGCATGTTGGAAGCTCTCCTTCTAGTACCTGGGGACTCTCCAGCACACTTTCCACACCAGGTAAAAAAAGCATCTCTTTTTGCAGCTTGCTTTGATGCCTGGGGAGGCGTTTCTGTGTAACGGGTGCCACAGAAACAGCCACAGGCGTCTCAGGGGGCACTGGGAACCTGATGCCAACCCTGGCCATCTCCTGGCCTCCAGCCCATTCATCTTCAGGTCCTCCCATATTAAAGGGAGCACTGTAAGGGAGCAGGGGGTTGCAGGCACAGCTCTGGGAGACCCAGCAGCTTTGGGAGATCACCCAAATTTGGGCCCATCACCCGCCAGGGTCTTGATCGGGTCAGTTCCTCTCTAGTTCTCAACAATGATGTGTCTGATCAGGTGCTGAAGGGGATTAATGTTGCCCCTAATGACCAAAAAATACAAAACATGCAAAAAATTGTATTTGGCACCAGACACCAAAAAGGTTAATTGTCATGGCTTTAGACTGTGAGCATAGAAAAAAAAACACCCTGATCTATGCTACTACCCTCAGAGGACAAGGATAATTTGGTGGTGAATAGTGTCAGTAACTGAGGATCTAAGCTCACAGGGTAATGTGCTGTCATTGACCTGTGCGGGATTTGCCCCATGAGACATTTTCTTACGCGTCATTATTTTGCCACTCCTAAGTTAACACATTTCTCCTCTCTCCCCCCCCCGAAAAAATTTTATGACATGGAAATTTTACTAAGATTGTTTTTGAGCCTTTTGCAGTCAGTAGGAGTCTGGCTTTCAGGTTCAATATATATTTTATTCAGGCCTCAAATTCTCTCTGCAGAAGCCCTGGGTAGTATATTGAAGGACTTCCATTTCATTTGTTATCTTATATTGGATTACATTTTGAAAAATGTTTGGTGCTGGCGGTTGGGGTTTGACATTGAGAACTGCTCAGCTGTTGTGTAAGCTTTTTAGTAATGTAGCAGAATTTACAATAGTGCTCAGTTTTGAGCATCTGCAAATGTATGTTCCTTATTTTTTTTTAGTAGGAGCAATTGTGCTGCTCTGAGGCTTGACAATCTGGATCCTTTATGAAATGCCTCGGTTGGTGAAGCTGAATGACGAACCCCCAAAAGCTGGCCCAAAACATGCTGTGATTTCAGTTTTGCTTTTTAAAGCAAGCAAAATTAGCAGGAGCGCTCCAGAAAACATTGTTCTTTCAAAGATGGAGGTAGGCTATTAATACTTAGGAAAGTTTTAAAAAATTACTGATATCTGTTTATACTTTCATGTGCATGAATTCCCTTTTAGTCTGTAATGTCATAAACCCTGTCTGTTCTCAGATGCTTAAATCATTTTGGAATCTGACAGAAATGGACTTTTGAACCTTTACCCTGAAGTCTCATTAAAAGTCATTGGAATTCCTACTCCTAAAAGATTTTAGAAAGATAGAAGTCCTGAAAAATATTATTCCTGTAATTCTTTTAAATACTTTCCCTTGTTACCAGTTGCACATTCCCTTCTGTATTGCCAAAGTCTTTCATTAGTTATTGAGATGTTTAAATTAATTTTTTTCTGTAGAAGAGATCCAGGGGTATTGGATTCTGCGTTTTGTTGGAGCCTGCTGGGAAAGTACTGTACATACTTTTTTCACATCTGTCATGGCAGGATGGAGAGATCTTTGGGTCTCAGGACTACCTTGGTAGGTTTACATCCCAGAAATTTTTGTAGGTAAGAGCGTTATGAGCATATTTGATAATTATGGGCTTTTATTTCTCTGCAAATGTATCCTGACTCCTGTTTGCCACTCTTAAAAATGACTGTTTTTACAGCTTCTGTGCAATAGGTTTAGCTTAGGGCAGTTCTCCGCAGCGCATAAGATGCGAAGATTTAGATGAGTGAGATGTTTATGTATGTGATGCACAGAAGGGATCCAGGGATCTCCACAGCTTGGACAGCATCTGCTGACTTTCTCATGCCAGCAAAGACATGAGGATTGGAAAGGAAATGAACACAATGGGGACATGGGGAAGGAAATGGAGAAAATTAATTGGAAGCTCCAACTCTCTCTCCACCCTATTGCTACCGCAAAGAAATGCTTATGGGGAATACTTGTCCCATATGTGATGGAGGAGGTGTACACAGAAACTGCTCATTCTGCTCGTAGTTCTTATCCCATTTCTTAGCAATTCTGCCAGGAGCTGCCCTGCATGCAAGCAACGAGCTATCAATTTCCTGCTGTAAAACAAACAAAAAAAAGAATATATTTTATGTTGAGCAAGCCAGTTAGCTGTTAGTGGATCTTCCCTCCTGCCTAGCTTCACTGAAGCCTTTGGCCTCGCTTTGCTCGTATTCTCCAGCTTTTTCCACAGCGATAGGTAGCTGCTCCCTGTCTCCAATGCTGCAGGGAAGCAAACCCCAGCACAGGGCAGGGGGATGCTGTCCCTTGTCTCTCAGCCTCCCCAGGGAGTTTGTCCTGAAACTGAAGTTTTTGTTTTCATCAAACTAGAGTCTACTTGGGAAGTTCATCCTTTCAGACAGACTGGGATGGGACCGTTGCCCTAGATTGCTGCAGTACCTCGGTGAGGAGCAGCTGGGCTGCAGCGGCTTAAATTTTCAGAAATGCACATTGCTCTCACTGCCTGGGAAGGTACATGAACTCAGAAGCTAATGGCCAGGCAGGTACATATGGGAGCTCAGCTTATTCCCACAATTTTTAAAGTTGCTCCGCTCCCTATGAAAAGCATCTCAGAAGCCACAAGGTGGAAATGTTAAAGTCCACAGGCCAATTCTATTAAAATCAATGCCAAAATTTTCATTGACTTCCCCTGCTCCAGCCAGGGTCTGCACTGAAGATTTTGACTGCAGTCTGTTGCACACTGATACATTCAATACAGCTTTCTACTGCTCAACTTCGGTGTTCAGGAAATGTGTGTCTGCTGATTGCAAAAGATTAACAGATTAAACTATATACAAAACTCCAGCAAGCCTATATTGCTGTTTGAATCTTATTTTATTTTGATAACATACAGTTATCTCATCCCACTTCTCTTAAAAATCTGAACTTTGACTAATTTTCCTCAAAAATTCTAGTTTGCAGAAACGTATGTAGTTGATTGAAAATGTTTAACATTGCTTTCACTGAGAGTGTAGAGAAAGACAAAGTCTGGAGGCAGAAAAATTAACAGTCAAGGCAAATTGAGGTGAAAGTAGAGTGGCATGTTTTTAGCGCATGGCCATGCAAGATAAGAGCCCAGCTCACAATCTCCGCTTTCTTCCCTTCCGTTTAAAGGATTTAGTCTACCAGCAAGATCCAACAGAGGTTCCTCACAATATGTTTCCACCCTAAAATTCTCTCCAAAATATCCTTCCTCCAAACGCAAGGGTAGTCATAGCACTGAGGTTTGTGGATCAGCTTCCTAATGGGAAGGATGAGGTGTTCACATTGGGAACAATTCTGCTGTTGCTGTTCAGAAGTATTGCTATACTTCTGAATGGGCCTCTGAGCTTCTGACTGACAAAACGTATTATCTGTCATACTCTGAATTTATTTTTACTGCAAGGAACAGTGACGCTCTCTTACGGCCAGCATGGGGTAGCAGTGGTCAGTGTGTGAATTGAAAAGGCATACCCAGACACCGATTCTGCACGTCTGATGGATTACTAGCATGTTGTCCACGGTGACCACCTTCTGGATCACAAGATAGACCTGTGAAAGAGGCTCAGACAGCAGCATCCCATCTCCAAGCACATGTCCCAGCCTGATGGTGCCACATAGTGGTACTTCTCCCAGGAGGTGGCTTGGAGAAAACAACCCCTAAAGCATGTTATACTGCATATTATGGATCAGTTGGAATAAAAAATGCTTAAGGCAGGGTAGTGCAAGGGTGGCTTATCTTCTGGAAACACCTGGTTGAATGAAGCAGCTGCAGTGTGGTGGCACTTACTGAATGACAGCAGCTTTAATGGGAAGCCAGTTCAATTAACACCACTGCAACCAGCAAAATAGCAGACAGCTATTCTGCATGGGAGGAAAGGGGAGGAGTGAATTAGACTCAGACGACAGTAATTAACAGCTGGCTGGCAGAGAAGCATTTTGTCTGCCCAGCAGTTGAAAGCTCTTTATTACAGATACAGACCTAGCATGGCCCTGACAGGGCAACCTGTCTCTTGAAATGTTGGAAGTGGGGAAACAAGCTGCTCTTTTGCATTGTTGAATGTGCTGCAGTATTGATAGGTAAATAGTATGTTCATTTTCACTTTCACAAAATATATCCTTCAGGTTGCAGTTATGAGAAATTCACCTTGGAGCTCTAACGTGAGTTTATTAGGAAAATGGTATCCTTAGTCCTGGGCTAAAAGCAAAAGAAATATTCTTATGAAACATGTATGGGAGATTGTTTTAGCCTTTGGTAAAACAGATAAAACATGGATTTTGAGCACTAAAACTTTGCTTTCTAAACCAGCATTTCTTTTGGGATCTTTTATAAATGTTGCTGAAATTACCCACGTTTAATGTCATCTTATGTGGCATTAAAAATAATAAGTTGATCAATAGAATCAAACTCATTGATCCTGTCTGTTAAAATTACCGTTGCTTTCCCTTCAATTTTTGATAAAAGAAGAATGAAGCCTTATTCCTAATCTCTCAAAATATTTTGCAAAACTTCCAAGCATTGACTCCTGCTTATGGATAGGTAAAACATGAATGCTGCTGGGCAAAATGCTGCTGTGCTGAATCCATGACAAGTTTCAGTAACGGAAATGCAGTGTTGTCAGACCAGTAACTGGTGCCTCTGCAGTCACACAGCGAGCTGAAAGCAAGATCCTGATCCCGGGCATCCCAGTTATCAGCTTTTTCTTAAACAATCCTTTCCATAAAAGTAATTTCCCTGGCCCTAAAAATGCCTTTGACTGTCAGTTGCCTGTATTTGAACCAGACAAGGCCATTTTTCATCCAAGTGACTTGAGCCTGTATTCAAAGTGTTTGCTAACAGTAGTGTAAATCAAGATAGCACAGTGTTCAAGAAGCGGCACATTTCTTAGAGTTTGAGTATAGTATCACCCTGGGTGTGGTTTAATGAGAGGAGCTCCGGACTGTCATCCCACTCCTGGGCGCAGGCTCCAGCTCCCGTGGCAGGGGTTACAGCCCCCCAGGCAGACCCCGGCTGTGTGCAGCCCTCACTGTCTTTTTCTGCAAGACGATTTTCTCTTAGTTGGTGTTACCCTACATCAACTTTGCTCCCTGCTTGGTAGAAAGAAGGATCAAAACAACCCAAAACGAACTAGGTTACTTCTCTTCAAGCCTCACCTCACTGCTGCCTTACTTTTAGGCTTGGGAAATGCCATTATTTTCAGGATGGGTTTACATCCTGTAATTTGACATAGTCTCATTTTAAGTTACCGTGTTTGCTTCTGCAGGATCCCCTGACTCTTCCCTTACAAAAATTTATCGGATGCGGTTTCATCCCTGACTCACTACTGAGGGAAACACTGGTTACGCTGCAAAGCCACCCACCTGCGAGTACATGGAGAATATGAATAATTTTCTCCCTTTCAGCAGTAACAGGAGATGCTGATTTCTCTGAGATCAGTGTTCCTTGTTCCCGTAGCACAGTGCTTAGGGACCTCTGCTGAGCTTACAACTTGAACGCGCCAAGCATTGTACAAACACATAGCAGAAGATGGCTTATTTACTATTTTTGTTAATGTAAACTTTATAAGGTGGAAGATGTATATTTTTAAATCCATCTAGATTAGTGCTTTTTGTAATATGATGACATATGCATGCTAGAAATAAACACTGCTGGGCACTGCTTCCCCCCTGCCAACGCCAGCCAGTTCAGTGGTAGAGCAGGAGCTGCTACCCTGGGCAGAAGATGGCCCCGATGGCTGTCTTTTCCTTTTACGTTTGTTCTCTTAAAGCAGTTACGAGAAATTGCCATGTAAAAGGGCAGCTTGAGTTATTCTGCCTGCAGGCTAGGATCAGTCCCGGTCTAAGGCTCGCTGTCTCTCATGGTGTGCACAGCATGTGTCACTTCTCAAGTGCTTAAGCACACAGGGCTCCAGGAGAAGTCACAAAAACCATGTGTGATCTTCGGGGTATCAGGAACAGGGTGCACAGAGGGGGGTCAAATATGGTAGCATTCAGAGCAAGCTGTTTGACTCGGGTAGATAAAAGACAAGGCTTCTTTAATCAAGGGATCTGCCAGACACAAAATGCTACTTTTGTCCTGCTGCCATTCTCCTTATTCAGCTAAAGAATAGTGGCTGTTTGTCAACTGTTTCTCCTTCACCAATTTATATAAAACACAGCATTAAGCCCAGATGTTTTCCCTTCCCTCTACTTCTCCCCTGCTCACAGCAAGGGACAATTAAAGACAGGTTTGTATAAAACACCCACTGCAAAAAGCAGCATGCTGGCATGATGTACCCACCCTGTCATGGAATAGCATCCCTGCAAATGTAACTTCTCCCCTTCAGAAGCAAGATGCTGCAGTCACTGAGATACGGCAGTAAGGCAGGCTGAGGTACCACCTAAGGCTCAGCATTGCACAGTTGGGAAGCTCAATGGGAAATATCCTGTAGGAGTTGCAGTCTTTTGTAAGCTGAACAGGAATCCTGTTTTCTTACAAAATAAAGCAGTTTTGCTTCCCAATATCTAGAGGGCTCTGGGTGTCAGCAAGTAGCTGCCACTTCTAAGCAGAGGCCTGGTATGAGTCCAGAGATAGCCTGGGTCCAAGCAGTCGCTGATGCCATCTGGAGCTCTGGAGAGGTATTTTTCTGAGTTAGCATGGCCAAATACAAATAAAGGTCGTAGTCCAGCCTCCCAGGCCCAGCACTAAGGCAAACCCCCAAAACCCCAGCAGCCTCCCACCACTGGAGTACAGCCTGCTTCTTCCTAAGACCAGGCTCAGCTCACAGCCCTTTACCACCACGTCTCCGCCACCAGTCCGTGCCTCTCCCAGCTGCCTCACAGCCTCCCTGGAGCAGCCGCTGCAGGAGCCCCGAGCTCACTGACAGCTTCGTTACCCTGGGCAGCCTCACCTGGGGCTCAGCCACACCTGCAGGCTCTATTTAAGCTCAGCCCTAGGCACCTAGAATCTTCTCTGATTTGAGCTGAGCTGTGCTGTGTGGTTGCTGCTCCAGCCCTGTCTCCTGGATGGACCTCAGCCAAGCTAATGGTGTAAGTTGCTTTTCTCACTGTTCTGGGGGCAGAACTACTTCTTCTTCTCTTCAAGGTTACTGCATTTTGGCACAAACGTGATCTTCTGCCTGCTAGTAACTCACCTGTGATAGCAGGTGAAGCTTTGCAAAATGTTGGGCTTGAGCCTAGCAGCAGGGGAAGAGGGGGGCTTATTTTTTTCTGATAACTCATCTGCCTACCTTGTAAGTGTTTAATCAGGTGCATCAAAGAGAATTGCATAAATTAGCTGCTTGTGAATTGTGAGCCGTTATCCTGGTAACATATCTGGAACCCTATGGTAGTGCATGTGCTGTGTTATTATCCCCATCACTGCCTTGTGATCCAGTGAGTGGGGTAACAAACAGCTCGTCTTTGACAGCACAAGATTTTTAGTACTGGTTGCCCGGTAAGCCCTGATCAGTCTAATTTCATTGAAGGAATCTGCACTAATTAACTAAGGGAAATTGGACAGACCGTGTAGTTTCCAGAGGTCATTTTGTGTGTATGGTGTGTAAGGGGGGGTGAGGTGTTGGTACGTTGTGGGTTTTGTGTGGGTGGCAGAGCAGATTTCTCCGTACACTGTCTCCCTGTACTCCTCTGCAACACAGAGACCCTGGTCCCCACTCACAGTTAAGGTAAAGCTTAGGTCATTCGCAAATCACTTCTATGAGTAAATGTGCAGCATATAATTATATCTGAACCAAACATACTCTCTTCTTCCAAAATAAGTAAATACAATATGTGTATGGTCTGCTAGAGCTAAAAGGTTCAGAGTCTGGGGATCTGAAAGTGCTGATCTGCAGTGCTTGGAGAAAAGAGCTGATATGAGGCATTTACAAAACTAAAACTCACAGCTTTTTAACAACCCTGAAAAGACAGGGCATGAGGAACAAAGACAGAACAAGGAGCAAGGCAACGTGCTGAGGAAAAGTTAGGTTTGTTCATTGGACTCTCGTGTGCCAATTATTCCTTAACACAAAGCCTCCTAAGCCTTTTTGTGATCAGTGTCTGTACTTGCAGACTAACCTACCTTGTTTAGACCTGTAACTCTGTTCCTCTTCTCCTCCATGTCTGGCAGGGGTCTGATTTCTGAGCACGAGAGGACGATGGTTGACCATACTGGGCTGAGCACATGCGGAGTGGGGTTGAAATACTGTAGTTATTAACTATGGGTTAACCATACTGCAGTTCTGTTACAAGGTTCTCGGGCAATGGCTAAATTTAAGGAAACTAAAAAGAAGACAGTCGTCTTTGCTGATTTATTGGTAATGCGATTCTGATGAGGGGGAGAATCTGATTACCACATACTCTCACTGCTCTGCCCTCTCTCAACCCCTCCCAGAGCTGATTTAAAAATTAAGCTATCGGTGTACCAATGACTTTCTAGTTTAATTCTTAGCGCTGCGGTTTAAGACAGCTTTAGTGTTTTCCGAGCTGCGCTTTCATGTCAATATGAAGACTCAAATGAAGTAGTCTGATCATCTCAATAAAAAAGAGGTACAGAGGCTAATGTGAAAAACACCCCCCAGATTTTTTTAGAGAAACTGCAAATTTGCCCATGGAGATGTGCTTTTCCCCTGTGGCAGCAGAGCATGGGCTGTGCATGCCTGCTGTGCTGGAAGAAGCAGCAGGCAAATCCACAAATTAAAGGTAGCACCTGGTAGGTGGCGCCTGAGCAAGGAGAGGTGGGATGAAGGTGGCCTTCCCTCTGAGGCACTCAATTATGGACCTTGGTGCAGAATTTAAAAACAAACAAACGAATCTCAAAAAAACCCAACCCCTCAAAAAAAACCCACATATGGAAGGCTTAGTCAAAGGGATTAATTTTTTTTTTTCTCCTTATCTTTACTTCAAGAAACAAATGACCTTGCAGCCACACCTTATGTAGTGGGCAGCATTTAAGAGATGTCTGAATGGTTCAAGACGGTGCTGTAGCAACATTTATGAATGATGTGAAAACTGCGTTCAGCTAAAAGCAGAACTAAATGTGACTGTGCTTAGAAATGCTTCACGCAGACATGAATGCAGGCAAGGACAGACCTCTCTGCAGAAGCCATACAAACTGTAATAGGAGCAGTGCTGTCAAGGCAAAAAAAAAAAAACATCATCTCTGACAACTGACTAATACAAAGTGACATCTGCTAAGTGAAGAGCCAGGCCCTTGGCTGGTGCCAGCCAGCCATGCAACTGGAGAATTGCCTCTGCTAGCTGCTCTGCTTTGCTGTACCAATGATGGGGCTCGTGTCCAGAAGCATTAAGCCAAAGAACACAAATCCAGTCAGACAGCATCAGTGAAGTCATCATGAAACATGAATAAGGCTGCGCTGGTCCAGCACAAACCCAGAAATGCCTCATTAAAGAATATTTTTGTTTGCCATTGTCACTGCTGGGGGGAAGCTTTGTTGCATACCTTGGAGAAGGAATACCAAGCATGAGGTGCATTAGGCTGTATGTAAAACTTTGTGTACCACATAGCGTTGGCTTTTGAGCATCAGTGAGCAATGCAGAGTATTAGCTGGGTGAGAGAGCAATGAGACGTGTTAACGACCTTCACTGGCAGACGCAAGACTTAAAGCAGCCCGATATCCAATAGTGGAAATGTGTTATTTCAGACCTGCAGGTCTCCTCCAGGAAGGCGTGATGAGCAGGAGCCCAACCTGTTGGACCTAGAGACATGTAGGCATGCCTTTGAGCAGCTGCACTTGAGCTTTGCTTCAGTGTGGGGTCAACCATCGCACACTTGCCCAAATGTTGCTTCTTGCTGCGTATGTGCATGTCCAGCAATGGCCGATTTTTGAGTGTTAATAGTTCACTTTTCACCATGCTCTCTCTAAAGAGCAAATTGCTGCAAGGCTTCCTACTGATTTCTTGACAGTAGAAGAAACAGGCTATACACAAAGTAATTTAAAATACTGAGCTTTGGAAACGATTAGTATTTGTAGTTCCTGTTGCAGCAGCACTGGCTTGTCCGTGAGAAACACCTAACTACAAATAAGCAAACATAACCCTGGCTATTTACCAAAAACTGAAGGTTAATATTCCCATGATAAAAGTGAAGTAGGCATTAGACAGAGAGACTTTACAAAGGGAGATAGGGAGGAGTGAAAGCAAATGCTTCCCACATCTCTTGTCCCCATCAAATAATTGATGAAACAAAAAGGGGCGGGGGGGGGGTGGGGGGGGATCTCAAAAGCACTCCGAATTCAATGTATAAATAATTTTGGACATCAGGAATGGGCTTAGTGACTGCATGCTGTGAGTGTGGTCTTTTAGCTGAGCACAGGCAGAGATTGGTGGTGTGGAAATACATAGGAGAGCAGCAGCCTGGATGTTCAGCAGTGGGTGGACATCTGCTGTTAGGCTTCTGGGTTGGTAATTAGCAACCCAGATTTTTGGAAGTGTTGAGCGCCTGACAGCTCCAGCTGGCTTCTGTTGTAATTATTAGGAGTTCAATGTTCAAGTTCAATGCCTTGGAAATTTTTGGCCTAGCCCTGCGTTTAGAAATCTAAGTGTTGGCAGCAGTTTGCTAAACACTACCCGACTGGCAGAATTTGTGGGCTGATCCTGAAAACACAGTATTGCTGTAGGAGCTGGAGGTAGGGATAGTGTGCTAAGGTGGTGTGCTAAGGCATACAGATACCTGCATAGAAATGAGTTTTAATATGAGGGCTTCCCATGCTGCTCTTCCACGTGTCATTCAAGAAGGCTGCTCGGAGGGGCTTTAGCTACTTCTCTTCATTATCTGCCCCTCACAAGAAGCTTTCAGCTTCAGTGCTCTGGCTCCTATAGTGGAGAGAGACAGATAAACCATAAGGTGGGCAGGCAGAGATGCCATAGTATACTGTATTGTCTAGAGAAAGTATTAAGAAGAAAGAATGAACTGTTGTCAGTTTTTGATAGACTCTTTTTGAGAGAGACTGTTTTTGAGAAACGTTGGTGTCAAAGATACCAGCAACACTTTGGCAGAAGAGAAAGAGGAGCCAGTGACTGGTTTGTCAGCTTTTGGTCATTTATTGGTCTTTTATGGTCTTTTTATATGTCTTTTATTCCAGACAGAAAACTCAAATATGGTGAATATCTTAATGGAGAAGGGACAGTGCTGAAAGGAAAACCAGAGATTGATAATTTATTACAGAATATACTTAGTACATTTTGACTGGTGAGATCCCTGTTGTTATAGGTGCTACTTATTTCCCGCTATAATACTCTAGTTGGATTTACTTAACATTTCTTGAGGTTTATAAGAATTTGGGGTGAAATTTGCAGTGTAGAGCTCTGAGGTAAAAATTTGAGCAAAAAATTTTGAAGTTGTTTGAAGCCAATATTTTTACTGAACTTTTTAAAACTCCTTTTTTGCCTTACACAAAATGAAAAACCTTGGAAGTTTACAGCCCTTCTCTTGTTGGGAAGTCTCAACTTTGTGTTGAGATAGCTGAGTTGAAAGGTCCTGGAGTCCTTGAGCACTTCAAGATCTATTGATGAAAAAGAACAGGTTATTACTGAGACTGTCTGAGAAGGTATCCATCCAGCTTAGCTTTTCCTCTGTGTATAGAAAATATATATACAGCTATAATGAACTGTAATGCAATTATAAATGGCTCTTGGGTACCTGGCTTGTGACATTGTTAATCAAATTTGAGGTGCAGAGCGCTCTGCTGCAACCCAGGGCAATTTGTTATGCAAGGCAGAGATTGAAATAGTTATTCTTCCGGTGTCTCTGGTGGTTGTGTCTCCTGTAGTGCATGGTGAGGAATGGAATTCTTAATATCAACTCACAAAGTTTTGAAATAAAAGTCTTGGTTTTGTACACCCCAACGACAAAACGTGAAACTGCGTGTTTATTTCTAAATTCTTACCGATATCAAGTATTCCCTAATATCTCCTTGGCACTGTTCTCTCAATTTGGATAGTGAAATAAATTTGTTGCTTGCAGCTCTTCAGAGACTTATATTAAGATACCAGAGGCCAGTTCTGTTTTTCAGTATGATGCAGTTACCAGTGCTTCAGATCTTAAAACTGGAATTCAGTTACCAATTCTAGCCTAGGCACTGTAGGATTTCATTGGTTTTGTAGAAAGATGATTAATGGTAGTGAAAGCAATTAATTATGAAATGGCGTTATGGAATACATGCAATTCCAAGTGAATTGCATCTTGGTTATTGGAGCTTCTTAATGAACCACAACTTTAATGATCAGTGTCAATAGACCTTGCAGGTGTAAGAAGTAAATTACAAACAAAAAGAAGAAAAGTAACTAAACTCAGTTAGAAGGAAAGACGAAGTAACAAACAGTAATCTCAAAAAGTTTAAACTTATGGCAAAGTTGTAAGCCGGGTAAAAGCAAGGTCCTTTTATATGAAATGTCAAACACCTTTGATAGGAAGTGTTTGTAGCTGAGCTACTTACAACTGAATTTGAGTGATTTATTTTATGCAGTAGCTCATGAAATATTCACATCAGCTGACACGAGCTTTCTCAGATGTGTAAGTGAATGGCTGAAAGACTCAACAAAGGATGACGAATGTCAGACCTGAGCTGAGCTAAAAGATCTCTAGGGGATGCTGTGGAAAATGGTAATAGCTCTTGTCCTTTTTAGCACCTTCCCTAGCAAACAGGATGAGAAAGTACAGAGCGTGGTGAAACTGCCCAGGGATCCTACAGTGCACCTACTGCTACAAATAGAAAAGTTAATTCAAAAGGAGATGAAGACTGGCAGAAGATAAGATGCTTTGGCCTGGAAAGGAGTGGAAAATCTCACCCTGTGGAGGAGGCAGGTGGAAATGGAGGAAAGGAGTATGAGCTGGGAACTTCCAGAAAAGAGTAGGTGCACATTTACAGATTTTATTATTGGGCAAGAGGGAGCTGGGGACACCGAGAGAAGCAAATCTGTTTCTCTTTTGTAAATATAAAAGCATGTAAATCAAATCATACAAATGCCTTGCAGCAGACAAAAGAGCAGGAGGGAACAGAGAGCTGTTTCTGCAGTGGCTTCATGCGTGGGTCAGAAATTGTCATGAGTCTCTCTCTGCACAGCAGCCACCCTGCAACAGCACAACATTTTCTCGCTATTTAATTACTGGGAAAATACTGACAGGCTGGAGGATATTCTGGGAAGAGGAATAATTACTTTGAGAGGGCTGAGGGGAAAACTGACTTAAGCTGAAGGCCTGGGGGGAAGGGGAGGGGGGCGGATGCCAAAACTCAATCAGGCCACCAGATCTGGGTCTGTTCTAGATAGGAACATCCTCTTTAGAGCCAGTCAGTATTTTCTTTGCTACATGTCAAATTACTTACAGTATTTCAGTACCTTCTGACTTGCTTTTCTGTCGTTGCTGCATCTGTTTGAAAGTGTCTTGAAGATGAAGTTATTTCCTGGAGGAATTCTTGTATGTCTTTTCCCCCAGCAGTTCATCATTCTTATCTGCTATATTCGTTGTTAGGAGGAAGACTTTTTTTTTTTTTTAAAACCATATACTGCACAATTTAAACTACTCTTTCTCATTTTTCTTTTTGGCAGTTTAGTTATTAACTAGCTCCTGCTGACTTCTGGCGTTTAACCTTTCTAGAAGCTTGACTTTATTTGTTTCTCTCTTTATTATCATCTAGATACTTGGGTTTTTTCCAGAGAATTTGTTCTGAATTCCTCTCTCAGTCTTTACTTGACTGAAAGGATGCAATGGAACTGATTACTGCATTTCAAGTCCCACTTTCTGCATCAAAAGAAAGCAGAATATTCTGCTAATTCTGTCTACTATTTGGAAAACAAAGGAAGCAAAGACCAAACATGAGTTGTGTGGAATATGTCCTAGTGTAATGATATGTCCATCCAGATGTACATTCAACAAAATGCAGACATCCATTACATGAGATGCATTTCTAGCCAAGCAGTAAGCTTCTTGCATTTCATGTGAATGCTTGATTGTCCTGCACATGTAACAGGTATCTTCCCTAGAGAGGGCACAGAGATCACGTTATTCCTTTTCTATACAGAAATCCTTTTTGTAAATGGAAATTGTTATTGGTTCCCCCTCACTGCTCTGAACATCTAACGCTCATGCATCATGTCGCCATCTGATGTTTATCTTTCTTACAAACTGGAGGATATTGCTGACTCCCTGTTATTATCATCAGTCCTTTCCTGCAGAACTGTCAGCCACCTAATTGCTCCTCATCTTACGCTGATGATTATTACAAACTAAATGCAGGATCTTTGTTTGCCCTTCTTTTATCAGTCCATTCCTGTAACTTCTCAAGAGTTTTCTGAATTTTGTCCTAAATAGGCCTAGAAAAGTATATAAAAAGTGCACATTCAGAATGAGAACTTTGAGGAGATTCATCACTGCAGAACAATCCAGTGGAGTCATCGTTAAGAGGAAATGGAGGGCCCAACAGTGAAACTAAGAAACACTCTGCAAACCTAATTAACCAGGGAGCATGTTTGATGAAATGACATTTCTAAGTACGTAGTTATATTAAAAATAAATTTAAAAAAAAAAAAACCACAGCAATAACAGGATACATCATCGCAGGAGAAAATTAAAGCCGCAGTCATCTGCATTTTTAGATTATACCAGTTGGAAGTTAAGGAAACAGGAATAAAGGCTCAGTTGGTAATGGAACGTGTACTTGGAATGAATCAAGATAGGCGTGAAAATATTGGGGACAAACGACATTTCTGAGAAACCTACATATATTGGCCTTGTTAATGAAATTCAGAGTCATGGTAACACTTTTCTGCTTCATGAGAGTTTGCTTGCAGCGGCTTTTCTAATTGCAATGTGTTCAACCTTTTCAGCCAACAGACATGGGAGGAAAAATGAAACCCCTCTGAGGTCTGTTCATTGACAGTGGTGGGGATCCAAATTAGACTAGTCTAAGAGGACCAAGCTACGTCTTTGCGAAACCTTAGACCATGTAGTAAAGAGCTTTCTTCTAAAAGAAGAGAATATGCAAGCAAAACCGTTGATTTTTACGCCTAAAAATAAATGTAGGTGACTTCATTCATGTCTACTGAACCACTGATATTGGCGTAACTTTATTGCACAGAGTTAGTATGTCTGATGCAATCAGTGTCCTTTTTCTTTAGCTGAAAAGGGAGGGGGGGAAAAACTTCTGACTTCTGAAAGAAATCATCATATGAGGTGGCCACTGATATCTGCAGGGGAAAAAGAAGGATGAAGTGAGGTGTTTATTGGCTTGCAATTCCTAATTTATGGGGCTAAAGGCTGTTATTGTTGGCCGAGTTATTGCTTGTTTTCAACTGACTTAATTTATTGTGATTTGGGGTTTGTGCTTGGGAAGGAAAGGCATCATTATATTAATCATAGTAATTGGTGAGGAAGAAACAAATGAATGTTTCATGGAAAGGCTGTGAAACAGTTTCTTTTGTAGAAGAGCTACCTGAGGAGGGCTTTACATGTGCCCTGGAAGGCAAGCTCCAGATCTATCCTCCATTGCAGCTTTTGTTTTAATTTCCTCCTTTCCCAGACTGTGAGGGTATGAGCAGGCTTGGAAAACACGGCTCTCAAAAAAAAATCCTCATCTTCATTTCACCTGATGCAGCAAAGCACCGAAATTATATTACCTGAAGAACAGAGAGAGTTCTCTATTGCCAAATGGAGATGTCAATAGAGAGATACTTGGGATATCAGAGAGATGCTGCCAAAAGAGGGAAGGCCTAAATACGGGTGTATGTTTCTTTTAACAGAAAGCAACAAGAAGTATTTTCTCAGCGCAGGGGTGGGGGGACGACAGGGCATGACACAGAAAAATAAGCTCAAGTAACTTGTGCCTAAAGCCTTGAGGGCAATGCAGTGGCAGCCTAAAAATTGAATAAAAGCAAACGAAATCCAATAGCTTCCAGGGCTATTCACCACCTAGGACCAGGCAGACTCGAGTGCTTGTTGTTCTCCAACTGACAGGGCCTGAAAAGCAGAGGAGATCTTTTTGGGATACATATTTAGCACTGCAAATCCCTCTGACCTTTGAAGAGCTGCTTTTCCTCCTAGCCACTCCGAGATGCTTTTTCCCTCCCTTTTGCAAGGGTACGTGGAAAGATGTGAATGCACCTGTTTCATTTAGGCTATCTCATGCAGGAATGAGATAAGTTCGAAGGGACTAAAAAGCAACAGAGAAAGCGATAAACAAGCACAGCGACATGAACTGGGCAGGCTAGTGATAAAGGACACAGTATCCAAGACTAAAACTCTTCAGCCACTAGTTGATGGGCCACTAAAACTACAGGCATAGTCAACCTGGACTTTGTAACTGGTAAGAGGGAAAGAAGATTAATAGGAGTGTTATGGGATACGCAAGGGGGAACTTTGGATTGGCTATTAGGAAAAATTTCTTCACGGAAAGGGTAGTCAAGCATTGGAACAGGCTGCCCAGAGAGGTGGTGGAATCACCATCCCTGGAGGTGTTCAAAAAATGGGTAGACGTGGCACTTTGGGACATGGTTTAGTCTAGTCTACCCTTAATTGGTTTAGTGTGGACTTGGTAATGTTAGGTTAATGGTTGGACTGGATGATCTTAAAGGTCATTTCCAACCTAAACGATTCTATGGTTCTAACTGTGAGACTGTGAAAAAATTTTTAAGGAAATATCCCTGACATATAAACTTAAATATGAATATGTCACTATGAGTAACACTAGCTATAAAAGGGTGTGTCTGATCAAAGGTGCCTTGTAGATGCTTGTGCCATCAACAACATCATATATGTGTAGGAATTACTATGTATTTATAGCCAGAGTGGCTCTGGCCCCCTCTTTGATTTGATTGAGCTCTGCTTCAGAAGCAGCTAATAAATCAAGAGAAAGGGAAATCGGATCTGCTGGTGTGGGTGTGCTGCTCATTTCAAGTGTGTTCAGGCTGCGGCCTTCGCAGTGGGGGAACGGAAAAAGCTTGCAATTACCTGAAACATGGTGCTGTCTTGTGCATGCTGGAAAGGACAAGGTGAAGGGAATAGTGAAACCTGGCAATTGCTGTAGCAGACTGAATGCGGAACAGTTTTGCTTTTCACAAGGACAGGGGATGGTTGGAGGGACAGGTCACTCCCAAGTGACAGTGGGATGTGACGGCCCCGGATTTAGCTCTTCCCACCTTACACAGCCCTCCAACACTGTATCACCATGCTTTGAAACCCCAGTGTGTGCAAAGCACAGCTTGGTCTTGGTCTGTAAAATATCACCGGGGGGTGACTTTTGGTACAGCCACCAGATGGATACAGGGTACTTTGGATACTTTGAACTGGAAAACCATATTAAAAATGGCATCTCATGGCACTCATGGGCCATTTTAGGCTGCAGGCTAACGGGGCACCAGTTGTTCCACAGAGTGTAGGAAAAGAGCTGCAAGATATGAAAGATTTCTCATATTGATGTGTAAATGTTATTTTACATGCACCAAGGATAATATTTCCCTTTGTCTTTACAGAAAACCACCAGCTAAACCTTGGCACACCTTTGGATTACCTTGCTCTCTGCTGTGGAGAAGAGGAAACCTCACTCCTGGTAAAGGCAGTGGTAGGTTTTGCATTTTTTTTTTTTCTTTCTGTCTTTTTTTTTTTTTTCTTTTCTCAATTTTTGGTCTTAAGGACCTTGTGCTGGAATTGCTTCTGGTGTTGGTGAAACTGCTCCACTTTTACACTGTACTTTGGCTTTGGGCTTAGGTAGTTCTAACAGAAAACAGCCCTGTGACTAATAAAGTGATCTGCAGAGTGTATTTATGCACTATTTAAACAAAAAGCAGGACTATAAGCTGCCTGGTTTTCCTGCTGAAGAGCTGGCCCAAGCAGGGTAAGCTGGGTGGCTGTCGCCCACGCTGCGATGCACAAAGCTGTGTTCCCGCTTGATGCTTTGGGTCAATGTTCACACTGACAATTTATTCCAGGAACTCGGGGTGCCAGCAGCTACGTTCTTACTGCCAAAATATGGTTCCTGATCCGTTTCCTTATTTTACCCCTTACAGGGTAAAATATTATTGTATTCTGCCAAACCTGAGAGAGCAAACTGGGACAGTGTGTATGAAATCTCTGTGTACGTTCAGGCACACGTTTGCCATCCTGGAGCTAGATTCATTTAAATTATCTGACATTACCTTGCAGCAAGCTGGACATAAATTGAGAGTTAAAAATAGCTGTGGGCAACTAGCTTTTTGTGCACAATTACTGTGGGCAACTAGCTTTTTGTGCACAATTGCAGTAATAATTTAGAGTAATTTCTTTTGCTATTTTGTTATGTCAGGTTTTTAACATTTGTAAGCCGTATAAAATGAAAAGACACATACAGGGGAGTTTGTTATAACCGTGCCTCAAGATGCCATTTAGAATAATCGTGATAATTGTAATTCTGCACAAACCTTTCACAGGGAGGAGGTAAATACACTGTATTAAAACAGGAGATGTCCACAGCAAAGACTGACGTTAAATGACTGCAGGAAGCAACACAAAAGATTACTTCTTTCAAAGTTCACTCCTTTTGGTGAAAGCACAGCCTCCACCCTGGCATAATTTTGTTTGAAGCGCTGGATACTGAACTAAAGAGAAGCCATTTAAGGGGAAAAAAGTATGAATTATATATGGAAATTAGAGTTCATTACTTAATAACTCAATGCTTTGATACTGTAGGGGATGCTTCAAGATCAGGAAGTGACTGGGAAGTGGTCTCTGAGTTTATTGGACATAGGCTTCTTTTTCTGAACAAATATACTATACTGAAAAACAGTGTCCTGCAAGGGAGTAAGTAGCTATGGTGTATACTGGGACTTTGTTTTCTTATAAGCTTTGGTTTGGCCCTTCATTTTATCACTCAGAAATCTGAAATCCACTCTCAAAACTGCAAGACCTTTACATAAGTTAAACTTGATGGAAGAACATTTCAGCCACTAATCTTCAATCAGTGTTACAAGCTCATCTAGATACAAAGCTAAGGGAAAATTTTTATTCTGGTTTTTTGGCTTTGCAAAACCTCTTAATAGTGCCAGAAAGATGGGAGATGGGGTGCAGAAAATGCCAATGAAACTCCCTCTAATATCTGTTCTGTGATTTATATGCATGTTATGGAAAATTGTTCTTAAGTCTTCACATTCTTCTAGTTTTCAGATAGAGTGGGGAAAAAAAAGCTTTGCAGTGATAGAAGGGGTAAGATCATGAAATGGAGCAGTTCAGTTCAATCTGGTCCCTGTTAGTTTTGGAACTTTCAGTGAAGCCATTAAATAAATTGCATGAGACGCTGGAAGGAAAATTGTATATCAGCACCTGATTCCTAATGATTTGTGAGATTTATGGTAAAACGCTACCAATGCTAATAAATTGTGTCCTTTCTGAAGATGGTGGCCATACGTTTATATAAATTATTTTACAGCGAGAAGTAATTTTTTACATAAAATGGCTTCTACATGCAAAACTGATAGTAATACTGAGAATAAAAAAGGAGCAGAATTCAGAAAATGGGGTTATAGTTTGTGGATCAGGCTTGGCAAGTTGTGAAGTTACAGCATTGCAGTGGATGTGGCAACAGCAAGGCTGATCAAAGGAAATGCAGCAAAAATATTTGTGGAAGGTTGCAAGTCCAGCCCTGAGCTAGAAGGAGGTTGAGTTTCAGAAAGCAAAAGATAGGGTCGAAACAGAAATTGTGTGGTCTTAGAGCAAAGAGCATGTGGATAAGGTGGAGGGGAATATCCTAAAAATAAGTGAAGACAAAAGGATAAATTGGTCCAGACACCTCAAGACAACTGGGAACATGTAACTTGGGCACAGTCTGTTCAGATGCGAAGCAGGCACTGGAAGATAATGAAAATGCAGATAACAAGTGACATGAAGTGTTCCCCCCCTGCTGCTCCCAAGGACAACAGGGGTACAACAGTGACAGCTGGGATCAGGAGTCAGCGAGAGGAGCCGCACCAGCATCTGCAAATGCTGGCACTGCTGGGCCAGATCCTTCCCCAGGGAGGTGTAACCAGTGGTGACCATGGCCAAGGAATATGACTGGGCAAGAGCTGTTCCACGTGCCTGAGAGCCGCCAGCAGATTTAAAGGCTGCTTTTTCCCATTCTCTCCCTCAACCCCATTTTCTCTCCACAGCAGTGGGAATTCATTTTTTTTTCTGGCAGATCCTTCCTAATTCCTTGACTCAACCTGCCAAGTGTCAGAGGAAATTTGTGGCATTGTGGAAAAAATGGAAATTAATCCTGAAATGCATCTCATCATGGGGTACTTGGTGTCCTTTCTTCCAGCTGGCACTGGGGATCTCTCTGTCCCTAATACACCTCCTTTACATCACACAGATGATGGAATAGTAATGACCATTTTCTATATTTGTATTAGGAGGTCACAAAATAATACCATGTTTGGGGGATCTGGCAGTGATCCCAGAGTAATTCTGCATGAATAGAGTTGGAGAATTTGCCTTGAGTGTTTAGGAAATCTTCTCTAAATGCTGATGCAATGAATTCGGAGTAAATTATAACTGGTTTCCTTTTGTCAGGTACCAGACTCTGAGCGATTCTAGCATGGTTCAGGGTGCAATTATTTCATGTTCTTCAACAAGTCGCACTGTTCAAAGCACTAACCCAAGACAAAAACTTTCCTCCATAAACAATACTTGGTTTGTTTGACTCTGCTCTCAGGCAGAGTCAGTATAGGAGATGCTCTCTACAACTACCTGAAAGGAGGTTGTAGTGAGGTGGGTGTTGGTCTCTTCTCCCATGTAGTTAGCGATAGGACGAGAGGAAACGGGCTCAAGCTGCGCCAGGGGAGGTTTAGATTGGAAATTAGGAAAAATTTCTTCACGGAAAGGGTAGTCAAGCATTGGAACAGGCTGCCCAGAGAGGTGGTGGAGTCACCATCCCTGGAAGTGTTCAAAAAACGGGTAGATGTGGCACTTTGGGACATGGTTTAGTCTAGTCTGCCCTTGATTGGTTTAGTGTGGACTTGGTAGTGTAGGTTAATGGTTGGACTGGATGATCTTAAAGGTCTTTTCCAACCTAAACGATTCTATGATTCTATGTCCTGGTTTTGGCTGGGATAGAGTTAATTTTCTTCCTAGTAGCAGGCATAGTGCTGTGTTTTGGATTTAGTAGGAGAAGAATGTTGATAACACCCTGATGTTTTAGTTGTTGCTAAGTAGTGCTTATGCTAGTCAAGGACTTTTTGAGCTTCCCATGCTCTGCCAGGTGCACAGGAAACTGGAAGGGGGCACAGCCAGGACAGCTGACCCAAACTGACCAAAGGGCTATTCCATACCATATGGCGTCATGCTCAGTATAGAAAATGGGGGGGGTTGGCTGGGGAGCAGCGATCGCTGCTCGGGAACTGGCTGGGTATCGGTCGGCAGGTGGTGAGCAATTGCATTGTGCATCACTTGCTTTGTATATTATTATTGCTATTATTACTATGTTGTTATTATTATCATTACCATTTTACTTTATTTCAATTATTAGGCTGTTCTTATCTCAACGCAGGAATCTTCTCACACTTATTCCTCCAATTCTCTCCCCTATCCCACTGGAGCAGGGGGAGTGAGTGAGCGGCTGTGTGGTGCTTAGTTGCTGGCTGGGGTTAAACCACGACAGGAAGCTACTGAGTAATCCTGCAGTGAACGCCGAGTGACACTTTTCATGCTTTGGAAAGCAAAGGCTATGGCATTAGGAGCACTGCTTCATGTGATGGTGCCTCAAAGTTCAGCATGTCTGCTTTGCTTCAAGGGTCGCCAGCGGCAAGGGCAGACAGGGCAAGTGTTGTTCTTCCGAAACAGGGCGTCCCCTTGCCAGAGATCTTGGCATTGCTTCGCTGTTCCTCCAGTACAGTCTGTGTCATATATTTAATCCAACCTGTAGGATCCTGATATTTTGGCATTTTTCCCCACCACCCCCAGAGGACTGAGGATCACAGTCTTGTTCTTGCACAAAATCAGTGCTGACGCCTCTCGCATTAACTCAAGAGGCAACTGGTCCCTCACCAGCTGCAAACAGCCATAAGTTGACTCTAGGGTTTATTTGCATAATGATCTGATCCATTTTGTGCTGAAAAGTTGGTAACAGCCTTTTTGGATGATAAAGGCCTGCGTGAGCCTTCTGTGCACCTTATTAACTTTATAAAGACATGCAGCAGATGATGCTCTGTGCTTGTGTTTGTAGCCTCAAGCTGGATGGTTTGTTATGACACAAGTAGTTTGTGTTTTAACATATTGGGTATTTTTTTTATGTTCTGGAAGTTTTATGATTAGCAAGTAGTCACAGAGCAACTCATGTTTTTGTCTAATCAGGGAAACAAGTAATTATTTTTCTCAACAGTGGAGCAGTGATTTGAGTGTTTTCACAGCATGAGAGGCACCTTGATAAGCCTAATTAGAGAAATACTCATATTCTAATAGTCTACATTTGTTCACATCTCTGATCTTGTAGGGAAGGCTGCCTTTTTTATTATTATTATTATTTTCTTAAAGAAACAGTCTTTGTCTTTTCATTTGCCTGGCTATCTCAAAAGGAAAGAAAACGGCAGTGCTTCTCTCTGCTGAGAGGATTTTTCCTGATTCTGACTGAGTTCATTTCAGAAGTTTGATCCAACCGACAGCCACGCCAGGTTGCTACCCTGCTTATTGCCGTTGGTATTTAGATGCAATCAAGACTGGAGGCTTGATGAGAACCAAAGGTACCAGCAAGGAAATCTCCTATCACTCAGGCCACAGCAGCACTGGCATGGGGCAGAGTTGATGAAAAGCTGCAGATCATTTAAAAGGCTAATTAGGACCATGCCCTTGAAGAGGCATTTTCTAGCACTGTTCTTAAGCTAGAGACAGATGAAGGTATGCACTTCACATTACAAGTGCTACTGCTAAGTTTTCCAACAAGTGCTTTGTTTGCAAAGTACAGTGGCTTTAAAGTGCCTTTGAGGTCTGAGAGACAGTGAGGTGTTTAAATAGATGATTCATAACAGGCTGTACTAAGACCCCCCCCAAAAATACAAAAGTGGCCATTTATTTGTGAGATGAGCAGGCAGCAATCACCAGGCAGGGTAATGAAGTACCTCCTGGCCACGCTGGCTCTTTCCCATCCTGCCTCCAAATACCTGCACAGCTCAGAAGCGAGTGCAATGATAGGTTATAGATTCGAGGAGTGACCACTGCTCTGCATCGCAGAAGAGCGATGATAGCCTTGCAGAGCAGCTCAGGGTGGGAGGTACAAAGGACGTTCAGGTCTGCTTCTGCTGTGCCTTCTTTGTGAGGACCTGTGAACCTGCAGGGTGGTCTTTCTCTTTTCATGCCTCTGTGTGCATGCTTGGGGCTTCCTAAAAAGCCATACTCCAGTGATTCAGCTGCCGGAAAGACCTTGTAACCTGTTGGGAGGAAGGAGCGGCCGGAGAGCCTAAGAAACATTCTGTCTCCAGAAGCTTGCTCTTCAAAGAGACCAGTCAAGCAAGGGTCGTCACTATTCCCCCAAAATCTGAAATAGTCACCCAGGCCCTTCATGGAAAGCTGCTCCCAGCAGGAACCAGTCAAAAGCGGGTTGGGAATAAACAGGATTCTCATTCTTACCTGTGAATGCCAGTGATTAATGTTGCACCCATGGCCAACTGCTCCCTGATGTAGGCAATCAGAGATGAACAAGAGACTTTGTAAATGGCTTTATAACATGGAAAACCTTGGATTTATGGTGATAGCTGATGTTTTCTCCAAGATGCATCAACTAATTTCTTTCTGTATTTGTAGTCTGCATGTCCTTTAACCAGGACTTACACCATAGCAACAATAACAAGCTGATTGCTGTACCATTGCAACCAATGTCTATGGCAGTGAACAGATGCATTGTTGCTTCAATAATAGCAGAGGTTTCATTTCTAAAAATTATTATTTAGGTCTTTTACTCCAGTCACAGACATTATCTTTTTGTTTTCTGAACTTCTAGCGAGGAAGAACTAACAAAGTGCTTTATAATGTTTTCTGCTTAATGGGATCCGTGGCAAGCAGGACTGTGAAAAGCAATACAAACAGAAAGGGAAATAATTTTGTGTTCAGCTCTCGTTTACTCAAAATTCCTTAATTTATCCTTCTACATGTATTGCATGCTATAATATTTCCCCTTTCGTTTTCAGTGAATCAGGGAAAGAGTAGAAGAAAACACTACCCATGGGCCTGGTGTGGGGTTTTGGGTTTTTTTAAAACTTTTCTCAGTTTGATCAGTTTTGTTGCAATTGGTGAATTCTCAGTTTCCTGTCCCCAAGACACAAACCTGTGGGTTGTTTACTTCTCTCTCTCTAACTTTCGGTCAGTTGCTAGATTGCCTTTGACACCTCTGAGAGGCTGAGTGATTGTCCAGAAAGACGGTGCGGGTTTTAAAAATTGCTTTTTGAATTAGAAGCTGTCTGGTTTGCTCTTGTGACAATCCACTGAAGACGTGATCCAGTAGAAATCAGTCCTGCTCAGTACCTTTCATTATATATTTGCCACCAGAGAGAATTCAAGCATCTTATCTAGTTTTATTAACTTCCAGAAACTTAAGGCAAGATTTTAGCAGTTCTCTGCTAAATATTCAAAGGGGGGAAAGAAAAATCAATGGCATGTGTTTAAAATTCGCAGTCTTCTCTGTGCTGAGCGTGTGTAATGCTTCATTTCATTTTGTGACTATGTATTCAGCTCCAGCACCATGATGAGGCATCGCTGAGAAGACGCGTCTGACAGTAGCTCCCTAAAGTGAGCAAACACCCCCCTGCGTTGATGCTGTTAGGAAAAACATCATCATTTGCCAGTCATTTGGGTTCAGACCATGGGTTCCTGGGCAGGAAAAAGCAAGAACAGCTCCTGACATCTGGGGTAGGGAAGGGATGCTGTGTGCACTCTGCTGCTGGGGAGGGAAGGGACCAGTGTCTGGCCTCCATCTCACTCCTTTTTTTGGTCCATGGGGGCAGGAAGGGCTCATCACCTCTGAATGCCAGTTTAACCAGGTGACTTTGGTAGCTGTAAGGACCAGAGGCAGCTTTTCAGATGTGCGTGTGCTGGAATATGTGTGGCTTGTGGTCCCGCTCCTCTTCCTCTGTGAAGGTGGCTGAAAGCAACGCTTGTCCTTAACAAGATCCTCGCCCTGAGCCGCTGCCGGGGGAGGCTCCTGGTCCCGTTTGCCAAGCTGGACCTCCCACCGCCATCACCGCTGAGATGCAGCCAGCTCTACATCACTGTTAGTAGCACTCCCTGAACAGCCAGGTTGGCAACCGCAGATGGCTGTTGTGTACCAGCCCCCAATTAAAGTTTATCCTTTGACCCCTTTTCAGGCTCTCCTTTCCTCGTCTCCCTTCCCCAGTTCTGCTACTTCATACATTCAAGGTATTCTTTCCAGGAGGGATTGCGCATCTCCTCTGACTCCTGTTTTCTTTGTTCTGTCTGTTACAGGAATTCAGATTATTGCCTACAGGGCTCAAGTGGAGTCCAGATTCAGTTCAACTCCATTTTCTCTCTTTTTTTTTTTTTTTTCTTCTTTTTTTCCCCTCTCCCTATAGGAAATCAAACACCCTATCAGAAAACAGGGCTTCCCCCTCTGTTTTTCCTGGGTGGAAGGAAAGGCCATATGGTTTATGAAGCATTCTATGTCTTTTCTTTCCTTGTATTATGAACTTTTCAAGGAGAAAACTGTCTTTATTTTCTCTCTTCTACACTGTGAAGTATATTATTGGCCCCATCAAAATTGTGTATCAATTACATGGTTTTCCCCAAAAAAAGGAAATGGGAAAAACCCTAAACTCTCATGGGAAAATTGGGGTTGAAATATTTTGTTCCTACGAGGCATTCTGAGAAACAAGATTTGTTCAAATGGGTTGGTTTTTTGTTCTGAAATACCAAGAAAGTAGTCACGGTTTACTTAAAGTTTTCTGATTCAACATCTTAACAGACAGATGTTATTTCTACAAGACAAAATAGGTATTTCAGTTTTCAGCAGTGCTGAAAAATCATCTCAAAAATGCATCTCAAAAAAAGCATCTCAAAAATGTTCTGTTCTTCCAAATAAGCAATATTATTAAATAATGAGGTATAGCGGCCATCCTGTGCCCCCAGTTAGGGGATGTTGAATGCTGCAAGGAGCATTATCTGCAATTAGCTCAAACTTTCTTCTCACTTTCTTCAGTTCCACTTTTTCCCAGGAGCCTGAGATCTAAGCCAACTGTCATCTTCCAGAGATCTCATTGCTTTTTGATATATTGTCCTTTGCTGCTTTGTGCATTATTCAGAAAGGGAAACAAATAAACCCCAAGTGGTTAGATTAAAAAGAAAGTAGGAAATGAAAAACAAAAATCCTGAGAATTTACCCCATTTTCATCTCTGATCCTTTGACTGAAAGGGCTTCCTTCAGAGTGGTGTTTCTTCTGGTTGATAGCCAAAATGAAGGGCGAGGTGGGGGGGGGTGGAATCTCTCAGCTTAACTTGGTAGAGCTTGTCTGCCTAATGCTGCAGTGGGGAAACTTAGTTACTACTACACGCTTGCCAGTACAAAACAGACCAAAAATTTACTGTTGTTTACTGTTGTTTTCATTTTGTTTATGATTGCTACAGAAAATTAATGATGTCATTTTCTTTAATCCAATTCCTCATACCATGCCCAGCTCTCTGAAGAGCACAGGTGCATGCAGTAGATCTGCTGACCTGATTTTGCAGTGGGAGCTTAGCAAAGGATCCGTCCTAGGGCTGCTGTTAGTTCAGGGTGTTTATTTGAGCTGATTTTTTTTTTTTTTTTTTTTTTTTGGTGGGGGGAGGCAGTCCTGAGCAATGCAGCAGATACAGAGCTTTGCAGCAGCACATTCACCACCAGCAAGGGACTGATCCCAACCCTAACAGAGTTTGGTGCCCTTAAGCAGAAGCAGGGGCTTGTTGCAGCGCATCTACTATCACAATAAGGACAAAACCCAGCTTGTTTCATACTGCAGAGCAAACTCTCTGCAGGAATTGCTGGTGTTACTTACGTCCAGAACTGGTGCATATGGTACTGAATCTCCAACCCACAGCCTACTCCTGCTGTAGGACTACAGCCCTCTGGTGGTACCTAACCGTGTATTTTGTGCAGAGCTGTGTCACATTATAGCTAAAACTCAGTTTTGGGCCCTGACCTTTATGGTGTTGCTTGGAGGGATAGGAATATCTCTGGGGGGAAAAGCCCAAAAAGCAGGGTGCAAGACAGCATCCAGCTGTGATGCATGACACTGGAAATCACCCACCAGAGAATAATTTCTGAAGCAAATACAAATGCGTGCAAGAGTGCTTAAGAAATGGGAGGGTATGGATATCACAGGATTGGGTGCGATCTCAGAAATTGTTGCCGGGGCCCTGGGAGCACTAAGAGGCCCATAAAGAACCCACCTGTAGTGCCCTGACAGTCATCAGTAAACTCTTTCTTTAGGTAGGATAAACAAAATATCCCTCAATCCTGGGCAACTTTTGCTGAGCCTGATCTTTAAAGTGCTTCAGTGACTGAGATTTTGATAATACTTGACAGACGACGACACTATAACATTCATAGAATCATAGAATGCTTTGGGTTGGAAGGGACCTTGAGAGATCATCGAGCCCAGCCCCCCTGCAGTGAGCAGGGATTGAACCTGTGAACTTGGCGTTATTAGCACCATGCTCTAACCAACTGAGCTAACTTTGCAAACTTTCATTTCCAGTGCTTCATTAGAGGAACAGTTAGACTACTTTCCTCATAACTCGTTCATATCTTATATTGCACAGTTTAAACTCATTATTTCTTGTCCTATTCACCATCGACATGGAAAAGAAAAAAAACCAAAAAAACACAAACCTTTTATGAGTGTGCTGGACTCTTTCATGTTTGAATGTACATCACTTTGAGTCGTCCTTAAAGCTAATCGGCCCAAATTAATTTCATCTTCCTCATCGATCATATTCACAAAGAAGTTCAGCTCTGAATGCCTTCATTGCAGCTCTTTTCAGCCGTGTGACATGACGTACTCGGACATGGCCTTCTGAGCATCAGTGCTCCAAATGGAGAATAACCTCAATTTCCGTCTAATAAGACCTTGCCATGAAATGCTCACGACGCATTTCATTAGCACTCCCTGCTCTGAAGTTTCATTCTGGACTACAGGAACAGAAGACTTTGGGCTATAGCATCAGGCTCTGAATAAAGCCAAATAACTTGAAAAGACAGCAACAGTGACCTGAGTGCCTCAGCTGGACTGTACTGGTAGAGCCCCGCTGTTGTCTGTGATCAGTTCATAGCAGCTGAACAGACAGACCAACAAGCTGTTATGTTATCACTGAGCTTGGAGAATTAATTTGAAAAAGCTGAGCAGGCTGCCTGTGGGGATCTGTTTTGACTCTTACGCTGTCTTGACCCACCGATGTCAAAAGGGTTTTCCCCACGAGGAAGGATGCTGAGCTGGAAGTCCCCTGGGTGAGGAGGGTACAGGAGCCCCAGGACTGCCCTGCAGCCACGGCCAGCACAAGCTCAGCTGCCAGCGTGGCAGATCACAGTTAGGGCTGGGCCTGTTCTTAGCAGAAAGATAAGGTTTCACTTGGATTGTTTTTTATTTTAATTTGTTTTGATTTAGCATGAGGAAATTGTGTTGGCTTAGCCAAGCAGTAAGGAGTGCAAGCAGGCTGATAGCACTGCCAAAATATACTCATATTGTGTATAAGGGATATAGCCAAGTTCGTCTGCGAAGGAGTTTATAGCAATACAAGCAATTAAAGAAGAAACAAACCACCCACTTGTACCGGGGATTTATTGAGCTGTGCAGCGGTAGGTAAACACCCATTCTGGGGTGATGGTGATGTATCACATAGTGCATTTAAACTGTAAAAGCCAGCCTTCAGATTTTGTTCTCGGAAGAACAAGTCACACGTATTCTGGGGACAAAAAGGGAAAGATACAGATTGTTTCTTTATGTTCCCTCTCATTTATACTGCAGGCATTAAGTTAAAAAGATTGCATATTTTGTATAGAAGTGTTTTTGTATGCACACTCACTGATTTAAATCTAAAGACCTTCCAAGCAGTTTGCCAGACACTTCATTAATGTGTGTATAGATAACCTTTCAGTCTTTGAGCCATCTCTAAATAGGAAACAGTGTGCAGGATCCCTTTGTAAGAAATTCGCCTTGGTGGTCCATTAGATGAGCCAAATAATTCAGTGCATAACAGGAGGAGATTGATTTTCCTGTGGTGTTTTTGATACTCTCTGTTTGAAAAGAAGAATAACACTTGCAGTCTAGGCAAAACTGTTTTTCCTTTCAGGCTGTCTCATTCTGGTTTGCTGCATTTGAGTGTTCATGAGCCGTCTGGAGGCTCGGGTGTCTTAAGCCACCTAACTAAAAGTCAGAGCCTCCATCATAAAAAGTCACTAACACAGAGCCTGAGTCATGTAAGCTTGCTTTGGCCCCAGTAAAGCAGCGTCTATTGCAAGTCAGCAGGGAAAACAGCCCAAGGTGAGATCTTATTGAATCAGGAATCCCACCTTAGAGAAATGCATGTAATAGCAAAACATGCTATAGCATATAGAAATACGTGCTATAGCAAACGCAGATATTCCTAGTAGAAAGCATGGGATAAATTTTCGTAATAAAAATTGGCACTGCAAGGGTTCCCCTGCAGACAGACTGCTCTGTTTAGGGACAAGACGGGTCGCCAAGAGGCCTCTGCAGAAGTTTTCATGTTATTACCTAAGGAGTTAAGGTGCACGGTCAGCATAGAGTCAGGGCTGCTTCCAGCCCCAGAGAGATGGATGGGATAGTACTCACATAGGCTATTATTGTACTGAAAGGCTACCTAAAGCCTAAAAAACTCTTGCCATGAAAACACACCGCCCACAATCCAGCAGAATCTACTTTCTGATCTCTTCTGGAAGACTAACTTTGCAAAAAGCTCAGCTACATTGTTCAGCTGGGCAGGCTTGTCCAGCCGAAGAGCTGCAAACACCAACGTATTTGTGCAGCATGGAAAGCAGTGGTTTCATGTCCACTGCTATATGAAGTTTACAAACATTTCTTTAAAATCTACCCATTTTGCTATTTATGTAGTTCAGATGCTGCATGTGGAGTTGCACAATGCGTGTGCAAAGCCTACTTTGATTTTCTGAAAGACCATTTGATCTTTCCCCATTGCACTTCCAAATAATCTGAAGCAGAATAGGAAAGATGCAGAAAACTTCTAATGAACTTTTTTTTCCTTTCGATTCTGATTTGATAACACAGAACCCAAACTTTAGCGTCGCCTGAGCACCCAGCTTCTTTCTTCACCTCTGCACTTGCTATCAGTAAGGCCACTCTCTGTTAAGGTCCCAGTATGTGCTATTTAAACATTCATATAAGATATATCCATTAAAAAAGAGTGACTTTTACATAAATGAATTATTAACAGAGATCTCAACATTGGACTGTCTTAGTGTTGGGCTTTTTGGCTGGGTGGGTAGATGTGCTTCTGGAAGAACAGGGCCAAGAAACAGGATTTTGCAAAGGGAAAGAGTGGGGAAAAAAGTACTAGAGGAAATACAGCCATCAGTTCCAGAGAAATTAAAGCCTCTTGGGGAATGGCAGCACATGAGAGTCCATTACAGTGGGAGTGAAGGGAAGGAAGGAAGGATCGTGGCTCCCCATGGGATAATATGGTATGTCCACCAAGTCACAAGAGGACATGGCACTTAGCTGTCCCCAAGGAAACTGGCCTCCCAACAGGGCCCTGTTAAGCATGGGGCTTTTAGTACCACTGCTGCTTTGATGCATCTTGTGCCAGGTAGAAATAACCTGCAGAAAAGGCTGACATAAAGAAGCACGAAGTGAGAATCAAATGGCCAAATCTTGTACTTGGAGCAGGAGTCACACTGACTTTTATACATCATCCCATCATCCTAAATGATCGCAAAACTGTCAAATAACAAAAAAATCAAGTGCTACCATCCACTCACGCCAAAATCCTGGCTCAGCAGAAGGCCTCTGCGCACAGCCCTGGGGACACCACCATGGGACAAAGCTCTCCCCCCAGCACAGCCACGAAAGGCTTTGAGCTCAGCCTCTGAAATTGCAAAGCACTCATTTTGTTGTCCGTGGATAACGCTTTAATCTGCCGAGCGAAAGCTGGAGGTTGCTCTCTTTTTATTCTGGCTGTACACAATTGCAACGTTCAAAAAGAAAAGCCCCTCACCCCCCCACTACCCACTGCTCCTCCAAACTGCTGACGCCCGGACGGGCAGCCCCAAGGCGGGGCCATTGGGTTTTATTTAGTTCACTGCTGCAGATGATGCCTTTAGTGCCACAAACAGCCCTGGAGACAAGTCCTAATCATCTGGGGGGGTGATTATGTTCAGTTCTTCCTCCCCAGAGCCCCCAGATATAATTCAGATCCAAACTGGAGAGACAGGCAGGCACGCAAGAGGGGACCCCGACAGCGCGCAGCCCCCCTGCAGCCATGTACAGGAGCAGCTTCCTCCGCGAGGTGCGCAAGGAGAAGTATGAGCGGTCGGACGCCTATGATGAGCTGCGAGGCTCCCCCGAATTCGACAGCTTGGCCCAAGCCCGGGGCCTGGAGAACCTGCAGGAGCTCAACGAGCGTTTTGCCAGCTACATCAACCGGGCGCGTGTGCTGGAGCAGCGCAACACCATCCTGCGCAAGCAGCTGGAGACCTTCCAGCGCATGGATGAGCTGGTGGGCCTGGACGAAGCCTTCGCTGGGCAGATCGAGTTCAACCGCCAGCGAATGCGGGAGCTGGCATCCGACCGAGCCAAGCTGGAGCGGGAGGAGAAGGACGCCCAGCGCATGCTCGATGAGTACCGCAACAAGTAAGGCTTGCGAACGGAGGAAGATAGGTGGTATCGTTTCCATAGATAGTCTTTGTAGTAGGGATGGGTTTGGTGGGTTGGGCATGGCTGCTTCTCGGGCATGGGTGTGCTTTTCATACGTGGAAATGTATCAGACTTGTAGCTAGGGATGGCACATAAGCCCATGGTGAAAAGCAAGGTGCCAGGGCTTAGGGAGCTCCAGCTCTTCATTTCACGGTCTCACTGCTACTAGGTGGGCAATGGCCTTCTCCCTTCCATGGCAGCAGGTCCTCACCGTGGTACATGTCGGTTGCTGTTGCTCATTAGCTTTAGGAGGATTGTGCTCTCAGCTGCAAAGAGGGAACAGCTCAATTAAAAAACAGACAGCTCGAAGCAAGTCTTGTGTCTGAGCAGCACAGAGTTAACACAACCCCAAACATATCCTGAAATATGTGGGACATCTCTGAGAAACTCTTATTTACAGGCATTGTGAGGCCTCTGGGCCAGTCTGCGCCAGCCACTACAGATGTGGGATGAAAAGAAAGTAAATAAAGTTTTTCGTGGCATGTGACATTTGCCTAATTACCCTGCTCTTCTTCCCTGTATCCTGCTATTTCTGTCTCAGGCTACTAAAGCAATAGCTGTAAGAACGTTTCCCCTAACTTCACCTCCCTTTAACCTCAGTGGCACTATAAATCAAAGAGCAGGAGCCTTGGGGGCTGCGGCATACGAGTGCCTCCAGACACATGTGGTCCCTTCCCTTCAGCAACACGCAGTGTTGGCCGTGTTGCTTAATTAATTACACAGCAAGTCTTGGTGAGTGTTGCTCATAAAAGGACTGCTCACAGGAGAGGAGGGTCTTGGCTTCCTATTACTTATAGGTCAGATTTTTTTTCCCCCTAAATATGCATCTGGATAGTTCACCCAGGAAAATTTGGCAGCAGCCTGGACGCTGAAGCAGAGCTTTTCATCCTCTTCCCCACCAAAGGGTGAGGGGTGGGTGGACTCCATATAACATGCTTTAGCTTAGAAACACTTTTCACTGCCAGTGATGGGAAGGAGAAAAATTAAATATTTTCAATAAATGCAATCTTGGTGTAAGTGCAGCCACTCCTGGGCAATGCTCACCATGCTCATCAGAAACATTTTTAATAAGGCAGAAGGTGAATCATCGGGAGTATTGTCTTAGTGCAGAAATCCAAGTCCCTCAAGATTTCGTCCCTGGTCTCCATCACAGACTTTTTGTCTGACCTTGCCCAAATGACATGATTTTTCTGTCTGATCCTCTACTGATTTTCCCCTCCTCTGGACTAGTAAGTGCGAGTCTGATAACATTTTCCTTTTCTGCCTCTGATCATTTTTCCACTGGAAAGAGCCGGAAAACAGATGCGCAATAATTGACGTCGAGGCCATCTGTGTCTTTAGGCCATGGTCCGATGACATACCGCTATCAGCAGCCGTACAGTCCTAATGCACCCTCATCCTGCCCTCCCCAGCCCTGCACGCGGCTCGGCACGCACCGCCTGATCTGCTGTGCTGCCACAGCTATTCCTCGGGCCACCCTGAGATTTGAATCAAGAAAATGAGCTGGCTAAAAAAAAAAGAAAAAAAAAATTAAAAAATCATATCGCCAACCCAATTCAGGGGGCTGCCACACGAACAGCCCGTGGGGGCTGTGAGCTATGGCACAGCTATAGAAATGCCAAGTCCTGATCTCTCTTTCTCATCTGACAGCAGAGAATAGCCCATCCAGGTGCACCGAGACTTAATGGTGGAAATGGTCAGATGTCCATGATGCCCTGACTTGGTGCCAGCAAGTAATAAGCACCTGATCAGGCAGTTTTGTATTCCAATATTAATGAGCAGGAAATTCAGCTATGAACCAATGCTATAATTTAGCTGTTGACTTCAATATGTATTCATATGTTTTTATTACATGGTGTCTGTGAGATTTTTGACTAAAGTCGGTACTTAAATGTCTAGCTGCATATTAGTTAAAAGTATGTGCAAACTGTAGAGAAACATGCAGTGCTATGGTATAGCTGGGCAAAAATGTGTTATCTCTGTCTGGAGTATTTCAGGCAGGGGAAGAGCCAGTGCAGTGAAATACACAACTTTGATTTCAACAACTTGCAAGAAAAATTGGCAAGAAAAGAAGTAGAAAAACTGGTAAGAAAAAATCAGGTTGTACTGGCAACCTTTTAATGGATTCCTGTGTCCACCTGAGCAGTTTGTGGATTAACTGCCTGTATAGTGCCTCAGCAGCAGGATTAGCTATCTGACACAAAGATAACTTACTTTTTATTAGAGGTGCTTTATGCAAGTTGTAAATAGGTGGGGAAGAATACAGGACATTGAAAATCCTGGGTGGGAAACACCCAGAGAAGGGGGCTGTGCTTTGTGAAAGTGAGATTTAGGAGCTGTTAGAGGGGTAGTTAGTGACTTCTTAGAAAAAATGGATGGTGCCTTGTCACACAATCCTGGGATGTTCACTCAGCAGCCATAAAAGTAAAAAGGAAACTTTGACTATGTCCAAGCCAACAATGTTGCAATTTAAAAATTAAAGATACCCAGGGCCATTACAGTGGAAGAGCAGTGGCTGCTTTTTAACCAAATTGCCTTCAGTTTACATGAAGAAGTGAATCTGGGGTTTATTTTTTTTCTCTTGGGAGCTGCTGAATTTGACCTGAAGACAGACATGAAAGTTCCTTCAGATTCTGAAAAAAATTGGTTGGGTTTGGAGATGCAGGCATTGAAACAAGGCCAGTGCTCTGACACAGCGTACTCTGCCTTCTCGCCCCGTTTCCAGCTCAAAGCCATCCTGATGGCTATGCTTTCAGCTACGTAAACTTGTAAATAAAGGTCTCTAAACAAAATATGGGAGGAACAATCTTCTGTGCCGTGTTAGGGCCTTGCCATGCTACTGAAACCAGGAGTATTCCTGTGCTGAAGACCTGCTCTCCTACCTGGTTCTGCGCTCGGTCGGCAGCAGGCAGCACTCTCACTGCAGCAGCAACGTATGGGTTTCTTGCTTCAGTTTGAAAAATGAAGCATCTACTTTTGGCACACTAGGATTAACAAAATCTCTTAGAACGGAGCACTGTGTATCAATTAATTGACAAATGCCTGTGTCCTTCACTAATGCAAAGAACTTTAGCTCTTACAAGCCATTCTTTTACTCACATTCACAATTTGGGAAATAGATTTATATCTATAAGTAAACCTTTTAAAGCTACATTTAAACACAGTAGGGCCTGGGACTACTGGGCGTGTACAATTAAATGAGCATGAACCATTGAAAAGTAGGTCTTATGTTAAAATTTATTTTTAAATCCTCTATAGCCACATTCATAGATTTTCACATTAACATAAATAATTCAGACTCTGTACCAGTGGCGAATTCTTTCTCTTGAAGTTGCAAAAAAAAGCATCACTAGGAATTGTATCTCATAAAAAGACTAATTATGCTAATTTTATTGAGGATCATTAGTATAGCAATGTTGCATCTAGCTGTGCGAAGAGGCTGTATTTCTCTCTCCATGATACTAGGAAAGATGCTGAAACCCTGATTTTAGTGCCCTTGACTGAAGAGGATTAATTAACTTCAGAAATTAAAAGTCTTACTAATCGATCATTTCATTTAAAATTCATTCACTGCTAATCTTGTGGGTTTTGCATGCAATACGATTCCCTGGAAGTTGCTAGACACTGAAATTGGCACTGTGTTCTCCAAGCTGCGCCACATGGTGATGCTCAGACAAGCTGACACCCTTTGGGGCAACAGTGGAGACCCAACACCCATGAGAAAACAAAAACAAGTAGGAAAACACGGTAGCTGGGATATGGGGAGCAGTAGGGGCTCCATAGCCAGTGACCATTGGCAAAGCCGTCTTCAAGCCCTGTCCGCAGGGGTTGTCTCTGCGCTGCTGCTGCTTCTCTGGTGATAGGGAGAGCGTTCTCCTGCTCTAGCTGCAGGTGAGGAGGTCCTGCCTGCCCTTCACCTCCTCCTCAGACTGCCGAAATCTTGCCCTGTGGCTGTCAGCCACTCAATAGCAGCTTCTTGATAACGCAGGTAGCAATCTGTTCATAAATCAGCAGAACAGAGCCCTCACGGGGCTCATCCTAGCTTTCACAGTATAAAATACAAGGATTATTGGCCTGTCCACTGTCCTTGCAGGACCAGCATTTCACAGTTCGTGCTCTCTTTGGCACCCAAATTACTGCTGCCTCTACTGAGAAAAGGCTAGCAAAGTGCCTCGGGGAAACTGAAAAGGAGAAAAGTAATAGAAAAGTTTAGCCTCGGCTTGTGGCAAGCCAAGAGGTTTCATATATTGCTGGAAAAGTTCAGTAGGGTTCAACAGAGAGGCAACATTTCTCTTTGTATTAAAAGCACAGGCTTGACACCAAACTGAGCGTCTGGCCATTAGGCATCACGAGGATGTATTGTGCCTGTTTTCTCTTTGGAGGGGAGCCAGCCCTTGCACTGCAGCAGGGGCAGGGTCTGAATAAAAAGGGCCTTGCCCTGGCCCCATCTTTTAAGAGCAAGCACAGTCTGTCTGTCAGCTGGGGATGAGAAAAGAGATTTACAGTGCTGCTGGAGCCGTGCTTCCCAGCTGGAGAAACAAGCCTAGTGGTGGGCTTCCCTCCTGCATGCCGGGTGCTCTCACCAGCCCAGTGCCTGGAGCTGCAGGAGCGCTCCAGGGGCTTAACATATACCTGTAAATCTGTTAGTGCCCCAGCAGAGAGCTGCTAACCTAAGAGGGGTGAGGTGATGGGAACCTTTAAAGCTCTTACCTGCCTTTGTTTGAGCCTGGTAGCCCCCTCCACTCCATTTCTTTTCCGCTATGCAAAAAACAATACCCCATTTTTCTAAGCAATCCAAAAAGGTTTGCTGCACCCCTAAAGCTACTTGACTAGATGAGAAGGTTGGTTTTTTTTTTTTAAAAAAAAATGAAGCAAATGAACCTCATGGCTCTTAAGGTCCAGGAAAGGCTGACCAGCAACAATCCAGGAAAAATACGGCCTATTTTAAACATGTCCAGCTAATTACTTGAACACTGAAATCAGGTTTGAAGCATAGCGGGGCTGCAATTTGTCAGCCATTGCACTTACATGGATACATTTCAGCAGGCACAGAGGCATCGTGAGGTCTCTGAAGCATTTCTAAGAGATCTTTAGCCCCTTTGCACTGAGCTTCTAGAGCAGACTGAACATCACTTAAAAGCAACCCTCCTTCAAAGGATAATCACACAATACTAACTCTTTCAAGGCTGCCAGGTGGATTTATGACTGTGTGACACAGCAGGTGTTTGAGTTATTTGAGAGTGAAGGAAAACGTAGCTGCATATTTCAGTCATTGAAAGAATTTTTGAGTGAGGATCTAGCAACTTGGCATGTTTGAAGAGGTCTGAATGACATTGGGACTGAGATTTAGACCCTGACTCTATCGGATGGTTGTATATTACTAGGAGTGTAAATCCAGACTTTTATTGTAGCTGTATATTTGATTTCACAAGCTGCCACAATCTGCTTCGTTCTCGCTCAGTTGTCAGAAAGTATCTAAGTTAACGAAGTGTTTATTGTCAACTGCACCAAAAATTTTGTGAGAGAGCTAGAAAATTGGTTGGAGGTGAGCTACTTAATAAACAACAGAAACAAAGGCAGTCTCGCTTTTGAAGCTGAATATTCTTGGTTGTATTCTTCGAAGTGAACCTTGTGTTATTACAATTTGGCAAAAAGACATTGGTTTAGTTTTGTCAGAAAAACAGCACTTCAGCTGAGGAGGCCCAGCAATCCGTAGGAGTGATAATGAAATAAAACTTCGTAATTTTCACTTGTTTCTTTACTGTTCATGGTAAAAATTGAAAACAGACCAGTGACCAGCCCTGCTAATATTATGGGATTTCAAAAGAAGGGAAAGTTGGGAAACCAGAGCACCAAGTTGAGTCCATTTCTTTGTTCTGCCAAGTTTCTCCTTTGTGGTCCTGGTCAGTTCATGAGTGACCCCATCCCTTCAGCTTTCCAAGACACGTTGAGAGAGATGAGAATAACATTGGCTGTTCGTCCTTCAGGAGAAAGAAAGAAAGAAAGAAACGAGGTTGACATGACCATTATAACTTGATCCTTGATGTGTTCAGTCAGGGAACTGACAAGTTCCCTGTTGACTGGAGCAAGTCCCTTAGATGCCACCAGCATATGTGGGCTGAATCGATGATTTCAGAAGACAGGTGAGGGTTATGTTCAATTCCGAATTACAGCCACGTTCATACTTGTGTTGATGCCCATTGCTTGTACTGCAAGTGAAGGGCATTCACCACCAGAGCTGATTTGTCACCAACCATGAGGGTTTCTTGTACAAAGTAAGAAAATGACAGGTTTTTATATCTCTGTATCTCTATTATTTTAGGGAAAGCAAAGGGACAAACAGGAATAGACTGTATTTATGTACTTTGGCACTGGCAGCAGATGGAGTTTGATGAGCCAGTTGTTCAGTACTGATGGCAAAGTCTCATTGCCTTGTACTAGAAGATGCTTCTGGCTGTTTTTGTTTTATTTAATGGGGTCTCATTAAACCATATCTCCTATTAAACATTTTATATATAGTTTATTTAGGGAAAGGAATAAACAACTATAATCATTAGGAATTAGGAAGTTTTGTACTCTGCAGCTCAAAAGATTTCCTAGAAGATAGTTCTATCTAACATACAAATACACAGCCCTAATTCTTAAAGAATATGTGTTGTTTCCTCAAATGAAAGGTAAACACAATATATATCCATTGTTCACTCAGTACAGGAACATGCACATTATGCATTTGTGGACATTTTATAAATGCATAAGAATAGTTGGCTAAATGCAGTCCTTACTAAGACTCACATGTGATTTTGACCAAACTGAAATATGAATTGCTATTAAAGAGGGCACAAAGCTTGATCCATCAAAGCATTCTAATACAACATTATTCATACACAATCAATATGTGACATTGCAACCTTTGTGTTTAATATGTCTGTCATGAAAATGCTTATTCAATATCAGGTAGAACAGAAAACCAAGTACAATGTAATTAAAAGCTAATATGCCAATGTAGCAAATATTCACATAGTAACAACTGATGAATGGCTGTCACTGGAGTCCAATGCCAGTCAAATAGACTTTTGTTGTAAATAATCTATTCTTGGGCTTTCTGTGAAAAAGTGGTAGCAAATGTGTGGCATTCCATTGTCTTCTGCTATATAAGTTGAGGACAAGAAGTTAGTCAATTTTGGAATTACTCTCAGCATCTGGGACCACAAAAAAAAATTAATGCTAATGCATAAATAAATCTTTTGGGCCCTTTCAGGATTCATATTCTGCTTTAGTGTGAAGCATGTATTGTGCATGATAGTGCAGATAATGCAGTTTGCAGAAGGATGAACCATTGAACTTCACCTCCTTTGTTCTATTTGCAGGTATAGAAATGAACGTGAATATCAGCAGAAGCTAAAAGAAACCCTTGAACGCCTTAATAAGGTAAGCCTGGAAAAATGAGAAAGGTAGGATCTTTATCATTTTTTTCTTTTGGTTTCATTTATGACAGCGAGCTGCTTTGAAGAAGCAGTAGGAAGATAAAATGTCAGAGCAAGGCATTTCTTGTCATTATGCACTGATGAAAAGTTCTCCATCCCCCTCCCTAAGCCTCATGCAAATGGCTGAGCCTTGGCATGTGTGTATGCACTGTGTAGCACCCTGCTCTGTACAGCCCTGCTAATTTTGGTCATGTAGCACATGCCGTGTGCAGCCCATAGCCTCAGCTGTGCTCAGGACTTCATTAATTTTTCAGTAAGACCAAGGGCCAGGAGGATCTACTGCGTAACGCTCCTTTTAGAGCATCAGCAAATGGCTCCTGCATTCAGTTCGGGACCTGGAGTTGAAATATGTGTTGCTTCTTCCGCATCCAATGTGAACTTTGCAAATTCACCCTTGCTGAAAATCTGGCACATGTTTAGGTGCCTTTAATAACTCTTTTTAACTCCTTTAATACTCTTTTAACTCAGAAGACCATTTCTCTCTGAGTGAATTAGAGTCTACACACAGAGGTAGGAAGAGTCCCTTTATTAGCTATACCATGCAGCCAATACGCATATCTAAGAGTCTGGAATATGACCAGAGAAAGCATGTTTGTTGCTAAATACCTTCTCTCCCCCCCCCCCCCCTCCTTTTTTTAAATACAGCTACTGTATTAAAATATATTTAGAACTCATATCATGGCATGAGAAAATGCTGATTGTGTCCAAGCCTTGAAGTCTGGTGGGTCTCAAAGCTCCTCAGTCCCTTGCAGGATATGGTCAGCCCTTCCCAGGACAGACCCTCAGCTTCCCATTAGGTTTCCAAATAAAAGAGAAGCCACAAACCCCCCTGATTTGTTCCTTTCACAGTGAAACATGAGGAAAGTTTATGTGGAGATGCATTTTCCTGAACTGATACCATGGGAAGAGAAATAATAATGATGATGATGATGATGATGATGATGATGATGATGATGATGATGATAATAATAATAATGCTCAGAGAAAAGATGAAGTTTACTAACATATTTAGGAAGTTTCCAAAGCAGGTCTGTGAAACTGAGAAAGCCTGATTCATCCTCTCTTGCTACTAGTTTCCATCTGAGTGAAGAAAGTTGTATTGTATCTTTCCCTGGTTCTATTTTTCACAGCTTATCCTTTATCTTCTGTATTGGGAAACAATTACGGGTGGATTAAATAAAGATTTTTTTAATATCCTGCTGCCAGTGGCAGGAGCTCTTCTGCTTGAGCACTGTCATATCAATAATATGCATGTTTTATATGAAAAAAACATGCGTTTTAGCATTTCTGTCTCCAATGAGCTCGAGATATCCTGCATCAGTGCTATTTCCCAGTGTGCTAGCAGGGCTCTTGGACACCCTGCAAGCTCTTAAAAAATATTTGTGGAGGCAAGTATTTTGTAAGGGGTAGCTGGAGCTGGTGGGTCCATCTTCACGGTCCCCCTCAGCAAATCTGTGGCTGAAGAAAAGTGGATTGATTTGACAACCCCAGGCACAGCTGACAAGATCTTGAGCTGCGGGGGGTGGTTTTATCCCAGGCTGCGTCTGGGCTGCCCCTGGCTGCCCCTGTTGCAGCAGCTCTTTGTATTGGGGCACCAAATGCTGGAGGGAACACAGCTGATTTTCTGTACAGCGCCCAAGACGTAGCCTGAAACCTGCATGTGCAGATGTAAACTCATGCCTTTTCTGACAGATGGAGAATCAGTTCGGAAAATCAGCAAATGGTGGTTCTGGTGAGATCTAAGGGATCTCTCTTCCATGGTAAATGCAAATGCTGCTTAATCACATGGATCAGCTTTCTGGAATCGGCACCTAAAGCAGAATGTTTTTTTGCAAGTTTTTTGCAATTTGAATAGCAAATATGGCAAAGTTCAGAAGAAAATGTGTAGGCACTGCACTGTACAGCATCAGTGCAGCTGCTCTGTCTGAAAGCAGGGAATAAAAGCAAAAGTATTTTTCCCCTTTGAAGGAACATTTGGAAAGCCAAATGCTGCTTTTGCCTATTAAATGCATGTCCTGGTTTCGGCTGGGATGGAGTTAATTTTCCTCCTAGTAGCTGGCATAGTGCTGTGGTTTGGATTTAGTAGGAGAAGAATGTTGATAACACGCTGATGTTTTTAGTTGTTGCTAAGTAGTGCTTATGCTAGTCAAGGACTTTTCAGCTTCCCATGCTCTGCCAGGTACACAAGAAACTGGAAGGGGGCACAGCCAGGACAGCTGACCCAAACTGACCCAAGGGCTATTCCATACCACATGGCATCATGCTCAGTATAGAAACTGGGGGGGGTTGGCCGGGGAGCAGCGATCGCTGCTTGGGAACCGTCTGGGTATCGGTCGGCGGGTGCATCACTTGCTTTGTATATTATTATTACTATTATTATTATATTGTTGTTATTATTATTTTACTTTATTTTATTTCAATTATTAAACTGTTCTTATCTCAACCCAGGAGTGTTTCTCACTCTCACTCCTCCCATTCTCTCCCCTACCCCATCGGGGTAGGGGGAGTGAGCGAGCGGCTGCGTGGTGCTTACTTGCTGGCTGGGGCTAAACCACGACAATGCAGAAATATTTGCTTATCGGTATTATCTAGGGGCCTGGCGGCTTTTTTTGGCTCCCTCCCAAACCTCCCAACATGGCTATTGTCCTGCTGATCTTCTGCAGAGGAGTGCAGAAAAGCAGCGGGCATTCCTGATGACTGGCTCCGAATGTGCTGGTCTGGATGTGTCCGAATCAGCCACTGTCTCACAAAGCAGAGAGGCTGCTGGAGAGGTCTCTGGCTGGGAGGCTCAGCGGCATAATGAGACAGCTAACATCTACACATTTTTGGAATAGCTCATGCTGTGCACGTGCAAAAAGAAAAAGCCCCTTCTACCAGTCATATGCTGCACCCATAGAGTTCAGTCTTTTATTTGCAACCCGTGATCCACTCATGAGATATTTACAGCTGGTAATGGCATGACACCTTTAAATCCCTTCTTTTTAAAAAAAAAAAAAAAAAATTCCTGCTCTTAGAAGCAACATCTCATATTTTGGTATGATGTCCTAGAGCTCAGTAGAGATCTTTCGGCTGTAAAGCAACAGAGGCAGGACTTATATCCACCATTTTTCAATCACATGAACTATGTGGTCATTTCCAGTTAGGTCTTCCATGAAGTACACCGAAGTTTTCTGAAAAATAACAATTGTAGCACCTTTGAGACTACAATGAGTGATACTGGTAGTGAAATTCAGATTTCTTGTTCTGTTCTTACCTATGGCACTGAGGTGCCACACGCATATATATATATATATATATATATGTTATAAAAGTTATAAAGTATCTGGAACTAAATGAGTAGTTGAAATATTGCTATAGCAGAGGGAAACCAGAGCATGGAACACCCCAAATCCATAACCATTTCCCTTAGCAAACTAAAAGTGTGAGTGAACCAGTTGAAACTCCTGTCTTACATTTTTTAGAGATTTCCTGCTCAGCTGAGTGTTACTCTCTATTAAGTGATTATATCGTGATTCCCTGACAAAAGACTGTGAAACTGCAGAACCTTTGTTGCTGTTGCCTTCAGTGGGGACAGGGTGCCACTCAAGATCTGGAGATCAAACCTGTAAACAGGTCTACATTTTAATAGATTTTAACCCTTGAAAGCTTAGTCGTGTCTTTTATAAATGTTGCTTAATTTCTGACAGCAGTTTAGCCAGACTTCAGATCCAAAAAGAGATGAATGAGGAGGAGGAAGGACAGGCTGGTCTGTGGCATGGGCCAGGGGTAAGGACTGTGTCTTCTAATAGGAGATCTACGAGTCATCCAACAACATCAACAGGTGATAGGCTCAAAGCAAACAGAGATACTTCTTGACACAGTTCAGTGGTGGAACGCCTCACTTGTTTTATGAATACAAAATTGATTTACATTCATGGGCTTGTATTAAATAACATAAGATGGGAAAAACCTAGATTAGACCTTTGGGCAGAAATGGAGATTTCACTGGATTTAAATACCAGTGCCACTCATACCTATGTACTTTGAGATCATGATTGCTAGCCGTAGACCTTGCCCTCTGAATTAATTGGACATTATGAACTTTCTTCCTCACAAACCACAATATTAGAAACTTCTGCAGCAAACTGATGTTTTCTGGACTCGCTCATCTGTCATTTTCATTTCCAGAAATGGCTTCAAACCTGACAAACATTTGTGATATTTGAGAACACACCAAAAGGAGAGAAAATACTTTGGACCAACCTGGGGATTTTTTATGAGGAATTCTGTACTAGGGATATGAAAAAGGTGTCAGGATACCGCAGGTCCTGTCATAAACACTAGAGAAATCAATGCCTTAGTCTGCTGATGTCATCTGTTTAAGATTCATGCACCATTGCAAGCTTTTAGCGTCGAAGACTGGTATTTCATAGCATCTATTACTTGGCTCCCAACATTCATAAAGCATATGGTAAACATATTTTGACAGTGCCAGTGCCAAACTGTATCATAAATTACATTTGTGCTGAAAAGCAGCATGTACAAAAGGAGAACACGATGAATAAGGTGCTTAGTGTTTGTTGGCTTCATAATACTTTTCTTTCTCCCAGTAGGCTTTAATTCTCCACGCAGGCAGCTGCGCATGTACAACGACTGATGTTATGGCCAAGTGGCTGCTGGTTTTGGCACTCTAGCTATACGTACTGACCATACCACATGTCTCTGCATTGCAGGAAGCTGATGAAGCGCTGCTGTGCAACCTGGAGCTGCAGATCGAGTCCCAGTTCCTGCAAGATGACATTAATGCCACAAAGGACAGATACAAGAAGGTAACAGGCTGAATTTGTGATCTTCTGTAGATCTTCCTTCTAGAGACATTTAGCTTTGCCCTTCTCCATGATCTGCTCTAGTGGCAAATTAAAGCAAATCCTGCTTGTGTTTTGGTGGGTAAATATAGCCCCTATATGTTTTCAGTGGGCACAGCAGCTGTCATGTGGATGTCAAGCCCAATGTCTGGATGGCTGCAAGCATCTGAATTGACTCCCTCAGGGTCCAATGTCTACATCTGTAGCGACGTCTTGAATTTGTTGACCTGTTACCATGATTCAACCCAATGTGTTGGTCAAGCTGTCTTCTATTTCATGCTAAGAAGCTATTGCTTTCATCAGAGGGGGATTCCCAATTTTCTGGGCCAGAGCATTCCAGTTAATTGGCAGAAATAAGCCTGTGGCCGTATGATTACGCTGCAGCTGACTAACACATGCAGCCCCCTTCATCTTCCTGGGAGAGCTGTGAGGCTTGGTATCAGGCCACTGTCCCACTTTTGTTGCTTTTGAAAGAAGCGGCTCACTTTTTTTGACCACATGCAAAGGTGTTTGTGGTCCTCATTTTGAAAATCTCCCGTGAAATCGGAAATCATGAAATCTTAAATTAAGACTATGAACTATATTGTCACTTAACCAAATGCCTCTAGTATACCCTCAGCATGATGAAACTGTTAGCACATATGCACTCAAAATCAGGTGTAAAAAACACATTCCAAAACCAAGTCTGAACATGAACTGGACTTTTGTATGCTGAAAGAAGTAAATATCTAGGAATAAGCCCCAGAAGTGGAGCACATTGAAGGGCGCACCTTGCTATGGTATTTTCTGATGAAAATGGTTTTTACTTCACCACAGAACCTTATGGAAATCCAGACCTACGTCAATGTTTTGCAGCAGATCATCCAGACAACCCCTCGCGTGTCCCCTATAACTGCTGGCATATGTGAGGTAAGTATCGCTGTCGGTAACTACATGCTGCTCTAAGTAAGAAAGAGTCAATGTTTATTCCTAAAGCATCCCAGATCCTCTAAATCGCACTCCAGGGTTAGACCAAAACTGCAACAACGGTAAGTACTGAATATAAGAGAAAATACTAATTGTAGCTTTGGAAATATGTATTAGCCCCCAAAATGGCTAGTTGAAAGGTAGTTGAAGTAGTTGTGCTTCCTATCTGAGGAGGAGCTGGCAGGATATATAAGGGTTTACAGAGAGAGTAAATCTTGTCCTGAAGGGGCGAGATGTGGTGAAAATTTGTAAATCAAATAAATTGGTACAGACTAAATGAAAACTTGGCGATTCCCACCATCATGAGTGGCTATGCCAAGAACGTTTATTAGTTGGAAGAAGGTATGAACAGCTACCTCTGCAGGGTCTAATTTCAACAGAGGCAGTACTTCTACAGTCCTGCCATCTGACATCTTTTATTCTTAAAGCCATGCCACAAGGGTTTACTTGAGGTTCAGTACCCATCTTTTTATTTGTCTTTTGTCATTTTTTATTTGTCTTTACATTTTATTTCCAGTAGCGGAATTTCTTTTGGCTCTTTTTAAAAGAGTGAAACATCTTTCCTGTACACACGTTGTTTTCTTCCAACCAGGAAAAACTGATAGCGGAGAGGAGGATCCCTGTTCTGCAGAGCCAGCTGGAGGAATACAAGAGCATCCTCTGCCAGCTACAGGCACAAAAATACAAACTGCAGACAGAGGTACTGCCATAACTAGCCGTAAACACAATGATGATGCTCATGAACTCTGCTCTTTTTATGGCCATGTGGTCTTTACCAGGGTCTGGTGAACTCAGTTGACTTGGAGATGTGTTTTCCTTTTTCCATCTTCTTCCTCAGCTGTTTCATTCTCATTTTCTCAGTGGCCCAAATCATCAGGTTTAGATGGCCAGGGAGGGCTGTAGGTATCGTAGCCGCAATGTAGCCATCTGTGCTTATCAGAGTAGCTGGTGGGAGAAGCTTTCCATGTTGTCACTAGATTTCTGTGAGATGGAGTCAGCAGGAGGCTGTGGGTGGAAATGTCACATGGGGCTGGTCTCACTCTCTATCTTACTGAGCTCAGGCTGGAAACTGGCTCCATGAAAAGTGATGGGGGACCTTCAGGGCTCTGCCCGGTCCTTTTCCATCAGTGCCGAATCCAATGCTGAGCTTGCTGTGAGAAGGACTGGACAGACCTGGTAATCAAAACTGAATGTCCTTTGAAATAGGAGTCAGGCTACATTCGGCATCCTGCATTCATCCCTGTCACTGCTAAGCACTACGTCAACACCTCTCCTGTGCTTAGACACTACCAGCACCAAAACCACCTGCTTTATGCCAAATCCTGATTTGCAGAAAATGACTGGCTGAGACTTTCACTCATTGCTCCTGCCCATCTCCCAGCCAAACTTGCCGTAAATCAACCTTCCTCCTCTAGCCAGTGTCTCCAAGCAAGTGTGCAGTGCAGGGACAAGGGCGGCAGGAGATGGAGGAGCAGCTAAAGGCTACAGTGAATAGAAACCAGTCCTGTATAATTGTCAATGGCAGGTCTACCTACACACAGTTGGATGTTTCTTAGCAGATAGGGTGGAGAATGACCACCTTATGCCCCCCAAATACAGCTTCCTTTGTGCCTCAAGTTGTCCATCTGCGGTGGGGGGAGTGATATACTGGCATAAAACACCTTTTGGTGGGATTTTAGACTCCTCTGGAGAGTCAGAGCAGCGGCTCTTAGCTTCCTGGGTGTAACTTCTCTCACTAGGGCACTTGGGGACACTGCTACCCTGAGGTCTTTCCTTGATCTCTTTCTCATGTCTGATGCTCTGGTGAAAAGGAACCGTGTGCTCTGGGAAGGGCAAGAATCAATATAGTGATAGAGATAATGAATCAATATAAAAAAAGGGGAGAAAATCAGCCTTCTGCTGGGCAGATGGAGAGAGGCACTCTTTGGGGAATCGTGCTGCTTTTAAAATGAAATCTTCATGTCCCATTTAGAAAGAGTTTATTAATTCATTCCTTCTCATGCCTTGAGATTAAAATAGTGAAATAACTTTATGAGTGGAGGTCGATGACGTGGTTTCTTGTGACAGTGAAGGCTGGAGCTGATGACTGAGATGTCCTCAAGCTCCTTTGCTTTCCTGTTTCTGGACCTGATAGCCATGTCACAGAGAGGTTGTCGACCCCACCTTGTGAGCACTAGACACTGAAGGGGTCTGTGGAACCTGTTGGTCCACTGGTACACTGCAATATAACCAAACTAATACCAAGGGACTTAGCTCCTAAATTTAGGATCTTAAAAGGTTTTTGAAAATCTTGCCTGCAACATATAGAAATAAATCAATTATTAAAGAATCCATTAGGCAGTTATTGCTCCATTAGCTTTTTGTGAGTGCATCTCTTTAAACGCTGTTTGAAAAGAGGAAAAAAAAAATCCCAAGTGATGAAGTATCTATAATAAATAGCCAAAAATAGCAGAAGTAAGTGAGGGCAGAATTACACTGCCAAATACCCCACCTGTAACTCCTGCCCCTTGTTTTTGCAAGGGACTCATCGCCACCTCCTGGTCGATGCGCACACCAATGACTGGCATTGAGGCCTTATTGCACAGCAGTTATTTCTATCACTAAAGTAAAAAAAGCTGAGGAACTGAATTCAAAAGGGAAGATTTTTATTTAAAAAAAGACCCTTCCTTAATCTTCAGTGCTTGGTCTGCAGACCACAGGTTTTGCCCAGGCACATCTTCCCAGTTAAGCACTTTTGTTCTCCTCATAAGACACTGCCTGCTCTGCTGAGGCCATCCAGGGTGAGCTGCGGGTCGCACAAGGAGACATCAGCCAGCCTTGCGTGCGTGGGGAAGAAGACATCACGCAGCTGTTCCCCTGGTTCATGCTGATCCCATCACACTTGTTGTGGAACAGAAGCCTTGGGATAGATAAGGGAGAGGGGGCAGTTACTGCTTTTGAGTAACTAAACAAATGTAGTGAAACTGCCACTGTGTTTCAGCAGTGCAGCCTCACACATCGTGCTAAAACACATCTTGCCTTTAATTACCCTTGAAATATGGGGCTGCTGAATGCTTGGGAGCTGCTTCTTTCACCCACCAATTTTGTTTACCAGACAACCATGCTGGAGCAAGCGATTAAAAACACCCAGGAAAGTTATGATGATGAAATTCAGCTTTACAATGAGCAGATTGAAAACCTTAGGAAGGGGATAGAGGAGGCCGAGAGGACCTTGGAGAAGTACACGACCGACTGCCGCCAGCTGGTGATCTACCAGCAGTCCCTGGAGAACGAGCTGGAACGGTACAAACGTATCATCGAGAACGAGGACAGCCGGTAAGGCTGGGTTCCTGGACTCTCCCAAAGGGGCCAGTGATCTCTTTTATCTCCTTTGAAAAATGTATCTTTAAGGGCATTTGATCCACCCAAAGCTATGGCCATTTCACACCTTTGACTGGTAGATATCCAGGGACAGGAATCTAAATAGATGCAAAACCTGGTCAAGCCTCTGCCAAGGAAAGAGTCAGAGCCATTTGGAGCTGCTTCTTTCCATACAGTCTCCTTTCCATATACTGTCCTGGCGTCAGTGCACAGAGGTCAGGGAGCGCACAAAAAGCAGACTGAACACCCTTGCCACTGCCCAGGTGTTAGCGAAGCTTGCTGGGGCATTACAGGCAGGTTGGTCTCGCAGGGCTCAGACAGGGCCAACGTCCTGTAAAGCAGAACACTCTTCACAGCAACCCCATTCTTCAGACAAGGGGGAAAAAAGGGTAAAATGTAAGAAATTTGCAGGGATTTGGGTTGTGTTTAAACCTACGGAGGAGCACCAGCTCCCTCTAATGTCAACCATCAGCCTCACACAAGAAAAGGCGCTGGGCTTTCACAGCAGCGACCGTGCCGCCTGCGCAGGCAGATGCAGCGGGGCCAGACCCCTGAGCACCCAAACCACTGCTCTGGGTTGTCCAGAAGGTGCAGGGGAAGGACAGTCACTAATAGTCAAGCTCACATGTGGGCAACAGGTATTTCATCAATTTTCAGCATCTCATTTTGGACACTGCGTTCTGGTTAGGAGTATCCGATCAGGGTAATTCTCGGCACCAAAAATCAAAATGTGCACCTCTTGCATATCTACACAGGGTGTATATCCTCCCTACAGGCCAAAATAGTCTCTCAAATTCTAACAGAGCAGACTTGAAAGGCCACAGATATAGTAAGTGGTTTGCATATTAGGCCAGCCTTTCAGTTTTAACTTTTAACCCTTAATACCACTGACTCCTCCAATATTTTTCAAGGAAGACTGCTCAGATTTCTTCTTGCCCTTCTGAAGTCAGGCATATGCAGGTAACATTGTAACACCTACCAAATTTCATATTTTACCAGCCAGTGTGTACAGCTCTTGCTGACCTCTGGTAGGCATGGATTGACTGCCCATCCAAAATCTTCCCGTCCTTTCAATGTGCTGTGCTAAATTACAAGCCTGTTGCTATGGGTTGTAATTACTGGTGTACTTTACCTAACGGAGCATCCCACGTCTCCTGCTGGTGGAAACCAGCCTAACTCCTGCGAAGGTGCTGTGGCTGTGTTGATTTTCCCCAGGCAAGAAACAGGCTCCCATTATTCTCTTTGACTCCTCACCACAGACAAATACATTTCTTTAACCTCCATGCTTCATTTTTGCACAATTTCACTTGCTCTTGATGGAAATGAGGGGGAGAGATCTGACCGATGCACGTCTTCTCCGGCAGGTTAAACTCTGCTATAGCAGGAACGCCAGTCACACTCTTCACGCAGATCTATAGACCTGTCCAGCCTCAAGCTTCGAGGGGAAGAGGTAAACCTGTGACATGTCTTCCTGTGTCTGTCAAGAGCAGCATCATTGTATTTTAAGCTGTTTTTCCATTTGTCTTCCATACGAACCAACCGTGACAGCCTGACTCGAGGCGTGCTAAGTAAATGCGATGATTTCAGTTTACCTCCGCTGGCTTTGGGACAAGCTGTCAAAGGCCAAAACCACAAGCCAAAGAGTTTTTTTTGTTAATTTCTGCAATTTGCTACTTAGGACAATCAGTAGAGCAAAGTCAGAAGGCATCTGAAACTATGGAAAGAGCTGGGGGTTTGTGCTGACTTGTTGCGCACCGTTGGCCCACACCTCAGTCACCTGCAAAGAGCATCAGGGTACGCTGAGTGCTGCAGGCAGGCAGAGGACACATTTTTGGGCCTGTTTGTGTCCCATGGCCTGGTTTCCTCTGAATGGTGTTTTCCTCCGTGTTGTATGATTGCTTGTTAGAATTAGGATGCTTGTAAACCTGGTGACAAGGAAATGGCCGGGATTAAACTAGCAAGGCTGCTTGTAACAAAGAGGGGAGCTGGTTCAGAGAGAGGTGCTGTAGGTACTAACATATGGGATGACTTACTATAGCTTAACTCCAAGGCTCACTAGGGATTTACTAGCAACTAACTGCCCTGGGAATGGAGATAAACCATCCAATAAGGTTTTTCTGTGGCATGCGGCTGTAATTTTTCTAGCTGCTCTGTGAACCGTAGCAGTTTTATATGAAATGGGTCCATAATGCACGAGGCCAAATCCTCAGCAGCTGTCAGTAACTACTGTCCTGCAAAGTGTTGTTTTATACCCACTGAGGATTCATCCTGTCTCTAACCATACCTCTGCTTCCCACCTGCAAGGCAAGCAGGGCATTTTATGTGCATTGCCGTACCTGTCACATTGCACGAAACACGTGCCTTGGGGAAAACGTGTTCATTGCTGTCTGTCCCTGTGTTCCCCTGATTCCCAGTACCAACCTCTGCCTCCTCTGCTCTATCTATTCATGCCATGGAAATCAGCAGCCTGCCCGCGCTCCCGCCACTGCTGCTGGTGAGCTGTCATGGGGTCATAGAATCATAGAATCGTTTAGGTTGGAAAAGACCTTTAAGATCATCCAGTCCAACCATTAACCTACACTACCAAGTCCACCACTAAACCAATCAAGGGTAGACTAGACTAAACCATGTCCCAAAGTGCCACATCTACCCGATTTTTGAACACTTCCAGGGATGGTGACTCCACCACCTCTCTGGGCAGCCTGTTCCAATGCTTGACCACCCTTTCTGTGAAGAAATTTTTCCTAAATTCCAACCTAAACCTCCCCTGGCGCAGCTTGAGCCCATTTCCTCTCGTCCTATCGCTAACTACTTGGGAGAAGAGACCAACACCCACCTCACTACAACCTCCTTTCAGGGAGTTGTAGAGAGCGATAAGGTCTCCCCTCAGCCTCCTCTTCTCTAGGCTAAACAATCCCAGTTCCCTCAGCCGCTCCTCATAAGGCCTGTGCTCCAGACCCTTCACCAGCCTTGTTGCCCTTCTCTGAACATGCTCCAGCACCTCAATGTCTTTCTTGTATTGAGGGGCCCAAGGGGGTCATAAACACAGCCTGCGGGCTGGGCTTCCCTCTGCGCAGGCCTGGAGCTCACCATCAACCCTGCATTCAGCGGGAAGGGTTTGAAATAGGGCTTTCAGGTTTTTTCCTCCCCCCCTCCCTAAACCCTTGCAGGAGTTGTAAAAGCCAGACAAGCTATTTCCACTTAGTCCTGCTGCCAGGCCATGCCTCTAACTTGGGGCACCTGGCTTCAGTGTCTGCCTTAGGAGACGAGGTTTCTTGTCTCGTTAACAGGGCCAAACCCTGCCACAATCCCTGGGAGGAAGGTGCCGAGCCCGAGAGCAGCAGCAGGCGCCGAACGCTCCTGCTGAGCATTGAGGCAGGCCTGCTGGGTGAATGTTTTGTGCGGCTGCTTCTGACACGCACAGTTGTCCTGTCCTCGCGCCGTGTATGGCAGTAGCGACCTCAGATGCAAAATGGCTACTTGGCCAAGGGGCCCCATGCAAAAGACAAGGCTGTTTACTGCACTGGGGGATGCTGTGCTCACATTTGCTGCTGCATTCAGCTCTCCACCTGCAGTAATGAGGGTGAGAGCTCTAGCATTTGCAGCGACTGTGTTCAGCACTGTTTGGTGTTTGCTTTGTTTTGATTTTTTTTTTTTCCCTAGATATCACCCAGGCCATGCAAGACATTGCCAGTGTAAAGCCCAGACAAAAAGCTCTGACAAAGAAAATTGCCAGGAAAAAGGAGCTGATGTCTAAAGACAAAACTGACGGTCTCTCGCCTGAAAGAATGTACGAAAGAACTCTGGAAGGTTTTGACCAAGATCCACTGGAGTTTCGGCACGAAGGCTCAGTCACATGTGAACCTGGGCAGGAAGGATTAGAACTTGAGGAAAAAGAAATGGGCCCAGAGGACGTACCTGATGGAGCCCAGATAAGTAAAGCCTTTGATAAATTGTGTAACATTGTGAGGGAGAAAATAAGAGTCTACAAGAGACCAGAGCCTAAACCTGATGCCGTTCCCAAAGGGCGTTATGTGCTGGTAACGGGAGAGGAAACCTATGAAGAACCTTGCATCTTGGTCCCCTCCATCCCAGCTGTGGGAGGGATCACAGTTTCCACCAACAACGGGAAGGTGATGAATGGTGGTGAGGTGGAGCCCATACTGGAGCTCCCAGAACCTGCTGAACCATCAGAAAAAGAGAAGGTGGGTATCTGTGAAAGGAGGGAAGAGTTTGAACTCCCAGATAAACAGAAAGAGGAAGAGAAAGAAGACATACTTGAATGGGGAAAAAAAACAAGAGGAAAAATCGAGCAAATCACAAAGTATCGGGACATCTCTGAGCCTGAGCCAGTTCCTTCCCCTGTTCTGGTAAGCCCAACCGAGCCAGGAGTCCTTCGAGAGACAGAATATGACCGAGAAGATAAGCAGGGCCTTTTGTTCAGGGAAGCAGGCTTGCCTGGCTCCATGAGCTACGAGAAGGTGGAGGTGGTGGAGTCCATCGAGAAGTTTTCAGACGACAGAATTCAGACTTACGAAGAGACAGCGATGATTGTGGAGACGATGATAGAGAAGACAAGCAAGAAGAAATCAGGTGACAAAGGCTCTTAAGTGACACACACCCCCTTGATAGTCAACTTGTCTGGCATAGTTGTTAAATGACTGTTGGTTTTGTTTTTTTTTTTTTTCCTGACCGAATGATACAGTAGTGAGATTTTTGCTGTTTGGTATGGAACAGATTGATACCTTGATGGCGATTCTGTCTGATGTAGGCTCACCTTTGGTGCAATGACCATTAGAGTGCTCCAGGGCAACAAGAAATAGGCACATCCTATGCAACTGATTTTTCATGATTAGGACAAGTTGAAAGTAATTATTATAACAGAGCTGCCTGGCTTTCCACAGTATCCGGGACAAATTTGCATATCCTTCTACTGCTCCTATAGCTGCCATATGATTACCCCTCTCTCAGACAGCTGCAAATGTTAACTTGTGACATCTTGTTCATTTAATAAAAGTTTTGCCTTCTACAGAAGAGACCCACTGTGGGTTTGTGTTGCCTTTACCATTGACTGATGGTCCCTACTAGTAAACATCAACTGACTTGGTGTGCAGGAAGTTTTCCAGGGGAAGGGCTGGATACCTGTTAAACTATTCCAAATCTCTCTGATTTACAGTCTTTAAAGAAAGATGAGCTTGGCAGACCTTTCTTTTTGGAGCTAAGGACAAACTCCCTATTTGAAATAAGCTCTTACTGCATAGCCTCTCAGAATAAAACTTGAAATGCCATGGAAGTGGGGGGATAACCCTTATAAAAGATACTAAAGACATTATTTGTCCTTCACCAACACAACTAAGGTATTTACAAATGCCAACAAGCTTTTGAGCAGACTGCAGCCAACGCAAAGGACTGTGCAGTTTGGTATTTTTCTTGTTAAGGCTTTCCTTGGATTGTGGCATTTTACAGCGTTTAATACCACCACGTGATCCTGTCACAGCCCAGTCACTTGCAGTCCCATGGAGTCCCACGGGGTTGCTGGAACAAGTGGTGCCTTCCCACGTCCCCTTGCCTGGGGAAGCAAAAAGCAACACTTCTGCAACAGCCTCTTACAGCTTTGCAGCTTGCAGAAATCTTTGACTCAGCAGAAAAAGGAAGGGAAGAAAAAAAAAAAATATCCTTCACTTAGGTACGTGCAAATACTGAGCACTATTTAAAGCTCATTCATTTAGGCCTCAGCTTGACTTCAGGCTTACGAGTAATCCCACTAAAGCCAGGTACATACTGAAGTGCTTTACATGTTCCTTCTCATCAAATTCTAGTTCTCAAAGTTTTCATTTCAGCTTTTGGCATTGTTACGCCTTTTTCTTTCTGGCTGATTACTCTGTTAGTTGTGAAGGTCAGGGCTAAATGCCACTTGAGGTGATGAGCCTGAGGTTCAGGATTACCTTCTTATATCACTCAAGACTTTCCTTCAATATTGTGTTGTGGTTTTTTTTGTTTTTTGGTTTTTTTTTTTTTAATTAGTGAGTTCCAATGCATTTGTAGCATCTAATCTTACTATTATGTCTGGTAAAGTGGCACCTCCTTCTTTGAAACAGGGACAGGTGACCCACAGAGTCACATTTTTATTCAGGATTTTTTTTTTTGGTTGATGCTGTTTTATTGAAATGCTATGGAAGTATATTGCAGACATTTCTTGCTAGGATGTGTGCTGCTTTTCAGTTTATTAACACTGTAAATAACCACAGAGAAAGAATTTATCAATGCATACGCAGGCTGCACTCTGGTGAACTGGGAGCAACTGCTCAGAATAACTGCTGGTGAAAGCAGGTTTTGAGTACCACAAGGCGGGGGGAGGGAATTAAAAAAAAAACAAAACAAAAACCACCACCCACAATAAACACCCCACGACTGCAATAGGAATTCTGTCACAAAATGGGGTGTAAACAGAGTCAGGCACTACCTAGACAGAACTAGGTACCCCCAACCATCTGATTTCACTGCATTATGGAGAGTTTAACATTCAGAATACCAAAAGCCTTAATCAATGGCAAAGAGGCAACACCTCGGGAGAGCCTGGGTGAGGTGTTCAACGTGTGAACAGCCCGTGCTACCTTCAACTATTTTGTGCTGTGGTGTCACCACTCTACACTGCTGACATAGAAATGGTTGTCTGCTGCTCGTAAACCTTGGTCAGCAGCTGGGCAGTACAAGTATCACGCCTGAAGGGGGTTTAGTGGCATGTAGTCCTGAAAAAGTCACGTACTGCCTTGCAGAGGCAGCAATGCCAAGGTGCAAGACTTGAACCAAGCTGGTGCTGAGCTGCGTCACGGACACCACCAGCAGCAGAAGTCAAGGACCCTGAGGAACTAAGGCCTAAATTCTGCTACGATCTCTGACCTGCCTTCCACAAACACGGCAGTTGCCCAGTAAGGCTGCAGATGACAGGCATCATTCTGTAAATCTGTATGAACATTACACAGAAAACCACTAGTATTCTATTGTTCATAATGACAATGCTGAAAGGTGTAGTAGGTCTTGTGATTTATGGGCTAACCTCTGCTTCAAGTGCAGATTCTCAAATGTAAATTCTCAACAAAGTGTTTAAATGGCAATACTAAAGCGTAACGGTGAAGTACTTGCGAGCAGCTATGCAGCAGAGCATGGGATGAGACCTGGGTTACTGCAGACACATTCTCGCCTCGGTGGCAATCGGAACTAGAGCAGGAGGTTCTCTGCCATCTTCTACTGCTCCAGACATCGTAAGAAATTCTAGAACAACATGTACCCTGTGCCATGAGAACATGTGAGCTAAAAAGTACCGAAAAGCGTGGGTGGGAAGTAGGGAGCAAGAGGAAATAGGGGGTTTTTGTGGATCGAAGTGCTCCAAACAGCAGAGAAAGAAACCTGCTGTAGTATTTCCTCGGGGCCAGAACTGCTTATGAAATGCAGTGCAAAAATGTCACTGTCTCTCTTCCTGAGCGTCCCCTTCCCCACTGAGGGCAGCAGTTCAGCACCCGCATCGCCGTGTACCTCTGCAGAGCTGCCCGTGGAGCCAGCGGGTTTGAGCCACGGAAGTAACACCCAAGGCCTGCGGCCTTAATCGCCTGTATCCCGCCATATCACAGAGTTAATATAAAGCCTGTTAGTCTTCATCCATTGCTATCGATTCTTTTGGAGGATCATGTTCATTCTCTCAGTATCCAGCATGCACGGGATACAAATTTCCTTATCGGTATAAAAAGCAGGGGCGTAGGAAGTCATCCCACTTACAGCAGCGTATTACCTCCCGTGTACCTTCGGATAGGCAATGATGATAGGACCTGCCAGTTTACAACAGCTCTTTATTTTACTCATATTATAAAACATCATCACAGGGCTTTAGTCACCTGTTTCAAATCATGAACTTCATTTTCCCCTTTATTATAAATACTAACAAATTAACTTTATTTTCCATCAGCAATACCATAAAAACTTAGTCTAACTGGACATATTTTTCAGCGATCCCCTGATGCAAAAATCCTGAAGAATTTGAAGTAGATCTCTATATTGTATATACACTTAGTTTTATATATACTTATATCAAAACTCACCATTTCTGTATATCACTCATTATCATGACCTTTCACTTAATAAATTATGTCAGCATTATGAAAATATGAACAACCATCTAGTTATTTTGCTGCTTTATAAGATATTTAATGATCAAACAGAGAACTGCAAAATTACATGAATGCAATGGAAAGTCATGTACACGTTCATTTAAGATTTCCACATGGACTTCTCATATTCCAAACTTTTCCCACATTTTAGAAGTCCTTCAAAAGCTTCCAGTTACCTCGTTCTTTAAACACATACACACAAAAAGTAATGATGTGCGTATATGTATTATACATTACATACTATATGTAATTCTCTATATATTTATAAGCAAATATATGTAACATACTCTGAATATACATATCGTATGTAATATATACATACACAGAGAGATACCACAGGTGTGTCATATGCATTTAGACATACAGGTGTATGCATAAATATATATACATATATATATGGTAAATTCTTCCCTCTGATACATATACGCTGCTCGTTCTGAGAACTGGGTGCCTTCCACGGAAACCTCCTGCCGTCAGCGGGATCCATTCACTTCCAAAGACACAAGCGAACCTGTCCCTGACCCGTTTAACTTCAGTAAGTTTTGGCTCATGCCTTTTGAACTCCAGTTCATGCTTTGAAATGGACCCACCTTGTCCTTGGACCCACCTTGTACTTGGGTTAAGTTTTAAATCACCAAATTAAACACAGCTGGCACTATAATGTATTTAAACAAATAACCAAGAGCACTTCAAAAATAAAAATCACACGGGGCCTTATTCTTCTCCTGCTGACGCCTGTTTCATCCCAGTGCGACTCAGTTGTCCGAAGCGACTGCTGCATGCGACGAGGAACCTGTGAGTAGTCTGCCAAGGCCGCTTGTCTTGGCTTTGGAGTGTAATTCACACAGACTTTGAGTAGGTTGAGCTGTTTATTTTGCATTTAGATTTGTAAAGGAAAGAACAGGCCTTTTATGGAAAGATAAAAGATGGATATTCACTAGAAATAACAGCATAGATTATACATTCTTAAGTGAAACGTGTGCACCATATAACCTTTGGGTTACGTTTTTAATTTTTAGATAAATATTTACTTACTGAATGTGTTTCTACTACTATACACCTGATTAACCAGGACAACTTTTATTAAAACGTTTTAGATGAATACTCTGCATATTAAAAATACATAATAAAATTCTGACTAGTCGCTGCTAAAAAGTAGATCTTGGATCCTGCAAAGATCCAAAGCACCTGCTTAAAATTAGAATTTGAGTAGGTCCACTGATGGCCTTTACTGTAAGTGAGTGCCTAAATATTTGCAGAATCAAGACTTACTATTCAAAGGTTAAATTTGGGATCTCACACCTGAGAACATGTAGTGGTTACTACCATGAGTAATCCCCACCGAGGAGAATGTTACATCTTGTGGCAATAGCCAGAGCAGACTCCAAGGGCGAGAGAGACCGACTTTACTCATGTATGAAAAGCGAGGGTGGGACTGACTCTTTAAGCAGCAAAGAGCAATGATTACCAACAAATCTTCCCAAACACTACATTTTATTTCCCAAGAAGGCCAACTTTGCATTACACATTAATAACTTAGGCATATTTTTCTCCTTAAATATATTTGTATAACATAGAAATAACAAATCTCTATTTCTAAAAATGAAATTTGAATAAAAAATTTGCTTTGGGACTGAAACTGCGTACTTCAAATTTCTCCCACAGCAATTTACTGACAGCCAGGTTGTAAACCCCAGAAAACAGGGGTCTGTGGTGGGAAATGCTGACACAGCCTCATCCTACATGGCCGTAGTACATCTGGCTATAGAGATGAGCAGATGCACTTTTGCACATGGGTTGCCAGAAATCCTACAGCTCATTCCCTATGTGCTCATTCTTCTGTAAGATGGTAAATTGATTTAAACTGCCAAAATTAAAAAAAAAAAACCAAAACACAAAACCAAAACTGAAACTTGTGCTTCTAGAATGCCCTGACCCTGTTTGCAAAGCACTTCCCCTTGTTGCCTGGCTTTGGCATCACTTTCCCTTCCTTATTGCATGCCTGTTGAACCGTTCTGTGGCTGAAGTGTTAGTGTGTATGTTGTATAAGTGTATACATTGAAGAAAACTCTCAAAACAATTGGATTTCTGCAGATTGGGTTGGTAAATTTTCTTCATCTCTGGATTATTTCTTTTTGTAGGGTCTAGTGCCTCTTTGGTTGAACCCGATGGGCAAAGTCCCACTGAAGTCAATGATGCAAAAGGAGCTGTTAGACGTTCAAAGGTCTCTCCAGCCAACCTCTTTGTGATTCCCTCTCTCACAAAAATTTTTAAAAATGTGCCCATTATCACCAACTGCCAATGTTAAAATTCACTCTTTTTTTAATACAAACAACATTTACCACAAAAATATGAAGGGAAAAGCCATTAACTTGTTTGCAGGTTATTACCTATTTGTATGACACAAAAGAAAAATCATTTACAGTCACAAACTGTACATAGTATTTGGTGGGGGACAGTGTATTTGTGGTTTAGAGTAAAAAAAGGATTGCTTCGGTGGTAATTAAAATAATTATTGATGAGATAGAAGACTTGAAAATCAAGAAAGTGTGATAATTTGGCTACAGAGACAATCATTGTAATATGTCTTAACACAGAGGTTTGGGTTAGTAGAAAGGTGAGTAGAGGGATCTGGGGAAGGAAAGACACCGTCATGCAGAACAGCACTAGTTCTTGCTCAGTATACTCTTCAGGCTTCTCTCCACTGCTTCATCTAATTCTTCCTCCAACTCTTCCTTCTTGGACATGGCCAGTTTGGACTGATAATCTTTTACTATTTGGTCTATATATGGTGCGCTCTGAGTCCCATGCAGCATCAGTGTCCACTCCTTCAGCACTCCCCGCTGTGGCAGACTGCCAACAAACCCAATCTCTAGAGCCCAGGTGCCTCGGGGGTCTTCTCCCCAAGTGTGTGTGGTCATGAAAGGCCATTTGTCAAAACCCACCTTGGAGTCGTCATCCCTGGGACGCCGGCTCAGTAAAATGGACTTTGTTCCCATTGGCGAGGTCATGTTGATGTTGAGGTCTCCTCGCCTCGTGGAATTCACAGTTATAACCGCCTGGACGTGCTCAAGGTATCGGACAAAGTTTTCCTTCCCCTCACAAGCATCAGTTGTAAGTGTGAGGACCAGCTTGCCACTTGGTGGTATCTTTCTGCAGTTCAAAAGATAAGTAAGCAAATTAAAAGGATATAGACAGCATGACATGGCTAATTCTAAAACTACTGGGTTTTGGTGCCTCACAGAAAAACCAATACTATTTTCCTTATTAATACATGGAAAAGTAAGGAAATAATAGTTGCAAACTTAGCCAGAAAGAGAGCGTTCTCTTTTTAGAAAATGGTATCAAAACCTTAATTTCAAAATACATTATGAAATGTACACCTACACATAGAGAAGGAAGACAACTAAGAAGTGCACACTGCTATTTAAGAAATATTAACATATCTAATAGCTGCCTTTACTTATCACTACTATATTGGGTAATTGCATAATAATGTGTATATGCAGTAGAAGAACCGTGAGCAGTCAGTCGTGTCAGACAGTCACCTTAAAAGACAGCAGCGTACAGCTGTCTGGAGTCAGAGGAGCCAGTTGCATGGAATTTCAGTGCAGTCACATTCAAGCCTACAGCCTTGTTCTGATTTGGAAACCAGCACAAACATGGGATCCCCCGTTTCAGCTCATTTGAAAAATACTTTTCTATTAAAATTGCTATCCTTGAGCTGCTCCCGTACAGGAGCACACACACACAGGGGAAAGAAGTTGCACTTCTTTACTCAGTTGCCAAAGTGCTGCACCTCGGCGTCACAAGTTTCTTGGCAATTACAATTCAGTCCCTACGAAGGCAAACTCACAATCTACTGAAGGACATTTGTTCCAAGTATTACCAGAAAGCTAGACCTGGAGATGGAACACAGGCTCAGTCCTGTGCAAGGTGCATCCATGTTTCCCAGCTCTCGCAGAGGAGGCCAGGAGCCGCTGTGCACCGTGTGGCCCCACTCAGGATTCCGGCACAGGTCCAGGGGCACTGGTGCCTGGCCCAGGAGCAGTGCCCTGCCAGCAGCCCAGGCTGCCGAGCACCTGCTAAACCCCTCGGGGTCAGGATGCGACTGGCAATTACCAGTTGCCTCAGAAACTGGCTGGCAAACTACACTGGAAGCGTAAACAAAAGTCTCTGCGTCTTCACCATCAGCGAGCTGTGAGCAGTGTGACACCTTCCTCTGTCTAAAAGAAATACTGGAAAGAGAAGAATTACTGCAATCATTAAAAAAGGGAGTAAGTCACAAAAGACTCCAGTCAGCCTGTCATTACCTCTTCCAGTGGCTTCTCCATGACCTAGGTTTTGCCGTAAAATAAGAGAGAGAGTCTGTTTTAAAGGGCATTGACCACACTGTGGTAATGAATACCTTCTTTTCAAAAGAAATGAGTACCAGCCTCTTCTCTTTGCTAATGAAATAGTGCATTCTTCAGAGACCAGTGAAAGCATCTCACTCAAGCCTAGCTTCCAGGAATTCTCTTCTTTCTGAGATGAGCTCCAGTATTACAGCTTAGTACATCACTAATTGGCTCAGACCAGTCTCTGCCCCCCTTTTGTAGAGTACTGCCTTCTTGGGAGTACTTGCAGAGTAAAAAGACATTCAGGTCCAGGTCCTTGAGGCATTTGAACACTTACCTTAAACTGAAAAACCTGTGTTGTTCTTAATCTTATGGATGCCCTGGAGCAGAAACTGGTATAAGATAAATACTGTATAGCTAAAATATTTGAACATATAATACCCTCGAGATTTATTTTGTGTGCCAAAGCACAAGGAAAATGCACTATATGCCAGCCAGAGGTGAAGGATCATAATCTCACAGTTGCCATATACTTGCAAGTTCTCTGCATGGGAAGCATTGTCCTCAAAGCGATCTGAATTTATGTTGTCTCATAGCAGTCTCACACAGCGGACAAAGCTTTGTCAAACAGTGCTTCATTCCACCAGTGGTGATAAGTGCTTTCTGTCTGCTCCAGTAAATGAGGGAGGACACCACAGCGTGAGTCTTTTCTATCTATCAACACCAAACCCCAAAGAAATAAGAGCAGTGTCACCACTCCATCTGTTTTGCAGACAGCCTGACAGCTGCAGACAGCTTTTCTCTCCACCTTCGTAAGTGTTGCAGTGCAAAAGTTATCTCTCTAAAACACATGAGAAAAGGCTTGCTCTGTTTCCCCCTTTCCTATTAATTAGGATCTAACACTCTCTGCTTGGCTAGACTAATTACTAGAGTCCAGGTGAATTTCCCCAAAGAAAGAAAAAGAACAAGAGGTGGTGGAAAGAACCTGACACGAAAGGAGCAGAACAGGAGACAGGTTTTCCACACCCTCACAGTGTACTGCTGCCCAATCGCTATATATATATAAAAAATATATTCACTTTTGCATGAAGTGTAGTACCCAGTTAGAGATGAGCAGGGGGAGCTAACTGCTCTCTAGACGCACACTCCCATGCTCCTGTTCCTCAGCTAATGGACTCTGATTGTCCTAAATCATCTTTGTATCTCTCTGGACTAGCCAGATTCAGACTTGTCCATTTTTTTCTTTTGCTGACCCAACAAAAATCCCTCTTCAGGCAAAGTTTCTGTTGCTAACAAGTGTTTCTACATGCAGCAGAGAACTGTTGCACTTTAAATACTGACTACTTTCAGCATACTGTACATTCTAGGTTGTCAATTCTTTCCTGGCCTGTTTCTGCTAATTGACAATGCTCCTACGGTACAGACTTCTGTATCAACTGCTCACCTACCTAAATACATATTGAATATGTATTTTATATCTACAAACATCTATATCTATATAAACATATATAGAATATATGTAGAAAATGTTGCTCCAGCAAGGCCAAACTGGAAAAATAACCCAATTATCCATGGCAGAAATGCAGCATAGTTTTCATTTCCAAGGAATCTCTGGAGATGCTGGGACTTCACTAGTTTTATTTACAGTGTAATTCAAAAAATGTAGATGTTGCAAGTCATGATTCTTATTATCTCTTGTCAGCATTTCATTTGGGGACATAAATATTACAGCAGTACTATTAACATACAGATGTGTTGGGTAATTATAAGGGGACACCCACACAGACTGCACACTGAGACTCACTGCAGTAGGGCTAGGAGCCTTAGGTCATGACTGACTTGGTTGAAATAACTTGGCTACTGTTGTATGCTTTTAAAATCTCTTCTTTACAAATCTGCGTGCTGTAAGCACAAAGCCTGTTCTGGGTGCTGCTCTCAAAAGACACCAATACAAAGCAATGTATTTCTCAACTCTGGAGCCTGTTGGGCAACAACAGCTATAGAGAAGCTTTACTGCAGTTCCAGATCCCTGGGCTGGAGGAATTACACCATCACCTCTGCTTTTCTACCCGCTCACCAGCAGAAACAAGACAGAAAAACAAAGGCAGAAGGAGACAGTGCTACTGCGTAGCACTTGCCTGACTCCGGCTCAGTCTGTTGCCAGAATACCTCTGCCACATTGTCTAATGCATGGAGCCAAGCCTACAGAAAGAAATTTTCTCTCTTCCTCTACAGTGATCTGCATTTCAATAAATGAAGCTGTAGTAAGATAAATGAAATGATTTGTCTGCATTTAAATTATGAATAAACTAGAGAAGCTCAAAATTAGCTTCAGCTCTCTCTCATTTGTTTCCTACCTGTGAGCATGCGTAGGCCAGATAAAGTAAAACTCAAGATTTCAGCTGTAGAACCTTGGATCCTGCAAACACAAACCCATCTGGAGGTTGGGAACAAACTTACTCTTTGCCTGGCTGAACTATGTGCCAGTGTGGCATATTGGTTTGCTTTCTTTTTCCAACAGAATAATGATGCCTTCAAAAATAGCACTGAAAAGTCAAATTTCAAATGCTATAGACATAAATTGGCCATTATTAGATTAGTATTCCAAGTAATTGAATTGAACTATAGCTGTTGCAGTCAATTAGTATTAATTCATTCACTTGTTGACTCATTCACTTTAGCACATGAAGGTAAATCAGAAAATAATTTGACTACCTAGCCTGCAATTAGAGATTTGAAGAACATAAACCAAACACAATTAAATGCTGTAGTGTTCAAACTGAATCACTGGTACCTGTAGATGATTGTTTTGGTCTTCTAGAGATAAAACTGTCTGCTAGAATATGTCACAAGGAGATATGACCTGGCTGACAGATATTTCATGTAGCAGCAGTTCATGTAATTTACAGTGCCAGCCTCCCAGATTTTCCCTTGTGCACAGGCTCTTTATTCACAGAAACTTTGGCACAAACATACCTGTAAGTACTGAGGAGAAATGGATGTTGCTGTTAATACTACTGGCACTAGCAATGATGATACAGATGAGGTGTAGAATGCACTCCTCCAGCAAACCAGGAACCGAGAGACCATGTAGTTTATTTTATCAACTTATTGAAATAGTTGGAATGCTGTTGGTGATGTTAGGCTCTCTTAGAAAAAAATTTTCATTATGTTTCTTTGACTATCTATGTCTTTGTCCATGTATTTGCATGCTTGTGGTCTCCTAAATGCCTGGAAGAAGCTAAACACTATTCACTTACTCAGGTTCCTGTATTGACCCTCCAACACAATGGAATCTCTCGGGAACAGTCTTCCAGTCTTTCGCCATCTTAACCATTGCTCCCGCATCTAGGACACCATAGCCAAACAAATGGTTGAATTCCAGCCCAACGCCATTTCTACGCCACTGATGAACCTCATCGTGAAGCTGGTTCCTCTTGGAGGTGAGCACTGTCAGGTGCTGCATGTCTCTCCATGTCAGATCCAAGCTGTGGAAGAGCAACATGGAAAACAAAGCATTACAGTATTTCCAAGTGGATATTAAAGAAAGACAGTGTGTTTGAGTAAGCCTTTTGGTAAAATTTGCTTCTATGAATCACACAGAAACTGTATGTATACACATATCAATAACAAAGCTTCTGTTGATTTCAGTGGGAATAAGAATAGGTTTTAATTTTATAGTACTTCCCAAAAATATATTCCCCAAAATTGCAAAATAATTTCTGATTGTTTCCCTGTTCTTGAAAACAACTGCTTTTAACTACACATTATAGATCCACCATGCAATTTTTAAGCTAATAAAATGAGTAGGGTATTCTACTAGATCCTAAAAAGAATACAAAAAGAAAAGGATGATGACAGAATTTTGCCTAGCCTTCCTCTTAAATCTTGCCCTCCTTTTCTTGCCTGCTCCTCCTGCTTTTCCCATGGACCTTCCAAGATTCACCCAGAGAAGTCGCAGTCTGATGAAACTGATGAGCTACACCAATCAAGGTGTTAGTAATTTCAGTATTCTGTGAATACGGGTATATGGGCTGTGGGTGGCTGTAGGTTTGAATTATAAGGTACGGTAGAGGTTTGTCACCCGTGATACACTAGCATGGAGGGATGCAGTCAAGTAACATTTGTCTAGATCTGATGATCATTTTTCATCATCAGCTCTTGTCTTCGTAGATTTGCAATTATTACAATGACAGGAAGGGCACTTACAAGTTATTATTTTCGTGCCGCTTGCATAGGCACTGCAGAGAAATGGGCACTTGTCACAGAATCATAGAATTGTAGAATAATTTGGACTGGAAGGGACCTCTAGAGGTCATCTAGTCCAACCCCCTTGCAGTGAGCAGGGACATCTTTAACTAGATCAGGTTGCTCAGAGCCCCCTCCAACCTGACCTTGAATGTTGCCAGGAATGGGGCCTCTACCACCTCTCTGGGCAACTTGTTCCAGTGCTTCACTGCCCTCATTACAAAAAATTTCTTCCTTATATCCAGTCTAAATCTACCCCCCTTTAGTTTAAATCCGTTATTCCTTGTCCTGTCACAACAGGCCTTGCTAAAAAGATTCTCCCCATGTTTCCTACAGGCCCCCTTTAAGTACTGAAAGGCCGCAATAAGGTCTCCTCGCAGCCTTCTCTTCTCCAGGCTGAACAACCCCAACTCTCTCAACCTGTCCTTGCAGGAGAGGTGCTCCAGCCCTTGGATCATTTTTGTGACCCTCCTCTGGACCCACTCCAGTGGGCCCATGTCCTTCTTGTGCTGAGCGCTCCAGAGCTCGATGCAGTCCTCCAGGTGAGGTCTCACCAGAGCAGAGCAGAGGGGCAGAATCACCTCCCTCAGCCTGCTGGCCATGCTTCTTTTGATGCAGCCCAGGATATGGTTGGCCTTCTGGGCTGTGGGTGCACATTGTCATCTCACGTGCAGCTTTTCATCCACCAGTACCCCCAAGTCCTTCTCCACAGGGCTGCTCTCAATCCCTTCGTCCCCTAGCCTGTCTTGATACCAGGGGTTGCCCCGACCGAGGTGCAGGACCCTGTACATGGCCTTGTTGAACCTCATGAGGTTCACACAGGCCCACTTCTCGAGCTTGTCCAGGTCCCTCTGGATGGCATCCCATCCCTCAGGCAAGTCAACTGCACCACTCAGCTTGGTGTCATCTGCAAACTTGCTGAGAGTGCATTCGATCCCACTGTCTGTGTCATTGATGAAGATATTAAACAGTACTGGTCCCAATACAGATCCCTGAGGGACACCACTTGTCACCGATCTCTATCTGGACCATTGAGCTGTTGACCACTACCCTCTGGATGTGACCATCCAACCAATTCCTCATCCACCAAACAATCCACCAATCAAATCCACATCTCTCCAATTTAGAGAGAAGGATGTTGTGCAGGACCGTGTCAAAGGCTGTACAGAAGTGTAGATAGATGACATCTGTACCTCTTCCCTTGTCCACTGATGTAGTCACTCCATCATAGAAGACCATTAGGTTGGTCAAGCAGGACTTGCCCTTGGTGAAGCCACGCTGGCTGTCTCGAATCACCTCCCTGTCCTCCACATGCCTTAGCATAGCTTCTAGGAGGATCCGTTCCATGATCCTCCCAGGCACAGAGGTGAGGCTGACAGGTTGGTAGTTCCCAGGGTCCTCCTTTCTACCCTTTTTAAAAATGGGTGCAATGTTTCCCTTTTTCCAGCCTCCGGGGACTTCACTTGACTGCCATGACTTTTCAAATGTCATGGAGAGTGGCTTGGCAACTACATCAGCCAGTTCCCTCAGGACTCTGAGATGCATCTCGTCAGGTCCCACAGACTTATGTATTCTGGAGGCTTTAGAACTGACATTCTAATACTACAGAACTAAAGCTGTTCCAGCTGTTTTATGATGAACTCTTTCAACATTACAATATGTCTGATTCAAACCATCAATATAAAAGGATCCGCTTCTCAGCTTTCTGTGCCCCAAGTAATAAGCATGTGTGCATCCTGAATGTACACCAGAATAGCCAATTACTGTCATTTTTCCAAGGTGACACATGATAGCTGAAAACCAGATATCACTTGCATCATTCTTACTGAAACCTTTTAAGAGCTGCTATGTATCTTAAAACTGTACTTTCCATTTCACAGATTGGTCTGTTTTTAGAGACATGTCAAACATATATTGTATATGAGCTGAGAGACATACGGCAGGCAGCAGTCATCTGTATGGGAAATTGTTAGCCATTCCTGTGAAGGCTAGTGTAATTCATCCAGGGTAGTTCTGCACTCTAAAATGGGAGTTTAATAGACCCAGCCTGGGAGGAGATAGGAGACACTGACAGTCCTTTCTATCTTCCCCTCCCACCCCCACCCTTCTGAGCAAAGGCTAGAAACCCAATTGCAAACCAGGGGTATTAGTGTAATTTCTACTCGTGATAGTTTGGCAAGAGTTATTCCAGTCTTCATGGATAGTCCAAATAAAGAGGAATGGTAATTATCGCTGAGATACTAAGGTTGTAGTCCAGGTTAAACATGCAGTGGTCAGAAAATTCATTAAACCTTTATATTTTTATGGTCATAATTACTTATTACATCGTGGCTGTCCCACTGAATGAATTTGATAGTAGAAGGATCGATCATCCGAAGTTAAACACTTGGCATGTACGTTTTACATGTATAAAACCTGAACAATGAGACTTGGCTCAAGTCATGCTCAGCAATCATTGCTCTGCTAATGATAGAAACTTTGTCTCCTCTGCCAAATCTCCATTCTTCTGCATACTGTTGAAGAAAACTATGTACGTAGTGCTCACTTCATGCCGTGGTTACAGCAGCTGAAGCTGTATACCAGAGCAAATGTTGCCTCACTTCATAAAATAACTTAACACAAAGTAAAAAGATGGTATAGGTTATTGTAAGGAAAACTCTTCCTAATCATTAGAGAAGATGACAACGAAGCAAGATATGCGAGAGGTCTCCAATGTCATGAATAGCATGGAGATGGTAAATAGACAATGGATATTTATTCTTTCACATAACAGAGCAATTATGTAGCACAGAAGCAAATTACCAGCAATGGGTTAAGAAAAAACAAAGGAAACATTCCTCACCACCATCGCCAAAAACTATTATTACTGTGGAACTGATTGCCACTGGATGGTACAGGTGCCAAATACAGACAAGTTGAAAAAGAGTTAGACAAATTCAAGGAAGATAAGTCTGCCTGTGGCTATTAAACAGGATAGGGCTGACTGCTCTCTCTCCGAACCACTGATTGCCAAAGCTGTTGTTGAAAGATTGCTTTTAATCCCCATTTGTTGTACTCTCCCCTAAGCATCTGTCATTGCAGACAGTATGTGGCACAAGATATACTCCTGTCTGATACTATAGGTTTGTTCTTATGTTTTTGTAGGCTGGGCATTCCCCACTGGATATGTGGAGAAATTAAATAATCTCTCCCTCCAAACAGTGCTGGAGAAGACAAACCCCTGGAAGCACTGGATGGAGAAGATGCAGAGAGCGAGTCAGCCAAAATGTATCTGTTACATGGCTTTGGCAAGACTGTCACGCCATCTGTAAGTTACCAAGCATGTCACTACTGTAGCAGGCAGCTTGTTAGCTGTTCGTTCTAGCCCTGTGCCACAGACAGCCAACTTGTATGATGAACAACATTAAACAAACCCCAGGCCCTCTCCTCTCTAGAGCTCGCAAGGAATTTCTCAACAGCATACTTAGCCTCCAGGGCCAAGGCGAACACTCCAGCTGCTTCAGGGGCAGCTGCAGACGTTCCTGAGTGACGCAGGGTGCAGTTGCCATATAAGTCCGTTGTAGCCTGCAATGATAATAGACATAATTAATGAAACTAGCTAGTCCATTTTCCTTGCAGCTACAGACGCAGAAAAATACAGAAAGTGGAGTTTGTGCCGTTGCTCTTTAGAGTACTTGTGTGTTTGTTGCTAGGATCTGTTTTCTACTTTAGAATAGCGTATCAATTTAAAAACAGTGAGACATAGTTACAGAAGGTATGAATGCAAGAATAAATTATGATGTAGGAAAACAATGTTCATTACCACTTAGTCATAAACTCATATGGATCTCATTTATTTCCTACAGAGTCTAACCAAAGGCGTTAAATTCCCTTGTGGTTATCAGAAGGATTTGAAACTAGAATTGATGGCAGTATTAAGCTTTCTAACATTTGTGCAACTCCAAAACCAACAGTAGTACCAGGCTGCTATCTTCTATGCAGATTAGTAATTAGAAGAAACCAGAAGGAAACTTTTTAAGTACATTTTATGGTGATAATTACAAAGGTGCCACAGATCATTTCGGCTGATATCAAGACAGAAACCAGTATTTTTCCATCTCGTACTGCACAGGGGCATTTAGGATGCTACAGTGTCTCTTTGGGTTTGAGACAGGGCCAAGGAAAATGTATAGAGGCTTCTGGCAAAGACCTTGAGTTATTACACCTGAATTTTCCACTCTGTGAATTAGACTATGTCCTGGCTAGTCTGAAGGTGCTGAAGAGCAGTGATTGGTACAGGGGAAGAGAATCCCAGTTACACTTGAACAGAAACTGCATATTTTCCAGTTGTAGGTACAGCCCTGTAGGGGATGAATACGATGCTCTGCACCGCTCAGTATGAGACCTGAGGGTGATCTGAACCCCCACATTCCCTCTGTAGGTGACTGAATGTCGTTCTGCTCTGTGCAGCTTCTAGTACAGCACAAGACTGGTTCATGGATGCTCTGCCAGTACAAGTAAGTATGACCTCAGATGTTGACACTTTTCATTTAGATTTTTACAGAGACCTTTTATCACACTGTCCTCTGGAAAGAGTGTAACTGAACTTCTAAACCTGCTTTCCGATAAAAGAATGCACCAACTATATGAAGATCTAAGAGATGGAAGATCATTGCTTTTCTCAATATTAATCCCACATCTCTTCAGCTGACAGTTTTGGCACGATCGCGTACTGCAGATGAGAAAATATCCATCTCAACAAAAGACCATCTGCTGCTCCAAAGCAGACAGAGTTGTAATAGGTCATGGGAGTGCACAAAGACAGGAGCAACAGGACAATAATATCTGGACTCACCACACCAGCCTCCGGATTTCTCTTCCTCCCGTTACTAAAGGTGGAGGCTAAGGTTGAAGAGCAGCTTTCATCATATAGAGCTGTCCGTCCATCATTTATAGCGGAATTGATGGAGATCGTCCACATGCTCGATGCATAACCGTCACAGTTACAGTCATCGTAGCTGCCCCCATCTCCAGAGGCCCAGACATAGATGCTTCCTTTGCCACCTCGGCCCTGTGAAAGGGGAAAATTGACCCTCTTGGGTTAAATTGCAAAAAGGAGATAGCAGCTACTTTAAACTGTACCTCTAATTGTAAAGCTAGGCATCTATAAAGGAGAAAACTGGTCCAAACAAAATATAAATCAAACTTAAGCTAAAATGACATGGACTTCTGCAGGTTATTAAATCCATTTAACTGGCAGCCACAGCCACTTCTGCAACCTTATGTACACAGAGCACTTCCATTTATCTCCTGCTTTGCTTGATGCCCTGAAGGCTCCTGTGCCAGATGCTAAGACATTTTATGGATTCATTAGTGTTTATGTCAAGGTCTAAGTGCTATGAGGAAAGCGTTCTTTTAAAAGGGATATAGGTCATCTCACACACTGGGTTACTAAGATCCAATTCGGTTCAGGCAAAAAACTCTGTAAAACTGGCACCTTTTTCTCTCAATAGATTTTTCTCCAAAGGTATCACTGACTCAGAGCTGTTTTTCTGACAAACCAGCTTCTACTACTAAGCAGAAAATAAAGTTATGGGACGATATGTGCACTTGCAGCCCAGAAGGCCAACCAAATCCTGGGCCGCATCAAAAGAAGTGTGGCCAGCAGGTCGAGGGGGGTGATTCTGCCCCTCTGCTCTGCTCTGGGGAGACCTCACCTGGAGGTCTGCGTCCAGCTCTGGGGCTCGCAGCACAAGAAGGACATGGACCTGTTGGAGCAGGTCCAGAGGAGGGCCACAAAAATGATCTGAGGGCTGGAGCACCTCTCCTGCAAGGACAGGCTGAGAGAGTTGGGGTTGTTCAGCCTGGAGAAGAGAAGGCTGCGAGGAGACCTTATTGCGGCCTTTCAGTACTTAAAGGGGGCCTGTAGGAAACATGGGGAGAATCTTTTTAGCAAGGCCTGTTGTGACAGGACAAGGAGTAATGGCTTTAAACTGAAGGAGGAGAGATTTAGGCTGGATATAAGGAAGAAATTTTTTACAATGAGAGTGGTGAAGCACTGGCACAGGTTGCCCAGAGAGGTAGTAGAGGCCCCATCCCTGGCAACATTCAAGGTCAGGTTGGAGGGGGCTCTGAGCAACCTGATCGAGTTGAAGCTGTCCCTGCTCACTGCAGGGGGTTGGACTAGATGACCTCTAAAGGTCCCTTCCAACCCAAAGCATTCTATGATTCTATGATCTACAGAAAGATGGTCTACCAATTGCACAGAGAAAGCAAGAGAAGGATGGGAGAGACTGAAGCTTAAGTGCAGCTATAAAGGCTTCCCATTAGTTGAAGGAAAGAAATTCGTATCGTCTCCCCAACTTCCAGATAGGCAAGGAGCGGGAAGAGATCAACTCAGCTCCTTCTTCTCATCCCATGCTAAGAAAGAGGTAGGGGCTACCTGGAAGAAGGTAAGACCCGAGAACCCTGACACTCAGGGAAAGATCAGTGCTACTGAACCCAAAGCTCAGATCTCCCACTGATTCCAGAACAGCTACCATTTCTCTCTGCGTTTAGTCTAATGTAATCTGATGTTTACTTCCAACAGCGCCAGAAGGGCGCAAGGCCTCAATTTAACATACTGTTTATACGCATTGGGCAGAAGGTAAGAAAAAAATCTCTTCTGGCCTCTTCATTGTCCAGCATGAAATGAAAGTTAAAGAATATACAAATGTAGCAACCTGCAATGGTATTTTAATAGGAAACCTTTTCTGCCAGGAATTTAAATCAAATCTGAGCTCCCAGCAGTAGCTTCTATTTTTTATCATACCCCACTGAACAGAGCAACCTCATTATTTCAAGCACGTTAGTGAGTCGCATTATAATCCACTGAATTGCACAGCAGGTTTGCTGCCACTGGGGTACATAACATCTCAGGACATAGATTTTCATAATAAAGATGATGATTATGAAAAAGCTTATTGAAATCAGTCTAAGAACTCCCACAAAGATCTGAGATCAATCATTGAGTTTTAAGGGAGGAGGTTACCATTGCAAAAATATATACTCTAAGAACACAATAATTCCAGCAAATTATTTAAAAAAAAAAAAAAAAAAAGTTCATCATAACAAGAACAGTTATGCCTTTTTTCCCTTTGACTTCATCCCCTACGGGGCCCAGCCCTGGGCTTTGGACTCACTTCAGAGGCTACGACCCAAGCTTGCCATCATGCCCACGTACACCATCACACCACCCACCTTGCCACCATCTGCCTCCTTTGGACAGCCTTGGTGGCAGCTTGAGCACATCTCTGTCCCAAAAAGGCAGGCTGCTGCCCAACACAGAGAGCAGGTGGCTGCTGGTGCCAGGAATAGGACATTTGGCATGTACAGACCCATTCTTAAACCACCGTTTCCTTCCAGCCATTTTAAAGGGAGAGAAAACACTTCATTTTCATGTGATAAATCCACAAAAGTAGCTTGGTGCCTGGAAGTTAGCCTCTGCGGTGTTCAGCATGGGGAAGCAGATCTAGCCCTGCTCAGCAAATTGTTCCATGCTGCCAAAACTGGGTACTGCTGCACAGCATTTCACCCCATGGGTGGGATTTATGGCAGAAAACGGGAGTAACAGATTGCTGGTGGGGAGCAGGGGGAATCCACAGAGGAACCGAAATCTGGGCTCGAGTTTGTGGGTGGAATTAGCCTGCTTGAGTGCTGCTGGGGACGGGTTTTCTGCATGTAATTACTGTAATGTGAGAATGGCCTCAGGATATCACTTCTATAAGTATCACATCCACAAGTGCAGCTTAGTGTTAAAAACCATAATTCACCTCTTAACACTCTAATTTCAATTGTCTTTCTGTTTTAGCCAGGACTGAAAAGAAGAGCAAACACTACCAGAATAAACTGATAGCGGCTCAAGTACATTATTTGCAATGATCACAGAATCATAGAATCGTTTAGGTTGGAAAAGACCTTTAAGATCATCCAGTCCAACCATTAACCTAACATTACCAAGTCCACCACTAAATCAGTTAAGGGTAGAGTAGCAACCCCACGCATCCTGGCTTGGTAGCTGGATCATTTATAAAGAAAGTAAAAACTAGGAATCATTAAGATTGGAAAGGATCTCTAAGATCATCAGTCCAAGCATCAACCCAACACCACCATGCCCACTAAACCATGTCACAAAGTGCCACATCTACCCGTTTTTTTGAACTCTTCCAGGGATGGTGACTCCACCACCTCTCTAGGCAGCCTGTTCCAATGCTTGACCACCCTTTCCATGAAGAAATTTTTCCTAAATTCCAATCTAAACCTCCCCTGGCGCAGCTTGAGCCCATTTCCTCTTGTCCTATCGCTAACTACTTGGGAGAAGAGACCAACACCCACCTCACTACAACCTCCTTTCAGGTAGTTGTAGAGAGTGATAAGGTCTCCCCTGAACCTCCTTTTCTCCAGACTAAACAACCCCAGTTCCCTCAGCCACTCCTCATAAGGCCTGTGCTCCAGACCCTTCATCAGCTTCGTTGCCCTTCTCTGAACATGCTCCAGCACCTCAATGTCTTTCTTGTATTGAGGGGCCCAAAACTGGACTCAGTATTCCAGGTGCGGCCTCACCAGCGCCGAGTACAGGGGCACAATGATGCTTACGACTTGCTTCTTACATTTCTCACAACCAGACCTGCAGTAGTTGGACAGTTCGCACAGGCAAACTGTTTGGTGGCTGTCCTCAGGTATCGTTTCATTCGACCATGCAGAAATACATGGCTTCAGGGGAAGTGAATTTTCAGTTCTCTGGATGGTAGTAGTCTAAACCAGAAAAATCTAAGTTGGGACAACTGAGTGTCACATTTAAAGCCAATTGAAAACTCCTATTTGCATCGCGACCTTACATGAACCTCAAAAAATTCAGTGATGTCACTCAACTTAGGCTGCTCTTAAGTGTAGGCCAAAACCAGGACTGGAGAAGGTGGTAGTAATACAGGCTACAAACACCAGAGGGAGCCTGAAGGAAGATTCAGGAAGAACAGCGAAGACCAGCAGGATAACAACATACATTTTAAAGAGTATCTTTCCTCCAGAACCCTGTTGAAAACTGCTCATTTCCCCCAAAAGCGATGCACAGTGTGGCACCCCCGTTTCGAAGCCATCTGAAGCTGTGTCTCACTCAGCACTGAAAATGGATCTTGGTGCATTTAGTACTAGCCCAAGAGAGGCCCATCTCTCAACTCAGGCTAAACCAGAATTAAATCTTGGGCAAGGCTTATATGCTTAGAAAGTCACAGACAACTACTGAGAAGCTCTCTTTGCAGAAACAGCAGGTTTTCTATTTCCAGTGTCCTTCATGGGATGTTGTGCTACCAGCAAAAAATATCCCTGAGAAATTTTCTTACCCCTTTTCTCATCTTTTAAAGAGCATAATCCCAGAAAAACTTCTGTGAACTACCTTGCAAAAGTGAGTGGGCAGGGCACTGCAGCCTAATTCACTTTATGTAACTTCAGGCACATCTTGAACTTTTTTTTTCCCCTGAACATTTTTTTTCCCTTGTTATTGTGTTCATTCATCATGTTTGCTGGGCTAGTGCCTAAGCCAGTGTTTCTCAAAGTTTTGATTGTTGGCTCACACTACCCAGATAAAAATGGGTGGTATTTGACAAATAAATCTCCTCCAGCTTCTCTGACCTTTCCCATCAAGGCTGGCAAGCACCCATGTGAATAACAGCTGGGCCTCTAGCATGGCATGGCCTCTGCCTTGGCTCCTCTTGTTCACCCACTCCCACCTGGCCATCGGGGTTGCTAAAGATGGATGGAAGGAAAGTAACAGTCTTTACAGCACGTTTCTGATGCCCTTTGGCTTTGGCCTAATCCTTCAGTTGTAGATCAGGACTAACAGTTTCCAAAGAGTACAAGCTAAAAACAAAGAACAGACTCCTGTCCTGAAAAGCCAAGTACCAGGAAAGACAGCATCAGGACAGCGGCAGGCAGATGGACTCAGGATTAAGAAGAAGAAAAAGCAGCACCTGAGGTATTATTTTTTAGGCGCCGTAAAAAGGTATTTCAGGATAAGGACAGCCAAATGGTTTGCTGATGTTTAGGGACTGTCCCATGTCTAAGGAAGAAAATGCAGATGGAGTACATTTGAAAAAAATATGAAAAATTACAGAACTGGAAATTGCTTTCCGTAACAAATTCAAAGCACATGTTATTTTATAAGCACCTTTCTTTTTGCGTGACATATGATAGCTATTTTGTAATTCTTCCCCTTAAGAAAACAGAATGTTTCAGCACCTTCTATATAATTTAATAGCAATTTATGTGCCTGCTATGGTAAGAGATAGGCTGGTTTTCCAGGAAAAGTGAAAAATTCTGCAGCTTTTTCAAGTCTTTGCCATGGGTCCTACTGACTTATGAATAGGACTCAGTAAGTTTCCATCTCCTATTAATTTCAACTGTATTTTGAAAAGAGCGTTACTTTCTCTTCAGGACTGAATCCTTATATGTGTTTTGTACTGAAAAACTGCATCCTTCAGTAATGATTGCTAATTATCTCAGAAAATGTAGTTTGCAGCCCAGGCAGGCAATGCAAAATTGTCATCATGTCCCCAGGCTGGGGCATGCCAAGGCAAGGATGGACTGTGGAAGAGCTGTGGGACCATTTGCCTGCTGTTACGCCTTGGCAGGGAGCATTGGCCTGGGCTCTCAAGACATCCAGGAGCCTACGCAGACATCTTGCTCTGCCTTGGTCTCCCCACCACTCCTGTGCATGAGCAGTCTGGCTATGCGGCGTAAGCCAGCTGGAGGCAGTGAGTCCTTGGCATTGCTGAACTGCTGCTCATCTTTTGCACTGCCAGGGTTTTCTGGAGTCTGCCCGTGCGTTCCTGCATCCCTGACATGGTGCCAGCTGGACAGCCCATTGAGCCCCCGCTCTCCTGGCTCCTCCAGCTACCTCTGCATCTGCCAGGCTGATTTGCCCAGAGCAATCTGGTAGCCTATGACTTCCTGGATCCCTTTGCTCCTTTTCTATCCTGATTTCTTGGGGAGTGCTAAAACCTAAAGCAAAATCTAGGCAGAAACACATGCTTGACAGCCAGCCAAGCAATCTCAATTTAACCACACAGACACCAAAGTTTTAAGCAGGAAACATTTGGACTTCCAAAGTTTGCCACTGCACACAGTCAGGGGGACAGCTGTCTTGTTTGAGCTAAATGCCTTAGCACTTCTCCCATGTCCAGCCCCTTCCAAAAGCCTGGAGCTGCTGTACTGTGCCCCTGGAAAAGCCCAGAATGTCTGGCCTGCCCAGCACACCCACGAGTCATGGAGTTCAGCGCAGAAGAAACAGCAGCTGGGTTATCCTACTCAAATCCACCACTGCTGAAGGTGGTGCCCCCTTGCTGTAGGCCTGTCTAACCCTCAGGCATTCATTGGGGAAGGAGGAAAAGCTGTTTTGGTAGGAGCAAGAACTCAGCTAAACACTTGGCTGCCATGCAGAGGACAACCATCACTTGGAACCATGTTTCAGTTGTGCATCTCCTGGTTTTGTCCCTTTTGTATTTTGCTGCCTTCAATAACTGGCTGTCTGTTTCCTTCAAGCAGATTTCTGAAACTATTTGAGTCAAGTAATAGTCACCCAAGTACAAGAGATGCTGCGTAAGAGATTCTCAAAGAACCAAGTCCTATAATGGTTACACCCTAACAAAAGGCTTTAGGTAACTTATTCGTGACTTGGTCACAGAATTCTGAGTACTGAACTCCCGGCCACCAACCCCCAATTAATTAATTGCATAACTGTTAATACCTCCTTTGGCTAAAAATAATGCTTGAGCCATTTTCTATGTATAAATTACTGTTGAAACTGGATGGACTTCCGTTAGCCAAGAGAAATGAATGGAAAATTACACTTTTGGTGAAGAGAGGGAGCATTAGCTTTCAATTAGGGTTCAGTCCAGCAGGGAAATGGGGAGGGAACTTTGAAAATGTTGAGACAAAACCTTTCAATTATCCATTCCTTTTTTGTTGGATGCTGGGCTGTGTACCACAAGTGATAATACATTACTCTAGTCCAACAATTCTGCAGGCGTACTTCTGGTATCAATAATATTTGCAAAAAGCAATCCCATCCTCTTTTCAGTATTTCCGAGCTAGATTATCACCGAGAAAAAGATTCTAAACACCTCATTTACTTTCCACTAGTGACAATGCTGGTTTCTCTGCCCAGAGCTCCCAACTGGCGTGATGAACACTGGCCTCACAGCTTCACCTGTGGCTCTTGCAAAACTGTGCAATTGTAGCATCAGCCTTGCTGGGAAGCAAAAGCACACGGCTGCTGAGTTGCAGCACAGAGATTAGGCAAAACCACTCTTGGGGTCAGAGTGAGACAGCAAAATCTACATTTTGAGGCCACATTATTGTCTTGCCTCCTTAGAAAACAGTAATTTACAGGTCAATAAAGAAAATGTTTACATTTGGAGCTTACAAATATTGCCATGTTGGCCCAACCTATTGATGCCGCAGCTTTCTGCTCTTTATGTGACAGTCATTTAAGTCTTTGTGAAGGGCAATATTTAACCCTGTCACAGGCCCATGGAAAGCACAGACCTACGACAGCCAAGGTCCTGAGCTGACCAAGACATCCCTGAGGAGGCCAGTATCACAACAGAAGTCAGCAGCACTGGGGTTTTGCCCCTGTCCTGTCCTCAAGGCACATACCCATTCCCCCATCTGCAGCAGGAAAGCAGACAGTCACAGACTGATCTCCAAACCTGGGTCATGTACTTAGTGAAAGGTCGTGTATCCCATCACCAGGTCAGAAAAGCTGGTCGTGCTGTTTTACAAAAGCCTGAAAATATCCCATCAGATGAACGGGGTGACTTCAGAATTCCAAGCAGATGTAACATACTTGTGTGGGGTTTTAATACGGTTTGAGTTTAGCTTACATAAATAAGGCATGGAATTATAATGCATATTCCAGACACAATAGCAATACAATAGTAAAGGGCTCCCAAGTTATAAAGCTTGTAAGGCTTGCTCAGAAATGGAGTAATCAGACAGTTGCCAGATCATAAACTAATTTCCCTCTCCTCACTTGGCCGTTGTGCAAATAAAATGATGTTAGAGGTATCTAACTGCATATACTTTATTAATATGCTATCTTCAGCATATTTCAAAGAACAATAACACAATGTCTGTGGCCTTGGAGAGAGGCAAATGAGAAGTATTTCCTTTCTTTTTTAACACCGTCCTTTCTTCTTTCATTGGTGAGCCCAATTACAGAGCCATGATGAGACAATAAATTCTTAATATTGCTCCCCTGGCAATTTGTACTTGTGCAGCATTTTCTTAGGTAGAACCATATTATGGAAGCAATAATGTTTTCACCAGCATAAGCACAAATGGATCACGTCTTATATATTCTGGCTGAGCCGGCGAAGTCTCAAGAAATTAATTCAGTCCATGAACAACTCCTCACAACCTACAAATATAAAAGCCTACAGCATAAAAATGCAATAGGTAGAGACCAGCTTAGCTTGATTACTTCTTTTTACTGCCTTAAATTCCAACAGCTGAAGCTGGAAAGAACTGGACTCATAAAATCGCAAATAAGAAACGTTTACTGGATATTGCATTAAAGACAGGATGTACCACGAAACATGGGTGGAATTAGTTCTTGAGCTAGTTACCTTTTCCTGTTTAAGATGACTGCTGATACAATTCCAGACACAAGGTACCAGAGAACAAAACGTCTATATTTAAGAGAGTTGTGCTGTCACAGGAACTTCTACCGTCCCTACCTCCCCCTCCAAGCTTTCTAGTCCCAAAAGTGGGTAAGCACAGGTCAGACAAGGGATAGGTAAGTCACAAAGCATTGCTTTGTCCAGCTATACCATTAATAAAATGCTAATACCAGCTTACTCCCCCTTCTCTGAAATGCAAGTATCTTGTCAATCAGATGAGATAGCTAGCTGTGCTCAACACTGTTGGGCTGCTTGCTCTTAAGTCCATCATCCTGGTTTCTTGCTCTGCTCTAAATTTTAGTTTGTATTTCTGCATCCGCAATAAAATCCCTCCATAGCTCATCAAAGAAATATAGCTGCAAATATGTGACACAGAGTGATTAGGAGTGGTGAAACTGAGCATATGAGCAGCCTGGTCTCGCTGCAGGGCTAAGATACCTGAGGACAGCCCAGAACAATGTTAGGGTGATGTGATTTACTGAGACTGTAAAGAAACATTTTTCTCCCTAGACCCTGTAACCTGCTGCTGACCATAGGATGCAGCTCAGACGGAGTCTAGAGGAGAGACAATAAAATCTCATTAGGGATATGCATTTTTTGCTCCTGGCAAGTGTGTTTAGAGAAAGACAGCAAGTGACAGAGCGCATTCTCTGGATCTCTCTTTCACCAGACAGAACAGCATTTGTCCCTTAGCCTGTTGCCGATGACCCTAATGGATATCTGACTTGGGTGCAGTCTAGCACAGTCTCCTGTTATAGCTGGCAGCCAGCATCAGGTGCCTCACAGCCAAGGGTGAGTGCGAGACCTCCTCATTAGGCAGGTACTAGATAGTCACAAGTTTCAATCTTTAAAAACTAGAAGCTGTATTAAGTCCTTTCCAATTACTTCCCAAATATGTGTTTTCTGGCAGCTTGAATTTGCATTATTAAGATTGTTCATCTGTGTCAAACCAGTGCTGGTAATTGCCAAGCTGCTTGTGGATGTTTGTCAGTATGAAACTCTTTCAATCCCTATTCTTAAGCACCTGCTGATTCAGCTGTGAGCTCATTTATCTTTGCAGTGCAACTACCACTATTCAGTGACCCAGTCGCGCTGCTGACTGCTGCCCCTGAACAAAAGTCATGAGATAACACAGTGAAGCGTAGATTGCACTAAAAATGAGTGAGATGGTGGCTTAATAACAAAAAGCAGCTTGGGTCCCCAATACCTTCTAGTTACAGGTATTACACGCCATCCCCTTTGTGTTCAGCCTTAGAAAAGCAGTTAGTAAAAGAGCCCGTAAAGGAGTTGCCAATGTGATGGACAGATTCTGCTATCCTTAATTACGTTATTTTAGTGCTGCCTTTATTTATGCTATATACATTATAAGCAAAGAGCACACTGAAATGAAGGTAAGATTAAGACAGAAGGTAAGAATTAGCTTAACAAATGCCAGGAATGGGAAATGAAAGAGGAAAGGTAAGAAGATGTATCAGCCTTAGCCCACCTTGTCTGCACAGCTTCAAGCCATAAAAACAGACATGCAAACAAGAAGTCTCACAGCTTCTGCAGTTAACATCATCTTATCATTACCAGGTGAATAGCTACCCCCAGCATCCCAGCAGCTCTGGAGGGAGAACTTCAAAAGGACATGACAGCAGAATGAAGTTTGGGGGAAGGATGAAACTCTTGTCAGTGAGTTTCTCCTTGAGCTAGGTTCCCAAGTATGCTGGCAACAGGGTAAATGTTACTTGTGTTTCACAACTCAGTAAACTGCATATTCCCCATAAGAATTTCATATCATTCCCACTTATTTATTTTTAGTTTATTGCATTAGAAGCAAGGATATTAATCTTGCTCTGTGCAAGAAATCTTACATTTCCTTCTAGGACATTTGAAAGTATTGCTTTTAGTTTAATAATACACTTTTTATGCTCAGCATGTTGCCTCCTCCCTGCCAATATTTCAGCTTCATCACTAATTCATGAACCATCGTTCGGGTGAGAATCAGCCCTAGACTGAGAAAAAGAATTCCTGCATTTATTTGTCACTCAGTTTATAAAAGATACTTTTCTCTTTAATAAGAGGGGGTTTTATTCTGAAAAATGATTATAAATTAGATTTACATTTGTACAGCGCATGTGTTATAGACCTAAACTAGGTAAAAGGGTATTATATCAAATGCTGACTAGTCTTCCTTTACGTGCAGGTAAGTCTGTAGTGGGTTTTTCAAAGCACCATGGAGAGTATCCAGCATCCACTGACATCCTGAAGTATCTTTAGAAAATCTGGCTCTCCACAAAGAGACATCGAAATAAACTATACCCAAAAACCCCTTCTATGACAGGAAATGTAATGAGCAAAATAAAGGTAGATAAAACTATGATCACGACACAAAGGGAGTTATTTGGGGTGCAGCTGTGTCATCTTTCATGCACATATTGCCAGGAGATAGCTGGGATACTGCCACTATAAAATTAAGTGTAATTGTCCCCGGACAACAAAATCTTTCTTAGGTAGAGAATCCAGTATCATTCCTTCTGCTCTCTAATTCTGCAGTGACTGACAGAACTGGTTTCCTAATGCAGGCTCTCCTGTTAATTTTATACTTTCTGATAAGGTACAAGAGCAATCCTTCCCAGAGTGCAGCTCACCATCACCATTCTCTCTCCTTTGCCAGCATTCAGCCTGAGAGATCTCAGGGCTCCTTCTGATCTTAATATTGCAAGTTATTTTTTCTTAAAGAGAATTACAAACAATTCTGAGAGGAAGGAATTAAAAAAGTCATATGCCCAACACTGCCCAAGTATGGGACTATGACCAGACAATAAAACAGAAGAGAAAAATCCCCTCTTGTACACTTAACATTCAAAGAGATTAATTCCAGCATAACTCCACAAACTAACCATATGGTGATACAACAGCAAGTTAATTGAAAGATCTTTTAAATACCAAACTGCAAAAAAACATGACTACAGTCTAAAATCTGCTTCTCTTGAGAGGGTAAATACCTCTGTTTAGTTTAGTTTACATTCCCCTGCCAGGGTTATTAGTGCCTTTACTGTCACTTTTAGATGAGCTCTGCATGGGAGGAGAATAACACAAAAATTATAGGTGAATTTTTCTATGTTCAGAGTTTATGTCTGCTCCAACCAACATTAGTGGAAGGAAGATCAATTATCCACTAACTGTAAGATATCAAGGTGTTGCTAAAAATTTATCAACTGTGCCACATACCTAAGAAAGATTCTCCACAATACAGGAGTATTTAAGGGGATCTTTATGGAAACACTAGATAAATGAAAGAAAGTCATGAGAAGAAACACAGCTTGTGTAAGATGACTTCAGAGAGACTTTGAGCTTGTCAGAGGTTTGTAAAGTTTATACTACAAAACTGAGCACACTGAAGAGAAATTTGTGACAAGTCTTCCTGTGTTATTGCAGTACATTGCCAATTTTATGGGCAAGAGCATGAAGATAACTGTAATTCATTTGTTATAGGCAAAATATTTGAGGCTCAGGATTTGCGAAAGCTTTAGATGCTTCACTACCTACCACAGCAGTAGATTCAATTAACATGTCACAAAACATGGTAAACTGAATGTGCTGCTCACAGCGAGGTGGTGATGAAGAGTGGGAGAAACTGGCACAAGTAAGACGAAGAAATAATTTGGATGGAAAAACGAGTAATTGCGGAGCTCCCACACAAAACCACCCCAGATGTTCTGGGCAACTTCAGATCTTTTCATTACGGAAACCCATCTACGATCAGCCAAGGGGAGGAGGCTCATTCCCTACAGCATCAGGAGCAGCTGTGGTTGTCCTGGCTGTATGACACCAAAGAGATGGAGACAGAGCCATGCAAGGTTTGTTTGTCTGTTTCGGACTGATTTGTTTTCTTTTTGAGTTGTGGCACACATTTTACCCAACCTTCTAATAGAGTATAGGTTTAACAGATTCCAGGATGATACTGAATGCCTTTTACACAGACCACAGACTGTTCCTACGAGGAGGTGGAAAGGTGGGAATAAACAAGGAGGCTCTTGCTACTGGGGAATAATATTACTCCGTGGATATCTGAACAGTTGTGGTTCAATCACAGCTATAATAATGACCATATATAAGTGACCTGAAAGACACTACAAATCCAAAACCATAACTAAATTGGTAGCACACCAAAACGGACAATGTGATGTCATCTTACACAGCTGGACGTTTCAACCTGGGGAATATTTACAGGATCAGGCTCTTGCATTTTGACTGTGATGGTATATGAAAAGCATATGTAAGCTGACTAGAGATAAACACAGTTCCATGCAAGAAAGCACAGTATCCTGAGATTATACAATAACAGCAATGCCACAACATTGCAGAGAGAACGTTAACAGACCTTGGAATATGCTGAAGGTTGGGACAGTTTACACAATTGCATTGTGTTCTCTAACATCTATGGGAGGACCGTGTATTTCCAAGTCATTGCTTTCAACACAAGTATGTACATATCATTCTGCCCCAGTACCCAGATTATTTAATAAGACTGTTACCTTGTTCACACCATCTGCCATTGCTTGCAGTGTTAGTTCTCTAGGTCCATCCACAGTCTTTCCATTATCAGTTGGTCCCCAGCTGGCACTATATATATCTATGACTTGAGGCATATGACTGATAGAGGAAGCCTCAATAATGTCTGTCATAAATGGCTGGTCGAGCATACGAATACCTGTAGATTTAATCAACATAAACATGAATTATGCATTACCCAGCACAAGATGAAATCTCGGCACCTGCAGATGTCCCCCAGTTACAGATATTTTAATTCACTGACAGTTTCACCCACTCAGTAATTCCACACTCGCCATTCACATTTCACCAGGGTGTGCTTACCCAGCAGGATGGCAGCACTTAAGCACCCAGACACAGCAATGCAGTGTGGCCCAGAAAGAGAAAGCACTTTATTGTTAGCTTTCTAATTACATAGTATTTTCCATCTACTATTTGAAGACACTTTTAAAACAGTAGTATTCAGCAATCTCAGCATTTCTTAGCATTTAAATAATATTAATAGTATTTAAAATAGTATTGTGTAACAACTAGGGAAAAGGATTAAGGCCCACCCCATCTCTAATTTATACTAAGAGATGTGTTGACGCTTCGTTAGTTTTTCAAGTAATTTTTCTGTTTATTTTGGTCCTCTCCAGAATTTAATCAGAGAGGGGAAACACACTACACAACAATTTCCTGGAACAATATCATTGTGTCAACATGCAGATGCAATAGCAAAATATGGCCAGTATTTAGAGAAAAAAGCAAACTAAAACCTGCTTCCTTTAACCCATACTGCAGTAGAAATCAAGTTAGAGTTTAATCAATACAACCCTAGGACATGCCAACTTCATAAAACCTCCAAGTGTTGGCCCTAAGCAAGCCAGAGAGTGTGACAAAGACAGCAGCACAAGCCCTCACATCCATCATGCCCCACACATAGGACAGTTTCACTGACAGCCAACCTCTTGGTGGCCTTTGGATGAGACCTGAGTAACCAGGGTCACATTCCAACTCGCATTTGCAGCCTTGAGTTGAAGCTCAATTTTTCCCAACAGTTTTAGGACACAGGTGGGACTGAAATCAATACCACAGAGCCAAATAGTGTGAATTGCAGCGAGGACCCTGATTTAGAAGCCACTGCAAAATCCATGTGACAAGCGTGAGGCTAGAAAAAGTGGTATAAACTTCAAAAAGAATCCAGACCAAAGCTGAATATTCCTGATCTGCTAATTCAAGACAGAAATTATGAAGTCACACTCAATGAGTAAGAAATCCCTTCACATGCTTGTGAAACGCAGATCTGCACTGAAACCACAGAATTAATTATTGACCCTGGGGAGGTGGGGGAAGAACAGGAGGAGCCAAGCCATCTGGTTTGACTTCAGGGCAAAAAAAGAGGTACAGGAAGCAAAATACACGGTGCCCCAGAACCTGGGCTACAAACTTCTAATTCCACCTGCAAACATAGACCTTGAATCAGGACAGCAGCCGACTCTCAGCTCTAACAAGCTTCCAAGTTCCCACTGACCACACGGTGGTGCTACAGGTGCACACTGTCCTCAGGCAGGAATGGCTGGCTTTTCCAAAAATCGGTGGGCATTCTCCTACAAAGTGGACAAGTATGGAAGGCCATTTGTAGGCTGTTAGTCATCAGAAAAGGCCTTCACCTCTTGATTTTTAATCAACCAGCTTGAAGTTGTGGAGTTATACTAATAATACAGATGAGGTCCAGCCAAAATCCTCGGCCTCAATTCACATTCCTCTAAAACTAGCTATTGCCAAAATGTAAATTTTGTGAAATGTCCCATCCCTGAAGGGGATGTTACCATTACTGAAGAAAGGAGACAAGCAGTAGACCTGCCTGGCCAGTTACTAACACAAACACTGCTTGGTGCCCTTCTACCGTGGAGATTCAGCTTTTGATCGTGTAGGTGACAGGTAAAATGTAGCCTTCCCCAGATTCTTCTGACACTGCGGTGAAACAGGGACCGGCCAAGCAGAGCAGAGCTGCCCATGCACACACACTGTGAACCATTCCCAGGAAGCAATGGGTGCATCCACGCTGGAGTTCTGGTGTGGATCGGGGAATGAAAGTGAAATGCATAAGCATCTATCTCTGCTTGCTGTGCCTCAGTTCTCATCATGGAACAGTCTTAGAGTGGGAAAACTGGATTTCTTCAGATTAAACTAAACTGACACATGCTGTCCAAGAGCCTAACTCACTTAGAATCATAGAATGCTTTGGGTTGGAAGGGACCTTTAGAGGTCGTCTAGTCCAACCCCCCTGCAACGAGCAGGGACATCTTCAACTTGATCAGGTTGCTCAGAGCCCCCTCCAACCTGACCTTGAATGTTGCCAGGGATGGGGCCTCTACTACCTCTCTGGGCAACCTGTGCCAGTGCTTCACCACCCTCATTGTAAAAAATTTCTTCCTTATATCCAGCCTAAATCTCTCCTCCTTTAGTTTAAAGCCATTACTCCTTGTCCTGTCACAACAGGCCTTGCTAAAAAGATTCTCCCCATCCTTCCTATAGGCCCCCTTTAAGCACTAAAAGGCCGCAATAAGGTCTCCTCGCAGCCTTCTCTTCTCCAGGCTGAACAACCCCAACTCTCTCAGCCTGTCCTTGCAGGAGAGGTGCTCTAGCCCTCGGATCATTTTTGTGGCCCTCCTCTGGACCTGCTCCAACAGCTCCATGTCCTTTTTGTGCTGAGCGCTCCAGAGCTGGACGCAGTGCTCCAGGTGGGGTCTCACCAGAGCAGAGCAGAGGGGCAGAATCCCCTCCCTCAACCTGCTGGCCACGCTGCTTTTGATGCAGCCCAGGATTCGGTTGGCTTTCTGGGCTGCAAGCGCACATTGCCGGCTCATGTCCAGCTTTCTATCCACCAGTACCCCCAAGTCCTTCTCCGCAGGGCTGCTCTCAATCCCTTCATCCCCCAGGCTGTATTGATAGCAGGGGTTGCCCCAACCCAGGTGCAGGACCTTGCACTTGGCCTTGTTGAACCTCATGAGGTTCACACAGGCCCACCTCTCCAGCTTGTCAGTGCAGACAAGAGCTAGTTAGAAGTAAAAATACCCAACACATAGAGGTGTGAATGCTGGCTCCTAGGCACCACCCATTTCATTCTGTGCACCTGCTCCTACCACCCTGCATCATTTTTTAAAATAGAAGAAACCAATGACTGCAGAGATTTACAGCACTGCAGGCCCTGCCCTGTGGGAGCCTAAAGAATAAGAGCAGCAGGGGATTTGCCTTTTCAAATAGTTTCTAAATGCAGCAGGAATTTATATTTTACCTCCTGCAAAATGAGATTTGTCACAAATGATTCTGCAACTACACACAGAAGCAGCACTGAAAATCTGTATACAAACAGGAGTTGACATAAGAAGGAGCAGAGCTGTTCCTTTGCAATGTCATTAAAGAGGCTAAACAAGGCCCTCAATTGAAAAGGCAAAGCCATGGAGAAATTCCTCTCCCCAGCTACTGTGAAAGGTAATAAACGCACAGCCCAGTGCCAACCTGCAATCCTGTCCTGAGCAATGCTCCCTGTCTCTGCAGGAGAAGTTCTGCCTGAGGCACAATGGCATAAGGACCATTTACACCTTGAATTGCTACCGTACCTGCCACCTTGGAGTTGTACGCAACTCCCACACCGCAGATGTTGTTGTTGGCAGCAGCAGACACCTCTCCCGCACACCTTGTCCCATGGCTGCAAAAGGGAAGACAGAGACACCACGTGAACCCCAGCTAATGCGTGTACTGAATTGAGCTGGATCACCGCAATCTTGGTTTTGCCTCATAGTCAGCTCCCAGCACTTCAGAGGAAAACCGTTCCATGGCAAATCGTTGAGTGCTGTACTTGGATACTCGGATGAGCTCATTCGTTCCTGAAGCAGGAGATAATCAATTTCCCCTCTGCAGTATGAGCGATGCTTGCTCTGAGGTTAACATGCATACTTACACTTCATTTAGCTGTGAAGTTATTCAGACCTTTTCTTTTTAACTCTGTCAAACAGGTTCTGCCTTGTTACCAACTATTAGTCAGTAGAAGCAGTCCCTTGACAGAACACTGTAAAAATAAGATCAATACAAATTCCTTTATTTTTGTGACTTGACAGTCTGATAGCCATTATTTTGAACCCTACAGAACAAAGTCTGATTGCCTTTTTGCTATTCGAACATATATCAGGAGAGCATCCCTACCCACAAAAAAAAAAAAAAAAAAAAAGCTATGGAAAGAGGTAGGTGCACTATCAAGCTGGTGTAGCAGAAGGCAGCCACAAGGATCACTGCACCCCTCAGTAGCAGAGCCGTGGCCTGGCTGGCCAGGCCCAAAGCTGGCCAGACCCAACGCACATGCATCCCTCTGCTCCAGTGCCTAACTCCCAGGAGAGCTGTTCAGGTGCTCCAGCTGTCAGCTCACAGAGCTACTGCTTTCTGCTCAAGTGGGAAACGTCTCTGCTCTGACACGGAGGTCCAGGTTCGGGCTGACACATGGCATTTCAAGAACACTTGGCGTCTCTGAGGTGCTTTACAGCTCTTAACAGAGACCCTTTAACTGGCAGTGGCTCTGAGGCAGTCCTGCAGGAAGGCAGATTGCATTTTCCTTTCTCCTAACTCATCACAGAAATTAAACCACAGAGAAGATAAATATGGACAATATAATTTAGTTTTTAAAAAACAGCACAGCAGCAAGGAAACTAGTGAAACCTGTGCTTCTGTCAGGTTTTTTTAAGTTTAAGATGTTGAATCGGTATGAATCCATCCTACTGCTCACATCAATCCACTCTGTGCATTAAAACTGGCATTGCTCCTATAGCATGCTAAGGATTCATGCAATTAGCAGTGCTGTATTATCAAGTCTATATGGAGTACCACATGAACCATCCTGGGAGGCAGCAGAATTGTTTTGTTTTAATCATCTTTTTTCTCTCTCTCCCCCTTTAAGCATCTCTGGCAAAGGTGACTGTAACCTTAATAAAGGGGTGAGAAGCGACACATTCTTTTTCCTCGCTGTACTTGGAAGAATATATTTTTAAAGGCAGCTCCATGAAAGAAAATTACTGGCCTTGAATGTACACAGTGTCTTGATCATGAAAGGATGAAGATCTCATGTGAGTTCCTTTTACAAAGGAGGCAGAGACAGAGCGATACCAATTTCTTATTCAGCTGCTGGAGACATTTCTTTCAACAATCAAGTAGGTTTTCCCTCATGCCCTTGTTCAAGGAACTGTGAAAAAAATATACCGTTGCTAGGCACTCATTATCTAGTCACCTGTGGGCTAGCTACAAGCCACAGAGCAGAATAAATGGCTTTGTTAAAAAATTGTCTTGACTGATGCTGGGGTGCAAAAAAAATCGGTGACACTGCCAGGTGAGCTCTTTCTCTCACAGAGGGGAAAAAACCTATATTCCTGGTGAAAAAATTTTATCAGAAGGTCCTCTCCCCCACCTCGCCTCCCCAGCGCCCTGGACCACATGATGGAGACTGCAAGCAGACCTGTTCCAGCAGCTCAGGGTTTAGACACCATGCTGCTGACTGGAGAAAAAAAAAAAAAAAATCACATGTGAGTTAGTGGAAACACATTTGGTTGAATTATTAATAGCGAATAGCAGACTTTTCCAATTTAGCCCTATTTGCTGTTCAGGTATCATTGATAAACCCATTGTGGTTTCTATGAAGTGACCCATGTCATAGGCGCAAATCACAGCTTTTCTCTCCAACGTTCACCTTTTCACTATTATTTCAATGTTCAAAACAAGGGGATAGAAAACAATTAAGAATATTTTCAGCTATGAACAAGTTACTTCAAAGGTAAACCATATAGTACCATGCAGAGCAAGTTTTCCATAAACATGGAACCTACAGTACCAGACAACAACTTTCACAGATTATTCAGCAGTGCTCCAAGGACAGATGAAGAACCTATGAATGCCAACAGAGATCATTTTGACACATGACTAAACTTCCCTCCCCCTTTCTTCCCTCCCTGCAAACATTTTACATGAACGTTCGTGAAAACCTAAGGTGGGAGAGGGTGATTCAATTGAAAGTCAGTTTTGCCTTCAGCTGGTTTAAATAACGTATCTGTACTAGTTATGAAAATTTCACTCTGCTTCGTCTTTGAAAATTATTTCTATATCTAAAACCCACTGCCGATGCTATTGTGCATGCCCTTTTTTCGACACATTTTTAGTCAGAGGTGGCACAGATTTTCACTGGGGTTCCTTTTTATCCGCTTTGAAATGCTTCTGCAGACAGCAAAGGACAGGATTCACCCTTCCTAACTTCAGCTGTCTGCCAGGGGAGGGCTATGCAGTGCCGCAGTCTCAACAGCTGGGACAATCTGCCTCCTATCTTGACCACTTTAGTTGCTTGCACTGGGCAGCGGTTTAATATCCAAGGCTCAGAGGGACACTTTTGTGGGGCAAATGCCATCCTCTTTTTACTCACATGACATTGTCAGCTTCTGAGCATTTGAGTGTTTGCACAAGTGAAAGCGCTCCCCTACTTTGGGGAATGTGCCACTGCCTGCATCCAAACACACCAAGAACCAGCAGTAGTGCTGTGGCTCTTCCTTGACACTTGTGTCACAACGCTGCAGGTAGAAAGAGCTGCTAAATCTGTTTATACACATTCTCAATGTTGTTTCCATTGTATTGATTGAAAAATGAGAAGGAGGGGAGCAGGTATTTTTACCCTGTTAATGAGCGCTGTCTGGAAGCCAAGGGGAGTTCTTTCCTTGACTCAACGGTGTTTTGTTTGGATCCATAATAAGTAAAGGACATTTCTACCTCTGAAGAATATGGGTTTCCAAGATAGCAAATAATTTTTGCCCAGCTAACTCTTACCTGAGTGAGAGAATATACAGAATACAAAGGCTAGACGAGTGGAAATAATTATTGGTTATTTATATCACGGCAGAAATTCATAATCTCAGTGCTCTGAGATGGGGAGACCCCAGTCATGCCTTTTGCACGCTCACAACAAGAAATCAGAGGGCTGTACAGAAAGGCCAAGCTATGTCTGACTCCTATGGGTACCTCCACACTGTACAACATGGTACATGCTAAGCCACTAGATGTGGTTCAGGAGGAGTGGGTGTTAGAAAAAAAACCACAGGCAATTCCCAAAGTGGTTCCTAAAAACCAGAGTGCTGTGGACAGGCCCCTGGTTTTGGGAACAGGGCTTGGTTCAGGTTCTTTCACTGCTCCTCAAGCTCAAACACAGCCCTGCCCCTCAGGGCACCCAGTGTCCCCTATCCTGGCTTGGTCCCCAAGCCATGGGTCTGAACGCAGTCAGCACAGTAAGCATGGGAATAAATCCCTTGGCTGCCCAGTCATCTATGTGCCTCTCCCCGTAACAGCAGCTGAACTGCCTGACTGCAATTCCCTGCCCGAGGGGTGAATCCCTGTCCCCTTCCAAAACCCACCCTGCTTGAGTTCAAAGGCCAGTGGCTGTTAGGTGGAAAGGCCAAAGTGCTTCCAGCAGCCTTAAAAAGCAAAAATGGAAGGGGAATCTATGCTTACAAGCAGAGCAGCTGCGATTAATGAAATACTCCATGCAAAAACCTCTCCCTTTTTTTCTTAAAGTCTAATGACACTTTGCACATGCAGCTGGCAGCTCACAAAAGCCCCTTGGTTCATCTCTTTAAAAAACAGCCCTCTGCTTCTTGTTCCACAAATCACTTGAATTGCTCACATAGAAATGTATTCTTTATGGAAAAAGGGATATTACGCTATCCTATTTTGAGTCTGATCCTCCTGCATGCATAAAATTCAATGGGAGATACATCACTGACTGCAAACTGAGCAAAATGGAGCCTTTATTGCAGGTTTCTCTGAATGGCTTTTCTGTGTAACTATTCTCTATTCAGATGCACCTTTGCAGCTACACATATGGATAGACAGACTATCATAGGCAGACAGTTGTAACCTACCAGTAATAATAATTCAGGAGTCAGAAGTTATGTAGCTTATATATGAGCACATCAGCTTGATTAACAGTATAGCCAAGAAATATGCAGAGAAAAACATAGTCACGACTGCTCCTGAACAGCTGGATATGATGTGTTGGTTTGCATCTTAGCCTGGAGAAAACATGAAATCTTGCATCTTAAAGCCTTCTTGAATTCTGCAGGCAGGAAAGGGATGCTTTACTGAATGTGTTGCTCCTGTGATTTACCTTGCAAGGTAGAAAATTCCCTTTCTCACCAAAGAAACCTCAACGTTTGTGACAAAGAATGCTATACTTTCTAGGTATCATTTTTTTCTGGAAAGAATAATGAAGGAAATCAGCAAAGCAATTTCTGCATTCCTTTTCTCATCCTGACTTGCTGACTTGAGCTCCCCATCCCCTCAAGAAAAGAAACAGAAGAACGTGTTGCAGTTCTCTGAAAACGAATCATGTTGTTCTCAATAATTATAGACCGGGTCACAGATGACCATGCTGCTCACCCTTGATTCTTCACTTGGGTGCCTGAAGTTAGACAGAGGCACCTGGGGCCACAGACTATAACCCTTGCCACATCCAGGATGCTCGAGGCCCATTTTAAGAGACTTTAGGAGGTAACTCTGCCTCCAGGGCCACTTGCAGAACACGTGAGGACTGCAAACTGTGCCCCACTACAAAATACTTGATAGCAGCACAATCAGTGTTAATGGGGCTTGACAGAACACACTTAGTTTTATGAAGTTCCACACTGAAAAAGACAAAAGCTACCATTACCCACGAAAGCTAAATTTAATTTTCCTCCGTGCTGCTCCAGAGTTAAGTGATCTTTCTCCTGCAAATATCCTTTGCATAAATAAAGCAAGAAAGGCAGCAGACCTTCACAAATTAGAGCCCTCGTCTTTCTCCGACTTTCCATTCACTAATTGGATCCATACTAGCTTAAAAGTGTCAGATGTCCTTTCCCGAAATGAAGGAGAAATCTCATTGGCATCTTGCTTTGGCTGAAAAATGGCAGGACTACAAAGGAGGACATTACAGCTCCTAAATCTGTTTGATCTGTTCCAGAAAGCCTGCATCTGAGGTGGAGGCACAGCTGCTCCACATCTTTGTTGTGCCATTCTGAGAGAATTAAAATTGATTTCTTCAGAAATAAAAACAAAAAGCCCATACAAAACACAGAGGCCATCCCTACACCCATACTAAGTTAGAGATGAAAAACACATCAAATAGGCCTAAAATATTTTTTAATAGGCACTAAGACTGAGCCTTGAAACTTTTAAAAGTTTTCAAATCCTCAGTGCTGCTGCTATGTAAATGCTAGCAACATCAATTATATTTGCATCTAGAAGACTTCTAAAAATGTCACTGAAAATATCCTGAAACAATTTTTACAAATTTACAGACCATGGGGACTATGCCGCAGAGCCAGAGATGCTGGATGCTGAGTTCACCAGGTATTAAACACAGCTCATGGGTGTGCCTTGGACTCTGCACCCTTGACTATGTTAAATCTTGCTAAGAGCAGTTAGCCTGACAGAACGGGCTTTTTCATGGGACAGGTGCAGAATCCAGGGCACTGAGTTTTTTTAAAAACTGTCGACACACATTTCTGTTCCATTCTAACCAAAACTGACTTTTGGGAAACAAAAAAGGTCACATTTCCTAAAATCTGAAGCCTTTCCTTTTGGGCCATTCTTATTTATACCATACCTTGAGGACCAGACCTTCTCCTGCAGGCAACTGGCTAAGTTCTGAACATATCGAAGGAGTGGGTCTTGGGCAATCATGATGTATTCAGGAGAAATAGCACAACAAGCACAGCTGCACTGCTGATTCCAGGTTTATAAACACAACAGAACAGGTTCCCAGTCAGTGTACATGGACTTTAATTCCTCCAGCAGCTAGAATTATCTCAGAATCATCCCTGAAATGCTACCCATGTACACTGCCCTTAAATCACAGTGAAAAGACAGACGATTCAGAACTTATGTAAGATTTAATTGTTTTTAAACCGGCCATTCTACACCATGCTGCTTTTCTGGCTTCCTAGTCTATAATCGGAATTTCCCCCCCCCCCCCCAGACTTTTCCTGTCTCCAGCTTACTCCCTTTAGAATTAGCTAGCAGTGATACTGTCTCAGACACAGTAGATGGGAAAACAGTCAAAACTGTATTAAGCATATACAGATTTGGGCTACCATAATGTCCTAGGATAGCTGACAGAAAACAGTATGTGGCTATCACCCATTCAAACGATTTACACGTATACTCTTCTGAAGCAGCAACTTCATTTGTAAACCATAAAATGGTTGTTCAGCATTACCTAGAGGCTACCTAAAAAAATGAAGTCAGAAGTAACCTCTAATTTTCAAGCAGTAGTGAGACTGCAGCTTCCGTTTTGGCAACCACAGAATTTAGCAGAAAACAGACATTCCACAAATATCAGCCAATACTTATAATTTTTTAAGCAAACCAAAGTGAAGAGCAGGCTAATCAAAACCCATTTACCTGTTAAACCAGTCATCTGTGTAGCGGGGGTAAGGGTAGGGGTCATTACTGCTGAAGTCATAGCTGGCTTTGGCATTCTGCAAAACACAAAGAGGTTCAGTAAATCAGCAGACGTGCAGGGGAAAGAACACCACAAATTGAAGGGGAGCTGAGAATTGTTAGTAAACTTTGCCCTCTTTGTTCTGCAAGATGCATCTGGATGCAAACTGGTCCCTGTTGTGCATTTCCCACACCAGCGAGCCTGGGGAAAGATGATTTCTGGGGTGCAAAGCCTCCTGCAGACCATTAGTATTTCCAAATAGTGTGGCTAATTGAGAGGTGGTGTGAGAGCTCAGAGTACTACTGAGGGACTGTTCATCAACACTTAAAGGAGTATTTAGGTGTTATGCTACGTGGTGTGGCAGGACAAGGGTTAAACCCTATTTTCCAGGCAGTGCTGGACATGACCAGACACTTGGGTCTTCTATCATAGAATTATTTTTTAAAAACTTGTTTGTGGTACTACAACAAACAGTCATATTTCTGAAAGTATTTCAATGCCTAAAAATGTAAGTTTCTCAAAATTCAAATGTGAAAACTGCATTAGTGGACAGCACATATGTCTGAAAATCCCTTTGCGTATTTTCTTGGTCCTTTAGTTGTCTGAACAAATGCGGCTTTCAGGCGCTTTTGAAAAATGTCATCCCATGTCTCTGCTTTTCATATAAATCTAAATCATTCCTGATTTTGCGCCATCAGCAGAGTTAAGGACACTCAGCAACTTTTTGATGCTATATCTGAGAAGCAAATGGAAAGTTTCAGAGAGTCAAGTGCCATCTTCTTTCTTCTCTCTTAATGAAAAAATAAATAAAGGGTGACTGAAAATTAAGCTTTTAAAAATATTTAGAAGCTTCCTCTGAAGTGTATGTTCACAGAGTTTATATTTTAATAAACACCATACTCAAGGAACAGAATTATGTTAATTCTTAATTAATGTGTACTTGTATTCTTTTTTCAGATTTGGCTGAGCATGCTATTGAAGATAATTTGAGACTCGTGTATGAATAGCTTTGCTCCTAAAAACATTCCCCTTCAGCAGATTCTCAGTTCCTGGGGTACAGGAATAGACAGTCCATTGGCAGCACCAAAGTCTTTGGGTTTTGGATTCAAAACCCCTGACTCTCAAAAACCCTTGTGCCGGAATGAAACAGGGACAAGACTGTCCTTGATCCTTGGAGGGTAAAACTAAGTATCTTTCAAGTTGCTGTACAGTAATTTTTTTGGGTGATCATTTCAGAAAGCCTGGTTGCTTATATTCAGCACGGACAATAAGTATTTTGCAGCATTTGAATGGAGCAGAGATTTGCAGAATGCC